>NC_037340.1:74877124-76305124 GCF_002263795.3 Bos taurus | reverse complement strand
GCAACCCGGTGCACGTTTCAGGCAGAAGCTAATGGCCCCAAGCTGTAGGCTTATCCATCTCTCTGTTTACAGAGGAATGAGAGCCTCGGGTAAACAGGTGAGTCAGGTAAGGGAGGCTGGCTCGGAGAGGTCCTGCTCTGCCTTTAAAGCCCTACATGCAATGAATGGATCACAGAAAGTATTCAAAACTACTGGCCACTAATATTGTTGTTGCTGTTAAATTATGCTTGTTGTTGTTAATCTCTGCTAGTGTAAAAACCAATCCACCAACCAAGATCCTTTTCCACATTCTTTTCAAACACAAGTCCAACTTTGCCTTGTTTTTGTTTGGGTATTTTTTCTTAACTGCAGTGTGATTGAGATGTAATTCACAAACCATACAACTCATTATTTCAAGTGAGACATGCTGATGCTCGTCCACCTTTGCATTGATGGCCACCTGTGCCTGTGCAACCCCTCGGCTCAGGGGACACTGATCCGATCCTCTGCTCTAGGGTCACCCTGATCAGTCAATGGTAAACAGCCATCCCTAGAGATTGTTAGTGGCCCAAGGAGGGCACATGGCCTAAGATGGCCAGTTGTATCATAGAGCAGAGGGTATACCCTGCACTTGAAGGAGCGGTTTCTCTCTCAATGCCAGTGGATCCGGGCAAGGAGACGCATGGTCCCCGTTGCTGATGGGGGTTATCTCATGACCAAGAGGGGAGCTGACTTCAGAATGAAACCACAACAGCGGATGGCAAAGCAGAGAGGCTGGTGTGGTGTAAATGCTGAATCCCTGGATCCAGCCACTGAACCCACCCTGAAGTCCTCCTGATGGGTAGGCTCTGTGATGGGAGATAAATTCTTTTGAGGTATAAATCAGATACATTAGGGGTTTCGGTTCCATGCCAAAAAATGCAAGTAAATGGACACATTGCCCTTTCCGAAAAGCCTTCTCTGACCCCCCACCAGGCCCCAGCAATCCCTCCCCACTCTGAACCTCAGGACCCTCCTCGCTGCGCTAATCCACTGCACCCTGTGTGCTCTTTATGTCTCCCATCAGCCGTGAGCAGGCTGAGAAAAAGAGCTGATTCATCTCTCTCCCCTCCTGAGCCCAGGGCCTTGCACTTAGTAGGTGCTTTGTAAATTTCATTGCACAAATAAATGCATATTCTTGTTGCAGTTGCTTTAGAAAGCCAGATAGAGGGATGAAAGCACTGTTTTGCTTTTTGTTTTTAAGAAACGCATCACCGAGATGTAAACTGCTGTGTTAGACAACACTGGGGTACTTTGATGCCAGTGAAGGCGGGTTTTAAGATGTTTTATTTTATTGGGACAAACAGCACGTCCATAAAACCCTCATCCGTCTTTTTCCCAGTCGATGGCATTTGAAGACTCAGTAATTTCCTTCCTACAATTGATATCCCTCTTTAACATTCAAACTCCCTCTAACAGATGTAGCACTTTCCAACCAACCCATCTGGACAGGTGGCAGCCAGGCTTAATCGCCTCCATGGGCCTGGGGCATTCTGGGCGCTGCCGGAATGTTCATCCGTTTATTCTTTAACTGCAGGAGCTGCCTGTCCTTAGGGAAAATGAACCCCAGCCATCAGAATAAAATGCAGGCTGAGTCTGTAAACAAGAAAGTCAAAAGGGCCCTGCAAACTTTAGAGATAGGATTTCAGGAAGGCAGTGTTGGCTCCCGGGTAAATTTAAGGTTACTGTTCCAGGGCACTCTTGCAGACAGCCAGGGGCTTCAGGGCCTAAGAGTGAGGACCCCCCAGCATCAGGGCCAAAGGTGCAGGTTTCCGGTGCCCCCATTTCCACCTAAGCTGGTCACTCTCATAGTAAAAGGCAACTCCATCCTTCCAGGCAATTGGGCCAAATCTTGAGGTTCATCTAGATGCTTCGCTTCCTCTTATTCTCCCACATCCAATCTATCAACCAATCCTACTGGCTTTACCTTTAAACTTCAGCTGGAATTTGATCACCTCCCAGCTCCACCACGAATGGTCCAAGCATCCATCATCTCTCACTGGACTGTGGCAGTTGCCTCCTTACTGGTCTCCCTGAACTGACTGTCCCCTGTCCCCCCAAACCAGTTCATCCTCCACAGGCAGCCAGAGGAATCATTTCAAATGCCATGTCAAAACCTACACATATATTAACACACAATATTTGTCTTTCTCCTAATGACTTACTTCACTCTGTACAATAGGCTCTAGGTTCATCCACCTCATTAGGACTAACTTGAATGTGTTCTTTTCTATAGCTGAGTAATATTCCATTGTATGTATGTACCATAATTTCTGTATCCATTCATCTGTCAATGGACATCTAGGTTACTTCCATACAAAAACCATCATGATATTGTAAAGCAATTATCCTCCAATTAATTTTTTTTAAAAAACCTACAAATTTCTTTGCCATGGGCAAGAAAGCCCTTCCTCATCTCAACTGTAGCTCCTCTCTCCCTTCCTCCCTCACTCTCAGCTTCCTGGGCAGGTCAAGCATGTGCCCACCCCAGGGCCTTTACACATACTGTTCCCTCTGTCCAGAACATTTTTCCTCCAGATAGGCACATGGAAGACCCTCTTAATTTCTTCAGGCTTCTGCCCAAAGGGTGCACCTCAGAGAGGACTTCCAGGCCCCCCAATCCAAAGTAGCCCCCCCAGGAACTCTCTGTCTCAAAACCCTGCCTAATTTTTATAGTATCTATTACTACCTAGAATCAGTTCAGTTCAGTCACTCAGTCGTGTCCGAGTCTTTGCGACCCATTGAATCACAGCACACCAGGCCTCCCTGTCCATCACCAACTCCCGGAGTCTACTCAAACTCATATTCATCGAGTCGGTGATGCCACCCAGCCATCTCATCCTCTGTCATCCTCTTCTCCTCCTGCCCCCAATCCCTCCCAGATCAGGGTCTTTTCCAATGAGTCAACTCTTCACATGAGGTGGCCAAAGTATTGGAGTTTCAGCTTTAGCATCAGTCCTTCCGAAGAACACCCAGGGCTGATCTCCTTTAGGATGGACTGGTTGGACCTCCTTGCAGTCCAAGGGACTCTCAAGAGTCTTCTCCAACACCACAGTTCAAAAGCATCAATTCTTCGGCACTCAGCTTTCTTCATAGTCCAACTCTCATATCCATACACGACCACTGGAAAAACCATAGCCTTGACTAGACGAACCTTTGTTGGCAAAGTAATGTCTCTGCTTTTCAATATGCTATCTAGGTTGGTCATAACTTTCCTTCTAAAGAGTAAGCATCTTTTAATTTCATGGCTGCAGTCACCATCTGCAGTGATTTTGGAGCCCCCAAAAAATAAAGTCTGACACTGTTTCCACTGTTTCCCTATCTATTTCCCATGAAGTGATGGGACCAGTTGCCATGATCTTAGTTTTCTGAATGTTGAGCTTTAAGCCAACATTTTCACCTTCCTATTTCACTTTCATCAAAAGGCTTTTTAGTTCCTCTTCCCTTTCTGCCATAAGGGTGGTGTCATCTGCATATCTGAGGTTACTGAGATTTCTCCCGGCAATCTTGATTCCAGCTTGTGCTTCTTCAAGTCCAGCGTTTCTCACGATGTACTCTGCATGTAAGTTAAATAAGCAGGGTGACAATATACAGCCTTGACGAACTCCTTTTCCTATTTGGAACCAGTGTGTTGTTCCATGTCCAGTTCTAACTGTTGCTTCCTGACCTGCATATAGGCTTCTCAAGAGGCAGGTCAGGTGGTCTGGTATTCCCATCTCTTTCAGAATTTTCCACAGTTTATTGTGATCCACACAGTCAAAGGCTTTCGCACAGTCAATAAAGCAAAAATAGATGTTTTTCTGGAACTCTCTTGCATTTTCGATGATCCAGCGGATGTTGGCAATTTGATCTCTGGTTCCTCTACCTTTTCTAAAACCAGCTTGAACATCTCGAAGTTCACGGTTCACGTATTGCTGAAGCCTGGCTTGGAGAATTTTGAGCATTACTTTACTAGCATGTGAGATGAGTGCAATTGTGCGGTAGTTGGAACATTCTTTGCATTGCCTTTCTTTGGGATTGGAATGAAAACTGACCTTTTGCAGTCCTGTGGCCACTGCTGAGTTTTCCAAATTTGCTGGCATATTGAGTGCAGCACTTTCACAGCATCATCTTTCAGGATTTGAAATAGCTCAACTGGAATTCCATGACCTCCACTAGCTTTGCTTAAGGCCCATTTGACTTCACATTCCAGGATGTCTGGCTCTAGGTGAGTGATCACACCATTGTGATTATCTGGGTCGTGAAGCTCTTTTTAGTACAGTTCTTCTGTGTATTCTTACCACCTCTTCTTAATATCTTCTGCTTCTGTTAGGTCCATACCATTTCTGTCCTTTATCAAGCCCATCTTTGCATGAAATGTTCCCTTGGTATCTCTAATTTTCTTGAAGAGATCTCTGCTGCTGCTGCTGCTAAGTCGCTTCAGTCGTGTCCGACTCTGTGTGACCCCACAGACGGCAGCCCACCAGGCTCCCCCATCCCTGGGATTCTCCAGGCAAGAACACTAGACTGGATTGCCATTTCCTTCTCCAATGCATGAAAGTGAAAAGTGAAAGTAAAGTCGCTCAGTCATGTCCAACTCTTAGCGGCCCCATGGACTGCAGCCTACCAGGCTCCTCTGTCCATGGGATTGGGATTTTCCAGGCAAGAGTACTGAGGTGGGATGCCATTGCCTTCTCCGGAAGAGATCTCTAGTCTTTCCCATTCTGTTGTTTTCCTCTATTTCTTTGCATTGACCACTGAGGAAGGCTTTCTTCTCTCTCCTCGCTATTTTTTTGAACTCTGCATTCAAGAATAGCACACACTTAAATATGTATATCATCGATGCTTTTGAACTGTGGTGCTGGAGAAGACTCTTGAGAGTCCCTTGGATTGCAAGGAGATCCAACCAGTCCATCCTTAAGAAGATCAGTCCTGGGTGTTCATTGGAAGGACTGATGCTGAGGCTGAAACTCCAATACTTTGGCCACCTCATGCGAAGAGTTGACTCATTGGAAAAGACCCTGATGCTGGGAGGGATTGGGGGCAGGAGGAGAAGGGGACGACAGAGGATGAGATGGCTGGATGGCATCACCGACTTGATGCACATGAGTTTGAGTGAGTTGGTGATGGACAGGGAGGCCTGGCGTGCTGTGATTTATGGGGTCGCAAAGAGTCAGACATGACTGAGTGACTAAACTGATCACGTGTGTAAGTGTGTGTATACACACATCTGCATGTGTATGTACACACACATATGTCTGTACTTGTGTTGGGTGGGAGTGCCTTTCTTGCCCCCTCTCCCCACTCCACTGGACTGTCAGCTCCTGAGAACTGGGCTTTGGTCTGTTTCATTCAAGCTGTCTTCCTGGTGCCTGGCACACAGGAGTCACTCAGCTAAGAATGGTCGAACGAATGGACTGGATGAGTGGATGACACTGTCTTCTGAGAGCACTGCCTCCAAGGAGAACTCAGGGCAGATGTACAGGAGATGGCCTGGCCCAGGGCATCTGACCCCGGGGCTGGACCCTTTGCCCGGCATCCCTCCAGGAGGAGCCTCTAAGGCTCCGCTGTGTTTGTGACTTCTCAGCATTAAGGATCGCTCAGCAACTATGTAGCCACAGGAATTATTGTGGAAGCCAGAGCCCAGCCCAGGTGTGCTAAATGCACTTTCCCAGAACAATGAGTCTCAGATCGTCAGGTCTGCTCTGCAGAGATCAAATCCTGGAGATTTACCACTGGCAGCAGGACAGAGCTGCATGGTCAGAGACACATGGAGAGCCTGATGAACCGGAGACCCCATCTCAGGCCACCCACACTTCGGGAGAGGAAGCTGAAGGGCAACAGGAGCTGTAACTGGACATAGATTCAGGGTGCTGGGAGCATAGCTGGCCAAGACCAGCTTCCTCCCAGGCCAGGGCGCCTTCCTAACACAAGTTTCTCAGAGCCTTGGCCTTGATCCTTCCCCTCATCACTCCTGGTGAGTCAGTGGGGCAGGGTTACTTGCGCCCAACTTGGCAAGTAAGGAAACTGAGGCACGGCCAAGGTAAGTGACTCACCTTTCTTCAAAGGGCTCATTACCGAGGGGTGATTATAGGTGGTTACAGTGTGGGCCAGAGCCAGAAATCTGGGCTGGGTCCTGGCTCAGCCACTTTCAAGCTGAGAAATCGCTAACCTCTGTGTGCCTCAACGTTTCCTTCTGTAAAACGGGTAATGAGCATAATTGGCCCGTGGCTCTTCACAAGCATGAAGAAACCCAGGCATCACCATGGGGAGGAGCCGACTTTGGAACTGCATGGCCAGTCAAACCACCAACCCCTCCACTCTCTTCCTCTAAGAACCCGGGCACGTCACCAACTGCCTTCTGCAGACAGAGACGATGGCAGCGCCTCTGCATAGGATTCTTATGAGGATTTATTAAGATTTGTTTTTTTTTTTTTATTTTATAAAATTTGCTTGTAGTGCCTCCACAGAGCAAGTACAACGTGGTAGTTTTTAAATAGAATACATACTGTGCATGAAAAGTTCTCAGACTAGCATCTGATGCCTGTGCACTCAGTGAAGTTCAGCTGCTTTGATTTTTTTTTTAACTTATTTTGTATTGGAATACAGACAGTTAACAAGGTTGTGATAATTTTAGTTGGACAGCAAAAGGACTTAGCCATACATGTGGTGGCTCAAATGGTAAAGAATTTACCTGCAATGCAGGAGACCCCAGTTCTTTCCCTGGATCAGGAAGATCCCCTGGAGAAGGGCATGGCAACCCACTCCAGTACTCTTGCCTGGAGAAACCCATGGACAGAGGAGCCTGGCAGGCTGCAGTCCCTGGGGTCGCAAAGCATCGGACACGACTGAGTGGCATTCACTTTCACATACATGGAGCCATTCGCCCCCAAACTCCCTTCCCATCTAGGCTGCCACATAGCATTGGTGCTGCTCTAATTTTTATTGACTCAGACAGACCAGACCCAGGAGCCGCCCTAACCCGTTGGCTCCGCCCCCATTCAGCCCACATCCCTAGGCCCACATATCCAGCTTCTTCCGTCCATCTGGACCATCTCTCCTGCGAGGCCACGTCTGCTCCCCCTGTTCCTGTCTCCTCACTCCCGATCTCCCCCAGACCCTCTCTCTCCCCTACGTACACACACACGCACACACTCCCACTCGTTCACACTGGGCCGCAAGGATGGGTAGGACGCTGAGAAGTGGGAGGAGGAAGGGGTGGGGGCTGGAACAGCGTGGGCAATGACCGCGACTAGATCGCACTTGGCGGGAACGAGCAGGGGTTCCGGAAGATGGAGGGCAGGTGAGAAATGATTGGATCCAGAGAGGTGATGGATAGCAGAAGGAACGGGCCTGAGCCGCCGGTGCAGAGGGGGCTTTATCCCTCAGGCCAGCGCCGGCTCGCTCCAGCCCCCACCTGTCACCTGTCTGATGCAGCACAACCAGGGATGTGCTTAATGTTCTCTTAAACCAGATGTCTCAATTATGTAAATTTATTTTAACAGCAAGCCTTATATACTTGACTTAATTAGAAAAATAAATTAGAAACTGTAGCAGTGTTATACATTGCAGTGAGGTACAATTGCACAGGAAGGCTTGAAGCCCAAGGCTGGATCTCTTTTAGTCCAAAAGGCAGATGATCAAGTGTGAGAAAGGAGGTAAGACGTATTAGCACAAAGCGAGGCTTTTCTCCTTGAGGTAAAGGAGGGCTTGAAAGGACTGATTTTCTAACCGTGTGTCTCCATGTTACATCAGGAGGGTCTGAGTCACTTGGGAAGTGTCACCTGTCACCACCTCCCTGGGGAGCAGGCACTGTCTGTGCCCTGCATGTGGCCCTGGAAGCCTCCAATGGGCTCAGCCCACTTCCCAGCACTGCTGTTTGCTTCTCATTGCCTGAAGACGTCTGTCTACAACCTCAGCAGATCGCTTTGCCCACACAGGGCAGATTGAAGGTGCCAGAGAACTGATACTCCCTGCAGCAACCCCCAAGAGTGGCATGTAGGTTTTGGGGCTCCCTCGATCCTGGGGTAGTTCGTCCACCTGGGAGACCCCCATCTCCCAGACTTTCTCCCTGTGGTGCCACTCCAGCTGTCCTCTGAACCAGCAGGGTTAATCACTCGGTGCAAATCATCATCTTCCTTTCTCTCTCTCACTTCCTGCTCCCAGCCAGTGTTTCCTGGAATCACCTCCCCAGTAAATGACTTACTCTTGAATTCAGAGTCTGCACCCAGGACATCCCAGACTAAGGCAGGGAACATCATCCCACCCTGCCCCTTGAAGTCAGGCACCAAATATGAGAGACTCTGTCTCTCAAACTCTTCTCAGAGACCTAGAACACAGGGTGTCTCTTACAACAGAATGTGAAATCAATCAAGGAGAAGCCTGCACAACAGTTGACTCTGGAAGGGGCTAGATTTTCCATGAAGTACTGTCATATGGCATAGATTACTGAAAGGGAAACTAGAATGGGGTCAATCAGATCAGCAGCTGGAAAATGCAGTCTGCCTCTGCCCTGGAGCGTGGGTTTGGATGGTGCCAGGGCCTGCAAGGGGAGCCCAGTCGGACCCCACTGCTATTGTCAGAGGTGATGCTGGAGGGGATGGCAAGGGCTTGCCACCCTCCCTGGGCAGGCATTTAAGAAGGGCAATCCCCAGGAACTCACAGAGGATTAGGCTGGGTGGGGAGGAAGTTGAGGAAGAGAGTGCTTTCTGACTTATAATGAATGGAAGTGTCAGTCACCCCAAAGACAAACACGGCAGGAAGAGCAGGTTGGGGGAGAGAGGTCATGAGTTCAGACTCAGGCATGTTGAACTTGAGCTGCCTTCCAAAGACCCAGGTGAAGATGTCAAGAAGTCTGTTGGATACATGGGACTAGAACCCAGAGAGGAGGCAGGAAGGACAGAGACCACCTGCCAGCAGATGTGAATGAGGGAAGGTGGATTTGAAGAGGTGTGTTCTGGGGGGAGGGGTGATTTTTCTTTTTAATTGTGGTAACATACTACATCTGATAGATAGAGTGACTGATGAACTATGGAATGAGGTTCGTGACACTGTACAGGAGACAGGGATCAAGACCATCCCCGTGGAAAAGAAATGCAAAAAAAGCAAAATGGCTGTCTGGGGAGGCCTTACAAATAGCTGTGAAAAGAAGAGAAGTGAAAAGCAAAGGAGAAAAGGAAAGATATAAGCATCTGAATGCAGAGTTCCAAAGACTAGCAAGAAGAGATAAGAAAGCCTTCCTCAGCAATCAATGCAAAGAAATAGAGGAAAACAACAGAATGGGAAAGACTAGAGATCTCTTCAAGAAAATTAGAGATACCAAGGCAACATGTCATTCAAAGATGGGCACGATAAAGGACAGAAATGGTATGGACCTAACAGAAGCAGAAGATATTAAGAAGAGGTGGCAAGAATACACAGAAGAACTGTACAAAAAAGATCTTCACAACCCAGATAATCACGATGATGTGATCACTGACCTAGAGCCAGACATCCTGGAATGTGAAGTCAAGTGGGCCTTAGAAAGCATCACTACGAACAAAGCTAGTGGAGGTCATGGAATTCCAGTTGAGCTATTTCAAATCCTGAAAGATGATGCTGTGAAAGTGCTGCACTCAATATGCCAACAAATTTGGAAAACTCAGCAGTGGCCACAGGACTGGAAAAGGTCAGTTTTCATTCCAATCCCAAAGAAAGGCAATGCAAAGAATGCTCAAACTACCACACAATTGCACTCGTCTCACATGCTAGTAAAGTAATGCTCAAAATTCTCCAAGCCAGGCTTCAGTAATACATGAACCGTGAATTTCTGGATGTTCAAGCTGGTTTTAGAAAAGGCAGAGGAATCAGAGACCAAATTGCCAACATCCACTGCATCATGGAAAAAGCAAGAGAGTTCCAGAAAAACATCTATTTCTGCTTTACTGACTATGCCAAAGCCTTTGACTGTGTGGATCACAAGAAACTGTGGAAAATTCTGAAAGAGATGGGAATACCAGAACACCTGACCTGCCTCTTGAGAAATCTGTATGCAGGTCAGGAAGCAACAGTTCGAACTGGACATGGAACAACAGACTGGTGCCAAATAGGAAAAGGAGTTCGTCAAGGCTGTATATTGTCACCCTGCTTATTTAACCTATATGCAGAGTACATCGTGAGAAACGCTGGACTGGAAGAAGCACAAGCTGGAATCAAGATTGCCAGGAGAAATCTCAATAACCTCAGATATGCAGATGACACCACCCTTATGGCAGAAAGGGAAGAGGAACTAAAAAGCCTCTTGATGAAAGTGAAAGAGGAGGGTGAAAACGTTGGCTTAAAGCTCAACATTTAGAAAACGAAGATCATGGCATCCAGTCCCATCACTTCATGGGAAATAGATGGGGAAACAGTGGAAACAGTGTCAGACTTTATTTTTGGGGGCTCCAAAATCACTGCAGATGGTGACTGCAGCCATGAAATTAAAAGATGCTTACTCCTTGGAAGGAAAGTTATGACCAACCTAGATAGCATATTCAAAAGCAGAGACATTACTTTGCCAACAAAGGTCTGTCTGGTCAAGGCTATGGTTTTTCCTGTGGTCATGTATGGATGTTGAGAGTTGGACTGTGAAGAAGGCTGAGCGCCAAAGAATTGATGCTTTTGAACTGTGGTGTTGGAGAAGACTCTTGAGAGTCCCTTGGACTGCAAGGAGATCCAACCAGTCCATTCTGAAGGAGATCAGCCCTGGGATTTCTTTGGAGGGAATGACGCTAAAGCTGAAACTCCAGTACTTTGGCCACCTCATACAAAGAGTTGACTCATTGGAAAAGACTCTGGTGCTGGGAAGGATTGGGGACAGGAGGAGAAGGGGATGACAGAGGATGAGATGGTTGGATGGCATCACTGACTCGATGGACGTGAGTCTGAGTGAACTCCGGGAGTTGGTGATGGACAGGGAGGCCTGGCGTGCTGTGATTCACGGGGTCGCAAAGAGTCGGACACGACTGAGCGACTGAACTGAACTGAACTGAACATACACACAACGGAAAATTTCCTGTCCTAACCATCATTAGACACTTGGCTTACTTCTACCCTTTGGCTGTTGTGAATAATGCTGCTATGAATACGGGTGTATAAACATCTCTTTGAGACCCAGTTTTCAATTCTTTGGAGCATGTACCCAGAAGTAGAATTGCTGAATCCTGTGATAATTCTGTTTGTAATTCTTTAAGGAACTCCCGTACTGTTTTCCCTGGTGGCTGCACCCTTTTACATCTCTACCCACAGGGCACAGAAGTTCCAGTTTCTCCACATCCTTACCAACACTTGCGATGATTATCTTCTGGGGGTTTTTTGACAGTAGCCATTCTAATGGGTACGAGGTTGTGAAGATGTATTAAATTACAGATGTGGAAAAGGCACAGAGGAAGAAAACGACTCGAGCACCATTTTAGGAAGGCAGGGATACTTGGATCATCATCAGCCTTGCGACCCCGGACCTGTTAGGGGTGCTCCAGGCTGCAAGTTGCAACGCCATGAGGTCATTACTGTCTTCCTCTCCATAGGCGGGCCTGAGTGGTTGGGCAGTTCAGGCTCTTTTCTGTTCTACCATCCTGGGCCAGTATGGGACATCACCCCCTCCTGGCCATACAATGCCTTTGTCTCCAGCACTGGGCATCTGTAGACGCACCACCACCTCTGGAACAGAGGAAGGGGGCATGAGGCAGGAGCTCCACCTTCTGAGACTCAGACCTTTTTAACAGGAAGAAAAGTATCTCCTCAAAGCCCCCAGCAGATACCTCCTTACATCTAACGGGCTAGAACTGACGATGTGCCACGCATATGATTGGTACTTGGGGTGTGGGGTTGTTGTTGCTAAGTTGCTCAGTCGTGTCTGACTCTTTGCGACTCAGTGGACTGTAGCCTGCCAGGCTCCTCCGTCCATGGGATTTTCCAGGCGAGAATACTGAAGTGAGTTGCCATTTCCTCTTCCAGGGCCCAGGGATCAAACCCATTTCTCCTCTGTCTCCTGCTTTGCAGGTGGATTCTTTACCCGCTGAGCCATCGGGGAAGCCCAGGGTGTGGGAGGTGGATGTTATACCAGACTGCTGGCCCTGCTTCCAGAGCTTCGGATTCAGTGAGTCTGGGGTGGAGCCCAAGAATTTGCATTTCTAACAAGTTTCTAACAAGTTTTGCTGATACTGATGTTGCGGGTCCAGGAACTACCCTTTGAGAAGCCCCAGCTTACAATCCTCAGCCACCCCTTGAGTGGAGTATATTGATTGCCACCACAAAAAAAAAAAAAAAAGTCAAGTCTCTACTGGCAAGGGAAAAAAAGAAGCAGATGCAGGAAAGAACTAAAATGTTCTGCCACAAACTCTCTGTAGAACCTGGTAGGGTGTCTGAAAAAGACGCCTACTGGACTCGAAGCCTCTGGGAGCTGGAGTCATGAAAGTCATCTTTGGGGTGCTGTGGTTTGAGGCTTAGCTACTGAGTGTAGCAACTTTAAACAGGTTTGTTAAATGAATGAATAAATGAGCGTCTCACTAAAGCCATGAAAGAAGGCTGTTTGCTGGGACAACCCTGATCCAAACACCTTCCTTTCACAGCAGTTCTAAGGCACAGGGCCAGCCCTGCCCCCACCAGGTTAGCCATACAGCTTCCCCCAGAACAGCTCACCTGGCTTCCCTCTCAACATCCAGGCTGAGGCAGACAGCCTGTGGACTTCGGACCCAAATAGTGTCAGTTAATGGCTCACAGGTGCATGGTCCCTGTTTGAGACAAAGAACCAAGCCCTCAATGCTTCCTGTCTAAACAGGCAATATCAGCTTATGATTCCTTATGAGTCCAAGTGAATGCCACTGTACCCAGGCCACACTGATTCCTTATCCACAGGTTCCTGATGGGAAGCAAGATCAAAGAGAACTGTCCTGTGTAGAGTTTACCCTTTCATTTCAGCTCACATTCCCACTTGAACATACACACAACATAAAATTTGTTGTGGCAGGGGAGGTGGTATGAGATTTGGGTACCCATTTAACAGATGAACAAACAGAGGCTCAAGGTCATGCAACAGGAAATCAGAATCAGAGCCCAAGTCTCCTGACCTCGGGCATCCATGATCTAGCTGTTCATGAATGGATAAAATGGAAGTGGTTTTTTTGCTTCAATCAGAAGACTCAGTAAGCAAAGACACAGAGCCACTCCTGTGACTGCATTAGCCACATGAAATTGGTTAATTTGTTGGTTGAGGCCCCAAGGCATCCAGATTCCCCATCTAATCCCTCCTTTGAAAGTTTGGTGAAAATTCTGGAGTCTGAGCTCCCTGGGACCTTGGAGAAGTCACTTCTCTTCTCAGATCCTCGGTTCCCTAACTTTAAGGAGGATGATTAAATGAGAGACATTGAGTGCTCAGCCCACCTGCTGGCATGCTACAGGTGGAGGAGGTATGTGTCTTTTAGTTCAGTTCAGTTCAGTCGCTCAGTTGTATCCAACTCTTTGCGACCCCATGAATCCCAGCACGCCAGGCCTCCCTGTCCATCACCAACTCCCGGAGTTCACTCAGACTCACGTCCATCGAGTCAGTGATGCCATCCAGCCATCTCATCCTCTGTCGTCCCCTTCTCCTCCTGCCCCCAATCCCTCCCAGCATCAGAGTCTTTTCCAATGAGTCAACTCTTTGCATGAGGTGGCCAAAGTACTGGAGCTTCAGCTTTAGCATCATTCCTTCCAAAGAAATCCCAGGGCTGATCTCCTTCAGAATGGACTAGTTGGATCTCCTTGCAGTCCAAGGGACTCTCAAGAGTCTTCTCCAACACCACAGTTCAAAAGCATCAATTCTTCAGCGCTCAGCCTTATTTCAGAGAAGGCAATGGCACCCCACTCCAGTGTTCTTGCCTGGAGAATCCCAGGGACGGGGGAGCCTGGTGGGCTGCCATCTATAGGGTTGCACAGAGTCGGACACAACTGAAGTGACTTAGCAGCTTAGCAGCAACCTTCTTTATGTCTAGCTCTCACATCCATACATGACCACTAGAAAAACCATAGCCTTGACTAGACAGACCTTTGTTGGCAAAGTAATGTCTCTGCTTTCAATATGCTATCTAGGTTGGTCATAACTTTCCTTCCAAGGAGTAAGCGTCTTTTAATTTCATGGCTGCAGTCACCATCTGCAGTGATTTTGGAGCCCAGAAAAATAAAGTCTGACACTGTTTCCACTGTTTCCCCATCTATTTCCCATGAAGTGATGGGACCAGATGCCATGATCTTCGTTTTCTGAATGTTGAGCTTTAAGCCAACTTTTTCACCCTCCTCTTTCACTTTCATCAAGAGGCTTTTTAGTTCCTCTTCCCTTTCTGCCATAAGGGTGGTGTCGTCTGCATATCTGAGGTTACTGAGATTTCTCCCGGCAATCTTGATTCCAGCTTGTGCTTCTTCTAGCCCAGCGTTTCTCACGATGTACTCTGCATATAAGTTAAATAAGCAGGGTGACAATATACAGCCTTGACATACTCCTTTTCCTATTTGGAACCAGTCTGTTGTTCCATGTCCAGTTCGAACTGTTGCTTCCTGACCTGCATACAGATTTCTCAAGAGGCAGGTCAGGTGGTCTGGTATTCCCATCTCTTTCAGAATTTTCCAGTTTCTTGTGATCCACACAGTCAAAGGCTTTGGCATAGTCAATAAAGCAGAAATAGATGTTTTTCTGGAACTCTCTTGCTTTTTCAATCATGCAGTGGATGTTGGCAATTTGGTCTCTGGTTCCTCTGCCTTTTCTAAAACCAGCTTGAACATCTCGAAGTTCACGGTTCACGTATTGCTAAAGCCTGGCTTGGAGAATTTTGAGCATTACTTTACTAGCATGTGAGATGAGTGCAATTGTGCGGTAGTTTGAGCATTCTTTGCATTGCCTTTCTTTGGGATTGGAATAAAAACTGACCTTTTGCAGTCCTGTGGCCACTGCTGAGTTTTCCAAATTTGCTGGCATATTGAGTGCAGCACTTTCACAGCATCATCTGTCTTTCACAGCATCATTTGTCTTTTATGGCCACTCAATTCCTCCTCTCTCCATTTTCCTAATATCCCACAAAGGAATGGGCTTCCCAGGTGGCTCGGTGGTAAACAGTCCACCTGCCAATGCAAGAGCTGCAGGAGATGCGGGTTGACCCCTGGGTCAGGAAGATCCCCTAGAGGAAGAAATGGCAACCCACTCCAGTATTCTGGCCAGGATAATCCCATGGACAGAGGAGCCTGGTGGGCTACAGTCCATGGGGTCGCAAAGAGTTGGATACAACTGAGTGAGCACACACACACACACACACACACTGATCCTGTCTTCCCAGGCCAATTCCAGAAACTCCAGTTCCTGCACCTCTTTGCAGTTGGGTGCAAAGTCACACAGCCCCCTTCCCACCAATCAGATACATCAGTGGAAGACAAAAATTCAGAAGGCAGCTTTGTGTGGTGGCCACTGTGCCCAAGGGATTTGAGCATCTACAGAAAATACTCTGGCAAGGCTGTGGGCCTTTCAGGGGCTCAGCAGCAGTCGGACCTCCATGTCCAGGCCCAGTTTCATCAGGACAGACACAGCAGCCTTGGTGCGTTTCCAGAGCAGCCCCCACGCCCCCACCAAGTCTTCTCCTGCTGCCTAGCTTGGAGCCTGCATTCCGACACTCTGCCCAAACTACACAAGGATTTGAAAACACTTGATATCTTTTAACAAATCCCTTTCTCGCTTAACTAGCCGAGTAGATCTATTGTTTGCAGCCCAGCCCACATGCAGCAAGTGTTCTCTAAATGGCAGGCGCAGGGCTCCTGAGTCGCCCTCTCCAAGGTGAAGAGGACAGGATGAACGCAGCTCTGGACTGCGGGCTGTGCCTGCAGTCTTGGTCTGCAGCCCAGCCTGGGCGGCCACAAGTGCCTGTCAGAGACTCAGACGACCGACCAGATATCGGCATAAAGGGATGAGTTGCCGAGAGCACGCTCAGGACAGCAATAAAGCTGAGGGCTGGGGAACGGCGCTGTGACGGCCAGGAGGCACCTCTCGGGGCAGAGCCAGGGCGCAAGGCCCTGCTGGGAGGAAGGTTTGGGGGTCCCCGGACACCGAGCAAGGCAGAGCTCTGGTCCAGCCACTCTGCAGAGTCCTCGCAGGCTCAGGGAGCTGCCCCGAGCTGGAAAGAGCAGGGCCCCTGGGCCGTTCCTCGCTGTTCTCACGCCGCTGTATGTCCCTGGGGATGGTGCTTAGCCCCTCTGGCAACGGTGACCCCTCCGTGGGCCTGGCTCCCCACACCCACCCCAGTTCCCAGCCGCCACTCTCCCCTCCAAATTTACAGGGGAGGCAGGATGCGTGGACTGGGGAGCGGACACAGGCCTCTCCCTCCAGGAGGAACCGTGGAATGTCGCCCACCACCCACCCCACTGCCAGCGCTTGATAGACCAAGGTCTGGGCTTTGGCCAAGCCTGACCTCCATCCCTCTCACCACCCACCTCATCCTCCCACAACCAAAACTTCTGTGTGTGCTCATTTACATTCTTTCTTCATTTTTATTTTATACTGGAGTGTAGCCGACTTAAAATGTTGTGTTAGTCCCAGGTGTGCAGCAAAGTGATTCAGTCCCACAGACCCCTATGCATTTGCACTCTTTCAAATTAAAAGTAGGTTCATTTATTTCATCATCAACCAGGAACCTCAGCACCCTCTGGGCCGCTTTATGGCTCTCGCCTCTGTTTCCCAAGGCGCCCCCCGCCACACCCCTCTGCCCAGCCATGGGTTAGAATCACCTGGAGAGCTTTAAAATGACCCCTGCCCATGAGGGATCTTGTTATGAGAGGTGATGAGAAAGTTCTAGAACTGGATTATGGTAACGGTTGCACAACCCTGGAAATTTAAAAACATTTCAGTGGTACACTCAAAATGAATGAATCTTATGGTGTCTGAATTATACCTTTGGAAAGTTGTTTTTTTTTTTAATACTCATGTCTTTTCCTGATTTCCTAACTCATCTGTTATTGCAACCTTAGCTGAAAAACATGTATTTACCTATGTGCCCCTGCATATCAGACATCCAGCACGGACTATCCTTTTCTAAAAACGTACAAGCCAGTGATAAGGTACAATTCATAACAGAGTCTGTCTACTTGAAGGGAGCTGGTGGAGGCGGGGAGCCTATGGAGTAAGAGCCTAGGTCACTGGGCTCACGCTTCTCTGGACAGACCCTGCTCTCCTGAAGCTACTGTGGGTTGGAGGTGGGGAGGAGGAATAGACCTCAAAACAAGTACACAGACACAAAACACAGAATTTCATACAGCGACATGTAACAGGAAGACAATAAAATGGGGAGGGAAGACAGGGAGGGAGATTGGGGAACACCTCTGGGTAAAACAGGAGAGAACTCTCCCGCAGGGGACCTTTGAGCTGATATCAGATGATGACAAGGAGTTCATAGAGCAAAATCTAGGGAAAGAGCATTCCATGAAGAAGGCCCAGTAAATGCAAAGATCCTGAGGCAGGCAAAGACTTGAAGAACAAAGCGAGAGAAACGCCTGGGGTTCTTAATGTGAGCAAGTGGGGCAGTGATTATGGAATTACTGTCCAGTCTCTTAGGTGTGACGATAGGGGTAGGTCATCTGAGAGACGAGTGTATCCTTAGGACGTGCCCACTCAGGTCCTGAGTGGTGATGGGCCATGAGGTCCTCAGATCAGTTCAATTCGATCACTCAGTTGTGTCTGACTCTTTGTGACCCCATGGACTGCAGCATGCCAGGCTTCCCTGTCCATCACCAACTCCTGTGAGCCTGCTCAAACTCATCTCCATCGAGTCAGTGATGCCATCCAACCATCTCATCCTCTGTCATTCCCTGCTTCTCCTGCCTTCAATCTTTCCCAGCATCAAGGTCTTTTCCAATTAGTCAGTTCTTCACATCAGGTAGCCAAAATATTGGAGCTATAGCATCAGTCCTTCCAATAAATATTCAGAACTGATTTCCTTTAGGATTGACCGGTTTGATCTCCTTGCAGTCCAAGGGACTCTCAAGAGTCTTCTCCAACACCACAGTTCAAAAGAATCAATTCTCCAGTGCTCAGCTTTCTTTATGGTCCAACTCTCACATCCGTGCATGAATACTGTAAAAACCATAGCTTTGACTAGATGGACCTTTGTTGGCAAAGTAATGTCTCTCCTTTTTAATATCTTGTCTAGGTTTGTCATAGTTTTTCTTGAGGTCCTCAACTTCCTTTCAAATGGTTCAGCAACATATCAGGACAAAATATTAACAACTGTTGATTTCAGGTATAGCATATTCGCTGTGCTATTCTTTCCATTTTGGGTTTGAAATTTTCATGATAAGAGAATTACGAGAACAGAAAGATGTGGGGAGGCGGCCAGGATAAGCACCATGTAGATCTTGTGCTCAGGAATTTGGATTTTCACCTAAGCAGAAGGGATTGTAAGCCTCGGAGTGGCATGATCTGGTTTGCCCTGGCATCAAAGCAATTGCCTTGGATGTCCACCATCAGGTTTTACAGATGATGGAGGAGTCTCTCTAGAGGCCCACGGGAGCACGTTTCTGATTCTGATTCAGTGAACATTCCCAGCCAGGACCGTGTGTGCATTTACCTTACCTTCATTAATCTCACTTAGACTGCATGAAAACCTGCGATGTCCTCAATATTATCCTCAATTCTTAAAAATGAGGAAACTGAGACCCGAGGTGATCAGCTAAGGAGTCACCAGCCAGTGGGGACAGAGTCCAGGTCAGTTAGAACTTTAGCCCTGGAGCAGTGCTGAGTCATTATTCCACTTCTCCTAAACCAACCTCCAACATTAATCATAACTGATAAATTAATTGATTCATTACAGTCAAAGTTCCAAAGTGATTTTTCTGGAAGGCAACTGTAAAATGAGGAGTGCTGTCCCAGAGTGAGGTTAAACTGAATTGCACTTATGGTCCAGTGGACCCTGCTTGTCTCTATAAAAAAGATCGCCCACAGAGACCCCCAAGCTCTGCCTTGCCCTCGGAGATCTGCAGCTGTGGTCCCGGGGTGGGAGCGGCAGTACCGGCACTAATTCTCAATCACACAAGGACTAAGGCTGCTTGTGTGTCTGTTTCAGCCCATCACAAATTACATGAAATTCACATATTTAATCTTTCTTGCCCTCTTATTCAAGAGAGAACTAGTGGTGTATTGTTAGGCCACGAGACAAATCGTCACTGTTATCCACGTTCTTAACTGGAGGCAGCCTGTCTTTCGTTAGCAAGAATTCTGAATAAACATTGTTGCTCTTTGAGATCACTCATAAGCAGCCCCCAGGAGACTGCAATTATACCCGTTTATAATTCTCCTACCTCCCAATCTAACCCTTGATTCATGAATGTGCACTTTTAGGCGTCAGGCATTAGAATAAATTAGACTATACAATTACGCGTAATTAAGGAGGGAAATGGGTACCTCGCTGCAAAGATGAGCCCTGTTTTGCTGAAGTAAAGCATGTCTATGTCAGCGTGCCAGCCCAGGGAGGCAGCATGAAATACAATTAATGTTCTTTAGATTTAATGGGGGTTTATGGTGCTGTTTTTCATTATCACAATATCTCAAGAAATGTAAACAGTGTTCCTCTAACACAATGGCAGTTCTACAGACAAGACAGCTTGAGTCTCAGTGAAAACTCAGCAGAACCAACCGCAAATTCACAATGTTAGGGATGGTGCTGGTATTTGTATTTTAAAACCGGTGCAAAATGGTCCCCACTGAGGAGCTGAGACGTTCCATTCCCAGCCCCCTGGGGGTGACTCTGCAGCCTCTTCGGCTTTGTAGCAGCAAGGTTACAGACAAACTCCTGTGGGTTATTGAAGCCACCTGTGCTTCACTTCTGAGGCTCGCTCACATTCCCAGGCCTCCCCTCTGTAGCCCTATTTCTACTCTTCTCCTTCACAGGCCAATTTGTTCAAGACATGTTAAAAGCCTGACTTTTACAACCCTCATAAAATCCCATCTACTCCAATCCAAGTGCAGCCAGCAGTGCTCGGACAATCAGACCGAGTTTCAGCCCTTTGATGGAGATAATCACACAGCAGGAATGATTTTTGTTGTTGTTACATAGGAATCCCAAGGAAACGGAAGGGCCTTCTGGCCAAGCCAGGTAGATAGAACAAGATGGGCATTCTGCAGAGAGGGCTGCCAAAGAAGCCGCCAGAGGAAGAAAGGAGGCTTGTGGGTGTCGAGAGAAAGGTCCCCTAGAGGTTAAACCAACTCGAGGGAGTGGTGTGAGGAGTCTGAAAAGCCCGATTTTCCAGCCAGGACCAAGGCGATCACAGTGAGAGATGACGTCAGGGTGAGGAGGGACACAGGATGGTGGGGTTGGACACAGGAAAGGCCACAGAATCTGGAGGTGGGAGGTTCTGAGAATTATCCTGAGCCCCCACCCAGGTCCCCGCCCAGCAGTGGCTGAGTGACTTCCCAGGCTAGGGGGCATCTGAACCCCTGAGGCCCCTGGTGTTTCCCAGGAGGACCCTGCGCTCCCAAATGGGGCCAGGAGTCCCCACCTGCCTGCAGGGAACCTGGGAAACTTAGGCCGAGGCCTCGGACCCAGACGACCGTGGGTTTGCTGAGAATTACCGGGAAAAGAACGTGGCCAGAGGGCACTTTGCAGACCCTCAGGCCCCGTGAGTGTCTGAGCTGGTGAGTTAAGTCCTGACCTGAAGCTGGATCCACAGCATCTGCCTGCAGTAGACACATGCTTGATTGCACACAGAGGCATGTGTAAACACGCACAAAGAGGCACTCACACACAAGATCCATCCCCTTCTTCCTCAAAAAGGATAAGAAGCGAGCCACGGACATCATGTTTGGTCTTTGAACAGCAACAGCTGAAAGAAGAACTATCCAAAACAGATAATCAAATGACACCATCTCAGCCCTGCCTACAGCCCCATGTAGGCAATCGTGAGCTGCCCCTCCACTGCTGGGGTTCCCTGATGAGTGGACAAGGATCCAGGAGACTTAGCACGGCCCACTTAGGGAAGGGAGAACCATGTTCGTAAACGTGAGGCCTCAAGGAAGGCAATGTGGTTTTGAACTTTTGGGGGATGGGATTCCCCTTGACCTCTGAAATGCTCCCCAGAACCCAACACAAAAAGCAAGCAAAAGGCAGATCTCACCTCTCTCCTCCACCCCTCGCCCCCGAGACACCCCCATGGGGCTCTGAGGTCCCAGTGAGAAAACTGCTACCATAGCAAAAACGTATCCCAAAGTCAGGCACCGCCTTGAGTGGGTCAGAATCCCATTTGTCAACTTTGTGACCCTTGACCTTTCTGAGCATCGGTTTTCTTGAAAGATGAAGAGGATTACATGAGATAACCTGCTGTAAACACTCAGGCGTGAGCCATAGAACTGCACTGTGCAGCATGGGCTCCCCTAGCCCCATGGGGCTGGTCTGAATTGAGAGCTGCTGTAAGTGTCAAACACACACCAGATTCCCCAGACTTAATAAGACAAAACTGTAAGATACCTCATTAATAATTTGCATATTGATTACACATTGAATTGATACTATTTTAGATATGCTGCTGCTGCTGCTAAGTCGCTTCAGTCGTGTCCGACTCTGTGCGACCCCATAGACGGCAGCCCACCAGCCTCCTCTGTCCATGGGATTCTCCAGGCAAGAACACTGGAGTGGGTTGCCATTTCCTCCTCCAATGCATGAAAGTGAAAAGTGAAAGTGAAGTCGCTCAGTCGTGTCCGACTCTGTGCGACCCCATGGACGGCAGCCTACCAGGCTCCTCCATCCGTGGAATTTTCCAGGCAAGAGTACTGGAGTGGGTTGCCATTGCCTTCTCCCATTTTAGATATACTAAGTTAAAAAAACTATATTATTAAAATTAATTTTACCTTTTTCTTTTTTCAATGCAGCTAACAGAAAATGTTACACTACATACATAGCCAGCTTTATGCTTTATGATTCTCCCAGATATCAGCAATAGGCACTCTGCAGCAAATGCATCCCTTTTGCAAAGACGAGGCCAAAAGGGTGGGGCGTCCTCACTATTTTTCGTCAGTCCTAGTGAACAGGTAAGCCTCACATTTTGATCCAAAGCAAAAAGAGGGCAGAAGATGAGCAACTTCAGTGGTCCCAAAAGGTGGGCACCAGAATCTGATTTGGAAAAGCAAAATGCCAGGTTTTTCTGATTTACTTGGACTGTCAGTTGATCTAGGGGTAGCTAAGGGAGATTATGGTGAGAGGAGTCTTCAGCCCCAATCAGGTCAGGATGCTCAATTCGAATTTCGGCTAAACAATGGAGAATTTTTTTGTATAGGTACATCCTCATGGGCCTTCCATATGTTTAGTCACTAAATATGACAACCCCAGCTGGCATGAAAGACTGCAACAGAGAAAGGAGAAGCTATGTTGAAAAGTAACAATGCCCTGTGATTTAAAAACATAACTCTGGAGCCAAATGTCTTGGGTTCAAATCCTGAGTCCATTACTTACACCTGTGTGACCTTGGGCCTGTTACTTAACCTCTCTGTGACTCGGTCTGCACATCTGTAATATGGGTCTAATAATACTTCCCTTGTAAGAGGGCTACTCGGTTTACATCAGTTCACCACCGCCGGCAAGTATACTGATCTACTGATATACTGAGGCTTTTTTTCTCTTAGCAACTCAGCTGTGCTTTCTGCAGCTACTAGTTGCTTCTCTGGCGGCCCTTTGCCCACCCCTATCATCCCTGCCCTCTTCTGGGAGGCTGGGGACGGGGGAAAGCGCGGTAGACAGCACCACCTTGAGTCGAATTCCTCCCCTTTCAGAGGAGGCCACTTTCTCCTTTCTTTGCTATTCCCGGACCATTTCTGGGCAACTGGCAGCTATTTTCACGTGAGCTCAAGTTAACGTCTCGAGGAGCTCCCAGGGCGCGTGGGCAGTTCACACTGCGATCTAGCCGCCGGCCCCGGCTCCAGCCCGCGTTTCCGAAGGCTAACATGTGTGGTTAGAGGCGAGCGCGGGGCTTTCAGGGAAGGCGGTCGGGTGTTTGCAGACCAGGGCGAGCCCTTGTGAAAGCAGATAAAAGAAAACATTTATTAACGTGTCATTACGAGAGGAGCGCCCGGCCGGGGCTGTCGCAAGCCCCGTGGAACACCTGGCTCCTTCGAGCTCCGAAGGAGGAGAAAAAGAAAGCGGAAAGGAGGCGAGGATTCTTTCTCTTCGTTTCCAGCCAAGTGGACCTGATCGATGGCCCTCCTGACTTTATTGCGATATTTGATTTATTAGGGATACCCTCCTCGTGCGTGTGTGTGTTAACACACACACCCCCGCGCAAGCACGGCTCGGGCTCGCGTCCCTCCCTCATTTCCAGCTCCGGGGCGAATCCCACAGCTGTTTCAACTCTCCACCGAGGGCGAGCGGGAGCGAGTGTGTGCCGGGTGAGTGTGCGTCTGTGTCCCGGCGAGGGTGCGCGCTCGGCGCCGGGAGCGCGGCCAGCGGGGTCCCGAGGCATCGGGAGGCGGAGTGCCGCTCCGACCCCCGCTCTCCGCCACTGCCCCGTCCGGGGCCGGACTTCGGGGCCAGGGCCGGACTTCGGCGCAGCAGAGCCCGGGCCAGCCGGGCCGCCTGTCCTTCCAGCCGGAGGTAAAGCGCTCGCGCGCGGTGGGGCGCTGGGAGGGCGCCGCGGCGGGGTCCCCGCGGCGGCCGGCCCGCCGCTCCCCGCCCCGCGCGGAGGCTGGGGGTGCAGGCGGGGGGCGGGGCGGGCCGAGCGGTGCCCGGGGGCTGGCTTGGGTGGCGCGGCGGGGCCGGACCAGGGCGATGCGAGAGCGGCCCGGGTGGGGCGCGGACCCGGACTTTGGCGAGGGCGGCGCGCCGGGGCGGGGGCCGAGGGCGGAGAGGCGGGAGGAGGCGGAGGAGGGGAGGAGGAGAGGCGGCACTCGCCGGAGATGCGGCGGCGGCAGCAGCGGCGCGGAGTCCCCTGCGCCCCGCTGCCCGGCCGGGCTGCGGCAGAGGCGGCGGCACCCCGCGCCGGGTGAGGCCGCCGGGGCCGTGCGCGCTGGTGAGTGGGGCGCGGGGGCCAGGTGGGCAAGGCGGGGGCTCCCGGCTGCCCTCGCCGGCCCCGGAGCCAGTGCGGCCGCGAGCGCCGCCCAGGTGAACCCGGGGCCGGTCCCGACCGCCCGGCGTCGGCCCCAGCGCGGAGCGCGGAGGTGGGACCCGGCGGGCAACGGGGTGGCGCCGGCGGGCCGCGGGAGGATGACCGGTTTGACCCCGCTGGCGGGCTGGGCGAGCGGGCAAGGACTTCCCACCGCGCCCCTGACCCACCGACACGCCTCGCGGAGCCGTGGAGGCCTCGGGGGCCGCGCTCCTGGACTCGCCGGCCGCAGGGGGATGGCCTCCTGGACCCTTTTGAGTTTAGACCCAGCGGAGCGGCTAGTAGCCAGACCACGTGGGGCTTGTCCGGGCAGGACACGGGAAAGCGGTGGACCGGATCTTCAGAGTGGGAACTTGCAGATACCGAAAGGGCAAATAGGATTATAAAGACAAACTTCCTCCCAGGCTGGGTCAGAACCAGTTCTCATCTCCTTGTAGACAGAGGCCCCGGGCGCCCGAGGATTTCGGAAGTGTGACAGTGAAGCTGCAGCGATTTCTAGGAGTGTACTTTTTTTAAAAAAGCATTCTTTATAGTAGTTCATTCATTCGTTCTACAAGCGTTTGTGAAGCACCTCCTGGTGCCTGGCACCACCGTTACGTTCCAGAGAGAAGCGATGAACAGAAAACCTGGTTTCTGAGCAGTGGGAGCTCTTAGTTCACTTGGAGGGCAGCTGGGGAAAGAGATGCAGTCTAAGCGGGGGAAGGAGACACACGCAAATCCTGATTTTGCCCAATGACCTCTGTCTGCAACTTCTTGTCTGGACACTGAAGACCACTCTGCCTGCACACAGTAGGACAAGCCCATTTTGGCAACCCCTTTTCTCCTCCACCTTCCTGAGAGTTCTGAATATTCCCTGCCCCCTCTCCTCTCTGGCAGCCTTTCCTGCAGCTTGTTTTAATTACTTTTTGAGTTAAAAGTCAATATTTAATTAACCAAGTCATTACATTCAGCTTACGTTTGAATCTGGGTATTTACACATCTGTGCATGTTGGGGCGCCCGCCCGTGCACCCCTCCATCTGTCCCCTGCTTCTCTCCTACAGGGCTGCCCTCACTGTCTTTGCGGCAGAGAAGGAAGGATGCTCTCAAGCTGGTTCTCTGGGGGCCAGAGAAGCAGGGAGGATGGGCTTTCCCTGGAGGACAGCCTGCGCCTCTCCCCAGAGCAGGAAGAGTTGCTCTCTTCTTGCAGTTTAATAGCGAAGGGGATTTCTTGCTGCATCTCCACTCCCCATTACAGAGCCACTGGAGGGTTTTAATTAAATTGAAACCATTCATTCCATATAGAAAGAGGGTGGGGAGGAGACTAAAGATCACTTACCTGGTGAGAGAGGTTCTCCCAGGTTTGCTTGTCCGTGTGTGGAAGCTAGAGCTCATCACAAGTCTGTCCAGGTGTGTCATTTAGTGCCCTCATTAGCAGCTCGATGGGGGATGGCAGGCTTGGCTGATGCCTGTTGGATATTTGCATGTGAAGGATCTTCCTTGGGCCAAGTTTATGGACATAAATGCATGATGTTGGCATGGCTACAGTGGATAAGAGGCAGTGTGGCTTTGGGCTTTGTGTATATTTATTGGGTTTTTAAAATTTGAGTTTATGGCATTTTCTGAAACCTTAATTATATGTTAAGTTTTCAGACTTGAAGGTCGAATGATGATTTGATTGTAGAAAGCCTCAGCCTGGAGAAGGACCCTGTGGCTGTGTGTATGCGTGCGCACATGCATACACACAGGCATGTGTGTGTCCCCTGCCCAACTCTTCCCTTGAACTGCCATCCTGATCACCTAGCTGGTGTGCACTCGCACACCCGGACACTTGAAGATCCTTTGGATTTGGAAATAACATTTCCCTCTTCCTTTCCCCGGATTTGTTTGATTTATCTGTTTGGACCTGCCTCAAGGGGGCAGAGTCTGGTCTCTGGAGTTAGCCAGACGGAGAATCACGCCCAACTCCATCCAATCTGTTCTTAGACTTCCACCCCTCAGAAAGAGACCAAAAGCCTTGCCCTGCAAAAGAATATCAACATTTCTGACCAGCTAGTAGTTAAGAGAGCGCTTAGTCTAGACTTGAGATGACAGCTAACACTTAAGAAGCAGTTCATGGGCCAAGCACTCTTCTAAATCCTTGTACATAATAACATTTAATTCACACAAAACTCCCGGGAGGTAGGTCCTCTGATTGTCGTCATGTTAAAGAAGAGGAAACTAAGTCACTGAGAGGATTGTGACTTTCTGACAGCCGGTCAGTCATCAAGCCGGGATTGGTGAGACCCTGGGGCCCAGGGTCCACTCTGACCCACCGTATTCTTCCCCCTCCTTGACCTTGGCCTCTTTTCCAAGTGTCGTGCAGCAAAAGAACACAATTAGACAATCAGACTTTGGAAGGCAGAAGCCCCTCAAACCTCCAATGTTGGGGAGCCTGGGCTGTGTATTTTTAATCTCAGGGCTGGGGTGCCTTGAGGAAAACACACGACTGCCTGGCCATGTTCCCTCCTCCCTACAAGTATACACACACACACACTCCTCTAGTCAGGATGCAGAGGGACTCATCACGCAGGGGCTGGCGTAAAAGAGCCATGAGATCTGAGGTGAGGGTTTGTGCCCCTTGAAGGTACAATGGGTGAAACTTCGCCTAGAGGTGTGGCCCTCGTGTGGTTGGTGATGAGGTCGCCTGAGCCTGGAGGGGTGCTCCAGGGGTCCAGGGCCCTTTGCTTCAGGCCTGGGCCCTGTGAGACCAGTGGATATGGAAGGTGCGGCCGCCTCTCAGGACTCACCTCCAGGCGAGGGAGGCCTCACCCAGGTTCCGTGGGCCTCCTCGTGATGGGCCCTGGTGAGGAATCTGCAGGGCCCCTGATCTGGATTCAAGGCACTAGCTAATTGGAAGATCATTAAGATCATTATAATTAATTGGCACCCTGATAAATGGCGTGATTGCCTAATTGGGTGGTTGCTAGGGAACGAGGCCTCACTCGGAGCCGGAGCCGAAAGGGGACATGGCGTGGGGCTGGCCGCAGGTGGGTATCAGGGTTACCAGCTCAGCCGGTTAATGGGTGGGAAGCCAGAGCCATCGCCACTCGCATCAGCTGGTCTTTACTGGGCAACTGCTTGTGTAAATCACAAGTGGATTATCAGTTAGGGGATATTTTCCTAGAAGGACTGAAAAGTAACCAGGATCTTTTTTCTTGTAAGCAACAGAAAGCTGGGGTTGGGGGGAGGGGCAGGGGCAGGGAGGGATCACAAATCAGTGTTAGGAGAGAAGGGGACTTACTGGCTTCCATGACTGAAAATTGCTAAGGGAACAGCTTCAGGCTCAGCTGAGTCACCGCTCAGGTTCTGGCCTGAGAATCTGTTCCTCTCCGTCTCTGCACTTCCTTCCATGGGGATGGTTTCTCTCTCCTGCCTGCCGAGGGGCAGGCAGGCTCTGGCACCGCGGTCAGGAGAGCCAGTGCGTGCCTGGCTACCAGCCCGGCTGTGTGATCCACGGCACGTTACTTAGCCCACGTTACTCTGCCTTCGTGTTTTCATCCAGCCAGTGACGATGATCATAGCACCCCTCTCCTGGCTGGTAGGAAAGGATGGAATGAGATGACTGGTGTCAAGTGCTTAGCCTGGCATCTGACACAGGCAAGCCCTGGGGAAACACTGACTATTCTCGTGACTAAGGTGTTGAGTTCAAGAGCTATCCCCCTCATCCTCTCTCCTTTGAGCCCACCAGAAAAGAATAAGCTTCCTTTCTGGTAATGCCCACCCAAGCCCCAGGCATCTATCTGATTGGACTGTTTTACATCACGTGTTCTCTCCAAGCCGATCACTGGTCACAGAAATGAGTCGCTAACCATGGTCTTCAGGCCAGGCTCCCAGGCTCCACCCTGTACTCAGGGGTTGGGGCAGACCAACTGAAACCCCAAAGCCCCAGGGGACACCAGGGAAAGGAGGGCTGGTTGCTGGAGAGGTGACAGCCAGTGCCTGTGATGGGGGTGGGGGTGGACATGAATGGGAGAGATCATGGCTAGATGGACCTGCTTCCAATTCGGTTGAAGTGGGGACCATAGAAACAGCTCCTGGGTGGGCAGCCTCCCCCACCCCTTCACTGGGTCAACAAGAATTAGAAGCTGAACTTTTCTCCCTCAGTGTCTGACGTGTGTCACCTGGCCTCAATTCTGTGCTTTCTGGTGGCCAGGGGCAGCGTTTGCCCAACCTTCCACCACGAAAATCGCCTGGAGGCTTTTGTTTAAAAAAAAAAAAAAAACACTCAAATTCTAGATCCTGCTGAATCAAACTCTCAGGGAAGGCTCTGGCTGTTGGAAGGGAACCAGACTGCTGTGTGTATGTGTGTGTGTGTGTTCCATGTGAGCAGAGAGGTGGAAAGAGGGCCCTCGCCTGTGTCTATCTTGTCCTCCTGTCTGTTGCAGAGGCTGCCAGAAGGCAGAGGAAATGCTCTAAGTGAGATCGGGCATATAAAGGTGTTCTGTATAGATTAAGACAGAGAAGGCAATGGCACCCCACTCCAGTACTCTTGCCTGGAAAATCCCATGGATGGAGGAGCCTGGTAGGCTATAGTCCATGGGGTCGCTAAGAGTCGGACACGCTGAGTGACTTCACTTTCACTTTTCACTTTCATGCATTGGAGAAGGAAATGGCAACCCACTCCAGTGTTCTTGCCTGGAGAATCCCAGGGGCGGGGGAGCCTGGTGGGCTGCCATCTATGGGGTCGCACAGAGTCAGACACGACTGAAGCGACTTAGCAGTATAGATTAAGAGGGCATTCCTCTTATTTGTCAGTGCACGTGTGTTTACTGAGCAACTACAGTGTGCCAGGCTCTGTGTTAGGCATTAGGATGGGCAAGAGAGAACCAACATGGCATTTACATTCCAGAGGGTGAGAAGATAATACACAAGCAAACAAGTCTGAGACTTTTTCAGAAAGTGACAGCCTCTATGGTGGAAACAAGTTGAAAGTGTAAAGTGTTAGTTTCTTGTCCGGCTCTTTGCAACCCCATGAACTGTAGCCTGCCAGGCTCCTCTGTCCATGGGATTCTCCAGGCAAGAACAGTGGAGTGGGTTGCCATGCCCTCCTCCAGGAACAAGATAGTAACATGACAGAAATGATGGGGGCGGGGCACAGCTTTTGACAGGTGGTCAGGGAGGCCTGTCTGAGGATGTGACTTTTAAGCTGTGACCTAAATTTTTTGAGATGAGCCCACAACCTAAGGAAGAGCATTCTGGGTAGAAGGAACAGCCAGTGCAAAGGCCTGGAGATGGAGAGGGGTGGCCTATTTGAGACACCAGTTTAAAACACGAGGTGAAGTTCGATGGTCTGAAGGGCAGTGAGTAAGAAGAGGGGTAGTGGGGAAATGAGGTCAGTGGTGAGAAATGAGGGCCAGGGCGAGAAATTCATTTTTTATTTCAAATGAAATGAAAACCATTGGAGAGTTTTAAGTCCGGGAATGACAAGATCAGTATTTTAGAAAGATCTCAGTGGCTACCATGAGAAGGATGCTTTGTAAGAGGAAGCTGGGATATGAGTTTGCGAGCTCATATTGGCCAGGATTTTGGTGGTAGCAGAGGAAATGGAGTGAAAGGGGTGAATTGGAGATGTATCTTGAAGGCGGAACCAGTGGAACTTTCTGATGGATTGGATGCTCAAAGTGAGGGAAGCACTGTAGTTTCCAACCAAGGACAGCTCTGCCCCCCCAGGGGACATTTAGCAATGTCTGGAGATGTTTTGGGGGGGCTTCTCAGGTGGCATTAGTGGTAGAGAACCCCGCCTGTCAATGCAAGAGACTTAAGAGACACGAGTTCGATCCCCAGATCAGGAAGATCCCCTGGAGGGGGGCATGGCAACCCACTCCAGTATTCTTGCCTGAAGAATCCTCATGGACAGAGGAGCCTGACTGGGGCTGTAGTCCATCAGGTCACAAAGAGTCAGACATGACTAAACGACTTAGCACAAAAACATGGAGACGTTTTGATTGTCACACTAGGGAGGGGATGCTGCTGGAAACCAGTGGGTGGAGGCCAGGGATGCTGTTAACCATCTTCAACGTGCAAGACACCCCCAACCCGGACAATGAGAAATGAGGCAGCCCCAACATCTCTAGGGCCAAGGAGTCAAAGATAACTGGGCAGCTTGGTGTAGGGTGATTGGTATAGAGAAGATGAGCAGAGAAGGTTTGGAGGAGGGAGGCTGATCCAGAATTTAGTTTGGAGATGTGGAGTGTGAGATGACACTCTTCCTGGGTGGCCAGAAGCTCACTGGGTGCTGCATACACAAGTCTGGAGCTGTGTGGGGCTGGCACCTGAAATTAAGAGAGTCATCAGTGCATCCATGTTATTTTAAGCCTTGGGACTGGACATAATCATTTAGGGAGAATGTGTTTTGTTCTCTTGTGGGGTTTCCGCCCTCTTCCCTCCCCACTGCAATGCCTGTCATGCATCTATTTGATGAATATTTTTAGCACGTCCCACACTCTCACCTCTTTATGACGGTCCTGAGAGACTCCCAAAGGCTCAGGCTGAAACCACTGCCCCCCCGCCACCATCCATCTCCTCATTGCTCCGTGATTAGCAGACAGAGCTAAACAGTGATCACTCTGCAACAGATGCCCTTGGGAAACTGCTTAAGTTCGTAAGGATCCTGGCCCTTAAACAGGCAGCACAATACCTCCTTGGTAGAACAGCTGTTAGCCTGGTCTCCAGAGCGTCTCCTCTAGCCCAGACCCAGACTTCATGGAATTCTCTCTAACCAGCAGCCGCCACTGTTTTGAATTTTCCACGGTCTCTTATTATGATTCCAAAACACACGTTGCCCAGTGGCCCTGGCTTCTGATGTGTAGCTTCACCTTGCAAAAGGCCTGGATCCACAGCTTTGCACACCTGGGCCTCACTTCAAACTTGGATGAGTTCTATCCCAAACTCTAGAGTCGTTATGAAGCAGGGCTTGTGTGTGTGAGTTGATGGGGAGGGCCGTCCCCAGGGACCATGAGCGGTACCCAAGATGTGTTTGGCCAGGTGGAAGCCAGATGTGTTAGGGGGAGAATGCTGCCAATAGCCTTTCTTATTGAATCAAGACCAGGGCCCCAGTGGGTGACTTGACCCACCTTGGCAGCCAGAGAAGGGGAGTGTTTTCTTAAAAAACAAAAGTCCAGGAGATGTTCATGCTCTGGTGAAAATTAGATCATCCAAAAGCAGCATTTCTGGCATGTTCCAGAGACAGGCAGTGTCCACAGACTTCTGATTGCAGGCCACTTACCTCAATATTTCAGAGAACAGAAAAACCTACTAGAGTCTTAGTGGTTTGGAGTCCTAATCATCTGGCTGAGGGTGGCTTATACAGTAGAAAACACTTAAATCTCACATAACAGGAGTCCAAAGCAGGGGAGCCCAGAGGCCAATTTGTTGGTAAAATAGTGTCATCAAGAGCCCAGGCTATTCCTAGCCTGTTTGTCTGTCCTCAGCCTGTCTTTGGTCTTTGTTGCTTCATGATCTTAGATGGCTGCCACAACTCTGGACATTACATCCCCATCAGTTCAGTTCAGTTGCTCAGTCATGTCTGACTCTACAACCCCATGGACAGCAGCACGCCAGGCTTCCCTGTCCATCATCAACTCCCGGAGCTTGCTCACACTCATGTCCACTGAGTCGGTGATGCCATCCAACCATCCCATCCTCTGCCATCCCCTTCTCCTGCCTTCAATCTTTCCCAGCATCAGGGTCTTTTCCAGTGAGTCACTTCTTCACATCAGGTGGCCAAAGTTTTGGAGTTTCACCTTCAGCATCAGTCCCTCCAATGAACACCCAGGACTGATCTCCTTTAGGATGGAGATGGTTGGATCTCCTTGCTGTCCAAGGGACTCTCAAGAATCTTCTCCAACAGCACAGTTCAAAAGCATCAATTCTTTGGCACTCAGCTTTCTTTATGGTCCAACTCTCACATCCATACATGACTACTGGAAAAACCATAGCTTTGACTAGACGGACCTTTGTTGGCAAAGTAATGTCTCTGCTTTTGAATGTGCTATCTAGGTTGGTCATAACTTTTTTTCCAAGGAGCAAGCATCTTTTAATTTCATGGCTGCAGTCACCATCTGCAGTGATTTGGGAGCCCCCAAAAAATAAAGTCTCTCACTGTTTCCATTGTTTCCCCATCTATTTGCCATGAAGTGATGGGACCAGATGCCATGATCTTAGTTTTGTGAATGTTTAGTTTTAAGGCAACTTTTTCACTCTCCTGTTTCACTTTCATCAAGAGGCTCTTTAGCTCTTCTTTGCTTTCTGCCAAAAGGGTGGTGTCATATGCATATGAGATTATTGATATTTCTCCCAGCAATCTTGATTCCAGCTTGTGCTTCATCCAGCCCAGCATTTCTCATGATGTACTCGGCATATAAGTTAAATAACCACGGTGACAATATACAACCTTGACGGACTCCCTTCCCGATTTGCAACCAGTCTGTTGTTCCATGTCCAGTTCTAACTGTTGCTTCTTGACCTGCATACGTATTTCTCAGGAGGCAGGTCTGGTAGTCTGGTATTCCCATCTCTTTAAGAATTTTCCATAGTTTGCTGTGATTCACACAGTCAAAAGGCATTGGCGTGGTCAATAAAGCAGAAGTAGATGTTTTTCTGGAACTCTCTTGCTTTTTCAATGATCCAATGGATGTTGGCAGTTTGATCTCTGGTTCCTCTACCTTTTCTAAAACCAGCTTGAACATCTGGAAGTTCACGGTTCATGTACTGTTGAAGCCTGGCTTGGAGAATTTTGAGCATATTTTGCTAGTGTGTGAGATGAGTGCAATTGTGCAGTAGTTTGAGCATTCTTTGGCATTGCCTTTCTTTGGGATTGGAATGAAAACTGACCTTTTCCAGTCCTGCAGCCACTGCTGAGTTTTCCAAATTTGCTGGCATATTGAGTGCAGCACTTTCACAGTGTCATGTTTTATGATTTGAAATAGCTCAACTGGAATTCCGTCACCTCCACCAGCTTTGTTCATAGTGATGCTTCCTAAAGCTCATTTGACTTCGCATTCCAGGCTGTCTGGCTCTAATCCAGTGATCACACCATCATGATTATCTGGGTCATGAAGATCTTTGTTGTACAGTTCATCTGTGTAGTCTTGCCACCTCTTAATGTCTTCTGCTTCTGTTAGATCCATACCATTTCTTTCCTTTATTGTGCCCATCTTTGTATGAAATGTTCCCTTGGTACCTCTAATTTTCTTGACGAGATTTCTAGTCTTTCCCATTCTATTGTTCTCCTCGATTTCTTTGCATTGAAATATTCCCATACAAAATGGGAATAGAAAGCAGGATTCATTGCTACCTCTTTTACTTAGCAAAATTCTTCCAAGGACACCCCCACACCAGCAGACTTAGCTTTATGCTTCACTGGCCCAGGGTTGGGTTTTATACTCACCTCTAAGCCAAACACTGACATGGGAAATAGGTTTTTTATGTTTGACTTAGCTCAGTGGTTCACCAAATTAGCAGGCCAAACACCCTCTTCTTATAGCAAATGTATTTTGCCAAGTTTCCCTGAAGTGAATTCATAGATTATTATTAAAATATATGTGCAGATAGATTATATAAAGTATCCTGACAGTAATTTAAAGGAAAACTAAAAAGGAAATTGATTTATAATTAAGCTATATATTGAGCCTATGAACACTTAGCATATTATGTCAGAGGGTGTAATGAAGCAGATGTTCACACTGGGGCAAAATCATGGAGATCTGACAGCTCCGAAAGCAGTGAGATACATACAGATGTTTGGCTTTGACAGCTCGAAGACCACCAGTGCTGTGGCCATACGCAATATGCTTTTCCAAAATAGAGAATGGCCTACCAAAATTTCCGAGTGAAACAAGCTACCGTCTTCCCTCAAGTTCCCTAGTGGTCATATTCCCAGAAGACTTGGTTTAGGATAGAACCGCACAAAAGTATCTTTGGAGTTTATATGTAAAATGGAGTTCATGTCTCAGGTCGGGCAGTATAAAAAGCTGTTTCACCTCCGTGGGTGTCTGGCGGGATGTTAGAAAGTCGTGCTGCAGTTGGGCTGATTCTTCACTGTGTGGAGCATGTTGAATTGTCCGCATTTCCTGCACCCCCGCTAGACAGCAGAAACATCCCCCAGTCACGTGACAACCAAAAACTCATGAATTCCTGAGAAACACCTCTTGGGACAATTTCACACCTTTGAGTCTACTGGCTTAGACTAATGCTGGTTGTTGCCAGAGGGCAGCAAGTTCCATCCCCTGAAAAAATTGGATCCTGTAGACCAAAGAACGACCAGAAGGGGAGGCACGTGCAGTTTCTGCCTCAGAGTTCTTCCCAAGCTCCTTTCTGCCCCTCACCCTCCTATTGACATATTCCTGAAATGTCCCGGTCGGTCCAGCCAGTGAAATAAACCCACGTGGTTGGCATGGGTTGGCCTCTGCAGTGAATGGGGTGATGAGTTCTTGGGCTAACCTAGGTATCGGTGGTTTCCACCTGGGCAGGAGATGAAGATGATACAGGTGATTGCACAGAAGAACTCACTGAGAACCCGTGTGTCATAGTGGGTAAGGGCATGAACTCCAGAACCAGACTTCCTGGTTTGAATCGCAGCTGGGCCACACAGAAGCTGGGTGGAGCTGGGCAAGTCACTTAACCTCTGTAAGCCTCAGATCCCTCTTCTGTAAAACGTAGGTAATCCCAGTAGCATCCTCCTAGAGTTACTGTGAAACACCAGAACAGTGTGTGGGCACATGGGACATTGCCTCCAAAGGCAGATATTACTATTGCTTTTATTTGTAGATCCTTTTTAGCTTTTTTGAGTTGAGATATAATTGACATGTAACACTGTGTTCATTTTAGATGTATACACATAATGATTTGATATATGTACACATTGCAAAATGATTACCCCAGTAAGTTTTAACATCCATTCCACACATACTTAGTTTTGTTTTGTTTTCTATGATAAGAGCTTGTCAGATCTACTCTGTTAGCAACTTTCAAGCATACAATACAGCTTGTTAATTATAGTCCCACGCTGTAACTCACATGCATGAGACTTACTTATTTTATATGTGGAAGTCTGTGCCTTTGACCGCCTTCACCCATTTCGCTTATCCTTCACCCCTCACTTTTGCAGCCGCCAATATGCTCTCTATCTGTGAGCTCAGTTACGGGTTTGCTTTTTTAGATTTCACTTACACGTGAGATCATGCAGTATTTGTCCTTCTCTGACTTATCTCACTTAGTATAATGCCTTAAGGTCCATCTGTGCTGTCACCAGTGACAGAAGTTCTTCATTTTTATGGCCGAATAATCCACTGTAGGCTATACCACATTTCCTTTGTCCACTCACCCGTCGATGGACTCTTTGATTGTTTCCATATCTTGCCTGTTGTAAGTAATGCTTCACTGAGCATGGGGTGTACAGATAGGTTTTTGAGGGATTTCATTTCCTTAGGATAAATACCCAGAAGTGGAATTGCTGGATCATGTGGCAGTTCTATTTTTAATTTTCTGAGGAACCTCTACACTGCTTTCCATCATCGCTGCATCAGTTCTTTTTAGCTTTGAAGTGCTTTTACACCTAGCGTCCTGTGTGGTCCTTTGAGCCACTCTGCTTATGAGAAAGGCCATTGGTCTCCCTCCTACTGCTGAGGACCGTCCAGCTTAGCGAGGCGGCAGCAGGCTGAAGGCATAAGTGGGCTCAGGGCTTGATTCTATGACTTCTGAGCTGATGAGCTGTATCACGTTCGCCCCCCCTGCCCTGCCCCAACATACAGCTGAAGTTGGAGGGCTCCTGAAGCAGGAGAGTAAGCGCCTTGATGGAGTGCATTTCTGCAAAGTCACAATAGGGTTTGTGGGGGCTGGCAGCTCCTCAAAACAACCCTCCGTCCAGGGGCCCGCTGCCCCCACAGTAAAGTCTACTTGGCCCTGCACTGCCTGGCCTCCACTTCCGTCTCACTCCACACCCATCTAAGTGCATGACCCCCAAACATAGTGGCCTCTGTGTGCTGATGCCTCTGTCAAAAGTGCTGAAGTGAGAGCTGGAAAGAAAGAGACGTGGGGTTCAGGTTTTCCTTACACCGCGCCCGTGTCACTCAGTTCCATGACCTCCCTGGCCCACATGAGCGTTGGTGTTCGTCTTTTGTTGCTACACTTTGTTCACACCAAACGGCCACCCTTCTAGGGGCAATACGTTACAACTTCATTCAAATCTAGTATCTATGGGGTGCTTGTTGCCAGGCGTTTAATCATCAGGAAAGTGTTCGTTGCTCAGTCATGTCTGACTCTTTTGCAACCCCATGGACTGTAGCCCGCCAGACTCCTCTGTCCATGGGATTCTCCAGGCAAGCATACTGGAGTGGGTTATCATTCCCTTCTCCAGGGGATCTTCCTGACCCAGGGATTGAACCTGGGTCTCCTGCATTGCAGGCGGATTCTTTACTGTCTGAGTCACCAGGGAAGCCTTTAATCATCATGACAATCCTTTTAACCAGGGCCTGTTATCTCCATTTCAAAGTTGAGGAAACTGAGGCAGAGGATGTGATGCCCCCACAGGAAAAAGGAGCTCGACTTGTCTGTCTTTATAGCAGTGTACCAGCTGTTTGAAACTGATTGAAAGAATGAATGAATGATGTTCTCCCTAAGTGTTCTTCTGAGTAAAGCCACTGGCCCCAGGAGACCGAACATCTCGACTCACCGTAGGAAACCTTCCAGTCTCAGGAACAGGCTCTCATCAGTGTCATTCCAGGTCCTTTAGCTGTGCGTCTGCTGTGTAACAGATCACTCCCAGCTCAGTGGCTTAAAGCAATGATTATTTCTAACAAGATTATGGGTTGCCAGGTGGTTCTCGATTTGAGTGATGCCAGCTGGAAGGTCCAAAATGGCTCCACCCGAATGGCTGCCAGCGACTGTTGGTCCAGAAACGGTGCTCACGTGGGGCCATCAGCTGAAGTGCTCCATGCTCCTCCACGTGGTCTTTCCCCATGGCTGCTTGTACCTCCTCACAGTGTAGTGTCTCAGGATAGCCTGATATCTAAGAGCACACATATAAAAGCTGCCAGGCCTTCTTAAGGCTTCTGCTTCAGAAGTTCTAGGGGTCTAGGGGCAGGAGTGGCTGGCAGCCTCGTGGAGGAGGGGTTCCAAGGAGATAAATGCCCCCCTGCTTTTTCTGTTCTTAACGTTCCATTTGAGGGTCAGGGGCCCATTAAGAGAGTCTGACTGGACAGCTTTGGTCATGTGGTCACCCTTTGGTGACATGGCAGGAGAGGGTGGGGCATCTTAGCAGGAGAGAGAGAGAATCCTCCAAAGGAAATTGGGGTGCTGTTGTCAAGAGAAGGGGACCAGATGCTGGCCAGAAAGGAGGAGTTAGAAACCTCTGCACAGCCCCTGAATAAGGGGCTCTGCCCCAAGATGAGCAGTCAGCATTGTAGAATGAACGGATGGAGGATGGATGGATGAATATTTTTCAAGTCTGGTATAAGTGTATGCCCAAGTCTGCATGATGCTGTTCCAGGCAGGGACACCGTATTTCAGGCACTGCTAGGGGTTTGGGAGCCCCACCTTCATTATGTGGGCCAAAGCTAGCTCCCAGAATCCTGGCCATGCTCAGCATCTTCACTCCAAAGATGGGGCTGATTGAAGCTGGCCCTTCGAAAGGAGAGCATGCTCGGTGGTGACGGACCAGCCAGCCCAGTGGGTGGGCTCTTGCCTCCCCACCATGGACGCCGGGAGCCCGGACCCCACTCCCCTTCTTCCAGCCACTGTGCACCTGGATACCCAGTAACCTTGTGACACCCGGTGAGTCCCCCAGAGACCGATCCAGCTCCCAGAACACCTCTGACCCAGGCGCTCCTCCCCGGTGGCAGGCTATTTCCAGCTGCTGCTAATTAGACAGCACAGCACGCCAGGGTTGGGAACAGATCTGTCATTCGACATTCTCCCTGACTTCCATCTCTAAATTTAGCGGGTTATTTGGTAAAAGTTGCTTTAGACGCCCTCCCCCGCCTGTGAGTACAAGCTTCTCAAATGATTGTAAGCTTCAGGCTGTTTCCAAGGTGAGCTAATGAGACACGCATCTGCTAATAGCAGGGCGTGATGAGTGAGCAGGGTACACATGGCTGCAGATTGGGTGAAAGGGGAGAAATAACTGGATTATAAATACCAGGCAGTCAAAATAGCCTTTCACCTCTTTAATGTGTATACAAAAAACTACAATCTCTGAAAACCTAAATACAGGGTCTGTGGGGGTAAACAGTGCGGAGAACGGGTGGGGTTAACACATGGGAGGGGGTGGGACTGGAATCGCCAGCCCTGGCCATGGCTGTCTACACCGAGAACCAGCCCACAATTAGGCGTGAATAATGACTCTGTTGAGGTCCGACTTTATTGCTTTTGGCCAAAGGCCTTTTGCAGAAATAAGTCTGTAGCTCGCTGCCAGGGAAGCTTTTGTCTACAGCCAAGACAAAAGAACAAAGAACAGAGGTGGGAAGAACTGTATCTGATTCCTGTTTCCCCTAAACACCCAGGAAGGGTGGCAGGCGTGGCCTACCAGGAAAGCGTGGGCTGAGGGCAGGTAACGAGCAGCCTCACCTATACCAGGCGGCCACTCCTGCTCCTGCCATTCTGGTCTTTGCTCTGATCTTCACACGGACCCTGCTCGTTCCTACCACAGGGCCTTTCCCTTGCTTAGAAAGCATCGTGCCCACGACTGACTCTCTACCCCACCTCTGGTGTCAGCTCAGACACTACCTCCCAGAGGCTTCCCCTGATTTCCCCTATCTTGTCATCCTGACAGCTCCTTACAAGGCTCTTAAGATCATCTGGGATTCATCTTCATTCATTAAATCTGTCTCCACCACCAGGATGTCAGCTCCTTCAAGACAGAGGCCTGGCCTGCTGTTTCCCAGCATTCCACACAGCACTGGCACAGAGTAGGTGCACAGAAAAGACCACACAGCTTTGAAGGGCTGCAAATGGGCCCCCAGGCAAGCTCCAGGGGAGCTCTGTTTGGCCAGCTCAGTGTTTAAAATGTAGTGACTGTTTTGATTCTGAGAACGGCACCTCCAGCAGGGCACTCTCCACCCCTCCCTGTGACCCTAAACCCTTGTCACTCACTCCCGGCTCTTGCCTGGGCCCTGCAGGCATTTGGGTTTGTGTCCTCACTTTAGACAAAGGCCACAGCACACGGGTGTGTCTCCACAGGGCACCATTACGACATCAAACTTCCTGTGAGCCAGCCCACCCGCCTCCAGCCCACCTGGTCCCACTGAGTGGATTGAGTCTTGGCTCCTGGTGGGCGGGACCCAGGGGTCCTCATCTTAGGAGTCCCTGCCCCGGCCATTAACCTCTGAGTCATCAAGGAGTCCTGCTTTGCTTGCAAGAAAATGTCCAGTGTCCTTGGCAAGCAGGAATTTAACCGTAATGTCACTGTATTTGTTTCTCTGTGCTGCTGTCTGTTTATGGCTGGGGTTCTCACCTGGGGGCAATTTTGCCCCCTACCAGGGGACATTAGGCAATATCTGGAGACATTTTTTACGCCACCATTGGGGGTGGGTGCCTCTTGCGTCTAACAGGTGGCGGCCAGGGACGCTGCTCAACGCCCTGCAATGTGCAGCCGCTGCAGAGGATGACGCAGCCCCAAAGGCAGCAGTGCCCAAGTCGAAAGACCCCGGTTTAGGGCAGGTGGCGCTCATTCCCCGCGGAGGGAGAACACTGCCTCTGTAACTGCGTTTACTGAAATAAGAAAGGGGGCGAACAGAAAACTATCCTGCACAAACGTGAGTGCAGGTGACGAGCAGAGCTTCCGAGACCCTGACGTGTGGGGTGCTGGGGTCAAGGTCAATCAGGTCACCCTTTCGGGAGCTGAGCGGACCATTAGCTCCACACCAGAAGCCCCTGCCCATCTTCCCAGAACGTTCCTGGCAGCTGCCTATCAAACCCTAGGGTCAATTCTGGGAGAAGCAACGTGCCCTTGGGCCGAGTTCTGAAAGGTGAGAAGCTGTTTGCAGCTCTCCTGCCCAGCCAGGCTGTCTTAACATCCCTCCCAAACCCAGCCCAGCAGCCCCTAGCTGAAGTCTCCCACCAGGACAAGCCAGCAGCCCACCCATGTGACCAGGGCTGACAGCTTCGTGGCCTGGGCAGCCTCCCAGTGGACGGTGACCCTGAGCAGAGGGTCACGGCTCACGTCAGCAGGAGGAAAGGACCCGGGGAAGTGAGGACCAGTTCCCCAAAATCAGATCACCCACTTCTGTTTGGGTTCCTGTGTTGAGGAGGTGGCTTCCTTTCTACTTACAAAGAAGGGACTTTTTAAAAAGCAGGGATAAGTCAATGTTTTCAATGCAGATCTAACTGGGGCACCTCTGTTCTCTGAAGTGGCACAGGAGGAGAGGCAGTTACCATGCGTTCATGCCTGGGGCAGCTCGCTTTCTGCCTCTTCTGCTCCTTTCAGAATCAGCTGAGCACAGGCCCCATTGATCTAACCCCTTTGGGTCGTTCACAAAAGAGGAGAGGGGTTGGGGGAACCTTCCGGTCACCCCAGGACTTCCTGGGGCTCGGGGATCTTTGATATGGGCGTGGGCACAAACTCCAAAGCTTGGCAGGTGCAGACAGATGGAATCTGACTCAGACGCCGTTTCACTTCCTAGAAGGGTGACGTGTGCAGGGGGGAGGCTGCCACCCCCTGCCGTGCCCGGGCCTCCGTGACTTGGCAGGGCCTCCTGTGTTTCCTCGGGCCCACAAGGTAACCCCCACGGGTGCACCTCCAGTGTGGGCTTCTCATTCCTCTGTCTGGAGGCGGGCCATGCCCCATGTCCCCTCCGTGAATCTGGCCAGGCTCACGTATCACTGGTGACCAGTAGAATGGTGGGAGTAATGCTGAGGACAGCAGAAAAGTGAGGTTCGGTCAGAAGAGATGAGGTCAGGACTTACCTCGTGGACCAGTGGTTAAGACTTCAAGCTCCCAAGGCAGGGGACCTAGGTTCGATCCCTGGTTGGGGTACTAGATCCCACATGCTGCAATTAAGACCCAGTACAGCCAAATAAATTTTAAAGAGAAGTCCCACCCGGGCTGGTGGGATGCTCACTTTTGGCGCCCTAAGCTGCAGAAGAAATCAGTCACCAGCCTGGGGCTGCCATGCTGTGAAGCCCAGGCCACACAGAGAAGCCCCTCCCACCCCTGGCCCGAGGCTCCAGCCCACAGCCACCAAGCTGAGGATTCAGGTCCCCAGCTTTTGAGTCTTTCCAGCTGTGGCCTCAGGCACAATAAAGCAGAGACCAGCCCTTTCTGCTGTGTCCTGCTAGAATTCCTGAACCCAAGTCCCTGAGCATTAAAAAAAAAAAAAAAAGATTTCCACTGCGATGCTTGGAGGTAAATTGTTGCACAGAAGTAGTCACTGGATCACTTGGCGTGTGCCGGTCTTTCCTCTGTTCAGTCAGCCATTCACTCATCCATCCAGCAATATTTAGAATCTCCCTTCTCACCCTTTCGCTGCTCCTACCCCAGTCCAGACATGGTCCATGGCCATTGTCTCACTGGCCTTGGTGTGTCCACCCTCGCTCCTATTATCTGCTCTCCACACACAGCCAGAAGGATGCTGGTAAAACCTACATCCAAGCACAGCAGTCCTGGGCTAGACTGTTCCAGGTCCCCCCTCACTCAGCTCCACCCCAACCATACTTGCCCCCATCATGTTCCTCAACACCCCAGCCACATTCCTACCTCAGGACCCTTGCATTTGTCTCTGCGCCTGGAACACTGTTCTCCCGAATATCCACAAGGCACTTTCCTTCACCTCTTGGAGGACTCTGCCCAAGTGTCCTCTCAGGCCTTGCCACCCTCCTATTTAACGATGCAAGCTCCCCACACCAGCACTTCCCACTCCCTTCCCTTAGGACTCATCACCTCGTGTGCTTGTCTTTTATTTTGGTGTCTGATCCACGTCAGAGTATTCATTTCTGGCTCCTCAGCACACAGAACAGGGCCTGATGTATAGTTGTTCAGTCACTCAGTCATGTCCGACTCTTTGAGACCCCATGGACAGCAACACTCTAGGCCTCCCTGTCCATCACCAACTACTGGAGTTTGCCCAAGTTCATGGTCATTGATTTGGTGATGCCATCCAACCATCTCATCCTCTGTTGCCCCTTCTCCCACCTTCAATCTTTCCCAGCATCAGGGTCTTTTCCAATGAGTCGGCTCTTTGCATCAGATGCCCAAAGTATTAGAGCTTCAGCATCAGTCCTTCCAGTGAACCCATCAGTCCAGACCCAGGACTGATCTCTTTTAGGATGGACTGGTTGGATCTCCTTGCAGTCCAAGGGACTCTCAAGAGTCTTCTCCAGCACCACAATTTGAAAGCAACAGTTGTTCGGCTCTCAGCCTAATTTACGGTGCAGAGTATGTTCTCAGTAAATATTTGTTAACCTGAAGAACTAGCGCCCAGGGGGCTGAGCCAGGGGCTGAAGCTATGGAGTGAGAAAGAGACAGCCCCTACCCGTGCAGAGCTTCTGGTGGGGAAAACAACTCCCTGCAAGATACAAACTCGAGCAGAAGAGTGCATTGAGGAATCAGACACGGTGAGGGGCGCTCTGAAGAGAACAGACCTTGGATGAGGCCAGGAGTCAGAGAGGGAGGCCTCTGCAGGGAGGGAGGGGAGGAGGACCTCCCTGCCTGCTTCAGGCTCCACCGGTCCTGAGTCCCAGGCCGCGCCCGGGGAACAGTCTGTTTTTCTTGGCAGGCGAGGAAACTGGGGCGGATCAGAACCAGAATTCAGGACTCCCACGCTCACATTTCTTCCCCTTTTCTGCACCACCTTCCTCTCGTCAGCAAATAAGAAGGAAGGTCTGCCTGTGATAAGGCATAGCGGGGCCCAGGCCAGGGGCTAGTGGCTGTGTCATCGGGCGTCTGTACATGGAGGCAGATGGTGCTGGGAAGCCGCCTGAGTCAACTCTCTGCCCCCAGCCTGCTCTACCGGTTGGGCTCATTCGGTTGCAAGTGACCAAGAAAGCAATTCTGAGTGACCTAGGAGAACAAGAGAATTTGATTCATGTCCTTAGAGAGTCGAAGTGTGAGAAAGTGACCCTAAAAGAAAGAAGAGACCTCAAAGCCATTGCAGGACATAGCAGAATCCCTGGGTGCCTGAAACAAAGACCCCGGAGGCGGATCTTCCTCCTTTGGGCTTGGCCAGATCCACGGTCTCAAATGTTGGCAAAACCCAAGAACGTTCTGTTTCGAAGCTGTGTTTTCTTCTGCGTGGTGCCTTCATCCCACTCTGCATGAGGCGAGACGGCATCACTTCCCTCATCCTTGTGGTGGACCGACGTGGACCAAGGTAGCCAGCTGGAAATAAGAGGTACCTCTTCATAGTCACACCGAAGCGCCTGGATGACTCTCTTGGGCTGGTCACTGAGGCAGGGCCTTCAGAAGGCTCGGATGGGCTCAGGTCTGATAAGGGTTCTGCTCAGATATTTGAGTGTGAATTATATGGTGGTATGCAAAACACTTTGATGCTCAGCTTCTCAAGACTTCAAGTATATCATTTTTAAACTTTCTCTGAGCTTGCTCTATAATCCATGACCCCATTCTAAGAGTACCTGTGGTTGATCATTATTTCCGATCATGTTTTCTGACACTTTTCACCATTCGCTGGACTCTTTCGACTCCAGCTTCTGATATGTTGACTCCTTAGAATGTCAGCTCCATGAGGGCAGATACTTTTTTTCCCACTGTTTTATATGCAGTGCCAAGAACTATGCCCGGGACAGAGCAGGCGTTCGAGAGTCTCTTGATACCTGAATAGTTCTGCAGGCAACTGGGTTCTTGGGCTGTTCTCTTTACGCCCTAACTTCCTTTCCAGATCCTGAATTCTTGTCTTGAAACCTGATCTTTCCCTCCATCCTCTAAGGACCCTTCTATTTCCTGTCCTGTGGGTTTGGTTCTCTGCCTCCTGCTGAAATTCCAAGGACAGTTACAGAGAGCCACCTGACCCTTGGACTTGGCTCAGGGAGACAGAGAGTCTGTGGACTGTAGATTGCAGGAGCTCCTGTCCTTTCTTTGACAGCCCTGGAGAGGAGAGAAGGATGGCCAAGCTTCCTCTCCCCAGAAAAGGTAGATACCGGGGGAGTGCAGGGTCTACCAGATGTGTGTGTGTCAGCCTCTGTCTAGACAGTTTCTAGGCTTGGAAGGCTTGGGACCACACATCTCACCCCTCCCACACTGCCTGCTACTTGCTGAAGCTATTTCCCCAGCCTGAGGCACTCTGTCCTCTGTGCCTTCTTCACAGTCCACCCAAATCCTGTGGATTTTTCAGAACTTTGTCCCTCTTAGGCTTCTCAAACGTTTCTCTGTAAGGACTCCATGCAGCCATCCCTGCCTGCCCACAGATCAGCAGTTCCCTCTTTCTCTTCCTGTTTCTACAACACACTTAACCTCAGCTTCTAGTATCATATGTCAGTTTCCAAGTAAACGGAGGAGTCAAGAGAGGACTCTAGGGTCAGGATATCTGGGTGTAAATCTCGGGCACACTATCTGCTTGCTTTATCAGCACAGGTGCCCTGCAGGAAATAGATGGTGCCTCCCACAGAGATGTAAAATGAATAATACAGATCTCTGGGGCTAGGGGACAGTGGGGGGCATTCGCTGGAACCTGGCAAGGGCCACCCACAGGAGCCGTGGCCTTCAGTAGAGTAATGAGGGATATGCTCCGTTCATAGCAACTGGACAGGGAAGATAACTGGAAATTACCCAGGCCTTTCTCTCCTCCCATCCTCCCTTCTCTGGGCAGCATTTCCTTTAGCACAGAGCTCATTGACGTGCTCCAGCCGAGTGAACCTCCTGGGGCACAGGGAAGAGAGGACAGGAGACGGGGAGGGGGTCAGTCAAGGGATAATATTCAGCATCCAAGCAGCACGACCTTGGAAAAGTTCTCGAACCTCTCCATGCCCTCAGCTTCCTCACCCACAATTGGAGCATCCTAACGTTGTTGATGGATAAGGCAATGGCACCCCATTCCAGTACTCTGGCCTGAAAATCCCATGGACGGAGGAGCCTGGTAGGCTGCAGTCCATGGGGTCGTGAAGAGTCGGACATGACTGAGTAGCTTCACCTTCACTTTTCACTTTCACGCATTGGAGAAGGAAATGGCAACCCACTCCAGTGTTCTTGCCTGGAGAATCCCAGGGACGGGGGAGCCTGGTGGGCTGCCGTCTATGGGGTCCCACAGAGTCAAACATGACTGAAGTGACTTAGCAGCAGCGTTGTTGAAAGGTGTCCTGAGTTAACACAGGAAAAGTGTTTAGTATTGGCCGAGTTCTGCAATAAGCAGAATGAAATAATTAAAATTTAATTGTAATTCTTCCTCATTTTTCCTCATTATTCTTTTAGGGATTTACTGTGTTGATCTGGGCATTTCCTGTTGCAAATGACAGCCCCAATTCAGATCAGCTTAAGCAACAAAGGGCACTTGTTTGAACCTGTAACTGGCTCCAAGGTGCTACTTGGTTTAGCCCACCAACACCAGCATCCTCTCTCAGGCTCCAGTTGGTAGCTGGGCTGGGCTTACCCCTTTCCAGCTCTCGGTATCCACCCTGCTGTTTCCTACTTCTCTCTCATTGGCCAGGCTTGGATCACGTGTGTGTCTCTGGGCCAATCATTGGAACTAAAGAGATGGAATGTGCTGACTGGCTCCACTTGGGTCACATGGTCTAGCCTATGTTCAAACTGCACATAAGCAGAAAAAGGGAGTGATCAATGCCCCCACCTGAGTTTCCCTGGTGGCTCAAATGGTAAAGAATCTGACTGCAATGCAGGAGGCCTGAGTTCAATCCCTGGGTTGGGATGATTCCTTGGAGAAGGGAATGGCTATCCACTCCAGTGTTTTTGCCTGGAGAATTCCATGGACAAAGGAGCCTGGCAGGCTATAGTTCATTGGGTCATAGAGTCAGACACGACTGAGTGACTAATGGTACAGATGTGAACAAAGCTGACCAGAATCCATACCATCAAAGAACTGACATTCTTGTGGGGGAGACTGACAAAAAAATAAGTAAAATATGTAGCTGTCAGAGGTGGTAGGCGCTCCTAGGGAGGGAAGAGCTTTCTGTTTTAACCTGCAGAGGTGAAATTTGAGCAAAGACCTGAAGGAGGTGAGGAAAGGGCCATGAAGAGATCTGAATGAAGGCTCTGGGCAGCGAGGACAGCACATTCAAAGGCCCTGGGGTGGGGACATGCCTGGCTTAGGCAATGAAGAGATCTGAATGAAGGCTCTGGGCAGCGAGGACAGCACATTCAAAGGCCCTGGGGTGGGGACATGCCTGGCTTGGGCAAGGAGCAGCACAGGTGCCAAGTGACCAGAGCCAAGTGGGCAAGGGTGGGGGGGGGGGAGGTGATGAGGTCCGAAGGGGATGGACATAAGGCACAGGGTCTTCTAGGCCTTTTGAAGGGCTTGGGAGTTTTATTTGGCATGAGATGGGAGCCCTGGAGGGCTCTGCTGTGGAAGAAGGCAAATTTTGTCTTTAACAGGATCCTTCTGCCTGCTTGATAGAAGGAGCTGAGTGTGGAAGCAGGGAAACAAATGAGGCTGTCATAACCCAGACAGGGTTACCCTACCACGTAACCCTAAATACTTATTTGTAGAGTGAGTGAAGGGAGACATACGCGGTCTGGCTCTCTGGACCACGTAGGCGGGACCCAGGTCTGAGCCAGGGGCTCTGGGGATCTCCACATCCCAGTCTCCTTTCTTCTCACCTCCTGTCCCATCAACTCCTGCTTCCACTTCTGCCTGCTTCTTCCTCTCCCGCTGCCTCTCCCTGGGCTGCCCGACTGCTCCCGAACTCCTCTCAGCCATTCTTGTTGAGTTTGGGGATCCTCAGAGGAAAATAGCCATGTGGGTCTTCCCGGACAGGCCCGCATGAGGGCCCAAAGCTATGATACTGAGACCTGCTCCTCTCTGCAAATCAGATAAATCCAGAAGCAGGAGTGCTGTTTCTGAACACTCAGGGCATTCGGCTTTTCCAGTGATGTCTTCTTGGGCCGATTTGGCTTTGCCAAGGTCTGTGAGGAAGACACAGGACGAAGAGCAGGAAGGGAACCCAGCTGGTGGGAATAAGCAGAAGGGTCCGAGGGATGGACAAAGTGTCACTCAGCTAGGGTTGCGCAGATTCACCAGATATGCTCTCACTTCAGCTTCTCTGAATCTTTACTAAGAAGGAGAAAAATGGAGGCAGAATCCCTTGCGTCATTTTAATTGATTTCTCCAGCATCCAGAGAGGGGCTGGCCCCAGGCCAGGGGAAGTGGGAGCTGGGGGAAGTGGGAGCTGGGGGAATTCATCAAAAATCGACCTACTGATGACTTGAGCTGATGAAGTAATTAGCTCCTGTTATTCTCTGATCTCTGGTCGTGGAGTTTTGACTCCCATCCAGAGGATCAGCATCCTGGCTGGAAGGTTAGAGCTGCCCGGGAGCAGAGAGGAACAGCCTAAGGGTCCCAGGAAGAGTCCAGCCAACCGTATCCCCCAGCTCCAACCCCCGTCTGGTCCAGGCCCCCTGTTCCTCCGTATCACAGGCCCAGAGCCAAAAAGACCCTCCAAGGGCACCTGGCCTCCTGCTGCTTCAGAGGCAAGTGAGGAAACTGAGGTTGGGAGACCTTTAGAAAGTTACCCAGAAATCTACTTCCAGGAGGTTCTTGTTGAGCTGCTGACTCCAGCCAGACTGGGTTTGAACCCCATCTCTGCCCCCTTGTTTGGCCATACGATCATGGGAGAGTGTTTTCATCATAATTCTCTGTGCCTCAGCTTGTTCATCCATAAAATGGGTATAATACTGATGGGCATATATGCTTATTAAACAAGTTGATATGCGTAAAATGAGAGTTGCTGTTTGTAGGGCTTCCCTTAGAAATTCTCTCCCTATTATCATTCATTGTCCATCTGAAGGAACATAAATGTGCATTTTTTAAATTTAACTGTAGTTGATTTATAATATTGTGTTAGTTTCAGGTGTACAGCTTCAGATTCTTTTCCACTATAGGTTGTAACAAGATCCTGAATATAGTTCCCTGTTCTATAGAGTAAACCCTTGTTGTTTATTTCATGTATAGTGGTGTGTATCTGTTAATTCCACACCCCTAATGTGTCCCTAACCCCTCCCATTTCCCCTTGGGTAACCATAAGTTTGTTTTCTATGTCTGTGAGTCTGCTTCTGTTTTGTAAATAAGGTCATTTGTATCAGTTTTCTACATTCCACGTTAAGTGATACCAAATGATCATCATCTTTCTCTGACTTGCTTCACTCAGTGTGACAGTCTTTAGGTTCATCCTTGCTGCTGCAAGTGGCATTACTTCCTCCTCTTTTGTGACTGAGTAGTATTGCATGGTATAATATATCCCACATCTTTTTTATCCATTCATTTGTCGATGGACATTTAGGTGGTTCCCATGTCTTGGCTATTGTGAACAGTGATGCTATGAACATAGAATGCATGTATCTTTTTAAATTATAGTTTTGTCCAAGTGTATGTCCTGGAGCAGGATTGCTGGATCATATGGTAACTCTTTTTTAAGGTTTTAAGGAACTTCCATACTGTTTCCACAGTGGTGCAACATTACATCCCCACCAACAGTGCAGGAGGGTTCCCTTTTTTCCATGCCCTCTCCAGCATTTAATTTTTGTAGATTTTTGATGATGGCCGTTCTGAAAAGCATGAAGTGATACCTCATTGTAGTTTTGATTTGCATTTCTCTGATAATTAGCGACTCGACGCACCCTTTGATGTGCCTCTTGGCCATCTGTATGTCTTCTTTGGAGAAATGTCTATATAGGTCTTGTGCCCATTTTGTGATTGGGTTGCTTGCTTTCGCTGTTGTTCAGTCATCAAGTCGTGTCTGACTCTTCGCGATCCCATGGACTGCAGCGCGCCAGGCTTCCCTGCTTGCTTTGTGAATGTCCATTTTAGTGGCCCAACTGGGGTACCAGTCAAGAGCACATTTCAAGTGCAAAGCACAAAGCAGTCTTCTTTGTTTCCCGAAAGGGGGTGGGACATGGACTGATAACATGATTCGAGGACCCCCTCCCATGATCGGGGGTAATTCAAGGACCACTAGAATCTTCCGCGTGTCTCCTTTGAACCCTCTCAAGCCTCCCATTACCTCCAGCAGAAAGTCTCCCGATGGTGCTAATGTGCTTTGTCGCCTTTCAACACCTGCTAATTTCCCGCAGAGACAGTGCAGATGTGGGAGCCGCCAGCCCAGGGCTCAGCTTAGAGCATTAAATGTGAACCAGAAGCTGTTAGATGGGGCAGCCCGATTTCTGCTCTCTTTGACTTTGTGTGGTTAGTTCTACAGGGAAGGGATGCGGCTGTTTTATTTATCCTTGGGTAGAAAGTTTTCTTTTTCTAAATACTGTGCTTATGCCTTTTTTTTTTTTTAAAGGATTCTTTTGATGTGGACCATTTTTAAAGTCTTTACTGAATTTGTTACAAATATTGCTTCTGTTTTATGTTTTGGTTTTTTGGCCGGGATGCATGTGGGATCTTAGCTCGCAGACCAGCAATTGAACCTGCAGCCCCCACATTGGAAGGCAAAGTCTTGTCTGAGTGACAGAAAAAAGCCATGCGTCTGAGAGCAATTGGGAGGATGGGGGAGAGGTGGGCAGGGCTGGACGCCCCCCACTGCCCCAACCCCATAAGGCTTGTTGGGAGTTTGCATATTGTACCTTGAGCCCTGAGAAGCCAGGGGAGGGTCTGAATGGGTGAGTGACAGGGCTGGGACTAAGGTTAGCTGATCATCTTACACCTGCCCACCTAGAGTGAGAGCCCCTTCAGACCTGGAGCCTGAGAACCTCCCTGGTCTCGCCTTACCCAGGCCTTGTGAGTTGCATGTTTGGATCTGAATTTTAGGAAGACCCTGCTGGCTGCCTCTGAGAGGATGGAGGTGGGAACAGCAGGTTGGGGAGGAAGTGGGATTCCTCATAGGCAGCTGGTGCCATCCCCAGGTGGGGTCACAGAGACCACACACCCCCTGCTGAGGACCCTGGCGTCCTCGATGAGTTCCCTGAGCTCTGGCTTGGGGCGAGGCAGGGTTCCCAGTGACAGCAGGGGCAGAAGGAGTCCTTCAAGGTCATGGGGACGGTGACTCAGGCCGACAAGCTTGGTTTCCTCCCAACACGTCTGCTTGTTCGCTCTTTCCCTCGTTTTAAATAGATGAGACCAAAAGGTCTATATCTGGACAGGAGTTGAAGGCTCATTTCCTCAAGAAGTAAAAAAAAAAAAAAAAAAAAAGACTGCAGAGAGCAAAGAGCAGAGCGAGACCTGAGACCTGCCTGAGACCAGGTTAGCCACCCCGCCTTCCTTCTCCCGCCCTTTGCTGGTGACCCCATCTGTCCTGAGTCAAGGGGCTGACCAGGGTCACAGGGGACTTGACGCTTCTCTTCCCTCCGCTGTTGAGCTCTCAGCTTTCTCTGCTGTCATTTTGTTTTGCAACTTAAAACCAATATGGACATCTTACCCCATCACAGGACCTACTGACAGGGGACCTTTGTGAACACCCCCCACCTTGGGTTGAGTTCTTCAACAGTCATATATCCCCGTTTTATTCATGGGGAAACTGAGGTTCCTTACTGGCTTGTTGATGGGGAGACCCAGCTGGTGAGTGATGGAGCTAAGACTGAAATACAGAGTCGCCTAGCCCACAGATCAGCCTGGCTGGTCCAGACCTGTCTCCCCGAATCACACGTACCTGAGAGCTGGGGGTGCATCCGCTCATCTCTGCATCCTCTGTGGCACTTGGCGCTGGCAGAGAAGAGATGACCAGAAATTTCTGCTCTCCCAGGCTTTTTCCTTTCCTTTCACTGTGGAGTGATTTCTCTTGTGTTGGTCGGAGGGTTGGGAGGCAGGCCGACTACCTGACTTGGGACCTGGGCTCACACAGACATATCCAGAGGATGGCTGAGTCCAGGGGAGGGATGCTGTCTGCAGAAGTGGTGTCCGGAGGCTTTCCTGCCAGCCAGGAAAGCCTGAGCCAGTTGCAAATAACTTTTCTTGCAACTTTAACCGAATTGGGTGTTTGCTCCGCTGTAGCTATCACTGATCAAAGAAGTTCTCGCCGCCCCTGCCAGAAGCCATCGAAGATACCATCATGCAACCTGTGGCCTAACTCGCTTCCTCTTCCTCTAGGTCCGTGAGTAGAGAGGGAAGAGAAACAAATCCGCGGAGCACAGCTCCAGACTCCTGCATCCCTCCAGAAGCAAGGGAATCCGCGGAAACGTAACATGGCCCCCGCCGGCATCCTGCTTTGCTTGCTCTCTGCAGCAGTCTTCTCTCTACTGGACGGAAGTGCGGCCTTCCTGTCCCACCACCGCCTGAAAGGCAGGTTTCAGAGGGATCGCAGAAACATTCGTCCCAACATCATCCTGGTACTGACAGACGACCAGGACGTGGAGCTCGGTAAGCGCCCAGCTGCTGGCAGGCGGCATCCCCCAGGCTCGCCGTGCCGGGTCTCGACCCCTTAAGCAGATGCTCAGGTTGACCCTGCAGAGTTCACATCTAATGGACTGAACCGAGTCCCAGGGGTGGCCCTGCACACGGGGATGCATAGCTGGGTTCTCAAGGTTAGGGGCCTCCAACGTTTTCCTAATGAGAACCATTTCTAGATTCCTCCAAAGTCCTAAGGAAAAGAGATGTTAAGACCAGTTGATGACTTGTCCAATTTCTACTGAGAACCTACCACATTCCAGGCCACATTCTAGGACCTGGAACTTCAGTAATGAATGAGGCAGGCATCGTCTCTTGTCTCATGGAATGCAGGAGACAGATAATCAAGGTCATTGCTAGTTCATACGGAAGATAATTTCAAGAAGGGAGAAACATTCTGGGGTAACTGTAGAGGATTCTGGCTTGCGGTGAATTCTACTTTGGATTAGTAATCAGGGGGCGCCTCTCAGAGGAGGTGATACTTGAGCTGATGCTGAACAAAAAGGGGGAGCCAGCCTGGGCAGCGTGTGTGTGTGCACACACCCCTGCAAATGTGCACCCCTGTTCCGCCCATCTTAACAGGTGGCACCAGTCTTAACCCAAGGAAGGGCGGGCTCAGCCTTCCTTGGTGGCATCTCGGGAAAGGGAGGGTGGCCGCTATTGCTAGTGACCTGACTCAGTTTCCGGGGTGGTGGCTTAGGAGGGTGGGGACGGTCGCCTCTCATCCTGAACTGTTTCCCCTCTGGTCCAGGTAGAGCAGGTGAGGAGGAGGGCCCTTGCCGAGATGGCGCTCGTTTACAGCAGGATGCCCTCCCTGATCCCTCACACAGCCCCCCGCTCCCCTGGTCGTGTCCTTGCTTCACTGTGTAAACCCTCCTGGCCTCCTCCCTCTCCCTCCTAAGCGAGTCCCTGGGCTCCTCCACCCAGCTGGACACCTTCATCTTCATGAGGCACCTCTCACCACATTTCCACTCACATGAGAAGTCTCCATCCATGAGGCCACCAGGAGTGAGGCCCCCAGAGTCAACCAGCTGGACCTTCTGCTCCTGGGGTCAAATTCCACTTACATGTCCCGCTCACCTTTGGGGGTGTCTCTCAGCATCAGCCCCGTTTCTCCTTTACTTGTGTCTTCTCCCCCTTCGAATTCACTGATTTTACCATTTCCATTTCTTCACATTAAACCCCACACAGCGCTACCCTTGAGATCTATCAAGTGAGGCACAAATGCAAATCACATAAGTAATTCTAAATTTCCTAGTGGCTACACTTTTTTTTTTTTAGAAAAAAAGTAAAAAGCTGGGGAAATTAATTTTTTAAAGACCCAATATATCTAATTTATTGTCATCTTAACATGTAATCAATATAAAAACATCATTAATGGCATCAGATCAGATCAGTCGCTCAGTCGTGTCCAACTCTTTATGACCCCATGAATCGCAGCACACCAGGCCTCCTTGTCCATCACCAACTCCCGGAGTTCACCGAGACTCACGTCCATTGAGTCAGTGATGCCATCCAGCCATCCCATCCTCTGTCATCCCCTTCTCCTCTTGCCCCCAATCCCTCCCAGCATCAGAGTCTTTTCCAATGAGTCAACTCTTCGCATGAGGTGGCCAAAGTACTGGAGTTTCAGCTTTAGCATCATTCCTTCCAAAGAAATCCCAGGGCTGATCTCCTTCAGAATGGACTGGTTGGATCTCCTTGCAGTCCAAGGGACTCTCAAGAGTCTTCTGGCATAGTTTATATTTTTTTATTGCTTTTGAAATCTGGCAGGTACACCTCTATAGAGGACAGCTCAGGACCAGCCCCTTTCCAGTGCTCAGTAGCCACGTGTGTCTGCCGTACGACACAGCATACAAGCCCCTGTGCGTTTTCCTTGTCCTATAAATTGGATTTCCCCCTCTTACTAACAGTGATGATGATAGACATGGTAGTCAATACTACCTTGTACTGTGAAAATCTGGGGCAAAGCCTTCCTAGCACAGGGTACAGCGTGTGCAAAGGCCCTGAGGCAGGACCAAGGAGACAGATGTGGCCAGCGCCTGGGGAAGGGTCATAACATGACCCTGGAGAGAAGGAAGGGGGCCAGATTGTGAAGGCTCCCAGGGGTTGTGCTGAGGAGCGCCACAGTTGACCAGGTGAGGGGCGGGCTTTTAGCTTCTGTCCACTGTCAAAGGGAAACTCAATATTGTCGGGGGCAACAAACTTAAAGGTTGACCAGAAAAGCCTTTGCAGTCAAACATAAGATTGTGGTGATGATCCCAATGCAAATCTACACCCTTTTTGAAATCAGTCTTTTAAGCACCAAGAAAAGGTGATTTATATGCATCCAAGCCACTCCTTTTTAATGATTTGTATTAATGATCACAAGTATAGATCTTTCTCAGCGAGTTGATTGGTGCAAAAACAATTTGCAGCCAGAAGCAATCATAGCCTAAGGCTTTTATTGACAGTTTGACGCATAGGATACCTGTTTCTCAAACCAATCAATCCTAAAGGAAATTAACCCTGAATATTCATTGGAAGGACTGATGCTGAAGCTCCGCTACTTTGGCCACCTGATGCAAAGAGCTGACTCACTGGAAAAGACCCTGATGTTGGGAAAGATGGAAGGCAAAAGGAGAAGGGGGCAGCAGAGGATGAGATGGTTAGATAGCATCACTGACCCAATAGACATGAATCTGAGCAAACTCAGGGAGATAGTGGAGGACAGAGGAGCCTGGCATGCTGTAGTCCACTTGGTCTCAAAGAGTTGGAGACGACTTAGTGACTGAACAGCTCCCCAGCAGCATTTAGCATGAGCCAAATTTGATAACCGTGGGGAGCCTATAGAATGTGGCCACGGGGCCGTGAGTTTTGTTTCTGGCAGAATTCTGCAAGGAGCACTCACAGGCAGCACCTGACCTCATCGCACCTTGGTCATGCCTCGTGGGGTCCCTCAAGCTGTCTTCATCAGAGTTATGCTTGAGAATTCAAGACTCCCCGGACGCTTATTCATGCATTCAATAGATATTGATTAAGTGCACTGTGCTGGGAGGAGAGGGGCTGGGGGAGGATCCCTCCAGCTGGAGAGAACAGGAAAGGCAAAGACAGAAATGAGCTTGGTGGGTCAGAACAGAAAGAAGGCCTGTGAGCTAGAATGGTGAGAGCTGGGGTGTAAGTGGCGAGAGATGAGGCCAGGTTGTGTGGGACCTTGTCGTCACGGTGATGATTTTGAGGTTTATTTGTAGTGGAATAGACACAAGGGAGGGCTGTGACCTGACTTAGGTTCCAGTAGGATCCCTCTGGCTGTTAGTTGAAATTAGGTGCTGGTAGAAGGACAGGACCATACCGGAGCAGGTGAGGATGGGAGCTGGGACCAGGGCAGGAACGGTGAATCCGGAAGACGTGCATGGGTGGATGGGAGGGGGGCTGAGGATAAAAGGGGATCCTAGATTTTTGACCTGAACCAAGGCTAATGATTGAACATCCACTCTTAGGAGCACTGAATTTTTGCTGCAGCTGCGTGATCTAAGTCTCATGTCAGAATCCGATTGTAGGTTTGCACCTGTGACTCTCAAACAAAGCACATGCAGATATAAGGAAAGGCACTTCGGGCGTGATGAGGATGTGGAGAGAGGAAAGCGCAGAAAACCAGGGCGAACTTAAAATGCCTAGATCGCTCCTGTTCCTTTGAATGCAGAGACTGAAGCCTAGAGAAACTAAGTCACTAGGCCACACAGCTAGGATGTGGCCAAATAAGATTTGAACCCAGGGCCTATGGTCTTAACCACAACTCTACTTAACCCATCTTTGGGATGGCTATTGAGTGGTTTCTAGATTGGGGGTGTGTTTGTCAGTAGCTTTCACTGTTACCAATACTGTTGTCAAAGGAAAATGTTTTTTTAATATTCGCTTATTTATTTGCTGTGTCAGGTCTTAGGCGTGGCATGCGGGACTTTTGTGGTTCCCCACAGGCTTCTCTCTAGTTGGGGCGTGTGGGCTCTAGAGCACACAGGCTCGTAGTTGCGGCACACAGGCTTCGTTGCCCCCCCAGCATGTGGGATCTTAGTTCGCTGACCAGGGATCGAACCCATGTCCCCTGCACAGGAAGCCGGATTCTTAACCACTGGACTGCCAGCGACGTCCTCAAGAACATTTTTATACATGTATCTTTGCATCGGCGAGCGAGGATTTCTGAAAGATAAATTCCAGGAAGTGGATGCAGTGGGTTTGGAGCCCTCGTGCTCAGTGACATCTGTCAATTTCCTCCCTTAGCACCCACTTGCCCAGATCGGTCTTCCCTTCCATGAAGGAGCCAGTCCCTCCAGCAGCATTCGGAGGAGGCTGTGCTGCTTTCAGGGGGTGAGGGATGATGGCAAGGTGGTGGTGGGGGGAGGGTGTGCTTTTTATAAACCACCAGACAGACCCAGATCAATAATGCATGCTCCCCAAAAGGCCAGCACATTATCTCACAGTCAGCAACAACTGGCACGCGGAGGGTGGTCCTAAAAAATTTATCATCTGCTATTTTCTGCTCATCCAGGCGGCAGTTCTGACAGTTCTCGGGGCTGGAGCCTTCTCGACTAAGATAATTCCAGGCTTTCTTCCAGTCCCGGGGCGGAGAAGAGCCGTCCATCCTAATTAGGGTCCTGGATGAGAGATCTGGTATGGGACACAGCACAGAAGAGGGGCTCTTCCTGCCTCTGAACTGATTGCAAGGGGGGTGCTGGATCTTGATTTTTTTCTTTCCTTTTTCCCTACATGCATTTGACGTGCCTCCCTGAGTGGTCACTAGGAAGTGTCCATTGCCAGGGGGCCAGGTTCTAGGACATATTGGTCAGAAAGTGGTCTCCACTATCCATATATTTTGGGGGACAGTCCCTGTGTTTGGATGACTCTTGGAGATCGGTACAGTCTTGGCTGCCATCTTCACCAGGAGAGTAGAACAGGGAGAAACATACGGAAGCCAAGGTCTCATTTGCATGGTGTCCTTCAAATAGGCTTTGAAACCGGTGGAATCCGCCTGGGTTTCTGGTTTAATTCAATCCAGACAAACCCTTGGTGAGCCTCCAGGGCCGGGACAGGCTCTGAGACACCAAGATGAGTTGGACACGGTCCTTGCCTGGAGCAAGAGAATATTTGCAATATCCCAGAGCCGTCTGTTCTATTACTTGAACTGGACTTACTCTTTGAAGCTTAAGTATTATTTGAAAAGGAAGCTTTAATTATGACTGTACATGAAAAACTAGTATTCACTGCCTGCAGGAAAAGGTCACTGCAAAACCAAGTCTAATAAGAACAGCAGTGTTTTTATATTTCGGCAAGATGCTGCCTCCCATGGGGCTGAGGCCAGGATGGCTTTGTTATAAAAGGTGATGGGCAGTTTTGAGAGAGGAGTTCAAGAGGAAGTAGCCCCTCCCTGAGACTTTCTCCTTGACCTAATCAGCAGGATGGTGACTGGAAAAGAGAAAAATTTTCTGGAGTCTGATCACAGGTTTTGAATGTTGGGGCCTTGCTTATATGGACAGCACCTGGCAGTAACTCTTGGGTCTGAGGGTTATGGAAACAGTCGGGCTGCAAATATCAGGCATTGATGCTTCTCTGCCCATTTTCTTGGGGATCCACACCAGGTAGGAGCAAGTGCCTTCAGAGACCTCGTCAGTTTGCTGGTTTCGGGTGTGGCACTCATGACTACAAGAACTGCAGATCAGATGTTCACCGTTCAGAAGAAGCCTTTGTCTCTCAGAATATCTTTCAATGAAAATACTCCAATAGAGACGTAAAGATAAGAACTCTCTAATGAAACAGCCAGGTTCAGACTCTCATTCTGCTGCTGACTGTGTGGTCTTGAGGAAGTTACTTGACTTCTCTGTGCTTCTGTTTACTCATCTGGAGGAAGATGATCTATGAATCTAACTTTCTTGGTGAGGGCTTAATATCCTGGAGCCCCAGGGATGGGGCCAGCCCTCACATGAGCCATGAAGACTGGGAGAGGAAGGTAGGGGTGATGCCCTAAAAAACAATGTCAAGAGCTGGCGCCAGAATCGGGCGGAATGGCTGGAGTGCTGTCAAATCCAGAAGATGCCCACAGCTCCCTCGTAGGGCTCTCTCTCAAGCCAGGTACCCAAAGGGCGGACCAGACTCATCCATTCATGAGATGTGTATTGAGCACCTGGAGTGTGCCAAGCAAATCCAGCAGCCAACGAAATAGGCAGAACCTCTTCTCTCAGGGAGCTTACATTCTAGGCTAAGAGTTCATTTAAAAGATGTGTAAAATATGTATTGGATTGGAAAAAAGAAAAGTCATTTGGGTTTTTAAGAACACCATATGGAAAAACCCAAATGAACTTTTTGGCCAACCCAATTATATATGAGATAGTAAAAAGGGGAGGGGAAGTCAGCAAGGAGGGGAGGGGAAAGGGAAAGTTGTGGTTTTTATGTTGAGCAGCATCACTGAGAAGGGGGTATCTGGATAAAGAAGGTTAGGGAATATGAGTCAAGGGGATTCCCCCAGGAAGAGCGTTCCAGGCAGAGAGCAGTGGGTGCAAAGGCCCTGAGGCAGAAGCAGTCCAGGCAGGCTCACAGAGCAGCTGATGGCCACAGTGGGAGACCAGCATGAGCAAAAGAGCCAGGGAGAGGTGAGGTCTGAGAGGCTACGGATGGTGGTGGGAGAGCGGCTTAGGCAGGGTCTTTGCACCGGGGGGAGGGCTGTGACTTTCTAAGTGACAGGGACACTAGGGAAGGACACTGACATCATGTGACTTCTGTGTTAATTTTAACCTTTTGGCTACTTTATGGAGAATAGACTGAAGGGGTGCAGTCAGAGCAGTGAGGGGCCTGCTGCAATAGTCCAGGCAGGAGATGGACCCCATCAGAAGTCTACTGCAGTGGTCCAAGCACGAGATCCTGGCAGCTCAGACCAGAGTAGGCAAAGTGGCCAGATGCCACCTAGAGTTGGAGGATGGCGCTGACAAGATGTGCTAGTGATCTGATGTGGAGTGGGAGAGGAGTCCAGCATAACTCCAAGGTTTTGGCCTGAACCTCTGGTGGGGGTTGGGTGGGGGGGGGAGTGGATTGTCTATTTACAGAGATGGGGAAAGCTATCTAGAGCTCAGTTCTAGAGTCCAAGGCTGTCAACCTTTAGAGTCAGAAGTTCAAGTGGGGAGGCCCCGGCCTGGATGGGCCAGGAATGGGGGGTGGGGGTGGGAATTACATGCAGATCATGTGCTGGTTCGTGCTTTCCTGGGTCGGAGACCCTCTCCAGATGCTCAGATGGGCCGGTGATCCTGCAAATGGCAAGCCTGCAGCCTGGAGGGCTGTCTTGTGGGAGAGCTTGACTTGAGAAAGCTGCTCTGGAGGGCCTCTGGCCAGGCACTTGTTTGCCTCTTTCCATCTGTGAACACAAGGAAACCACACCCTTGCTGCAGACTGATATTCAGAAATCAATTCTAAATTGCAGGCTTGGGTGCTCTGCAGGAGCCAAATGGCTGGAAGCCTAGGATAGTGTGCCCAGATTCCGGACGCCAGATCGGTGGTAACTTCCAACTCAGCCTCTCCGAGATACCAGCTCCTGACATTCCTGCCACCGCTCACTGGTGTTAGAAAAACATGTGGATGCAGGTCATTGAGGAGGAAGAGAGACTTAGTTGGACCCACCCTGCTGTTCAACTTGCCAAGCACATTCCTGCAAGATCTTTTTTAAATTCAGCACCATTTAGGAGATCACTTAAATTTTGGAAGCTAAGTGTATCAGGATTAGGTTTGGCTGCGTGTGAAAGAAAATATAAAATAACAGTGGCTTAAACAAGACAGAATTTTGCTTCTTAATCACATAAAAATGTCTGGAAGTTGGCCGTTCAGGGCCAGCGTGCTGCCTTCAAGATTATAAGGGGCCCAGGCTCCTTCTCTACTTTTGTACCCTACTATTCTTATGGTGTGGCTTCCATCTTTAAGGTCACCTTCATGACTCAGAACGGCTGCTGGATCTCCAGCCATCACAGCCATATTCCAGAGAGCAAGGAGGAAGAGGCAGAAAGGAAGAGAATGGACCTTTAAGTCAAGTCAGCTCCCTTTACTCGTCCCAGACATCACCTACAACACAGAACTTATTTAATTAGTCACATGATCTCAGCAAGAAATACAGGACACATTCAAACCTAGATTTTTCAAGGAGGGTTTAACTTTTTGCTAAGGTGTGAGCAAGTGTGGAGAAATCACTAATGATAGGGTAGCACTCGAGGCTAGTTAGTAACAGTTGGGTCGTCTCTACTCCAAGAACAAGGGGGTGAGGGCAGCAAAAGGTTCCTGGAAACCTCGAGTCATAGGGCCACTCAGTGGGAGTTGTTACCCTCTGTTGACACCAAGGGAGTGAGATGGAGGAATCCAGACCCTAATCTTAGCGCTTCCTTTTGCTGATCTCCTGCCAGGGTCCCCCATCATCCAAACTCAGCCAAAGCCAGAATATGAAGCCACTAGTCAGTACAGCCCATCCAGGTCAGATCCCTGGGCTGGAGAACTAAGCAGAAGGTGGATCCAGAAGGTTAAAGGGAGAACTGCTTCCGCTGCAAGAGAGTCTAGGAAATGCAGTTTCCTAGCGGGGTGTGTTGAAGATTAAAATCAGGGTCTGTTAATAAGAAAGAAGGGGAAACAGATGTTGGCGGGCAACCTGGGGTCTCAGCCATACCAGAGATCAGGAGCGGGGGTCCCAGGAAGGGGCAGCAATTCCAGCAGTGGGTGTGGTTAAGTGATGGGCACCCTGAGAAGGAGATGTTCACTGGAGGCCTGGGGGAGAAACATCCCAGACCAGGAGGAACTGCTGAGCACTTGGAGGAGGGCAGCTGGACCTGGGGAGGGAGAGGAGAGAAGGATAGGGGTGAGGGCAGAGAAGAGACAAGGAAGGTCTGGATTTTATTCTCAGGCCAATGGAAAGTAACTGAAATGTTCTGAGCAGGTCAAGCACACATGATTCATGCTTTCAGTGGCTCTGGCTGCCGGTGGAGAAGAAGTGGGGGACAGGAACAGAATCTGATAGACCAGTTGTCCCGGTGGGAGGTGATTGGGGGTGCTGCTGAAGGGAAGGGGGTAAACGAGCAGGTTTTGTTTTGAAGGTCAGCACGCCTTGGTGATGGAGCACAAGTGGGAGGGGAGGGAAGGAGAATCAAGGATGACTGAGGTTTTTGGCTGAGCTCTTGGGCAGATGGTGGTGCCGTTTACCGAGATGGGAGACTGGGGGAGGAGGGATGGGTTTTCAGACTTGAAACAGACGTCAGCTGCTTCGCCAACATCACCCACCAGGACGGTGGCTGGGTGACTGACTCTCTAGCCAACCCTGAAAAATGCGGAGAACACCTTGGAGAGGCTGTGTCATTGAGGCAATGGCCTCTGGCAGGGGTAGCAAGTTGGAAAATTATTAGCAAGAGGGACGTTTCTGGGTGGAGCTCCTCTGAGCGGAAATTGCCAGTCATTGCTGAGCACCATTGTTATACCCATGACCCGCCCTGCCCCAGGGCACCTCCCCTCCATTGAGAAAGCCTGAGTTGGAATTTTTTCCCAGAAGCTTCTGCTGGCTCTGGTTTGCAGGAAAAAAAAAAATACTGCATGATATTTCTCATTTTCTTCAGTCTAGTGTTCATTAATGAAATTCCAATACTGCCTCTTCAACATCTGCTTTAACTGATTTTGGGGTTAAGAACCACTGTTAAGCCTTGGATTTTTATCACTGAAATCAAGAATAATATTTAATTTTATTTAGCAATCTCCAAGGGTCAGGAATTGATCCTCCTCTGCCACCACCATGAGGAAACCTCGTCTGAGAAACGGGTCCCAGGAATCCAGTGGATTTTTCTGGATTGAGTTGCAGGCACAGCAGTTGTTGCCAACTGACAGCAGTGAGAACGCTCCAACAGAAGGAGGGGGTCGAATGTAACTGCTAAGGAGGCAGTGGAGTCCCTGGGCCGGAGGTGGCCTCTGATTGCTGCTGTCTGTTTCCCAGGCCTTCCCCTCACCCCGCTGCTGGGGACAGAGCGCTTCTGGGGCCATCGCTCTTATGGGGCCCAGCCTGATGTGGCCGTTCAGCAGGTGTTGCCACGAGCTGGCAGCTCACAATCTGAGCCAGTGACAGTGTGGTGATCCAGGGACACTCAAGGGCCAGCTGAGGGCCAGTCGAGGGCTGTCGCTTAAATTCCAGCCTGGCAGGTGGCCACCAGCGGCGGAGGCTGCTACAGGACGCACGTGCTTCCCCACCTGTGGCCTGAGCTCAAGCCCCACTGCCTGTCCAGGGCAAGGCTCTGTTCCAGCTTTTACCCAAACCCACCACCCCTCTATGCTCCCTTAAAGCCTGTTTTCTGTGGGTCTCCAGGCCACGGTGTTGCTTTGCGAGTTTACTTAGCTGATCAGTTCAGCTGGAATAGAACCAGCTAAGGGATGCAAGGGCTTCCCTTGAGGGTCAGATGGTAAAGAATCCACCTGTGATGCGGGAGACCCAAGTTCGATCCCTGGGTCAGGAAGATCCCCTGGAGAGGGGCAAACCCAGTGCAGCAGGGCCAGGCCAGTACTGCGGGTGAGGGGAGTGGACCTGATGGGGGCCATGCAGACTGGAGGGGGGCCCTTCTAAAACCAGCCTTGGCTATTCAGATCCACCTACCTGTGTGCCCATCAAGGCCAGATCTGTGTATTTTCATGCTAAGCCTAAAATCCGGATTGATGTGAAATCTCCCGGATAAAACTTAAAAGTTAGCAATTAATTCAGATTTTTAACCACTTCCGAGCAGACCTAAATCCAACACATGCAGTCAGAGCCTGTCCTGCTGCTGCTGCTGCTAAGTCGCTTCAGTCATGTCCGACTCTGTGCGACCCCATGAACGGCAGCCCACCAGGCTCCGCCGTCCCTGGGATTCTCCAGGCAAGAACACTGGAGTGGGTTGCCATTTCCTTCTCCAATGCAGGAAAGTGAAAAGTGAAAGTGAAGTCGCTCAGTCGTGTCCTCTCAGCGACCCCATGGACTGCAGCCCACCAGAGGCGCTCGATTTGTGAACGCTGTGCTACACTATATATAGTTGGGAGCATCTGTAATTTACATTTTTAAAAGCTAACATGTTTTGAATCTTTTCTGTATGCCAAGCATTGAACTAAAGGCTTTGCATATATTTATCTCAATTAAAATTCTACAATAGTCTAGGTAAGAAATAGCAATGGTTAAACATTGATTTAAGTCAGGACCCTAGGTTGGCTAACCATGTCCCACCTCCCACAACCTTCCCAAGGAGAGTCTGACATCACATACTGTGTTTACCTCTCAAGAAAACAAAGATCAGAAAGCATATGTCTTAGTTATCCATCAAAACCGATGCCTCCTCTGTTATGCCACCCAAGTTGGGGGCTCCGGAATTTTGTCTTAGGGAGGGGGCATGTAGGGTATGTCTCCTCTCAACTGACATAGATTTCTAGGACAGAAAGTAGACGTGAACCACCAAAGTCCCAGGAACGGCCAAAATTGGGTCATGTTTTGAATCTTGAGAGCCCCCAGCACCTGCTGAGTCCCCAGAGATGGTGGTTGCCCTGACCCAGACCTCTAGAAGTGCACATTAAATCAGCGTTTCCCCACATGCCTTTCTATGTATGACACAGGTCATGCACAAAATCATCTTATGTGACAGGCTGACAAACATTGATTTTTACCACTTACAAACCTCTTTTGATATGCTTCCAAAAAAAAAATCTAAGCACATCAAATCCAGAATTTTACATTGTCACTTGGGTTGAAAACAAAATTTTTAAAACCACATTAAAGAAAAATAACAAATCAAATAAATAATAGCCCAGGTGGTAGACTGAGAGCCCCCCAAGCCCCCTGAAAAAAAAAAAAAAAAAACAGAAAGGGAGTGGGCAGATGAGGGTGTGGGGGATACACCATGCTTCTGGCAGGTGCGTGGTTTGGGCACCAAAATTTAAGTCATCAGGGTGGGGAGGGGGCCTCCGCAGTCTACCGGAGTCACCGAGAAAGGTGTCAGAGTGACCTCACCCTGGCAAGGGAGGAAGGTGTGATCACGGAAAGAAACCGGCTGTGTTTTCGTCTGCGTGTCCCCAGGCGTGTGTTAGATGACAGGAGTTTTGGTTGGCTGGCCTTTTTATTTCAGTGTGGCCTGGTCTTCCAGCCCCTTCCCTCCCCCTCAGAGCTGTCCATCTGCATGAGGGCTGTGCCGGGCAAGGAGATTAGATCATATGCTTTCCCGTTCCAGATGTGGATTTATCGGGCCCCGTCACTGTGACCATTCTCATCAAGCAGGTTACTGTCCCCGAGGGGAGGTTTAGCATGTCGCACTGCTTACGCCCAGATGCAGCTGTCATTTAGGGCATCGTTAGATTGTGCTCTAATAGCAGATTGACACGGCTTCCCTGCAGCCGGATTATTTGGGCCGGCGCAGGCGCCCCGAGCAGACATATGCAGGGAACTGTTGGAAAGAGCAGACCATCACTCGTGTGACTTGAGGGGCGCGTGGAAACCCTGGTTTGGAGCCCCTTACAAATAAGAAACAGCTCCACAGGCTGTTTGCCTTTTGCCAATGCAGCATCCAGGGCTGCTGACTGCAGGTGAATTACTCACCGGGTGGCAGACCCCTGCTCTCCAGGGGGCTCTGAGAGGTCGGTGGGTGGCCAGCTTTGTCCTTTCTGCAGTCTCTAGAGCCCGAGCAAGGCCAAGTCCTCGTTACCAGGCGCCTCCTTCTTTGCCTCTCGGTCTGGGAAGAGCAGGCAAAGGCTTGATTCTGCCTGGACTGCCCTAGACTCATGCCTTCGAGAAATATTTATTGAACACCTACTATGTGCCGGGCACTGTTCTAGACCTCAGGGCCGTGGGGCGTAGTCAGTGGTCCCAGCTCTCGTGACACTGACATCAGGGCTGCAGAGAGGGTGACCAGCAAGATGAAGATGTAAATGTGCCAGAGTGTTGAGTTGACCCAAAACTTCATTCAGGTTTGCCAGCCGATGCTGTGGGAAAACCCGAGCAAATTTTTTGACCAACCTGAGATATAGTATGTTAGATCAACACACGCGGAGTTGAAAATGTAAAACGTAAAAAGAGGATGTGAGATATTGGCGACAAAGGAGCAAAATTGTGGATGTGGTCAGCAGGGCAGACCTCACGAAAAAAGAGAACTATTTCTTTTAATTGAAGTGTAGTTGCTGTACAATATTATAAGTTACAGGCATAGTGTATAGTGAGTCACAATTTTTAAAGGTCATGCTCCATTTATACTCATTATAAAATATTGGCTATATTCCCAGTGCTGTGCAATATATCCTTGCAGTTTATCTTATACCTAATAGTCTGTACCTCTTAATCCCTACCTGTACATCACCCCTCCCCGCAAGAAGAGAACTTTTGAGTGAAAACAAGGAGGGGTGAGAACCCAGGCCCTGGGATTGCTGGGGAAAGGCATCCCCAGCAGGAAGAACAGCCTGGGCAAAGGCTCTGGGGCAGGAGCAAGTTGGCAAGCGTAAGGAGAGGCAAGGACCACAGAGGGCAGGGAGAAATGGGGAGCCTGGCCCACAGGGGCTGCGCTCGACCTCAGGCTTTGTTCTCTGGGTGAGTGGGAGCCATGGATGATGCTGGGAAGAGCCACTGCAGCTACTCCTCTGGAAATAAACGGCGAGAGTCCAGGTAGGAAGCAGTGGACCTAATTCAGAGGAAAGAGGATGACCGCCTGCTCAGGGAGGAGACGACAAGACTCTTGAGTGTGGGTGTCCTTTAAGAAAGAGCAGCAGGCTCTGCGGATGGGCTGGGTGTGGAAACAGAAAGATGGGACCAGAGAGAAGCCATGATTATTGCCTGAGTAACTGAAGGATGGGAGAGTTGGTCCATAAAGAAAGCTGAGTGCTGAAGAATTGATGCTTTTGAGCTGTGAAGAAGGTGTTGGAGAAGACTCTTGAGAGTCCCTTGGACTGCAAGGAGATCCAGCCAGTCCATCCTAAAGGAAATCAGTCCTGAATAGTCATTGGAAGGACTGTTGCTGGAGCTCCAATGCTTTGGCCACCTGATGCAAAAAGCGGACTCATTGGAAAAGGCCCCAGTACTGGGGAAAACTGAAGACAGGAGGAGAAGGGGCAACAGAGGATGAGATGGTTGGATGGCATCACTGACTCAATGGACGTGAGTTTGAGAACTCTGGAAGATAACGGAGGACAGAGGAGCCTGGTGTGCAGGAGTCCATGGGGTCGCAAAGAGCCAGACATGACTTAGTAGTGGAACAACAGACGAGGGGAGAGGAGAGGACCTCAGGGGACACCCAAGGTGTCTCTTGGCAATACCGTCACTGGGCAGACAATTGTGGGTTGTGCCACATGCCAGCCATTCCCTCACCCTTCCACAATTTTCACTGTGTCCGTGGGCCACTTGTATTGCTGTTTTTTGAAACAGCTGTAATTATTTTTTTAGAACAGGATTCTACTACCCTAAATGAGAAGCTAGCATCACTTGCCCTAAGTAGAAGGAAAGTTAAACCATGCAATCAAGTTTAAGCTAATACGGCTGCCTACCCAGAGCTCCAAGGGGGGGGCCTCATCTCTTCCCTTTGAAATAGGACGCGTGTGAGTGTTAAGGACGTGACCACATCCCTGCACCCACCCAAGACTTTCTCCTGGAGTTGATCAAAAGGAGTGAATGGGAATCAGTTTCCCACACTGGGGTCCCTGGCACTTGGTGACGTCACCGACCCCGAACCACGGTCGCAGCTGGTGCGTCAGCTGAAGTGATGTGGGGACCCAAACGACAGTCCCGGGGATGATTCTGAGCCTCACTGAAGCTGAGAGTTAGCAAGCATGAAGGGACTTCCGTGTCCCTCCTGGGTTATCAGCACCCCTGCGTGGTGTCCACAGGATGCTTCCTGGATGTGACACGAAACCCCCACCTCCACCATCAAACACTCTGGGCTCAAGTCATCCCACCCCACTTCCCCGGCTCTGCAGTGCTCAGCAGGCACCTAACTCCCTGCTCCCGGCTCCCTCTTCTGTTAAGTGGTTTGCAGGGAGGATTAAGTAGCACAGGCAAGCCGTGTGCCCAGCACAGTGCGTAAAGCAGAGTCCGTGACGACAGTCACCTCGTTAATCGTGATTGTTACGGACGTGCAGCACCGCCCTCTACCCCAGGGCTGAGTTAGAGCTGTCTCAACAATTAGGTTATATTAGGAGCTGCCAAACCAGGGCCTTCAGGGACCAGCAAGTAATGTGACGGCGCAGAGCTGGTGTCAGACTCTAGAAGGTGCTGGGGAGCTGCCATTTGAAGTCAGATTTTTTTTTTAATTCACTACACACAACACATACACACATATCGTGAACATAGACCCACTTGGGCTCCTGAGTTATATGGAAACACAAAAAGTGAGATACATTTTTGTGTTAATTTAGCAGACGTTTGTTGTCACTTTGTGCCAGGCATTGTTCTGGGCTTGGGAAGACAACAGTAAAGAGAATAAGCCTAGATCCCTGCTCCCTTGGAGCTGTCCCGGTGTGGAGCAATGGGCAGCATGCAAATCAGTGAACTGTCTGAGGGCAGTAAGTGTTGGGGGGCCAGGTGAGGCAGGCAGGGGCCGTGGGGGGTGCTGGAAGGAGGGGCAGCAGTTTCAGTGTGGGGCCAAGGACGGCCTCTCAGATATGGGAGGTTTGATGAATAACCTGGAGGAAGCTAGAAGGATGCACCCCAAGGCTGGTGAGGCCCAGGGCTCTTGCCAGACCCTGATCCCAAGGCCTGCTCCCTCTGCAGGTTCCAGCAAGTTTGCACCAGCTGGTGGAGGGGAGCTTCCGAAAGCCCACCACCTCCATCCCCTCCAGAGGGCAACTTCAGACCTGGTGTCAGTCGCCCAGTTGCCCAGTCGCGTCTGACTCTGCGATCCCACGCACTGCAGCACAGCAGCCTCCCCTGTCCTTTACTGTCTCCCGGAGTTTGCTCAGATTCGTGTCCACTGAGTCAGTGATGCTATCACACCTGGTAGAAACCCTCTAATTGCCACCAGTTACAGATGGGACCTGTTGGGACTTCTCAGGAGGACATGTGACCTTGGCAACAGATGCTCACATAGCTCCAGGGCCTGATGATTCCTGGTCAGACACAAGCCAGTTCTTTGCCCACAGGGGTGACCTTAGCCAAGAGGCTCAGGAAACATACCTGGTTCCAGGCGGGCGTCTCTTATAAAACTGCTTCAGCTCTGGGCTCAAGAGGGCAGGCTCTGCTCTGTCCCCTTCAGTTGTTCAGTGAGATATTACAGGGCATCAATTACATATTCCTGGGGGCAGGGGGTGGACAGCACCCTGGATCACTCAGAACTCTCAGTCCAAAAGAAAAGGCTGATTACAAATAAGGGCACTTGTAAAGGAGGCCATTTCAGAAGGAGGGAAATGCTCAGCAGAAACCTACATGGGTGTGATAGCAAGTAAGCAGGGAGCTCCTCCAGATGGGGTACTCGGCCAGGACTTGTTGAGGAGGTGACCATTGAGATCTGAATAATCGGACAGGCCAGCAAAGTCTCAGAGAGGCATTCCCCAGCAGAAAGGAGAAAGCAAGTGCAAAGATCCTGGGGCAGGGATGAGCTTGGAGTCCCTGAGAAACAAAGAGGAAGCTCATGTAGCCAAGTGAGCAAGGGACAGGGAAGTTCAGTTCAGTTCAGTCGCTCAGTTGTGTCCGACTCTTTGCGACCCCATGGACTGCAGCATGCCAGGCCTCCCTGTCCATCACCAACTCCTGGAGCTTACTCAAACTCATCATATCCATTGAGTCAATGATGCCATCCAACTATCTCATCCTCTGTGGTCCCCTTCTCCTCCTGCCTTCAATCTTTCCCAGCATCAGGGTCTTTTCCAATGAGTCAGTTCTTCACATCAGGTGGCCAAAGTATTGGAGTTTCAGTTTCAGCATCAGTCCTTCCAATGAACATTCAGGGCTGATTTCCTTTAGGATGGACTGGTTGGATTTCCTTGCAGTCCAAGAGTCTTCTCCAACACCACAGTTCAAAAGCTTCAGGTCTTCGGTGCTCAGCTTTCTTTATAGTTCAACTCACATCCATACATGACTACTGGAAAAACCATAGCTTTGACTAGACGGACCTTTGTTGGCAAAGTAACGTCTCTGCTTTTTAATATGCTGTCTAGGTTGGTCATAGCTTGCTCCAAGGAGCAAGCGTCTTTTAATTTCATGGCTGCAGTCACCATCTGCAGTGATTTTTAGAGTCCAAGAAAATAAAGTCTGTCACTGTTTCCATTGTTTCTCCATCTGTTTTCCATGAAGTGATGAGACCAGATGCCATGATCTTCATTTTCTGAATGTTGAGTTTTAAGCCAACTTTTTAACTCTCCTCTTTCACTTTCATCAAGAAGCTCTTTAGTTCTTCTTCACTTTCTGCCATAAGGGTAGTGTCATCTGCATATCTGAGGTTATTGATATTAAGCGTTTCTCATGATGTGCTCTGCATATAAGTTAAATAAGCAGGGTGACAATATACGGCCTTGATGGACTCCTTTCCCAAGCTGGAACCAGTCTGTTGTTCTATGTCTAGTTCTAACTGTTGCTTCTTGACCTGCATACAGATTTCTCCGGAGGCAGTTCAGGTGGTCTGGTATTCCCATCTCTTGAAGAATTTTCTACAGTTTATTATGATCCACACAGTCAAAGACTTTGGCATAGTCAATAAAGCAGAAATAGATGTTTTTCTGGAACTCTCTTGCTTTTTCGATGATCCAGTGGATGATGGCAATTTGATCTCTGGTTCCTCTGCCTTTTCTGAATCCAGCTTAAACATCTGGAAGTTCACGGTTCACATACTATTGAAGCCTGATTTGAAGAATTTTGAGCATTACTTTGCTACCGTATGAGATGAGTGCAATTGTGCGGTAGTTTGAGCATTCTTTGGCATTGCCTTTCTCTGGCATTGGAATGAAAACTGACCTTTTCCAGTCCTGTGGCCACTACTGAGTTTTCAAAATTTGCTGGCATATTGAGTACAACACTTTCACAGCATCATCTTTTAGGATGTGAAATAGCTCAACTGGAATTCCATCACCTCTACTAGCTTTGTTCGTAGTGATGCTTCCTAAGGCCCATTTGACTTCTCATTCCAGGATGTCTGGCTCTAGTTGAGTGATCACACCATTGTAGTTATCTGGGTCATTGAGATCTTTTTGTATAGTTCTTCTGTGTATTCTTGCCACCTCTTCTTAATATCTTCTGCTTCTGTTTGGTCCATACCATGTCTGTCCATTATTGTGCCCATCTTTGCATGAAATGTTCCCTTGGTATCTAATTTTCTTAAAGAGATCTCTCGTCTTTCCCATTCTATTGTTTTCCTCTATTTCTTTACGTTGATCACTGAGGAAGGCTTTCTTATCTCTCCTTGCTATTCTTTGGAACTCTGCATTCACATGGGTATATCTTTTCTCCTTTGCCTTTAGCTTCTCTTCTTTTCTCAGCTATTTGTAAGACCTCCTCAGACAACCATTTAGAGTTTTTGCATTTCTTTTTCTTGGGGCTAGTCTTGATCACTGCCTCCTGTACAGTGTCATGAACCTTTGTTCATAGTTCTTCGGGCACCCTCTATCAGATCTAATCCCTTGAATCTATTTCTCACTTCCACTGTATAATCATAAGGGATTTGATTTAGGTCATACCTTAATGATCTAGTGGTTTTCCCTACTTTCTTCAATTTAAGTCTGAATTTGGCAATAAGGAGTTCATGGTCTGAGCCACAGTCAGCTCCTGGTCTTATTTTTGCTGACTGTATAGAGCTTCTCCATCTCTGGCTGCAAAGAATATAATCAATCTGATTTCGGTATTGACCACCTGGTGATGTCCATGTGTAGAGTCTTCTCTTGTGTTGTTGGAAGAGGGTGATTGCTATCACCAGTGAGTTCTCTTTGCAAAACTCTGTTAGCCTTTGCCCTGCTTCATTCTGTACTCCAAGGCCAAATTTGCCTGTTACTCCGGGTATCTCTCAACTTCCTACTTTTGGAAGTCAGTGGCAAGGATACACAGAAGAAGAGGTGGCAAGAATATATAGAAGAATAGATGAGGTCAAAGAAATTTGGAGGTGGGTTGGCAGGGAAGGCTGATCTAGAAGGGTCTTAGACCCCCAGTAAAGAACTGGTGTTTTCTTCTGAGTGTGAAGGGAAGCTGCCGGATGGTTTGAAGCAGTGAATAGACATGATCTGTGTTTTCCCTGGGAAAGCTCGAGCTGTCTCCTTACCTGTTTGGCAGAAAAACGGGTAGAGGAGCCATGTAAATCTCCTTTTCCCTCTTTGGGGACAGAGTGCTGAGTTGGGTCTGACGTGCTGTCCTCAGGTCTCTGGGGGTTGTGGCTCCCCAGTAAGACCTTCAGACACCAGGTAGACCCTGGATTGGCTTCCTGCTGGTGTCCTAACAAACTGCACAAACTGGGTGGCTTAAAACAACAGAAATTTACTGCCTCACCGCTGTGGAGACAGAAGTCTGCAATCACAGTGTTGGCATGGCTGTGATCCCTCCAGAGGCTCCAGGGGTGAATCCTTCCTGCTCACCTAGCTCCTGGAGGCCCGAGAAGTTCCCTGGAGGGATACACGTGCCTCCTTCCGATCTCTCCTCCATCTTCACTTGGCCTTCCCCTCCGTGTCTGTGTGCCTTCTTCCTTCTGTCTCTTATCCTTGGATTTAGGTCCCACATCCTAACCAATCTCAGCTCAATATGTTTTAGTACCTCTGCAGAGACCCTTTGTCTAAATTAGGTCCCATTCACAGGAGCCTGGACATAGGACAGGAACATATATATATTTTGGGGAGGCATCATTAAACCCACTATAGACCTTAAGTACTACAAGGAAAAGAAAAAAACTGAGGATAGCCGTGGAAGAGAAAAAGGATTTCCATGAAACCGCCTATGTGTCTGGGTACCGGCCAGGGTATGCAATTACACATCCATTCTTCTTCACACGTGTATTGAGTGCCCACTGTGTGTTACACACTGTGGGTCACTGAGGATTTTGCACTGAGCAAGGCGCAGTCTTTGCACGCCTGGAGCCCTCGGTAGAGCAGACACCATGCAGGTGCTGGCGCACAGTAGGGTTTCCACACAAACTCCTTTCCTTCCTGCACCTTACTCCGCTCACAGCTTCATTGAGAAACAAAAACAGGTGTGAATGAGATCACCATTCCTAGTGGTTTATTGTGAAGTTCTAGTACCACATGTGTCATAAGAGCTCAAGGGAGTCAGAAGCCACAGAGATCCCAGGGAGGGGTGGCTGCAATGATGGGTAAGATGTGCAGGGAGGTGGGGAGTGGGTTCCAAGCCGGAAGGACAAGGTGGACAAAGGCAGCCACCACGGGTCATGACTGACACAGAGCGTTTCAGCAGAGACGAGATGTATTTAGAGAGAAGGCGGGCGGGGGTTGCCAGGTTGGGATGATCAGATTTCATTAAGAGGGAACAGTTCTTGGGAAAGTTCCAAATGAAACAAGGTATAATCTTCTCTCTGTTTACACAGTGGTTGCTTTCCAAAAAAAAAAAAAAGTGTATATTAATACCCTGCAAAAAAAAAAGATGTTCTGCTTATATGCAAGACAAAGTTCTTTACTAGGCTCAGATAACTTATGAACAGGTTTTTACCTACCTGCCCCTGTGAATGCCAGTGGAACTGGGGACTGGCAGAGTACTTCCTCATTGCACTGCGATCTGAAAGTGAAAAAAAAGTGAAAGTGAAGTTGCTCAGTCGTATCCCACTCTTTGTGTCCCCATGGATTGTAGCCTACCAGGCTCCTCTATCCATGGAATTCTCCAGGCAAGAGTTCCAGAGTGGGTTGCCATTTCCTTCTCCAGGGGATCTTCCTGACCCAGGGATCGAACCCGGGTCTCCCACATTGTAGGCAGACGCTTTACCATCTGAGCCACCAGGGAAGTATTATGGGGGGCTGCCCACAAATGCCAAGACTGCCCCCCAATCTGCCCCTGGAGATTTCCAAAATGCACTCCCCTCCTAGGGGTGTGGGTGCCGCCCTGCTCAGGGCCTCTCAGTGCCCGTCTCTAATTGTTCGGTGCCCAAGTGGGGCGCACTCGCTGGAGATCTGCCGGCCCGCGTCTCACCTCCTCTCTGGTTGCAGGTTCCATGCAGGTGATGAACAAGACGCGGCGCATCATGGAGCAGGGCGGGGCGCACTTCATCAATGCCTTCGTGACCACGCCCATGTGCTGCCCCTCGCGCTCCTCCATCCTCACCGGGAAGTACGTTCACAACCACAACACCTACACCAACAATGAAAACTGCTCCTCGCCCTCCTGGCAGGCACAGCATGAGAGCCGCACTTTTGCCGTGTATCTCAACAGCACGGGCTACCGGACAGGTGAGCCAGGCTGCCGCGGGTGGGCGCATGCGCAGACTGGGAGCCACCGACGGGGTACCCAGTGCTCTGCCTCGAATCGCTGCCTTTTCGGCTGTGGTCCTGTGCTGCAGGGCGGGGGAGGTCCCAACAACTTTAATTTAAAAACTACACCTTGTCTTCCAAATGCGTTAGAAGAATAGATTTATTCGCTTATAGAGGGGCTTGAAAGTGACCTTTTCAACAGAATTTGAGGTGTTTTTTTTTTTTTAAGTGAACCCCTTTAAAATTTGAAATACAGTAGAGAGGCCATGAAGGACCCGGGCAGGAGCGTGAGTTCTCTGTGAATTGTGTCATTTAAGCCGCTGAGGACTACTTCATTGACTTAAGGCCATCAGCATGGAACAAGCTTCCAGAACAACACTGGGGTGAGACAAGGGGATTAAAATTGGCATGAAGGATGGAGAGGCCCCTGCGCGGGGACTGCGGCTGCACTGCAGTCGGCCGCGCACTGTTCGTCTATGCATGACCATCTGCACTGCCCAGGGTACTCCATCTCCTCTGCCAGTGGGTGCCCACAGTGTTGCGTCCTAGGTGGAGAGTAAGTGAGACTTCCTGTCTCTTTATCTTGCAGGAGGTACTTTGGTGGGTTCTGGAGACTCACCTGCCCCCTGGATGGTTGCCTGAGGCAAAGGCACAATTACAGTCGCTTACCTCCAGCAACATTGCAAAATCCTCCAAACTCGATTTAATTTGCTTTAATTTAGAAAAATAAACAAACACTCCCCACATAGAGTAAGGAGCCAAGGCAGTTGTGAAATCAGATATTGTGACTCAGGTGTCGTAACCCCAGGAAATTGTGCTCAAGCTACAAGGGACTTGTTTGGGCGGGAGTGACAAAGAGGATCGGATATCTCCATTTTGTTCATTCATACATCCATTGAAGACACTTAGATTATTTCCATATCTTGGCTGCTGTAAATAATGTTGCAATGAACATGGGATACAGGTAGCTTTCAAGTTTGTGTTTTCGTTTTGTTTGAATAGATACTCGAGAGATGGAATTGCTGGATCATGTGGTGGTTTTATTTTTAATTTTTGAGGAGCTTCCAAACTGTTTTCCATAATGGCCATACCAATTTACCTTCCTACAATGAACAAGGGTTCCCTTTCCTCCAAATCCTTTCCGACACTTAGTATTCTTTGCCTTTTTGATAACTGGTGTTCTAACAGTGAGGCTTCCCAGGTGGCGCCGGTGGTAAAGAACCCACCTGCTAATGCAGGAGACGTAAGAGGTGCAGGTTTGATCCCTGGATAGGGAAGATTCCCTGGAGGAGGGCATGGCAACCCACTCCAGTATTCTTGCCTGGAGAATCCTCCTGAACAGAGGAGCCTGGCGGGCTACAGTCAGGCTTACAGAGAGTTGGACACAACTGAAGCAACTTGGCAGACAGCACATTCTAACGTATTGAGGTGATATCTCATTGTGGTTTTGATTTACGTCTTTCTGATGATTAATGATGTGGATTTAGATGTACCTGTTGACCATCTGTATGTCTTCCTTGGGAAAAAAGGTCTGTTCAGATCTGTTGCCCCCTTTTTAATTGGGTTGTTTTAGTTTTTTCTATTGAGTTGCATGAGTTTTTATGTATTTTGGATATTAACCCCTTATCAGATGTAATGATCTGCAAATATTTTCTCTTATGTGGTCGATTGTCTTTTCATTCTGTTGTGCAGAATGTTCCTCTGCTGTGTTTGGTGTCGTCCCACTTATTTCCTTCTGTTTTTATTGCCTTTGGTGTCAAATTAAAAAAAAAATCATCACCAAGACCCATATCAAATGATGATTTCACATCATATGTTCCAAGTCTTTAATCCATGTTGAGTCAACTTTGCTTATGGTGAAAGATAGCAGTTCAGTTTAATTCTTTCACATGTGGCTATCCAGTTTTCCCAGTTCCATTTATTAAAGAGACTATCCTTTCCCCATCATATATTCCAGGCTCCTTTGGCGTAAATTAATCAACCATATATGCATGGATTTATTTATGGACTTTCTAATCTATTTCATTGATCTATGTCTGTTTTTATGCCAATACCATGCTGTTTTGGTTACTGTTGCTTTGTGATATGGTTTGAAATCAAAGAACATGATGCTCCAGCTGCGTTCTTATTTCTCAAAATAGCTTTGACTATTTGAGGTCTTCTGTGGTTCCATATAAATTTTAAGATTATGTTTTATGCCTCTGTGAAAAATGCCATTGGATGGTCTAGTGTTTAGGACTCCATACTTCCATTGCAGGGGCACAGGTTTCATCCACATGGCATAACCAAAAATGAATAAGTAAACAAGATAAATAAAATTTGTAAATAATAATTTTTTAAACTGCCATTGGAAATTTGATCGGGATTGCATTGAATCTGGAGATTGCTTTGGATAGTATTGACTTTTTCTTTTTTTGGCTGCACCAGGTCTGCATTGCTTTTGCACAGGCTTTATCTAGTTGTAGTAAACGGGAGCTACTCTTCATTTCAGTATGCAGACTTCCCATTGCAGTAGCTTCTCGTTGCAGAGTACAGGCTCTGGGCACATGGGCTCAGTAGTTGTGACTCTGGGCTCTAGGGCACGTGGGGCTCAGTAATTCTGGCATGCAGACTTGGTAGTTGTGACTCGTAGGCTCTAGAGCGCAGGCTCAGTAATTGTGGTGCATGGGTTTAGCTGCTCCGCAGTATGTGGAATCTTCTTGGACCAGGGATCAAATCGTGTCTCCGGCATTGGCAGATGGTTTCTTATCCACTGTGCCACCAGTGAAGTCGTAATATCAACATTTTAACAATATTAATTCTTCTACCCCATGAGCATGGAATACCTTTCCATTTATCTGTGTCTTCTCTTTCCTTAACTGAAGTCTTACTTTTTAGGGCAGAAGTCTTTCATCACCTTGGTTAAATTTATTCCCAGATATTTTATTCTTTTTTGTGCAATTGTAAATGGGATTGTTTTATTAATTTAACTTTCTGATAGTTTATTAATGTATAGAAACTCAACAGATTTTTGTGTATTGATTTTGTATCCTGCAATTTTACTGAATTAATTTATTAATTCTAACAGTTTTGGTGGAGTCTTTAGGGTTTTCTATGTGTAATGTCATGTTGTCTACAAATAGTTTCACTTCTTTATGACTGGGATGATTTTCTTTCTTTCTTTGCCTCATTGCACTGACTAGGATTTCCAATACAATATTGAATAAAAGTGGTAGCAGTGAGTTCCCTTGTCTTGTTCCTGATCTTAGAGGAAAAGTTACCAGATTTTTGCTGTTGAATATGATGTAAGCTGTGGGTTTTATTATGTTGATATATGTTCCTCTACAGTCACTTTTTGGAGAGTTTTCCTCATAAATCGTTGTTGGATTTTGTCCAGTGCTTTTTCTGCATCTCCTGAGATGATTTTTATCTTTCATTTTTTAATGTGGTGTGCACATTGATTGATTGGGGGATGGTGAACTACCCTTGCATTTCTGGAATAAATCCTACCTGATCATGATATATAACACTTTTAACGTATTATTGAATTCAGTTTGCTAATGTTTTGTTGGAGATTTTTGCATTCTATGTTCATCAGAGATGTGGGCCTGTACTTTTCTTTACTTGTGGTGTCCTTGGCTGATTTTGGTATCAGGGTAATGCTTGCCTTTTAAGATGAACGTGGAGTATTCCTTCCTATTCTGTTTTTTTGGAAGACTTTTAGAAAGGCTGGTATTGACTGTTCTTTGAATTTTTGGTAGAATTCACCTATAAAGCTGTCTATTCCTGGACTTTTGGGAAGTGTTTGATTATTGATTCAACCTTCTTTCTAGTAATTGGTCTGCTCAGATTTTCTATTTCTTCGTCAGTCAGTGTAGGTAGAAACTATGTTTCTAGTTACAGTTCTCTAGCTGGTCAAACTTGTTGGCCTATAATTGCTGAAAGTAGTCTTTTATGGGCCCTTGTATTTTTGTCAGTTGTAATGTCTCCCTTTTTATATCTGATTTAACTTATTTGAATTCTCTCTTTTTTCCTGGTGAGTCTAGCTAAAAGTTTTACCAATTTTGTTTATCTTTTCAAAGAACCGGTTTGTACTTCCATCGATCTTTTCCATTGTCTTTTTCGTCTCTATATTTCATTTATTTTTGCCGTAATCTCTATGGTTTCTTTCCTTCTATTGACTTTGTTCTTTTTCTGGTTCCTTGAATTGTAAAGTTTAGGTTGTTTATTTGAGACGTTTTCTTGTTTCTCGATGTAGGCATTAATCACTTAGAACTGATTTTGCTGCATCCTGTATGTTTCCGTGTGTCGTATTTTCATGTGTCTCAAGTTACTGTTTCTAATTCTTTAGATTTCTTTAATTGATTTGTTGTTCAGTAGCATGTATTATTAGCATGTTGTTTAGTCTCCATGTATTTGTGAATTTTCCAATTTTCTTCTTGTAATTGATTTCTAGTTTCATACCATTCTATTCGAAAAAGGTGCTTGATAAAGTTTCCGTTTTCATAAATTTATTAAGATTTGTTTTGTGGCCTAACATATGATCTATCCTGGAGAACGCTTCACGTTCACTTGAAAAGAATGTGTATTCTGTTGCTTTTGGGTGGACCATTCTGTGTGTGTGTGCTAAGTCTATCTGGTCCACGTATCGTTTTAGACCTATGTTTCCCTGTGGATTTTCTCTCTGGATGATCTATCCATTGATGAAAGTTGGGTATAAAAGTCCCCGCGATTATTCTATTGCTGTCTATTTCTCCCTTGCGGTCTATTAATACTTGTTTTATATGTTTAGTGAAAGTGAAGTCGCTCAGTCGTGTCTGACTCTTTGCGACTCTATGGACTGTAGCCTACCAGGCTTCTCCATCCATGGGATTTTCCAGGCAAGAGTACTGGAGTGGGTTGCCTTTTCCTTCTCTATTATATGTTTAGGTATATATGTTTGCTGCTGCTGCTGCTAAGTCGCTTCAGTCATGTCCGACCCTGTGCGACCCCATAGACAGCAGTCCACCAGGCTCTGCCGTCCTGGGATTCTCCAGGCAAGAACACCGGAGTGGGTTGCTATTTCCTTCTCCAATGCATGAAAGTGAAAAGTGAAAGTGAAGTCGCTCAGTCATGTCCAACTCTTTGAGACCTCATGGACTGCAGCCCACCAGACTCCTCCACCCATGGGATTTTCCAGGCAAGAGTACTGGAGTGGGGTGCCACTGCCTTGGTGCTCTTAAATTGATCAGAGACTCAACTGCCTTCTGTTTCTCCTTATCTCCCACTGATGAGAAACAAAGTCACATGAGCACACGTGATGGCAAAAGAGTCTTTATTCTGGGTGGCCGTTTGGCTAAACATTCTGTTACTATGGGAGAAAAAGAAAATGAATACTAAGGGAAGATTAAAGTTACAACCTTAATGATAGTTCTTAAGTCATTTGTATATGTAATACTGTTTTGAATAAAAGAGGTTAGCTGGAATTGTAGAAGACTGAAACCAGAAAAAAGCATTCTTTAAGTGGACCAACAGTTCATTTAAATAGAACTTTTAATGTATTTAGTTAAGTATTTTATCTTGAAAAAGTGAACTACACAATTTTTAAAAATAACCTTATTCTATGTTGTATTCTAACAGTGTTTAACAAAGGTTATGTTATAATTGTGGTTAGGTTATGGGTTGATTCTTTAATTAGATGAGTTGATGAAGTGTCAATTAGAGGCAGGGAGGGGGATAATTTGTTAAACAAATTTAAATGATAGCACCATTTGATATCCTTTATTTCACCTTCTATTTTTGCAGCAAATCATACAGAGTCATTTTTGCAAAAGTATTTGAGGATTTGATGAGTTTTCCCTTCCCTGGTGGCTCAGCTGGTAAAGAATTCACCTGCAATGCAGGAGACCCAGGTTTAATCCCTGGGTTGGGAAGATCCCCTGGAGAAGGGAATGGCTACCCACTGCAGTATTCCGGCCTGGAGAATTCCATGGACTGTATAGTCCATGGGATTGCAAGAGTCGGACACGACTGAGCGACTTTCACTTTCAGTTTTTTTCTCTTAATCCCTTGACATGTGAGTCTTCCCTCTGAAGCACTGATTCCCTCATCATCATTTTCATGATTTCTTCTTCAGCTATCTCGAAGACCAGATTATTGTTTGTCAATGGATTCACACATGCCTCAGGCTGTCTTCCAGCATGACTTTCATTAATTTCTCAAAACCTTGCATCTTTCACAAGATTTGCGATTTCATTTTACCATCATCTTGCTTTGTGTTTCCCTGTGTTTGCAGTAGAGATTGACAAAGGATGAAGCGAGAGGTGCTAAGTTTAAGCAGGACAGATATAAATTTGTTCATGGATATTTCTGTGTGCTGGCTTCCTCTCGCTTTGGGGACTTGGATCTCAAATATAAACACACTTGAAAGGATAAATTGTATCTTCAGTTTTTACAAAATGTACTTAGTCATCTATTTTAGCACACTTCAGCTACCCTGACTGTGCTCACTTATATACGCACCAGCTAAAGTTATGCTGTCCTTAGAATGAGATGCCTTCAGGTCTTTGCAGAGCAGTTGAGAGCAAGGACTCTGCCTGAGTTCAAATGTGGACTCTACCACTGACTAGCTAAGTGAATTGGAATAAGTTATTTAACTATGCCTTGGTTACTTCAAGGAATAATAATGTTACTTAGCCCATAGGGTTTTGTGAGGATTAAATGTGTTAGAACAGTTATACATAGTAAACACCAAAGAAACATTGGTGGGACCTCCCTGGCAGTCCAATAGTTAGGACTCTGTGTTTCCACTACAGAGGGCATGGGTTTGATCCCCGGTCAGGGAACTAAGATCCTGCATGGTGCAGGATGGGACCAAAGAGGAAAAAAGGAACGTTAGCAATGATAAACACAGCCTCACAGAACCCACCCGAGGCCAATGTTCAGATGAATGTCACACAGTGTAAGATCATGTGATAGAAATAAGTTATACCCGTGAATCGAAAGGTAGCAGCACATGGTCGGCCTCTCTGGAAATCAGTGAAACACAGATTTAGCCAGCAGTGCGTTATCACCACAGCAAACATCTCGAGGTCCCGTCACACCAAAAGGTGGTGAGGAGGTGGGAAAACAGGAAGAGGGAGGTGGGAATGCGCATTGGCACCTACACTCTGAAGAGCAGTTTGGTGGTTTTTGGCAAAGTTGAAGAGGCATCTCCTTCCATTCAGCAGTTCTCTGGCTCTGCACCCCTTACTTCTGAGGAGGTGGTATTTGAGTTCTGCTTGAGCAAGGAGAAGGTACTTCTTGGCAATGCTTGTGGCCAGTAAATGGCCATCAGATCCAAAGAACAGAAAGCCCCCAACTCCCAAGTGATTTTGACAAGATATTGAACTTTGTGCTCCCTAAACCAAAAAAAGGGGCTTCTCAGGTGGCTCAGGGGTAAAGAATCTGCCTACCAGTGCAGGAGACGAAAGAGATGTGGGTTCAATCCCTGGGTTGAGAAGATCCCCTGGGGGAGGAAATGGAAACCCACTCCGGTATCCTTGCCTGGAAAAATCCCATGGACAGAGGAGCCTGGTGGGCTATAGTCCATAGGGTTGCAAAGGGTCAGACATGACTGAACACAGCATACAAACCAAAAAGATGCAGGTGAGCTTTCGACAGAGGCAGATTCTGTGCTTTGACAGTGTCGTCATTTTATCATAAGGCCTGAGGTCTCAAGATGTGGTTGGCGCTGGGAGGGGCCACCTGCCTCTTCCTTTGTATGATACACTAGCATTCAGTAGGATCTTCTCCCAGAATGCCCAAGTGGCAAGAGTCTTTCTGATTGGACCAACTTGAGTCACATGCCAAGCCCCGAACCAGTCACCATGGACAGCAGATGCCCTGCCAATCAGCTTAGCCCACATCACCTGGTCCTGGAGCAGCAGATGGAGTCAGTGTCCCCCTGGCACCTGTGTCCCCAAATAGAAATCAAGGGCCGTTGGATAGGATAAAGAGAAAGCACGCACTGCAGTGGCATTCACGCATTTCCAGTAGCCTGCCTTGGGCGAAACAGCAACGACCAAAGGGGAGGAATAAACACCCCTTCTGGATCTTTCTGACGAATTAGACCAGAATGCCCGTTTTCTTCTCGTTAGGGTACTGCTTTCTCATTCCACGTTGCCATCTGAGCCTGGCAATTCAGAAGCCGTTCCCCCGCCCAGCTCCTGCCATCTGGTACAGACTTGTAGAGACGTGAGCACTGGTGTTTGAGCCCCCCACCCCTCCCTCGTCATGTTCTAGAACACGCTGTGGGAGGAGGGGAGCACACCCCTCATGACCAGCCCCAGCTGTGCCGGGGCCCCTGGCGCACTCCGATTCTTTTCATTCTTCTCCTCCAACAAAACTGGATAGAGGAGGTCAGCTGGGGACCCAGACTGCTTGGCTGGCAGCCACCCTGCTTGGGCAGCCACCCTTACTTGGGCCAGGTGGGGGGCTCGGTGCCATGATGCCCACTGTGGCAGGACGCCTGGGGCGTTGGTGGAGGCTGGAGCATCCCCCAGACACAGGAGGGTGGAAAGACAACTGCTGAGCATTTGGGCATCCCTGACAGAGACTCGCTGCTGGTGTGTAAAGAGGTGTGTGTGAGAGAGAGAGTGAGCTAGGGAAAGAGGAAGAGAGACAAAGAGAGATTTTTTTCCCTGATGTGGTTTTAGGGCCACAAAGACGTGAGAGCTGGTGTTTTTCTGTGAAATAATCCTCTCCCCTCCCTCTTTCCATCACCCGGTTTTGATCTGCTTTTAGCCTCTTGCCCTGAAACCCACACGCCAGCCTCCAGCTGCCTGCCCGCCATCTGCCTTTGGATGTCACCCCGACACGTCGAACCTGGCATGTCCAGACTGACTTCCTGACCCTGTGCCTCCCTCCCAGGCACCTCTCACAGTCTTCCTTTCGGCGGTTGCAGTCGCTCGGGCCAAAACCTGAATGTCTTGTTTTCTTTCTTCCTTTCACACTCTGCATTGAGTCCATCAGCAAATCCCATCAACTCTCCCTTCAAAATAGAGCAGAACCCCCTGGCACCATCACCTGCATCTAAGCCTCCTGGGGTCCACTCTCACCTGCCCCAGCTTTCTCCTCTCTGGCCTCCCTGCCTCCCACCTTGCCCCACGAGGGTCTATTCTCACAGCAACCAGAGACATGCTATCAACCTTCATCAGATCCTGACCCACCACTCTCACTCAGGGTGGGGGCTCCCACAGGCACCTCAGGGTCCTAACAGTCTGCCCCTCTCTCCCTCACCTCCTGACACCTCACCTCCTGTTCTCACCTTCAGTCACTTCCCTCCTTCCTGTTCCTCAAGTGAAAAGTGAAAGTGAAAGTCATTCAGTCGTGTCCTGCTCTTTGCGACCCCCTGGACTATACAGTCCATGGAATTCTCCAGGCCAGAATACTGGAGTGGGTAGCCTTTCCCTTCTCCAGGGGATCTTCCCAACCCAGGGATCGAACCCAGGTCTCCCGCATTGCAGGTGGATTCTTTGCCAGCTGAGCCACCAGGGAAGCCCAAGAATACTGGAGTGGGTAGCCTATCCCTTCTCCAGTGGAACTTCCTGACCCAGAAATTGAGCCAGGGTCTCCTGCATTACCAGCAGATTCTTTACCAGTTGAGCTACCAGGGAAGCCTCGTGTTTCTGAAACCATCCAAGTAACTCTTGGCCCATTCCCATCTCGAGGCCTTGGCACTTTTTCCTTCTCTGGAGACTCCCTCCCCTCACATCTGCATGGCTGTCGCTCACTTTCCTGAGACCATCATTCAGGTATCACCTCCTCAGGGAAGCCCTCCTTGATTACCCATCCAGCAGAGGTTCCCCTTCCTCCTTTATCCCCTCACCCTGCTTTTTTAAGTCAGAGTCCTTGTTGCCACTTCACATACATTTGAACGCTGACTGTCCAATTTCCCTTGTGAAGTTACATCCCCTGCCCGCTTCCGGTTCTCCTTGCCCTGGTTCCTGCTTTATCCGCCTCCCTGGTCCTTTCACTGCTGAGGGTGCACTTTGCCACTGATGTGGCTGCTTGTGGCCCTTCTAGACTGTCAGCTCCCTGGAAGCAGGGCCGTGTGGTCTGTCCTCCCCTGCGTCCCCATGCTGGACACGGGCTGCCCTGTAGTAGCTGCTCATTGAGTGCTGCAGGACGAGTGGGTGAATCTATATTCCGTCCAGACCCAGCTGGCCCACTTCCAACCCTCTGGCCCGTTTTCTATGCTCCGTTCTCCTCTCCCGCATCTCTCCTCCCCACCCCCGCTCCTGCCATCTCAGCCGCCCCTGCACAGAGGAGAAAAGACTTAGCTTCTTCCTGGGATGCCTGCGGCCCCGGTGCAGCTGTCGGGCCGTCACAATGGCCGCCTTCTCTTGGCTTGGCCTTCCTCCTGGCTTTGCTCCCTGCTCTCTTCCTCTCCCCCGAGTGCGCACACAGCTCTCTTCTTCCCTCCGTCCAGATGCCCCCTCCATCCCCTTGCCCGCCCCTTCTCCAGCCTATGGGGGGACAGCAGAGCATCTCCGTTTGCCCCGGGAAGGAGGCCCCCCTTAAGAAGCAGGGCAGCCTTGCCTCAGGAGGCCCTGTAACCCACCTTCCCCACCATGAAAGCCGGCCATCGGTGGGGGTAGGGCAGCCTCGCCCAGGACATCCTTAGGGGGTACACATGCATCCCGGTCACATTCACCTTCAAGCAGCCTCTATCTCTGAGAGATGGTGAAGGACAGGGAGGCCTGGCGTGCTTCAGTCCATGGGGTGGCAAAGAGCCGGACACGACTTAGCAACTGAACAACAGTCTTTTTTTTTAAAACTCCAGTGTAATAGACACTCCCTTCCTCCAAGACCTTCAGACTTCAAAACATACTTCAAAACACGGGTGCAGGAATCCAGAGACTGAGGCTCTGCTTCTGACTCCTCTGTGACCTTGAGCTGAGACCTGCCCCCTCTGGGCCTCAGTTTCCCCATCAGAGCAGGGGAGCTGCCAGGTCCATGTATAATTTACTCGGTCCCTTTGCTGTGATTCCGCCCTCAGGGTCATGGGACCAGTGCCCACAGACTTGGGAGGAGAGCTGCCCCAGGCCACTGGAGGAAAGAGGAGGCAGATGGCCACACTTCTCCTCGACTTTTCAGAAACTGGGTGTGAGGTGGGTGGGGCAAGATTTCTACACTTGGAGCTCCCTGTGTCCCAGCCCGTTAGCCCGAATATTCATTTCCTGTGGCTGCTGTAACAAAAGTGCCACAGCCTGGGTGGCTTCAAATCAGAAATGTATTCTCTCACAGTTCTGGTGGCCAGAAGTTCAAGCTCACATGTCAGCAGGGCCCGGGTCCCTCTAAAGCCTCCCCGGGAGGATCCTTCCTTGCCACTTCCGGCTTCCGGTGGGTGCCAGCAAGCCCTGGCATTCCTTGGCTTGTAGCTGCATCCATCCTGTGTCTGCTTCCCTGTTGCCATGGCCACCTCCATGCGGACCCTCTCTTCACGTGGCCTTGTCCTCTCTGTGCGTCCGAGCCCAAATTTCCCTCTTCTCTAAGGACCCCAGTCTCCAGATGAGAGCCCACCCTAATCCACGGTGACCTCATCTTAACTTGATGACATCTGCGGAGACCATATTTCAAAATAGAGTCCCCTTCACGAGAACCCAGGGTTAGAGCTCAAACATGTATTTTGGGGGACCACAGTCCAACCCACAGGGTTGGGTTCTTTCCCACAGACCACTTTATTTAATCCTCATGGATGCATTAACATCCATTTGGGCTGCAGTCTTAACGTCCAGCTGGAGCAAACTCTGCAGGCCACCAGGGATGCTCAGAAGCCAGCTGCTTCTGCCACCTGGGCCGTGGGCCTGAGCCCCAGGCCGTGTGTCACCCAGCCAGGCAGCAACACGCAGAGGTCACTCAGCCCACCTCGGAAGTCACAACAGAAAAGAAAGTGTTAGTCGCTGAGTCATGTCTGACTCTGTGACCCCATGGGCTGTAGCCCACCAGGCTCCTCTATCCATGGGATTTCCCAGGCAAGAATACTGGAGTGGGTTGCCATTTCCTTCTCCAGGGGATATTCCCGGCCCAGGGATCGAACCTGGGTCTCCCACAGTGCAGGCAGCTTCTTTACTGTCTGAGCCACCAGGGAAGCCCCAGTGAAAACACCGTGAGAGGAAGGGTGACTGTGGTGGGTGAATGTATTAACTCTGTCCACCGAGAGCCTCAAGGGGCCACAAGGGAGTTTGCAGGGTGTGACCTTTGCAGGCACCTCCCCAGCCCCAACTGCCAGTCCCCTGGACGTTCTGGAGGGGTTCAGACTAGAGCCAATATGGTAGCCACTCACCACCAGGAGCTACTTAACTTTGTATTAATTAAAAATAAACCAGACTTTAAATCCCATTTCTCCATCACGCTAGCCTCGTTTGAAGTGCCTCTGTAGACACACGTAGGTGCCAGATGGGATGGTGCAGATTACAGACTGTTTCCATCACTTCACAGTGCTCTATTGGTCTGGAGAGCCTCAGAATAGAGTGTAACTTAAGCAAAATCTCTCTGGGATGAGGGCACAAGCCTTTGGGAATATGATCATTACAACAACAAAAGTAGAAATAAAACCAAAAACTGCAGGTGGTTCCGATGCAGCGTTCACCATGCCCAGACCTCCATCCTCACACAAGCCTGTGATATAGCTGTGCCCCTCCTACTGCTGTAGTGCTCCCCTGGACCCCGGGCCTGGGGCTACAGTTTTTGTACCTGCCTCTCCAAGCCTTTGCAGCCATCTGTGGCTGTGTCATAGGTCAGGGTCAGAACCAGCCACACAGGAGGCTCCATCCTGGAGCCGGTGGGTCCCACCTGTCCACAAGAAGACAGGTTCTTGTTTTCTCAGCATCTGGCACATCTGATTTGTTGGAAGTGCGGTATCCAGGTTTTTACTGAAATTGCCAAGATTTCTAATGTGGATTATTCATTCTATTTTCTAAAAGAAATTAAAAACACCAGGCAGGCCCACAGCAAACATAACGTGTGCGATGGATTCAACCCATAGGACACCGTGTTTGCAAACTTTTTTCTAACGTGGTGGTTCTCAAGGGGGCACACCTCCCAGCAGGGCTTAACATCTGTGGATGCATTTCCGGTGGTGATAAAAGTGGAGAAATGCTGCTGGCTTCCGGGACCAGGGATCTTTGATGTCCTGCTCTGCACAGGAGAAACCTGTGTAGCCCCTGAATTGTCTTGCATTCCACATGGCTTCTCAGTCTTCCACCAAATCATCATGTGAGTGGACTCTTTGATATTTATTGTTCTCTGAGCCTTGTCTGTAAGTTCATTTTATATAAAAACACTGAAAGGGTTTCTGCAGTTTTAATCCATTCTGAATTTTCCAGGAATGTGAGGATAAGTCAGTGGGGTGTATATTATACGTGAATGCAGAGCTTTTTGCAGAGTTTTTCCCCGTTGCTGGCTGTCTCACCGACGGCAGGGCCGCGTCAAGCGTGTGACGCAGTCCCGCCCAGTTTACCAGCGCGCCTGTCACGCCCCCCCGCCCCCCCCTCCCCGAATCTAGGTTCACGCGTCTCCCTGCTCCGTCCTGTCTCCTTGATGGATGTGATCGGAAATTCATGCTGAAATGTCTCTTTATTATAAACTGACTTCCTTTTTTTCTTGTGGATTGTGATTGGAACATTATATTGATTTTTTTTTTTTTTTGAAATGATGTGTGTCTGTAGCTTTTGTTGCCTAGAAGTTTCCCTACAGGAAAATAAGGGAGCGTTACAAAATGTTTGTCACAGAAGTGGGGCATCAGTCTAATGGTGTGGCAAACAGCTCTTTGAAGGATCAGCTTAGTGTCAGATTCCTCCAAGATGATAATTAAATATCCACTGATCGATAGTCTTCCCGGGCCACCTTCTAAGGGTTTCTTATGGATTTCCTGTGCCTCCTTTGTCCCGTTCTTTGGGACAAAACCATCGTTTATGGCTGATTCATGTTGAGGTTTGACAGAAAACAACTAAATTCTGTAAAGCAATTTTCCTTCAATAAAAAAATTTTAAAAAACATAGTTTTTTTTTTAATTTTATTGAAGGATAGTTGATTTACAATGTTGCATTAATTTCTTCTGCAAAGTGACTCAGTTACACATATATCTCCTTTTCCGTTATGGTTTGTCACGGATATTGAATACAGTGGGGCCTGGTTGCTTATCCATGCTCCATATGACAGTTTGCCTCTGTGGATCCCAAGCTCTCCTTCCTCCTCGCCTGACCCCCTTGGCAACCACAAGTCTCTTCTCTGTAGCTGAGAGTCTGTTTTTGTTTCGTAGTCATGTTGATTTGTATCAGGTTTTAGATTCCACGTGTAAGTGATACCGTGTGATACTTGTCTTTCTGACTTCACCCCGTAGGATAGTCTGTAGGTCTGTCCACGTAGCTGTAAGTGGCATGATTTCATTCTTCCTTATGGCTGAGTAATATCCTGCTGTGTGTATGTTCCACGTCTTCTTTATCCATTCATCTGTCGACGGGCATTTAGGTTGCCTCCACATCTTGGCTGTTGTAAATAATGCTGCTGTGAACGTAAGGGTGCATGTATCTTTTTGAATTAGAGTTTCTTCTGGGTATATGCCCGGGAGTGGGACTGCTGAATCATATGGCAACTCTATTTTTAGTTGTCTGAGAAACCTCCATACTGTTTGCCATGGCGGCGGCTGTACCGATTCACATTCCCTCCAACAGTGTGGGAGGGCTCCCTTTCCTCCACACCCTCGCCAGCATGTGTTACTTGTAGACTTCTTTTTCTGTTAATTCTGGCTGCACTGGATCTTCCTGCTGGCTTTCCTCTAGTTGTGGCACACGGGCTCTAGAGCTCGAGCACTCAGTAGCGGCAGAGTGAGAGCTTAGTTGCCCCGCAACGAATCCGCGTGCCCTGCATTGGAAGGCAGATTCGGAACCACTGGACCACCAAGAGGGTCCATTTGCAGATTTCTTAATGATGGCCATTCTGACTGGTGTGAGGTGGTGGAGGGGACAACGGAGGATGACACGGTTGGACGCATCACCAACTCTATGGACATGAGTTTGAGCAAGCTCCGGGAGTTGGTGATGGACAGGGAAGCTTGGAGCGCTACAGCACATGGGGTCCCAAAGAGTCAGACACGACTGAGCAACTGAACTGAGGTGATACCTCATTGTAATTTTGGCTTGCGTTTCTCTACTAATTAGTAACGTTGAACATCTTTTCATGTGCCAGTTGGCCATCTATAAGTCTCCTTTGGAGAAATGTCAGTTTAGGTCTTCAGCCCATTTTTCAGTTGGGTTGTTGGTTTTTGTTGTCGAGTTACATGAGCTGTCTGTATGTTTCGGAGATTGAGCTCTTGTCGGTCCCATCATTTGCCTATATTTTCTTCCATTTCATAGATTGTCTTTTCATTCTGTTTGTGGTTTCTTTTGCTGTGCAAAAGCTTGCAAGTTTGATTACTCTCATTTGTTTATTTTGGGTTTTATTTTGATTGCCTTGGGAGACTGACTTAAGAAAACATTGGTATGATTTGTGTCAGAGAATGAGGACAAAACCATGCTTTAAAAGGACCAGAAGGGAATTCCCTAGTTGTCCACTGGTTAGGACTCTACTTCCACTGAGGGGGCATGGGTTTGCTCCCTGGTCAGGGAACTAATATCCTGCATGCCTTGGCATACATGCATAAATAAATAAATGCATGCATGTATGTGTTAGTCGCTCAGTCATGTCTGACTCTGTGACCCCATGAACTGTAGCCCACCAAGTTCTTCTGTCCATGGAATTCTCCAGGCAAGAATACTGGATTGGATAGCCATTCCCTTCTCCAGGGGATCTTCCCAACCCAGGGATTGAACCTGGGTCTTGTGCATTGCAGGCAGCTTCTTTGCTATCTGAGCCACCAGGGAAGCCTAAATGCATACATATTTGCAGATACAGCTCGTCCGAATGGCATTAAAACCTGGCCCCAGCGCTGGCTAATGTGTGCGTGGCACCAAGGGGAGGGGGACAGGCTCCATCCCAGACTAATGAAATTTCCAGGGAACAGATGGCCCCAGTCCCCATTTGCTGAAGCTGCATGACTCTCTCAGGAAGTGGGTGGCTGAGGCCAGCATTTAATTGAAGGCCCAAGCAGCCCGTGCTCCATGCATCGGCCAGAGCCTCGGGGTCATCTGCAGCCCAGCCGTGACCTCACCAAAAGCAGACAGGCAGAACACGGGCTGGTAAAGAGGCATGTAAACAGCAGCCCCAGCCCTCCTTCCCTCCGGGTGTCTGCTTGTCCTGCTTCACCCCAGCAATTTGCCATTCCTCCTCCCCACCTAGCAAGCTAGAGGAGGCTTTGAAAATGGACGTGTGATCATGTCACTCCCTGCTCCCAACCCTCCACTGGCTGCCCACTGCTCTAAGAATAAACTCACAGCTCCTTGGCCTCTACACCTCCCTGTCCACTTCTACCCCTCTCTCTCTTGCTTTCTCGCTGCATTCAGGCCACCTGGGCCTCTCTGCTGCTCCTCAAACAGTCCCAGGTCAGACCCGCCCCAGGGCCTTTGCACTTCCGGTGGCCACAGCTAACTCCTCGCCATCTCTCTCTATTCCTTGTGGTCTCCTTCCATCTCCAGCGTTCCTGCTGCTTTCCTGACCTCCCTGTGTCAGTGAGTCCTCTCCACCCCAACTACCCTCGACCCAGAGAGCCTGCTTCTGTTCTTCAAAGGACTTAGCCGCCTTTAAATTATCTCGGGTGGTCTTTTGTTGTTGTAATTGTTGTTTTCTCATGGAAAATCGAAATACTCATTTTCCTGACACATGGTTGTGTTTTGAACGATAATTCAGAATGTGGATTATACACCACTTGTGACATGTGTTTTTCAAGAATAATTTACATGCTCAAACTTGCTTTAAGAGTCTTTGCTAAACGTTCATCAGCACTGAGCTGATGTCAGTGAAGCATTTCTCAGGCTTTCATGGAGATCTGAGTCAAATGGAAAAATCAAAGAATCCCCTGTAGACTCTACATGAGGTTGTTCCATCTTACTACCGGAAGCCCTGTGGAAATGTGTGTAATGCCTTTGTGTGAAGCTGTGATAATTTTCTGGTGCTTTACACAACAATATGGATATTAAAAGTTTTACATTTGCTTAAAAGAGGGGAAAATTACTGATTTGTTTTCTCAGATCAGAGTAGGATTTTGGTTGGTTTTGTTGGTGGTGGTGGGGTGGTGGTTGTTTTATAAAGCAGAATAAATCTTTATTACCCAAGAGTCTTGAAAGCTAGATCATATAAAGGTACCTCTGTGAGTGTGTTCATGGTGAAAGAAATCAGGTAAAATAATGTTATCCTTGAACTGACAATCGTTTGTAACCCGTATTTCAGGTGTTTTGAACTTATTTCTCACCTGTTTTGTTCATTGCTATATCTAAGAACAGTTTCTGGCAGGTGCTGCTGCTGCTGCTGCTAAGTCGCTTCAGTCGTGCCTGACTCTGTGCGAGAACAGAGTCAGGCAGGTTTCTGGCAGGTGTTAGGTACCCAGTAAAAATTTGAGTGAATGGATGAGTCTTAGGTGTTAGGCTTGAAGTAAGCAGAAAATGAAAATAAAATGGAATTTTGATTACTCTCTGACTTTCCCAGCATTAAGAAATGTAATTGAAATTAGTTCAGGCAAATTTGGCTGAGTTTCGGTGCTCAAACGTTGTCATCAGAACCCTGTCTTTTTGCTGCTTGGATTTACTTTCATTTGGGTTGGTTTTATTCTTAGGAAGGTATGCCTTTTGATGTCAAGACCCCCTTCCCCCCAACCCCCACGCCCTGCCCCCACGTCCCATCTTACCAGGGGAGTGACCCTGACTGAAAGAGAGGACCTCTTTCTGATGCTCCAGTGAAAGTCTCAGGGGACGCTTTCATTGGCTCAGCTAGGGTCATATGTCCCTCCATCACCCAATCACAGAGGCCAGGGGAGATGGGCTACCCTGATTGACCAGGCCCAGATCATGTGCTCAGCTCAGGAGCTGGGAGCTAGAGAAAGCCTCACTTGGAACAGGTGTCACTGAGAGAGGGAAAATGTTGGTTCCTTCAGAAGCACAGTCACCAAAAGACAGGAGAATTGGTGCTGGGCAGATAAATAAAACAGAGGTCTGCTCCAGAAACCCAAATCCAGGTTCCGCTTCAAGAGGCAAGTGGAAAGAAGGCCTTTCCCCCGGCCCCCAGTTCTCTCTGCTTCCAGCCCAGGATGCCTCCTTCATACATAATCAGGCCTCCACCTTCCTCATGAATTTTCCCATAGCTCTCAGCTCAGCACGATCCCATCTCTGGCATCCAGAACTTTTACAGCATCAATTTATCACTTCGTGCAGCAATCTACATTTAGTATCTTTTCAAAAGCAGAAGAAGGAGATTCATGTAACCTTGCAAGCAGCCCAAAGTTAAAAGGATCCAGTTACAGAAGATTAGAAATGTCCCAGCCCTAAGAGCTTTGGAGCTCTGGGTCTATTTAATGTATTTCTTCCTGGCCCTGCCACCTCAGCCAATTTGTCTGCCAAAAAAACAAAAGACTTCAGCCCTGTGGCATTTTACATCTAATATTTATGGCATTCTAGAGTTTGCAAAAGCTCTTCCTTCTCATTTATCACTTGTTCCTCAGTCGACCCCAGCTCTACCGCCAGAAGGTTAGTGGGTTTGTTCTACTCTGCCCCAAAAGCCAAATCACAGATGGCTCTGGTCTCACAACTCAGGGTCCTTCTCCTGGTAGCGGGAATGGGATGGAAGTGTGGCCAGGGCCAGCTCAGTCTCTATTCTGCACCCTTAGGACCAAATTTGGGTCTCGCAACGTGTCAGCCAGCAGCCCGAGTCCACACTCTAACCCTAAATTTATTGTGCTTGAATTACAAGATGTTTTTTTAAAATGTGGGAATTTTACCCCAAAATCCAGATTTCCAAGCTTTAAAAAAAGAATTAATAAGATGATGATCTTACCAATATTAGCAACATTCCTGAATTATAAGTGTCAGCAGCCCACAGGGGTCTGTCAACTATTTTTATAAATAAAATTATATTCAAACACAGTCATTCCCATTCATTTATGTATCGTTGGTGGCTGCTTTTATTCTGCAGCGGCAGTGTTGATTCTGCAACAGGGACCAGAGACCACAGAGCTGAAAAATATTTTCAGTCTGACTCTTTGCAGAAACGGTTTGCTGACCCCCGGGGTGGCAGTAGCCAGCTGTGTTTGTGTCACAGCTGTCCCCAGTATTTTAGAATACAGGTCCAGGTGCGGGCAACCCACTCTGGTATTCTTGCCTGGGAAATCCCAGGGACAGAGGAGCCCAGCGAGCTACAGTCAATGGGGTCGCACAGAGTCAGACACGACTCGGCAACTAAACAACAGGTGATGTTGCTGTTTAGGGCACTGCTGCTGCTAAGTCGCTTCAGTCGTGTCCGACTCTGTGTGACCCCATAGACGGCAGCCCACCAGGCTCATCCGTCCCTGGGATTCTCCAGGCAAGCACATCAGTCCCCAAATAACAGTCATTTAGGGATAAGAAGTGCTGATTTCTCTCTCATTTGACGGCTTGGCATCACAGCCCCAGGGTGATATGGCACACAGGATTCTTACCCAGGCTCCTATCACCTAGCCCCGCTGCCCTGGGGAACTAGCCTTGTCCAAAATGACTGCCCACGTCCACAGCCAGCCAGCCAGCAGGAAGTAGAAGATACAGGAGAAGCATTCCTGCTTCCTGTAGGGCCTTCACGAGAACTCGCACACCACGCCATCCACCAAAGGTTGGTCCTGGCCACATCTACCCGCGAGGGAGGCTGAGCCTGTCGGCTCCGTCCTGGCAGCCTTGTGCCAGCTAGCAGCTGGGTTAATGGAGAAGGAGCACGTGGACACTGGGCAACACAACAGATGCTGTGACATCTCATCGGCAGGGCCTGAATCTCCATTCACAGCACACTTCTCCTCTTATTCCTGGTCCATTGCATTCATTCACAGGAGCACCAGAATCTCGTTTGCATTTATGTGCCCTGTTGTAAACGGTGTACATTCTCTCCCAGGGGAGAGGAAGAAAGGGAGCTGGTGAACGCCAAGGGCAGAGGAAAGGTTGCTGCAAGGAGTCGCACCCAGTGTCCCCTTTTTGTATAAACGACGTGCATGCTCAGTCGCGTCTGACTCTTGGCAGCCCCAGGGACTGTAACCCACTGGGCTCCTCTGTCCGTGGGATTTTTCAGGCAAAAATACTGGAGTGGATTGCCATTTCCTCCTCCAGGGACTCTTCCTGACCCAGGGATCGAATGAGAGTCTCCCGCATCTCTTGCATTGGCAGGCAGATTCTTTACTAGTGATTGGGAAATAATTAGGCCAAATCCGCTTGAAGGATCCCCTGCAAAGCACCTCCCCAGCCTATCAGGTGAGAGATGCCCCCGTCTTCAGTGACTGGGGCCACGGCCCTGCCAAGATGCGGGACAGGGCAGTAGCCAAAAGCCAGGCTGGAGATGACCACCCAGGTTTCAGTCTCAGCTCTGCCACCTGGGGCGGCCATAGGGGACTTCATCGCTCTGTGCCTCAGTTTCTCCAGCTGGTTTGCCAACAGTTTCTGTCCCCCAACTGTAAAATGGGGACAGAAATATTATCTGCCTTGTTGGGTTGTTGCAGAACTCCATCACTGTCCAACTCAATGGTTTTCAAAGTGTGCCCCAGGAACCCTGGGCGCCAAACCATTTTCATGATAATCCCAAGACATCATTCGCCTTTTAACATGCGTTTTCTTCATGTGTACAGTGTGTCTAGTGGGTACACAGCAGACCCGCCACCGTCTAAAAAGGGTGTGGAAAGACTCCCCTCCTTTCTGTGCGAGGTTGGGTTTTTCACGAAACAAAACAGAACAAATGACAACACATCGACTGCAGACAGTAACAGATGTCTTCTGTTACACCAGACCCTCAAAGACCCCTTAGGGGCTTCCCTGAGCTCAGATGGTAAAGAATCCACCGGCAGTGTGGGAGACCTGGGTTCGATCCCTGGGTTGGGAAGATCCCCTGGAGAAGGGAAAGGCTACCCACTCCAGTGTTCTGGCCTGGAGAATTCCATGGACTGTACAGTCCACGGGGTTGCAAAAAGTTGGACATGACTGAGCGACTTTCACTTTCAAAGAGATTTGCAAAACTTTAAAAACAGTGCAGCTCTTCTCGCTAATTTTATTTTTGGGGGGGGAAATATGTTTATTTGTAATTTTGAAATATATATACCAACAAGCAGAGAAGGCCATGGCAACCCACTCCAGTACTCTTGCCTGGAAAATCCCATGGACAGAGGAACCTAGCAGGCTGCAGTCCATGGGGTTGTGAAGAGTCAGACACAACTGAGCAACTTCACTTTCACTTTTCACTTTCATGCATTGGAGAAGGAAATGGCAACCCACTCCAGTATTCTTGCCTGGAGAATCCCAGGGACCGGGGAGCCTGGTGGGCTGCCATCTATGGGGTCGCACAGAGTTGGACACAACTGAAGCGACTTAGCAGCAGCAGATACCAACAAGTAGGTTTATTATTACTATTTTTACATGAATGTATGTGCTTTAAATTTCTCAGTGTTAATTTCTAGTATGAGTATGATAACTATCACCAGGTATAACCAATGTAAACGAATTCACATCCTCAATAGCTCTTAAGATTCTGAAGGGACCCTGACGTGACCACTGTTGACCAGCACTGGCCTGGGGACCTTCTTCAGTTTTGCAAAGCACCCCACAGGGAAGCCCTGCTCCACATGGATGAAAGAGATCCCAGTTCAACCCATCAGATGCCACAAATCAAATAGAAAGACAACAGTCTAACAATTCCATCTGCTATTCTGCTCAAAGACAGTGCACCCTGGGCACCAGGCAACAGGAATCCGCTAGCCTCTCAGCCAGACAAGATTCCCGCAGGCCTCCCCTCCCCCGGGCCTTCATTGGTTCCATCAATTCATCATTCACTCCACAGATGTTCACTGACGTCGCCTTCGTGCTTGGCAAACTCGGTTCTTGATGTAGAGATATGGTGAGAACAAGGCAGGCAGAAACCCCTGCCCTCACGGAGCAGGTGTTCTAGTTGGGTGAGCGGGTGGGAAAAGCCAGAGGACAAATTTGTCAGGTGGTGCTAAGTACCGTGGAGAGAGAAAGTCAGGAGAAGAGGGAGAGCCGGAGTAGGGAGAGGCCATCTCAGTAGGATGTTTGGACACCTACCAGAAGGTAACACGGGAGCAGTTCGCCTGGGAAAGGGGAGGGAGTGATCCACGCAGGCATCTGAAAACAAGGCTTCCTTCAAAGGAAACAGCAGGGGCAAAGTCCCTGAGGCAGAAATGAGCTTCCGGGGCTGGGAGGACGGGAGGAGGCGCCACAGTGGGAGCAGAATGGGCCAAGGCCAAGGGGAGAGGTGAGGTCAGGGAGGGGGCAGGAGGCATATCACGTGGGACCTTGTGGCCATGACAAGGACTCTGAGTCTTAGTTCAAGGGTGACGCGGAGCTGTTGAAGGGTTTGGAGCAGAACCGGGGCCCGGTCTGTGATTTAACAGAACCCTTCTGGCAACGGTGGAGTTTGGATGGAGGTTGGATAGGAAGGTTGGAGCTTGGAGGTTAGATGGGAGAGGCGCTGGGACCGGGGAGGAGGCCCCAGGGAGGTCCAGGCCAGAGAAGGTGGTGGCTTGGACCACAGTGGTCCCAGAGAGATTGGGAGGCGCTCAGTGCTGAGTGTGTTCAGAATATGGAGCCTCTGTGATGTATCATCAGTGTATCTGTGATGTATCAATGAAAGGGAGAGGACGGCTGGAGACCCCGGTGGGGGTGGTGGGGTGGCTGGAGGCATTTATCAGAATGTGGGGTGAGAGGCAGTTTTAGGGGAACCGACCAAAACTCCAGTTTGAGATGCCTGTTTGGCACCAAATGAACTGACCTGGAAGGAAAAAATTTTTAAGTTTTGTTAACCGTCCAGAGGATACATAAAAATGGCCAAACGTTACCATCTCACTGAGAGACGGATAAACACATGAAGTACGCTGGACCCAGATAAGTTTGTCTTTTTTGTTCACCGTTTCACCCCTCACAGAACAGTACACAGTAGATGTTCAATAAATACTTATCTAATTTTTTTTAAAAAATGGCAAAAACATATGAAAGAGACACAGGCCAACTGGAATTTGGAAGAAGTCATGGAGGGCGAAGACCCGTTTGTGTTTTCCCAGACTCCTCGTGTGTGAAACGGGGTGGTTTGTCCTGGGAAGGATGGACTTTTCCAGGCTTCTACTTCATTTTGCACTGACCTTTCTGAGTCGCTCTGGCAAACGTTGTTATTGTCATTGGCTCAGCTCCGCACTCCCGCCCATCTCTGCTATCGTGTCATGCTTAGACGGTTTCTTTGTGCAGCATAAACATCCTTCCCCGAGCTCATTACTGGAGTCTCCAAGGAACCTTGTCATTTTCCAAGATGCTGTAGAATCTGGTTCCTAACAACTATTTTTGTTTCTCCAGGGACTTGAGTTCTCATCCTCCCGCCCCCATAAAGGAAAGTGAGCTATATTTTGGGAACTCACAGTTCCTTTTTTTGGAGTGCTCCCCCCTCTGCCAGACATGATTTCATTTGCTGCTGCTGCCCCCGTTTTATAGACGAAGTCACTGAGGCTCAGAGAGGAACACTCACTTGCCCGAGGAGGCAGGGCTCAAACCCAGAACTCTTAGGATTCTGGGGAAAAAAACCAAGCTCTTCAAAGCCACACTCCACCCCCAGTGTCCACCACCAGGAGACCCACACAACTTCTGAAACTGCCCAGCATAGAGTTCCTCCATCTCAGCACCGCCGATGCTTCGGAGGCAGATCGCTCTTGGTGGGGCGGTCCTATGCACTGGGGGTATTTAGCAGCATCCCTGGCCTCTGCCCACTAGATGCCAGCTGTGTGCCTCTCCCTTAGTTGTGACAAACAGAAATGACTCCAGACATTGCCAGTGTCCCCTGGAGGGCAGATCGCCCCTGCTGATCTGGTACACATTCCCCGTGCTCTGTACGTGGGCTCACATCACCAGCACCTCCGTGTAGCCTTTTTCCACCACACAGCATTCACTCCTAGCCAATACTGTGATAGAAATCCCTTCTAATAAAACCTGTAGCTGCTGCTTTTCCAGCCTTCCCAGGAAAGGTGTGAGGCTTAAGACCCTGGACAGGGCAGCCTTACCCTGCCCGACCCGTGGGCCCTCCCCAAGTCCACTGACCCAGGCACCCTGTCAGAAGCTGTCACCATGTGCCCATGCTAAGCCAGGTACCGGGCTGGGGCTGCAGCACCCAGAAAAGGCCCCTGCCTTGTGGACCCCACGTGCCTGGGGAGATGATGATAAACAGGGAACCAAACACACCTACAGGATAACCTCAGCACCGAATGCCATGGAGAAGAGAAATAGGCTGGTGAGAGGGATGGGTGACCTTGGACAGCGATCAGAGACACCTTCTTAGGGTGAGGTGACATCTGATCTGTCACAGTGAGAAGGAGCCAGTCCATGTGAGAAGGAAGAAGGCTAGGATCTGAGGCAGAGAAGAGCAGGTGCAAGTGTCCTGAGATGCAGTAAGTTCAAAGCGTTTTAAGGAACAACAGGTCCGGAGTGTTCAGAACAGAGTGGACAGTGGGGCGAGTGATGGGAGATGCAGAAGGTTGTAGGACGGGTCGGGGAGTCACTAGAGGAAAACGACTGGGATCTTGGGTTTAGAAGGGTCCTCTGGACACTTGGGGGTGTCTGGGTTAGAGGCCCCGAGTCCAGGTGGAGGCTGCTTCCTCTGTGTGCAAAGAAATGAGGATGGAGAAGCAAGATGCATTTCTCCTTTTGGACTAAATCATCGTGAAGGCCTTGCCTCTTTCATCTGGATTCCCAAGCCCTGCATCTGAGGATTTAGATTGCGGCTCTTGAGCAACTGTCTCATGGAGGGTGTTACAGAAATCCAACCCTTTTTTCCACCTTTGAGTCTCCTAGCTCAAGATTCAAAATCCCAGGGCAGAGTCAGATTGGCCAACCTCAGCCATGCTCCCGCCCTTTGGTGGGGAAGGAGCATTTTGATGGACACTTGGGATCTTTGTATTTAAGAGGAATCAGTGGCTGTGGCTTTTCAGGGGTCACCTAAAAGAAGAGTGTGTGTGTGTGTGTGTGTGTATTCATGCAAATGTATAAATATTGGTCCATTGGCTCCAAATTACGAGGGAAACTACCCAATCAAAATGAGTAAATATTTAATGAGATGTTTATATTCGAATGTAAATAATGAAATGTAGCATGATCAACCAGTCCACTCCGGAATATTTTGACTCTTAGTTACTTATCGATTATCTCTAATGTAGGATGTGGGTGGAGATGGTGTGGGCTGAATGTATGTTCAGAGGCACCAATGCCCTTGAAATAGCCCCGTCGACAGTTCCGCCCAGATGGCCCACCGTGGGGGACACGAAGGTCCTGAAGGCGGGTGCTGTCAGTCCCTCTTGCTGCCACTTGCCAGGTGCTTAGGACATGCCAGGGACTATTTTCTGTTCCATGCACATGTTGGTTTTCCCTACTCCACGTGACAGCAGGCAGTGGCTTAACTGTTATCCTTGTCCACTGAGGCACAGTAGGGTGAAGTCACTTGCTGGAGGTGAGTGTTAGGAAGTAGCCGACCAGACAGTCTGGCTGCAGAGATGCCCCTGGGCTGCTTGTCTGTATCACCCCGGTGTCACCCCCAGCGAAGGGGAATGGCCACCTGGAGGCACAGAACAGTGGTGCCCCCACTTTGGCTCAGTCTGACCCACTCTCCAGCACAGAGAATGACCCCGGATGCTGATTTTATTCCAGCTGCCCCAACCCTCCAGCTCCCCCGAATTCAAAGCGATGCCTCCGTCTGCGCTCCTGTGCCAGACTCACCACCAGCTCACTTCAGTCTCCGGTCGCCGCGAGACACAGCTTTCACAGACCACAAATGCGATCATTACGAGGCAATTTCAGTTAGATTCGGGGCTGGGAGAGATAACAGAAGGGTCTGGTTCTCCCATCAGACTCTGAATGGTTCCCCAGCAGCACTTAACTCAGACAAATGCAGAAAGCAGCAGCCAGAAGGGGAAGCGGGCCCTCAGCTTTGCAACCAGAGCTGCCTGCCCGGGCCTGCAGGACAGGAGAGAGCGCTGGGGAAGGACGTGGGGGGTAAGAATTCCATCCAAGCGGGGAGGAGGAGGGTCTGGCTTCTGACATCTGTCTCTGCGGGGCCTCCCTTAGACACGGTATTAACAGCAAGAAGGGGACGGGTGCAGTGGTGCTGATGAAACTAACATTTAGTGGGCACTTGTTTCTAGGCGCTGTACACATATGAGTTCTCACGACCACCCACCAGGGGGATACTTGTTGTTGTCCCCGTTTTATAAATGGAGAGGCTGAGGCATGGAGAGAAACAACTTGCTTAAGATCACGCAGCGTTCATTGTTGCAAAGTACCTCTGAGTCCCTTTAACATCCCTTCCTCTGAGACATCCTTGTCCTTGTCGTTTACATCCGGGTTACGTTTGCCTTCATCTGGCCGAGTATCCGGAGTTCCCCACACCATTAGTGTCCACATCCTCGTGGTCTGATCCACTTCTGCGATTCCATTGACATTCAACTCAGGGTTTCAATTTCAGCGTTTTAACCCTTCGTTTATTGGCTGCACTCTGGCCTCTGGTGGCCAGCTTTCTCCTTTTGATAATCCACTTTTGTAAAACGTCTTATAGCTGTGTCTCTGGGAGACAAGAAGGCAACACGACTACATGAATTGCTTTCTGTGCATGAAGTAAGGGGTGGGCAGTGAGCAGTCACTGACAGACTTTGCAGGAAGTGCTGTGACTGATCGTGATGAGCGTCTGTTATTCACACAGCGGTTTGTGGACCCAGGAGCTCGTGGTGAGGTTTGAAGCTTGTACTTCATGCAGTTACAGTTATTATGCTGCCGTAACTGAATGTGAACCATGCTGTGGGATACTGTGTTTTTTGTTTTGTTCTTTGGAGTATAATTGCTTTACAATGGTGTGTTTCTGCTGGACAACGAAGTGAATCAGCTATATGGACATACATATGCCCTCCCTCGTGAGCCTCCCTCCCACCCCCGCACACCCATCCCACCCCTCTCGGTCATCACAGAGCGCCTGGCTGAGCTCCCTGGGCTGTCCATCAGCTCCCCACTAGTTATCTAGTTTACACGTGGTAGTGTATATATGTCGATCCTAATCTCCCAGCTCATCCCACCTTCCTGTTGGTGGACGCTTGTGTCCACATGTCCACTCCCTGTGTCTGCATCTCTCTTCCTGCCCTGGAAATAGGTCCCATTTTTCTAGACTGCACATATATGCATTAATATGTGGTATTATTTCTCTCTTTCTGACTTAGGTCTGTAGGACAGCGTCTAGGTCCATCCACATCTCTACAAATGACACAGTGTTGTTCCTTTGCATGGCTGAGTAATGTTCCGTTGTATGTACATACCACAACATCTGTGCGTATCAGGACCACGCATGCGTTAGGACAGCCTGTAACTGGCTGCTCCTGTCCGGTTGTCATGGCCAGCCTCCTTGCTGTGACCCTCCTTCACAATGTGGGGCCCCCACCATCCTGGCCCAGTTCAGAGCCTGCTTCTGCTGAACTGGCATTCTTCTTCCAAGTCACCACAGCCCTGTTTTAAATCCCAGAGGGTCCTTCACCCCACACAGGGAATTTTGCTCTACACCAAGGGTTAGAAAACTTTTCCTGCGGGGCCAGATAGTAAATATTTTGGACTTGCAGCCACATGGTCTCTGTTCAGCAATCCGACTCTGCCATTGTAGCATGCCAGCAGCCATAATGATACCTAAACAAATGGGTGCGGCTGTGTTCCAATGAAACTATTTACAAGAACAGGTGGCAGGCCTGATGTGGTTTGCCAAAACCCTGCTCTGCACTAAGCATCTCATTGTCTTTTCCTTGGGCCTTTTAACTGCTGGGGAAAGACCTCAACTGGAAAGGAATTAAGCAAACAAAACAACAACAAAAATGGAGTGGTAGGATTTATTAGTTGACCTAACTTGGGATTTCTCAACCTTGGCATTGCTGATGTGTTGGGCCAGATAATTCTTTTTCCTGGGGAGCTGTCCTGTGAAGTATAGGATGTTTACCAGCATCCCTGACCTCTACCCACTTGATGCTGGTTGTGACAACTAACAAGGTACCCATTGTCCAGTGTCCCCTAATGTTGGGAAAGACGACATAACTGAAAACGCTAGCATTAAAGGTGACTTCAGGTAAGAGTGGACACAGGGACTCGAACAAGAATATTCCTCTCTCCACCTCTCTCTCTTTCCATCTCTCACCTCTGATGCTTTCTTCCGTGTTGCTTCACTTTCAAACAGACTCCCCACCTCTTAGTAGCAAGATGGTTGCTGGCAGTTTCAAGCTTATATCCCACCAGCTTCAAGCTCCATGAAAGAAAAACTTAGCTCCTTCCCACTAGCGCCCTAAAATCCCAGGTCTGACTCTCATTGGCCGAACTTGGGTCACATGTGCATCCCTGAACCAATGGCAGTAGCCAGGGGAATGTAGCGCTCTGATTGGTCAGACTGAGATTATGTATGCAGCTGCTGTGTATTTACATAAGGAAGGGGTGGGACCCAAAGAATCACAGCCCGAAACTGAAGTCTCTGTTGCCAGGTGTAAATTTGTACCCAGTTCCTGGTACACAGGAGCAAGCAAGTGCGCTGTCCTTTCTATTGATGCCAGCCCTGCGTCCTAGGGGTAGCCATCAGCCGGCACATGGTCAGCGATCTTTCCCTGGCCTGGCGTTTAATCCTCATAATCTGCCTGCCAAGTTGTTCCACCCCTTCACCAGCTCCCAGTTTGGTCTCCCTTTTACACCATCTTAGCAGTGAAGGCTCAGTGACTTCAGGCTCCAACCGTGACACGGTCTGTATTTTTAATCTTGATGTTAATTCTAGCTCATTCTCCAGCCCATATCTCCCAGCCTCAGAGCCCCAGGGCCCACACTAATTCGCTTCTCCCACCTCAACTGGTGCTGGAATAGCCATTTAAAAAACTGCCTTGGGGAACTCTAATCAAATGAGAACAAAATCTAATTTGGCACTAAAAGCCTTTGACTGAACCCCTGTTTTCTAGGGCCTTGTGGAGGCTGAATAATAAAGTCTGGAGTTTTTAAGGGTTGGAGGTTAGAGAGAGATGTGAAAGAGGAGATTCTAACACCGGAAATAGCTCTGGATGTGTTGACACCCATAACACTGGACCATAGTAGGCAGGGGTGGGCTTCCAAAGTCACCCCTCCTCCCACCGCCCAAGAAATATTTATCCCACCAGCTGGGCCAAGAATTTAGGCTCTTTAGCATTCCAAGTTGCACATTCATCAGAAAGACCTTGGCCCAGGTCTTCAGAGACAAACCAGTAGGATCATGAGCCGGGGACTGGGGAGATCTGGGAGGGACCCTAGTTCCCCCAGCGGGGAGTCCCTGAGCCTCCTTCTCTGGACGTTCATTCACTCTTCTGCAAACCAAGAGAGTGAAGTTCAGTGCTTCTTAAATAACTTGTCCTGGGTTCTTTTCAAAATACGTCAAAAGCTGTGGACTGTTTCCAGAAAAATGCACACAAAGTGCAAAATCTGGCATCTAGTATCTCGGAGGATGTGTGCTCCCGAGCTTGTTCCTGCCTGGGGACCTTTGCACTTGCTGTGCTCTCAGCCTGGAGCGTTTCCTTGTATTCCAGTCTTCTCTCTCATTCTCATCATTCCTCCAAGAGCCCTCCCCTGAATACCTGGCCCGGTGGTACCTCCCGTGGTCCATCTCTGGCTGCTCTGTTGCATCACCATCCTTTATTTTCTTCATCTCTGTTGTCACCAACATCATCTCTGCACTTGTCACAGTCACCCCACAGACACAGAACGTGAGCCCCATGAGGCCAGGGGTCCTGTGGGTTGTCTTTGCTGCTATGTTTCCAGTGGTGTGGACAGCTCCAGCTCTTTAGGTGTTTAATAAATAGTTGTTAAATGAATATATTGATTTTCACATGCCCAGGACACTGATTCTATCATTCACTTAATATTTTCTCTCCATTGTTTTACTCTTTTTACTTCACTCTGTTTCAAAAGAAAACATTTACATCACCACCAATATTGTTTGTCATGACAAAGTGTTGGACTTATTAAAGTCCCCTTCTTCCTTGTTGAAATTTTGAACCAAATGAGGAATAAAATTAAGGAGTCAGCAGATGGAAGTTAAAATAGCACTTGGAGGAATCTGATAAAGGCCCGGTTTGAGGACCTGACTTCCTTCTGAGGGCAGTTGGGCTTCCTGATGCTAAACTCCAGAGTCAGACAGACTTCTCACTGAGCCAAGCCCCCTTGAGCTAGCATTGCCTGAAGGTAACTCACTCCTTACAGAAAGCAAAGGAAGGATTGGGTTTTGCATATCCAGTTTGTCCCTCCAAACCCACCAGACATATGTGCTTAGGGTCAGCAAACTGCAGTCCATGAGCCAGATCTGGTCCTCTGCCTTTGTAAATAAAGTTTTATTGAATCAGAGCTACAGTCAATTGTCCATGACTGTTTCGTGCAACAGCAGGGTTGAATAGTTGCAATAGGAACTATCTGGCCCAGGAAACCGAAAATATTTACTCTCTGGGCCTTTACAGGAAGGTTTGCTGCCCTTAGGGGCAGTCTTCCCTGAGGAGGAGGAATAGGAAAGCGTGGAGAGAGGCTGGCCATGTTAGCAGAGTAGAGCTCCCCAGTTATGGAAAGAAAATCAGAAGTGGGGAGTAAGGTCATTGAGACTCTGCAGATCTTGTTTCCTGGGCTGTACTTGGTCTCCAGGTACTTTCTCAGCTCTCACAAATTGGTTTTTTTACTGGTGGGATGAAGATGCTGAGAGTTGGGTGGAGTTATTTTAAATCAGGGTTTTCTTTCAACTCCAGGCTATTGACACTGGCTCAGGGGCCATCCTGAGCTCTGTCAAATGCTTAGCAGCCTCCCTGGCCTCCAGCCACTAGAAGGCACCAGCGCCCGCCTCCCCAGGTTGTGATAAACCTCAGACGCCTGCAGACCCTGCCGTGTCTCAGGGCAAAGCTGCCCCCAGCTCAGTCACTGCTTTACAGGGCGGACGTAGCGAGCCTCTAGAAGGGGACGTTCTCGAGAAAGAGGCTCCAGCCTTCAGCTCACCTGATACTTTGCAGCTGCCTCTTACCTCCAGCTGGCATTTCTGTCTTTGATGCCCCGACACCCAGCCTTGACATGCAGTCACCACTAAATTGGGCACCCATCACCTGCTTACCTTTCCCTTTGTAAAGACTGTTACTCAGGACTCGGAGCCGGGGCAGCCGGTCTTCCAGGCCCTGGCAGCCCGGGGCTTCTTTCCGGTCATTTCTGCACCGTCCTCCCATCGGAAGGGACGCTCCGCCTTACCCCCGGATTGCTGGGGGTCCTCCCTTCGTGTTTCCATCGCCTCCTCACGCCAGCCTCTTTCTAGGAGGCAGTTCACACTGCTTCCTCAGGAGCACTCCCTTCCTGGTTCTGTGTGCAGGGGTGGGGATCTAATGGAAACACTTCCCTTTGCCTTGTGCCCAGGAGGATGTGGGGATCTGGTGTTTGTGGATGAGCAGGGATCTTCCTACCCCTGGGCAGTGCCAGCCACCTGCCAGGCCTCCAGGGAAACCCCAGAGAGGGCTCCGCTCCATGGCGGCTTCTCCTGGCCCAGCCCCCTCTCCTCTGAGCCAACAGGACTCCAGCGGGCCTCCATGCTTTCTAGAAGCTCTAAGTTGATGGCCCCCTCTTACCTCTGCTGGCATCGTAGCCCAGCCCCTGCCCACTTCTCCTTCCTCTGTTGTTGTTCAGTCACTAAGTCGTGTCTGAGTGTGACCCCACGGACTGCAGCACACCAGGCCTCCCTGTCCTTCACCATCTCCTGGAGCTTGCTCAAACTCATGTCCATTGAGTCAGTGATGCCATCCAACCATCTCATCCTCTGCTGCCCCCCTTCTTCTCTTGTCCTCAGTCTTTCTCAGCATCAGGGTCTTTTCCAGTGGTCGGTTCTTCACATCAGCTGGCCAAAGTATTGAAGCTTCAGCATCAGTCCTTCCCATGAATATTTAGGGTTGATTTCCTTTAGGATGGACTGGTTGGATCTCCTTGCTGTCCAAGGGACTCTCAAGAGTCTCCTCTGGCACCACAAGTCGAAAGCATCAATTCTTCAGCACTCATCCCCGTCTGTCTCTTCTCATCTTAGGCTCTGAACTGACACCCACTGGACACTCATTATTTGCCAGGAACAGCACTCAGCACCCAGCTTGCAGGATCTCTGTAAATCCCTTGCACGACCCGAGCTCTCGGCAGTGGTTCTGAGTGTCTCAGAGCCCCGGTGTTCTCATCCGGAAGAGAGGGCTGGCCTGGTGCCTCTGCCTCTGGAAAAACTCTCACAGATTTGTCCATTGCTAAAAAAAAAATGGCCTTATAGGTTATAATTATTTAAAATTGTCCTTGCTTATTGAGGAAGATACAAAGAACCAAAAATATCTCAAAAATCTTGTGTTACCTCACTACCCACAGAGAGTTTGGGGTATGTCCCAGTCTGGATGAATTAGGGTAAATTTTTTTTAAGTAAGCCTTGCTGATGGTGGGGAGCAGGCCTGCAGAGACATGCCGTGCTGTAAACGCCCAGCCCCGTGGAGTTTCACCAGCTGAACCACCCGTGTCCCAGCAACAGAACAAGACCATCATTACCCGAGAAGTCCCCTTCCATCCACCTTTCCCCCACACCCAGCGATGACCACTGCTTTTCTTCCCAATGCCATAGACTCCTTTTGCCTGGCTTTGAACCTGATGTAAATGGGATCATGCAGTGATACGACTAAATCTGCTTTATTTCTCTTAACACTGTTTGGTTGTCGTGATGCGTCCCTGTTAGTAAACACAGCACTAGTATTTTCCTTGTTTCTCTACATACTCAGGTGTATAAACACACATTGTACTTCTCCATTCTTCTCTTTTAATTGTATTTGTTTGTTGTTCATGGCAGCACAGGGTCCTCATTGCTACGGGCTTTCTCTAGTTGCCGTGAGCGGGGGCTGCTCTGGCGTCAGCCTGCGGGCTTCTCATCGTGTAGCTTCTCCTGCTGAGAAGCACAGGCTGTCAAGCACAAGGGCCTGGTTGCCCCGCAGCCTGTGGGGTCTTCCCGGACCGGGGATCGAACGCATGTCCCCCGCACTGGCGGGTGGATTCTTAACCACCAGACCACAAGGGTGGTCCTGTTTCCCCACTCGTGCACAGATGGATATCTGTTTTGTTTCTAGTTATCTGCTATCATGAATAGTGCTTCTGTGAGCCCGTCCTGCCTGTGACTTTGGGTGAACCTATGAATGCGTTTCCGCTGAGTGAAATTCAGGATTCAAATGGCTGGGTCAGAAGCTATGACTATGATCAAGTTTAACAGATACTAGCAAATAGTTTTCTTTCCGTGCCAGGATTGGTCTGCACATCCGCTGGCAGTGTGTGCGAGCTCCAGATGCTCCACGCCCCCACCAATGACTGGCCTTGGTCCGGTTTTTTAAAATGTTAGCTCTTCTAGTCACTGAGTCGTAGATAGAATCCAAGGGGGTCCATAAACCTGAGTGGTAAAAAGCTAGACTCTTGTTTTCACTGACCTACAACTGACACTTGACATTCGCTTCAATTAGGAATGTAGGCCTCTAACTGTGGCATGTCAGCAGAATCTATAATTTGTCATCTGTAGAAATCACCGATATTTCAGTATTCCATTGCATTTGCTGTAGATATTGCAAAATAAAATATTCTCCCTCAGGACTTCCCTGGTGGTCCAGTGGCTAAGACTCCACACAGTTCAATCCCTGGTCGGGGAACTAGATCTCACATGCTGCAACTGAAGATTCCACGTGCTACAGCTAAGATCCAGTGCAGCCAAATAAAGAAATATTTTTCACAAAACTATTCTCACTCATCACTACTTTGAAATGATCACTTTTTACAAGGCCTTGCGTTTAGCATCTTCATTATTTTTTTAAGGACCCATTACTCTATGGCAAACTCTCCTAATACTTTGATAACTGAGTTTCCAAAACAATTGATTTCTCTGCAATCCTATGTATTTTATTTTCTGCATGTGCAAACATTTGCGAAGGGGGTCACAGACTGCATTTGCTGGCCAAGGGACTCCGTGGTTCAGGGGGCAGTGCTGTCTCCACGTCCTGGCCTGGCGTGGTTTGGAAATTTCTATTGAGTAATGGCAAGAGAAGGCTTTTGCGCTCTGCAACCTCACAAGGCTTCCTGGTGCCTCTCCCCTTCAGCTTTCTTTGGGAAGTACCTTAATGAATACAACGGCTCCTACGTGCCGCCAGGCTGGAAGGAATGGGTCGGCCTCCTCAAAAACTCCCGCTTTTATAACTACACGCTGTGTCGGAATGGAGTGAAGGAGAAACACGGCTTTGACTACTCCAAGGTGAGTCCCCCTTCCTGGCTGGGGTGGCAGTGGGGCTCAGCCCTGGGGATCGGGACACGGGAGCCCAACCACCTGGGCTCGGATCGTGACATTACATGTGAGACTTGGACAGCCTGCCGACACCCTCTGCTTCAGTTTCTTCATTTCTCAAATAATAGTCTCTGTTTCTAAGAGTACTGTTTTCTTTTTCTTTTTTTTTTAATCAAAGTATAGTTGATTTAAGGCTTCCCAGATGGCTCAGTGGTAAAAGAACCCACCTGCCAAGCAAGAGATGCAGCTTCAGTCCCTGGATTGGAAAGATCCCCTGGAGAAGGAAATGGCAACCCACTCCGGTATTCTTGTCTGGGAAATCCCATGGACAGAGGAGCCTGGTGGGCTACAGTCCAGGGGGTCGCAAAGAGTTGGACACAATTTAGCGACTGAACAACAACAGGGATAGTTGATTTACAATGTTGCAATATTGTGTTAGTTTCAATGATATAGCAAAGTGATGCAGTTACATGTTTTCCAGATTATTTTTCATTATAAGTCATTTCAAAGTATTGACTATAATTCCCTGTGGTATACAGTAAATCTGTTGCTTACCTATTTTATGTGGAGCGTTTGTTAATCCCATACTCCTAATTTATCCTTCCCACCAATGCTTTCCCCTTTGATAACTATAGGTTTGTTCTCTATGTCTGTGGGTCTTTTTCTGTCTTCTATGTAGACTCATGTGTATTCTTTTTTAGATCCCACATAAAACAGTATCGTATAATATTGATATTTGTCTTCCTCTGACTGACTTCACTAAGTATAATACTAGGTCCGTCTGTGTTGTTGCAAATGGCAACATAAGGGTGTTGGGTTTTTTCAATTGAAATATATTTGACATATAACACTGTGTGAATTTAACATGGACAACATGTTGGCTCAGTGCATATATATAATGCAGTGTGTGCAGTCATGTTAGCTAAACCTTTATCATGTTGCAGAATTATCTTTTCCTTTTTGGGGGGAAATCATTAAGACCTAGTCTCTTGGCAAGTCTAATATTTATAATACAATTGTTGTTCGGTTGCTAAGTCATATCAGACTCTTTGTGACCCATGGACTGTAGCACACCAGGCTCCTCTGTCCTCCACTATCTCCCAGATTTTGCTCAAATTCATTATAATACAGTACTGTTACCTCTAATCCCTATGCTATGCATGAGATCTCCAGAACTTCCTCATTTACTAGCTGTAAGTTTGGACCCTTAAACAGCACCTCCCCAGTTCTCCCATCCCTCAGCCCCTGGGAGAACCCATTCCACTTTCTGTTTTTATGAGTTCCCCTCTTTCGGATTCCATGTATATTGCGTGGTATCACACAATATTTGTCTTTCTCTGTTTGACTTAAGTCACTTAGCATAATTTCCATGTTGTTGCAAATAGCCAGGATTTCCTTCTTTCTCATGATGGAATAATATTCATGTGTGTGTGTACACACCGCATCTCTATCCATTCATCACTGAGGACACTCGGGTTGTCTGCATACCCAGGCTGCTGGGACTGATGCTGCAATATCCCTTCGAGATCCGGTTTTCATTTCCTTTGGATAAATACCCCGAAGTGGAATCCCCAGATCATAGAGTAGTTCTAGTTTTAATTTTTTGAGGAACCTCCTTGCTGTTTTCTGTAGTGGCTACATCAATCTGCGTTCCACCGGCGGTCCACAGAGCTTCCCTTTCCTCCACATCCCCAGCGACACTCGTCACCTTTTGTCTTTCCGAGGCTCACCGTTCTAACATGCACCGGGTGATATGAGAGCATTATTTTACAACATTTTGCCAAGGCAGAAATTTGTTATCGAAAGCGTGCATAGAGAACATACGGTGTAGTGACTTTTCACGAGCTGAACGGATGCATGTAACCAGCATTCACGTGGGTCAAGAAGCAATGTTGCCACCAGCCCCAGAAGGTCCCCTCGTGTAACTCCTTCCATCAACCACCTCCCCTACAAGGACTTCTGTCACTCAGACTTCCCGCATTGTAGATTAATTCTGTATCCAGCTTCTTTTGCTTAATGCTTTGTTGAAATCTACCCATGTTCTTACTTGTGAGTGTAGCTCCTCCATTCTTGTTGTATCGTATTCGGTACCTTAACCTACTCCTTCCCCATATGTATGTGTGTGAGGCACTCAGTCGTGTCTGACTCTTTGCAAGCCCATGTACTATAGCCTGCCAGGCTCCTCTGTCCATGGGATTCTCCTGGCAAGAATACTGGAGTGGGTTGCCATTTCCTTCTCCAGGGGATCTTCCCAACCCAGGGATTAAACCTGGGTCTCCTGCATTGCAGGCAGATTCTTTCCCATCTGAGCCACCAGAGAAACCCCTAGGTCATTCCCTAGGCCATACTTTTTCTAGTTCTGGTTTGTTGAACCGCGATCAGGTAAGGTACATGGATCCTAGGTAGATGGCTCAGGAAATTTTCACATATGTTTGCGTCTGTGTAAGTACCACCGAGGTCAAATTATAGAGCAGTGCCAGCCCCCAGGAGGCTCCCTCATACACCGTTCCAGTCAGAGATGTAGTGGTATTTCATTGTAATTTTTTTCACAAAGGCTTTTGAAGCTCACAGGAGTTAATAATACGTGTAGAGTGATAGAGGAGCCCACTGCACATAGTAAGCACTCAGAATATATTAGTTCAGATCAAGACACAAAACTTCCTCTGCAAAGGGCCAAATACTAAATAGTTTAGACTTTACAAGCTATAGTTTCCATTGCAACTGCTCAAGTCCGCCCTTGCAGTCCAAAAGCAGCCGTAGATGATATGTAAACAGATAAACCTGGCTGTGTTTCAATAAAACTTTATTTAAAAGAACAGGCAAGGGGCCTGACTTGGCCAGTGGGCTGTAGTTTCCTGACCTCTGGCTTAAACAATGATGATGGTGGTGATGATGACAGGGAGGAGGAGAGACTAATACTGATGGTTCATCCACACTTATCATTTAAAAAAAATCATCCGGTGACTGGCAAATATTCCTGCCATCTCAGCAGCCAAAATACACTCTATCCCATTTCCCTTCCGGAAATACCAGCACATTTGGGGAGCCCTCCCAGCTTCGACAGGTAATCACCGCCCACGTGTGTAAGCCTGATCAGGCCCTGAGTGGCAGGAACCACACATGGCATCACCTGGGCAGTGCTGCTCCCTGACCCCGTGTCTCACTCTGCATGTAGTAGGCCTGTCTCCATGACCTCCCCAGAGCAGATTCATTCTAAAGTCCTGGCTGGGGGTGTTTAGCCAGTCTACTGGACTCCTTGGAAATACAAAGCATAGTCTCACAGGGCTGAGCACACCTTTTCTCTCCTCCCAGCCTCAGTGCAGGCAGATTCTTCAAATACCCAGAAAAGTCCACTCCCTCCTTGTTAACATTCCTCGCCATGTCCGCCCCTGGCCTCAGCACAGCCCGATAATGAAGTTACCCGGGAGACCCCACCCCCTTGGCGCTGAGAATGGGGCGCGCAGTGGTGCTTTCTCACCCGTCTCCTGCCATCCACACATCTCAGCCTGAGAATGAGAGGAGCCCCCCTGACAAAGGTGGGAGAATTCCTGGGACCCCAGTTACCGGAGGCCTGGAAACAGAGAGGGATGGGGGGCCCCTTGGGTGTCAGAGCTGGCTCAGGTCCAGGGTTCGGCTCCCAGGGGTAGCAGTGGGCAGCAGGAGCACCAGGAAGGAACAGGAGCGAGCGCGGAGTTTCCGGCCACGGCAGAGCTGGGGAGCACAGACCTGTGACTCTGGGAGGTCAGAGCACTGTGGCCGAAGCTAAGCCCGGGGGCCCCGGCGGAGGCCCAGGGAAGGAAGAATCAACAGTCATTCCCAAGTGCCCCTCAGAAGGCCCTCTGAGGACTCTGCCCTAATCACTAATCCCAAAGGTGGGCAGATGCCACCAAAAGGGGTCCTCGTAGCAGAGTGGAAAGAGAGAGGCAGCGTTGATGAGAAAAGAATGAGGCATAAAGCAAGCCGAATGGTCAAAGAGGGCAGGAGAGTGCAGAACAGGCAGCGGGAGGGAGGCAGGAGTGACCAAGTTGGGGCCAGGGGAGGGTCCAGGTGGTGGGAGGCTCTGCAGAAATGGTGGTTGCCATGAACTTGAGTGCACCCACCATTTGCACTTTCTCTGTGTTCCAGAGAAGCCTCCCTCCTATGCAGAGGGGCTTAGCCCAGCTGTTGGCTGCAAATGTGTCACTGAAAGAAATCAACCAAGAAAGCCCACTAATGCGGGAAATGACTGAATGGCCATGGAAACATCTGGAAAAAGATGAGAGGGGTTGGTGTCTAAAGCCGTCAGAGAAGCTTAGGATGTAAGGACTGGTGGAAAAGCAAGTTGCAGGACTCTTCGGGGTCCCTAGTCAGATGTCACCTTCCTAGACCACCCTGTGTACTGGGCACCTCCCCACGCCGAGCCCACCCCCTATCACCATGGATGAGCCACACCTGTGTATATCACGGATTCATTTGTTAACCGTCCTCCTATTTGAATACGAGGCTCATGAAGGCAGGAGTGTTAGTCTTGTCCACTGCTGTGTTTGTTGGACGAATGAATGTACACAGGATAATAGGATTCATGTAAAAGATGCATAAAGCAACTGTAACATACATAACAACACATCAGGAAAGATACTTCTTTCTCAGTAGGAGACTACAGAGGCCAAGATTGGACGTGGAGATGAGAGGTTATCAAAGGGAACTTCAGCTTTGTTTGTACTGTTTTAATTTTCACAAGGAAAATGCTTGATTCCTGAGGAATAATGGCTAATCCTCCTTTAGAGGGTATCACACACCAGATACCGCTGGAATCATTGTATATGAATTAACCTGTGCGTTTCTCACCAGAGCCTGTGAGCGATTTGCTGTTAGTTTCCCTAATCACTAGATGAGGAAACTGAGGCCCAGAGAGGCGAAGGAGCCAGGCCACACAGCTCGAAGGGGAATGTTCCCTGGTGGTTTAGACAATAAAGAATCTGCCTGCAATGCAGAGACCCGGTTCAGTCCCTGGGTTGGGCAGATCTCCTGAAGAAATAGCTACCCACTCCAGTATTCTTGCCTGGACAATTTGATTCTTGTGGTCCGTGGGTCGCAAAGAGTCAGACATGACTGAGTGACTAACATTTTCACTTTCAGGATTCAAACCCAGGCCATCAGGCTTCAAAATCCATTCTTAAAACTGTAGCTCTTGGGTCAAGCCCAGCCTGCCAACTGTTTTGCTACAACCCTGAGCTTAGAATGGTTTTTCCATGTCTACTTAGCCGGAAAAAATCAAAAGCACAGCGAGTTTTCATGACCCATGAATATTATATGAAATTCAGATTTTAGTGTGCATGGATAAAGTTTTACTGCAGCCTAGACATGCCCATTCATTTCTGCCGTTGCTGCTGTTCAGCTGTAATGGCAGTAATGAGTGATTGTAACTGAGACTTCTGGCCTATGAAGCCTCAAATATTTATCATCTGGCCTTTTACAGAAAAGGTTTGTTAAGACCTGATGTAAACCACCATCTACTCCCAGTAATATTTTTGTTTGTCGGGGCACGAAAGGTGGACCAGACAAAAAAACACAAAGGCCTGGGTTCTAACTCTGAATGAATTGCTTATTAGTTTTGTGGCCTTGGTTTTCCTATCTGTAAAATGGGCGTGGTGTCCACTTCACAAAGTCGCTATGAAGGTCAGTGGAACAAAGGTCTGATAAAAACGATAAGAGCTAGTGTCTCTTGTGGGTTCCCCCAGTACCAGGCTCCTTGCTAAATGCACTATTCACTTGTCAAGTTTGTGTAAAGTCACCATCTGAAGAGACTGGTATTGGAACCATTTTTGAAATGCAGCTATAGCAGCAGCTTGTTGATTTATATCATATAGAAGAAAATTATTTTATGTAATGTTCTACAGGGCCCCTTTGTAAGACCCTTTTTTACTCCCCAAAATGTTTCAAGGGAAATTGCATGAAGTAACGAGTGACTTTCTCCCCTCTCTCCCCTTGTCTTGGTCCCCAATTAGCACTTAGGGATCTGTCCTTCTGAATTTTTTTCTTAGTGCTGAGAAGCATATGAAGGTAGGGGTTTTGTTTCTCCTCTCCTCCCTACTCCTCCCACAAAAAAATATAAATAAATAAACTTTTCTGAAGTTTGACTCAGTAGTTTGCTCTTTCCCTTAAGAGTATATCTTGGACACTGTTCCACCTCAGTCACTACAGATCTACTTCCCTTTTCGTGTCTGCCCAGCACTGCACAGAATGGAAGCAGTGCGGGGTCATTGGTCACCACCCTACTGCTGGTCACTGTGGTGCAGTGACCATCCTATGCAGAGACGCAGTGCGCGAGTGTCCCTGGAGGTGTGTGTCTCGAGAGGCATAGGAGCCCAGGGAGTGTGTTTGCATTTCGTACAGGGTACAGCGGTAGAAGGGTAGAAACTGTAGCCATTTCTTCACCGTTTTTCTTGTAAAATAATATCCCTTTTTGAAAGTTATCATTTTGGACAGAGCTGCTTCCTAGGAAGCACAGGGTAAATGTTTAAGAATTCATTCCCTTCCAAAGAAATCAGCAGCTAAAGATTTACCAAGTTCAGGAAGAACTTAAACAAATCTCAACTTCTTTGCTGAGCTTTTAAAGCCCTCATTTCCTGTCCATAACGTTCCCACTCATCCGTCCTCCTGCCAGCTTATCTACGTGGCTCTCACTGTTCTGGAGCTGCTACGGCATGCCTGGGTTTGTGGCACGATTTGCTTGTCTGCTGACTGTTCATCCTCTTTCTATTCCTTGAACACAAGCCACACTTGTTCCCGCCTCAGAGCCTTGCATCTGCTGTCCCCTCTGCCTGAAATGCTTCCTCCAGATCGGTGATTCTCACTCCTGGCTGCACATTGGAGTCCCCTGCGGAGATTTTTTAAAAGTCCAGTGCCCAAGCTGAACCACAGAGCAGCTAAACCAGAAGAGGGCCCAGACACTAGTAAAGCTCCCTTAAGGATTCCAGCAAGCAGCTGAGAGTGAACTCCAATGATGGAGATCTTCCCACGCCCAGTTCCTTCTTGCCACTCAGGTCCCAGCTCGAGTGTCATCTCCTCAGAAAAGCCCTCCCTGATTGCCTCAGCTCCCAATTACTCTTTGTCACATCTTGTCTTATTTCCTCCTCCTGTCACTGCTCATCACCATCTCAACTCTTTGGTTATATGTTCATCTGCTCCTGCCCCCAGGACAGACCCTTCAGCATTGCAGGCATGTATTCACCCTCCACAATGGGATCCCTGCTGCAGCAGCTGCTAAGTCGCTTCAGTCCCTAGGGCCTTGAAAAGACTTCAGGCTTAAGGACCAAGACTCAGGAGGCCTGACTGCCACATTTATCAGCTGTGTGACATTGGCCGATTCACTTAACTTCTCTGGGCCTTCATTTTCCTGTTCTGGAAAACAGGGCTTTTCATCACACCTACTTTCTAGGACTGCGTAAGAATTAACAAGCTAATACATGTAAACCCAGAGGATGAGATGACTGGATGGCATCACTGACTCGATGGACGTGAGTCTCAGTGAACTCCAGAAGTTGGTGATGGACAGAGAGGCCTGGCGTGCTGCGATTCATGGGGTCGCAAAGAGTCGGACACAACTGAGCGGCTGATCTGATCTGACACGTAAACCCAAAAGAGTTCCTGGCACGCCATAAGCACTCAGTAGTGTTATTATTTTAATATCTGTCATGAATGAATGACAAATTGCAATTCCTCTCCCATCCTCCCTACCCCCTTCTCAGGGTTTTTCCTCCACTGTGAGGTGTTATCATTTGACATTCCCTGTTCCGCTTGCCTACTTATTGTCTGTATTCCCTGTTTTACTTCATCACTCACTGCATGTCTGCCCCCAGACCAGCAGCTCCAGGAGGGCAAGGATTGTCTGTTTTGGCCACTTTTGCATCCCCGATGTTCAGCACAGATTCCCGGCTCCTCACGCCTCCCGTCTCTCCCCGGCCCCCAGGACTACCTGACAGACCTCATCACCAACGACAGTGTGAGCTTCTTCCGCGCATCCAAGAAGATGTACCCGCACAGGCCTGTGCTCATGGTCCTCAGCCACGCAGCCCCCCACGGTCCTGAGGACTCAGCCCCCCAGTACTCAAGCCTCTTCCCTAATGCATCTCAGCACATGTAAGTGTCAGGGCACTGCCTCAGAGCTACTGGGTGGCACAAAGGCGGGAGGGTCAGGCTCGGTCACAATGACGTAATGATGGAGACAAGGCTGCCTCTTCTCTCTAACCCTCCTGGTTTAAAGAACCCAGGAGCACACAGCTGATCTCTGGAGAACTGGAATACAGATCCAGTAATAACAACCCAAAGCAGGCGTCAACAGTGGTTAACGTGGGACCCACATCCTCTCACCGAGATCTGTGGCTAGAACTGCCTTTTGGGTGTACACCTGTGTCACAGGTTTCCTTTCAATCCTGTGTGTTTTTTGATTTTGCACATTTTTAAGCATTCTTTTGAGAAGCGGTCCATAGCTTCATCAGACTACTAATATGTCTACAGCCTGTATAAGCTATTGACTCCATGGCAGACTCTATTCTAAGCCCTATGGTGGTGGTTTAGTCGCTAAGTCGTGTCCGACTCTTGGGACCCCCTGGACTGTCTGTCCATGGGATTTCCCAGGCAGTAATACTGGAGCGGGTCGCCATTTCCTTCTCCAGGGGATCTTCTGCACTGAATCCCTGAATATTCCCAGTGACCCTTGATGTATCAGTTATCTATAGCTGCATGACAAGTTATTCTGAAATCGAACCACTTAGGACACCAGTGTGTAGCATCTCACAGTACCTGTGAGTCAGGAATCTGAGGGCTACCTGTCTGGTTCTGGCTCAGGGTCTCCAGAGGATGTAATCAAGATGTCAGCTGGGGTGCCACCACCTGAGGCTTGCCTGGGGCTCACGCACAGGGCTGCCTCTGACCTAGGGCCAACGCAGTCTTTTATAACCTGATCTCAAAAGGACACACCATCTCTACCATACTCTACTCATCACACAGACCAGTGGGAGGCGGCTACTCACGGTAGAATTGGGGGCCGCTGAGGGCTGTCTTGGAGGCTGCCTGTCAGGGAGGTGAGGTAAGTTCCCTAAGGTCACACAGCTGGTAAATGGCAGAGCTCAGATTCACATCTGGCCCCCATTCCTGCCTGCCATCTCTCTGCCCACCTCTCCAGTCCTCCTTCCTGAGCAGGCTAGAAAATCTTTCTGGAATCTTCTGCATTCCTCTGCCTCAAACCACCTCCTGCTCAGCCGTGATGCTCAGCAAACCTTCACTCTGACATTGGGGTGACAAGGGCAGGGCAGTTTGGAGCCCGCCTGAATATTCCAAGTGTTTAAGTTTCCTTACAATCAGAATGCATCACCCTCCTCGCCCCACTCGCTGTGATTCCTTTCTGACGGCACCCAGAGTGGCTCCTGGAGGGTGAGGCAGTGTGTCAGCCGACTCCCTGGTCTTTGGGAAGGAGAGTTGGACAGGTGAGGACGAAGCACATCCCAGGACAGCAGCACCGCCTCTCTGCAAAGCTGACCTGGTGGCCCCACCCACCCGCTCCTCCCGCCTAGGAGCCAGCCTCCTGCCCCCAGCCTCTGCCGGAGGGAGTGTGAGGCCCACTCAGTCCTGCCGTGGGGTGGGCGCCATGGAGTGGGGTGGGGTGATGGTTCGCTTGGCTTCTGCAGTGTCTCCTCTAAAAGGGGTGCTGGCACCCCGCCCTCCTCCTCAGCAGCCCTGGAGTTTTGTGATGAGATTGTTTGACATCGCCTGCTCATTTATTTTCCCTTTGAAATGAAAATTATAGAACTTGAACATGAGCACCGCCTGCTATTATTCACCCAGAGCGCCCCCCCGCACCTTATTAGGAGTGTGTTTGGAAGGCTCTCTTATCTCTGGGGTATAATCATTTTCAAAACAAAGCTCCAAACCAGAAAGTTCTGCAGCTGGGATGTTTAATTACAACAGTCAGGGGGCTGAGGAGGGGCCAGAGAACCTCAGGTCGGAGTTCCAGATCTTTCTGTCTCGAGGCCCCTGTCAGACTCTCACCCTGTCAAGCCTGCGTCACATTCTCTGCTGGGCTTTGGGTTCTGGCAAATGCTGCTCGTTGCGACACGGTCCCACTGCACCTGCCCAGGGCCCCGTCCACCCTCCCCAGCTTCGTACATACACAGAGATGCACACAGACACACACAAACACACACAGATACACACACAAATATACAAATAGATACACACAAATGTACACACAAACTGGGCTTCCCTGGTGGCTCAGATGGTGAAGAATCTGCCTGCAGTGCAGGAGACCCAGGTTCCATCCCTGGGCTGGGAAGATCCCCTGGAAAAGGGGATGGCAACCCACTGCAGTATTCTTACCTGGAGAATCCCATGGACAGAGGAGCCTGGTGGGCTAAAGTCCACGGACTTGCAGAGAGTCCGACACGACTGAGCGACTGACACATTCACATACACAAATACACCAGTGTGCACACACACACAGATACACAGAACACACAGATACAGACACAAAGACACACAAATAACACAGATACACAGACATGTACACACAGGCCCATATACAGACACACACACACACACAGATACACAAATACACACAGAAACAGACACCCAAACACACAGATACAAAGATCTAAGCATATACACACACACAGATACACAAAAACAAACACACAGAGATGCACATAAACACAGGTGCAAACGCAGACACACAAACATGCAAATACACCGCCATACAGACATGCACGCACAGAGACAGGCGCGCACACACACACACACACACCACACACACACACACACCCCCACACACATACACACACACACCCCACACACACACCCCACACACACACCCCACACACACACCACACACACACACACCACACACACACACGCCACACACACACACGCCACACACACACACACCCCCCCACACACACACCCCACACACACCCCACACACACCCCACACACACACACCACACACACACCACACACACATCCCACACACACACACACACCACACACCACACACACACACACCACACACACACCACACACACACACACCCCACACACACCCCACACACCCCACACACACCACACACACACCCCCCACACACACACACCCCACACACACACCACACACACACACACCCCACACACACACCACACACACATCCCACACACACACCACACACACATCCCACACACACACACACCACACACCACACACACACCACACACACAACCACACACACACCACACACCCACACACACACTACACACACACACCCCCCACACCACACACACACACACCCCCCCACATACACACCACACACACACACCCACACCCACACACCACACACACACACACACACACACACCCCACACACACACCCCACACCCACACACACACACACCACACACCACCCACACACCCCACACACACACACACACTACACACACACACACCCACACACACACACCACACACACCACACACACACACACCCCACACACACACCACACACACATCCCACACACACCACACACACACACACCCCACACACACACACGTGCGCGCGCAGCCAGAGCTTCCTAGGAGTGTGGCATCTGACCGGGTCACGGGCCTCTCCTTCCATCACCCAAGGGAGCCAGGCTCAGGCTTGCATGTTGGGGTGGGGGTGGGGCCAGGCCTCCAGACACAGAGCGAGGGGCCGGAAGGGGCGGCAGAAGAGGGGATGTTGTCCTTCAGGCTGGACAAGCAGACATTCCTCGGATTCTTTCAGAGGTGAGGGCTTCGCCTCTTTGTTCAGCAGACGGCTGGGTTCCTGTGAAAATGTGACCCCGTCCCAGGAGAGCAGGGAGAGCCTGGCCCCAAGCAGGACCCCAGATCCTGCTCCAAAAGCCGTCTCCAGAGAAGGGGCTTCAGATAGCAGACTCTTGACAGACTCAGCCCTCACTGTTCTCCAGGGCAGACACCAGCCCCTTAGAATCTAAGAGATTCAGGGGTAATTGCTCAGAATTGCATCCAATCCGGGCCCCTGGGGCCATGGGAACAATTTCCCCAAACCACCAACCAGCCCTGAGGGCGTCTCTCTCTGCTGCTCCTGCAGCCCGCAGCCCCCCTTGGTGTGGGAGGTGGGCGCACCCCTGGGAATGTTCTGCACGTTGGTCAGGCCCTAAGCCGGCCGGCAGGGAAAGCCTCGTTCCTCGTTCCTCAGGATCGAAGGAGCCGGGGCAGATTTAGCGGCAGGAGACCGGCCAGAACCGCAAAGTCCAGAAGGAGTCTTGAGACTCACTCTGTCTACATAGCGACCATCTCCATAACTATGGGCTCCATGAGCTGCAGGGTCTTTCCTTCCACCCCAGAAAGTTCTCTGAAGTTGAGGGGGCTGAGGTCCCGAGGAAGGGAGGACATTTGGGACCCTTATCCCCTCCCCAACCCCCTCAGCCCTCCCCCCTTAATAGTCCTCTTGAAAAGTTTTTGTCTTCAAGGAGAGGAAGCTTAGCCTGTGTTTGCAGTTTTGCCTGGGGAAGGGAAGGGGGGTAAGATCTGAGCGGCCCCTGGCCTTCCAGTATCATCAGACCCCTTGTGAGGGGCACCCATGCCTTGTGGGGTTTCCCACTCGTGAGCTCAGCCCCCAGCTCTGCCTTTGGCAAGGTCGTCCCCTCACTGGGCCACGAGTCTCCGTTTCTCACTCAGGGTGAATAAAAGTAGCCCCAGCACCTAGGGCAGTTCTGAATATTAAATGAGATGATTTAAATGGAGCCTTCTGCGTGCACCCAGCACACAGCCAGCGCTCATCCGAGGTCAGATTATCCTGTATTTATTCGTTTATCATTGAGCATCACAGCTGACCCCACAGTAGAAGTCTCAGAGCCCAGTGGCTGCACCAGTCACTCAGTGAGACCGTGGGCAGGTCCCGGAACTCCTCTGACCCCCGTTTCCTCTTTTTTAAAATGGGAGATTAACCACACAGGAAGAATATTTGTGACAAGTCATAGAATACAGCCTGTCCCAAACGTACACATTCAGGCCATTCTCACAGTTTTCTGACTATTATTAACCGAATTTTTTAACCAATTTCCTTTTAAAAAAAAACCAAAAACCAAAATCTATTTCAAAAGGAAATTCCATGTGACACACCTTAATTAGCATTGATAACTGGCACTCGCCATCTACCCAATGCAGCTGAAAAATGAATGCAGTGCTGTTAAATTAGAATTGGGTGCTGTGCCCGTGGGTGGTTCTCAACTTGAACCTCTCTCCTCCTGTACAAAGGGAGGTGGGCAAATTCGAGGGAGGAGACAGCCCAGCACAGACAGAGACTTCGGCCTTGATGCGCTCGGCGTGCTGACAGGGCTGCGATGGGAGGACGGTCCCCCTGGGGGCCTCCAGGGCACCTGGCGCTGTGGCCCCCCAGTCTTCCCACATGCATGCCCCACACAGAGATGCTGACCTAACCTGGGGCAGAGCCCCCGACATGCTGGCGTCCAGAGGGGCCAGGTTTCAGCCTGGGCTGTAGCCCCAGCACATATTGGGGTGGGGAGGTTGGGGGGCACCCCCACCCGCGGCCTGGTCTGACCTCTATGCGTGTCTGCCCACCAGCACCCCAAGCTACAACTACGCGCCCAACCCCGACAAGCACTGGATCATGCGTTACACGGGGCCCATGAAGCCCATCCACATGCAGTTCACCAACATGCTGCAGCGGAAGCGCCTGCAGACCCTCCTGTCGGTGGACGACTCCATGGAGACGGTAGGCTGCCCTCCTCCCGCCCCGCCCCGCCCCCAGCATCGTCAGCGGGAGAGGAATGGAACCGGGCAGAAAGGAGAGGCACCCCGAAACGGCTGAGTGATCCAGAGGGAACCCCAGTACTTGGGAACTGTTCCAGCTCTGGTTGGTCCACTCCAGCAACCACGTGTGGCTACATACACTTTTCTCCAGCTTTCCGGAGAATGCCGCACATGCACATACCGCACAGCTCACCCGACTCAAGCTCACGTTTCAGTGGGTTTTCACTTATTCAGAGTTGTGCGATCCACAGTTGGCCTTAGAACAGTTTCCTCAACCCCCAGAAGGAAACCCTGCAGCCCTTAAGCATCACCCCAAACCACCCCCCACCCCTCCACCTTAGGCAGTCCCTCACCTACTTGTGTCTCTGTGAACTCTTTTCTGGACATTTTGTATAAAAGGAACCCTACAATACGTGGCTTTTTTGTATCTGGCTTCTTCCACTTTGTGCGATGATTTCAAGGTTCACTTGAAGGTACTTAATTGTTTTATTGTTGCTGAAAAATATTCCATTGCCTGGGTATGTATTTTTAAATTTATCCATGACTACTTAAGTTCAGTAAGGGCTTCCCTTGTGGCTCAGACAGTAAGGAACCTGCCAGCAATGCAGGAGAGCTGGGTTCGATCTGTGGGTCAGGAAGATTCCCTGGAGAAGGGAAGGGCTACCCACTCCAATATTCTTGCCTGCAGAATTCCATGGGCAGAAGAGCCTACCATGAGTTACAGTCCATCGGGCCACAAAGAATCAGACACCACTGGGCAACTAACGTTGTCACTTCCCAATAAAATTTAAAGTTTTGTTCCTCAGTTGCACTGGCCACATTGGAAGTGCTGAACATGTGGCTGCACGTGGCTCATGCCACAGGTGTTAACATTGCCTGCATCACAGAAAGTTCTGTTGTGGGTCACAGACTCCTGCCTTGGGCCAGTCATCCATCCATCCATCCATCCATCCATCCCACAGCGTCTGTTGAGCTCCAGTACACACAGGACCCAGCAGGGAACAAAATGACAGAAGTCCCACCCAGATGGGACCTGCATGCCAATGCAGGGAGACACAGTCCACAAATAAGTGCTGAGAAGGCAAGCAAAGGGGGGCGGGAGGTGAGGAGGCCCTAGTGACAGCTGGGTCAGTCCCAGGGACCCCACCAAGAGGTGACAGTTGAGCGAAGACCTGAAGCAGGGGAGGGACAGGGCCTGAGACCCCAGCACATCTCCCCTTTAGGGCAGAGCAGGCCAGGTGCCCACTGCCCGCTGGCCCTCCCCATATCCTCACCGCCTTGCCTGCGTTTCAGATTTACAACATGCTGGTGGAGACGGGCGAGCTGGACAACACCTACATCGTGTACACGGCCGACCACGGCTACCACATCGGCCAGTTCGGACTGGTGAAAGGGAAGTCCATGCCCTACGAGTTCGACATCAGGGTCCCATTCTACGTGAGGGGCCCCAACGTGGAGGCCGGCTCCCTGTAAGTGCATCACCCCACCCCCAGCACCCCGCAATTCCAGGGAGGCCTCCAGGCTCGTTGGCACACACAAGGGCAAGCAGCAGGCACCTCAGCGGGCAGCCCCTGGCCACTCCCCTGGGAGCACAGGATGTGGGCAGGTGGGCCTGGGTGCCGAGCGAAGGGGCAGTGATGTCACCCAGGGTGGGTTCTGATCATCACCGTCCCCTCTGTTGGGGAAGGGGAGGCCAGGGCTGTTAGCATCCGAGAAAACAGACTGTTCATAGTGGGCGCTGTGCCAGAGAATCAGGGAGCCGGACTCTGTGTCCCCGACAGCGCGTGGAGATGCCACCTCGACTTCTGTCTGTCCTGACTGGTGGTGGGCCTGGCAGTTGTCGGGGAGGGGCCCCGGGCTGAGGTCAGTGGGGCCAGCTCAGTGGCAGCGCTAAGGGAACCAGCCTCCCCCCATCCTTCCCAGAGGGCCACGTGGCCCCTCCACCAGCCGTGCCTGTGGGTTAACCTTTGAAATGACACGTCCTGGCAGCAAAAACGTCGTGCCTGGGGCAGGGAGGGGTAGAACGGCCAGTAATCATAGCTGCAGCTTCCTCGGGTCAGCCGGGATGTTATGGAGACCGACTCGAAGGGTCTTCTGAAATGCGCGTTATCACTGCTCTGGCGCTCATCCGGTCTGACTTCCGTCCGAGCCCTGAACGCATGGAGACACTGACTCGGCTACAGGATTCCTCCTGAAAGGGCAACGTCTTGGGACCGAGATGTTCCTGCCCCGCCTGGGAGGTTTGGTGGAGCTTCCAGGAGGCAGGCGGTGTGAGCTGTAGTCCAGCCTCATCTCTCGTCCTCTGCCGACCTCACTGGGTCCCTCCCTGTCTGGATCTCAGGGTCCCCACCTATAATCATAGCTATTATAATAATAGCCGTGTTGATACAGTGTGATTCTTCAGGCTTTGGTCTAAGCACCTTCTATCCAGGTAACTGAGTTAAGCATGATAACAAGCCTCTAAGATAGATGTGAGTGTTATCCGTGTTTTAAACACGAGCAAACAGAGGCTCGGGTTAAATTGCCTGAGATTACATAGCACAGAAGAGAGGAGCTGGAATTTGTCTCAAAACCAGGTTTCTGACACTTGTGAATGTTTTTCCTTATTTGAGAAGAATCTATGACCATTAAAGTCATTAGGATTACTTGCTTTCAGAAAGAGAAGATGGACTGAACTGTAACCCAGCAACTGTCATTACAATGGTCAGCCTCAGAGTCTGTGATCTGCTTCTTAGGACGCAAAACCCAGAGAGGCTCAGCTGGGGAGGACCCATCTCTCCACGCTCAGGGGTTGTTCAGGTGCAGACGGAGGACTTGAGCCCACACAGCGGCCTCCCAGAGTGTTTACCAGGCATCCTTTCTGGGGTGAACTTGTGGCAAGGAGGTCTTCAGAGCCAACCAGGGGAGAAAAGGAAGTGAGGGAGGGATGGCTAGGACAGGCGTGGGTCACATGACATCCCCCTGGTCTGACATCCCACCCCCTTTGCCTGTTCTGTCGGTGTGGCCCACCCTCAAGGGGAGGGAGTCACACAAGGCTGTGAACCCTAGAGCCTGGGGATCTCGGGGCCACTTAGTCTGTCATTGGCCTCTCTGGTAATCGTCAAGCAAAGAACCAGAGGTGGTGAGAGTGCTCGCTGGGGCCATGGAGGAAGAACGTTCCAGGCAGAGGAGACACCAGGGCGAAGGCCCAGAGGCCGGGCTGTGCTCAGCCTTCCAGGCGCAGCGAGGGGACCAGTGTTCACATCAGAGGCTCAGAGAAGAGTCCAGGGGAAGGTCCAGAGTTTGGAGTGCATCTCAAAAGAAAGCGTTCTCCATTCAGTTGGGGCAGGCAGGGCCTTCCTGGCAGAAGAAAGAGCCAAGCAGAAGCCAGGTGTGGGCCTGTGAACCGCAGCCCCCCGTGGTTGTGCAGAGGGTGGGAAGGTGAGCGCTGGGCTTCAGCTGAACCGAACGTGCAGAGAGGAGCTTTGAGGGCCAGGGTGCAGGACAGTGACATGATGGATGGCAGCTTTCCAGCCTGCCCGCCCCAGGGGAGGCTGGGTCACCACTGCCCTGGTGACCGAGTCCTTCTCGCCCCGCCTCCCTCAGGAATCCCCACATCGTCCTCAACATCGACCTGGCCCCCACCATCCTGGACATTGCTGGGCTGGACATCCCCTCGGATATGGACGGGAAATCCATCCTCAAGCTTCTGGACACAGAGCGGCCAGCGAATCGGTGAGGGGACAGGGCGGGTGCTGGGGTGCCAAGCACCCCAAACTGTCTGAGCTCCTGGCCTAGCTGTGTGGGTCTGGGGGGCAGGGGTTCCTCCAGACTCAGGAGCTGGGGTTCTAGGGCCCCTCATCCTGACCACTTACCTGCCATGGCGTGGGGGCAGGCGGGGGTGGGGGCAGGAAAGGAAGCTCCCTCTCTGAGAGTCCACCTTTCCAGCTAGAATATGGCCACAGTGACCCGCTGAGGACCCGCCACAGCTCAAATTGGGTGAAACTTTAAAAAAAAATAACAGCTATCGGAGCTGACATTAATTAAGCACTTACTGTATGCCAGCCTTGTTCTGAGTGCTTTGAAGCAGATTTTATCATTTTAATCTTCACAGTAACCCAGTGAGGTAGGCATTATGATGATCCCAGCTTGGAAATTGAATCCCAGAGCAGTCAAGTGACTTGTCAGAGTTCTCTTGGCAAGTCTGGATCCCACTCCAGGCATCCAGACTCTAGGCTAGAGGCTACACTCTTAATCACCATGATTTGTGGCTCTTATGCTGGATAGTATTGGGAACATATTCCTGGGTGTCCTGGAGGCAAACAAAAGAACAGTGTTGTTCAGTCGTGTTCAACTCTTTGCGACCCCATGGACTGCAGCACGCCAGGCCTCCCTGCCCATCACCAACTCCCAGAGCTTGCTCAGACTCATGTCCATTGAGTCAGTGAGGCCATCCAACCACCTCATCCTCTGTCGTCCCCTTCTCCTCCCACCTTCAATCCTTCCCAGCATCAGGGTCTTTTCCAATGAGTCAGTTCTTCGCATGAGGTGGCCAAAGTATTGGAACTTCAGCTTCAGCATCAGTCCTTCCAATGAATATTCAGGACTGATTTCCTTTAGGATGGACTGGTTGGATCTCCTTGCAGTCCAAGGGACTCTCAAGAGTATTCTCCAACACCACAGTTCAAAAGCATCAATTCTTTGGCGCTCAGCTTTCTTTATGGTGCAACTCTCGTATCCATACGTGACCACGGGAAAAACCATAGCTATCTATACGGTATTGTTTTAGTCGCTCAGTCGTGTCCGACTCTTTGCACTCCCATGGACTGTAGCCCGCCAGGCTCCTCTGTCCATGGGATTCTCCAGGCAAGAATTCTGGAATGGGTTGCCCTTTCCTTCTCCCACTATACAGTGATGGTGAGCAAAAACTAGGTGGGAAGTTGAGCTGAGGCTGGTGGGACAGGAAGGTGGAGGACGCAGTCACTGGCGTGGCAGCAGCGGCATCTAGTGGCCATCGGTGTAACTGCCCACCGAGATAACGGCCCCACAGCACTGATGGACGCAGCCTCCAGCTGGTACCTCCTGCAGCTCAGAGGGGCCGGGCTGGGTGGGCGCTGTCTGTCCAAGACTGAGCGTCCTGTAGAAGGAACCACCTCTGCTGAGCCTCCTCCCTCTGACTAGGAGGTTTTATGAGCTGTAAGGGTACAAAATGGGTGTGTTTGGGGAGGGCGGGGGCGCTGTGTTGGGAGCCAGGACTCTGGGGAGTCGGGTGCAGAATGGAAGAGTTCTCTTAGCCTGAGGCCCTGTCTGGGAAGTGGAAATGATAGCTCGAAACTCCACAAAATGCACACTTAAATCCAACGACAGAGGATGAAAGGGAAAAACATCCCCCCAAACACAATGTAATTAACCTGAAGTCAGGAGAAGCGTTTCATCTGGTGCTGAAGTAAAAGGGGAGCGATCTCTTCCAGCGCCCGGGGAGCTGCTGGGCTTCCTGGGAGGCACAGAGGGGCACACACATGACTACGCGTGACTCGGAGCGACTGACCTGGGTCGTTCTGCCCCGCGTTCAGACTCAAGGCTCTAGGGAAGTGCAGCTCTGCTGTGGGCGGGGAGGTGTGTGTGTGTGTGTGTCCATGTGTGGGTCCATGGGTGTGTGTCCGTGTGGGTGTGTGTCCATGTGGGTGTGTGTGTGCGTGTGTGTGTCCCCCACTTGCCCTGGCTGCCCCTGGGGTCTGCGATGCTTGTGAATCAAGGCTGGCTCTGAGCGCCATCCCTGCTTCTGGAAGGATAGAGGGATGTGGGAGCCCCCTGCATTGATGAGAAGATGGACATGTGCTTTCTCCCCCCAGGTTTCACTTGAAAAAGAAGCTGAGGGTCTGGCGGGACTCCTTCCTGGTGGAGAGAGGGTGAGTGCCGGGGTCTAGAGGAGCCGCCCCAGGGCGACACTGGGCAACCCCCACCCGTGCCTCCCAGGAAGCGCCTGGCAGCCCCACCTGTGCCCGCGATACTTCAAGTGTCAAGGGCAGGAGGGAGACTGATGCTGTTCCGCCGCCTTCCACCGGGGGCTGGGAGTCTGTGTCCTCAGCCCCCTGTACACAGGAAGCCGTTCGCTGTCCCTGTGGTTGATACGGAACTTACGTCTGGACGCCCCCTGTACCCTTCAGACACGCTTTGTCCTGCCTGGACAATGTCGTACATGCTTTTTCGTTTATTTGCCAACTCACGTGGAGGCGTTCCCACTTCCTAAGTCTCTGACCGTTGGAAGACGCGGCCCGGCTGGACGCATGTACTCCCTGGTGACGCTGCACCAGGGCTGTGGGGGGCCACGTGCCCCCCAGAGCTGGGCGACCAGCCCCGCTTCCGCTCTCTGCCCCACAGCAAACTGCTGCACAAGAGGGACAGCGACAAGGTGGATGCCCAGGAGGAGAACTTCCTGCCCAAGTACCAGCGCGTCAAAGACCTGTGTCAGCGCGCCGAGTACCAGACGGCGTGTGAGCAGCTGGGGCAGGTGAGGATGCTCGGCGCAGCCCTGGGGCCGGGGACGGGGTCCCTCCTTCCCTCTCAGGGGCTCCCCCACACCGCGGCCCAGGCCTGCTTCTCAGAGCAGCAGGCCAGTGTCCCTGATGAAGTGTGACACCCAGGGTGATGCCAGGCAACGCTCGGAAAATCCTGCTCCAGTCAGAGGAAAGTTCCCCGTGGGTGCACGTGCGTCTTTAGCTGCTCCGAGACTCTTGCCTGATCCCTCTTTAACAAAGATGCAGCGGCCTCTGCACAGTATTTATAAAGTTAAATGACTATTTCCATTGTATTCACTCTCCCAGATCATCTTCGTGGCTGGCTTTCCGCTTACATAGGAACAACAGGAGATTACCTTCTGACATAAACAAGTTTAGTTGTAAAAATATGAGCTGATTTCAAGAGAAATGTTAAGGAAAATATAATCCAGACAGTATCTGGAGATAACAGCACCTGTGATGGTGGTTTGGGAGAGTCTGAACTTGATTTTCTGAGGCCTGGGAGGCCAAGGTGGGCTCTGGAGAGGACGGGGAGTGAGGACGGAGCCTTGTAGAGAGAGATGCCAGCCTGAGGCGAGGCTCAGGGGGAGAGAGGCGGGCGGATGAACAGGGGGAGCAGGTGAGGGCGCCCTGGAAAGGCCCAGGCGCCAACAGAAGGTGCCTCCCTGCCTCGGTCTGCGAGCTGGGACTTTGAGCTCACCCATGCTGGCTCAGGCCTGGAGACGCAAGCCCATCTCACCAGTAACAGGAAGTAAACCCAGGGCCTCCACATTCCATTTCTCCTTAATAAACCCATGGGTTGTCAAGGCCAGGGCACCAGGTGGGTGCATGTCACAGGCTGCATCCAGGCAGCTCTGTCTTATCACTGGACTCAGAACTGGCACCAACCTGTCCTCACAGCTGGGCTCCCCCTGCCCCATCCAGCATTTGTTCACGACCCCCTCCCAGCCCCTCCCCCTGCCGTGGAGGGCATCAGGAACCCGCCCGTGCCCCTGGAGCCCTTTGGGTCATGCTGGAGCAGCATTCAAGGCTGCCTCTGTTGCCAGGCACAGGAAGAAAGCCCTGGACAGAAAGCTCTGGCCTCCCAGAGCTGACCGTCTGGGCAGACCCCAGAGGGGCTCAGATTTCAGTTCTGAGCTTCAAGGGAATGAATCAATGAGGCCACGAGGGGCCTTTGTCCCCCTGGGATTGTAGTCAAATCCTCCTGCTGGCCCATCCCACCCTCTCCTTGCAGACTGGGGATCTGGCAGTCCCGGACAGTGAGAGGGCTGCCTGATCTGTCTTTGAAAGCGATTATCCAAGCGCACTACTTAACCCAAAGGAAAGGAGCACGTGGGGTGGGAGGAACCAAGGCCAGCTGGGGAGGCCTCTGCCACGGGCCCTGCACTTACTGCTCTAGGGCCTCCAGGATCCCAGCCCAGACACCCACCTCCCACCTCCGGCAGACGCAGTCACACCCTGCTGACCACACCCCCCACCCCACCCCACCTCACTACACCTTCTGGAAGGGCCCTTCCCTGTGTACCGGCCATGCGCTCCAACCCGAGTGCTTTTCTCTTACGGGGCTTCCCCGTGGCTGGGTTCCCGCTCAGCCACAGCGCATCACCCTGGGTACCACTTCTCCGCTCCCCTGACAGTGGACAGGAATTCATCCATCACAGAGCAGCTCATTCCAGGCACCAGCCCATGTCCAGTTGGGGCCACAAGAGGGACGAATCTGGGGTGGCTGGGAGCAGGGAGCAGGGAAGCGGCGGGGTGGGCGAGCAGGCCCGGGAGGCTGAGGCCGCATGTGTTTTGCAGAAGTGGCAGTGCGTGGAGGACGCCTCGGGGAAGCTGAAGCTGCACAAGTGCAAGGGCCCCGTGCGGCCCGGGGGCAGGGCCCTCTCCAACCTGGTGCCCAAGTACTACGTGCAGGGCAGCGAGGGCTGCATCTGCGACAGCGGGGACGGCCAGCTCACCCTGGCCAGACGCCGGAAGAAGCTCTTCAAGAAGAGTAAGTGGGACGGCAGGGGCGGGGAGGGAACACACCCGGGCAGCCCCGCTTGTTCATTCAAACAAACCCACGTGCCCCGCACCATCAATCCACCCAGCCCCAGGTGGGGTGGGCAGGGAGTAAAGGAGATGAGAGTGTAGAGGGCTGAGAAGAGCAGGAGCATAAAGAGAAAGGGAGGGGAGAGGGGTCTGGCTCTGGGCCACGTGGTGCGGCCCCTCTGAGACCAGAAGACCTAGAGGGCTTTGAGCAGAGGATCCAGGATCAGATTTGTGCTTCCAAAGCATTCCTCCAGCTGCACGGCAGGCACTGGACAGGTTCACCTGCAAAGCGCTAAAAGATGTTGAATCCCCCAGTGCCGGCTTCCAGATGAGGTCAAGCCAAGGCGACGCCCTTTAGCCTCACGTCTACCTGCATGCAGGTGCGCTAGGTCACTGCAGTCGTGTCCGACCCTTTGTGACCCCATGGACTGTATAGCCCGCCAGGCTCCTCTGTCTATGGGATTCTCCAGGCGAGGATACTGGAGTGGGTTGCCATGCCCTCCTCCAGGGCATCTTCCTGACCCATGGACTGAACCCACAGCTCTTATGTCTCCTGCATTAGCAAGTGGGTTCTCTACCACTAGCACCACCATCTGCTTAGCATCATGTCCCTGGCATCGCATATCTTTCTGCAGTGACTTCACCATCTAAAGTGGCCCCAAGGAGGCACTGACATCTTGCGTCGGGTCCCCAAGCCCCAGCTGGCTGGGCTGTGCTTTAAGGAGGGGAACATGTGGGTGAGATGAGCTTCCGGCTGCTACCTTGAGTTCAGTGTCGGTGAATCACCACGCGCATGAAGTCGGGTGTCTTTACACAGACAAAATGGAGACACAGTGTGCATAAGGTTCCGTACTGATGGTTGACAAGTGTGCTGTGACCCAAGGCTGGCAGGAACCTCACCCCATGTTTGCCCCAGGAGCACTGGTTCCCGACTTGCTAGTTCAGCGTCAAGGTGATGCTATGGAACAAGACCACCTAGAGTAACAGGAATCCACTGCACAGTTGACCTTGAACGACGACGGTCCCCCTGCACGCAGATCGTCCTCAGTAGTAAATACTACAGTTCTGCATCACCCGTGCTTGGTTGAATATCCGGATGTGGAGAAACCATGGATACCGGCGGGAGGGGGGGGTTAACTATGAGTTACATGCACATGACCCCCAGCCTTGGTCAAGGTCAGCTGTACTTTGGAGAGGGGAGAGCCCCGCCATCCCAAGTGGAAAAGCTGCCCTAGCCTTCACACCTCCCCACAGCAGGGGCCAAAGAACAGAAAGTTAGGCAGCCAGCGACCAGGGGAGGCGCCTAGGGAGGTCTTCTCAACCTGGCCGCACCCTCCCAGCGGGTGGTCATGGCCCCATTCTGAGGGTCACCTCCCCTGGGGAGCATGCCCCCAGCCAAATGTTCAAATGAGGATGCGCCTGGGCTTTGAGGATGTTTGGCAGGCTGCAGGTGCCAGGACATGGTCCCAGCGAGACGGGTCCCCTGGCTAGAATGTCCCCTCTGGAGCTGGGCAGTTGCCCAGGCCACCATTGCTCTAACCCCCTAACCTAAGGGGAGCCAAAGCCTAATCAGAGACTCTGGTTGTTTCTCTTCTTGCGCTGTGGTACCATCAGCACCACCTGATGCTCAGCACTGTAACCATTTCTGACTATCGAGTTTAGTAGCTTTAAGGACCCTGATGGTGTTGGGCGGCCATCACCACCGTGCGTCCCGAGCTCTCTTCCTCTGGCAGAACTGAAGCTCGGCACCCGAGAAACACTGACACCCCACCACCCTTCCTCCCGCTCTTGGCAGCCACCCCACTGCTTTCTCTGAGTTTTACTCTTGGTACTTCACAGAAGCAGGATCACATAGGATCTGTCCTTCCTGTCTGGCTTATTTCACCCAGCATCAGGGTTCATCCATGTTGTAGCCTGCATCAGGATCCTCATCCTTTTTCAGGCTGAGTGAGACTCCCCTGTAGCCTAATTAGAGACTGGCTGTCAGGCAGCAGGCTCAGAGGTCTCCTGTCTTTGCAGAGGACACCTTCGTTACGAGAGCTGGTTTGTCTCCATAACGACCCAGCTTCTGCCTCGAACGGCACTTCCCCACTGATGGTCCCCCGTTATAACTCCTCACTAGCTGATTAGTAACTGCTAAGCTAATCTCTTTTCAGCTGAATAAAATGATTGGTCTCCAGATTGAATTACACAGTTAACATCTTGCTTCAGCACATGGCACATTGGCTAATCTTTAAATAATACAAGAACTTGTGATTTAGTTAAGCCTCCCCCCGGCCCCCGCCATGAACGATTAGAGGAGAGAGATTGTATTGCACAGTATTGTTCAGTCACTCAGTCGTCTCTGTTTGTGACCCCACGGACTGCAGCACGCCAGGCTTCCCTGTCCTTCACTATCTCCTGGAGTCTGCTCAAATTCATGTCCATTGTATCAGTGATGCTATCCAACCATCTCAATCTCTGTCACCCGCCTCGCTTCTTGCCCTCAATCTTTCCAAGCATCAGGGTCTTTTCCAATGCATCAGCTCTTCACATCAGCTGGCCAAAGTATTGGAGCTTCAGCGTCAGTCCTTCCAGTGAATATTCAGGGTTGATTTCCTTTAGGATGGACTGGCTTGATCTCCTTGCAGTTCAAGGGACTCTCGGTTCGAAAGCATCACAGTCCAAAAGCATCAATCTCTGTGGCACCCTGTCTTCTTTATGGTCCAACTCTCACATCCACACATGACCACTGGAAAACCACAGACTAGACGGACCTTTGTCAGCAAAGTATTGTCTCTGCTTTTTAATATGCTGTCTAGCTTTGTCATAACTTTGCTTCCAAGGAGCCAGCGTCTTTTAATTTCATGGCTACAGTCACCATCCGTAGTGATTTTGGAGCCCAAGAAAATAAAGTCAGCCAGTGTTTCCACTGTTTCCCCATCTACTTCCCATGAAGTGATGGGACTGGATGCCATGATCTTAGTTTTCTGAATGTTGAGCTTTAAGCCAGCTTTTTCACTCTCCTCTTTCACTTTCATCAAGAGGCTCTTCAGTTCCTCTTCACTTGCTACTATGACAGTGGTGTCATCTGCATATGTGAGGTTATTGATATTTCTCCTGACAATCTTGATTCCAGTTTGTGCTTCATCCAGTCTGGCATTTCGCATGATGTACTCTGCACAGAAGTTAAATAAGCAGGGTGACAATATACAGCCTTGACATACTCCTTTCCCAATTTGGAACCAGTCCATTGTTCCATGTCCAGTTCTAACTGTTACTTCTTGACCTGCATACAGATTTCTCAGGAGGCAGGTAAGGTGGTCTGATATTCTTATCTCTTTAAGAATTTTCCACAGTTTGTTGTGATCCACACAGTCAAAGGTTTTAGCATAACAAAGTAGATGTTTTTCTGGAATTCTCTTGCTTTTTCTATGATGCAGTGGATGTTGGCAGGTTGATTTCTGATCTCTCTGCCTTTTCTAAATCCAGCTTGTACATCTGGAAGTTTTTGGTTCATATACTGTTGAAGCCTAGCTTAAAGGATTTTGAGCATTACCTTGCTAGCATGTGAAATGAGTGCAACTGTGCAATAGTTTGAAAATTCTTTGACATTGCCCTTCATTGGGATTGGAATGAAAACTGGCCTTTTCCCGTCCTGTGGCCACTGCTGAGTTTTCCAGATTCACTGGCATAGTGAGTGTGGCACTCAATATGCATCTAAGTAGCTGAGACTCAGCTGGACTCGGGCCCTCCCGTGAGGACGGTGTGACATCACAGCCCTGTCTTGTGTGTGCTCAGAGGATCCTGGGAGCAAGACAAGGGCGGCTCCTTACAGCCACCTGGGAAACTCCGTCCCCATCACCAGGCCCAACATTCTTCTTCCTGCGCGTGCCTGCCAGCAAGATGCTCTCTGTCGTTCCTTTCTGCGCAGCTGGCCTAGAGCAGGGGTTCTCAACAGGGAGCAGTTTCACCTGCCAGGACTGCTTGGCTGTGTGCCGGAGTTTCCGGCTGTCACGTATGATGGGCAGTGGGGAGGGATGCTCCTGGCATCCAGTGGTAAATGTGCAAGCTGCCTAACATCCTGTGAGGTACAGGTCAACCTCCCACAGCCAAGTGTTATGCAGCCGCAGAGTGTTGCCAGTTTTGAGGTTGAGGTGCCCTGACCCCAAGCAGCTCAGTCCCTGGCTCGCCCTCATGCACTGGGGTGAGGAAGGAGGCAGAGCGGCCAACCCAGGACAGAAGCAGGAGAGACCCAGGACCCAGAGGAGGAGATGAGGACTTGGGGAATAATGGGTCCAAGTGGCCAGTGTTGGTTCATCTCATCTCCCAACAAATCTGCAAGCCCTGCCACATGCCAGCTGCTGAGGTTACAGTTGAATGCGAGAGACACCATCAGACCTCAAGGGTGAGGGCCAGGTGTTAGCCAGTAACAAAGTGGGAAGCTCACTTCCCTAGGTAAAGAATGCATGGAGGAAATGAAACAGGGGTGTGGCCAGGTGGAGAGGGGCTGCGGCTGTAGGGTAGGTGGTGAGTTGACATTTAAATGAGAGCCAAGCGTGACCAGCAGAGCGGAAGTACTCTGAGCCAGGGCAAGAGGAAGCAAGATCCTGTGGGTCCCACCCCGGAGAGCAGGCCACACCGCCCTAGGATTCCCAGGCCTGGGGTGCTAGGAGGGCCCAGTTGTGACCTTGGGTGAGGATGTCAGCTGCAGGGTCCCTAACCAGCAGAGGAGCTGCTGCATGTCAGCTTCCAGGAGCTGAAATATTTACCAGGTCTCTTTCACATCAAACTCCAAAGAGCCCTGGCAGGCAGGTCCAGCTGCTGGGAAATTAACTCAATTGCCCAAGGATTGGGCTTAGGATTTGCCCCCGAGCCATCAGAGCCCAGACTATGAGTCCCCACTTCCTGATACAGGGGTTTCCCTGGTGGCTTAGTTTTTCTAAAGAATCTGCCTGCAAGTGCAGGAGACTCAGGTTTGATCCCTGGGTGGGGAAGATCCCCTGGAGAAGGAAATGGCAACCCACTCCAGTATTCTTGCCTGGAAAATCCCACGGACAGAGGAACCTGGTGAGCTAAGTCCATGGGGTCACAGAGAGTCAGACATGACTTAGCGACCCAACAACCCACCCACCTTCCTGATATATGTGGTAGGAAGGGCACATATATTTCAGGACCCTGGAAACAAAGACACCTAGGGTGACAAGGAGAGCGAGTGGTGTGGGTGCAGTCCTGGAAAAGGTATACACCGGGGCTGGCCGCCTTTTTCTCTAAGGAGCCAGAGAGTAAATGTTTGAAGCTTTGGGACCTAAACAGTCTTTGTCTCAAATGCTCCGTTCTGTCACTGTGGCGAGAAGACAGCCACAGACTCTGCAAATGGTTGAGAGTAGCTTCCAAAGAGAATCAGAGGCTGGGATTGGGCAGCCGTAGTTGGGGACCCCCAGGAGTATGGCTGGGGGTGGAGCACTCCAGAGCAACACAAAGGAGCAGAAAGACCCCACTGGGTCTGCTTCCTGGCCTTCTTGGGCAGCTGTGACCTGCTCCTGCAGGGACATCAGCTCAGAAGTGTGTGCGTTTCTGGCCCAGGCACTGCGGCTTCACAGAGACTGAACTCAGTGGGGGAAAGGGTAAGGAGAAAGCTGCCCGGGGTCAGAAAAGGCCAGGGCTTTGTCAAAGGAATGCCTCTTCCGGACCTGGACCCCCAGGTCTTCTGGCCCCTGTGACTCTGATTCAAGGAGGAAAAGTACAGAGGTCTGCCCTAAGAAGGGAGAAGGGGGCACAAGACATCCTGGGCCATGTGGGAGGGGGTTCCCCTCTCCCTTCCTGGGCCCCACCTTGCGGCCTCCAGCCAGTCCACGACCCTTGGCCGCCCCCTGGTGGTCATTCGGAGCCCAGCAGAAACCTGTGTCAGGGCTGGCTCCAGGCCGGGCTCCCAGAACAGATGCGTGTTCAGGGCAGTGGGGTTAGACTTGACGCAGGCCTGGGTGGGACCCAAAATGGAAGGAGTGGTGGGGACTGTGGCCAAATGGGAGACCACCACCCTGTCTGAAGTGGCAGCATGCCATCTCCCGCCCCACTGATCACGCCACCAGTGGATGGGGTGTAGACAGACACATTTCCTGTTCTGTCTTCAGAAGCCGGAAATGCATGCTCCTAACATGACACCCACCCCACCCCACCCCACCCCACCATTTTTCTGAAATGTTAGCAACTTGGCCAAATTTGTCTTTTAATATGTAGAAGATACAAGAAATCTGGCTTCTGACTTTAACCTGTGTCAAGGAAGGGGAAATTCCACCCCACACCCCTCCACCAGTTCCTCTTGGGTTCTTTTGGCTGGCTGAATAACTAAATTGACACAAAACTGATTAACAGGAGGGGAAAATATAATTCATACACACAGAGGTCTCCTAGAAGTGTGACCTCAAAGAGACCGAAGCAGACCGTTTATACATCATTTTTAGATGAGGAAATAATTATTTGTGAATATTTAATAGAACAAAGGGACTGCTGCTTGGGGTAGCAGCCTAGTGAAGAAGTGGTCTGTTGAGTTTTCTTAGCCTTGAATCCTCTGACTCTGGTGATAAGGATGCTATGTCTCTTGGTGTAGGGAGGGGACCTTCACATAGAGATTTATTTCCCACTTTTCTGGGGGAAGAGCAGTGTGTGTGTGTGTGTGTGTGTGCATTTGTCTTTCTTAGCCTGTAGGTCATTTGCCTGATAGTATCAGTCAGGAATAAAGGCAGGTTTAAAAACTGAGTGGAGAAAGGGTAAGGGGCATTTTGAGAAGCCATTTTCACAGCTCTGTCTGCCCTGTTTCCTGACAGTCAGGCCTCAGTCTCCCAAGCCTGGGCTGAGCTGTGACAGCAGCAGCGTTAGAAGCCGGGTGACTAGCTATAATAGGGCAGCACTTATACACCCATTAGCACTAGGAGAACCTGCAGAAGTGAAGAATCCACGGAATCTCCACATCGTACCAACCGCATGGCAGACTCCAGAAGCATCTTGGAGTCCGTAAAAAGTTCCCTCTGGTCGTTTACACGCTCAACAAAGAGCAATGAATTTGGCTGCCTGGGCTCATCTCACAGTGGACACAGAACATGCCTCAAGTCATTCACATGGGGGAAACGCAGCATAACTGGTTACTATGTTTCTCTGCAAATTTCATTTACAGGGGAACATCACAAAATTGAAGTAAGTCTAAAGGTGTCTGAGAGAGCATCTCATGGCTTTGAGACCATTCCCATAGTTGCGAGGCTCCCGTGTGGCATGGAGTGGTGCTCTCCACCATCAGGGAGGAGGGTGAAGGAGCCGGATTTAGGGTATTAACTGTGGAAGGTGATGGGTAGGTTAAGAGCCTGCCCACAGGTTGTCTCTCTCCACATTAAGTGCTGCATCCACTGAACTTGTAAGCTAGCAGACACAGCATGGAAAACAGATATGAAGGGGAGCCTATGGCTAGAGAACTAGCTTTGTAGTCACTGTGGACACGCGGTACGCTTGGGGCATGGGGGAGTAGCTGGTGCCGTAGAGTCTAATTGGCATGAGAAATGTGGACAGGACTTAACTGAGGCAAAAGGCTGCCCTAGAATGCCTGCAGCAATCCTGCCCTCTTCATTGCTGTGTAGATGGTATCACCAGGAGCTCCAAGTGTGGCCAAAACTTATTTATAACATTTATTTTTATTTATTCGCGTGTGCAGGATCTTTTTTTAATTGCAGCGTGTAGGTCTAGTTCCCTGACCAGGGATCGATCTGTGCCCCCTGCACTGGGAGCACAGAGCCTCAACCACTGGACCACGAGGGAAGTCCCTGAACAGAACAAATTTAAAGCTTTGTAGAGGAGCAGAATTTGCCAGCCTAAAATATGTCTCTTTGACCTATTATTTTGAGCTGGTTATTTTCTAGGAAACAGTAGACACGGGGGGAAACTCTTCAAGTCAGGTGGGAGGAGGGTTTTTTTGCAAGAAACACTGATGTTTGTTAAGGAATAATCTCCATTTGTAATGATGTCGCCCTGTCCCTGGAAGAGGAGGCTGATCAAATCTCTAGAAGCTTTTCTCCATGGAGATGGCCAGAGCTTAAATCTGTGTCACAGTGACCCTGTTTACTGCTGTTTTTCCTGGTTACCTCTAACGACTGGCTCTCCCCACCCTCGACATCCTCATTGGCTGAGGGTGTATTTCAGGCGGCAGCTTCCAATTTTTCTGGGTCTTGCCCATGGATACATGTTATTAGACTTTTGTTTGATTTTCTCCTATTACTCTGTCTCACGTCAACTTAATTCTTAGACCAGCAAGAACAACCTAGGAGGGGAGAGGAAAACTTCCCCCCCAAGGCTATGCCAGTCCTTGTGACCTGTCTCCCTTGAAAGGTAAATGCAAAGAGAAGCTGTGAATCAGGTGCGTGGGAGCGAAGAGGAAGCTGACCCAGAGCTCAGTCACCTTAAACCAGGCTGGGTCAGCGTGAGTTGAGGTGAGGGAAACAGCTGGCTTAAGGCCGCCAGGGTATTACAGGCATTTCTGGTTCTTAGGTCTTATGCAAATCGAGAGATTCGGTTCCCATCTGAGCCAAATTTGCCTTCTTTCTTCACTGGTAAGATTGGAGAATGGCAGGGTGAGGAAGCAAAGACAAGCACACCTAGGTCTAAGATTGGAGAGTCTGTCACAGGGTTCACTCCTCACTCTGCATCTCTGCAGAGGCCTGGGTCATGCATACAGGCTCAGCACTTCACGGGACTCCAACTTCATTAGCATGTGTGACCCAAGGACCAACTGGGATATCTGGTAAAGACTCATCCTCTTCAGAGGAATCTAAATCAGCATGAGTTCCTAATATGAAAAATGGGGGTTTGGGTCTTGGTCTGAGGGCAAATAAACAAAAAAACACCTTTCTCATTATGAGTGTCATTAAATAACAAATCTCTACCGAGAAGGTTTGCTGTTAAGCAGCTGGAAATTAGATAGGATGGGTATTAAGAGGCCTTGATAGATACTAGGGTGGGCAGAGATGTGGTAATGCAGTAAGTTGTCCAGAGATTGGATGCTTGGATAAATCAGAAGTGACAGGTAGAGAATTAAGTCCACAGTCGCCTCTAGGGTCCAGCTGAGGGCCAGCTGACCCCATCTGAGAGAGAGTTGTCCCTCAGAAGGAACCTTCTGGGTGTGCTGGGGCCCAGGGGGCTTGATCCTCCAACTTTTCTGGAGTGTAGGACAAGCGTCTCTTCCATTGTCCCGATTGCTTTTAACATCTGCAGTTGTCTGGAGGCAAACAGGAAGAGCTCTGAGTGAGCTGGAGTTGCTCTCAGGGTCATGCTTTTGTTTTCTAGTTTTTAAACTGGCGTATAGTTGATTTAGTGTTGCGTGTCGGGTGTGCAGCACAGTGACTCAGCTGTGTGGGTGTATTTCATATTCTTTCCTACTATGGTCTATTACAGGATGTTGAATACAGTTCCCTGTGCTATCCAGTAGGGCTGTATCTGTTTTATTTATAGTAGTTTATATCTGCTAATTCCGAACTTCTAATTTATCCATTCCCCCACTCCCTTTCCCCCTTGGTAACCTTCGTTTTCTATGTCTGCGAGTCTGTTTCATAGATAAGTTCACTTGTGCCTTGTTTTAGACCCACATGTAAGTGAGATCATACAGTATCTGTCTTCACTTAACACGGTAATCTCTAGGTCCATCCTTCACTTGTGCCTTGTTTTAGACCCACATATAAGTGAGATCATATAGTATCTGTCTTCACTTAACACGGTAATCTCTAGATTCATCCATGTTCCTGCAAATGACGTAGCTTCATTCTTTTTTATAACGGAGTAACATTGCATTGTGTGTGTGTATGAAGTCTCACCTGTTCTTTATTCATCTGTCCATGGACGTTTAGGTTGCTTCCATGTCTGAGCTACTGTAAACAGTGCTTATCAACATCGGGCTGCATGTATCTTTTCAAGTTTTCTCAAGATATGCATCGAGGCATAGGATTGCTGAATCATATGGCAACTCGAGTTTTCTAAGGAACCCAAGTTTTCCATAGTGGCTGCACCAATTTACATTCCCACTAATGGCTGTAGGAGGGCTCCCTTTCCCTGCACCCTCTCCAGCATTTGTTATCTGTAGACTTCTTAATGATAGCCATTCTGACTGGTGTGAGGTGATACCTCATTGTAGTTTTAATTTTCTCTAGTTGATGTTGAGCATTTTTTCATGTGTATGAAAAAATCTGTTTTCTCTTTGGAGAAATGCCCATTTTTTGATGGGATGGTTTGGTTTCTTGTTATTGAGTTGTATGAGCTGCTTATATACTTCGGAAATTGATCCCTTGTCATTGGTAGCATCATTTCCAAATACTTTCTCCCAGTCACTAGACTGTCTTTTTGTTTTATGGTTTTCTTTGCAGCACAAAAGCTTGTAACAAGTTTAATTAGGTCGTGTTTGCTTATTTCCATTCTATTGCCTTGAGACTGACCTAAGATAACCCGGTACGATTTATATCAGGGATGTCTTGTCTATGCTCTCTTCTAGAAGTTTTATGGTGTCATGTCCTGTGTTTAAGTCTTTAAGCTATTTTGAGTTTATTTTCGTGTATGGTGTGACAGTGTGCTCTAACTTCACTGATTTATGTGAGGCTGTCCAGCTTTCCCAACACCCCTTGCTAAAAGACTGTCTTCCTGCACTGTATATTCTTGCCTCCTCTGTCGAAGATTCATTGACCATAGGTGTGATGCTTTTCGTTTTCTAAAGGTTCATATTGCAGGCCAAGAATTATTGCTTTCAACTTTTTTTCCCCCTGCATTCCTGAAAACTATTCGCAAAGGACTGAGCTCTAGCTTTCATTCTTACACTAAGTGGCGGCCTAGACAGCCAAACACACTATTGTGAATTTGCTTTCTAGTGTCAGGGATACGCTTTCCCACTAGAGCAGACTTGAAGAGCTTTCATACACTGGAGCTTCTGAGCTAAGGGCAGTGTGCCTTTGAAAAATTTGCATGAAATGTTCAGAAAGGCTTTGGGATGCTTTCCTTCCAAGTACAGAATTCAACCTTGGACCAATTAACTTTAGGGAGAAAGGCCTAGCAATCACTCCTATCACACCTCGACTATCAGCCTCCAGCCGGGATTCCTCCTAGTCATTTGCAGGAGGCCTGGGAGGCGTTCTCATGTGTAGGGGCAGAGATAAGAGTTGGACCATTTTCTAATACCGTTCTTTTCCCCCACCAGCTGGGTTTCAAAGAACTTGCATTCAAAATAATCAGTATGCCATTGTGTTGTCTTGGGATGGCCTGCTCTGAGCCCCAGCACCTGCGTGTCCTCACAGGTGATTTAGAGCTTAGAAAAAAACACTTCTCAGCCCCACCTCACTGCCCTCCCTGAGGAAAGCATCCAAGACCAGAGACCTCCCCAACGCCTCCCTTTCTGATCTGGGAGAATGTGCTGCTTGGCTCTTTTTTTTGTCCAGTTCAAATGAATGTTGTTGTTGTTGTTTTAATTTTGTTTTCTGAGGATTTACTGTGGTGTAAATTCACATATTACATTAGTTTCAGGTATACAATGTCACGATTTGATGTCTGTATATACTGTGAAATGATCACCCCAAAAGTCCACTTAACACAGTCACAAAAAATTTTTTTGAAGATCTACTCTTCCAGCAACTTTCAAAGATGCAGCACCGTATTATTAACTCTGGTTGCTGCACTGTCCACTTCATCCCCAGGATGGACTTACAACTGCAAGTTTGTTAATACCCTTCTGACACTTTCACCCACCCTCCCCTCTGCCCCAGCAACCTCTGATCTGTTTTCTGTCTGTATCTATGAGCTTGGTTGACGTGAGATCATGCACTGTCTTGTCTTTTTCTGACTTATTTCATTTAGCACAGCCCCCTCAAGGTCCACCTCTGTTGTCACAAACAGCAAGACTTCCTCCTCTTTTATGGCTGAGTAATATTCCATTGTGTGTGCATCCATCACTGGGCACTTAGACTGTGTCCGCCAATTGGCTCTTGTGAATAATGCTGCAGTGAACACGGTGGTGTAGATACCTGAGTTTAGTGTTCGAATCCTCCATTGTGTGGACATCCCAGATGGTTCATCTATGCACAGCTCTTCCTGGAGATTTACCTCAGGCCAGTTCCTCCTCAGCTCTAAGATGTCAGTTTCCCCAGCTGAATCACCTAGAGGTCCTTTCCAGTGGGATCTAAAGCCAGCTTCCCAAGGGGTAGGTTTCCTGAGCCCCAAGCTTGGGAGTGCAGCCCTGTCTGAATCAAGGGTCCGCTGCACAGGGAGCCTGGCCTGCCTTCCCAGCCTCCCCTCTGATGCCCACAGAGTACAAGGCCAGCTACGCCCGGAATCGCTCCATCCGCTCGGTGGCCGTCAGGGGGCACCACGTCAGCCTGGACGACACATCCCAGCCCCGCAACCTCACTAAGCGGCACTGGCCTGGAGCCCCTGAGGACCAAGACGACAGGGACGGCGGGGACTTCAGTGGCACTGGGGGCCTCCCGGACTACTCGGCCCCTAACCCCATTAAAGTCACACATCGGTGAGAGTCCAGGCAGGGATCAAGGAGGCGGGCTGGGTCCTCAGCAGGGGCGTCCACAACCCCCCACCCAAGGGCCCCACGTGACCCCTTCTCTCAAACAGGTGCTACATCCTGGAGAATGACACAGTCCAGTGCGACCTGGACCTGTACAAGTCCCTGCAGGCCTGGAAGGATCACAAGCTGCACATTGACCACGAGGTGAAGGAGTCTGCACCGGGAGGGTTCTCGCCACCTCGAGCTCAGCAGGGCCACTGGCCAGAGCAGGAAGCAGGGAGGCAGGCCCAGGGGACAGAGTCCCGCAGGATCCTCACCAGGGCCTCAGACAGTTCCTGCTGGGGGACGAGGGGCAGGGAAGGACCACGCAGCCATGACACACCCCTCTATGATGTACAAGATGCTTACTCCACACTCAGCCCTTCCTTCCAACAAGCCTGGGGGGAGGCCTTCAAGTCCTCCAAGGGCTCAGCTGGTTCTCGGGCAGGACAAGACAGGAGAATGACCTTTGGTTCCTTCAGCAGGTAGAACCAAGGACCCACCTCAGAAACCACAGACACAGGCAGCAACTGGGGGCCCTGCCAGGCAGGCCCTTCTTACCCAGCCCCCGAGAGTCTCACGGCCTCCTTTCCTACTTCCTCCTTCAGATCGAGACGCTGCAGAACAAAATCAAGAACCTAAGGGAAGTCCGAGGTCACTTGAAGAAAAAGCGGCCAGAAGAATGTGACTGTCACAAAATCAGGTGAGAGGCCCCTAGAGCCCCTGCAGGATCGCTCCTAGGAACACAGCATCCTCTCTGTGACTTCTTCCACTATTTTTATATTCCTTGCTTAGAGTAAACACAATAGTAACCAGGAATAATGCACATCCTGTTACCACCCAGACGTCCAGATTTCATGCCCTGCCCACAGGCAGCCCGACTGTGGAACCAGTTTCCCAGAAGGAAAAGTGCCTCCACAGACAGCCCTTCCAGGAGCAGCCCACATGGCCCGGGACCCACTTTACCAGATCAGGGAATCCCCAGCCCAAGGGTCAGAACTCAAAAGCAGCGCTGTCCAACCACACCTCTGTGGTGATGGAAGGCGCTGGACCTGTGCTGTCCTGTTTGGTGGCGGCCAACCTACCACCTGTGATTATAGAGCTCTGAATGGCAGCCACTGTAACTGAATCACTCGTTTAATTAAAATTGAAATAGCCCCAGGTGGCTAGTGGCTACCACAGTCCCGGGCTGCCTTTCCAGAAAGGGCTTACCCACTGTGGGTTTCCCCAGGGCTGGCCCTGATCAAGCAAAAGCTGGGCGGGCAGGGGAGCTGGAGGCAACCCACCTGGAGCCAGGTCCAGCCTCCAGGCATGGTTAACTTACACCTACCCTCACATTCTGTGTCTGGCCGAGGCCTTCAGCCAGGGTCTCTCAGCTCACGCATGGAGGAAGGAGCCAGGCAGGCAGGAGGCTGCCACCCTGGGGATAGTGTCTCCCTAGCATGGCCCAGGAGGAGAAACGGGGGTCCCAGAGAAGCACAGTTTGCAGCCACCCACTAGGGTGGCCCTGGGCACAGTGTCTGAAGGCTGGGCTGGGGGGGGGGGCGGGGGTCTGTTGCAGTTACCATGCCCAGCACAAAGGCCGCCTCAAGCACAAAGGCTCCAGCCTACATCCTTTCAGGTAAGGGCAGCTGCAGGCCCTCCTGAGAAGGGGGCCCTCCCTGAAGCTGAAACAAACAAGGACAAGCAGGTCCTGGCCTTTCCCTGGGAGGCGCAACAGGCCCTGCAGAGCCCCGACTCCCAGATCAACCCTAAACCTGGCTCCAGGCGCTGCCTATGGGCAGAGCGGGTTATGGCAGGGCAGGGCAGGACACAGGCCCCCAGAGAGGACGTGTGAGTAGGAGGCCCAGCAATCTCCTGGTACCATCCACCCCTGCGCTGCTTTGGGAGCTAATACAGGATGACAGGAGCCTCATCTGGCCCCAGCCCTGCCCTGCACCAGCAGTAGGATTTGGAAGGCCCTTTGGGAAGTCTCCAGGGCCGTGCCCACAGCTCCCGGGGCAGGAAAAGGCTCCCATGTGGGGCTGGGGGAGGTGTGAGGGGTGCGGCCCTGTGTGCCCCTAGGAAGGGTCTGCAGGAGAAGGACAAGGTGTGGCTGCTACGGGAACAGAAGCGCAAGAAGAAACTCCGCAAGCTGCTCAAGCGCCTACAGAACAATGACACGTGCAGCATGCCCGGCCTCACGTGCTTCACCCACGACAACCAGCACTGGCAGACGGCACCCCTCTGGACGTGTGAGCCAGCCGGGCCCGGGGCGGGGGTGCTCCTCCCAGGGGTCCCAGCATCCCCTCAGCTTGTGAGTGCTTCCTGCCAGGCCCTGTGGGTCTTTCAGGAACAGGTCCCCCAGCAACCTCAGGCAGGACAGGAAGGGGCTGGCGGCCGGGCTTCCCCAGCTCAGGGCTCGCACTCTTCCCTGGCAGTGGGGCCCTTCTGTGCCTGCACCAGTGCCAACAACAACACGTACTGGTGCATGAGGACCATCAACGAGACCCACAACTTCCTCTTCTGTGAATTTGCAACCGGCTTCCTGGAGTACTTCGATCTCAACACAGACCCCTACCAGGTAGACAGCACAGGCTGGAGAAAGGGGGCCGTGGGGTACTTACTACAGGCCTTACCAGGCAGGCAGCCCGCGGAAATGACCAACAGCTTTTCCAAGTCCCACGGAGTCCCTAAGACAGAAGTGAGGAGAAGCCACCGGGAAGGCTGAGGTTCAGTGTGCCACCCTGCCTGCCTGCCTCCTCCCAAATCCACTATCTACTGACTGATCACCCATAGACTCTTTATTCCAACTTACCCACCTGGGACCGTTGCAGCAGGCTTTGTGGGATCTTGGGGAATGCCTAGAACCTGGAGCTTCAGGGGTTCTTAGGGTCAGGCCAAATCCTGTAGACCACAGGCCTAACTATCAATCACGCAGCCCTTACTCTGCGCTTCCATGTATTAACCCATCTGAACATGCACGAGACTGAAGAATGGGACTCATCAGCCACAGAGCCTGGTGAGCAGAACTTGCCTGTCCCTCATAAAACATGGTCATGACCCAGCTTCAGCATTAGAGCTGCTCAGTAGCATGGTCTTGGCACTGTCCAGTCTTCTATAGAAAAGCCTGACAGCAATTTTTTTTACACCCTTTTGTAAATGCCAGCAACTGTCTTGTTTTGCTATTAATTACCATATAGGCCACCAGGCATCCCCGTATTTTACAAAAAGGGTTGACTGAGCTGGTAGGTTAGTGGGTCACAGCAGTACCTGGACCAGGACACTCACCCAGACCTTTGCCAAGTAGCTGCCTTCCCATCAAGAGGACCTGAGAGGCTGGGAAGGGCTTCTTCCCAGGCTTGGTATGTTTGCTGACCGGTGGTTCCAGGAGTTCAATGTGAAATCCATGGTGGTTTTTGAGATTTCGTGCACATGAGGCTAGAGGCAACTGTTCCAAACCCCAGCCTTTGTGGAGGTGGATGTCACCACCCCTTACCAGCCACATACTCCCCACCTGCCCAAATCAGGCCCCCTGGTTGGTAGAAGTCGGGGGGGGGGGCCTCCTATCCTCATCTCATTGATAACCTACCTTTTTTCCAACCAGTTGATGAATGCAGTGAACACCCTGGACAGGGACGTCCTCAATCAGCTACACGTGCAGCTCATGGAGCTGAGGAGCTGCAAGGGTTACAAGCAGTGTAACCCCCGGACCCGGAACATGGACCTGGGTAAGCAAGTGCCCCAGGGTGGAAAGAGGTGACCACAGGAGGGGACTGAGGAGGGCCCATCTGAAGAGTGAACTCAGAATCACCAGGAGCTGGTGAATTCTCTAACATCCACCAGCCATGTGCCACTTTTATGGTGAATGCCATCACTCAGATTTATCACTCTGTGCCCGCCAGAGTGCTAAGTGTTTTCTAGGCATTAACTGACAGGCGTTCCGACAACCCTCTGAGGTGAATCTGCATGTCCTCGTTTAGTGATGAGTAAGGGGACTGGGTCCAGAGCCCACAGTTGGGCTCTCCCCACTGTCCGTCCTCAGTAGCACAGGTGTTCACGCCCACCCATGGGTCCCCCACCATGAATGACCACGGTTAGTGCTGAATGTCTGTGACAGGAGCCTGAACCTGATAGAGAGGGTCCCAGAGTATATGTCCCCGACAGTGTCTTAGGGACTGCTGGGAATTCAGGCCCCTCTGTCTAGGGGCCACTACAACATCATGGGCTTATGACCAAAACACTAAGTGTTTTAAAAAAGACGAGAGACAGTTATAAAGTTTGTCCTTGCTGGTGCCGTTTTTGCCCTAAAATTATGTTTCCATGTTGTACGTTTCTCTGTCCTTTAGGACTGAAAGATGGAGGAAGCTATGAGCAATACAGGTATTGCTTTTGCTTTTAAAGCCTGAGAACTGCCCTGTACGGTGACCCGTCCTGTAGTCTAACCTCAGAGGTTGCACGTGTGAGGTTGGGGTGCTGCCCTATCTCTGATCTGCCAGGGCCTGGCTCACCCACCAGCGACAGCTGTCCCCTAAAAGGCCTTCTTCGTGTAGTTCTCTGGGGGTCACTTTTTCTTTCTTGGTGATGGTTAATACTCTTTCTCCTTTTGACACTTGAAAACGTAGGCAGTTTCAGCGTCGAAAGTGGCCAGAAATGAAGAGACCTTCTTCCAAATCACTGTGAGTTGAGGAACCAGTTTACCACTAGAGAGCTGGTCTGACCCGGTTCGCTTTGCCGAGGCTGTTCCCCATGCATGCCCTTTTCTCATTCCTCTCGTCTGTCCTCATAAGACGGGAAGCAGTCGTGTCAGTCTTTCCAGTAAAATAACCTACTTGGATACACCGCATGTACTAGATCAATACTTGTTGTTCTCCACATCATCATCTCTGCTTTGGAAGCTCAAGGCCTCCCTGAGAGGCTCAGAAGCGTGTCAGTTGGCTGAGTACCAGGCATCTTGAAGGCTGTGGCTGCCGAGCTGCTCCCTGGTCCATAGTGTCAGCAGCAAGGTGACCTCATTAAATGGTTTCCAGAACACCCATGCTACAAGCTCACCCACGCTAGGGTCAGCAGAGGCTATGAGGGGCCAGGAGGCCGTGGCAACCTGGAGAAGTCACTCTGCTTTAAAGAGAACAGAATGGGATGCAATTTGAATCCTCTGACTCATTGAGAAAATGCAGAAGTGCAGATATATACGACAATTTGTTAATGGTGGCAACTAGTCTGATGTGACTTTACCTTGCAGGCCAATCACGCCCGTGGTGAGCTGCCATTTGTAACCTCCCCCTCATTTTCTATCATTATATGCATGTAAGTCTGTGTGGCTTTAACAGGAAAATAATAATGGGCCAATTAAGCATTTCTTTGGTGCAACAAGAATCAGAGTACTTCTCACATTCCTTAGCCACCATCCTGTCCAGATCCTTAAATGACATCTTTGCCAGTCACTATGTGTGAGCCAACAACTGACAGTCTAGACAATGAGACAATAGCAAGCCCTGTCTGAGGGATCTGGAATTAACTCCTTCTCAGCAGCCACATCCTTGAAGCAAAGCTGACTCAGCTGTAGGGCCGATTAAGAAATCCTTAGGCAGCATGATACACTGTCTGCTTTGTTCTACAGGGGACAGCTGTGGGAAGGCTGGGAAGGTTAAGAAGCACGAGCTGGACCTCCAAAACCAGAGGCGTCACCTGTACAATGAAAAACCCTGAATGATTTCCAGCAGACCTGTGCTGTTAGCCAGGAGGCCGAGACACACGGAACCCACCTTCAGTCAATGCGGCAGATTCTGGACGAGAACCAACGGGAGCAGTGAGACTTCCGGAAGTCCATGCTTGTCCCTGCTTTTGCTTTGGATTATACCTCACCAGCTGCACAAAACGCATTTTCATATCAAGAAGTCACCACTAACCCTCTCTGAGGGGCTCACAAGGGAAGAAGAACAGAGAGATTTTCTTGGAAATTTCCCCCAAGGGTGAAAGTCACTGGAATTTTTTTAAATCACAGGGAAAGAACCACCCTGTTTTAAATCCTGTTATTCTTTTGGTTCGTCACAGAGGAGGAGGACAGAGGGAGGAAACGGTGCACCAAGTTTGACAGTGAGTCACAGCACAAAAGACAGGAATTTCTCTCACCCTATAACCCTGGCTGCCTCTGAAGACAATGACTTCAATGTATATATGTGACTATTTACATGTAACCAGCTCGGAAACTTCTAGGGGAATCTAATAAGAAAACCCAATTTTCAAGAGTGGCGGTGTTAATAAATGGTGTGGCCCGTGTAAAAGAAACCCCTCGCAGTTGTGGACATTCCTCTTCCTGACCAGATGCCATTTCTCCCAGGATTCCTTCGTTTATCTGTCCCAGAACTGATGTTTTTTAAAGTCCTGCAAAGACAGGAAGTTGATGTATGCCCCAAGTTTTAACAAAATTGTATTTGTAAAGGAATTTTGTAGTCTACGTATTGTCATACAATGTTGAAAAGCCCAGCCAATGACCAGCACTTGGCATGAGGTAACCTTTGACATTTTTCTAAAAGGCCATTTCTTGGGAGTTGTTTTTTGGCGTGTTTGGGTTTTTTGTTTTTTTTTTTTAAAGCATTTGAGATACTACCAGTCAACATCTTTTTGGAAGGAAGACACCTTGGGTTTAGATGGTTTTTTAAAAAGGGCTATATGTGGTTATAAACTGACTAGAATTTACCATACTTTGGGAACCTTATCTGATATCACACCAGCTTTAGGATCACACTTTGTAAAAATAATGACCAACTACAAAGCCACTCACCTTAGCCAGCCCTTCGTGTACCAGGCAGTCCGACCAGTAAAGGCAGCTGTGGGAATGCTAGACTGGGAGGAGGAGGGAGAGAAACTGCATCTGGCTCCGCACATTTCTCCCTACCACGTGACCCCCTAGGCACTTGTCTTGTGTAAGCAGAGGGCCACGGTTCTCAAGATTTCTTTTACCCTCACAGAAACCTTTATCCATTAGCTGAAACACAATTTCTTATATTTTACCCTGAATTCGACTGGGATTTAAAAAAAAAAGGAAAAAAAAGTGGCACGCTCTTGGCCTTCAATTTTAAATAGAAACCTTTATTTACAATGATGTCCAAAATGATCAAAGGAGTCATAGCTTACCACTCAACTGTCTCATAAGTTAGCCCATGTGGTTTGAATTCTCTGCAGTGTAAAGCATGATTTTGATTTTTTACAAACAACATTTAATGTAAACTTGTTTTAAAGTGAATTCATTCTCAATACTGTAAGTCAATTCCTGAGAATTTAAATCTTGCTCTCAGAATGACATTTCCATCTTCTCCTTTCAAAAAAGAGAGAGAGAAAGAAAACACCCTGCTTGTGATTATACAGTCTGCCTTGGAGCTGAACGGCAGCTCCTGCTCTTCTGCAGAGGGGACAGTTCATCTGTCCGAGCAGTTTTACTACTATGAATTTCCCACTTGCAAACAAATGCATGGCTTCTGCAAATAAAAAGGGAGCTAACTGGACAGGCATATGGGTAACTGGCAACCCATTCTGTTTCCTTCTCAGCTGCATCAGTCCATGGATCACGGAACTTACAGGACAGCAAGCCCACTATGTTCTGTAGTGCCCACCCCATACACCCCAGTTCACCTCAGACATTAAATACTGATTAAGCATCCTGCTGACTGATATTTACACCTTTCCATCAAGATGCACGATTTAGAAAAATGGCATCAGAATATGAACATTAACAATGGATTTCTATTTGTTTTTTAAAAGGAAGAAATGTTATCTCCTTTATATCATTTTGATCTTTATAAAATATATATATTTATATTTATATATCTTTGGATTCAGCAAAAAAGTAGGTACTGGAAATATCTCACATTCTAAAAGCAGATGAAAACGTTACTTATACTGTTCACCCAACAGATACTAAGGTTTAAAAAGTGGTGGGAGCGGGGCGGAGGAGAGGTAGGCAGCAGAAATACAAAAAATTATCCATAAAAAATAAAAGGGGAATTAAGGTAAAAACAAATTATCTCAAAGACTGCCATCTATTAAAAGAAAATCAAAATCTTAAATTTGCACCAATGAACAAGTAGAAAATATAAAAACTTATAATAAACTTCACTTTTCTTTCATATAAAAAGGGGGTGTTGCCTTCCACTTAGCCTGGAGTCAGAACGGACTGAGAAAAAGAATACCAAAACTGAGTTTTTAATTAAAGTCAAGAAAGGTGAGAGCACCATTCTATTTCTCCCCACATACATGCAACTTTAAGAAACGTTCAGATACACCTGATGCAATTGTGTCTAAAAAGAGACTCTTACTCAGCTCTTCCTCTGTCTCCAGACCGGAGGATGCATTATCTGCAAAGTGCAGGCCCCTGGGATGGAAGCTAATGGATTTGTAGTCTTAGATTTATTTTTAACCAGGTGGGGGGGATGCGAAACTCAAATCCACTCTAGTGGTGTTTCTGGAAATACAGGTTTCACTTGGTCATACGCAAGTCAAAGAAATCAAATGATCTTACCTTCAGTGACACCTAGAAAGATTGGCTAAATGAGTGAAAAAAAATTTAACTGGCTCTCAGTTATTGCTAAGAAATGACACCAAGGCTAACAGACATTTGAAAATCATAGATAGTCTAAAAACCCCATTTCATTCAACTGCTTGAACCTGATAAAAAGTAAGCTAGGTAAAGCTTGATTTACCTTGATTCCCTAGGTAAAGGGAATCAAACTTGACTTTCTTCCCTATTCCCAGCTGACAAGTGGCAGCAGCAGAAGGGGTGGTGGAGGAGAGGGATACAAAGGCGCCCAGTCAGACCCTGGCTCCGAATCACATGAATGTGGCTGCTCTGCAGACTGAACTCTTTAGGAATAACCATGATGCTACTTCCTCCGATTCTCAGGACATCACAGTAGGAGAAGGACAAGACAGCTCAGCAGATGTGGTTTCAGCTGAGCAGAAACCACACATCAAGGATTCTACGCCTGAGATCTCAATGTGGGATTCAAGTCCTAGCAACCAAAACCTTAGAGCACTCCTAAAATGGATGAGAAGATGACGCGTTCAATTACAAATATATACATATACCATGACTTGCTATTTATGGACTGCCTAAAAATCCAACATTCTTCTTTGGAATCAAATTGCTTGATCTTTTAAAATTCTTGATTTTTTCTTAAGTTTATTTCCCCTTGTCTGTTCTCTCCCCCCAAATTAACGAAGTGCTTAGTTCTGGTAGAGAAATTGTTTTTAAAAAATGTAAATGCCTACATTTAAATGATCGCTTTAAAAAGCATTTAGATTAAGAGACTGAACAGGAGCGAGCATCTAAGGCTAGGGGCAAGGAAAACCTGTTGGCCGCAGCCCCTACCCCAGGCCACAAAATTCAGGGCACGACTTCTGTTGGTAACCTCACCACACTGAACTTACTGAAACTGACAATGTTAAATATTTAGCTTCACAAACTCTGTAAAAATGAGTTGTTGTGGCCTACAAAAAAAAAAAAAAAGGTATATACATATGTTACATCATACAATAATCTTAAAGGTCATATTTACAAAAGAAAATCTATTCACAGAAACACTGCGAAATTCTGATTCAGAATGCAGTACCTGGCCTTGGGGTTTCTGCAGTTTATTTTCAAAAAGCATTATTGCTCTACCATATAGGCAAAGGGTGAAACCAGTACTTTTCATAACAACAACAAAAATCATAGTTCTTGTCCAACAGGTAAGTTTAGACAACAACTAGGAATGTGGTTCACCATTCCTCAAGACCAAGAGAATATTGCATGTATCCATTACTTTTTAAATAAAGTGCACTCAGCTGCACGTCAGCAAGTGAAGAACTGCCACTGCTGCAATTAAATACTGTCGTCTGTTTTCCCTTCTGCAAAGCCATCTGACACCAAGGACAATTCCTGGAGGTGAAGTATTACAGGACGTTAGGGGCAGATAAAAACCCTTTTTAGGAAAAAGCCTAGGACAACCAAGAGGAGGCTGGGAGCTATCCTTAAAGGAGAACCTGGAAATGCCACCTTTATAAGACAGCCTGTGACAAAAACCCTCGAATGTGGACCATGCTCTTCACCCAGTACTGCAACTATCAAGAAACTCATCTCTTGATTTCTCCAATGTTCTCTGGCCTCACCTCTATTTTTTCCAAAGACTCTGGACAGCCAAGCAGAAAAAAAGTGACACAGGACAGTTTGTGATCAGTAACACTCCGTACCTCCAGAATCATATCCCCAAAAGGCAGAATGCCAAAAATATTTGTTTTAAACACCATGATACATAGGAGGAGGGAAAGAAAACAGGCAGATATCACACTTCAGGTTAAAATTCAGTCCTGCTCAAATGACATCACTTGAAATACCGTTGATGGAGATTGGAGCTGGTCCTTTCTTCAAAGCTGGGTGCCTAGAACAACGATTCACTACTCCCGGTAATCCTAGTGCAGTGTCTTGTACGGTGATTTCCTTGGACGTCATGGCGTAGACAGGTCAGCAATATTTCTGTTGGCAACCAGAAGAAACATGAGTAAAACACACGCTTTGTCCAAAAGAAAAGAATCCCTATGTCTCCACGGATGGCTTGCCACATGGCTCTGGCTGACTGACTCAGTCCTTAGATACCAGGTTTCTAAAAGTATCAAATGGCCCAATACCTTCAAATCAAAAGTTTTTTCAAGCATTATATATTTTAAGTTAAACATCCAAGGTAAAAATCTACCTAGGACCTTTACATTATCATTGAGGCTTTGGTTCTCTCCAGAGAACAGGAAAAAAAAATGTTAAGGGGAAGGAACAGAACCCCATACCCTATACCTGATCAGGACCCATGGGCATGCCAGCCATGGGCATGGCGTTCATGTTCATCTGTCCCATGGGACCACCGCTGCCGTTCATGTGCACCATACTGTACGCTGCAGGATTCCCCTGGTGGGCAAACTGCTGCTGGGGAAAGGTGCTGTGAAGAAAAGTGGGAAATTACCTCCTGGGTCACTTTCAAAACACAGGACAGGCACACAGAGACCACCACAATTCTGTCAGTGTTGCTATACTTAAGCAGAGAACATGAGCAAGAAAACTCAGACAGCCTGTCTTCTCTCTTTCACAGTTGTCTGTGCTCATACCCTTGTGGATATGCACACAGTAGGAAGGTGTCTCAGAATGGATGAGCCAAATAACACTCTCTAGTATCAGCCCAGGCCTTTGGATCTCCCCATCCAAACAGGCTTGGCTGCAAAACAGAGACTAATTCCCTGAACTTTCGACACATTCTAGTGGCTGACTTTCAAAGTCCCTGTTCTAGGAATTTCCCAGCAGTCCAGTGGTTAGACTCTGCACTTTCACTGCACAGGACCTGGGTTTGATCCCTAATCAGAGAACTGAGGTCCTGCAAGCCTGGTGCCACGGCCAAAAAAGAAGGCCCTGCTCTTCACCTGTTCCGGGCCAGGGTTCCTGACGGCCAGCCCTTCATTTCTGATGACTGATACATGGGTGCAGTCTGAGGATGCTGCATCATGGGATTCTGGGAGGGACCCATTCTTGATGACATCATCGCATTGGGAGGACTAGGCACTCGACCAAAGGCTGGATCTGGTTGTTGTCCCATCCCTTTAAAAAAGAAAGAAGAAAAAGAAGGTACAACGTTCAAATGGAATATCAGCTTTCTATAGAAACTTGAGGTTCCTTTTTTTTTTTAAGGTGGGGGAATGTGGTTAAGTATAAGGTATAAAGATGCTGCTGGTCAGTAATTCTTGCTTCTCCACAAGGTGACAACCAGAGCAACAGGCTTCCCATACAGACACCCCCCATCTGGATCCCCCAAAGGGCAGCCACCCCAGTGAGCTTTCTGACACTAGGACACCAGGTCACGGCCCTCTGCCCTCCAGCCCTCTTTAGAGCACAGGGCTGCTGTCCCTGACTGAGGGATGCACCCTCAAATGTCAGCTCCCCAAGAGATTCCTGGAGCCCCACTCCTTCATGCTTCTGGAACCTCACAGAGGCATGCCTTTAATTAACATGCCCAAACCACCAAGGAAAGGAACTCAGAAAGCCTACACAGCGCCTTCCTCTCACTGTTCAGCAATGGCAGAGTTCTACTACACTGGGACATACTGGGGCGGGGATGGCCTGGCCTGGTACGGCCTTCTTCCAAATTAAGATGTGAGGAACTGAAAAAACAAGACCAAGGCGGAGAAACCTCAACTATTGAACGATCATCTACCTCAATGACAATCACCTGTACACTGAAGTAGACAGTTTTGTTCTGCTATTTTTAGTTAATCTGTTTCTCTTATGAAATAGTAAGAGAGTGAATAGCATTTGTTTTCAACATACAACACATCTAGTGAACATTACGTCCTCAGGAGTGTTACTTGGGGGTAGACATGACCACTGTCAAGTGTACCGTAATTTGAAGGGTATGGAAACTGCTGGGGTGGAGCTTGCGGCATGGCAGGCCCAGCCAGGACCCCATCCATGCTAGGGGACGCAGTCACATTCGGGGGTGGACTGAAGGCCTGGGTTTGCTGCTGCTGCTGTTGCTGCTGCTGTTGCATCATCATCGCCACCCTCTGCTGCCGGAAGTGATGACTCAGCAGCTCTCTGCTGCGCTGGGCAACCATCTGAGCGTTAAGGAAACCCTGCTAACACCAGAGAAAAGAACACAATTACACACGTACAGCAAGAGTCAGCCAGTTTCACGTGTATGGTGCACGCATGACACATTAGGTATCAAAGAAAAAAATACCCAATGCTTTTCTTTATCATTAGAAAAAAGGAAATGCCCAATTCTCATTATGGTAACAGCTTTCTGACTCAGTATGGGGGTGGGTGTTGGGAGAGCAGAACAGGGACCTCCGTATTATTGGGGGCTAGGGGACAAAAGCAGCTTCCCAGGTGGCTCAGTGGTAAAGAATCCACCTGCCAAGCAGGAGAAGCAGGTTTAATCTCTGGGTGGGGAAGACCCCTTGGAGAAGGAAATGGCAACCCATGCCAGAATTTTTGCCTGAGAAATCCCATGGACAGAGCAGTTTGTCAGGCTACAGTCTGTGGGGTTGCAAAAGAGTCAGACACAATTTAGCAACTAAACAATAACACGGAGAAGGCGATGGCACCCCACTCCAGTACTCTTGCCTGGAAAATCCCATGGATGGAGGAGGCTGGTGGGCTGCAGTCCATGGGGTCGCTGAGGGTCGGACACGACTGAGCGACTTCACTTTCACTTTTCACTTTCATGCATTAGAGAAGGAAATGGCAACCCACTCCAGTGTTCTTGCCTGGAGAATCCCAGGGACGGGGGAGCCTGGTGGGCTGCCGTCTATGGGGTCGCACAGAGTTAGACACGACTGAAGCGACTTAGCAGCAGTGAACAATAACAACGGGATGAAAGCAGCCAAGTCATCAGGCTTTAACATAATTAGGAAACAGTCCTCAAAGTGAGAGAATATTTAGGAGTAGAACTTGAGGACAAACTTCTTAAAAACTGTGAAATAAAACAAAGGGGCAGGAATGAGATTCTGTTTGGGGGAGAAACAAAAGAGAAGCCAAAAATACAGCAAAGGAGTGCAGTTACATGCAAAGAAGCGTGAATCCACTCCTAAAGGCCTTGGAGTCTCTCTAAACCTCTGACGGGGGAGAGCAAGGAGGTGATGTCATTAAAGCGCTGAACAAGGCAGCTGATCTGCCAGCTAGGAGAGACCATCTCCAAAAAGCAAACCTTAATCACCTTTTTAGAAATTATCCTAGCTCAGCTGATAACAGGATGTCTGATTATCAAGAAAATATACAGGTACTGGTACTTCCAAGCACACCTAAGAGAGTGAAAACTAGGCATTTCACAGTTGTTTAACAGTATTTCAAACCACAATAAGGGATTTTCGTTTAGTCATTTGCCTTGTGCACACTATGGAAATGCCTTAATACAGTGTCCAGCATGGGCTGAAGGCAGAGACCATTAAGAACATCCCTCCCACCATGGGAAATCAGTCATCTCAAAGACTGTCACTGAGAGTGGGATTATGAATTTTTTTTCCCCTGCTGCTTTAGACTTCTTATATCAAATTCTACCCAGTGAGAATGTAGTTTCACAATCCAGGACCAGAGAAAAGTTTACAGATTTATTATTTTCAATCCCTAAAAAGTAAGTGGTAGCAGTTTCACAACACAGCATGTGATCACAAAGGGAATTAACTTTAAAAACACCAATCAGTGGTTTAAAAAAAAAAAAAAGAACCTCTTCCTCCAATTCTTCCTAGTGACCAATAGGAAAAGATGAAGGCAAGAACGAAAGTGTGACAGGACCCTGGGATGGTTTCTTACACAAGGAATTTGAGATTGTGTACTCTTTGTTTAATAAATATTTCCTGAGAGTCAAGCAGGGGCCAAGCCTTGTGCAGAGCATTCAAGCCCTCAGCACGAAGAGACGCATCCTCACCTGGGAGTTGACCTGCGGCTGCATCATGGGCCTCATCGCCGTTGCCCCGCCAGCAGTGGGGTTTTCCATTTTCATTTCAAGTGCCTGACGGCTCTGATTCAAAAACTGGGGAGAGTCAGGGTGGTTAGGATGCAAGTGGAGCTCATTAATGAGGCCAAAACAACTATCTACACCCTCGGCACCACCCAGAAAGATCGTGACAACACCTCTAAACCCATTAACCTGGCTAAGTTATGGCTAAGCTAAACCAGGACACTCTCACATTTCAAAAAGGCTGGTGCTGAAAAGCCCCTGGCCAGCACAGCAGGCTTTCATGTTCACTATCAGAGGAAAAGTGAAAGTGCAATTCTACACCTTAAAGAGTATCTTCAACAGGAACCCAAAGGATTTATAAAGTCAATTTTCCCTGGCATAATTTAGGCCACTGGGGAAACAGCTTTAATTTTATAAAAGTAACAATGGAGAAAACTACTTCTGTTACCTCTTCCTAGGTAATTTTTATTGGAAAGAAACTGTAACAAGTAAAGGGATACCGTGAACGCATTAGCACAGCTCTCCTGAGTAGCTACACTGACTTTAGGGAACATCAATGCAAGAGTCCTCAGCTCGCTGGATTCTCAGTTCACTCATCTGCTTATGTGGTTCAGTCTCCCCACATTTAAGAACTCTGCACACTCAAGATACAAAAAAATATAAACAATTAAATCCCTAAAACTTTGTTACGAACTAAGGAACAATGGGAAGAGATATTAAGAGAGCTCAAGTTTTATATCACATCTAGAAAGCAGAGGTTCCTTAAAGGGAGTACTCAAATCAATAAGGTTTCACAGTGTAGTGCAAGTCGCTCAGTCATGTCTGACTCTTTGCGACTCCATGGACTATACACAGTCATGGAATTCTCCAGGCCACAATATTGGAGTGGGTAGCCTTTCCCTTCTCCAGGGGATCTTCCCAACCCAGGAAGAACCCAGGTCTCTCACACTGCAGGCAGATTTTTTACCAACTGAGCTCAGGGAAGCCAATAAGACTTCAATCCTGTCTATTAATAGCAAGGACATTTTAATAATAAAAACTGTCTATCTCTAAGGCTATGAAGCCATCAAGAAACACTATTCTCCCCAAAGAGCAATCCTGACATTTTTTGTTTTTCAACCTGTACAGTGGAATATTCTTACAGAAAGGTATCCAATTCTAGTACAGCCACTCCCAGCAAGGAGCTGTCCACACAAACACAACGTTACACAGCAATGAAAACAAAAGGAGTTTCTTTAGTTGAGGAGGACAGAGAGCCAGTGGCGGGAGCTGAAGAACACAGTCTGAAACGGAAGAGGAAAATGAAGAGGAAGTGGCAAAGGCAATGGGCGTGTGACTGGTTACCTGCTGGCCCTGCAGCCTCTGCTGAAGCTGCATTCTAAGTTGCTTGGGAGTGTTTGTTCGGGGTCTCATGATGTTGGCCCGAGGGTGCATTCCTTGGAGAGGAAAACTGCCTTGCTGGTTCATCTGATTCATCATCGAGTTAAAAGGTGGTGACTGTCCCTGAAGATTAAAGCCTCCTTGCATCGGAGGCCCCTGCCCCGGGTATGTCTGCCCGTATAATGCTGCCTTCTGCTCCATCATTACTGCTGCTTCTTGGCCTTGGAAAGCGTCCTGTTTGGGCTCCAACGCTTGTCCCTAAACATCAAACACATAAATGAACAGTGAAGTACACATGCGGAAGCAACAGAAACCAAACCCACTAAAAGAGGTGAAAAATAAAGTCAATGTACGTGATGACGGTGCTGTGGGATTTCACCACCAAAACCAAGCTCACTGCCTGAAGCGCCACGAGAGCGGAGACCGTGCCATCTTTTAACGCTGTGCCCTAGTGCCCATGCACCACAGGGTCTCACACAGAGAGGTGCGCAAATATTTTCTGAGCCAACTATCAACAAAGTACTGAGGACCTGGAGAAATACTGTTTCTTCCAAACAAGATTTCTGTACCAACAATGAATTCTCATGTACTCTGCCCAAGAATGTTTTTGAAGGTGGTAAGAGGTAAATTTAGTAGAGACAGGTAAATCAACAACAGTTCATGTCCCCTGGGGTGTAGTCACCACATGAGCAAAACTTAAAGGTGGTCAGTCGTCCACTACTATTTGTATCTGAGAAGAAAGAAACCTATTAATTCAACAAGTATTTATTTAGTGGTATGTGCCAGGTATCACTTCTCTGCATGCTAACCACACATACAAAGTAACATCCAGCAGAAAAACTAAACACTCTGAAGGAGGGGACAGCCTGCAGCGTTAAGATAAGAAAAGCCAGGCAGGTGCTGCGTTGGCCTTTATTTTCTCGTCCTCAAGCACGGAGTGCCACGCGTGCAGTCAACACCCTAACCCACACCTCACCCCTCGCGACCGTGACACCATTCTCAATGTTCTGCCCCCTCTCGGGGCTTTCCCTGGAGGACTGTTAAGAGTTCATCTGCACCAGGCCCTCTTCTTTTCTCTCACTCTCTCTCCCACTGGTGACAACTGTCAAGTGTCTGTCTCTAGCTCCAGGGCCTTGGACTCTCACTGTGCTCATGCAGAAGCCCATCCAACATCTTAACCCAGAAGGCTCAGGCATCTCAAACTTAGCATGTAGAGGACAAAAGGCATGATTATCAACAGTTCTTCCTACAGAAAAAAAAAAAGCCCAATTCTCCTTCAATCTTCACTACTCACCAAAACACATGGCAACATCATGTACCCGGAACTAAATGCCAGCACCTCGATTTCTCACAGTCTCCTTCCCAAGTGTGCAAGTGCACACGTGTGCACACACAGCCCAAGTCCTGCCAGCTTTTCCTCAGTGACGTATCGGATAGGCTTCTCTTCCTACAGTCCACTGCCCAAGACACCTCTACTCTGTGCCTCTTCTAGACAGCAATCTGACATTTCTGTTTACAAAGTAAATCATACTATTAATATAACACACCTGTATTTCTCTTGCTAACCCTGCTAAAATGACAGCAAACAAGTTAAAAGGTAGTATGTATCAAAAAAAAAAAGAGAGAGAGAGAGAATATTGAAGGCAACAAGATACAAAAATTTGAATAGGCATCTGGTAGACAGAAAGGAGAAAACTGAGAACCATTTACTTGCAGAGAAAACCCTCTTGAGGCCTGAGCCAATGTCTCCCGTGGAGCTAGGGCAGCACTCCGCTACGGACGGCAGAAGGTCAAGGAGTGCGCCCAGACAAGGGGCGGATCAGGAGTCTGAGCAAGAGCAGGGAGCCCCCCAGCTCCAAATGGCTGTATCTTCCACCTACTTCCACAAGGCCTTGGTTCAGGGACACCAAGCCCAGAAGAGGGGAGGAGCAGGGCAGGGACTGAAAACAGGGAATCTTAGATCCTTATAATTTCCAGTAAATTTTTATATTTTAGAACTTTGTATCTTAAGCACTATAGGATCATCAACTTGCCTCCCCATCCCAGCCCCCAAAATGCAACCAGGTAATTTAAAAATTTCTAGGCAAGAAAGAGTGTTTTCTAGAAAATCTATATAAAATTCTGTATGGGGGATGGGGGCAATGACAACTCAACATGCTGCAGTCTGGGGGGACCTGAAATAAAGGCCAGTCTCCCCACTCCCACTTAGTCACTTTCAGTGAAGACAACTGATCCTGCATTCTTAAATATAAAAAGATAATCAAGGATCACCAGATAACTTGATGATGAAAGCTTCCAATATCAAAGTGACTCAAACAGGAAGTAACTTAAAAGTACAGAAGATTAAAAAAAAAATAAAAAGCCACCACCGAACCCATGTAACACCCAACATGTCAACAGACATCCCAGAAAGATCAGGAAAAAAAGATTAAAATCATTGAAGAAATATTTTTAAATGCCCCCAAACCAAAGGGAATATCTGCTTGTGTATTAGTAATACACAACAGAATGAATGAAACAAGACCCATATCAAGACAAAGAATCATGGAATTTCAGAGGGAAAAGATTCCTACATAATTCCAAAGAGAATAAATGGGTAACACACAAAAGTAGAGGAATCAGACTGGAATACGACTCAAGGACAACACTGGATGCCAGAAACTATGGAACTATTTTTTCATAAGAGGAAATTATTTTCAACTTAGAATTTCTGACACAGTTACACTGAGGGTAGAGACTGTATGTGCCCATGTGTATGCAGTGGGTACAGGCATGGGGGTGCTTGCTGAACAAACAGGATATAAATACAGACATAAAATTTCTTATCTAAAATGCCAAAACAAATTTTAAACTCTAAAAAAAAAAAAAAAAAGACTAAAATTTTTTCATTAGTACCCAGTGTATTTTACAGCAAAACCTGGCCTGAACCTGTATGAAGCAATACATAATCTCTATAATATCCCACTTAGTGTGATTATGTATTTTGCTGTAGAATTATTAGCTCGTTTGATCACAGGCTACTGCCCCAAAATTATAGTATTGCTTGAAATTTATAAAGAGTATTTTGTAATATACAGTGTACCAATGCACCATTCTAACCTTCTAAAATCCCCAAATTCCTCAATTTCAAAGCATATCTGACACCCAGGTTCAGATAAGGGACTATAAATGTGTAGTCAACTTTCAAATCCAGGAATCAATAGACAGAATGAAGCTGGTAAAAGCAATAGCTGCATAAGCATATTTCTTAGAAGTATTATCAAAATACAGAGGTGAGTTTCACTATCTTCCAGTGAGGCAAATGACTGTGGTTCTTCCATAAGCATATTTTTCTATCATTTTATTTTTCATTTAAAAACAGATTACTTTGCTAAAAAATAAAAATTACAACAAAAAAAGGAAGACCAGATTCAGCAGAGTAAGGACTCTGCTGACAATCCTTCCATGGCTTCCTAAGACACAGAGAAAGTACCTCCCCCAGCTCACACCACTCCCTCTTTGCTCTTGGCAACCTCAGCCACTTCCTAGAACCCACAAGCTCTTTCCTAGCTAAGCACCTTTGAGTTAGCTGTTCTTCTTCTAGACTATCCTTCCCCTAAGATGTCTGCCTAGCTGGCTCTTTCTCATCCTTCAGGTATCAACTTATATGTCACCTCTCCAGAAAAACCTTTCTTATTCGAACCAGTCCCCATTAATCTCTATCTCATCAACCTGTATTTGAAAACAGAAACATTTTTAAACTAAAGAATGAACTATAAACAAGCTCCCGCTAAAAGAAACTTGGCAAACTATTTATAATACACTGGACAAGTTAACCGTCATCCTGTAAACATGTTTAGAGACGTTTGAATATCCCGCCCCACCCTAAGAAAAGGTTCCTTAAATAAAATGGTCTCATAGCATTACATGCCTTTCCTAGTACCTGCTCCTTCATCATGCCTACTTCCATCAGTGTGGTTCCATGCCTGAGCTCTGAGGGCAGGAAATTAAGTTGTTCACTATTGCTCCTCAGTCTCCAAGAAAAGACTGATTGGTATACACAAGATAAGTATTTCTAAACAAAGGAAAATGAAAAGTCGAAGTTGCTCAGCCGTGTCCGACTCTTTGCCACCTTTGGACTATACAGGAATTCTCCAGGCCATGGAATTCTCCAGGCCAGAATACTGGCGTGGGTAGCCTTTCCCTTCTCCAGGGGATCTTCCCAGCCCAGGGATCAAACCCAGGTCTCCCACATTGCAGGCGGATTCTTTACCAGCTGAGCCACCTGGGATTCAACAAGCAAATTAATAGCTAAACAAAAAGCACCATTTGAGATCAACAACATAAAATCCCATTGGAACTATTAAACACATCTCAATCACCAGAAAACACAAAATATGTTCAATCTTGCTAAACAGATAAATATGATTTAAAACACGAATCTGTGTCGGCCATTAGACTGGCAAGAACAATCATGTTCAGTACTTGTCCAGTCACTTGCTCATTCACACCGTGGGTTCTCTCCTCTTTGGGGGCCGGGCCAGCAGTGCTGGTGAGGGGTACAGACTGTAGCCATCACATGCTGCTGTAGAAAAGCAGCTGTGCAATCGTTCAGGAAAACCACCCGAGAGTATGTAGATAAACCTCTAAAATAAGCACTCTAACCCAATTATCCTTTCTCTTGGATTGTGGCTAAGAAAACAGCCTCCGTGAACAAGATGGATGTAATTCACAGAATTATAACAATACTTAGGAACAATTACATTTTCATCAGTAGATAACTGGTTAAAGAGTGTTTAACAAAATGGATATTATCTGACCATTAAAGATGTATATGTTAAACAAAAAAGATGACTTTCTTAAGGTAAAACAGACCTCCAAAGTATATTTAGCCTACTCTCTTTTTATATACATACACTCAAAAGTTACTTATGATTCTTTGTGCCAAGAGTATGGAGGATGTTCAACTTTTTAAAAACATATGGACTTCCGTGATTGTCAGATTTTTATATAAGCACCATTAACTATTTTATCATGAGGACAAAGACGCTATTTTCAGCTTCGGTAAAATCCCAGCAGCAGTTAGTTTCCTGGTCCTCATGTGACCCTCACGTCCTCCCCCAGCCAGTAAGACGCCACTCCTCCCCAGCAGGGTCACAGACGGCTGGTACCCCCAGGAGGACATCATCACTGCTCTGCATTTCTCACCCACCCTTTAAAAAGCTCTGTAGAGTGCTGCCACATTAGAGTACACACGTTTTTATACCTGTCTGTTTCCCCAACAAAGCCTGAGAACCAAGACCATTCCCCGCTTATCACTGAACACACAGACTGAAACAGTGCCCCTAAACATGCATCCTATATATGAAAAGATCCACCACAAAATTTATGTTTCAAAAAATAGATTCATAAAGGGCATATTTTCATACAGCTGAACAGATGACTGCAAACAGGAGATGGTGGTGTTGAGATGGTCACAGATTTACCACTGTAAACAGGTTTTGTTTACCACAAAAAAAAAAGTCTGTCTCCTCAGGGTATACACTCGTCTGCTAGGTAGTAAAGAGAAGTTAATTATAAAAATAAGGATTCAATATTATAACATAAGCAAAAAGCAGCATTTTAAAAACCGCATAGTGGTTTTAACTGGATCATTTCTGTGGGTGCCTAAAATGTGACATCTTTATAAAACAGCAAACTGCTGTTTGTTCTATCACAATTAAAAAGTATTTTCTAAATTTAATGCTCATATCCATGAACACAGTGCTTTATCATAAGGAAAAGGAAAGATTAGGTGCTGTCATACATGGCTTCTCTCTCACAGACACACCTTCTCCCCTAGTTCCATGGTACACAAGTTCAGGAATGCCCAGAGCTCTGTTACACACACACACGCACGCACACCACACACCACACACGCACGCACACACTCTTCTACTTCCATGGTACACACACATGCACTTCTACTTCCATGGTACTGCTACCTACCTGATTTACAAGTTCAGGAATGCCCAGAGCTCTGTCAATCTCCTCCAGGCCTGTGGCATCTGTGTTGCTCAAGAGTGTGTGCAACTGGTCCAACAGTGCTCTTTCATCACTCTGGCCTTCTAGGTTAGAAGGTGGCCCAAGGAGATCATCCAGGGAATTCCTAAGAATTGGCCTAAAAAGAGACATGTAATCAACTTCAATGGTGCCTTTCCTCTTTGGAAAAAAAGGCAAAGTAACCCCACACGATATTTTTAACATGCAGTAACTCAAATGATACAAGTATTCATTATAAACTAACAGAACAGCAGACTAGAACAAGTGGCATCAATTTAAATTCAAGACCCATCATTCTAAACCTCACCAGGTCATCTTCAACCACCATATCCTAGCTCACAACTTCCAACCCCACCACCAAAATGTAGCTGCTAGATATTTAGAGGACAGCAGAGATTTGGCAGGGGCAGGGAGAAGGATGGGAGGAATGCAGAGGGCAGTGTTTTCAAGACCCTACTAGAAGAGAAGTGACAGTTAGGATACTTGCAGGTTGGAAAAATCAAAAAAAGAAAGAAAAAAGGGAGACATGCTGAACTGAGTCTGGGGATCTACCAAAATAACCTGGTTTCACACATGGCCCACAGAGCTCACGTACGACACACCCCACACACCCACAGCAATGCCACAGCTTTCCAACATATCACAGGAGCATGGAGCTAGACAATATATCCAGCCTCAGAAAAATTCTGTGATGAAACTATTCGCTCTCTACCGAGCAGAGAAACAATCAAGCTAATAAACTCAAGTAATCACACTTCCATCTTTTCAACAGATCAATTCGTTTTCATTTGTTTAATTTATTGTAGAACTCAAGTTAAAGCTGACATTGACAGAGGGCCTCTTTCATGCAAATGAGTTACTGACCAAGCTGAAAAGTGAAATACAGGCCTAATCCACAAAAATAGAAGAGCGCTTTATTTTACTTCCACCTTCATCCCTGAAATATTTTAAACAATTTTAAAAAAGAATTATCCAATCCTTAATAATGAACTTTTCAGAAAAGCAAGGCTCACCCTCCGAGCACCATTTATCTTGTCAAACTAGTGCTAGCTTATACCCCTCTGCGTGGAAGAGGACTGTTACATTATGAGAGACAACTGTGGCACACGGAAGCTCCAGGCATGACCACTCGACCGTCCTGATGGCTGACAGTACAGTGCTGTCTCTTCCCTCTCCAGTCACCACCACTGCCTGCTGTCTCGGCGTTATTTTACACACAGATGGCAATGAGTACCTCATTCATAGAGAGTTTTTCTCATTCTCTTCCAGGTTTGTTCCTATGCTCTAACCCCCTTCTACATAATCCAATGCTTCCATTCTCTATAGAGCCACTTAATAAAGCCCCACCTATTTTGGGTCCCATGAGGGCCTTGTTCCATGGACAACATGCCATCTGGCCAGGAACCAGGTTGGTTTGATGGTGCTGCTTGGCCATAAGGACTGACCCCCATCCCCATGGGAATCTCACCAGGCCCTGGGGGAGCAAAAAAAAAAAAAAAGGTGGGTGGGGTAAATGTTCAAATAAGTCAATGGCCAAAGTTGGCCTAAAACATCCAGTTTTCTTTTCTTCTGAAGGGGCTACTTACGCATCTGAAGCATCTGTGGCTGTGGCTGCTGCTGCTGCTGCTGCTGCATCACTGGTCTCGCACCTGGGATGCTATTGGACCGAAGTGGCATGGCGGGCATCGAGCCACCCATGGCAGGTCTGGGTAAAGAAGCATTATAATCAGTTCCTGGTCTCCCCATGGCATTTGAATTCACAGGTTCCATGCGGCTGGCCTTGGAGCTCGGTAAGCCCCAATCTCCTGAGGAAGGCGCCTGATTCACAGTCACATTTCTGTTTGGCCCACCTGAAACAGAAATGATGAGGTATTTTCCATATTGGAAAGAAATTCTTATGTCATACAGATGCGATCATTAAGACACAAGATCCTTGACAAAAAAGTGCTTTGTCATTCTCAGATTAGGGCTGGCCAACAATTTCTAACGGGCCACCACAGGCACACCTTTGCAATACTGTGCTTTGCATATACTGCCACTTTTACAAGCTGAAGATCTGTGGCAACCCTGTGTTGTCATATGATGGCTAGCATATTTTAGCAATAACATGTTTTTAAGTTAAAGTATGTACATTCTTTTTGATACGGTTCATGAGTTTCTAACAGCAAGTATACAGATGTGATTTGCCATTCTCTCCTCTAGTAGATCACGTTTTGTCAGAACGCTCTGCTATGACCTGTCCATATGGGGTGGCCCTATACAGCATGGCTCATAGCTTCATATCAAAAAGATATGACACCAAAAGATGAGTCCCCCAGGTCTGAAGGTGTCCAGTATGCTCCTGCGGAAGAGTGGAGGACAACTACTAACAGCCCCAGAAAGAATGCAGAGGTTGGGCCAAAGGGAAAACAACACTCAGTTGTGGATGTGTCTGGTGATCAAAGTAAAATCCGATGCAGTATAGAACAGTATTGCATAGGAACCTGGAATATTAGGGTACACGAATCAAGGTAAATTGGATGTAGTCAAGCAGGAGATGGCAAGAATAAACATCGAGATCTTAGAAAACATTGAACTAAAATGGACGGGAATGGGTGTATTTAGGTGACCATTATATCTACTACTGCGGGCAAGAATCCCATAGAAGAAATGGAGTAGTCCTCATAATCAACGAAAGAGTCTAAAATGCAGTACTTGGGTGCAACCTCAAAAATGAAAGAATGATCTTGGTTCATTTCCAAGGCAAGCCATTCAACATCGCAGCAATTCAAATCTATGCCCCTACCAATAAGGTCGAAAAAGCTGAAATTGATCAGTTCTATGAAGACCTAGAAGAATTCCTAGAACTAACACCAAAAAAAGATGGTCTATTCATCACTGGGGATTGGAATGCAAAAGTAGGAAGTCAAGAGATACCTGGAGTAATGGGCAAGTTTGGGCCCTGGAGAACAAAATGAAGCAAGGCAAAGGCTAACTGAATTCTGCCAAGAGAATGCACTTGTCATAGCAAACATCCTGTTTCAACAACACAAGAGATGACTTTACACATGGACATCACTAAATGGTCAATATCAAAATCAAGGTGATTACATTCTTTGTAGCCAAAGATGGAGAAGCTGTATACAGGCAGCAAAAACAAGACATGAAGCTGACTGTGGCTCGGATCATCAAACTTCTCATATCAAAATTCAGGCTTAAACTAAAGAAAGCGGGAATAACCACTAGGCCTGCCAGGTAGGACTTAAGTCAACTCCCCTATCAAAATACAGTGGAGTAATGAGTAAGACTCAAGGCATTAGATCTAGCTAACAGTATGCCTGAAGACCTATGGACGGAGGCCCATAATATTGTACAGGAGACAGCAAACAAAATCATTCCAAAGAAAAGGAAAAGCAAGAAGGCAAAGTGGTTAACTAAGGAGGCTTTACAAATAGCTGAAGAAAGAAGAGAAATGAAAAGCAAGGGAGAAAGGGAAAGGTACATCCAACTAAATGAAGAGTTCCAAAGAACAGAACAGAGAGGCAAGATGGCCTTCTTCAATGAACAGTACATAAAACTAGAAGAAAACAAAAGGAGAAAGACCAGACACCTCTTCAGGAAAACTGGAAATATCAAGGGAACATTTTGCCCAAAGATAGGCACAATAAAGGACAGAAATGGTAGAGACCTAGTAGACACTGAAGAGACAGAGATGAAAAGAATACAGAGGAGAACCATAAAAAGACCTTAATGAACCACATGACTATGATGGTGTGGTCAGTTACCCAGAGCCAGATGTTCTCGAGACTGAAGTCAAGTGGGCCTTAGGAATCTTGCTGTTAATAAAGCTAGCGGATGCAATGGAATTCCAGTAGAGCTATTCAAAACCCTAAAGAATCATGCCATCAAGGTGTTACATTCAATATGTAAGCAAATCTGGAAGACCTAGCATCGGCCACAGGACTAGAAAAGGTCAATCCTCATCCCACTTCCCAAGAAGGGTAGTACTAAAGAATGTGCTAATCATCGGACAATTGTACTCATCTCCCATGCTAGTAAGGTCAAGGTTAAAATTTTGCATGCTAGGCTTCTGCATTACGCTAACCAAGAACTTCCAGAAGTCCAAGCTGGGTAGAAAAGGAAGAGGAACCAGAGATCCGACTGCCAACATTTGCTGGATCATAGAGAAAGCTAGGGAATTCCAGAAAAACATCTATCTCTGTTTCAATGACTAAGCTAAAGCCTTTGTGTCGATCATAACAAACCATGGAAAGCTCTTAAAGAGATGGAAATACCAGACCATCTTATCTGTCTCCTGAGAAACCTGTATGCAGATCAAGAAGCAACTGTTAGAACCCTGTATGGAACAAGTGATTGGCTCAAGATTAAGAAAGGAGCACAACAGCACTTTCTGCTGTCACCCTGTCTGTTTAACCTATATGATGAGCAAATCATGAGAAATGCTGGGCTGGATGAATTACAAGCTGGAGTCAAGATAGGCGGGAAAAACATCAACAACCTCAGATATGCGGATGATACCATTCTAACAGCAGAAAGCGAAAAGACTCTTGATGATGGTGAAGGAGGAAGGTGAAAGAGCCAGCTTAGAACTAAATATTAAAAAGACTAAGATCATGGCATCTGGCCCCATTACTTCAAGGCAAACAGAAGGGGAAAAGGTGGAAGCAGTGACAGATTTCCTCTTCTTGGGATCCAAAAATCACTGCAGATGATGACTGAAGCCAGGAAATCAGAAGACAGCTGCTTCTTGGCAGGAAAGCTATGAAAAACCTAGACAGTGTGTTGACAAGCAGAGACATTACTCTGCTGACAAAGGTCCATACAGTCAAGGCTATGGTCTTCCCAGTGGTCACGTACGGTTGTGAGAGCTGGACCATAAAGAAGGCAGAACGCCAAAGAACTGATGCCTTTGAACTGTGTTGCTGGAGAAGACTCCTGAAAGTCCCTTGGAAAGCAAGGAGATCAAACCAGTCAATCTCAAGGGAAATCAACCCTGAACACTCATTGGAAGGACTGATGCTGAAGCTCCAATATTTTGGTCATCTGATGTGAACAGCCGACTCACTGGAAAAGTCCTTGATGCTGGGAAAGATTGAGGGCAGAAGGAGAAGAGGGCAGCATCAGAGGATGAGATGGATGGATGGCATTACCAATGCAATAGACATGAACTTGGGCAAACTTCGGGAGATGGTGAAGGACAGGGAGGCCTGCCGTGCTACAGTCTATGGGGTCACAAAGAGCTGGACACAAACAACATTCTTTTTTAGACATAATACTATTGCACACTTAAGAGACTACAGTATAGGCTTCCCTGATGACTCAATGGTAAAGAATCCACCTGCCAATTCAGGAGGATCCCTGGTTTAATCTCTGGTCCGGGAAGATCCCACATGCCTTAAAGCAGCTAAGTCCATATGCCACAACTATCGAGTCTGTGCTCTAGAGCCTGCTGCTGCTGCTGCTGCTAAGTCGCTTCAGTCGTGTCCCACTCTGTGCAACCCCATAGATGGCAGCCCATCAGGCTCCACCGTCCCTGAGATTCTCCAGGCAAGAACACTGGAGTGGGGTGCCATTGCCTTCTCCAATGTATGAAAGTGAAAAGTGAAAGTGAAATCGCTCAGTCATGCCCGACTCTTCGCGACCCCATGGACTGCAGCCTACCAGGCTCCTCCGTCCATGGGATTTTCCAGGCAAGAGTACTGGAGTGGGGTGCCATTGCCTTCTCCGGCTCTAGAGCCTAGGAGCTGTTAAGTACCGAAGTCTACGTACCTAGAGTCTGTGCACCACCACAACTGAAGCCACCACAACGAGAAGCCCACACACCACAACTAGAGACTAGTGCCCATTCGCCAAAACTAGAGATAAGTCCACACAGCAATGAAGACCCAGCACAGCCAGAACTATATAATTCAAAAAAAAAAAAAAAGTGAGACTACAGTATAATGCAACCTATTATGCACTAGGAAATCAAAAATTCACGACTTGCTTTATTGTGAAGACTCCACGTCCCCAATGCAGGGGACCCAGGTTCAGTCCCTGGTTGTGGAACTAAAATTCCACATGCCACATGGCACAGCCAAAAAATAAAAAGAAAATGCCTTGGACAGAAAGCCTCCTTGAGAGTTTAAATCACCAAGACACAGAATAAGCGAAGGATGCTCATAAAAGAAACATGCTCCTGTTATTCAAAATCCTATTTAACTCTATTTCAGTGGCTGTAAGTATTTTAAATTTGCTTTTCCCAAAAGAAATTTAAATTAGACCCTGATGCTGGGAAAGACTGAACGCAGGAGGAGAAGGGAACGATAGAGGATGAGATGGTTGGATGGCATCACTGACGCGATGGACATGAGTTTGAGCAAGCTCTAGGAGTTGGTGATGGACAGGGAAGCCTGGCATGCTGCAGTCCATGGGGTCACAAAGAGTCAGACACAACTGAGCGACTGAACTGAACTGATATTAATTAGAAATAACATACCCATATTTGAGCCGTAATTTTCCTGATTATCCATCATTCTTGGATTGCCGCCCAACATGGGTTGCTTTGGTAACATGGGGAAAGCACCAATATTCTTTACTGGAGGACTTGAGCCAACGGAAACAGGACTGTCTAGAGATACTGCCCGGTTATACGGAGGACGGACAGACTGTACAGGCTGCGGACTCCTCAAACCTGTTAAAAACACAGAAGCATGATACATAAGTATCTTCTGATGGTGCAGTACATAATTAAGTACAAAACATAAATACCAATACCACCCACCCAAGAATATCTTTCTTCCCAAAATGAACACTGTCTTTTTTTTACAAAATAAACACTTAGCACCAAAAGAAATTCAAAAGAATAAAGAAAATTGGCCTCCTATTTCAAATAAAGTAAAAAAACAAGAGTCCTGGTGTTTGCTGAAGTACTGGGCACTTTTCTACAGCCTGACATAGTCATTCACATTCAGCTTCACTTTATATTAAATAGTAAAGATTTTACCAACGTTTCAAGGTCCTGGAAGTTCTTCAATATGCATACTTAAAGTTTAAAATTTTACATTTAAATATAACCAGATAAGTTGCTTCTAGTCAAATAAGGACTATAACATAAAGTTTCCAAATTTTTTTCCCAATCCATTAGACTGATCTAATTATCTATGCATTATAGTTGAGGAAACAGTGCCACTAAAAATGAATAACCACCTTTCCAGATAATTGTGGGATTACTCTTTTTCAATTGATACATGTAATATATCCTTGTTACGCTGATGAATCTAAAAGTACTCAGGTACAGGCAAAAAGTTAGGTGAAACCAGCAAACACCAAAGTAAATTAGTATCAAAGGACAAGTTTTGATTTGCTTTTTAATCTGATTCTCTGTGGCCAAGACAAATAAAGGTACTAGTAAGGAGCTAGAACCTACGACTCACCTGTAGCAACCAAAGAAGAATATTTTCCTATAAGTTACATGATTGCTGGCCCCATATTAGTTAGAAATAGGCAACTGTACAAAAAGGTTTTTAAAGCATCTACGTTATAAATTAGTAAAAAAAAAAAAAAAACTAAGGCAGAGTACACGTTTTAAAGTTGGGTCCTAGTCTTAATGTAAGAGTACACACAGGTGTGCAGAAAAGTTCAAAAGGCGGCAAGAATAAAATCTAGTTCTTTCTTACCCAGAGAATTAGCTCCTTGAAACATCTGTGGCTTAGTTCCCAGGTTACTACCACTTGTGGGTATGGAATTATTGTAGAAGTCAGAATTAGTCAGATCACCAAGAATAGCATCTAGATTATCCAAGTCTCCGGATCCCTGAAAATATTTTTTTTTAATTAACCAGTGTTCATTACGAGATACATAGGTATAAACATATTCATCAGAAGAAACGAAACAGGAACAAGTGAAATACAATAGTTATCCTAAACGGTAATGCCCAGCGTAGAGGCTGGCTGATTATGACTATCCCTACATTTCCACCTTAAAAGTCAAACACAGATTCAAATCCTGAGATAAATCGATAGGTTTGGAAATGCTTCCAAAGGGGCACTTTTAAATTTACTCTAGATATTTAATTCTCAAACTGAAGGATATTTTCCAGCAAACATTAGTCAGAATCATGAGCTGACAGCAACGTCTGCCTCTACACATACTTCTGAAAACACATACGATTAATAATAAAGACAAGCTGACGTTCAACAAATTCATAGCTATGCTTTAAAAAGGGTTTTTGATCAGTACATTTGGGAAACACAAAAAAATTAAACAGACATCCTAACAGTAGAACTTCTCCAAGACTTTAATTTTCTCAGGTGCATATTAGTGTCTCCCAGAGACGTTACACAGTATCCGGGAAATGTTTGTACAGAATGTGATCATGTACATGAAACTTGACTTTAGGTAAAAATCAAAATTATCTTCCTTAATTCAGAAGGTTTTTTCCCATTTCTTCTATACACTTCATGACCTAATGTGCTCATTCCAACAAAAACCTTCATGAAAAATTTCAAATTGGCTGCTAATGAGGTGAAGTCACATTTGAAAGCGTACACATCTGATATTTCTAAATTACATAATATACTTTACTGATGCTCAGAAGAGTTACCAAAAAAATGACAGTTCCAGATTAATCTCCATTAAATAAACCTAAAAAACAAAGTAAGAATTTGTGTATAACCCTTTAAAACACAGAAAAGATGAAATATAAGGATCAAGCTGGAATATGCAGAAGACAAGTTACCTCTTCATTTGTTTCTGTCTTAATTTTAGCATCTTTCTCTTGACTTGAGCTCGGAATGGCGGAGCTGCTGCACTGACTCATCTTACTGTCCACGCCTTCCACTTTGGGCTGGAGCTCTTTGGCAAGTGTGTCACTAGGATCGTCCCTGTCCAGCAGATACCTAAGCAGAGCATTACTTTCCTTTTTCTTAGGACTGAGTTGCTCCTGCTTGACGTTTCCTTCTACACAAGACGTCGTACTGCTGGTGTCCTTCCCAGTGGCTTCAGCGGTAATCTTGGCTACTTCTGCTGGTGAATTTCCATTCTGGAGCAACTTGTGCAAAATCCGGTGCTTCTCTTGCAGCAGTGACCCATGCATGTTGGATGTGGAGGATACACCTCCGGAGGTGGAAGAGGAGACCCCAGAGGGGCTGGTGACACTAATGGAAGAGTCTTTACAACTTGAGTCCAGGGGGGAGTTGGTCAAGGAGGAATGACCCCGGTCATCAGAAGAACAGGTGAGTAACTGCAGCAACTTTTTGTGACCTTTGCTTTCCAGAGGAGCCCGCTGATTCTCAGACCCTTCCACACCGCTCTCCTTACTTTCTTTGTCGTTAATGTGATCTCTGCTATTTGACTGACACATTGAACTCTCCACTGGATTCTGGTCGCAATACAAGCCTAGGGGACTCTTGGAATCCTGACTGTTCACTTTACTTGGTTGAGTTATATTCATATTAGGGGAATTATCCAATTTGGGACCTGGCGAAGACAGTGTAGATAAAAGAGAAGTCCCCACGCCCTCACTGATAGCTTGAAGGGCACTCAGAGAGCTGCTAGAAAAGCTGTGACTCACGGTATTGCCAGAAGATCCCATGGGAGAGTGCACGCCTGGATTTGGAAAAAAAATCAGGAAAAGAAATAAACTATCATATGCTGTAAAAAACACCACTTACCAGTTCAAAGTTTCTATTTTAAAATAAATTAACAAGAATTACAGTGGTATGGAAAGAAAAGAATTACTAAAAATAAAACAAAATGCAACACAAATACCTGCAACAGGAGAAAACTGGTGTGAGGCCATCTTTGGACTCCCTCGATTACGAGGAGAAATCATGATATTCTGCTGGCTGGAGCCGAGACCAGGGCTCCCGTGTGGAGGGCTACTCATGTTGAGACCGTAGGTACTGTTCTGGTAGGAAGATGGTGACTGCATGCCTGGCCCGGGGTTCATGGAGGCTATGCTACCGGAAGCCCCATACCTGGCTCCACTCATCTGCCCCGCGGTGCCAGCATCAGTTAAGCCGTAAGTCCTGCTGCTCAGCATCTGTAAGCCTGGATTTGGTGACATACTCATGCCGCCTACTGAACTGTTGCATCCAGCTGCTGGAGGCCTAATGCCTTGTCCAACAGGATTCGGGTTTGGTCTATACCCATTCTGTTCCCTGCAAAGAAACAGAACATCAGAGTTCTACTAAAAAATTACAGGCATGGGGACGCCCCTGGTGGACCGATGATGAAGAATTTGCCTTCCAGCGCAGGGGAAGCCAGTTCAACCTGTGGTTGGGGAACTAAGAGCCCCCATGGCACTGGGCTACCAAGCCTGTACACAGCAACTACTGAGCCCACAAGCCACAACGAAGGCCCAAAACAGCCAAGTAAGTTTAAAATTTTTAATTACAGGCATGTGTTAAAAGCCTGAGTCTGATTAAAAAAAAAAAAAAGGATGAAAAGTCCCAGAAACTTAACTTCTTGAGCATCATTCCAATACCTAGTGACCATAACAATTTAAATATTGATCAGTCATTAATCTAATAACATACATTTTAATAAGCCACAGAATCTAATGAGTGACACCATGAGAGCACCATAAAGGACCCAAAGTTGCATCAGCTGGAATCTCGGTGGGGCTTTTCCCTATGCAATTCCCCTATACTGAGGGGTTAACCTGGAGGTGCCTACAAATTACTCGAGATAATTTATGGGTGAATATCCTGCTCCTTCATGTGTTGCTCATTTACTGTTAGCAACAGCAACAGTAACCATTTCTTCTTGAAGTCTACCTCCAAATTTTAAATTCCATTCTTAAAAGTAATGTATCATTAGAAATGAAAAGTAACACAGATAGTCAGAGTTTATGTATTCTTTTACTCATTAGCCTTCCTATCCTCCAGCTTTCCCAGGAATTGTTTGATGAACAAATTCTCACTCTCACATAGAAATGTAACCTTAAAAAAACAAACACCATACAACAGGAATCTAAGTGCACTTGAGCAAACCCAACAACCTATTTTTCCACATTAATTTTTCTCCCTTTTTACATTAACAATAAAGCATCTTGAGAATACTGACGCATTTAATATGAGAACTCACAGTAACCAACCATTACCTCTGAAGAAAGTGGGTTGAGACAAAGCCATGACGGTCATTTGTTACAGGATTTCGGAATAGTTTGCTTTTTGTTTGCGCAGTCACTATAGTGCCATCAGCCAAAGAGAATCGATACAGCGGGGTTTCTGCATGGCCATGGATATAAGCTATTGGGGAAAATATCCTATTAGTTGCAAATACAATTGGCAAAACAAACACATACAGAGGAAAAAAGAAAGTAAATATGCAAGTCCAACATCCTCAAAATCCAGCAAAAGACTGAATCTCACCAAAATTAGGAACAGGCTAAAATAACAATGTTCAACAATCATTTTCCTCCCCGACACAGACGAAAACAACTACTGTCACATATGTGTGTGTGTATATATATATATATATTTAAGGCTCTATAGCCTCTTGATGAAGGTGAAAGAGGAGAGTGTAATAGTTGGCTTAAAACTCAACATTCAGAAAATGAAGATCATGGCATCTGGTCCCGTCACTTCATGGGAAATAGATGGCAAAACAGTGGAAACAGTGTCCGACTTTATTTTTCTGGGCTCCAAAATGACTGCAGATGGTGACTGCAGCCATGAAATTAAAAGACGCTTACTCCTTGGAAGGAAAGTTATGACCAACCTAGATAGCATATTCAAAAGCAGAGACATTACTTTGCCAACAAAGGTCTGTCTAGTCAAGGCTATGGTTTTTCCAGTGGTCATGTATGGATGTGAGAGTTGGACTGTGAAGAAAGCTGAGCGCTGAAGAATTGATGCTTTTGAACTGTGGTGTTGGAGAAGACTCTTGAGAGTCCCTTGGACTGCAAGGAGATCCAACCAGTCCATTCTGAAGGAGATCAGCCCTGGGATTTCTTTGGAAAGAATGATGCTAAAGCTGAAACTCCAGTACTTTGGCCACCTCATGCGAAGAGTTGACTCATTGGAAAAGACTCTGATGCTGGGAGGGATTGGGGGCAGGAGGAGAAGGGGACGACAGAGGATGAGATGGCTGGATGGCATCACTGACTCGATGTACTGAGTCTGAGTGAACTCCGGGAGTTGGTGATGGACAGGGAGGCCTGGCGTGCTGTGATTCACGGGGTTGCAAAGAGTCAGACACCACTGAGCGACTGAACTGAACTGAGCTGACAGCACCCAAACGTGATGACAAATGAGATCAAGAATCAACCTCCAAATTCCTTACCTTCTTGATAGTGACGTTTCTGGGACCATGACTGCCCATCATTAAGACTAAAAAATCTCTGGATACACCTTCGGATTATGTCTTCAAAGCCAGGTCTCATGGAGGATCTCAGTGAATTGGTGTCTATAGTAATAACTTTCCCTATTAAACATAAAATTGCCACTGTGTTTAATTTCATCATTGTGCCTTATTTAACTACAATGGCTTTCATTCTTTACTCTCATAGGCAAAAGGGCAGGCCAAAATTAAAAATTCATGATCAGGTCAAGAATTACTCCCAGTAATTCTCATTAAATTACCCACATTTGTGAAAAGTGTTTATAAAAAATGAGTTTGAAGTTACAGAAAAGAAATACTGGCTTCTGATTTGAAATGCAATTTGAAGAGAAAGCCAGGTACCTCTACCTTTTTTTGTTGTTGGGTTTATTTGAGGGATTTGAAGTGTCAAACACACCCAACTCAAATGCCTACAGTTTAAGTGAGTCTCCTTCAGGGTTGTGTAACAAACATCAGAAATAATCCATGCAAAGTATTCATGACAGTGGGCGTGGGCACTTAAAAGACAGAACAGGCTGTAAAAAGTTAACTTATAAAACTTCCCAAAATGAACAAATGTATACACATGCACAGTTTCTACCTGAAAGATCGTGTCTAGTGATAAAGCTCTCAGGACTTGATGGAAATGCTCTTTCTCCAGTGGTAATGCGGCGTGCCACACAGATCATACAGGACTGCAAGTCTACAACAGAAAAGTTAACCTTTGATGCGTCTATTCAATAGGCAAGTAAGAATGTGGAATTCACTAGGAAGAATTAAACAAGTGTGGCTGCTATTGCTTGATAAAACATCATGGGCAAGTGATGGCTCTCACCTTCCCCTTCCTCCATCATAGCCCGCGGCTGGGACAGGGCAAAGCACTGCATCGTCTCGTATCTCTGGCGCATTTCGGGACTGGTGTTTATGTCTTCCAGAATGTCATGTGGTATTTTCATCAACATACGGCAGTTAAATGTATGGCTTTTTTGTCTCTGGGTCTCATTTGTCCAGGTAACTCCATTAACTTTAGGAAACAAATAGAAAGGAGTTTTGTAAAGGCTAGCAATTCAGTCCATGACTATTACCAAGAATTTAAGCTATAAATGAACTATCTGCCAATAAGAAAAAAAGAATTTAAGCTGTATATATTTTCTCATTATACATCTTCCACAGTACAACACAGTTCAAAGCGACAATACATAAAACACTGGAATAACTTCAATTTCAAATTCAACAGGTACCTCACATATTTTGTAACTCACTGTATATCTTAGACCCATGAAATGTATACCAAATTTTAAATTCATATTTGAAAATTCTGTTATTTACAGCTTTCCCTGTTCTATATAGTCATCACTTGACTTTCAAAAGTATATTCAATTTTCTAAGAAATGATTAAGAAAAAAAAATTTTTTAACTTACTTGGAAAATATACTTTAAAAACTTACCTGTAGATTTTGGTAAGTTTTTAAGAAAATCCTTTCTATCTTCTTCATGCAATATATTGTAGACACTTGTATTAACCAGGTCCTCTTGCTTATATTGTAGGTACTGGGTAACATTTTCTGACACAAATACAATGTTTCCTTCACGATTCACCACAAATAGGAAGCCGTCCAATGCCTGAAGTGGGGTATGTTAACACTGGCTATTACGGACTGAACTGTATCCCACCCCCAACCACAATTGGTATGTTGAAGCCCTAAAGCTCAATGTGACTCTATCTGGAGATAGGGCCTTTTAGGAGGTAATTAAAGTAAGTGAGGTCATAAGAGTAGGGCTCTAATCCAACAGGACTAGTGTTCTTACGAGAAGAGAGACAGACACCAGAAATGCACACACAGAGAGAAAAGGCCACGTGAAGACACAAGGAGAAGGCAGCCATCTACAAGTCAAGGAGACAGGTCTCAGGAGAAACCAAGACTGCCAACACCTTGATCTTGGACTTCCAGCCTCCAGAACTGTAAAAAATAAATTTCTATTGTTTAAGCCACTCAGCCTGTGGCATTTTGTTAGGGCAGCCTTAGTACTAAACAGAATTTGAAAAAAACTGTTGATTTAATGACTATCAGCCATCATGTCTATTAACATTAGCAACATCAATAAAGGGTTCTAGGAAAAATATAGATGATTTGAAAAGATGACAGTAAAGATGAAATTTGAATTAATTTATAATCTAATTTTTGAAGAATTACTTCTTCAAAGGAGTTTTTAAAAATTAAAAAAAAAAAAAAAAAACACCCTGAATGCTTCCCCCCTTTCCATCTGGTATCAAATCAAGCTATAAGAACTAGAGCACTTTGTAGTGAGAATTTACAAAGAGGAACTGAACTGATCCACTAAAAAGTAATTGGAACAAACCAACTGCAACAAAATTATCTGATAAGTGAGCTTTAACAAAGGGCTTCTAGCCATCACTTAAAGTAAGAGAAACCTGTAAAGTACAGAAGAGAAACCTTCTGTAGAGTACAGGTTAACTAGATTTATTAAAGACAACTACTTACAAAAAATATCTAAAGTCTTAAAAATTCCTCCAAAATATGAAATTATAGTGCCATTCTATCAATTATGGGAAAATGCACCCAAAAAGTCTGAGTCAATAAAAAAAAATATGCCCAAATGCATGGGGTGAGGGGGTGAGGGGGGTACATAGGACCTCATGAGTTACATATATTTTAAACATAAGAGCATTTTATAATCATATTCAGAATACTGAGTTCTATCTCATGAGAAGAAACATTTTCTTTTTGCTCTCATACCCAAAATTTTATCTTTTTTTTTTTTAATTCAACACCGCTTACTTTAGAATTAAAACCTTATACTTGCCTGAAGTAAGAGTGGTCCTAAGGAGTCTTTATCAATAACTCCTTGTCCTGTGGAAGATACATCAGCTTTCTGAACATCATCATCACTGGTAATAGCTTTTCCTGAAAAGACATAAGGCAGTACTACAAATAGCATATGGATCAGTTGCAGTCTCAATGCACCTTCAAACTGTTCCCAGAACAAAGAGGCACACAGGTGTACATGCGCACATAAACAGTGCTTTCTGATAAGAAAACGATGCTACAATTTCTAAAGGTTAAAATTAAACTTCTGAGTTACCCAGGAGCGCAGAAGATACTCTAGATTTTCTTTCCCTACTAAAAGCACTATTTCACTGCTTCCTGAAAGGGAACTAACAAATAACAGGGTGAGCAGCCCTGGCCTCCTTCCAATTCTGGTGACTATGTCCTAAGGAGCACAACTGGTCCACTGGTCAAACTAATCTAACTATGGAGCCCCACAGAGGCTACTAGCCCTCAAGGAACAGCAGTTCCCATCTAAGCAACAACGGAGCAAAAGACAAATGTGAACCCAGTTAACAAGTTCCTGCTAAAAGACTTGAGTGTTCTCTTACTTTGTATTACCTTGCTCTTTTATTTGACGTATCTGTCTTACTGTTTCCTTTAAAATTGCACATTTATCTGGTTTGACATTGAAATTGTCAATATCACTAAGATTAGCAGATATTAGTTCAGCCAATTCTTCAATATATTTACTCTCCTGCTCCCGTCTCCACTTTTCACCACTGCAGGCAAGGCTGGGAAATGGGGGGAAAACGCCATAAATATATCAGTCACAATCGAGCTGTGAGCAGAATCAGTACCTACACAATACCATTACATCCATATACTAGCAAAGTAAATTCAGCCCACAGAGACTCCCAAAACAATGTCTTGGAGACCTAGTATAATACAGTTGAAATCTGTGCAAACCTAAACTCAAGTCCACCTGTTGTTAGCCTGGTGGCCTTAGTCAGTTAGCTTCATTTCATCATCTGGAAAATGGGGATAGTCTTTACCACAAAGAGACAGTAAAATTAACAAATAATTAAACAGCAATAACTACTTATTAATAATAAGGTCTCATGAATTATATTGATGATAAGATTGTTTTTTATTTTGCAACCCTGACAGTGAAATCTAAGTGATACTGACCTTGGCAAATACTACAAAAGCTATGAAGCATCACTGCATAAAATGTAGTATTTCATTTCTATTTTTTAAACTTCTAACTTCACTCAGGAAAAGAATGATAAAACCTCACAAATGCCAAAATATCAATTTATAACATGTTCTTAAAGGATACTAAAGATTCTAACTTGTAATAATCTTATCTTACTTATAATAATCTTATCTATTTGTAACTCCTACATCCTCCATTGAGAAATGCTTCTTACAGTATCATAGTTAGTATATACTTAAACAAATAAACAATAAAAATCTAACCAGAGAAAGCAAATAACAGAAAGCTGAAATGTTATCTTCAAACCAAACAAATAAAGGCAAGAGGAGGTGATCTTGGTGAAGCATCAGGAAATAAATTGCTTACCCTTGCCCTGGAGGATCACATGGCAACTTGCGTTTTCGTGAATCAGGGGCCAGTGGATCCAAGGCGTTTTCTCCTAACCCACTCATCGTGAATATACATTAGCAACTAAGAGAGAATAGTAAGATAAAAATATCTTATTATTTTGTATAAGATATCATGTAAAATATCCATGACTCTAATAAAGGCATAATATGCTTGAATGGCTGCAATTTGTAATTCAGGACTTTTCCTTAAATGGCTGGATAAGACTCAATATTCTTTATAGTACACACCTGTTCTGAAGACCTCAAGAGTTTATACTCCACTAATTAGAATGTCCAACCCTGGAACAAGTGTTTCTCAAGACCAAGTAACGTGTATACTGAATATCTCACAAAGAACAAGGCATCTTTTTCATTATCTAATAAAAAGAGACTGTCAACTCTCCAATTGATAAAATACTAAATTATACTTATATACAAATAAGATCTTATCTAGCCAATTGGTAAAAAGTCTTTGAATGATAAAAATTATTTTCAAGTTATTTTCAAAGTAGTTTTTTTTTCCCTGTAGACCATTTCTTTAGTATTCATCATCCACTGTGTTTTTCTTCCGCTACTTCAAAATAAGCTGAGACTCTATAAATAATATGTAAGCTCCAAAACATTCTGCTTACAAAGCAGATGTACAACAAGAAAAATCCAGGTGGGAGGATTTTCACAAGATCCACAGAGCAACAACTATTTTGATATTAACTGGTGGAAAGGAAATATGCCTTGATTAAAGTTGCATTGATAAAAACAATGTATTTTTAAAAATAAGGTATTTCTAAAATACCTTAAAAAATAGTTATTTCTAAAAAATAAGGGTATTTCTTCTTGGAAAAAGAAATACTCAGTAACTCACAATTTTAGCACATGTAACTTATATGCAGAGTACACTATGAGAAACACTGGGCTGGATGAAGCACAAGCTGGAATCAAGATTTCTGGGAGAAATATCAGCAACATCAGATATGCACATGACACCACCCTTATGGCAGAAAGGGAAGAAGAACTAAAGAGCCTCTTGATGAAAGTGAAAGAGGAGAGTGAAAAAGTTGGCTTAAAACTCAATATTCAGAAAACTAAGATAATGGTATCCAGTCCCATCACTTCATGGGAAATAGATGGGGGAACAGTGGAAACAGTGGCAGACTTTATTTTTCTGCACTTCAAAATCACTGGATGGTGACTGCAGCCATGAAATTAAAAGATGCTTACTCCTTGGAAGGAAAGTTATGAGCAATCTAGACAGCATATTAAAAAGCAGAGACATTACTTTGTCAACAAAGGTCCTTCTAGTCAAGGCTATGTATGTAGTCATGTATGGAGTCCACTAGTCATGTACGGAGTGAGAGTTGGACATAAAGAAAGCTGAGCTCAGAAGAATTAATGCTTTTGAACTGTGGTGTTGGAGAAGACTCTTGAGAGTCCCTTGGACTGCAAGGAGATCTAGCCAGTCCATCCTAAAGGAAATCAGTCCTGGTTGTTCACTGGAAGGACTGATGTTGAAGTTGAAACTCCAACATTTTGGCCACCTGATGCTAAGAGCTGATTCATTTGAAAAGAGCCTGATGTTGGGAAATACTGAAGGCAGGAGGAGAAGGGGACGACAGTGGATGAGATGGTTAGATGGCATCACCGACTCACTGGACATGAGTTTGGGTAAACTCCGGCAGTTGGTGATGGACAGGGAGGCCTGGCGTGCTGCGGTTCATGGGGTCACAGAGTCAGACACGACTGAGCAACTGAACTGAACTGAAGTGAGCCTTCCCTCAACAAGAAATTTATTTGTCCTAAATTCTTGTTTATGAAGACGCTGTTATAAAGAATTCCAAGTCAACAGAGAAGCTTAAACACGCCAAACTGCTTTTTCTTAATTTGTTAAAACACATCTTGCATTCTATCCACAGTTTGAGACCTACACAGAAGGACATAAGCTTCCACTAGGTGGCACAATCCTGCCAGGAAGAGAGACAAATCAACAGAGAAGCAAAATTTCACACAAGAAACTTAAAATATTCAGCTTCAGAAAAAACAAAATCAGAGTTTTAGATTACATTATCGTCTTTACAGATATCCTAGGTATGAATTAAACACTAGCAAAATTTATTCTACCAATAATTTTGGTTAAAAAAAAGTAATGGCTGAATAGCTGTTATGTTTCAAGAACTTGGTGTTTTTTTCCTCACAGCATAAGTTAAAAAGGAGAGACAAGAACTTACATAATGGTCCAATGTTATGATTTTACAGGGTAACCAGATTCCACAATGCCACAATACTATATTCTTCAAAAATGACAATGTCATAAAAGACAAAGTCTTTAAGTATTCTAGATTAAAGAAAGCTAAAGAGAAACAATAATTAAATCCAATATTTGATCCTATATTGAATTCTGTGCTCTAGACAGGGAAAATGCTATAAACAACATTATTAGATCTATTGACAATTTAGAATATGGACAACAGATACAGTATTTTACCAATGTTAAATTTACTGAAGTTGATTTCTATACTGTGGTTATTTAAGAAACTATCCCTATTCTTAGTATTTAGGACCAAAAGGCCATTATGTACACAAAGGACCCTCCAATGGTTGGAGGGAGGGTTTACATACTTATGAGTGAGTGAGTGAGAGAGAAAGGAATAGGAGAAGAGGGGGGAAGAGGGGGAAGAAGAGACTAGAAAGGAGGCTAGCAAATTGCTGACACTGGTTGAATCTCAGCTGGGCAAAAACTGTTTAACTCTTTGTACTATTCCTTTCCTTACAACTTTAAGTTTAAAATTATTTACAAATAAAGTTAAATGCATGTTCAGCTTTGACTTCCAATCTTCATATTTAAAAAGTGATTCTTCCTTAATGAACAGAAATAGAATAACTAGCTATGTCTCAATACAATTATCTTTATATTTTTGTTTCATTCACAGGTTATTTTTAAATTGTGCGGCCAACCATCCAGTGAATAATAGCATTTATTTTAAAAATATAATTTAAAAATGTATATTCCAAATTTTAGATATTATTTCTTTACTTTGATGTTAAACACAAGCTGAATCCTCTAACAAACTCTTTGTGAATAACAGCATTTCTTTAACTTGAAAGACATAATTTATTCTATATTCTTTGTACTATTTCCTTAACTTTGCTGTTACACATAAGCTGGATCTCCAGTAGAGCTTAAGGTGCCTAGCATATTACAGGTGATCAATAAGTATGCCTCAAAAAGTACTGAGTAAATGGAACATTCAACCCCTGCAGTCGTATTTTAGATTTTCCTCCATTCTGATCTACAAAAAAGTTTAAAGATTAAACTGTCTAAATTGTTACTTGTTGGGCTGATACAGGATGTCACCAAAATGAATTTTTAGAGACAATAATTATATCAGTAGAGAATCAAAACCATGAAAATCTTCAGTCAGTTCAGTTCAGTCGCTCAGTCGTGTCCGACTCTTTGCGACCCCATGAATCACAGCATGCCAGGACTCCCACCCCAGTCCATCACCAACTCCAGAGTTCACTCAGACTCACGTCCATCGAATCAGTGATACCATCCAGCCATCTCATCCTCTGTCATCCCCTTCTCCTCTTGCCCCCAATCCCTCCCAGCATCAGAGTCTTTTCCAATGAGTCAACTCTTCACAACAGGTGGCCAAAGTACTGGAGTTTCAGCTTTAGCATCATTTGTTGGATCTCCTTGCAGTCCAAGGGACTCTCAAGAGTCTTCTCACAATTCTCCAAAGTATGTATTACTCCCATTTTATAGATTAAAATAGCATCTAGATCACACACAGATACTAGATGGCAGAGCTGGGATTACAATATTTTTAGAATTTTATAATAAAAAAATACGTATCAGATGTTTCTTGGGCATTTCATCCCTCACTCCAAAAAAAAAAAAATTAACCAATCATACTGTTGAATCACACAATCTCTGCAAACAAGTTAACTGGAGAATTTCTCAGCTCATCAGTAAGAACACTGAGAAGCTGTTACATGAGGGTTTAAGGACATGCAGTATTAGGGTCAGAGGCAATGAGGTGCTCCAGCTCAGCAGGTACTAACGCTGCTATTTCCCTCAAGCCTCTAAAAATCAACCACTATTCTTCAGTCACCAAATAAATGGCCCTCTACTAACCATGACCCTTATTTCTACTTGATACCAACAGTTAGTGGCTCACATGGCAAGGAAAAAAGCTTAGTTCAGAAAAGCGTTAACTATAACCACAAGAAAGAAAAAGAAAGAAAGTGAAGTCACTCAGTCGTGTCTGACTCTTAGCAACCCCATGGACTGTAGCCTACCAGGTTCCTCCGTCCACTGAATTTTCCAGGCAAGAGTAGTGAAGTGAGTTGTCATTTCTTTCTCCAGGGGATCTTCCCGACCCAAGGACTGAACCTAGGTCTCCGGCATTGCAGGCAGACGCTTTACCGTCTGAGCCACGTGGGAAGCCCCAACTATAACCAAAATAACCTGTCAAATATTTTCATACTTGGGTTTCCCAAGATTAAATGCTAGAGCCAAGTACTTCTGACTATCTCACCAATAATCTGGTTTATTTATCAGGCTTGTCTGTCTGATATATTATACAAGGTATGATTAAATATGTCAATTAGGGAGTATTTCTGGGAGTCTCCTGAGAATCTCAGTAACTTAAGAAAATTTTCATACAACTGTGAATTTAGATTATTTATTGAAAACTGCTTGAAACATTATATAAAAATAGAGACTGATTAAGCCAATTAGAAAAAAATTACCCTTGGGAAAGATTTATGAGACATCCATACATAAACACACTACCCAAAATATAAGTTCCAAATTGACACTCTTACTCAAATATAGTATATAGATAGTCATCACCAGTTAGGCTTAATCCTACAAGATTATATTTTCTAAAATATAAAATTAGAGGTTTTATTTCAGCCTTTTGTGCAGCTCCAAGAGAACCAGCACCATGGAGCAAAGAAAGGAAACGAAATAAAATGCATGTGTTTAGGGGACAAGAAAAAGCAGAGGACGTAAGTCCATAAACATGGAGCTACTATGGACATCTCCTCACCAGTGACTACCTCCTACCTTTACGTTTTAACTGAATCTTGGTATAGAGGATAAGAGCTGAAAGCTGGGGGCTGGGGGTCCAAATAAAAACTAACTTGCAATATCCTTTTGTTTTGTTATTGAGAACCTGGTATGTTTAGTAGGATGCACTATAAATCACCTAATGCAATCCATTTTTTAAATCTAATTCCATTTCTGTTCAAACATTTGCATGCCCAGACCGTTTTGGGGCCAGGAAATAAGAGATAAATGACACCCCCCACTATTAGAACTCTCAGGCAAGCAGCAGAGGAAAACATACAATTATAACAACATAATTTGGTAAGTGTTAAAATGAAGGCACAACTGATAGGAAACCTACTACCCTACAGTTTTTTAAAAACAAGGGAAAAGCATATAAACTGTATCAACAACAAACTACCTTGGTGTGGACATCTGCCACAAAACAGTATAAATCTCAGGTCCTGGTCAATTCTTTTCCTCTATCTTTAGTTATTAATGCCTGCAGATTTGGAAAGGGGCTAGCAGAGAGCAATAAAATATCCTACTTTTAATATTTAAGTTGAGGTGAGAAACATCCAAACATGAAGTAACAGCTATTTCATCCACAAGGTTTCATTCTCTCTTCTCTCGGTGTACTGCTTGCCGTTTCCTTCTCAATCAACAGCTGACCCCGAAGCCCCTTTACATGGATGCTCTGGTTTAAGCCTGATGAAGCTGAACTCAAACACAAACTCCCCAGAGGTTCTAGTGCCAGAACTGGGCATACCAATTAGCCAAGGCAGGTGCTAGATGCAACTGGAAGCTTGTTGCCAAGAGACTTCTCAACCTCTACACGAGCAACAGAGATGAAGTTCACGAATATACACTGTGCAGAGGGAGTTAAGCAAGCCAATTCCATTGAAATCAAATTATCCTCGCCTGACAGCATACTAACTAGCTGGGTAATTCTTTAGTTGCTTTAAAGGTTAGAGTGACTCCGACAATTTAACATGCTGAATCACTCTCATTCACAGGAATGAGACATAAGCCTGAACTTCATAAACCTGATTCATTATTATTATATTATTTATTAATAATAATAATAAATTATTCCATTCCTAAACAACATACTATTTAGTTGTACTTCTTCCTCACCACCACTTCCACCACCCAAGTGGCCTAAAAAGAAAAAGATTCTGACAAAAGATATTCATGAAAACAGCTACTATTTGTATTTAACCCTTAAGTCACGTATTTCTTTTTAGATGTCCCCTCTATCCCTCTCTTACCTACAATACTGAAACACTTTTAGTCATCCTTCGGGATCAAATGACTGTCACCTTTGGTGAAACCATTCCCAATTATCCAATTAGAAAAAGCTATCCTGGGACTTCCCTGGTGGCACCATGGATAAGAACCCGCCTGCCAATGCAGGGGGCACGGGCTGAACCCCTGGTCTGGGAAGATTCCACATGCTGCACATGAGTCTGTGCTCTAGAGCCCACGAGCTGCAGTTACTGAAGCCCCCATCACTGAAGCCCCCGCCGAGAGCCTGGGCTCCACAGTAAGAGAAGCCACGGCAGGGAGAAGCCCAAGAACCAACAAAGGGCAGCCCCCACTCCCTGCAACGAGAGAAAGCCTGCCAGCAACAAAGACCCAACACAGCCAAAAGTAAATAAATAAATTTTAAAGCCATCCCCTTTATTCTAATGCATTTTTCAATTTATTACATTTTCAATACTATATCTTATCCACATTTGTCTCTACTTTCTACACTATCAGCTCTAACTATCTTATCACAAACTCCCTCTCTCTTTCCACTCCTAATACCACCATTCCCTGTGCTCCTCTTTCCAACTTCAGTTCTCCTCTTTCTTCCCTTCCCATCAGCTATACTTCTGACCAACCACAATACTCCTAAAATACAGAGAAGACCAGGGGGATGGGGCTGAACACCTTGCAAAACAGTTTTGCTTTTTTCCGACATGTCATTTTTCACTTAGATATTTCCATTCCAAAAAAAAATATGGTGGCTTCAAGATATCTATCAAAATAAAACTCAAGGGTTTGAATTCTTCAGCTGACGTACTGTGATACAATAAAAAGACAGCAGGGCTTTGTTGGAATCGACTTTTGTCACCTATAAAAAGCTGATCGCCTGTAAAAACTGGGAATAATCACATCTTCCATATTCTTATGTTTATCGTGAGAGTGAAAAGCAATACAAAGCAGGAACAGGGTGAAATGGTGAACCCTCCAAGGTACACCATACCAAGAACAAAGATGGACTTCCAGCAACATCAAATTTGTTCTCATTTGAAAACAAATCGTTACAAATATCCCATACAACAACAAATTAAAAAGCTTCAGACAAATAAATTAGCCAGAACTATTCAGGCTATCTTCAGTGTACAGATAACTGACTGGAATTCAGAATATTTTCCCATTGAAATAGTGTGGTGAATGGCAGTTAGTAGCTAACATAAAACCATAAAGATAGAAAAAAACTACTGTCATAGATGTCTATGTCCTTAAGATAAATAAGTGTAATTAAAGAGTAAACAGGCACCTTTCAGAAGATTCTGAAGAGGTTATCCAAGTACCTTCAAAGGTACCAGGTAAAGAAAGAGTGCTGGTTCTTTTTTAAGGCCTCTTTGTATTTCTGGATTTGTGGTTTTATTTTTTATTTGAAAGATGTAAACAGCTCTACATCAAAAGTATTCTTTATACCTACGGCTGTCCCCTGGCACATAATGAAAATACAAGCAGAAAAGAAAGGAAGCAAGGAAGGAAGAAGAAAGTGTTCAATCTCCTTGAGCCAACTGGTAAAGCTCTGGATTAAGATAAGCAGTGGGGGGTTAGAGGGGTGTGTGCACAGAGCAGAAATAAAATCTGATATAAATTTAATTAATAAGCAATAAAGATATAAACGAGAGATGATCACAGCATGTGTCTCATTCTCTCCTATTTCAGGCTATCTGTCTAGCAGAAGAAAAGACATTTTAAGAAATGTTAAAACTAAGGGCTTCCATGGTGGCTCAGTGGCAAAGAATCCATCTGCCAATGCAGGAGACACGGGTTTGATCCCTGATCCAGGAAGATCCCACAAGCCGAGGAGCAACTAACCCCGCGAGCCACAAGTATTGAGCCTCTGTGATCCAGTGCCCGGGAGCCACAGCTACGGAGCCCACAGGCTGCAGCTACTGAAGTCTGCGTGCCCTAGAGCCTGAGCTCAGTAACAAGAGAAGCCACGAGTGAGAAGCCCGCCCAACGCAATGACGAGCAGCCCCTGCTCATAGCAACTAGAGAAAATCCCGCAAAGCAGGAAAAGACACAGCGCAGTCAAAAATAATTAAAAAAAACATTTTTTTTTTAAGAAATGTTAAAACTAAACAAATGATGCCATCAGTCACCTGGCAATCAAACGACTGAAAGCAGCAAAGCTGCTGTAGAAGCAGCACTAGTCAAGTAATGAATGAATGGTACCGGGAACGATGACCATGGGTCAACTGCAAGGCAGATATTGATAAAATGGGAGTGCCTGCAGAATAAAAAAGCTTGAAGTACCAAGACACTTCCCCTGCAGTCCTAAAGTTAGCTCTGTCCACCAATATCAAGAATATATAGAAGCTACATTGAGTTTCCCTATAAGACTAACATCTCAAAAATCAACAATAGGGAAATATAAGATGACGAAGCACTTTGAATTAATTTTCCAAAAACAGGTACTGAAGGTAGAAAAAGAGAAAATAAAGTATCACAGGAAAAACATCCTAGCCAGATTTCCTTCTCTAAAAGAAAAGATGTTGGGGCAGATGGTCTCTTACCTGAGCAACACGACATGGCAAGTCTGACTCATCAGACTTCCTGAATGGGCCATCATGTAGACTACAGTTAGTCTGTGCTCAGTCCTTGCTGTTTCCATTGCCTTTTTTCTTTTTCTGACTTCACAGCAAAGTTACTCTTCAGTGATTCATAATTCCACTCCTAGACTAAATAACCTTAAATTCAAAAGGATTCTTTTTTTAAAAAAATAATGTTTCCATATACCTAGAAGTTATATGTCTGATGACAGAAGTTCTCTCTTCAAATAAATCTCCAAAAGTCACTACTGATTTCAGGATGACAGTAATACAAACAGTGAATGACAGCATATATACCAAAGTCCAAAAAGAAAATAAGAATGCACTCCTAACATCATTTACCTGTTGGAGGGTGGTGTAGTGGTAGCATGGCTGAAAAAAGCCAAAGTCCAAACCAGACTTCAACTGCCTTCTATTCTCCTCCAAAATATACCTACTATACTATGTGGAGCTAAAAAGCTGTACCTCTAGGTCATGATTGTTCAAGGGAAGAAATCTGCAGCAAGCGAGACTATGAACTACTGAGGAACAGGATGAAAAGATCATCACCCAAATAATCTCGCATGAAACATAGTGTGGGTTGTCTTTTTTTTCCCTACTCAAAGGTCAGTTCTATGACACATGACTTAAAGAGCCTTTCTGTGTACTTCACAAACCTGCCTATGCGTGTGGAATAAATGAAGGGGGGCTCATCTCATTATCGTGAGAGAACATTTGAGGCAAAATTTTAATTATGAACCCTTGTAAAACCATTCATACAACTAAACTGGTAAAAGCAAAACCCACTTCAGCAAGCATCCTGAGAGTGGTCACAAAGTAACAGGGACGTAATATACAGCTGAAGACTACACTAACACTGCTGTATGAAACAGAGAGAAGTTGTTACGAGTAAATCCTAAAAAGTTCTCATCACAAGGAAAAAATTTTTTTCCTTCCTTCCTTCCTTTTATCTTATCTATGTGAGATGATGGATGTAGCTGAACCTATGGTGGCAAGCATGCCACAATATGTGTAAATCACACCATCCTACTGAACCCCTTAAACTTAGTGACATATGTCAACAATTTTCTCAATAAAACTGGGGAGGAGGGCAAGTTTTTCTTGTTTTTTTTTTTACGTGTGAAAGTGAAAGTGTTACTCAGTCGGTTCAATCCTTTGGGACCCCATGGGCTGCAGCCCGCCAGGCTCCTCAGTCCCTATTACTCCCCAGGCAAGAATACTGGAGTGGCTAGCCGTTCCTTTCTCCGGGGGATGTTAAAGAGCCTGAGTGTTAGCCACACAAAGGAAACTGCATTTCCTATATCAATATGCTTGGGATGAACTATTGATCAAAATAGACAAGTTTTTTGTTGTTATTGTTTTGGGGCTTTTTGTTTGTTTGTTTGTTTTGTTTTGGCCTCCAACAAGCTGATGACCCAGTGCCAGGAAATCAACAAACTAGTACATGTAGAATCACAAATTGTATTTTGTGCTATAAAACATCTCCACTGAAAATTAATGGCTGATATTTAATTTAAAGGGCTTCCTCAGTGGCTCAGGTGGTAAAGAATCTGTCTGCAATACAGGAGACCTGGGTTTGATCTCTGGGTTGGGAAGATCCCCTGAAGAAAACAATGGCAACCCACTCCAGTATTTTAGCCTGGAGAATTCCATGGACTCAAGGACCCTGGCGGGCTACAGTCCATGGGGTCGCAAAGAGTCAAACACAACTGAGCAAGCAAGACTTCCATGTAACTGAAAAGCAGGAACAACTGAGTACCAGACATAGCACACCATGTCACACAGCTACTCAAAGATACGAGGTGCAAGGTTTAAGTCAAAAGCTGGTACAGTTCTAACCAAATGCACTAGGCTAGCAGTTCTCCACCTTTTTAATATCAGGATTCCTTGAACTCTAAAAAGCTTTGGTTATGTAGGTTATTGTCTATCAATATTTACTGCTGCTGCTGCTAAGTCGCTTCAGTCGTGTCTGACTCTGTGCGACCCCATAGACGGCAGCCCGCCAGGCTCAGCCATCCCTGGGATTCTCCAGGCAAGAACACTGGAGTGGGTTGCCATTTCCTTCTCCAATGCGTGAAAGTGAAAAGTGAAAGTGAAGTCGCTCAGTCGCGTCTGACTCTTAGCGACCCCATGGATTGCAGCCTACCAGGCTTCTCCGTCCATGGGATTTTCTAAGCAAGAGTACTGGAGTGGGGTGCCATTGCCCTCTCCGTCAATATTTACTACATTAGAAATTAATACTGAGAAACACTTGAAATATTACAACATTTAAAAACAAGTCCATCATACATTACTGTATACAATTTATGAAAAATAACTTGAAACAAAACAATCGCATGAGAGGTGGCACTGTTTCATGGTTTTACAAACCTTAATGTCTGACAACAGGAGACAGCTGAACCCTCTTATCTGCTACACCATTCAACCTGCTGCAATACGTCATACTGATCAAAATACATGAAGAAAATCCAGTCACACAGATACACGTACTTGTAAAAGGAAGGACTATTTCAACAGCCTTTTATAATTCATTATAAATAATTTTCCTTGATATTATGCTAAAATGGCAAGTGGTACTTTCAGTTTTCATTTAAAAATTCTTCCAAACTTACAAAATATTGCAAAAAACAAAACAAAATAACATGAGGCATACCCTGAATACATCTTACTCAGATTTGCTTACTGTATTAAGTGTCCTGTGACTACTGTAATGAATTACCACAAACAACAGGATAGTCTCTTGAAGTTCTCCAGGCTCAGTGTCCAAAAAGGACATGGCATGACTGGGCCACACTCTTCCTGGAGGCTCCAAGGGAGACCTGCTCCACCCTCGCCTAGCTTCTGGTGTTGCCAGCACTCCCTGGCATTAAGAAAGTGGTACTTTCTTAAAGGTCAGTTGCAAAGTGCAATCTGAAACCCTATCAATGAACTTTCATACCGTTACATTAAAATACTAACTTACACTCTGAAAAAACTTTTACCCATGCATGATTCTGCAACATCAAATATTATCATTTGGATAATACTGGTTCGCTGAATAAGCAGATTTTCAAATACTGATACATTATACAAAATCAAAAACTCCACCACATTAATATCACCACCCATCTCATTCATAAAGTCTTTGAGTACTGAGAAGCTGTCACAGTCATGGTGACAGATTCAAAATTAACTTAATTTCTACTTGAAAACTCCAGCTTTATCACTGTCAACAAATACTCTCAGATGCTTTCTTTAAAGTTATAGGTTCACCTTGCTCAGCTTTAAGAAACTGTCTGCCAAATCCCCAAATTCCAAAGCCATAGTTTTAGTCATTCTTTCAAGTAAAAATTATATTTCATGAAAAAAAGTGGCCTGTTCAGTATAAAAGCCAATCACACATGTGTTCTTCCCCAAGACAACCATCCTACTTTGGTAGGCAGAAGTGTTTTTTGCGTATTTTCCATTCTCACTAAAAGAATGTTAAAAATACAGTACTCAACTGTCAAGATTTAATGAAATGAGCAAATTTTGTTCCTTCATCAAAGACAATCCCAAGTGATAAAGAACTGGAGTTTATGTGAGGTTTTTCTTTGTTTCTTTTCCTTTAAGTCTGAGCACAGAGGAGTGAAAAATGTAATTGACTACCAGTAGTCTGGTAGTGCCACTGCCTTGATTCATGCTACGACACCAGCAGTTTTATGCATCACTGCTTTTGTACCATCAGTGCATGAACAGGATGAAAATGGAAAATATATTACTATGCTGCTGCTGCTAAGTCGCTTCAGTGGTGTCCGACTCTGTGCGACCCCATAGACGGCAGCCCACCAGGCTCCCCCGTCCCTGGGATTCTCCAGGCAAGAACACTGGAGTGGGTTGCCATTGCCTTCTCCAATGCATGAAAGTGAAAAGTAAAACTGAAGTTGCTCAGTCATGTCCGACCCTCAGCGACCCCATGGACTGCAGCCCACCAGGCTCCTCCACCCATGGGATTTTCCAGGCAAGAGTACTGGAGTGAGGTGCCATTGCCTTCTCCGAATGATTTCTGAATGCAACACAAATAAGCTATGAGTGCTAGAGACAGGGAAAGGGGGACACACAAAGTGCATCACAAAAGAGAAACTTCCCACTCAAGATACAAATTATAAACTAAACTTACCAAGTGGATTTAAAAATTGAACTAAGAAAGATGGCCAAGAAATTGCACTGATTCCAAAAGATGAATTAACCACCCAATAAAATCTTCAAATAAGTTTAAAATAAATGATTACAATCCTTAATAAGACAATCAACAGCCATGAAAATATAATACATATAGAGCAACAATGTTCTAAAAAGAAAAAATATAAAACTTCATAAATTATTAAGTATAAAAAAGATGGTACTACCCATTATCTGAGCACCAAATATCGGAACTCTGAATAGATGTGGTTAGCATGGGATGCTTAAGCCCACATTTTAAACAAAACTCAATAGACTAGGATTAATTCTTAGACCAGACACCACACACATAATCACTGAATTGGGGCAGGGTGCGGGGACTGATGAATCCAACCAGAAGGCAGCACAGTGAAGTAAAAAAGGGAAAGAACACAGATTTGATCCAAGCCCCAATACGGTATTTGCCAAATTTAAATCTCTGCATCTTAATGTTCTTTTCTTGAGAGTGGATATTCACCTTTACAAGGTTGCTGAAAGAAGTTTAAAAAAAAAAAAAAATCACACATTAAAAAAAAAAAAAAAAAAAGCTCAGTGGTGGGCAAATGGTAGGCCTGAAAGATGGCTCCCACAAGAATCTTATGATTTACAGACAGAATCAAAATTATTTTAAAGAGAGAATAATTATAAAATAACTACCTCTACAACTCAAATAAATTCAGGAAACAATGTATTTGTGTGTTTTCCAACTCCAATATTAGCAAAATAGACTTAAACAAATCTAAACCTTGGGACCTAACAGAATATTAGAGATGTCATTTGAGAAGCACTAAATTCTCAAAGATGCTAAAAATATAGTTTTGGTAGTGGTCTTAAACTGCTCTTATGTAAACAACTCAAATATTTTCCTTAAACTTCTCTGATACTATACATTTCCCTGTCAAAATAGTTCGTTGAAACAGAATCTTTTATTAGAAAGGACACTTGGGTTGCAATTTAAGGACAATTTCTTCTTTGAAAAATCATGTTAAAATTCATAATTAATTTCACTGCAATTTTTAAAAAATATAAAGACACTGGCAATTTAACTAGCCTAAATTTAAAATCCCATTCATTACTCATCATTCTTAATAAAATGCCTTCCTTTTCAACTGCTGAAAGAAAAAAAGAAAAGGACAAAACTCAGGCTTCTTATATTTCAAATGGAATTGGGAGTTACTTTAGTAATAAAATGCCTACAATTTACATGGTACCTTTACACATAACAGGCTTATCAAAAGCCAAAATATAAACTCTAATATACACAAAAATTTTATTTCAACTTATTTCCCAGGGCTTAGAAATCAAAGACCTCATACTACTAAATCAAGTCTAGAAATGAAAAGACAGTAGGATTATAGCTGTGCATGGCCAATTTATCTTCTGAAGTCAAAGCATGTCTCCTGTTACCTTGCAGCAAGTCAATGTGATCTGCATGTCAACATATCCAAGGGTTGCAGTATCTGAAACCTGCATCAACCATAAAGGTGTTATTTTAATTAACAAGCTTGCCAACACATTATGAACTCTGGAGTTCTAAAGTTCTTTTAAATTATTATCACAATCTCATTTTAAAGAAAACTTTAAAAGGCTAAGAACAAGATTAAGAATCATCCAATTCCAATTCTATTTATGGTCACCCTCCAATGAAACAACTAGCTCTATAAAAATCTTTTTAAACCAAGAACAATATGCTTGCAGTCGATGTAGCAAAAATAAAGATTCTATAGGGCTGTTTCTACATGAGGGGCAAATTTTATAGTAGGGCAATGAAAGTAATGACAAACCACACATTATGTAACAGGAGTGTTACCTGGAAAACATTAGGTTCATTTTTACTTGGAATGATTTTTCAACTATGAAAGACAAAATTTTATGGAGGTGAATTAAATGCCCTATACTTCTGATCTTTAGGTTGACTGTGGACTCACATAGCATGAGCTTAATATGTGAAGTTCATTAAAGATTGATACATGATGGAAAATATATTTAAATCTTAGGAACATATGCTGAGCATGTGTACACATGCAAAGCTTTCAAAGTTTTTAAAATGTGAAAATGAGCTCCTGTTATCCTTGATAAATGTCAGCTGTCATACACTCATATCCAATACATACTATTTTTCACAAAGCAGAGTACCAGAAAAGGCAATTTTGAATCCACCAGCTGTATGTAATGGTTATACACAGAAAATTCTACTCAAGGTCAGAAGTTTATAGGTTTTCAATATCAACTTCAAAATAATGCAGGCTTTACATGTTAAAAATTACAGATTCCAAACATATTCTTTTGAAAACAGAGTAATAAAAAAGTAACTACTTTAAGAGTTTGGCACATGAGAGACAGGACCACTGATAACTGATATAAACTGGATTATTTGTATTTCTGGATCACTGAGCTGATATTTAGGCCAATTATAGTCTTAATTAAGCTACAAAATTAAGTACTACAAGATCTGTATTACCAATCTGATGACTTTATGTCTATATTTTCCAACTCTAATAAAACTGTCCCTTTAACAAACCCTGACTGTGAACAATTACTACAACCTTACCTCCATTCACTTTTACCAAGAGCAGAAAAATATCGATTACACTAGTAGAGCAATTTAGATAGTTTGTTATTTGTGCCAAAGATGGATATTATAGCCTTAAGAGTTTTCTCTACATATTCAGAAAGCTTCATCCTTAAAAGCGAACCAGTTTAAGCAGTTTTTCACTTTAATAATAGAACAAAACTATTAATAGGTATTTTCTTTTTAAAGTTTTTCTGTATAGTATGTGACCTATGCTAAAAAAAAAAAAAATACTATCTTTGAAAAGTAAATTGCTCTTTCACCAACATTAAATTCAAACTAAGCTTTCAAAATTATAAACACATCGATATTCTCCTATGTATCATAAAACTAGTGACGTCCGCATTTTAAATGCATCATTCGTCATCAGTCATCACTGCACAGAAAGAGTCTCTTAAAAGCTTAAAACCTAAAAAAATAAAAAAGGAGTGAGGGACCTAGTGTGGTCAAATTATCTCAAGTAAAATAACTTTCACTTTTCCACTTAAAACTACAGCACTTCATCAGCCCAAGAGAGCAGATCCACCAAATTATGGCTTTCTTAGTATCTTCTAATTGGACTTATAAGCTTGAATGCAAAAAACTGATTTCTGGATGTATAACGGCAAAATATCCATAAGTAACTTACAAGCATTTAATGGACATATAGAAAAGTGCAGATGGATTTGGGTATGATTTTGAATTCTTTTTTGAATAAAGTCTTTTGACATAAACTTTCCTGACAAATGAAGATATGGGGCTGGAATTAACATTAACTCTATAATTTCAGGCCAACTACTCTAACAAAGACCAAGGTTTTTTAAAAATTGAGGTGAGTTTAATTAACATGTTATTTTTGAATCTCAGAAAAGTTTGAGATACACAGCACACTTTCTGAAGTCAGTGCCATTAGGAAAGTACCCATATTTTCCCATAAAATTCCTTTATGGCATCACAGAACTCTTACTATTCCTGAATACATCAGCTATATTCTCTAACAGCTTCATTAAGATACGATTCATTAAGATATGATAAACCACTGTTAAGCAAATATCCTCCAATTAAAAATAAAAAATATCAACAGCAAGAATTTTACAAAGATAAAATTCATATACCACACGCTTAAAATACACAATTCCATGGCTTAAAGCACAGAGCTGCACAACTGTCACCACTGTCAATTTCAGAACATTTTATTACTGCAGAAAGAAACCCCTCAGCTGTCACTCCCCTAATGCTTCCATACCCACCACCCACACAACTTCTCTGACCCCCTCACCCTAGGCAACCACTAACCTATTTTCTGTCTCTATGGATTTACCTATTCTGGACAGTTCATACAAGTGGGATCATACAGTACCTAGTCCTCTGTGACTGGCTTAGCCTGCAGGTCTATCTGTGTTGTGGCATCTAACAGCGCTTCATTTTACAGATATGTATTCATCCAGTCCTCAGTTGATGGACATGAGGTTGTTTCCACTTTTCGGCTAACATGAACACTGTGACCGTGAACATTAAGTTTCTAATGTGGCCACCTACATAAGAATCCTCTGAAGACTGCTAGTAAACAGGAAAGAGGCAGGGTCTTTAACAATTTTTCAGTGGAACCACTTGTGCAATCTTAAGTATGATGAACATGCTAAGGGCTCGAAAGGTAAAAGTGGACAACATGCAGGAACAGATGGGACGTAAGGATCGAGACGGACACTCTAAAAAGCAAATCAGAGTATTAAAATCAAAATCACTAACAGAAATAAAGAATGCTGTCCATGGACAGAGCTGCTTGGTGAGAGGAGTGCAACCAGTGAGGCTGAATACACACACATACTTTTTCTTTCTCTCCCTCACTCTTTTTCTCTCTCTTCCAAAATGAAAATACAAAGAGGAAAAGAGACAGAATATTCAGGAAACGTGGAACAATTACAAAATAATACACACATAAGGGGACTGCCATTTATATGAAATTCAAGAAAAGGAAAACTGTAGTGACTTAAAGCAGCCCAGTGGCCACCAGTTACCAGGAGAGAGGACAGACTGCAGAGGGGCACAAAGGAACTTCAGGGGGAGGCAGGAGTGTCTTCCGTCATAATTGAGACAATGGTTACACTGGCCAAAACTCAAACTGTAAATGGAAGGTTGGTGAATTTTATTGTTTGCAAATTATACTTTAATGAAGTTGTTTAAAACCTTGCAGTACATACTGCCAATCCTGTGATAAGTGATAAATGACGTGTATGAAATGAAGTAGCTAATGAAACAGGGCTAGTTCGATAAGAAAATTTACTTTTTTCTAAAGAAATTCCCCATTAAAAGTAAATTTATTACATCAGCAGTTAAAAATCAAGTTTATCTTTTAAAACTTTAGAGTAATAACAAGTCTCTCTGCAACAAGTGACATGTATTAAAATGTTCACTGAAATATCATTCATACATCAAGAACTAGAGAAAACTAATGTTCAATCCCAAATGTAAAAAATTCTAATAAAGCCATATGAAAGACTACCATATAGTAGCAGAAAAAATAAATAAATTATATATAACATGGTAGAATCTTAAAAGCAAACAAAAGTTAAAAAAACAAGTACACTACATTCCTTATATTTTTGTAAAGCTAAAAGACAAAACTGAACATTGTTCAGGAACACATATATGTGTGGCTTTTCAAACTTTTTTGAAAGCAACTGCAACTAAAGGAAACTGTTACTTCTGGGATCCAGGCAGAATGAATTCAGGGAGAAACACAGAGGGAACGGGCACACCTAACAACCTTCCGGCTCTTAAATTCAAGGAGTAGGTTCACAGGTGTTCATCAAAGTATACTTTATAACTCACAAATAATATATACTCTTGCTCATATAAAATACTGCATATTTTAATGTTAAATTTTAAAAACCATGTGGACAAATACTTAATCTAACATTTGAGCTAGATCCTGTGTTGAGTGTATTTCATCTACTACTCAATCCCCACTACAGTTGTCCTCTGATACAGAGAACAGATGAAAGTATAGAATTCAACTTTATTCCTTTTAATAAGAAAACAGGGAAGTAATAACCCACTCAAGGTCAAATATTTAGTAAGTGATGGAGCTAGAAATTAAACCCAGGTCTTGCCAATGTCAGAGCCCAAGCCCTTAAATATTTCCACTCATCCCCTTAAAAATCCCCCAAAACCTTAAAACTTATGACATCAAATACTCTAGTCCTTTTTTCATGGAATCTCTGAGTTTAACTACACCATTTACAGCTGTTTCAACAACAGACTTTCAATAGAACTGGCCCATCTGAAATCCTGAATAAGAAGTTACTGTTTTCCAGCCACATTCACTAGAAGTTCCTACCATTCTTTATAAAAAGAAAATAGTGAAGAAGTATGGCCTTTACCAGGTTGGTCATCACCAAGTACCATAGATTCTCGACCCACCCCTATGCACATCACTTTAAAAAACAATTTTAAATATCTTCATCTTACTGATAGTTTCATCTCCTAATCTAACCATCATTCATTTACACTGAGTAGGGGAGAAGCAGTTCACTTAAACTGTTTGGTTTTTAAATAATAGTTGCTTTACAGATTTCCTTGAGTTTAATTCATTTTAACTATAAGACATAAAAAACACAGTTTATAATTAAAACTGTTATCTTTAAACTCCAGTAATTCAATATCAAACTAAACTGAAGGACAGAGACAAATACAGTTCTCACAACTTAGAACATCATTCATATGCAATACTTTTTCTAAATATCAAGATTCTCAGGACTTCTGCCGGAACTTTAGAAACTACAATATTATTAATAAAATATGATATGAAAGCATGTGATAATTATCCTGGCCTTGGCAATATTTTCATTCCTCTATCCAACTATACAGTGTTTTAATTTTAACAAAGATGACATAAAAATCAGTTTCAGAAATCTACACGAAATATATCCATTAACTGAGGTTGTATTCAAAAAGTTAATTTCCAAGACCATGAATAATATCACAGCCTAAACTCCAGAAAGTCATGATGTTAGAATTTCTATAGTTAAAGTTGAATTTTTCTGTTGAATAACCACAGGCTTACTTTCAATGCTGGAGTAATGTCATCTGTAAGTTTCTAAGGTATTACTGACTTCAGTGATACTTACATTTTTCTATTAAAAATCATTTTTAAACCACAAATAAGAACTTACCTTTAATTTCTGCAACTGTATTAATGTTTAAGCAGTATCCTCTACCTCCTCAGCATGAATATTTAAAAAGACTGCAACCTACTACAATATAAAGTTCACAAATTATACAAAGAAAAGGTCGAAAGTTTGCAAAGAATCAAGATGTAAGTTCTAACTTCAGTTACATCACAAACTAGTTATACAACTTTGATAAACCCATTGGCTTAAGCCCTTTACAACGCTGGGTTGTAAGAACAAGGTTGAAACAGAAAAATATTTTCTTACTGAATATCACTCAGACTGGAGAAGAAATAAAGTAATTGAACTTAAAGGGTTATCAAAACTACCCATCTGAAGAATGGAAGGAAAACAACTTGAAGACAAATGGAAAGGACAAGTGAGAAATAGCAAATGGTCTATCAAATATGTCAACTAGAGCCCCAGAAGTGAGACTGAAGCAAAAACAAAAAACCTCACGAAATAATGGCCAAAACTTCCCCAAACTTGATGAAAACACCAGTCTGCACACTGAAGTTCAGTTAATCCCAAGAATAAATACAAAGAAAACCAAACCTAAGTACATTATAGTCCAACTATTTAAATTCAAACATCTTGCCTTTCAAGAGAAAATTTTCAAAGTAGTCACAAGAAAAAAAGACCTTAAGACCATATATACAGAGGAACAAAGATAAAAATTACCTTCTTAGAAGCAATCAGACAACAAGATCTTTAGAGTGCTGAAGCAACTGACACAAAATTTTATATACAGGGAATCCTTCAAAAATGAATGTGAAATAAACATTTTCACCTAAGTAAAATCTGTGACAATTAGTCTCAAATACTTTAGGGACTAAAAGTACTCCTTCAGGCCAACGATTAAGAACATCAGATGAAAACTCCTGTCCATAACAATGAATGAAGGACATCCAAAATGTCTTCCTGCCAAATGGTGGCTTGGCTTTCCTCTGCTGTTTGCCTTGAAGTCTAAGATTCTCATGGAAGAGATAACAAACCTAAATATTTTATGAAATAAATTCTGGGTGACAGACTACTGACCTAAGGTAACTTACACAATTTTACAACTGTACTGGAAGATAAACTAAGTCAAAATTTCTAGGTCCCTTTATACACCTAAGTGGATGATGTCTTCAAAGCAGACTGCAAAAAAAAAAAAAAGATTAAGCGAAACAGATTTACACAGGACTGAATAAACTAGTGAAGTTTTAACTGCGGTTATTTGTTTTAGAATATTATTGTTTGGTATTATGTTTTCTAGTGGGTTCTATAAAGAAGCCCTTTTTCTTTCTCTTCTGTATCTAGCCCTCAATTTAATAAATTACACTTACGTACTCTAAAAGCATTCTATGTGGCACCTGATTCGATGTCCTCAAATTGCAGGGGAAAAAACAGAAACATAAAAACTGAGTCTCTCTACTTTTCATGTCAATATTATTAATTGCATAGGTTTAATAAAAATCTGTCAACCCATTTATCAGGATAATTGGATAATCAAGTCTGCATCTTGAATGTCATAATTGAGAATAATTCTCATTTAGCCAGGCATGACAAGCCCATCATTAACAAATAATGACTTCACTTTATAAGTCAATACCTACAGGCCTGGTACCTATTCTTTGCTTATAGGGACCAGCCTCAAAAGTAGGCCAGAGACTCAGTAAATCTGATGTACTGGGAGGAGAGACAATTCATTCACATTTATAAGTCCTGCAAATGAAACCTAGTCGAGTTTGTTGAGACTGGTTGCCTAGTCTCAAGATACGAGAATAAAAGAGACTTTAGAAATGCAAGTCTATATTCCTTAGGAAAACTTCCAGAGAAATTAATCCTCTGGTCTCAGAAACTGTTCAATAAAATACTCTGGCAGTCCAATAGTTAAGACATCACATTTCCATGGCCGGAGACCCAGGTTCAATCCCTGGTCAGAGAGCTAAGACCCTGCATGCTGCACAGCACAGCCCCAAAAATAAATAAATAAAACAGCAATCAAAGAAGTTTCTATGGTTAAAGATATCTTTTTGCTCCTTTTGGCACAGCATGAGAAGAGCCTTTTTTTTTTTTTTTTTAAATTAACTCAAGAATCAACTGTGGGCTTCCAATTTAGGTCAAGAGAGAATAATGAGACTCATCAACTCATTTATGTTGATAAACTAAACAAACTATATTCAAATATCAGAGAACAAACAGTGAGAAATTGTGGTCCCTGAGATTAAGAAAACAACTGGGCATGAGGGGAGAAGGAACAACATGGTAACATGAGCCCTACCATCAGCCAGGCTTCCTTCTAGGAGGCAGTTTTTCCAGATCACAACAGAGGGATGAAGAACTCAAACAGAGCCCAGCAATCTTGCAGAATGGACAAGATAATAACCAGAATTCAGAATGGTCAAGCTGGATAGATATTGCAGGACAGTTTCTCAGAGAGACTGACAAGACTGCAGGGACTAACAAACATATCCTGAGATTTGTACCAAAATCCTGGCTCAGATGGTAAAGCATCTGCCTGCAATGCGGAAGACAAGGTTCAATCCCTGGGTCTGGAAGATCCCCTGGAGAAGGAAATGGCAACCCACTCCAGTACCCTTGCCGGAAAATTCCATGGACGGAGAAGCCTGGTAGGCTACAGTCCATGAGACTGCAAAGAGTTGGACACGGCTGAGCAACTTCACTTTCAGAGAAATCATGACAAAGAAGAAAAAGTTGAAACACTCACACCACCTCTTTCAAGCCTTACTATAAAGCTGCACTGGATTGATGGGCATAAGGATTGATGAATCAATGGAACAGAATAAAGACCAGAAATAGATTCCGACTATGCTGCTAAGTCACTTCAGTCGTGTCCAACTCTGTGTGACCCCACAGACGGCAGCCCACTAGGCTCCTCTGTCCCTGGGATTCTCCAGGCAAGAACACTGGAGTGGGTTGCCATTTCCTTCTCCAATGCATGTAAGTGAAAAGTGAAAGTAAAGTCGGCTAGTCGTGCCCGACTCTTAGCGACCCCATGGACTGCAGCCTACCAGGCTCCTCCATCCATGAGATTTTCCAGGCAAGAGTACTGGAGTGGGTTGCCATTGCCTTCTCCGAGATTCCGACTATATATATATATATGTGTGTGTGTGTGTGTATATATATATATATATATATATATAAATGGCTTCCCAGGTGGCTCACTGGTAAAGAATCTGCCTGCCAATGCAGAAGACACAGGTTCAATCCCTGGTTCGAGAAGATCTGCTGCAGGAGAAAATGGCAACCTACTCATTATCCTTGCTTGGAAAATTCCTTGGACAGAAGAGCCTGGCGGTTTCAGTCCATGAAGTAGCAGAGTCAGACACAACTGAGGACACACATGTACACACACACAGAAAGTAGCAAAGAGTAGGACACAACTGAGAATGCACATACACACACACACACATACGGAGTAGCAAAGGGTTGTGCACAACTGAGCACACATGTACACACATACACCCACACACACAATTAAAATGCAACACAATGGAAAAAGGAGTCTTCAACAAATAGCCATGGAACAGAATGTCAATGTTTTTAAAAACTTATCCTCAATCCTTTCTTCACACAACATGCAAATATTAAATCAAAATGGATCACAGACCTAAAGATAAAGTTATAGAACTTCTACAACAAAGGAGAAAAATCTTCATCAACTCATTAATAGGCAGAGATCTCTTCACACACTAAAAAACGATTACTCATAAGCAAAAAAAAAATTTATTTTATTCAAAATGCCTATATTCTCAAAAAAAAAAAATTCAAGAATATGAAAAGGGAGACCAAAGAAAGACCAGAAGAAAATACTCTCAAAATATATCTGAAAAGAATCTGTACTCAGAAAAATTTAAGTCATACAATAAGAAAACAAACCACCCAATTTAAGAAATCCACAAAATTTGAACAGACGCTTCATAAAGAGATATAAGTGGAACTTGAACTCTCATAAACTGCAAGTGGAATATAAAATGGTATAGCCACTTTAGAAAACAGTTTCAATTTCTCATAAAGATAAGCACACACTTAACATAAGACAATTACACTCCTGGGTATTTACTCAAGAGGGAAAAAAATCTAAACAAAAACTTGCACTTAAATATTCCTAGAAGCTTTATTCATAGAAGCCAAAAACAGGAAGCCCAATGGAATACTTCTCAGCAATAAAAATAAACTACTGATACACTTAATCATGTGGATGCAGCTAAAAACCACTCAGTAGAATGTATACAGTATGAGAGGGGGAAATAGGCTCTCTCACACATGACTGGTGTGAATCCATATGGCATAATGCTTATGGAGGGTAATTAGACAACATCTAACAAAAACTACATATACATTTACCCTCCAACCTAGTAATCTTACTTCTAAGAATGTATCCTGAAGGTATATCCCCCCAAGAATATGAAAATATATTTTCACAAGGTTATTCATTGCAGCAACATTTTTAACTGCAAAATACTGGAAACAACCTAGGTACTACCCACACAGAGGAAACTGACGGAATAGCCTATGGTGTGTGCACATAATGAAACGATGCTGCTGCTGCTGCTGCTCAGTCCTGTCCAACCCATGGCCACTCTTTGGACTGTAGCCTGCCAGGCTCCTCTATCCGTGAGATTTTTCAGGCAAGAACACTAGAGTGAGTTGCCATTTCCTCCTCCAAGGGATCTTCCCAACCCAGTGACTCAACTTGAATCTCCTGCACTGCAGGTAGACTCTTTTACTGGTGAGCAATTGGGGAAGGAAAAAAAAAAAAACCATACATATATCTGCTTGTCATTACAAAAAGAAAATACAGGAAAACACTCTAGAAAACACTGAAGGTGGCTTCCTCTGAGAAATGGGGAAAATGAGGGTGGAAAAGATACAGAGGGAATGTGTATCTTTTGTGTAATTTTGACCTTTGAAAATGTATTCATATTCTACATAATCAACATAAAACCAGAATCAGAATGAGGAGGAGCATTTTAAAACAAACTGAAACTCAAGCACACAAATAAATAAACCTCATTTCGTTTCAAACAAATATCACAACTACATCATGCAGAAACTAAGGTGGGAAACAAAAACGGGGAGGGAAGGGAAGGTAGGATGAGGGAGGACTAATTCAAGTATTTTAAAAATATAGCATCTTACACCCGAAAATCAACCACTAACACAACACTGTAAATCAACTACTAACCTCCAATAAAAATTTAAAAATGAAAAAATTTTAAATACAAATATGTAAGTCAAAAAAATGAATATAGGATTTCCTCTCAGTCCTGGGCAAAACTATATACAAGTTCCCCACTCACTTTGTTTACTGTAATTAAATGGGCAAAGCAAATCTGAAATGATTTTAGATATATTATAGGACAGACCAAATGAGTAAATGTACTATGTTGGGAACCAAGGCTCTCGTGGTATAAAAATGGACATAAAAATATAAAGTGAGAGGTGCAAAGAAAAAACCCTGCAGATGTGGAGGGAAACTGGACATACTGACATCAAAACATGATTTATAAACTACATAGATGCATGTTGCTATGTGTGTGTGTACATGAACAAGCATGTTTATGTATATACATGTACAAACATGCATTTATTTCCTAGCTGTGTCCACTGAAGGGGTCAAGAAGAGAAGACAATCTAGGAGCAACAAGGACACCTACCAAGGATCTTGGTCTCTAATACTATTTCCCACAAGGACACAGGAGCATGATGAAAGAGCTCCACTGGAAACGGAATGAGAAAATGACCATTTTGGAAGCATGACTGTAAAAAATTAGATCAGACAAGAATCATCAATGAATGCTAAATCTAGGGCAAACTGTGATGAGAATCATGGTATTGGCATTGTCTCCCCCATCACTGCTTAAAGAAGGGGAAGAAACTCTAACAGCAGAGAAATCAGGCAACACATTGGCCAAATGATCACAATTAACATCCCAATGAGGGACAGAAGACATCCTGTGCCTCCAGAAGTTGTACATCTTTCTCGGGTATCACATCACCTATGCAGTATCCCAGCCAAGAACAAATAGCCTCATTCTAACCCTGTTTCAAACAGAAAATGAAGAACATTCTAATAAGGGAGGGGAACGGTTGCAGTCTTCAAAAATGTCAATGTCATACCAGACAAAGAAGAGGCTGGGGAAATATTCCAGGAAAAAGAAGGCTAAAGAAAAATAATAACTACACGTAGTACCTGAGCTTAGACTCATTTCCATTACAAGAAGCAAGGGAGACTGCTGGGAGAGACTTTATTAGGTCAACTGACAAAACTGGAAGATGGACAACAGGTCTATATTAACATCCATTTATGAAGCTGATAACCGTACAATGGTTGTATGAGAGAATGCCCTATTCGTAGGAAATAAAGCAGAAGTATTAGAGGAAAGAAACACATTCTATGGAACATAACCCTCATATAATTCAAAAAAGAGAGGAAAGAGTAAGAGCCCACATAAATGCAAATAATAAAACCAGAGAGTGAATCTGACTAAGGATATCTAGATAATTCTTTATCTATTTTTTAACTTTTGTAAACTGGAAATTTCCAAATAAAGTTTTGTTTTTTAAGATAAATACTATGGAGATAGTTCTCTACTATGTTCAGAATATAATGGGTGTATCCCATAATTAACTGAAGGATTTTATTGGGAAATAGCACGAGTTGAAACTGGAGGCCTAGATAAAGTATCAGATAAAGGACTGTTTCAAATGTAAGCGAGAGGAGTTTGTATTTTTTTTCTGTAAGCCAGGAACAGTCGTACAAAGCTCATAACAGAAGAGAGACTTGATTAAAGGGATATACTGAAGATATACTGAAGCAAATTTTCAAGTGGGTTGAAACAGTATAGATAAGAAGCAGTAAAGGGACATTTCAAACACAAGCATGAAATTACGGGGTCTTGGCCTAGGAAGCTAAGATTGGTAACAGAAAGTTCACCGAATAGAGGAGACATGAAAATAGAAAACCAGATAAGGCTTGTTTACTAAAAATATCAAAGGGGGTAGGATTCAAAGATGACTCAGATTTCAAGCCCAGCCAACCAAGAGAATAATAATGTTACTAACAAAAAGAAACTGAACCACCTAAGCAAGGCGTAAGTGCTTTCGTGGCTATTAGACAGTTTTTTCATTCTCATTTTTCCTATCCTGATGCAATAACAAAAGTTAGGAGAGGAGTCAGTTGAAATGTTACACACCAGCACAAGCAATCTGTGGAAACTAGCCTCCGAAAGGTGAAACAGTCAAAATGGATGGAGCTGATTCCGATTTTAAGTGCCATTAAAATATTCACACATAAGAAGAAGAGGGCTGATGGCAGCATCTCATGTTAAACTGTAACATACTCCTTCCCTCCAAATTTATATTTGTATATAGAATATACATATATATTAACTTATTCCAAGACCCTTCATTCAACTAACAGTATGATTAAAGAGGACAACGTAACATATAAAACAAGCTTAAAATGAAATCATAAAATCACAAAGTGTGTAGTATCTTCAGAAGGTGAAGTCAGAAAATTACAAAGGATCCAAAGGAAAACTGAATTACCTGGCTAGCCAGTCAAATGCTGTTCAAGCAGTTTATGTTTGTTTTTATTGGTCTCTGACTCCACTGTTCAGCAAGTATTTTGATCCTGAGGACAAAAACAAATAAAAAAAAGGGTATTGATTTTTATTGCCCTTTCTGAATATAAATATTATTATTAGTCACACACAAGTTAACTTTTCCCACCTTTCCCGTCCCTGGACATAAGAAACAAAACTAACAAAAAGTTACCAAGTATGAAGCCTCTTCCTAGGAATTTGAACTTGATGCCTTATTTTGCCATATATTACTACTTCTGTTTAAAAAAAAAAAAATTAGGCAGGGCATACACAATACAATCCGTCACAGTTTGTAAACATGGATAATGCAAAGTAGTGATGAAGGAGACTAGCCCAAGTTCTGAAGAGTGATGAAACCAGATGGGTAATCTGAACTTCGGATGTTCCCCCCCAAGTCCAAAGGGAATGCTCAACAAATTAACAATTTAAAACAATATAAATATCCTGTAAGAATCTAATTAAATCCTCAAGTCCAAAAAAGATAAATACCCACCAGATAGATAGATAAAGCAACCAAGGAAAAGGGAGAAAGAAAAAAAAAGTACTGGATATTTTCTTCCCCTTTAGGAAAGGATACATCATTTCATTCACCAAAAAAAAAAAAAAATTATTTTAAACAGGAGACAGGTAAATGAAGGACAGTTCTTCAAAATAAACTTCAATAAATATGAGAGCATACAGAACTGCAGACTTCTGCACTTGAGGAAATGTGGAGCAGGCTCTAGTCCAACAAAAAAGTGAGCCAATAAAAACATTCACTCTCACCTTACGATTTTCCAAATGAGACAAAGCACACTCTGACTACCACTAATTCTAGAGCTATCTGTAGATTCAACAACCATAGCTAAGCTCTTAAGTTAATAGCATTTGTGCTGGAACTGGCAGGTCTGCTGAGAAAGGATGGAAGGAAAAATGATACACTCACAAGTTCCAAGTAACAAACACATCACAGTCATGGCCAATCCACATAGTAGATAGGAGACAACCAACCACAATCTAGGTGCATGATGTGAAGGATCTGTTGCACTTTTGAAATTCAAATTAAAGGTGAGGAACAGGGGGATGAGGGTTGAGGGCAGAAGGATATCACATCATAACGTTGTTGACGAAGGGAGAAGAAAATCTAGGTAATATATAAGTGGCATGCAATTAAAGTTATAAGAGGAACTGCTGTATCTAGTACCGTGTCTACTAATAATCACAGTAGTCTCCAGCTTATCACTGAGACAATGCCAAAAGTTAGCTAGTTCTTGGACCGCATCTTCCAATCCACAATAGTACATATAGGTTCTTAACATAATAGCTAAAGAGCAGAAGCTTCAGAGCCCACCAGATCTAGAGCCAACCAACTCCTAGCTCTTTCACTTACTGGTCTGGTAACCCTGGGTCAATGTAAGACATCTTTGAGCCTTAGATTTCTCATCTTAAAATAGGTATCACAACTCATAAGGTTCTTGTGACAATTAAGTGAAAATGCTTAAATTACTTACTGCTGCTGCTAAGTCGCTTCAGTCGTGTCCGACTCTGTGCGACCCCATAGATGGCAGCCCACCAGGCTCCCCCGTCCCTGGGATTCTCCAGGCAAGAACACTGGAGTGGGTTGCCATTTCCTTCTCCAATGCATGAAAGTGAAAAGTGAAAGTGAAGTCACTCAGTCGTGTCTGACTCTTAGCGACCCCATGGACTGCAGCCATGGGATTTTCTGTCCATGGGATTTTCCAGGCAAGAGTACTGGAGATTGCCTTCTCCAAAATTACTTACTAGTAGCTAGTATATACAAGCTCAATAAATAAAAACAATTATTAGCCAAACAAGACTATCTGACACATAGTATAACAAGAGTTTCTAAGCACACTGAAATAAAAAACAGGAGAAAACACAAACAACTTTGGTTTTTAAATGAATTGAGCTTCCCTGGTAGCTCAGTCGGTAAAGAATCCTACTGCAATGCAGAAGACCCTGGTTCAATTCCTGGGTTGGGAAGATCTGCTGGAGAAGGGATAGACTACCCACTCCAGTATTCCTGGGCTTCCCTGATGGCTCAGGTGGAAAAGAATTCACCTGCAATGTAGGAGACCTAGGTTCCACCCCTGGGTTGGGATCCCCTGGAGAAGGGAAAAGGCTACTCACTCCAGTATTCTGACCTGGAGAATTCCAAGGACTGTATGTATAGTCCATGGGGTTGCAAAGAGTCAGACATGACTGAGCGACTTTAATTCATTAATTCACTCAATTCAATGTTTTATAACTTGAATTTTTATATTTAATTTAACTAGAGGACAGTGGAGGGGGAAAAGGTAGGCAAAAGTCCTGTAAAGAAAGTTCAAGGTTTTCTGGCCCTAGTTTTAAATCAAATTTCATCTCAGAAATGGTTCTTTTGTACTTCCCTGGCAGTCTAGTGGCTAAGAATCCACCTGCCAATGGAAGGAACACGGGTTCAATCTCTAGTCTGGGAAGATTCCACGTGCCTCAGAGCAACTCGGCCAGTACACAACTACTGAGCTCGAGCTCTAGAGCCCGCGAGCCTCAAACATAAGAGAAGCCGCAGGACTGAGAAGCTCGCACATCCCCACCAAGCAGAGCCCCGCTAACCACAGCTAGAGAAAGCCTGCACGCAGCAATGCATGCCAGTGCTGCCAAAAATAAACAAATAAATGTAATTTTTAAAGAGAAATGGTTCTTTTGTTGCTGCTCCTTTTGAGAGGTAAGGAGGAGTTCATGGGGCGACATTAGTACTTAGAGAACAAGATAGGTGGGCAGGAAAAGGCATCTGAGTCAGAATGTACCTAATGACTGATCCAGGGAACAAGCACTGCTGCCTAATGTGAAAAGCTGGTGAGAGCGCCTACATTCATGCTCAAGCATTGCTGTACTGCCGATGAGAACTATCCGAAGGAGTACTGACACAGCCAATCTGTACCCCATAACCCCCAGAACATAAAGGAGTACCATCTAAAAAGTTCTCCTCTCCCAGGAAGTGTGCAGCTGGATTAGAGGCCCCCAAAGGCGATGGCACCCCACGCCGGTACTCTTGCCTGGAAAATCCCATGGACGGAGGAGCCTGGTGGGCTGCAGTCCATGGGGTCGCTAGGAGTCGGACACGACTGAGTGACTTCACTTTCACTTTTCACTTTCGTGCACTGGAGAAGGAAATGGCGACCCACTCCAGTGTTCTTGCCTGGAGAATCCCAGGGACCGGGGAGCCTGGTCTATGGGGTCACACAGAGTCAGACACGACTGAAGTGACTTACCAGCAAATAATCAGAGCAACGACTGGCTTGCTTACCAGCAAACTGCAAGGAGTAGGTAATCTAAAAAGTACTATCTACCAAGATCCTGTTAAGTATGGAACCGCTGGGACACTGCAGTTGACTAGTCTAGAATCAAGATTCTGAAAAGGCAACAGTCAGAGCAGATTTCCTAGGACTGTACTTTTTGTTTGTTTGTTTGTTTAGTCGCTAAGTTGTGTCTGATTCTTTTTGCGAGCGCGTGGTCTGTAGCCAACCAGGTTCCTATGTCTATGGGATTTCCCAGGCACTAATACTGGAATGGATTGTCACTTCCTTCTCCTAGGGATCTTCCTGACCCAGGGGCTGAACCCGTATATCCTGCATTGGCAGGTGGATTCTATACCATTGAGCCACCAGGGAAGCCCCAATTTGTCTACTAGAATTAACATAAAGGTGACCGATGAGATCCACATTATCAAAACCTGCATCACTAGAAAGCTACTGGGGGCTTGGGAAGATCAAACTGAGCTTTGTTAATAAGAGCTAGTCTGAGAAGATGTGCCTCGAGGCCAGAACAAAGAATCAAACTGGGGGAGGGGAGCTGAGAGGAAAATCCAAACTACAGAATGCTGATGCTGGGAAACACCAACTGACAGAGAGAGGCCACTGAATATTATGAACGTGTTTTTCTTTTGCTATTGAGCACGGAAGGGGGCAAAGACTCTACTATTAATCATATTAAGCTCATTATTCTCTCCATGCTGCTGCAGGCAGGGCTCCCAGGGACTCCCTCCTCAGTTTCCTAAAATCATAGATGGAGATGGGGAACCACCATCTTTGGGAAAAGCCAGCTGTTGCCCACTCGTCTTTAAAGCGATACACAATCAGTTTGTGCACCAATTAAACATCCCGTTTACTTAAAGATTACGTAATACTGGCACAAAGAACAGGGTTTTTTTGCAGTTGAGATTATTTATCAAACAATAAATATATCCTCTGTCAAAACTGTTAACACCAAATTTTACTTACAACAATCAACTACAACCAATCTAATCAAAGGGGAAAGAAAATTATATAAAAAGATGCTACTGTTTTTAAAGCTATATAAACTTCACAGAAAAAAAGAATTTTCTCTTTAAATGTATTAGTCCATTATTTCGTGTTCAAGTAAATAAGGAAAAATGTATTTGGTACCCAAGAGAATACTGGGAATACACTGACGACAAACTTTCAAAAATACCAGTCTTTCTGACAAGGGGAGTAGGAATTATTTCAAATTATAGCACATGCAGGCTTAGTAAAGTAAGGACAGGGTTAAAAAAAAAATACTTGACATGTATTACCACCCAGCCTATGATGTATATTAGAAAAGACCAAATTGATTTATAATAACTTATTCTGAATAGTCATTTAATAAGTTTTAATAAATGTTTAGTTCTACGTAGAATCAATCTGAAAATTTTAAAGAGGCAGTTAAAAAAGAAACTTTAGTTTCAGAAAACCTAGGTTTTGGAAGTTCAGATTCATAACCTTGGGGAAGGCATTTAATTCACTTAAATGTTTGCTCTGCACCCATCAGATGCCAGGTGCTGCACAGGCCCTCCAAAGTGTAAGCAAAATATGGTTCCTGCTATTAGGAAAGGAGTAGCAGGTACAAACAGCCACTATAGTTTCTGAAATGAAAACTAAGTTCCCTCAGTAAGTATCTGCTGAGCATCAACTCTGCCAGACACCAGGGATATAAGGAGGAACCAAAGACGAAGGCACAGTCTGACAACAGTGTCAATGGAGAGGGAAGCGGACGGTCCTGTGTGTTCACGGGTTTCTGTGGTGACTGTAAAGCACTGTTTACACGTGAATGGAAGACGAATCCAGGACCGTTTACCTCATTCAAGAAAAAAAAGCGGGGGGGGATTATTAACAAACTTTGAATGTACAGATAATTTCTGCAATTATTCTCCATAGTTAGAAATGAAATGCCAATTGAGTTTCTTTATAACAAAAGACAAAGGCAAAGAAGAAAAAAAAAACTTTTGTTAAAACATTAGGCATTTACGTAAAAATCAAAAGAGACATAGGAAACATTAATGGGGTATATAAAGGTTGCTGAATATGAAAGCTTTTTTTTTTATTTTATTTTATATGAAAGCTATTTTTAACTCAACACATTCAGGAAATCGTGCCATATATTTCGCTTACACTACGATACTATCCACTGATGAACAATGGCAGTAAATACGACCATTCTGCATTTTTAAAATTACCTTGAGATTAAGGAGAAAACTAAAAAATCCAGTTGGCAGACCAGTTTATTAACAAGCTCCCTATCTCTGGCTGAGTTGTAGCTAGTAATGACATGGTTGCTAAAACAGGCATGGAGCCAGCCGCTTGCTGGTGCTTGTTCTGCTTCCCTCTCCCCCCTCTCCTGGAAAAACCGCATGCAGTGTTGCACGATCATACAAAATAAATACAGGAAAGCGGGTGGGAGGGGTTGGGTGGAGAGGTGAGCTGAAGCTCTGGGCTCCACCAGTGGAAGGCGTTCCACAAGAATTGCTACAGGGTCAAAAGTTTACAGTGGTTTCAATTTCACCTTTTAGCAGCCAATCAGGAAACAGGGACTGAACGCTGACCCTCAGGCTGCAAATGAACATTAACTCATTGGCTACCAGGATTATATGTATTCCTTTTCTCTTAAGGCGTTCCTTTCTCCTTCTTAGGGGGGAATGGGGGGCATGGGAAGGTGGCAGCAGAGGAGGAGGCAAAGAACATTTTAAGTTCAAAGTGACAATTTTATTGAAGACCATGTATTTTAAAACAGGTATTTGAGTGGAGAAAAATGATCGAGTCATTTTCCTTGAAATTCTCCTGGAGTATCTAACAAACCAATTAATGATGTTGGTATTGAGACAAAGAGTGAACTTAGGCAGGTTACAGATAGATTTATCTCCATGAGGCTGCAATTCTAAGAACAAGTTACAATACGATCACAGATAATGCTGATTATGTTTCCAGTAAATAATAACTCAGATGTTGAAGCCATTAAAGTATTTATCTAACCCCAATTTTTTATTTCCATAGGTTCTCTATCTCCTCTCCTAATCATTAATAAGCACATACCATGCCTGTACTTTTCATACTGTACATCTACCAAAATGCAGGTACAGCTCATAAAGTTTAAGCTTTCTTTTTCTGTATTTCTCTTCTAAAACAGTTCAGTACACACAAGTGACTCCTATACAAAATAAACTCAAGAGTGAACCCCTTGGCAATAGATGCGACCGAGTTCCAAGTTTTTTTTTTATGTAAATTTCTCCCAAATGTAGAAAACATTAGCAAACTAATCCATGAAATATTCTTTTCTACATATAACACTGAACAAGGTTAAAATAAAGATCTGTACGACACAAACCTTAACTATCCTACATTTAAAAACTAGATTTCTTTGACTATATTAACTGCTGTATCATAATGATCAGCTAAAAGTGAAGAAGCAACTGTGTGAATTTGTAGTTAGAATATTTCTCATAAATACAATAGGTGGTAAATTTTAGCAGCCCTGCTGACTTAATCTTCTGTTATATGTAGAAGTCCCTGTAGGTACTGCCACTACATAAGAAAATGATTCCAAGCAGGATATTAGTTTTCTTATCCAAACCAACACAGTAAGATCAAAGTCATTTCTGCACCCAAAGATAAACTATATACAAAAGTATCTCTCTTAATACATGTTTACTAAAGGGCCCCAAAATAAATTCATAGTGTATAAATCTTCCACAATAATTTAATGTAGCTATTATTAAATTTATAGCTTATTTTTTTTAATATTTTGATATAAATAATATATTAAATACAATACTAAATTGTATTTAATGTAGCTAAATAGTAAATAAGTTTGATGCTAACATACAGGACTTTCTTTTTATTCAGCATTAAAACAAGTTAATTTTCTAGCAACAACTCCCAAACCTTCATGATTTAGGTATATGCACATTTGGCCATTAATAGTCTTTACTTTTAAAATCTAGGTGTTTTTTTTTTTTTAACATGGCTTACAAAGCTTTTTTAATGTATTACATTGGAGGAGTCTTCTGTATATCTTCTTTTTACAAGATGGCCTCATTCTGAAAGAAAATGGATGCGATAAAATTTTACATCAAGTCAGCATGTTAGCAAGAAGCTTTTTGTGTGTTCTGAATTTGATTAATACAAGCCAAGGTCACTTCCTGAAAGATGCCTACCATTGCAGCTGCAGGCAAACTAGGCCCCAGTGTAAAGCTGGGGGAAGGGAATGGGTGATGGCATTTATTAACACTGAGAAGGGCTTCCACCTCCACCAGCAGCAATTAAAGGAGGGGAAACAAGGAGATCCCAGAATTCTTGGCATGTAAAGATTAAAATATCTGCACTCCTTAATATTTAAAAACAGAAATGTAATCAATATATAATATAATACTCATGTCAAAATTACAAAGATATCCTCAGTACATATACTATACAAACCATCTAATACCAAACACTGAAGTAAACTTAGCATTCAACACAATACGACCTGCACTTGCTATGCAAAACGCCTGCAAAGGCAGATACAGCAGTGGAAGAAAATAGAATCAAGAGATTCAAATTTCTCTTATCTAAAACCAACGGTGGCCTAAACATCAGAAAAGCAGAAATCCAAAATACAAGAGCCTGTATCGTAAAATGTTTACAAAAGTTTTGTACTGAAATCCAATTCAATTTTCTTATCAACATGAACACAGATATTATGTCCATGCTCAAAAACATCAATATATACATCATCCGCAACCAGAACAAAACTTCTCCCTGAAGAATAACGTCAAAATTTAACTGAGCCGTTACTATGAACAGCTGGGGAACTATACAAAGTACATCGCCTGTCCTGAGTTCCGTATACATTTCGACTGGATAAAATATAGGCAGAGTCAAGGAAATCTACAAACCACTTATTATTTTCTCTATATGTAACTGGGAAAATTACACTGACTTTGTGTGTCTAATTTTTCTTACCCACCAAATGGAAGATATGCCTGAACCAAGATACTCCAAGGAGATATCATCAGCAACATGCTTTTAATGGTTGTATAATAAACGTAAAACCTGGTCCTTTTTTTAATTGTCAACATGTTCAAACCCATTATATTTCTATTTTCTACATAAATTGAGAATATAATTTTTCCCTCCCTTATGCTCCCCATCCTTTCATTCTAACTTGAACAACAAAAATAAAATGATATTACATGCACAAGTTCAAACAAACTGATGCTGTTTTAAGTCTTTTACCTTTCAATGACTGGCAAGAAAAAGCTATTATTTAATTGGCAGAGAGTATTCTGTATACATAAAGGGCTTTTTAAAATCATCTTAGAAAAAGGAAGGCAACTAAGCAAAAAAATATTGTGAGTAGTCCTGAATCCAGATAATCTAGTAGCTGGGCCTGGCAAAGGAAGGCATTCAGAAGAATTCAATGAGACCTAATCACATGCCTTTGCGACAGAACAAACCCTAAAAATGAACACAGAGTAAATTAGCTATTTATATACCTTCTCCCCAGGACAGGGGAATACATTTTTCCTCAATTTCTCCTATCCTCTATATTATTTCTTTCCATCACATGTTACTCCAAAAATAACTCAGAACAAAAGCACAGAGTTCAACAGTAGGTAGCGAGCTTCTTGTCACAAACCAACCCAGGCATGGAAAGTGCAGTTTTCCTGGCATCTCCAACTGAATCATTCTTCTCCCCTAGTTTTATCTGAGTACCCAAAGCACTCTGCATTTGGAAAATAAGACTGACTAAATGGGGTACAGCAGTCAGTGGTCTGGTTCTCCTCCCATACTAATGCAGCTTCTATGTCAAAAATGGAACCTAAAAAGAAACGTTGACTATCAAAATAAACAAGATACCAGCATGCATGTCTCCTTGCTCTGTCAAAGTGGTTCACAGACATAAGTCTGAGAATCACACTCTAAGATTCACAGAACAAGTGTTTTCTGTTTTTGTTTTTTTTAATTCAAATGTTTTCTATGGCTTCAAACTGGATGGACTGGCTATCTGGTAATTGAAAATTTTGTTTAAAAAATACATATACCATACAAAATGATATTATTAATCAGTAATAATGTAGCTGGGCTGCCAATTGGAGATGGTTCAATCCCAGGGGTCAGAAAGTTCCCCTCAAGAAGGAAATGGCAACCCACTCCTGTATTCTTGCCTGGGATGGGCAGAGGAGCCTGACAGGCTGCAGTCCATGGGGTCACAGAGTCAGATACAACTCAGCGACTGAACCACATCAAATAATATAGCTGTGCCATATGCTTATTCTCTGAAAAGCACATTAGACTATAAGCCTCAACCATACCTTTCAAGTGAAAAAGGTAATATGTTGTTGCTACATTCACTTCACAATGTTTGCTGAAATTATATTCTACAAGACTGCTATTCCAGGTTCTGTGGATACAAAGGTAAACAAGACAGGAGGCCCTCACAGAAGCCCTTAAATTCAAAGCGCCTCATTCCTGGGCAAAGGAAGCTGCTCGGAGGAGTTCAAAAAGACCGAAGCACTTGTCTGTGAGATAAAATAAACCCTAAAGATGGACAAAGGATAAAAATCACAGGGTTAACATTTTACTGGATATTAACAATACACAAGATATTTCCAAAAGGCATTTCCAGAAAGTGATTAAGCGCCATAAAGGAAATAAACAGGGTGATACGATACAGAAGAGGAGAGACGTAGGAAGAGAGAAGTAATTTCAGGTCAGGAAAGGGCTCTGAAGATGCAACATTTAATCTGAGAGCTGAAAGGAACCAACCAAGCGAAGAGAGCTCCAGGCAGATAGCAGACAGGACTGTATATAATAGTCTAATAGATAATGAAATTTATTGGGACGGGGGGACCCACAGTGCACAGCATGCAGCACCTTAGTTCCCTAACCGGTGATTAACCCAGGCCCTAGGCAGCGAATGCTCAGAATCCTAACCACTGGACCACCACGGAATTCCCATGAAATTAACAATTATTAATGATAATGAAATTGATTAGGTCCAATAGACTCAATCTTCCCACTTCTAGTCTGGAACCCACGCTATAGGCCAATGGGAACTTGAAAATTCTGTGCTAGTAACCTATTTCAATTTAAAATTTAGATTTAATAAAAATTCATGAGAGAACGGTACTTAAAGCCAGGACACAACATAACTTTCTAGAAAGTATTATTAGTAATAGACAGGAAAAAGAAGTATTACTAAAACAATGCTTATTCAATAGATTCAGATGAAAAAAACAGATTCAAATCCCAGCTCTTCTAATAACATTACCTCCACCACCCATTACTTCCTCTATAAATTAAGGATAACATCTCTCGCCCTACCTATCTCCAGGGGCAGTTATGAATGTCTGAGATCCTTATTGCCACCATCATTGTCAGGAAAAGCCATGTCTCTTAGTGGAAAAAACATACAGTCCATCCACTGATTAAGGGAGACTCCCATGGCCTCACACTTGAATGCATTTGTTATTTAGATCCAGCTTCTTAGAATACTGCATGTATCTGGCTTCCCAACTTCACAGGAAATTAGAGACTATTAGAAGCAATAAAGTATTTATTAACAAGAAAGTACAGCTAACTGGCAAGCAAAAGATAGTGAAGGAAAATAGGAAAAAAATAATTTTTTATTTAAGAAAGGCAAACAAAAACTCTTAGGAGTGGCCTAGACTCATTCAACCTAATGAGAAGCATTCCTGTTCAATTCAAGAGGTACAAAAGGTGTCACACATAGCCAAAAAAAAAAAAAATTAATGATGTCCCTAATGTCCTGAACCGTTTAAGAAAAGATTAAATACACTTACTGCTTGAAAGAGAGAAGTTTAAATACACATAAGGATTTCAATATCTGCGGGTTAATTTTTTTTTTTTAAACAAGCTTTGTGCCTTAACGGTTGTTGCTGGGGAGGGGTAAGGTTGTTATGACTGTGGTGACAGCAACAGAATAGAATAGTTACACAGGTAGTTGTAGAAGTCCCAGTAAGAGATTATAGATAGAGAGGGAAGCCTAGAAACTTTGGCAGACCACTCTAAGTTAATGATGGCTCAAGAAACATTGTGGAATGAAGCAGGCTTGCTTAACTACAAAGCAGGAAATACAGTCCCAGGTCATTTAATGAAAGAAAACTGTTACCACCCCTCTGCTGATTTGAATAAGCACTACGTCAGTCCTAGTCTGACCTCAGAAGGTCACTCTTCTGCCCAGTATGAAGGAGGAGCTCTAACATCTACTCAAAGTATGAGAAAGAAACCGTCTTTTTCCCCTCTTTCCTTTGATTATAAACATGTAGCCCTCAGGGCAGAACCCCTCACCTCTCAGCTTGCATCTCTCACAAGCATCCTATACTAATAAACACCTCTAGACCATCACTTTGCCTCTTGCCGAATTCCTTCTGCACTGAGACACAAAGAACCTGAGCCTCATCAAGTCCAGACACCAGATGAATGGTTCTAATCTAAAAATCATGGGTTCAAGTCCCAATCAGAGGTACACAGTTTCAGTGGGATCTTAGTTCCTGACTCGCACTTCAGCATTGGAAGCAGGGAGTCCTAACCACTGGATCACCAAGGAATTCATGATACTATTTTTTTTAATGAAAGGAGAAAACAAATATACTAAAATGTTAACATTTGAAGAATGTGAGTGAAGGGCACCCAGGAAGTCTTAATCATGCAACTTCTAAATTAAGTCCCAAACTAAGAAGAAATAAAAAATAAAACGTAAATAAGACTGGGAGAAAATACCTGCAGTGTATAAACAGACAAGGAACAAAAACTCACAATATACAGGAGCTCTCACAAATCAGTAAGAAAAGACAACATAAGAGGGAAAATGGGCAAAAAATCAAAATAGGCAGTTCACTGTCATACAAATGGTCAGTAAAACACAGTAAAACAAGCACAATTCTTCCAAGGATTCTTCCATCGTACCCTGCAGTCTCTCCATTCACCTATTGAATAACATCTCGATTCCTTTCAATTTGGGGCAGTTATAAATGAAGCAGCTATAAATAGTTTGTGTAGGTTTTTGTATGAACATATTTTTGAATCAGTTGGGTATTTAAATACCTAGGAGTGTGATTGTTGAATCATATAGTAAGACATTGTTTAGCTTTGTAAGAAAGTGCCAACTGTTTTCTTAGGTGCTTGCTCCTTGGAAGTTATGAACAACTTATACGGCATATTAAAAAGCAGAGACATTACCTTGCAGACAAATGTCCATCTAGTCAAAGCTACGGTTTTTCCAGTAGTCATGCATGGATATGAGAGTTGGACTATAAAGTAAGCTGAGCACCGAAGATTTGATGCTTTTGGCTGTGCTGTTGGAGAAGACTCTTGAGAGTCCCTTGGACTGCAAGGAGAACCAACCAGTCCATCCTAAAGGAAATCAGTCCTGAATATTCATTGGAAGGACTGAAACTCCAATACTTTGGCCACCTGATGTGAAGAACTGACTCACTTCAAAAGACCCTGATGCTGGGAAAGGCTGAAGGCAGGAGAAGAAGGGGACGACAGAGATGAGATGATTAGGTGGCATCACCAAGTCAACGGACCTGAGTTTGAGTAAACTCTGGGAGATGGTGATGGACAGGGAAGCCTGGCATGCTGCAGTCCATGGGGTCACAAAGAGTTGGGCATGACTGAGCAACTGAACTGAACTGAACCACGTACCACACTAATGCAAAATGCTAACGGGAAACAAGCTGAAGCTCCAGTACCTGCCACCTGACGCAAAGAGCCAACTCACTGAAAAGGCCAGAAGCTGGGAAAGATTGAAGGCAGGACGTGAAGGCGACAACAAGGATGAGATGGCTGGACGGCATCACCAACTCGATGGACATGGGTTTGGGTGAACTCCGGGAGTTGGTGATAGACAGGGAGGCCTGGCATGCTGCAATTCATGGGGTCACAAAGAGTCGGACACAACTGAGCAACTGAACTGAATCTCATCCTCTGTTGTCCCCTTCTCCTCCTGCCCCCAATCCCTCCCAGCATCAGGGTCTTTTCAAATGAGTCAGCTCTTCGCATGAGGTGGCCAAAGTACTGGAGTTTCAGCTTCAATATCAGTCCTTCCAATGAACACCCAGGACTGATCTTCTTTAGGATGGACTGGTTGAATCTCCTTGCAGCCCAAGGGACTCTCAAGAGTCTTCTCCAACACCACAGTTCAAAAGCATCAATTCTTCGGCGCTCAGCTTTCTTCACAGTCCAACTCTCACATCCATACATGACCACTGGAAAAACCAGAGCCGTGACTAGATGGATCTTTGTTGACAAAGTTATGTCTCTGCTTTTGAATATGCTATCTAGGTTGGTCATAACTTCCCTTCCAAGGAGTAAGCGTCTTTTAATTTCATGGCTGCAGTCACCATCTGCAGTGATTCTGGAACCCAGAAAAATAAAGTCAGCCACTGTTTCCCCATCTATTTCCCATGAAGTGACGGGAACAGATGCCATCATCTTAGTTTTTTGAATGTTGAGCTTTAAGTCAATCTTTCACTATCCTCTTTCACTTTCATCAAGAGGCTCTTTAGTTCTTCCCTTTCTGCCATAAGGGTGGTGTCATCTGCATATCTGAGGTTATTGATATTTCTCCCGGCAATCTTGATTCCAGCTTGCGCTTCATCCAGCCCAGTGTTTCTCATGAAGTACTCTGCATATAAGTTAAATAAGCAGGGCGACAATGTACAGCCTTGACGTACTCCTTTTCCAACACACTGTTAATGATTCACACAAAAACTTCAGAGCTACTTTACCAAGAAGAAATTTAACTTACTAAATACAAAATGTACAACCATGAAGTTAAAATGAAACGAAGAAGGAATTCTCTAGCAGTCCGGTGGTTAGGACTCAGCGGTTTCACTGCTGCGGCCTGGATTCAATCCCTGGTTGGGAACTAAGAGCCCACAATCCACACAGTGTGACCAAAAGAAATCAGAAAAAAAAAAAAAATGTTTTAGACCATTTTCATAGGTGGCTCCTTACCCACGCTGATAATCACAGATTCTGAGCAGATTCACACAGAAGGAAAGCAAGAAAAAAGGAGAGCAATACTGACCTTGACAATTCCTAATCATTATTAGGAAGTAGTTATCAAAGTCTGTAAGTACTAATGAGCACTTAAAGTTTTGCTGTTTATTACACAAATATCTTTCCAGACATATATAAATAGGAAATCCACTTTATCACAAGCCTTAGGGAATATAAAACTGTGCACATAGGCAGTGCTTTCAAGAACCATAGTGAGAAAGTATTTTCAGGCTTTCAAAAGAAAGACATTAATTATTAATTAGAACTTAAAATTTCTATTACCAAAAGACTTGTAGAGTACCACCAGAAAATTCAGCAATAACACTTTTATTTTCACAATACTGTAATTAAAATAATAATATACATCAACTTATGAGAAAAGTATCTCATTTTACAGATGACTCAAGAAACTATGATTTCTCCATCTTGTTGAAGCATACCCACAAGTATGTTAAGATTCTGTCTGTCACAAGTAGGAATTCCTAACACAATAAAAATATTATAAGCAGATTTAAGGCAATCAGCTTAAGCCAATCTGCTGATATTTAGCTACATGTGTTCAGTTGCTAAGTTGTATCTGACTCTGTGTGACCCTATGGACTGCAACATGACAGGCTCCCTGTCCTCCACTACCTCCCAGAGTTTGCTCAAATTCATGGCATTCAAACGCCAGTACTGACATTTTCCACAGAAAAATGTCCATTAGGGGCTTCCCTGGCATCCAGGGGTTAAGACTCCTCACTTCCAATGCAGGGGGTGCAGGTTCGATCCCTGGTCAGGGAACTAAGATCCCCCAAGTCTTGCTGCATGCCCAAAAATAAAAATAAAAGGTTTGATTCATAGTGTTTGCCAAGTCCTATGGTGTAAATCAGCTCAGTTCAGTTGCTCAGTTGTCTTCGACTCTTTGTGACCCCATGGACTGCAGCACGTCAGGCTTCCCTATCCATAACCAACTCCCAGAGCTTGCTCAAACTCATGTCCGTCAACTGGGTGATGCCATCCAACCATTTCTTCCTCTGTCCTACCCTTCTCCTCCTGGCTTCAGTCTTTCCCAACATCAGGGTCTTTTCTAATGAGTCAGTTCTTCGCATCAAGTGGCCAAAGTACTGGACCTTCAACTTCAGCATCAGTCCTTCTAAAGAATGTTCAGAACTTATTTCCTTCAGGATTGACTGGTTAGATCTCCTTGCTGTCCAAAGGACTTCAAGAGTTTCCTCCAACACCACAGTTCAAAAGCATGAATTCTTCAGTGCTCAGCTTTCTTTATGGTCCAACTCTCACATCCATACATGACTACTGGAAAAACCATAGGTCCAATTAGACGGACCTTTGTCGGCTAAGTAACATCTCTGCTTTTTAATATGCTATCTAGGTTTATCACAGCTTTTCTTCCAAGGAGCAAGCATCTTTTATTTCATGGATGCAGTCACCATCTACAGTGATTTTGGAACCTGAGAAAATAAAATCTGTCACTGTTTCACTGTTTCCCCATCTATTTGCCATGAAGTGATGGGACTGGATGCCATGATCTTCACTTTTTGAACGTTGAGGTTTAAGCCAACTTTTTCACTTTTATCAAAAGGCTCTTTAGTTCATCTTTGTTTCTGCCATAAGAGTGGTGTCATCTGCATTATCTGAGGTTATTGATATTTCTCTCAGCAATCTTAATTCCAGGTTGTGCTTCATCCAGCCCAGCATTTCGCATGATGTACTCTGCATAGAAGTTAAAAAAGCAAGGTGACAATATACAGCCTTTACGCCTTTCCCAATATGAAACCAGTCCATTGTTCCATGTCCTGTTCTAACTGTTGCTTCTTGGCCTGCACACAGATTTCTCAGGAGGCAGGTAAGGTGGCGGGTATTCCCATCTCTTTTCCACAGAATTTTCCAGTTTGTTGTGATCCACAAAATCAAAGGCTTTGGCGTAGTCAACAAAGCAGAAGTAGATGTTTTTCTGGAACTCTCTTACTTTTTCTATGATCCAATAGATGTTGGCAATTTGATCTCTGGTTCCTCTGCCTTTTCTAAATCCAGCTTGAACATCTAGAAGTTCTCTGTTCACGTACTGTTGAAGCCTCACTTGGAAAATTTTGAGCATTACTTTACTAGCATGTGAGGTGAGTGCAATTATGCAGTAGTTTGGACATTCTTTGACATTGCCTTTCTTTGGGATTGGAATGAAAACTGGCCTGTTCCAGTCCTGTGGCCACTGCTGAGTTTTCCAAATTTGCTGGCATATTGAGTGCAGCACTTTCACAGCATCATCTTTTAGCATTTGAAATAGCTCAGCTGGAATTCCATCACCTTCACTAGCTTTGCTGATCATGATGTTTCCTAAGGCCCACTTGACTTCACATTCCAGGATGTCTGGCTCTAGGTGAGTGATCACACCATCATGGTTACCTGGATCGTGAAGATACCTTTTTTGTATAGTTCTTGTCTGAAGGTGGGACCTGGCAATCTATAATTTAAGCATTCAAGTGATTCTGATACGCTTTGAAGTTTAAGAATCACTGCTACAGAGGAAACCCGACTGTTTAAAACAGCAAGCCGTAGGGCATAAGCGTCAGCACACAGGAGTTAATAAACTCCTAAAAAGAGGGAACACACTGAGTTAATCCTCCCTTCCTACTGTCTAGAACAGTGCTTCTCAAACTTTAAGAAGCAGAATCACCTGTGGGGAGAGGCTCTGACAATTCCTGGGTGTCACACCCAGAGATTACAGCTCAGCAGGCCTGCGATAGACTGGCCTTCTAACATCACCCAGATGATACAAATACTGTGGAAAAGCAGAGTACACTTTTGAGAAGCAGAAAACTAGAGCAAATCTCTTTTAGATCTCGCGAAGCCCAATGTGAAGAACACCTTCCATCCTTCTTTTCTCATCCTGCCTACTTGCCCTCTATGATTCTTAATCTGCTCCACAATTATTTTTGAAAGTCACAACTAATTTTTGTCAAATGAAATGGAATTCATTTCTCAAAATACACCAATAAGGTTAAGTTAAAGTTGAAATTTAATTTATTATCTTTCGAACAAAATAATACCCAAGTGGCTCAGTGGTAAAGAATCCTCCTGCCAGTGCAGGAGACGAGGATTCCATCCCTGGGTCGGAAAGATCCATGGAGAAGGAAATGTCAACCCACTCCTGGTATTCATGCCTGGAAAACTCCCATAGACAGAAGAGCCTGGCTGGCTACAGTCCATGGGGTCACAAAAAGTCAGATACGACGGAGTGACTTAAACAACAAAATACCAAATAAAGCCTTCAAAAGGGCTTGTACGAAATTAACATCATTCAATTAATTATGCTATGTGGCCTCAACAAAGTATCCTATGAGGTAACCACAAAAAGACACCTGGATTAAGAAGATCTCATAATTCTGTCATGAGGTCTGTCACTTTGTGACCTTAGAACTATGAGGAAATAATCTGACATGTTGTCTTTCAACAGCTTTTTATACAGATTTATGTGAAAACTCCACTACTACATCTCGTAATGGCAATACTCAGATGTCCAGAAACACACAAAACTGAGGAAAGGAGTATGTTAGACTTATAAACTCTGATCCCCAAAATTACCTATCTTACTTATTACTCAATAAATGGTTACTAAATGCCTACTGTGAGCAAACCAGAAACTCCAAGACAAAAGATGCTCTTAAAAGTTCATGTCCTATTCACCTCCTTCATTCCACGGTATCTTTATAGTTTTTAGTATGTCTGAAATCTATCCATTTCCTTCTAACCTCATTACTACTACCCTCTAGCAGTTCAAGTGGCACACTTCCCTTGGATTACTCTAAAAGTCTACCTTTATTCTAAAGATTTTTCCTGGTATTATAGGATCCAGCCACACTAAATAACTTACCGTTTCCCAGAGAATAACCCAACTACTCCAAGTCTTTTTGGCCAAGCTGCTCCCAGCTAGAGTGCTATTCTACTGACACGTCAGTTCAGTAGCTCAGTGTCGGACTGTGACCCCACAGACTACAGCACACCAAGCCTACTTGTCCATCACCAACTCCCGGAGTTTACTCAAACTCATGTCCTTTGAGTCGGTGATGTCATCCAATCATCTCATCTCTGTCATCCCCTTCTCCTCCTGCCTTCAATCTTTCCCAGAATCAGGGTCTTTTCCAATGAGTCAGTTCTTAGCATCAGGTGGTCAAAGTATTGGAGTTTTAGCCTCAGCATCAGTCCTTCCAATGAATATTCAGGACTGATTTCCTTTAGGATGGACTGGTTGGATCTCCTTACAGTCCAAGGGACTCTCAAGAGTCTTCTCCAACACCACAGTTCAAAAGCATCAATTCTTTGGCACTCCGCTTTCTTTATAGTCCAACTCTCACATCCATACGTGGCTACTGGAAAAACCCACAGCTTAGACTAGACAGATCTTTGTCTGCAAAGTAATGTCTCTGCTTTTTAATGTGTTGTCTAGGTTGGTTATAGCTTTTCTTCCAAGGAGCAAGCATCTTTTAATTTAATGACTACAGTCATCACGTGCAGTGATTTTGGAGCCCAAAAAAATAAACTCTCTCACTGTTTCCCCATCTATTTGCCATGAAGTGACGGGACCAGATGCCATGATCTTAGTTTTTTGAATGCTGAATTTTAAGCCAACTTTTTCACTCTCCTCTTTCACTTTCATCAAGAGGCTCTTTAGTTCTTTGCTTTCTGCCATAAGGGTGATGTCATCTGCATATCTGAGGTTATTGATATTTCTCCTGGCAATTTTGATTCTGTCACTCACCTTCAATTTACACTGTATAACAGCTCCACTTGAAAGCTTACCCAGCTGCTTCAACTCTCTCTCTTTCAGCCTATGCTACAAATCCCACATTAGGCTATACACTCCCCTTCAGTAAGCTTGGTAACTAATAACTGGGAACATCCTTATTTTGCTTTTCACCTGGTAACTGCCTCTTTTATTGCCCTTCTACCTTCTGAAGGCAGAGTCCGTATCTCTGCATTGTTTCAGCCAGTGCCTAACACATAGCAGACACACAAAACTTTGTTCATGGATGAGGGTAGAAAAGATACATTCAAGTAAATACATATAGATGCTCAGATCTTAGAGGAATCATTCCCCAAGAAGAGGTCAAACACCTGGAAGTTGCTTACCAATCTATAAGAAGGTTTTACAAGAGTTCCCTGGTGGCCTAGTGGTTAAGCTTCTGAGCTTTCACTTCCATGGCCTGGATTCAATCCCTGATTGGGGAATATCCACAAGCCACATGGCCTGGCCAAAAAATTAAAAAAGGTTTTACATAAAAGCTTGTAACATTTGAGAAACTATCTGAAGAACATATTCTACTACTATACAGAAGATTATCTTTTTGGTTATAAGCACAAGTGAAAATAAAGGAAAGCACTACTGAAAAATAAGAATAACTCTGCCATCAAATAATCTATGGTACTGATATAAATCTCTTGGACTCAAGAGGTTAAAATATAATTAAAAAATGCCAACACAGCTACTACAGTTTCTGGAATTTAAAACACACACACTTATGACTTAATATCATGCTATAAAACACCAAACGTCTTCAGTTCTCTGTTCCAGGAATGATGTTTGGAATTCCGCCAAACACAGAGAAGAACCTCTGGCTCCTAGCATGTGAGGGAACTAGCCTGCCCAGAAAGGATGAAATCATGTATAATATGGTAGGGAGCTCTGGCATAAAATGACAAATTTCAAGTAAGCAGAAAACAAGAAGGTAGTAAAAATTAACTCTGGATACAGACCAGCCTGTCCAGTTGAGGGTCTCACCCTAAAACGGACAAAAAGAATACCTTAAGGCATTGTGAGAATTATAGAAATTATATAAAACATTTAAAATACTCAGATTCTAACACATGTATCCAGTGTTCAATAAGTGGTAGCTGTTGATATTATTACTGCTTTACAATACAAGAATCTTAGAAAGCAAAGATCCAGGTAGCAAAAGTTATATTCTGAGAGTTCAGGCTCTTCCTGTTACTTACTGTTTCTGATTCCCTAAGCTTCTTTTCTAACATGAATACTGTACTTCTTCTAAATTGCCTCCCCTCAACAGTAATAATTTACTTATTACAAAAACTAGCTCTAATTATTACCCAGAAAAACTGTATTTTCTTTTAGAAGAACAGAAAATTTTGTTATAAAGTATTTCAAATTCTCATAATACTAAATCAGTCATTTCAAATGTAGAAAAGGCACTTAAAATTACATGTTTAAATGTCAGAAACTTCCAAAATCCTTAAAATATGGAAGACAAAACATAATATGGTGTACAATAAACTGAATTGTATCCTCCCACATTCGTAAGTGGCAATTCTAACTCCTACTCCCTCAGAATGTGACTATTTGGAGATAAAGTTTTATAGAAGTAAATAAAAATGAGATCATCAGGGCAGGAGAATTGACTAAACTAATCCAATATGACTACTGTCCTTATATGAGGAGGGAATTTGGACATAGACATGTACAGAGGAAGAACATGTGAAGATATCGGAGAAGACAGCCGTCTACAACCATGGGAAGAGGCCTCAGAAGAACATTCTGCAGATACCTTGGTCTTGAACTTTTCTAGCCTTCAGAACTGTGACAAAATTTCTGTTGTTTAAGCCACCTGCTCTGTGGTACTTTGTTATGGCAGCCCAAGCAAACTAATGCAACCTTCTCTTCCTAAAACTAGACTGGGTTTACAGACTGGCATTACATTTCTAATCACAAGCTAATCTCAATACTACCTAGAATTAGACAAATTTTCAAAGTTAAAAAAATCAAATACCTCAAGCTAGAATCTTTATACAGAATGATTTATACATTTTAAAGTTTTTTTTTTTTTTAATAAAGTGCATTATCTATACTATTTGGGCTAAGTTGATCTAAAACACTGTATCACTTGTTTTGAAGGAAAAATGCATATTCCAAATTTTCATGTGGACCTATTAGAGAGTCCTCTCCAATCTGAACAATTTTATCTTTTTTTAAATTACTTATCAAGTTTTATAGAAAGAACACATCTGAGTATCATTCTATTGGTGATGGCAACTGAACAATACTCATAAAACATAACTGCTCTTGAGTAACTAATAATTATCAAAGATTATAACTGTATAATACTATAAGTATAGAGCAAAATACAATTACTAGAGGACAACTGCTCTACAATATTGTGTTGGCCTCTGCCACACACCAACACGAATCAGCCACAGGTATAAAATATGTCCCCTCCCTTCTAAAGCCACCTCCCACCTCCCTCCCCATCCCACTCCTTAGGTTGTCACAGAACACTGTCAACCCAAACAATTTTAGAAATACTGTTTTTTGATAAAGGAAACACAGACTATGGATTCAAAGCAACAGGGATTAAAAGCCCAGTGTTGCCCTTTACTAGTTATGTGGCCTTAAGGAAGTTATTTCACCTCTCTGACCCTCAAATTCCTCAACTGTAAATGGGGATGAAAATATCATTTTACAGGATTATGAGGATTAATGAGAGCTAAATTAAGCACTTGGCACAATTCCTAAAACAAGGTAAGTACTCAATAAATGGTAGCTATAAGATCATCATCCAAATGTACACAAAAAGGTATTACTGTTAGGAGAACTGTAAACTTGTAAACCTTTCCAGAAGGCAATTTTGAAATATCTACCCAAACATTAAGGATATCCCCCTGACCCAGACATGTGACAGAGTTCTATGGAAATACATCCAAAAGTGGGTAAAATGGAAGCAGAATGATCTTTGTAGCACCGTTTTACTAACCAGCCAATAGAGGTCTGGCTTAATATTAGACTATACTAGATTCATTATAGTCTAATGAATTTTTATTACTTTTTAAATGAAGTAGATCTCTGTTCTGACAAAAAGATGGCAATAACAGAATAAGCGCAATGGGATCCAACAAAGTAAAAACTATGTGTTTACATTTAATACTAAATCATAAATTGCTTTCAGTTTTTGCTAATATAGCCTACATCCTGTAAAATTTTTAAACTCATTATCTTTTTTTCTAATAGAAAAAGAAATACAGATGGGTATCATATTTTGAGACTAGTGCTTTCCTATGCTGTGGAAAGAGATATGTTAAGGGAACTTCGAAGAAAAACATACTGCATGCTAAACCTTCCTCCTCAGTGAAAACGTCTAGAATATAAAGTACACAATCAAGATACTCAAAATCAATTTCTATTCGATATTTTTCAGTTTCTACAGTCAATTCTAATTCTACAGAGTTGGTCACGAAACATTTTAAAAACTGCTATTTATTGTAAACCAGTCACACTCCCAAACTCTTTCTCCCTTCCTTTCAAAATAATCTACTTAAATATGCACCTAGAACACAAAATTACTTGAATGTGACCTAAGAAAGCACAAAATAAATCTATATCCAAAACTGGTCAGAAAGATTCAATGTTTTAGACGAGGATGAACTGCAGTCTTCCTCCACTTAATATAATCCAAATGTAATACACAGAATAAGACCGGGACTGGAATCATGGACGTGGAAGACCACTAAGGAAATGGAAAAACTTTGTTTTAGAGTTGAGTACAATGAAGCACAAAGAGTGACTTGACAAAATTCACAGAGTGAGAAAGATGGAGGATCAATGCTAGGCCCTGACCTCTCAGTCTAAAATTCTTTTTTCTAGATCATACTGCCTCACATCATAGCTTACACAGTTTTAAATCAATTCCTGGATACAGACATGAGAATGTAGACCAGATCCTAACCTGAGACAAGCTAGGCCATGGCCCTGCTCAAAAATAAATAAATAAATAAATAAATTCCTTTTTCAAATAAATTAGCAAAAATAGCATCAAATAACATTCTTGGCTTCATAAATATGTATAAGTGAAACAAACATTAGCTGGCACGTACTACCTGGCATATATGTAATACTATCTATACAGCTCTGCATTCTTTGAAATTTCAAGCATGTAAAATATCCTGATCAGACACTGCAAAGGTGTCTGCTCTGCAAAAGCAGAGATGAAAATGCTTTACGAGAACCAATTCATCCAACTGCCCTGGAGGTAGAGCAATTAGTTAGATTCTAATTAGTTGTAAGACCAAAATTTTTAGTCATATGTGTTTGAATAGCATTTTGTTTGTTTTGGTAGCACTTTCCTTTTTATAAATAATGTTTCTTATCTCTGATTTCACCTTTCAACCTAATGGAGGCACATGGCTGACTCTTCTCTCCTTAGAATAATATTCACGAGAAAATAAACATTAATGCAAAGAGGCATTTCTTTTCCTATTTTCCATTACTGAAAACCAGTTTTGATAGCGATATATGAAGATCTCTGATGATATAACCTTTGTATTTTACCAGAAGATAAAAATCCAGAAAGTAGGGACAAGGCAAACTAACAGCAGTATAAGACAAAGAATACATGGAAGCTGAAATCAAGCAGACAATACATCTCCGAAATCTTGTTTGGGGAAAATAAAATGATCATCCTAATATGAGATGCAACTGGCAACTTCAAGTTAAGTTTACCAAAAAGAAAAGGGACTATTAAGAAATCATTGCCTTTGTCTCATATCACAAATAAAATACTGCGGCAGGTCTGCTAAGACATACTCAAACATAAAAGCAATAAAATTAAGTTGTTTCATTTAAAAATGGGGAGAGGGTTCACAAATGAAATATAATCAAATTATTACAATACAAGGCTATGAGTAATTTATAAATATACCATTAGCCTTCCAATATGACAGTTTAAAATGCAATATTCAAAGAAAATATAGCTTATCAATACTGTCAACACAAAACATGGTTTAGTATAATTTTCCTAGGTTTGACTGAATAATGCAATGTAATAATTAACTTCATTTTTTATCCACTGAGTGTTGATATTTTTTTATTTAACAAAATCCAAGTATTCAGGACTATGACTGATGAGTGACCTTGAGGCAGCACTTGGAAAGCAGTCACCATGGCAACACTACCACAAAAGTGCCTCATCCTCAGTGAAAAGACCAACCTGGAGCATGAGGATTTCAAACCTAGGGAAACATAGCTTCCTTCAAGTCAAAAAAAAAAAAAGGACGAAATCAGTTTAAACAATGTTTATACATCAACCTTTCTTTTTTAGCCCTTCTATTTATTCTTTATGAAGGGGGGACTATACACATTAAATTATCTTAATGGTGAAATATTAAGCCATGTAAAATTTCTTCTTTCATGTTTCCTATATGGGCAAAATAAACTGCTGAGATATGAACAAATGATGGTTTTTATTTTTTTAGTGCACAGTTTAAATTTTTCAACAGAATCACTATTCTAATTTTCTTTTAATCACTGTCAAATTTTTCTTTCCTTTTAACACAATCCTTTCTTTTCCTACCTGCACCTTGACAAGGAAAACACGAGGCAGGGTTGATTTAAAAACTCCAAATACAAAACGGGAAACTGTAATCCTACATATACAACTAAAGAATCAGCTGTTTGTCTGCTAAGAATGGGGTGGGGAGGAATGCAAGTTTCTTTGCATTTAGAGTTTTCATATATATAAAGTTATGTGTCTTTGCTTCAGACATAGATGCAGTTTTTCTAGAGAATCCACTCCTTAAAATGACCGAAGTGTTATTCTGGCTTTCATCACCAACACAGTAAGCACAGAGCCTGACATAAGTGAGTACCAAAGGACTTAAAACTTTCTGCTCATGTACCTACCAAAGGTATTCTGTAAAACTATGTAACCCAGAATATTTGTAAATTGACATTTAAATTTTTCATCAGCTTAACTAAATACAAATGAGTAATTTCCAAAGTAAGTATTAGCATTTTAATAAACTGTTAGATCACTCTTAAGTATTCAAAGGAATCTGGATTAATATCATCCCTCACTAACAGCAAGAAATTTTATAACTGTCCCTTTCTCCTCAAATACAAATTCTCATTCCTCTTCTCTCACAGTATTTGATCATAATGGGATATTATTTTATGCCTGAAAGTATTTTATTGATCATTCCATCTCTGTAACAAAAGGATACATAAACTGAAAATTGAATTCCATCTGATCACAGGCTCTAAGTGCTGAAAACACATTTTATTTTGAATTATTACTACCATCATTATTAGGATGCTGATGTTCAAAATATAAGCGTATTATAAATTTTGATAAAATACATGTAAAAAGTACATTTTTCATTGTAAGTGAATCTGTTAAGATACAGAGTCAGGGGTTCTTCTCCATACCCCACCCCATTCATTCAGATATCACAATGAATAATATTCATAAATTGCAGCAGGATTTGTCAATTTATACATTTTGTTTGTAAAATTATAAATAAAACTTGCTGACATGAACAGATAATTAAGTGGAAGAAGTTATGGTAAAGTAGTGTCACACAATTCTTTCAATGCAATCTTAGTTACATGACAAAAATCTCAGTGAACTATCAAAAATTATTTGTTCATTATTTCCCAGAGAGCAGTTTGATTAACCTTCCCTTCTATTTTGATTTTGATGAAAACAGACACAAAAGCACCTGACAGACCACTTGTTATCCCGCCATTGGAGTCCTTCACTTTTTTACATCCTGACACCAATATATGTAGTTAACCATGTGTTTCAAACCCCAGATTTTTCTTTTTTTGGCTAACATCCAGTGTCAATGCAACACAGTAAAAAGTTATTCCTTTCTTTTGGCAGTTAGAAGAACAATTGTAAAAGGAGTCATCTGGAGAAAAAGACCCTTTTACAAAATCATTCTCAAGCAGACCAACTTAAGAATTTAAGAGAACAAACTTACAAACCTGGAAACTGAAGTCTTTAAAGCCTCACATTTTATAGAAAACACAGAGGACAGAAGAATGTGCTAAATGACACCAATCAAATGCAAAATGGAAAGTTTTCCAAGACATAATCTCAGTTTTTCCAACAAATAAACTGCAAGGGAAAGAGAGAGGGAAACAGTAGGAGCGCTAAATTAGGAGAGACATAAAAGAGGGTGGAAGTCCCTGGCAGCCCAGTGGCTAGGACTCTGTGCTTTCCCTGCTCAAGGTTCGGGCTCTATCCCTGGTTGGGAAACGAAGATCCCACAAGCGACGCAGTACAGCGCAAAACAAAAAAGAAAAACAACAAATTGCAATATGTGCATCTGACCCAAATAAAGTATAAAACAGTTAGTTATGTTTCAAGCAACTGAAAACCTGAACATCCCTAGATATTTGATATTTAAAACAATTTAAGGTGAGAATTTTTTAATAGTCCTTATGTTTTAAGACATTTATGAAAATTTTTATGATAGACCAGTATGTTATTTAGGACTTGCTTCAACATAATATAGGAGAAAAAAGGAGTATGAATAAAAACTGACCATGAGTTACTAACTGCTGAAGCCAGGAGATAGTAGTTTCATGAGAATTCATTATAATATTCTCCCTAGTTTTTTGTGTTTGAAATTTCGTATTGAAAAGTTTCTTAAAATTATTTGTGCCCATATATCCCTTGGGAAGTCTTCATGGACTCTAGTAAAATCCAAACCCATATCAAAACACCATGTGCAAGTGAATTTTAACAGCTCCGACTGACCAACATAAGTCAGGAGATCAACATGCAGAGAAGCATCTTGATGCTCTGAATATTTATGAAATTTTGAATGCTTGAATATTTATGAAATTTTGAAGCTCAAACCTCAAAAAGAGGACCAAATACTTTCTCTGGAATGTTATCACTTAATGTGCATTAGTGTGTATTAGCTAATACAGTAAACACTACTCTCTTATCTTTATTTTAACACAAAAACACATTTTCTCGATTTCCCTGGTGGTCCAGTGGTTAAGAATCCGCCTGCCAATACAAGGGACACAGGTTTGATCCCTGCTCCAGGAAGATTACACACTCCAGAGGGCAACTAAGTCCATGCGCCACCACCGAAGCTAGCGAGCCTAGAGCCTGCGCTCGACAACCGAAGCCACTGCAACGAGAAGTCCACACACTGCGAGGAAGAGTAGTCCCCGCTCGCCACAGCTACAGAATAGCTCTTGCGTAGCAAACAAAGACCCAGCACAGCCAAGATAAACAAATTAATAATAAAATAAACAATGAAAAAGAAAACACATTTATCGGCTCACAGGTAAAGTTTAAATGATCTAAAACTTGTCAGTAATCAATCGTAAGTGAATTACATACTTGTGCACATTTATGTAAGTATATGTGTGAATTAAATACATGTGTATATACATATATACACTTACATTCATTTTTTAAAGTATACCCTCCCAACATGAGGCTAGCAACAGGAGAAAAAAATCAATACACCAAAATAACATGTCAAAGTGAGTATAAGACTTTGACTTTTATTAACTTCAGTTATCTTTACTCCTTGCCATATAACCTACCTCACAGCGGAAGCTAACACAACATCAAAACACTATAAACCTGGCTAATATTCACTCAAAAACCTATTTCCTATTGCATCTTTTCTTAAGAAGTAAAAGGGAGGGGGAGAACTAAATATCTTATACATCAGTGCTTTGTTAATCCACATCAAGCAATTTTAAAGTCAAATTTCAAAAACAATAAAACTGTTTTGTATGTACAGATAGATATCTAGATTAAAATTAAAATGCAGTATTTGAAAGTTCCCAAAATGGCAAGACAATTTCCAACTACAACTGCAATGTGAAGAAAAACTGTTCCATCACTTTAAATTGTCTCCTTACTGATTTAATAAAAGATTTTTAAAGAGGAAAGGTACATTCCTCTCCCATACAAAACACCAAAAGAACTCAGACACAAGACACAGAATAACTACTTAGAAAGGCTATATTCCACAATATATGAGAAGAAAACCACTACCTGCTTACCTCTATTTTAACATGGAAACACATTTATCAACTAACAGGTTAAATGTTTTAAAACTTAATCTGATTTTAAAAATACATTTAACTTTTTAAAAGCAACCTATCGAAAAAATAATCTATTGGACATGCTCTGCCGTCAGTTAGTAATCAATATACTGAATACCTTAACTAAAATGGCAGAAATATTTAAATCATTCACAGCCAAAGATAATTCACTTTTCACTTTCTTCCTTGCTTTTTTTCTTTTTACTTCAAATGAATGCCCTAAGATATTTTCAATTAAAAAAAAAAAAGGTGAAGCCGAGGAGGAGTAATTTTCCCCCCTTTTATGGCCACACCACAGGGCACGCATGATCCTCCTTCCATTACCAGGGACTGAACTCTGCCCTTTGCAGTGGAAGCTCAGTATCCTAACCACTGGACCCCCAGGGAAGTCCTGAGAGGGAGTAATTTTTAAACACAAAGCGAACTGTAAGTCTTAGCTTTGTTTAGTTAAGAAATTAACGAAGTATTTAAAGCATAAACTTAGAAATAACCTAAAAAATAATGCTCAAAATTCTCCATGCTAGGCTTCTCAGTGAACTGAGGACTTCCAGATGTTCAAGCTGGATTTAGAAAAGGCAGAGGAACCAGAGATCAAATTGCCAACAGCCACTGGATCACAGAAAATGCAAGAGAATTCCAGAAATACATCTACTTTTGCTTCATTGACTACATTACAGCCTTTGACTGTGTGCATCACAACAAACTGGAAAATTCTTCAAGACATGGGAATACAAGACCACCTCACCTGCCTCTTGAGAAATATGTATGCAGGTCAAGAAGCACTGGACATGGAACAATGGACTGGCTCCAAATTGGGAAAAGAGTACATCAAGGCTGTATATTGTCACTCTGATTATACAACTACTATGCAGAGTACATCATGCAAAATGTTGGGCTGGATGAACCACAGGCTGAAATCAAGATTGCCGGGAGAAATATCAATAACCTCAGATATGCAGATGACACCACTCCTATGCAGAAAGTGAAGAGGAACTAAAGAGCCTCTTGATGAAAGAGGAGAGTGAAAAAGCTGGCTTAAAACTCGACATACAAACAACGAAGATCATGGCATCTGGTCCCATCACTTCACAGCAGATAGATGGGGAAACAATGGAAACAGTGACAGACTTTATTTTCTTGGACTTAAAAATCACAGCAGATGGTGACTGCAGCCATGAAATTAAAAGACACTTGCTCCTTGGAAGAAAAGCTATGACAAACCTAAACAGCATATTAAAAAGCAGAGACATTACTTTGCCAATAAAGGTCCGTCTAGTCAAAGTTATGGTTTTTCCAGTGGTCATGTATGGATGTGAGAGCTGGACTATAAAGAAAGCTGAGTGCCAAAGAATTGATGCTTTTGAACTGTGGTGTTGGAGAAGACTCTTGAGAGTCCCTTGGAATGCAAGGAGATCCAACTAGTCCATCCTAAAGGAGATCAGTCCTGGGTGTTCATTGGAAGGCCTGATGTTAAAGCTGAAACTCCAATACTTTGGTCACCTGATGCCAAGAGCTGACTCATTTGAAAAGACCCTAATGCTGGGAAATCTGAGGGCAGGAGAAGGGGACAACAGAGGATGAGATGGTTGGATGGCATCACTGACTCAATGGACATGAGTTTGGGTAAACTCCAGGAGTTGGTGATGGACAGGGAGCTCTGGCATGCTGCAGTTCATGGGCTCGCAAAGAGTCGGACACAAATGAGTAACTGAACTGAATATTGAACTGAATGTATGGATATGAGAGCTGGACCATAAAGAAAGTTGAATGCCAAAGAATTGATGCTTTTGAGCTGTGCTGTTGGAGAAGACTCTTGAGAGTCCCTTGGACTGCATGGAGATCAAACCAGTCAATCCTAAAGTGAATCAGTCCTGAATATTCATTAGAAGGACTAATGCTGAAGGTCCAATACTTTGGCCACCCAATGCAAAGAACTGATTCAGTGCAAAAGACCATGATGCTGGGAAAGACTGAAGGCAGGAGAAGGGGATGACAGAGGAAGAGATGATTGGATGGCATCGCCAACTCAATGGACACTGAGTTTGTGCAAGCTCTGGGAGTTGGTGATGGACAGAGAAGCCTGGTGTGCTGCAGTCAATGGGTTCGCAGAGTTGGACGCGATGAGCAACTGAACTGAACTGAACATTTTATCAGCAAAGATGGATTTTTTAAAGGATGGTGCATATATGGAAAGAAGAGGGGGAAAAAAGATGTCAAATGCATAGAACAAGCCATAAAAATAATATTGATTTCAACTTATTAACCTGGAAAGATGTTCATCACATTACTGGGAATAATAAAAGATTACAGAACAGCATGCAAAAATCCCTTATTTCTAATATATATTAAAAGTCTACACAGAGGTATGTAGCAAAATACATATAAAACTGTTAGTGCTAGCTTCTATACATATACTTTTATATTGCTTAAATTTCTCTTAAATGTGCATCATTTTAAAAAACATACTACTTCTTACAAAAAATCAGAAAAGATTTTTCCTTAATTGTGTTAATAAACAATATGCATAAATAAACTGTAAATGAAATTGGAAACTTTTGAAGCTTTGTCAAAGTCTATATTTTAAAACAAATATGTAAATAATTTACTTAATTTAATTTACTTAATTTAATTAAATATTTACATATTTTTAAACAAGTAGTAAGTTATTCATGGTACCATACAAGAATTTGTGAATGGAGAAGGAAATGGCAATCCACTCCAGCATTCTTGCCTGGAAAATCCCATGGACGGAGGAGTCTGATAGGCTACAGTCCATGGGGTCGCAAAGAGTCGGACACGACTGAGCGACTTCAAAAAAAAAAAAAAAAGAATTTTTGAAGACATACATATAGGAGGAAGGAGCACACAGCACTAATTTTTGCCTAAATTAACAATGCATTAGGGGGGAAGTTACAGTGAGCTTCTTCTCTTACGCTTCTTAATATAAATACCTATTTAAGCATTGTCTCAAGTACTTAAAAAAAAAAAACAAAAATCCCTGTAGTTGGTTAAAGGTACATTGGTTATTCACCTAAAGCATTCTTCATTCCAATGTATTACTTACCAAAAAGATGACCATAATGAGAACTCATTACTGCAAATGGTAAATTATACTTCTAAAGAATTTTATCTTAACTAGTATTGGTAATCTAAGTGACTACGAAAAGTCTGTCCTCTTTTCATTAAGGTTACTGTAAAATTTTAATTTCACATACAATTTTAAAATAATTTGAAAAAGATAAAAATTTCTTAAGGATAATTACTTAAACATCCATAAAGGTTTCACGTAAGCTGAATAAGACAAGTAATAAGAAACTTTCACCGCAATGTTATTTTATAATAGAAAATAAAGACAACCTAAGTGGGCAACATCAGGAAAGTGAATAAGTTATATCCACATAATGAAACACTAAGCCTTTTTAAATGTTCACAATATATTGTAACATATAATATGACCTCATTTCCATTTCTTATGTACTGTGTATTCATAGATAAAGACTGAAAAGGTATACACCAAAATGATATTCCCTGGGTTGTCTCTTTTTTTTAACATTTTAATTTACTATCACCTACAGAGAACAGGTATTAACTTCGTAAGCAATGTTTTTATAATGTCTTTGAATTTTTTATGCATTATATCCAATCCAAATTGAGAAAAGGAATATTTAACAAATGTTTTCAATAATAACTAATAATTTTTTAAAACCTCACCAAATTGCATTTTTTTGAGACCCTTTCTAACACTAGTTGGTTTTATCATGCTCTCCAATTAAAGACCCATCGCTGTGTCCTGGACCCCACACTGTGCACCCGCACCTGACAGCGGAGCGGCCTCTCCTGGGGAGACCCTCAGGAAGCTGTCCTAACAGTGCTTTCTGGACCACTGTGACTTTCTTAATTTGCTGAAACAAAATACGGAAACACTGGGAAGACATAATAATGCATATACACTTTTTAATAAAGCAATTTTCAACTGCATATTAACAAATGCCTATAGCTACCAACCCCTTCCTCAAACGGTCACTGAAAATTCAGTAAAAGATAGTGAATTATTATTAGGCTGGCTAAAAAAATAAAAAGAAATTCCCTGTACATACAATAAATGGTTAACTACTGCTCAGGGATTCTTCATATTAACAGATCACCCTACCTTTAAACAAATTCAGAGTGAACGTCCATCCTGAATGGATTTCTAGAACCAGTGCCAGCCTCAACAGACCAAGAGCTAAAATGAAACCAACAGAGACCAGGGACTTCCCTAATGTAGTCCCATGGAGTTTGAAGATGAAAGACAGACTATGCCCAGAAAAACACCATGCCACAGACAGGGGCAGAAGAGTCTGAGGATATGCTTTCAAGGAAATACAGAGCATATTTATCCACTCAACAAATGAATAATCAACATCTACCATATGCCACGCACTTTATCTAAGATCCCTGTCCTTGTGGAACTCATATTTTATCAGGGAAAGGTATATCACCTTTAAACACAATAAATAAATAAATTACATGGTATGTTAAAAGATCAGTGCTATGAGGGGCAAGGTTCCAGTATTAAAAAGGGTGGTGAGAATAGGCCTCACTAGGAGGGTGAGATTTGAGACATACAGAGATAACAAAGTTAGTCAAACAGATAGAGTGAAAAAGCATTCCTCAAAGACGGCACACCCAGAGGCAAGTACTAAGCCCCATGTGAAGAAGAACAGTACTGAACCAAGAGTGAGGAAGAGAGAGAGAGGAACGAAAGGTGAAAACCGAGATCTATCAGGAGCAAAGGGCAGAGGGCCTCATACACCAAGGAAGGACTTTCTTACTAAACGAAATGAGAAAACCTCTGCAGAATAAGGAGATATCGCCAAATGCCAAATGGCTTAGCATTTTAAAATATCTGTCCAACTGTTATGTTATTAACAGACAGAACCCCAGTGGCTCAGTGATAAAGAATTTACCTTCAATGCAGGAGACAAAGGAGACTGGGGTTCAATCCCTGGATCAGGATGACCCGTGGAGTAAAAAATGGCAAACTGCTCCAGTATTCTTGCCTGGAAAATTCCATGGACAGAGAAGCCTGGCAGGCTACAGTCCATGGGGTCTCAAAGAGTCAGACACGACTAAGTGACTAAATATATGGAAGTGAGAGAAAAAGGAGCTCAGGTTTTTGTCCAGCACAACTGAAAGAATCAAATTACCAACAAAGGAGACATGGAAGGCTTCTTAAAGGAAATTTAGAAGGGAAGGTCACAAGTTCAATTTTAGACATGTTGACTTTAAGGTTTTATTAGAAATCCAAATGGGAAGATTTGAGAAGACAGGTGACTATAAAGTCTAGAAAAAGAAGAAAGGTTTATCTCACATAACACTTGACAAAGACCCAACATATGTATAGTGTATACCTGAAAGAAGAAAACCAAGGCAGCAGAACAACAAAAACAAAAGGAAAAAAAAAACCCCTGCAAGTCAAGAAATCTGTCCTGATGTTGAGACAAAAAGGAGAGTGGAGGGGGCCTAAAACTACATATTGAAAGGATTTACTTACTTGAAAAAAAAAATGAGTTTGAACAACCAACACCAATACATAACAGCACCATGAAAAAGAGCCTTTGGACATTCGGGCAAAGACAAAAAAAACTAAGTCACTTAGAAAACCAGACTCACCTCAGACTGTAACAGCGATGCTCTCCGCCCAAAGACAATGGAACGACACACACTCTAGAAAGAATTTTACAATCAGCCAAACCAGCAAGAGGTGCCACCAGCAAGTGTTTAAACATGGCAGAACTCAGACAACACTGCTGCCATAGTTAATCCTGGGGATTCATGTGAGAATGAATGCCAGACAACCCTAATTACTGGAAAGTTCATATCAGCATAAAAATAATGAAATTAGTGGAAATTAAATATATATTTACTTATAAAAGACTGATGTCACAAGGAACATGTTACAATAACTGTATGCTTTGACAATGCTTTCTCTATAATGCCAACCTCCATTAGATCATAGAAAGAGCAAGAGAATTCCAGAAAAACATCTACTTCTGCTTCACTGATCATGCTAAAGCCTTTGACTGTGTAGATCACAACAAACTGTGGAAAATTCTGAAAGAGATGGGAATACCAGACCACCTTAACCGCCTCCTGAGAAATATGTATGCAGGTTAAGAAGCAACAGTTAGAACCGGATATGGAACAACGGACTGGTTCCAATCCTGAAAGGAGTACGTCAAGGTTATATATTGTTCTCTGCATAGTGAACATCATGAGAAACGCTGGGCTGGATGAAGCACAAGCTGGAATCAAGACTGCTGGGAGAACTATCAATAACCTCAGATATGAAGATGACATCACTCTTATGACAGAAAGCAAAGAGGAACTAAAGAGCCTCTTGATGAAGGTAAAAGAGGAGAGTGAAAGAGCTGGCTTAAAGCTCAACATTCAGAAAACTAAGATCATGGCATGTGGTCCCATCACTTCATGGCAAATAGATGGGGAAACAGTGGAAACAGTGACACTTTATCTTTGGGGGCTCCAAAATCACTGCAGATGGTGACTGCAGCCATGAAATTAAAAGACGCTTACTCCTTGGAAGAAAAGTTATGACCAATCTAGATAGCATATTCAAAAGCAGAGACATTATTTTGTCAACAAAGGTCCATCTAGTCAAGGCTATGGTTTTTCCAGTGGTCATGTATGGATGTGAGAGTTGGACTATAAAGAAAGCTGAGCACCGAAGAATTGATGCTTTTGAACTGTTGTTGGAGAAGACTCTTGAGAGTCCCTTGGACTGCAAGGAGATCCAACCAGTCCATCCTAAAGGAGATCAGTCCTGGGTGGGTGTTCATTGGAAGGACTGATGTTGAAGCTCCAATACTTTGGCCACCTGATGCGAAGAGCCGACTCATTTGAAAAGACTCTGATGCTGGGCAAGATTGAGGGCAGGAGGAGAAGGGAACAACAGAGAATGAGATGGTTGGATGACATCACCGACTCAATGGACATGAATCTGGGTAAACTCCGGGAGTTGGTGATGGACAGGGAAGCCTGGCGTGCTGCGGTTTCATGGGGTCACAAATACACACAACTGAGCGACTGAACTGAACTGAAAGAAAAAGAGCCAAACCTCCTGCCTTTCCTACATGAACTGTAACAGTATGACAGTATTAGCATTTGCATATAAATTTGCAGATGAAGGGTCTGATCAATAACATCAAGTATTACAAAGAGAGAAGTAAACAACATGTGTGTCTTAATAAACCACCCCACATAAATAATCATCTCACTACAATAGCCAGTCTTCAAATTTTTCCCTGGTGATATCCATCTCCTAAAATTCATACCCTTAAGTAGTCCCTTTCCACATGGTGTCAGGGCTGGTGTGTAGGACCAAGAGAATAGAGCAGAACTGACAGTGTGTCAATTCTGGGCTCATAAAGGGCACTGCAGCTTTTTTCCTCCCTATCTCCCTCTCTCCCTGATCACTTGCTCTGGCAGAGTGCCTTGAAAGTGAAAGAAAGTGAAGTTGCTCAGTCATGCCCAACTCTTTGCGACCCCATGGACAGTAGCCTGCACCAAGCTCCTCCGTCCACAGGATTTTCCAGACAAGAGTATTGGAGTGAGTTGCCATTTCCTTCTCCAGGGAATCTTCCCGACCCAGGGATCAAACCCAGGTCTCCTGCATTGTAGACAGATGCTTTACCATCTGGGCCACCAGGGAAGTTCTTGAGGAAGTCCACAGTGCCTTGAGGATAAGCAAAAAACTAAGACCTCCAACAACAGCCATGGGAGTAAGCCATCCTGAAAGCAGATCTTCCAGCCCCAATCAAACCTTCAGATGACTGCAGCCCTGGGTGACGGCTTCACTGTGACCCATGAGAGACTTGACGCTAGAACCACCCAGCTAAGCCACTCCCAGACTGCTCACCTTCAGAAACTATGGAAGATAATAAATGTTCTAAATTGCTAAGACTGGCATTCTTTTGTTACATAGCAATAGATAACTAACAAACTTGCCCAAAGTAACTGAACCTTAATCTGATCAAATCTTGACAGCCATCTACCAATTTATATTTAAAAAAAAAAAAAAATACAGAGAAACAGTTTAAATACCGTAAGGATATACTCAGGGCTTCCCTGGTGGCTGAGACAGTAAAGAACCTGCCTGTAATGCAGGAGAAGGCAGCTCGATCCCTGGGTCAGGAAGACCCCCTGGAGGAGAAAAAAGCAACCCACTCCAGAATTCTTGCCTGGAAAATTCCAACAGAGGAGCCTAGCAGGCTACAGTCCATGAGATCTCAGAGAGTTGATACAACTGAGCGACTAATACAACAACAACAATAAGGATATACTCAGCAAAATCTAGGCAACAAGAAATTCTATAGAAAAAAAAAAAAAATTCCAAAGAAGAGAGGCGAAGCAACCAATACTTAAAAAGTACATAAGATACATACCAACCAAACTGCAATGTGTGAATCTTGCTTGGATCTGAGTCAGATTTTTTTTAAAAAGGAGAAGCAACAGGAAGAACTATAAAATTGAATAGTGACTGTGTATTTGGTGCTGCTAAAGGAATTACTTTAGTTTTTCTACGTAGACTTGTTATGTGGGGTTAGGGGAGATGGGATTTGAAGGAGTTCTTATCTTTTAAAGATTCTTAAGGAAATCGTATGATGCCTGGTATTTGCTTCAAAACAATGTGGAGGAAGAAAAGTATCAGTAACTGGAGACATAAATGAAACAAGATGGGCCATAAACTGATTATTGGTAAACCTGAGTGATAAGCACATTGGAAATACTATACCATTCTACTCTTTTTATGTTTGAAATTTTCCAAAATACAAAGCATAAAAAAAAAGTCGTTTTTTTTGTTTATCTATCTATTTTTAGCTGTGCCGGGTCTTCACTGCCACATGGGCTTTCTCTCTAGTTGCGGCCCACGGGCTTCTCACCGTGCCGGCTTCCTTGGTGCAGAGCACGGCTCTAGGTGTGCGGACTTCAGCAGTTGCAGCACATGGGCTCAGGGGCTGCAGCTTGAGGGCTCCAGAGCACAGGCTTAGGAGTTGTGGCGCATGGGCTTAGCTGCTCACATGGGATCTTCCCAGACCAGGGATCTAATCCGCATCTCCTGCACTGGCAGGTGGGTTTTACCACTGAGCCACTAAGGAAGCCCCGAGAAAAGCAGTTTCACTAAAAGTGGATCAAGAAAATGATAACCTAAACTGGTTACTAGAATCAGAACAGAATCCTCTAAGCACGAGACTCCCAATTATAGCTGTGCCTCTTACTAAAAATCTCTCCTCCAAGCAAGGATATAGAGTTCTGTGTCTCAAGGCTGAAAAGAGCACACATGTATCCTTTTAAATATGAGAGGCAGTTATTAAATCATAAACTGAAATTACTACCTAAATACATATTAGGTTTATTTGGGATGAAAAAGTTTTGGAAATGCATAGTGATAATGGTTGTACAACACGGTCGAGGTACTTACTACTACTCAATCGTACACACAAAAGCAGTACATTTTTTGTTATGTATACTTTACCACAGTAAAATCAGGTATATTACATACAAAATGTATTAAAAAGCATAATTTCATCTTGTATAAAAATATACAAATTGACTATGAAGAATTTAATGAAAAATACTGGAAAAGAGGGCATTTTAGTATAAAATGAAGCAATATTTACCTGCAAAAAGGACAATTACTATTTAAAAAGGCAGTGAAGTATTTGCAACAAGTATTTTTCAAAGGCAAATGCTTTTTATAATATACAAAATTTATTTTATTATATGAAAATAAGAAAAACTCCAAATAACCTCAAGAAAAGTAGACAATAGTTTATAGAATAAGAAAATACAAATGTCCTTTATACATTTAGGAGGTGAAGCAGAATGCTTAATCTCACTCCTAATATTCAAGATGCAGATATAAACTTTAATAAAATGTATATTAGAAAACTCACCATAGCACTCTGTTGTTATATGCAACATATCCATTAATGATAAATTGATTAATTATAAAAATGATAATCTACTTTAACAGAAGAACTAGATCTGCATGCAGTGATATGAAACCATTTTCAAAATGTAATGTTAAACATAACCAGGTACAAAACAATGTTTTTTTTTTGTACTAGGTACAAAACAATGCTACTCCATGTGCTTACAGCAAATATGTAAATTCTAAAGATACATAGATATGTCGTAAACATATACAAAAGGAAATGGTAACAGTGACTGCCTCTGAGAAAGGAATTAGGAAACAAAAGAAAGTGAAAGGAACCTTCATATGCTTTGGAAAAGTTTGAATTTTGTTAGCCATCTATATATATTACCAATTATTTAAAAAGTAAGAAAAAAATGTTCTTAAAAAAATAGGGAAAGAATCTTACATGTGACCTAACGAGGAAGGTTAAATAAAATGGCCAAGACTACCAACAAGATCCAAAACACAGTTCTCTTGCTTTCCAAGCCTTTATTGTTTTGCTTTTGACTAGTCTGTAAAACAAGTAATAACACACTCTACAATCTAATGTCGAGTTCCACGTCTGATTCAGGAATGTAACCAGAAACACTGCCAATCATATCCTCCGGAAACAGAGTGGACTCTTCTTTATGTGCTGTGAGTCTTTAACTAAGAGCTCCTATTTCAAAATACAAGAAATATGAATAACATAAAGGACGTCAACGCTCGCTTCCAATATTCAGAAGTTCATCACGAACTCTAGGAGCCACAGAAAGTACCTCAGTGATAGTTCAGAAAGTGCAACGGATTGTAAAAATGTGGTAAGAGGGGCATGGCACGCAAGGCATTCGGGAGTTCCTTCTTTTTCACCCAAAGGCCCTTCTTAGTGAGTATTTTGCCTATCTACTTGACACCACATGATGTCTTGTACTTTTCTATGGCAGGCAGTTCCTCTGCTCTCATATAGACAGAAAAAACTTAATGTACCAAAGTTCCTCATGTTCCACAGTCCAGAATTCCACTTGTAACAAACATTAATACAATGTTAAAGTAAATAAATAATCTCACTAACTGAAACTATCTCCCAAGAATTCATTTAAATCCTTCCCTGGATTACTCCAGCCTCAAGCCATCTCCCCTTCCTCTGAACTAAAAAAAGCAATTATTTGTACAATTTATTTAGCAATTAATCCTGCACTGCCTTGTTAAACCTCTTTCATTATTCTCTGAAATGTTATTTAAATCTTCTCTGCTTATCTAACTTTCATGTTTTTATTTCTCATCTCCCCAAATAGACTGTATATAAATTCCTTGAGAGAAAGAGATAAGGCCTTATATTGTTTTGTATCCATATAAAAATACAAACAGGGCTTCCCTGATAGCTCAGTTGGTAAAGAATCCTCCTGCAATGCAGAAGACCTGGGTTCAATCCCTGGGTCAGGATGATCCCCTGGAGAAGGGAAAGGTGACCCACTCCAGTATTCTGGCCTGGAGAACTCCATGGACTGTACAGTCTATGGGGTCGCAAAGAGTCAGACACAACTGAACGTCTTTCACTTTCAAAAATACAAACAGAGTAGCTGGCACTTATTAAATACAAAGTTTTTATTTATTTAAAAAAAAAAAAATCAGTCACATTAAGAAAGTATTTAAAGCCAGGCCAAGTAAGAACCTTCCAGCCAGAGCTGACAGGCCAATGTACTGTTTTGCTGCCCTGACTCCTGAAGCAATGTGGGGTGGTAAAAAAGGCCATGGCTTCAATCTGGATCCTCTAGCTTGAGAACCTATGAACATATCGCATAAATTTCAGCTTCTTCATCTCTAAAATAAGAATAATAATGCCTACCTAACTCTATGATCATTAAATGAGGGTTTATGTAAAATCCAATGTTGAGTATTACAGCTGGTATGCCTTATTTTAAAGATTCTTAGATTTTTTTCACTTTTTTAAAGTCAGGTATAGTTGACTTACAATAGAAATTCTTAAGGTTTTTTTTTTCCTGTTTTCACACCTTTGAAATCAGAATGTGCTACTGACCACACCCCACAATCGGCAGTTTTACCTTTTCTGAGTACTGGTAGGTAGAATAACGCATTGTATACCATGGCATCTTAAACTCGGTTAAATCCGGTAACAACTGGCATCTGCTCTTCCTCCGTCATACTCATTCAAACACCAACGTGTGGATCGGAAACTCATTCAGCATTAAGATGTACATGCCCCCTAATCCATTCAGAGCACCTAGCACTTTGGCGTATAGTATATGCTCAATAAATAGGAACTGTTGCTACTGCTACTCTGAATTCATTCAATATGTGAATACCAACTACGTGCCTGCCACCATTCTCAGCACTAATGATCTAGCAGTGAACAAAATAACTAACTACCAGCCCTCAGAGAGTTCATATTCTATTTTCCGTGACACAAGAAGGAAAGCCAAAAGCACAAATGAGTTAACAGATTATCTCCAAAATTGAAAAAGCTAAGCAAACCAAGACAGACACTAAAACACAATACTTCTAGGCAACACTACACTGCTTACATTTTCTTTAGAGAAAAATCTTAGCAGAAACACAAAATGAAGTCCTGGAAACAAAGCAGGGCATCCAAACTTTTTTTTCCCCCCCTTATTTAAGTAAGAGCTTCTCTGGTGGCTCAGCTGGTAAAGAATCCACCTGCAATGTGGAGACCTGGGTTCAAGTCCTGGGTTGGGAAGATCCCCTGGAGAAGGGAATGGCTACCCACTCCAGTATTGTGGCCTGGAGAATTCCATGGACTGTGTAGTCCATGGGGTTGCAAAGAGTTGGACACAACTGAGACCCTTTCACACACATTATTTAAGTAAAGGTTTGGGAAAAAGGAGAAAAGCCAGAACAGATGTTAGAAGTAAAAAAGAAAATAAAAAGGGGGGGGGGGGGGGGTTGCAGATGTCCGTATACCAAAGTACAGCTAAAGCAGGCATTTACTTTAAGGTTTTCCTCATATCCTGCTCTCAAGCTTGTGGAGTATACAATTAAACAACATTTACTGAATGCCCACAAAGTACTCAGAAAGTTATTAGTCTCAGAGCACACTGCATAAATTCAGCACAATCCAGTAAAAGGATGCTCACTACCTAGTTAGGAAGACTAATTCTAATGAAACAATTTGTTATATATAGCATCTTGTGGTGTATTCCAAGCGCCAAGCTGGGCAGAGCAGACTAGAGGCTTGGTGAAAGAAGTAATCATGAGTTCAAATGAACAAGAAAAACACATAATAAAGAAGCCAGAACTGAACCTTGGATGGGCAGTTTGACAAGAAAGAAAAATAAAACCAAAGGTCTCTAGTAGCTTAAGCCAAAAACTTTTGAGTCACCCCTGATTCTTCCCCTCCTTCTCTCTCACCAGGCCCCACCCGACCCTGCCATGGCCCCACCCTGAATCCATTGCAAAATTCTGTTGGCTTTCTCTTTGAATATATGCAGAATTTGATCACTTCCTATCACCTCCTCTGCCACCACTGAAGTCCAAGCTACTTTTCCTGGGACCTGAACTACTGGAACACCCCTTCAGAGGTCTCCCTACCTCTTGCTCTCTTATAGGTTACTTTTCACAAAGCAGCTGGAGCAATCTCTGTAAAGCCTAACTCAGTTTATTTGCTCTCCACTAAAACCCCACAGTGCAGGAGGCACGGGTGGGTGGGTGGGTGTGTGTGTATGTGTGGGCGTGCATGCACGCACAAGCACAAAGAAAAACAAGTGGGAAGAGACACACAAAACCTTCAATAATGGATGATGAGGTATACTGGTAATCTATATTTGTTCTTTGATAAAGTAAAGCTTTCTCCTTTGTATTTTTCTGTATTTTCCACATAAGTATAAAATTACTTTTATAATTTAAAAAACAAAATGCTTTAAAAAAAAAAAAAAAGCAGTGGAAGGGGGTGAACAATGCTCACAAGATCTTTTTGGAATACCAAAACACAGAACACCTGGAGCGGTTTCCCACTTTGCTCAAAGCGTCACCACTGCCTACAAGGTCCCACTGTCACCTCTCGATCTTCTCTGACTCTACTCCTTTGCTCACAGTGCTCTGGCACACTGGCCACCTCCCTCAAGTACACTAAGAACACTCTCCCGCCAAAGGGCCTTCCCACTAGCTGCTCCCTCCACACCAGTGCTCCCCACTCTACCAATACTCACAAGGCTTACTTTCTGGACTCTACTCAAACATCACTTTCTCAGAGAAGGTCACCATGACTATCCATCCATCTAAAATGCAAGCCCCACAACACAACATACACACCAGCTTCCAGTCCCCTTATGCGTCCTTTTTCCCCCACAGACATTCTGATCACTAGTATATCCTGAACATCTATGGAAAAGCCCAACACATGGCTAGCACTCAATAAATCTCTGTAAAATAAATTGAAACATGAAGGCAGAAATAAGAGTTCAAGGATTTGGGAAAGTGTGAGGACATGTGTGTTTCATGGTTCAGAAACTAAAAGAAAATCAATCTGACAGAAGCAGAGAAGCTTGGAGCAAAGAAGCCTTCCAAAGATAAAGAAAAGATTTGGTTAACAGTGAGCAATTAGAAAAAGCGACAGACCTGAAGGATGGAAAGAAGTTGACAAAGGAAAAAAGGGTATGGGCCAGAAGAAGATTTAGGCTGAGAGGAAAGGGAGACGGAGACGGAATGCGGGCTGAGAAGAGGAAGTGCATGAAGAGGACAGGAGAAGGGTTAGAGGCACAGGAGAGGTCAGGAGGAAGGGAGAGACAGCATAAGGTAGAGCAGCAGGCCACAGGTTGGGGTGGAGGCCCCTGCTATGTCACAAAGTTGTTCCTGTTTAAACCTAAGAGCCAACAGTTCTGAAAAAGATACATGTCATATGTCTTTATTTCCAAAATGTGACTTACAAGTCTTAAAACATACAAAGATATGTATGTACATCTGTTGCATCACTTTGAATGCTCAAATTCCCCACTGGAGAAGTGGGGAATTTAAATTCACAAAATCTGAATTTTTCAATTTCATTCCTTAATACCACTGTGAGGCATTTGCCATGAAAGAGGTGAAAAAAGGCAGAAGTGGGCAATCACAGCGCATTTGCAATTTACTCTTCGTCATTCAGCTTCACCAGTTTATAGAACTGGGCAACCTGGACTTCCCTCATTAGGAAAAGAGTATAACTGTTAGCCTTTAAATTTGAAATAGCAAAATAAAAACATAATTATTAGTTTTAATGTAAGGCCTCCTTGGTTCTTTGAAAAGATTAAAAGGAACCTGAAATACAGACTAAAGTCTTTCTTGAATCACACCAAATACTGAGCTTGAGAAAATTTTTTAAACTTTTGTTTTAATTTTCTGAGCATTCTTCAACAGAGTATAAAATCCTCTAAAATAAAATTTTACAAATATTGTGACTAAAAGAATTTTATAAATCTGTATTCTCAGAAGTGTAATATACCTACTGAACATTTAAAAATCAAAATTCGCCTAGAACGGAAATTTTGAAATCAAGATTTCTAAATAACTTTGCAAGTTCAGTGTTATAGCCACACTATTCAGGCAGAGATGAAACATACAGTATACTGCATGAATGTATGCACTGCTCTCTAAAAGCTGGCCGGATGCCATTTTATCATTGATAGAGTAGCTTCAAATTCCACTCACAGTGCAACTGCAGTGGCACTGAATCCAGCAGTATAAGCATGCCTGCATGTTATTATGGGAAATAGTGGAAAATTTCACAGGCTGACATCCAGAATGTCTGCGGTTCTGTTTCATATTTCTTTCTTCCTGCAAAGCAGTTATTAGACCAGTAGTTGGATTTTTTTTTTAAGCTGGAAATTTCCACTGGCTTTTTAAAATAAGCCTTCTTAAATGTAAACTGCAAAACATTCCAAAGTTATAGCATGACAGAAAGAATAAATCAAAATCAGAAAAGATTTAAAATACTTATCTTCAAATCAGGGTAAGGGAACTGGTAAGTAAATTAAAGTGTCACTCTATCCTGGTAAGAAAAAAAAGTGCCCAGGAAGATACTGAGGTGATTTAAGGTTACAATAATGTAATATAAATACTAAATGTGAAAAATAGCACATTGTGAAGCTGCTGATATTTGATCATAAGCTTAGAGAGGAGGCATTCAAAAGCTAACACAACCAGTAGAACAGTTAGGCACAGAAACCTTGAAAAGACAGACAGTATAGCTTGGTGAAAAAGCAATATATTCCAAACTAAGGTGAGCCATGAAGATTGGGTTTTTCGGTAAGGATTAAAGACAGAACAATGACAAGCCTCACAGGTGAGATTCAGAGTTCTTGGCACCTTCTCATTAGGATTATCCCAGACCAAAATATTTGATGCTTTCATCTTAATTTGTAAAAATAAATGAGAATATAAACAAGGATTTATTGTTTCATTTTTATTAAAGAGGTAAAAAGATCTAGTTCCAAACTACCTAAAAATGAAAAATGACTTATAATACTTCAATACAGTGGCAAATAATTTTCTATGTTTAAGAACTGATATGGCCCAGGTTAACAATTTGCTTCTTTGCATTTATATGAACTAAGAAATGGGATCTATAATACATGGCTGTGTAACTGTTACTCAAGCTTTGAAACGCTTGCTATCCCCCAAAACATACATATGACCAAAAACTTGAGCATTAATACAAAGACATTGCTAACAACTAATAAAGATCTGTACCACCAAAGACTGGAACACTGGTACAAAGTATTAGGAAAACATCTGATAAAAAGATGTATATCCAGAATATACATTAAAAGCATCAAAAAACAGACCTCCTAAAATTCAACACAAGAATGGGGGAGAGGGGGGGAAGCTATATTGATATAAAACAGATCAGCACAACTAACATCTTTACTCCTGGATATTCATCTGTAGAAAACCATAATTCAGAAAGATACATGCACCCCGATGTTTACTGCAGCACTATTTACAATAGCCAGGATATGGAAGGAACATAAATATTCATTAATGGATGAATGGATAAAGATATGGCACATATATTCCATGGAATATTTGTTGTTGGTTCAGTCACTAAATCATGTCCAACTTTTTCCAACCCCATGGACTGGAGCACACCAGGCTCCACTGTCTCCCACTATCTCTCAAAGTTTGCTCCAATTCACATTCATTGAGTCATTGATGTTATCTAACAATTTTATCCTGTGCCACACCCCATCTCCTTTTGCCTTAAATATTTCCCAGCAGCTCTTCATATTCTAAATGGAATATTTCTCAGCCATGGGGGAAAAAAAAAAAACAAAAACGAAATAATCCCATTTGCAGCAACACAGATGGACCTAGAGATAGTCATACTTTGTGAAGTAGTCAGACAAACATTGTATGCTACTACACACGGAATCTAAAAAAATGCTACAAGTAAACTTATTCTGTAACAGAGTCACAGATGCAGAAAACAAACTTATGGTTACCAAGGGGAAAAGAATAGGGGAGGGATAAATTAGCAGACTGAGACTCACACACACTTCTGTATGTACAATAGAAAACTAATAAGAACCTACTGTATAGAACAGAGAACTCTACTCAATACTCTGTAATGACCTATATGGGAAAAGAATCTAAAAAAGAGTGGATATATGTAAAACTGATTCACTGTGCTGTACAGCAGACTCTAACACAACACTGTAAATCAACAATACTCCAATAGAAATTTTTTAAAACATCTTACTTAATGGTGAAAGAGCGACTACTTACCCACTAAGGCTGAGAACAAGACAAAGTTATCTCCCCAAATTAATCAAATTGGTCAAATGGTTCAATGCAATCAAAATCAAAATCCCTACATTCTACTGGAAGCACTAGCCATTACAGTAAAGCCAAAAGAAAAAGAAGATGACACATACTGCTTGGAAAAGAAGAAACAAAACTTATCTTTATTCAGAAACAACACGATCACTGATATACAAAATCTTCCTAATCAAACTATCTAAAAGCTACTAAAACGAGTGTGGCAAGATACTAGGTGAATATACAAAACTCAATGATACTTATATACACCAATTATTGAAAGTTGAAATTTTAAAAATACTATTTACAATCACATTTTTAAAATATAAAATTTAGGGACCTCCCTTGCAGTCCAGTGGAGAAGGCTCCATGCTTCCACTGCAGGGGACACAGATTCAATCCCTGGCAGCGGAACTAGGATCCCACGTGCCGTGAGGTGTAGCAAAAACAAAAAAACTTAGGCAACATATACATGTTTCAGTGATAAAAGCTTTTATAAGATTGTACACAGATAGCTACAAAACACTGGTAAGAGAAATTAAAAAAGACCTAAATAAGTGGAGAGATATATAACATGTTCATAGAACAGAAGACAGTATTCTAAGAAATCAATTCTTCCCAAATGATCAACTGACTCAATGCAATCACAATGAAAATCACAACAGACATTTTGCAGAAATCAACAAGAGTTTAACAATATATAGAAATGCAAAGGACCCAGAATAGCCAAAATAATTTGGGGGAAAAAAAAGCTGGAGGACTTCCCCTATGTGATTCCAAAGCTTGAGTACAGACAGACTGAAATATGCATCAATGGAACAGAAGAGATTTCAAAAATTGACCTACACATATTTATTTGACTATCTGAATTTCAACAAAGGTGCCAAGTCAATTCAATGGGGAATGTAAAATCTTTTCAACAAATGGTGCTGGAAAAGTTCAATACAATATACCAAAATATGACCCTCATCCTTATCTCACACCATATAAGACAATTAACTCAAACAGGTTACAGACCTAAATTTAAGAGCTAAAGTTATAAAATTTCTAGGGGGGAAATGAGAAAAATCTTTGGCAAATATTTTTCAAACACAACACAAAAATCAATACACTGAATGCCAGTAACAGTAAAAACTTCTGCTCTTCCAAAGCAGACCACAGACTAAAAGTAAATATTTTTAAAATACATATCTAAAAAAGGCTTTGGGTCTAGAATCAATTCAGTTCAGTTACTCAGTCGTGTCCGACTCTTTGCGACCTCATGAATCGCAGCACGCCAGGCCTCCCTGTCCATCACCAAAACGATAGGATACTGAAAGAGGAACTCCCCAGGTCAATAGGGGCCCAATATGCTACTGGAGATCAGTGGAGAAATAACTCCAGAAAGAATGAAGGGATGGAGCCAAAGCAAAAACAATACCCAGCTGTGGATGTGACTGGTGATAGAAGCAAGGTCCGATGCTGTAAAGAGCAATATTGCATAGGAACCTGGGATGTCAGGTCCATGAATCAAGGCAAATTGGAAGTGGTCAAACAGGAGATGGCAAGAGTGAACGTCAACATTCTAGGAATCAGCGAACTGAAATGGACTGGAATGGGTGAATTTAACTCAGATGACCATTATATCTACTACTGTGGGCAGGAATCCCTCAGAAGAAATGGAGTAGCCATCATGGTCAACAAGAGAGTCCGAAATGCAGTACTTGGATGCATTCTCAAAAATGACAGAATGATCTCTGTACGTTTCCAAGGCAAACCATTCAATATCACGGTAATCCAAGTCTATGCCCCAACCAGTAACGCTGAAGAAGCTGAAGTTGAACGGTTCTATGAAGACCTACAAGACCTTTTAGAACACCCAAAAAAAAAAAAAAGATGTCCTTTTCATTACAGGGGTCTAGAATAAAAGAAGTCTTATATCTCAGTAAGATAAACCCAACTTAAAAATGGGCAAAAGATATGAACAGACACTTCACCAAAACAGATACACCAATGGTCAGTATGCAGGTGCAAATATTTTCAACATCACTAATCATTAAAAAACTCAAAGCCACCAATGAGCTACCACTACATACCCACTAGAATAGCTAACATTAAAAAGACTGGCCATACGAAGTGCTGGTGGGGATGTGAAACAACTTGAACTATCACAAACTGCTGGGAAAAATATATAATGGTACAATCATGTTGAGAGACAGGTGGCAGTTTCTTAAGATTTTTAAATGTTACACACTGCTAGGCTTGGCATCCCAGACTTTCACATACCTTCTCCCCATCCCCGGGTTCAGTGAAATAAACAGTATTTGGAAAATTGGCGGGAGGGGCGGGGGGGGACACACACATTCCATTCCTGGACATTTACTCAAAAGAAAAAAGTATTTGTGCACACACAAGGCCTTGCAACACACATGTCATAAAAGCTCTATTTCTGATAACCAAAAACTGGACACAACCCAAATGTCCATCAATAGGTGAATGGATAAATAGTGATATACCTATATAACACAACAGTACTAGACAATAAAAAGAAATGAAACTATTAATATATGCAACATGAATAAATCTCAACATCACTATAAGTGAAAGAAGCCACTAAAGAAAAAGTACATATTGTATATATAACTCATTTATAAAAAGCTCTCAAAAATAAAGCTAATCTTCAGTGACACAAGGCAGATGAGTAATTGCCTGAAAATGGGGGAGGGAGGGATTACAAAGGAATTCAGGAGGGATCAGATTTTGGACTTCAGAGGTAACAGATACTTCCACTAAATGTAATTATAGTGGGTTCATGGGTAGACACATTTATTAATACATCAAAACCCAAATCTCACAATTTAAATATATGCAATTGTCAATTACACCTCAAAGTTGGAATAAAAATGCAAGAAAAAAGGAAAATTATGGCAAACTATAGTGATAGAAAGCAGAACAGTGGCTGATTGAACACAAAACCCTAAAGAAGCCTGAATGCAAATGAGCAAGAACTTTCTGGGGTGATGGAAATCCTCTGTATTCTGATTGTAGTGACAGTAAAACTGTTTACACCCATCAAAACTCAAACTGCACACTTAAAATGATTGAATTTTATTATAAGAAAATTACACCTCAATAAAGCATCTAGTCAAGGCTATGGTTTTTCCAGTAGTCATGTATGGATGTGAGAGTTGGACTATAAAGAAAGTTGAGCACCAAAGAAATGATGCTTTTGAACTGTGGTGTTGGAGAAGACTCTTTAAAGTCCCTTGGACTGCAAGGAGGTCCAACCAGTCCATCCTAAAGGAGATCAGTCCTGGGTGTCCATTGGAAGGACTAATGTTTGAAGCTGAAACTCCGATACTTTGGCCACCTGATGCAAAGAGCTGACTCATTGGAAAAGACCCTGATGCTGGGAAAGATTGAGGGCAGGAGGAGAAGGGGACAACAGAGGATGACATGGTTGGATGACATCACCGACTCAATGGGTTTGGGTAAACTCCGGGAGTTGGTGATGGACAGGGAGGACTGGCGTGCTGCAGTCCTTGGGCTCGCAAAGAGTCAGACACAACTGAGCGACTGAACTGAACTGAAAGCAGATTTCTAAAATTTAAAAGAGCACATCCAAATGTTATCTAGGCACCTTTTAAACATCTTCAAATATACTAAAAGGAACAAATATATATAGTTACAACATATTATAGTCTATCACCTCATTAATCTACTCTAACTCAAATGGTAAAGAATCTGCCTGCAATGTAGGGGACCCAGGTTAAATCCCTGGGTTGGGAAGATCCCCTGGAGAAGGAAATGGCAACCCACTCCAGTATTCTTTTTTTTTTTCCCCCCCAATTATTTATGTATTATTTATGTACTTATTTTGGTTGTGCTGGGTCTTTGTTGCACAGGCTCTCTCTAATGCAGCGATCAGGGGCTGGCTACTCTCGAGTTGTGGTGTGAGGGCTTCTCACTGTGGTGGCTTCCCTGTGTTGCAGAGCACAGGCTCTAGGGTTCTCAAGCGTCAGGAATTATGGCGAGAGGGCCCTAGAGCACTTGGGTTTCAGTAGGTGTGGTGCACCAGCCCAGCTGCTCCTCAGCACATGGATCCTCCCAGACCAGGAATTGAACCCATGTCCTCCTACATCGGCAGGCAGATTCTCAACCACTGAACCACCAGGGAAGTACCACTGGAGTATTCTTACCTGGAAAATTCCATGGACAGAGGAGCCTAGAGGACCCCAGTCCATGGGGTCACAGAGAGTCGGACATGACTGACTGACTAACATACACACATATACACATACACACACACACACACACACCAGTTTGATATCCTAACTTAATTTTTAATTTTTATATTTTTATGTTAAAAGGGGAAAAAAAGCACTAGAGTAAATACATGAAACATTTTAAATTTCTCAAATTAAAAAATTTGATACCACAACATACTACTCAGAGATGAGGGAAACAGGCACTTCACTGGTAAATGGATACCCCTAAAGGGAGTAAGTTGCAGTATCTATAAAAAGTTAAATTCATAGTCTTTAAAGTAACATTCTCCAACCACAAATTTTTATATACTTTATAACAAAACATGGGAACAAAGAAGTATGTATGAATACACTTACAGTTGGAAGTTGGATAAATTATGATATATATCCATACAGCAGAGTACTGTGTAACCTTTAGAAAGAAATCAGTAGCTATAAAAACAGATATGAAACCTCTTCAAGATCATTTAAAAAGTATACACAGTCCAGAATAGGGCTTAAGCGCCAGTTACATAGGTGTGTTCATTCTATGAAAATTTATCAGACTGTACTGTGCACTTTTCTGAGTGATGTTACACTTCAATATAAAGTTTACCCCCAAATACAGGAGAAATTCATCAAGCTTAAACCTTTTCAAGTACATGCATTTATATGCCTAGAGTAACAATGGCCACCTTTGGGCAGGGGACAGTGAAATGGCTGGCAAACGGCTGAGGAAGGCGCCTCACTTTCCACTGTACACCCGTTTGGTACCTTGCAAATCTGCCCCATGTGCACCTGTTACATAGTTTTAAAAATATTTCTGAACTGAGACCATCAGCAACTATATCCATGTATGAGTTGGAATTTTTTTAATACAGAAATGAACTCGAGGCAGAGATAAGATTTAGGCCCATAATAGTTCTTCATAACCCAATTTCAAATTTTATACTCATCACAAGTTTCATTTTCACTGCCTTTATAACCAGTAAACAGTTTAAATTTCAACCTAGAAAATAAATTTTAAAAGACTCATCTTTTCTATTTTGAATAAGGCTTTGTGTAAGACTTCATTTGAAGAAGGAAAAAGGGCTCTAAACCGAAAAACCCAAACTATTAAATGAGATCATGTACATTAAGCACACAACAATGTGCAGGCACACAGGTTCCTGATAAATGGCAGTTTTTATCTTTTATAGCTAATTTGTATCAGAACGCAGGGAACAAAAAAAAAAAAAAAAAGAACGCAGGGAACAGAATTCTACTGGGGTAAAAGGGTGGAAGTAGAGCAAAAAAGGCACCCCACTCCAGTATTCTTGCCTGGAGAATCCCATGGACAGAAGAGCCTGACAGCCTCCAATCCATGGGGTTGCAAGAGTCAGACACCACTTAGCAACTAGAGAGAGAGAGCAAAAAAAGACAACAGCAACTAAAGTGTAAGATATACAGATATGGGGAATTCCCTGGTGGTCAGGACTCCATCCTCTCACTGCGGAGGGCCTGGGTTCAATCCCCGGGGCGGGGGTGGTGTAGAAAAATAGAAACTAGAGAGACAGCTGTAAGCAAAAGTATAGAATATCCTCTAACAGCAGCAGCCTAAGGGAGACAGGGGGTAGCTATAATGACCAAAGACCTAGGGTACCAGGACCCTTACTTGTACTTTTTCACATACACTTTTTTAAATGAATTTTTTAAACATTATAATTTTATGTTAAGTAAGCACCACAGAATAAAAGAGGTGGGCAGGGGAGATTATAAGCAGTAATGAGTTCCCTTCAGATCGACTCCATCTCCTGCATGAGGTTTCCCTACCAATTCCAGCTGAAAATGGCCACTTATTTATGTTGCTGCAGCTATGTTTTTTCAATTACACTCATTTCTCATCTACATTATAAACTCCTAGATCACAAAGGGATATTAAAGCCCACAACATTTAGCACAATTCTTTGAAGAACAGGGGTACTGGATGAAAACATCTAAGCAACTTACACAACCGTCCGCCCAGGCCACGAGCAAGTGGCAAACAGGAATGTGGCATTTTAAAGCCCAGACAAGACTCATCGGGGCCAACTCTACGAGGGAGACCTAAGTCCCAAGCAAAGCCCAAGGACACTAATTTTATCTCAATTTCCAGGTAGAAAACCGGATTTGGAGTTGAACTCTGGAAACCTCCACATTCAAACACCAAATGTTTGGGGGGACTTAAAATGAATATAATTGAAAAGAGGATTTTAAACGCTTACAAAAAGGTACAGTCCCTATCTCAAAGCATAGACAATCTGACTGAATTTGTCCTCTCAATCAATGAATACGGATTCCTATACATGGAAGGAGTTAATTAAGATTCATGTCAGGAACGAACAATCATATTTTCAGTTGTGGTAGCCTGGGAAATTTACTGAAATGAGACAGGCTCTAGGCCGGGCCTTATGACCAGACTAGACAGCATGGGAGAAAGACAGAGAAAAAAAAAAAAAAAAATAGCATGACTAAAACAAGCAGCAACAAAAGTGGAAAAGACAGTTTTTTTAAAAAAGGCTATGATAAGAACTGAGTATTAGGTTATGGAATTTGGGTTGTACTCTGCAGATTTTTTAGAAAAAAATGTGTTCAAAATGTTTAAAAAGTGTAAAATGGCAGAAAAATCGGATTAGGGAAAGGGTAGAGACTAGTTTTAGTAACCTAGGGCCTGGACTAGTTGAATGAAAATATATTTAAGAATAATACATCAAGAGGATTCTGCAAAACCAAAAGCATTTATTCAACACCGTAACTGAATTTTAAAATAATCAACTTTGCTGGCAGTCTGGTGGTTAAAACTCAGGGGGCAATGCAGAGGGCCAGGGTTGGTCAGGGAACTAAGATTTCACATGCCACAGGACACGGCCAAATAAATAAATAATCAAGTCTTGAAATGTTTTACCTCTTCATGCTTGCTAACCATTTCCCACCAACAGGAACTGTGCTCTCTCCATAATAAAAATCATAGTCATTTTTCAAAGCCCTGCCTCCTGATCACCTTTCCTCCTCCGAACTTCTCCAAGATCTTTACAGGCAAAATAGATTAGCTTGTTGTGAAGTGATGTGAATACCTGATTGATTGTGTGCACTTGGAGGTCAAAACCTTTTTAACTCTCACGGTGCCTTAAATAGTACAAGCTTAATAAACAGTGTTTAAGTATGTGTGTTTATGGGGGAGCGCGCAGCAGCCAAGCAGTGGCCAATTAAAGATGATTGAAGCTTAAGGCCTCAGAAGTAAGAAAATGGTGCTATGAAAGTCAGTTTTAAAAGTCACATGTGGGAGCCATTTTGTATATGGTTTAAAAAGAGAGATGGAAGGTTACTGGGCAAGTTCATGATTTTAGGTTCGCCTAATTTGGGGCTCATACACCTAAGGCTTCCACCATTCTAGATGTGGTTATGCACTCTGAAAGCAGCCTCCTGAATTAATGTTACTGATTCCCAATGAAATTATTTTTAAAACTTAATATAGTAATAGTCCTGTCTCTTACGAAAAGATACCACTGACCCTCCCAAGAGATGCACCATGCGTGTGGAGTTATTTTGCTCCCTGGTGAAGTTAAGATTTTCCTAGATGCGGCCATGTACTTGCTCTGACAGCAAAGGAACCAACTCTCTTGGATGAAAGTATTGTCATAAAACCACCACCACCAGGCAGGTTAAAAAAAAAAGAAGAGAGAGATGAGTCTGGATGGAGCAGAGAGTGTGTAGACTAAATTTAGACACAATCTGCTTCAGAGAAAACTGGGTGATCCTTAAAACAGTTTTGAATACAGCTGCCAAATTTCAATCTAGAAACAAAACCAAGCTGATGTAGCTACGCTACAGAGTGACTTAAATTCAATAATCCATTTCACTGATGACAGCTTTACTGGGAGTAAAGAAAATATGACTTCATTTTCTTACACTAGAAGGAAGAGTTTGAAGAGTCTCTCCCTCCCTGCCCCACCCCATACACACACACACACACACACACACACACACACAAACACACACACAAATTTTGCCCTTGTGGCATATATCACTAGGGTGAAGTCAAGATCTCAAAGTCTTCCTGTCCCCAAACTCTTGAGTCAGCAAAGAAACCTGTATCTGCACATTATCTGGCACAAAGTGCTCGAACCATTTAATATTTGGGGGAAAAAAAAAAAATTAAGGCCATTCTCCATATTTATATGATGTATTAAGTTTATAAGATTTTCTAATATAAGGAACCCTGGAAGATCACAGACTCCATCTCTTTGCACCTGAAGAGGCCAATTTGCTCTCTCGGACTACAAACTTCCAAATTATTCTCAAACTCTTCACTGGTACTATTCTTTTCAAAGTAACAAGCTAACAAATGACACTACTCAGGTAACAAAGTGGGATATTTTTAAAGGTTTTTCTTGCACCTGTAGGGTTTTTTCCCTAGTTAAAATTGTTTTAAACCTAAGCATATGATCGCACAGCTCTTTCCACCAATATCAACTATCATTTATAGCAATTTTAGACCTTCAGATTTTGATAAACAAATATTTCCCCTCAAAGTAAAATTTGGTTTTAGATTTCACTTAAACAGAAGAGCAAAGAGCATTTACACTAATAGTCTCCCCCCTCCCCTTTTCTTGCATGTTAAAACCTTTTCTTCCCCTTCCCCAAGCTTTCTCCTCTTTTGTACTCAAGTTCTCAAATGCACAAGATGGAGGAACAATACCACAATACAACTGAGGCTTCCTGCCTACTAGTCAGTCATTATTCTCAAGACTTGAGAACTTTGAAAACACCGCTTGGGTTGCTTTGAAATTCCCTCTTTCAGATTTTTTCCCTCCTTCATGGGACATCTATTTAAAAGAATGACTTCAAAAATGTCTTGCTGCACCCAATCAAAAAGCTCTCAGCAAACTAAAAATGACAAATACCAATCCAAAGAAAAAAAAGCATATTTCTGGCAAAGATTTAAGAATAGTATTTTTCTCATATGTGTATTAATCCTATTTCTGAAAGATTTCACATTTATATGGAAGCATCTTAAAGATTAGCTTACCAATGTGTTCTTTCAAATAATACCATATAGAAATCTAAAGATCTCAAACTACACTGTGCTGAACAGAAAAGGGTTACCTTAATTATTACTGACAAAGAAAAGGTCACACGAAAATGAAGTAATTTTATTTTTTTAAGTTTTCAGAGGCAGAAAAAAATTACCAGCAGCAGTCACCTGGAAACCTGGGGGATTTCCCATTTCCTCCCACCACACTTTGATCATGGCAGTAGTACTCACTAATAAACTTTTTTGGTTGTTGAGATAAACTAATGGAGTTACTCTAGACAGAGACATGGGGGGAGTATGGGGGACAAATTATCTGCTCAGCTCACCAAGGGTTCCTTCCTTTTTAAAGGCAAAAGCATTAAAAATGAAGGTGAGACAACAAACACACACGGGCTCACACAACAGCTTCCCAACTTTTACAATACACAGTGTGCCATAAACAACAAACAAAAATCTTTCCAGCATCTCTAACAAAAATATAAAGACCAATTTATTTCAAATTATTTATTTCAATTTATTTAGTCAATAAAGCGAATCCCAGTACAACAAAATAATTTAGCCAGTCCCCTGGAGTTTGTTATAATGGGATTTAACCTGTACACTCAACATTCAATTAACCATGAGGCTTATCCTAATTGAGGATTATGCTGACTTCTGCAGTCCTTCCCCCATCTATCCATCTACCACTCCTACTCAGCTGCCACAGCCACCAAAAGCAAAGCCCCAGGGAGCACTAGATTACCTATTACTATGGGCTACCAGGGCCAAAATTCTCTCTTCATCCTGTGCATGATGAAAAGGTTAAATTTAGCAATCTAGTCAGCCTACTTTCCAAAAAGTAGAGTTTCAGAACCCTCACCTGTAGCTCTAACTAAATTAAAATTTCAAAAGAATTCCTTCATAGGTGAACACAAAGTCACACTCTTTGGTAGAACACATCAATTAAAAATATTAACAGAAAAGAAAAAATAGGACACAGACATTCCTAATGAAAAAGAGGAAAAGGACAAACACGGAAACACTAGCTCACTATTCTTCGAAATAGGTGAAGCCTCTCTGCCAGTCAGGTCAGGCTTCTTTCCTTTGCCTCCAAGCCACAACATTTACTCCACAGGTAGTTTATTACTGCCCCCCTGTCACCTGATCTAGGCCAAAGAAACTACCAAACTGAGTTTAACCCTGACAGAGTTGGGAACTGGCAGTATGTGGTCTAAGAAGATCATCCAGTTTGGGGCTAAATCAGCCTTCTAGACACTGCAGGCCTTCCGTTCAACTCCCGCTGTGTATCTTCTGGCCATTTTCCTGTTCATTTAACAACTCTCCACCAGAAGGTAGGAAAGGGAAAGGCGATTAAACTCAAGTCAATTCCACCATTTGTTAGGAAGTTGAAAATAAGTTTAAGCTCTAGCTAAACTGCATCTTTAACTCAAAATAATCTTTTCCCAGAAACCCTGTCAGAAAACCAATGGGCCAAATGAATTTACCTAGCATTAATAAAGTGAAAGACTAAACCTCATTACAACAGAGCCCCTCCTCCACCTTAAGTGAAATGTTCATCTTGTCATCCCCTCCCCCACCCCAAAAAGCACTCATAAAATGAAAGAAGATGCCCACATTTTACTGCAGCACTCAACCTCAATGCTATGCCTGAGAATCTACAGACAGACCTATCACTTTAATGTGTTGAATTATGAGGAAAAAGAAAAGCTAACAAACATTTCCAATACTAATTTCCTGCTCCCAAAGCTTTAACCACTCAATAAAGCAAAAAAAGGAATATTCTACACCACAGAATACAGTGAATTCAAACCAAACTGGGATAGGTACTCCCTGGTTTAACCTTCAAGAAACTGCAGCTCCTCTTCAATCACGATCAGCAACTTTTTTCTAGTCCTGGCAGCATTTAAAGAGTAACAACTGTTAAACTGTGATCACTTGGCTGCCTATCATCACTAGAGGCTATATTCATTCTAAACTTGCAACAAATTAAAAGTTTTCAAAAATTGTCCACATCCTCTGGCCAAGGCTCAAAATTATATAGTCTAAAAAAAAAAAAAATGCAGAAAGAAACCCTAAAGCCATTTACTTTAACACCGGTAAGGCATAGGACAATAGTAGTTTGTGTTTTTTTATCCTATCCTATTGTCCAAACTAAAATGTTAAGTCATTCTTTTAAGAGACTTCTCAAAAACCTACTAGTCTCCAAATCAATAGGAACTTTTCTAGAATCATACTGCTAACGCTCAAAGGACCAAATTTAAAAGAAAAAATAAAACTGTTTATCTTTAATATGTCCCTGACATACCTGACACAGAAAGTTTATTTCAAATGACCAATCAAGAAGGTACTGGTACATAATCATTTCAAAAATTATTTTTTATTTACATGTCTCCTAGAAAAAGGATCGAGGGTCCTATAGAACATTCACTCTGTACTGAATGAATTCTAGCTTATTTGCGGGGTGTGGGCTTCAACGTACAGAAATAATTTCTACTTGTCAAAAAAAGCACAGAATATTCACTTTCAAAATGTGTATTTAATAGAGTCATTAATCCCCTAGTCTTTAATATCATTTTTCTAATGAACTGTTAGTGTTGGTAAATTTAAAACTACCATCCTAAAACTTTTTTTTAATCTTGTTAATTATGCTAGGGTTGTTATGCATTTTCAACGCTTCTGGAGTGAAAGAATATTTTAAGGTAGACATATTTCCGATAACTGCTCTACAAATGCAGCTTCCCACTTAGTCCATAATGCTCACGTCCAAAACGTTCTTCTATGTACCAGAAGCTGGCATATGCCTTTTTAAAAATGCTAATTGGACAATTAAGTCATTTCTATCGATACATAAAATTCCCCTATAATTTGGGATCGCTGGCAATCTAGATTACTGCTCATTTAAATGCAGAACCTGAAGCAACCTCCAGTGACAGAAGCTAGTGTTCAGTATCATTTTACATGTTACAAACGGAGGCTTCATCTTACATACAAACAATGAACCCTGGCAGGATTCTTCACCCTGAAGACCCACAGATTGTTATTTCCTTAAGGGTGTTAATAGATAAGGCAACACAAACAGTAAGTTTGGAAGAGCTTCTCTAGTGGTCAACAACAATTGTTGAAGATAGTAAAAAGGAAACTGTATTCCCACCCATTTTTCCCTTTCTTTGGTTCATTTTCTTTCCCTGCTTTTGCTATCCAACGGGAGTGTGTTTCAAATGAAAATTCTCAAAATAATTATTCCAAACACCAAGAATACTCCAGAAACCAGTAAGAGGTGTTGCCTCCTGGAAATGGGAACTGGAGGGTTTAGATTAGGAGAGAGGCTCATTTTCAATGTTTTTGTACCCTCCCAGTAGTCCCGAGACCAGTTATATGGGGCATAACCTATACTAAGCAAACAAGCAACAACTGAATATGTTTTCAAGAAAGCACCTTTCACAAAACTTACAGATTTCTATTTAACATTTTGGTTTAGGCGGCAATCACAAGACTTAAGTTTTTTTGTTTCTTCCATCATCCTCTAAACAACCTGCTGCAACAAATACTGAAGCGTTTTTGCAGCCAGGGACCAGTAAGGCGGATCTGAGCCCAGGCTTCTGAACCGAGGAGATGCCGCAATCTCACTCAATACTACTAGCACTCTCACTCATCTCACTCAACTCCATTTCAAACCATTGCAGCAAGACAGCTGGTACTCGCCTTCCTGTTTCTTTACGGTACAGGCTTAATAACAAAAACAGGTTGGCTTTGAAGCGCTGCTGCTCACAACGATCAAGAAGGAAGTCTTCATATTCGGGAGGGGGAAAAAAGTTTCTACTTCAGGAGAATTTCAGACCTTTCCCTGTCTTTCCATTTGAAAAGCCCGAACTCCTCCTGCTTGTGAGATTTCGAGACGATGCTCTCTGCCTCTCACAACTGCTCTTTTGGTGAACTTTTCCACCCTGAGTGCCCTCAAACTGCCTAGGAAGCAACTAAGCCCTCCCAACTACTCGTGGATTGCTTTTCTAAAGCATGTGCAAAACCAACAGTTTCTCTAAACCATCACAAATTGAGTCAATGTACGTAGGAAGATAAGAGATGGAAAAGGGGGGAGGGGGTGGGAGAGTAATGATAAAGACAGCCCAGCCCCAAATTTAATTCACTAACTTCCACTTGCCATTTCCCAGCCTTCACACCAGAGGTAGCAAAAATGCTTTTACTGAGAAAAACTGCTGAGAATCTATCCGTGCCCAAAATGGAAATCCCACAGATAATCTGGGTTAAAAATACTTAAAACGCCCCAAGTGCAGGAGGAAACACGGCAGCAAAATCCCAGCCGCTTCTCGGTACCACTCGGAGGCTGGGCTGGGGCTGAGTGGGGAGCAGTGCGGCTTCCCCCCGCCCTCTACTTCTTTGAAGAACCGAGAGACACGGAGGCGGCGGGAGGTGGGGGTCGTGGGGAGCTTTCAGAAGCACCCCGAGGGCTGCAAGAGGGTAAAACTTCAGGGACAGGAGGAAAAAGTGGACCCCCGCGGTCTCCCCCAAACTCCTCGGAGTGACCCCCTCGGCGCGAGGACCCCCCCCGCAGCCTCAAGCTAGCTGCCGCCCAGCTTCGACACCCCTCCCGCGACCGCGGGCCCCCCAGAGGCTGCGGGAGAGCGGCGCGGCCCCGACACCCCGAAAGTGTCCCCGCGCGCCCCTCGCGCAGCGCGCCCCTCAGCGCCTCCGCGGAGCCGGAGCCGCGAGCTCGCCGCAGCCCGGGGGGACTCGCCCTCCTTCCCCCGCCTCGCCCTCCACCCGCTCGCCCGCCGCCGCTCTTCCTTTATCTCCACTCACCGCCCGCCGCCATTTTCCTCGCAACTCAGCTTTAAATCGGAAACTCGCCGCTCCTCAGCCAGCAGCCGCCGCCGCCGCCGCCGCCGCTACCGACTCAGCCGCCGCGGCCGCCGCCGTCGCTGTGAAGGGGCTGAGGCGGCCGCCGCCGGGAGCCGCGGCGCGGAGGCCGACGGGACATGTAGTCCTGCGGCCACGCCCAGCACTACCGGTCCCAGGGGGCCTTGCGCGGCCCCGGGCGCTGGGTGGTCCCGCCCGGTCTGGCTTCCGCGGCGCGAGGGCGTGGCCGCGTGGACGTCAGGGCCTCTGTCTCTGACTTACCGCCTGGGAGCTGCCCCGGACCCCGGGAGTACGGAGTGCAACCCTAGCCTGGCCCTTAATTTTTTTCATACTTGTTTTCGTCCAGTAATAAATAACATTTATGGAGCGTTTATTGTATGCCAGGCATTGATCCTCAAAACAAGCATCCCTTAGGGACCACTCTTAGCCTGTGTTCAAAGGAGCAGACAGGCGCAAGGTGGGAAGGCACAGGGCTGTTCATTAGATGATAAAGTCACTGGATGAAAGGTTATTGGGCAATAGCACATTTACTGTATATTCAGTCCCAAAGTATCATCCCACGGAGTACTCATCACCTGCAAAACGGAGGAGCTTGCTTTGCACTGGGGCCATCTGGCAGACAGCACCTTAACCAAGCTATCAAGTCAATCACTCTCACATGGCATCACCAATAATGGACCAAATCGACGTATATGTTTTTTGATATGATGCAATAGGAAAAACATAACGCCCCCTCCGTAGTATTTTTGCCAAAAAATGCTAACCTGAATATAACTAAAAACAAAAAGCAAGCAAATACAGAATGTGGGGCTTGCTACAAAATACCAAGCCTGGACTCAAAAATACCACAGCATGAAAGATAAAAACCAAAGGCAAACGGTGGACCTTGACTGGATCCAGGTTTTGTTTATTGTAAAAAGGACCTTGGAGGAAATTTTAATACAGACTATATAATAGATAATAATACTGAACCAGTATTAAATACGTTGAGGGACTTCCCTGGCAGTCCAGTGGTTAAGACTTTGCCCTCCAATGCAGGGGGTACAGGTTCGATCCCTGGTCAGGGAGTTAAGATTCCACACGCCTTGCAGCCAAAAAAAAAACAAAACGTAAACAGTATTGAAACAAATTCAACAAAGACGTTAAAAACGGTCCACGGCAAAAAATAAAAATAAAACATGTTTTGAGCATGGAGATCCAACCAGTCCATTCTGAAGGAGATCAGTCCTGGGCTTTCTTTGGAAGGAATGATGCTAAAGCTGAAACTCCAGTACTTTGGCCACCTCATGTGAAGAGTTGACTCATTGGAAAAGACTCTGATGCTGGGAGGGATTAGGGGCAGGAGGAGAAGGGGATGACAGAGGATGAGATGGTTGGATGGCATCACTGACTCGATGGACGTGAGTCTGAACTCCGAGAGTTGGTGATGGACAGGGAGGCCTGGCATGCTTCGATTCATGGGGTTGCAAAGAGTCGGACACGACTGAGCGACTGAACTGAATTGAACTGAGGATAAAAGGCAATGGCAACCCATTCCAATACTGTTGCCTGGAAAATCCCATGGATGAAGGAGCCTGGTAGGCTGCAGTCCATGGGGCTGCTAAAAGTCAGGCACGACTGAGTGACTTCACAACTTCACTTTCACTTTTCACTGTCATGCATTGGAGAAGGAAATGGCAACCCACTCCATATTCTTGCCTGGAGAATCCCAGGGACAGAGGAGCCTGGTGGGCTGCCATCTATGGGGTCTCACAGAGTTGGACACGACTGAAGTGACTTAGCAGCAGCAGAATGAAATAAGTAACCACTTGGCTAGCTCCACCATCACCATTTGCCACCTGGACTATTCCTGGAGCCTTCTCACTCTTCTGCCTGCTTCCATACACCACCGTTTGCATCGTGGTCTATTGCAGGAGCCTTCTCATTGTTCTCCCTGCGTCCATTCTACTCTTTCCCCTGGAGTCTCTTCTCAATACAACAGCCAGAGGGATCCTGGTTAAAAAAACTAAGTCACTTGAGGTTTGTCTTCCAAACTCTTTGCAGTCACCTGCAAAGCCCCATAAAACCTGACTCTGCCCTCCCCACCCCTTTCTAAGCTCATCACCCACTTCTCATCCACTCGTTACTGTAGTTCAGGAATACTGGACTCTTTGGGGTCCATCCAACATACCTAGCACACTCTGGCCTCAAAGGTCTTGCATTTGCTATTCCTTGGGCTTCTCTGGTCTCAGATGGTAAAGAATCCACTTGCAATGCAGGAGACCTGGGTTCAATGCCTGGGTCAGGAAGATCCCTTGGAGAAGGGGAGGTTACCCACTCTAGTAGTCTTGCCTGGACAATTTCATGGACAGAGGATCCTGGCAGACTATAGTCCATGGGGTCACAAAGAGTCAGACACGACTGAGCAAGTAACACTAACACTGCCTCGTTCACTTTTTTCCAGAAAATCCAAATCACTCACTCTCTCAGTTCCCCCACAGTCATTGTTCGAATGTCAGTGCTTCAGGGAGGCCTTCCCTGTTTTCTCTATTTTAAGTTCCCACCCACTTCAATCCCAGATTTCCCTACTCCTCTTCCTTGCTTCATTTCTCTCTGCAACACTTTCTGTCATCAGAAACACCATGGAATTTTGTTTGGTTTTAATGCTAATTATATCTTTTCCCCACTAGACTGAAAGCTCCATGAAGGTAGAGTTTTTGGGTCTTTTGTTCTCTGACATATTCTCTCAGCACTCACAACAGAGCTTAGCAATAGTATAGCGTGCTGCAATCCATGGGGTCACAAAGAGTCAGACACGACTGAGCCACTGATCTGAACTGAATACTTACTGCATAGATGCATTCACCCCCTCATCAAGCATCAGATACCAAGTCCCATGTTACATGTTAAGATTCCAGAGATGAAATAAGACAACCCTGGGTGACCTTTCACCTGCACAACTGCAGCCAGCTGCTCTCCTTGCCTGTCATTAGTCATCCTATAAGCCACTCCTCAGGCTTCCCAGGTAGCTCAGCTGCAAAGAATCCACCTGCCCTTATAGGAGACACAGGAGATACAGGGTTGAGCCCTGGATCAGGAAGATCCCCTGGAGGGAAAAATGCCAACCCATTTCAGTATTCTTGCCGGGATAATTCCATGGAGAGAAGAGCCTGGTGGGCTACAGCCTATCAGGTTGCAAAGAGTCAGACATGACTGAGCAACTGAACACACACAAGCCATTCCCCACTCAGTCGCTAGAGGGGTCTTTGAAAAAACATATTTTAAGTTATGTCACTTCCAACCTGAACATGTTACAGTGGTGAAACTGCACAACAGACTGGGACTCAAACCCAGCCTGAACCCACTGTCTTTTCATTGAGATCACACACCTGGTCTCAGGATTTAATGACGCACAGGCTGTTTTTGTTGTCATTGTCTTTTTTTTTTTTTTTTTCAACTTATTTGGCTGCACTGGATCTTCTTAGTTGTGGCACCTCCGTCTTCCTTGATGCATGTGGGATCTAGTTTCCTGACCAGGGTTCAAACTCAGGACCCTTGCATCAGGAGTGTGGAGTCTTAGCGATTGAATCACATAAAAGTCCCGAAGCTCCAGTTCTTTATGTCTCGTCACAGAAAGAATATAGTGAGAGACAAAGTGATAGGTGAGAAGTGGATTTCTTTAGAAAGAAATACACTCCACAGAGTATGGGCCATCTCACGAGAAAAGAGACCCTGAAATACAGGATGATTAGTTTTTATGGGCTGGGTAATTTCATAGGCTAATGAGTGGGAGGATTAGTCCAACTATTTCAGGAAAGGGGTGGAGTTTTCAAGGAATTGGGCCACTGTCCACTTTTTAGGCCTTTTATGGTTAGCCTCAGAAATATCATGGTGCTGGTAGATGTGGCATTTAGCATGCAAAAGTGTTAGAATGAGCATATGATGAGGCTCAGTGTATACTGGAAGTCAAATCTTCTGCCATCTTGTACCTAGTTGGTTCTAATCAATTTTTGTCCTGTCCTATGGCTGTAATTCTTTTGAAGGATATGCTCTGCCGTCTTCCCTCCTGTTTCACTGTCTCTGCCCTGCCCTGCCTTCATACAAGGCAATGAGACCCTCAGCCCCAGGTCAGCAGGGATAAGTGTGACAGGTGCTACCAGAACATCTGCCTGCCTCAAGAAGATTGGCAACTTCCGTTTCCTTCCTCTTGGAACCTAGCTGCCATGCTGTGGGAAGCCAAGCCACATATAGAAGCCAAGGGAAAGAAAACTAAAGCACTCCAGTCAACAGCTCCAGCAAAAGACCCAGGCAAAAGCCACGTGAGTCAGCCTTCTTGCACATTCCAGTCCCTACAGCCCCCATCAACAAGATCTGGAAAAGAAAAATCACCCACTGAGCCCCATCAACCTACGATATCATGCTGCTGCTAAGTTGCTTCAGCCATGCCCGACTTTGTGCGACCCCATAGATGGCAGCTCACCAGGCTCCCCCTGTCCCTGGGATTCTCCAGGCAAGAACACTGGATTGGGTTGCCATTTACTTCTCCAATGCATGAAAGTGAAAAGTGAAAGTGAAGTCTCTCAGTCGTGTCTGACTCTTAGCGACTCCATGGACTGCAGCCCACCAGGCTTCTCCGTCCATGGGATTTTGCAGGCAAGAGTACTGGAGTGGGCTGCCATTGCCTTCTCCGACAATATCATGACAGATAATAAAATGGTTGTTCTTTAAGCCACTAAAGTTTCCAGTGGTTTATTATACAACAACGATAACTCAAATAGTCTACATGTGTGGACTTTTGTTGAATCGTGCTTGAGAACTTTCACTAGGCAAGAAGAGTAGTCTCAAATTCTGAAATTACTCCAATAAAATTGTTTGGCCTGGCGGACACAAAAGCATAAATTTGGTGCAAATGGGATTAGAATGTCATGTAGCTAAAGACCTCCAAAAATTAAGAGACTCTCCTTATGACATGTCTGATTACACAAAGCCTCTCCTGCATGCTCCCAGGGTGGGGGCTCACTTCCTCAAGGGCAGCTATGCCAGGGTTCTTGGGTGGCCAGCAACAACTACAGACTCTGGAAGGTAGTAAAATGATATACAAGAACTCACAGAATCAAAGCAACAACTGGAGCATCAGGCCCAGAAATGTCAAAAGCTAGGGGAAACAAAGATCCTGAACATCTTATCTGTGACCAGCAGTAAATCTAGAGAAGATCAATCATTTTATCTCATCTTCTTATCACCCTGTTCTGAGATTCAAATTCAAAAAAGAGAAAGTTGGACTTCTCTGGTGTTCCAGTGGTTAAGAATCGACCTGCCGATGCAGGAGACCCAGGTTCCATCCCTGGTGTCATTCCATATGCCTCAGGATAGCCGAGCCCACGCACCATAACTGCTGAGATGGCTTGTCACAACTACTGAAGCTTGTATGCCCGAGAGCCCACACTATGCCACAGAAGAGGCCACCGCAATGAGAAGCCTGCAAACCGCAACCAAGAGTTAGCTCACCACAACCAGAGAAGGTCCTCGAGCAGCAGTGAAGACCCAACGTGGCAAAAAATAAATAAATAATTTTTTTTTTAAAAGAGGAATTTGTTCAACTGGTCTACGTTCAATTGGGTCACGTGTTGAATATGCAAGTAACACACTACCAGGGTGATGAGTCGCCTCCTACAAGTTATTCTCAAATGATTCAAATAGGGGACACACACACACACATACAAATGCACACACATACACACACACACATACACACACACACTCACACACACACACATACACACACTCACACACACACACATACACACACATGCACACACATACACACACATACACAAACACATGCACACACATACACACACACATACACACACACACACACATACACACACACACAAATGCACACACAGTGCACATAAGCAAATGAAACAAAATTTTATCAATTAGTAAATCTAGTTTCAGAGGTACATAGGTACTTATTCATTATTCTTGCAAGTTTTCTGTAGACTTGAAATTTTCCAAAATAAAAATAACAGGTTTGAATGTTGGGTGGGGGTGAGGGGGAGTAGGTGGAACTTATAGCAGAAAAAATGATAGTACTAGCCAGCACTCGGAGAAGGCAATGGCACCCCACTCCAGTATTCTTGCCTGGAAAATCCCATGGACAGAGGAGCCTGGTGGGCTGCAGTCCATGGGGTCGAGACAAGTCAGACACGGGACATGACTGAGCGACTTCACTTTAACTTTTCACTTTCATGCGTTAGAGAAGGAAATGGCAACCCACTCCAGTGTTCTTGCCTGGAGAATCCCAGGGACGGGGGAGCCTGGTGGGCTGCTGTCTATGAGGTCGCAGAGTCAGACACGACCGAAGCGACTTAGCAGTAGCAACAGCAGCAGCAGCTCTCATAGAAGCCCTATACTTACCAGGCACTATTCAAAGTCCTTTAAATATATTAGTTCATTTAACCCTCACAGTAACCCTAAGCAATGGGTCTTTCATTATTTCCATTTTACAGATGAGTTAAGGGGGGCATTGAACAAAGGAAGCGATTTGCCCAACGGTATGGCACTCAATGTTAGAGTGAGAATATAAATCAGGGCTTACAAGCTCATACTCTTAACTATTATGCTCTACTGCCTCACCAGAGATGCAAAAACAATAATGACATTTAATTGCCAAACGGAACTTGTCTCGAGGTAGACAGTTTCAGAGTGTGTTCAAGGACCAAGATCATCACAGTCCTTCTGCTCCACCACCTTCGGTGTTTTGGCTTTCTGCCCTGAGTTTATAGCCTCATTGGTACATGATGGCTGCCATACCTGATGCATCACGTCACTCACCATCAAGTCCAAATGCAGGAAGCAGAAGAGTGAAAAAGTGTCGAGAGAAACATTATATCTCTTATTCTTTTCCGATATAAAACTCTTTCCCAAAATCACTCCCTTCCCACTCAGTGCTCCCCACTTCCCAAACAAACGTCCCTTCCCCTCTCATTACAGTGGAGATATGGGTCACAGGGGCACCCTCACTGCAAGGAACTCTGGCAACCCCAGCACTTACTACTTCAGTCACAGTAAGTGGACGAGTGAACGCTTCGCAGGTGTCTGGTCCAGCCCAGAGCCTCTGCTTCTGTCCTTGCCTTTTCTCACAGTCCCTCTATCACTGTGTAACCATACAGCCTAGTGGTTAAGAGTGTGGGCTTTAGTACTCACTGCCTGAATTGCTCAGCTGGTTCTGCTACTTATAAATCTGTATGCTAATGACCGGTTCCTCAGACTGTCTGTGCCTCCGCTTCCTAAAATGGGAACCACAATGATAATAATAATATCTATTTCACAGGGCTATTATGAGGATTACATAAAACAATACAGTAAAAGCCCAAAGAACAGTGTCAAACACAGAGCACACCCTCAATAAACGTTAATAATGATTCTGGGTGGCAGTTCCAAAGTCAGGTCTTGCAGGGATTAATATCCAAAGGTTAGGAACAATTTCCTCCTTTTCCCCCCATTTTGCCTCATTATAGTTATTACAGTCTGAAATTTCCCTGCAAGTGAAAATAGATTGCTCGGGTGGATACCTAACCCTGTACATGTCTAAAACTCTGTTTCGAAATACTTAATCTGAAAATGAGCTGGCATTGGCCCAGGCCCATGCCCAGACTGTACTCTGAACCATTCCACTATCCAGGTGGGACACACAGCTGAGGGGGAGCAGCAGAAAGACAGAAGGGATTTAGAGTCAGTGAACATTTTGTTTTGCTCAAAGTGGGAGAACAATGCTGCAAATAACCACATTTAAGGCAAATTTCTGGTAGTAAAGAGTTGCCCAAGACTTTCAATCCAGAGGAAACGTATTCATGCCTCTTGCTTTTCACCAAGATCAGGGTGGCAACCTGTGATATCTATGCCAGAGACGGCACATGAGCCCGTTGAAATTGGCACCGGGACTGGCTGCAGCAGACTTTCCCTCCCCACAACTTGCAAAAGACTTTCCACAGCTGGAAGAATTTTAAGCCCAGCTCATTTCTGGCTTTTTTCCTTTCTGAGATTTATTTTTCTTTCATTTTTTTATTTTGTAGTTTGGTTGTTTGTTTTTAAATCTTTTTTGGCATCATGTGGGATCTTGGTTCCCCAACCAGGGATTGAACCCTCACCCCTTGCATTGGAAGTGCAAAGTCTTAACCACCAGACCACCAGGGAAGACCCTGAGATTTACTTCTTAAATGCATTTGCTACCCTATGCTTAAAAAAACATGTTCTAAGTGTTGGCAAAGATGAAAGGATAAAGAGAAATTAGAACTTGTATACACTGCTGGTGGGTCTATAAAATGGTGCAGCTATTTTGGAAAACAGTCTGGAGGCTCTTCAAAATGTGAAACACAGAGTTGCTGCATGACCCAGGAATTCCATTCCTGGGTTTATATCCAAGAAGATTTCAAACACATGTCCACACAAACACTTACACAGAAATCTTCAGAGCAACATTATTCATACTGGCCAAAACTGGAAACAACCCAAGTGACCATCAACTGATGGATGGTTAAGCCAGAGAGGTCTATCCAACAGGAATAGTGAGTCTCTCAGTTGTGTCTGACTCTTTGCAACCCCATGGATTGTACAGTCCATGGAATTCTCCAGGCCAGAATACTGGAGTGGGTAGCCTTTCTCTCCTCCAGGGGATTTTCCCAACCCAGGGATCGAACCCGGGTCTCCCTCATTGCAGGCAGATTCGTTACCAGCTGAGCCACCAGGGAAGCACAAGAATACTGGAGTGGGTAGCCTATCCCTTCTCCAGGGGATCTTCCCGACCCAGAAACTGAAACTGCGTCTCCTGCATTGCAGGCAGATTCTTTACCAACTGAGCTATCAGGGAAGCCCAATAATAATTTGTTATAATCAGAACAAAGTACTGATTATAAATGGATGCTATAACATGGGTGAACCTCAAAAACATGATGCTGAGTGAAAGCAGCCAGATGCATGTTATATGAATCTTATTATAGATGAAATGTTCAAAACAGGCAAACCTATAGAACAGAAAGTAGACAAATGGTTGCTAGGGCTCAGAGGATGGTTGGTTGCTGGGGGTGGGGTACTGGGTTTCTTTCTGGCCTGATGAAAATATTTTGAAATCACAAAGTGATGATGGTTGTGTGACTCTACAGATATGATAAAAACACTTTATTTTGGGGTGGGGTTTTTTTTGGCATGTGAATTCTATCTTTTTTTAAAGTACCCATTATGGTTAATGCAATTATGAAAAGTACCTATCTTGCTCTTATCTTGTTTCATATCTTATTCAGGGATATGAAAAAGAAGATTTTTTTAAATAATGGTAGAAATCAAAAGATACAAAAAGGTAAACGGTGGAAAGTAAGTGTCTCCCCCCACATTTCAGGGACACCGCTGTCGCCGTTTTCTCACCTGTCCTTCTACAGACCTTCTTTGCTTACACCGCCCGACACGTGTGCTGCTTCTTGTACAAACAAGAGCCTACTGTTCACCGCGTTTCAACCTTTGTTGTATCACTTAAAAAAATGGATCATGGGAATTGCCCCAAAGGACCTCATGATAAGGTTCATAGAGAGCTGTCTGGTTTCTCTTTTTAACAAGTGTTGCAAGTAGGTGGCTGTTACTCATCGACATTCAGGTGGTCTCCTTTCTTTTACCATTGCAATGAATGTCCTTGTACCTCTCACTTTACTTTTTTATTTTCTAATTTTTTTTTTTTTTTTAACACCTAAAACATTTTGTGTTGGGGTGTAGCCAGTTAACAACCTTGTGACAGTTTCAGGTGAACAGTGAAGGAACTCAGCCATACATACACATGTATCCATTCTCCCCCAAACTACTCTCCCATCCAGGCTGGCACTTAACATTGAGCAGAGTTCCCTGGGCTGTACAAGAGGTCTGTTAGTTATCCATCTTCAATATAGCAGTGTGCCCTACCTCTTACTTTAAAGCAACATTTTAATAGCTACTATTAAAGTCATCACAGAATACAAAGAAGGAAGCAGAGATCTGACTAATACACTCTTTCTACAGGAGTTCAATGATATCAAACAGGATCTTCCCAGCATCAACAGAGGAATGGAACCAGAGCAAGTGGTGGGGAGGAGACAAGGCAGTCCTCCAGCAATGGCAGTGTTTTGGATCAAAGAGGTTCAGTGTCTCAAAATGAAAGAGTCACCAAGGCTGGAGCTTTGGGGCTCAGCTGTGAAAGGACATCCTTGAAGATGCCAAAATCAGTATCTCCAAAAGGCAATACTGGGGTTGACTTCATGAGAATATATCCCGTTTTCTAGACGTGGGTCAAACAAAACCCGGTCTTAGGTTTGGAAACCAACATCATGGGATTAGTCCACTATTTTTAAAAACGGTCATAGAATTTTACCAAATATCAGAAAGGATTTCACATGGTATGTATTACTTCGTAAAATGTTTGCCTCAAGTATATATAGAAATGTGAATACTGAATCACAATGTGAAATACATTTGTCACTGTGATTCACAGTCGATGCTTAAAGATGCCAAGCGAGGCAGGTACGTTTTTGACCTCCACGTTTTTTTTCATAAACTCAAACCTTTTTGCCAGGCTTAGTACACAGAACTGAGAATCAAATACCCTCTCCCCCTCAAGTATAAATTCAAGTAAGAGAGGGGCACGCTGCCAGTGGGAAGGCAATTGCTTATGAAATGGCAGCTTTGAGGGACCAGCCTACTCCTCACCCCTTCTCTAGAGAGGGATAAATCTGAGGACCGGTACTCTTCAACAAAATCTCTCTACCTTGGCTTAAGGGCTTTTATTACATTTTCTCTCCCTTCTTCCTCTTTTCCTTCTTTCCTTCCTTTTTCCTTTCTTTTTAAATTCTACATAGGAGATGTAAGATCAATTTATTCAGCCATTCAATTGCTCTCCCAGAGGCAACCACTATTACCAATTTCTTTGATGTTATTAATATTTAAGAGATGCATTTACAAATAAATATGTCTACACACGCACACACACATATACATATATATGTTTCTGGAACACAAAAAATGGCATACTATACACTCTGTTTTGCCTTTGGCTTTTTTTACTTACTTTACTTGTATCTGGGAGATCTTTCAGACTGCTACATGTTGAACATCTTTATTATGTTTTCTTGGCTGCATGACATCCTGTCATATGTAGTCTAGGGCTTTTAAAGGTTGGCTGACCCCATTCTTGGAATTACAGTTTCTTTTATTTTTATATAAAGTTGAGTTTTAAAGTGATGACAGAGAGCTCATTTAAAAGGACTAAACCCTTTTCTAATTACTTAGTAATTATAGAGTAGGAATATTAGAGAAATGGATGTGTTGGGGCATATAAACAGTATCTATGCCAGGGGTGAATGGATAAGCCAATTTAAGATTCTAGCTTATATATATATATGTATAAAACCTCTGGCTATCATTAATCAACTAGATTGCAGAGTCTATTAAAGATAAATGGCTGTACGTGTCAATCGGGATGCCTGCCCCACCCACAGGCCGTTCTAAAGGAAGGACAGAAGTCATCATCCTTGGTAGTATGTGACTGGCCACTTCTGCTCGCACTACAGCTGACTGGATCATATACGAGCAGCAGCACCAAGAGCAGCCAATGGATGAGCTGCTGAGTGATTTCTGAGGTAGCTGGGTACAAAAATATTTGACCAAACAGGAAACAGGTTGACTTGTCAGATTTCCATCAAAAGTAACTTTAAACCAGAAACTATAGAGTGAATCAGCTAGTCAAAAAAAGGCCTTGAAGAAAAGACACTTAAAAAAAAAGTGAAGGCAGTTCTTTCCCAGCAATATAGCAGATTTAGATAACCTGAAACACCCTACCACCCATCTACAAAAACATCTGAAAATTCTGGGTAAAAGATAACAAATATTCTTTCAAATGAACAACTGAGTTCACGAGAAAATAAAGGAAATCCCCAGAGGTGCAAAAAAAAAAGAAAAAACCCCAAAATAGAACCAAAAACCAAACCTGTGAAGTGCGAACTAATACTATGGCAGCCAGGAGAGAGAGGTGTCTCAAACAGCAAAGGTCTCAGGTTGGAACGCAAATACGAGGACTGGAAATGAGGCGCTGGGCTCCTATCCCTCCTAAATTACAACCCGCAGAAACAATCCTCAGGATCAGCACACCCAGTAAAGGTGGGATTAGACCCCTGGAACTTCAGTAGACAGGATGCTAGGATCAGAACCATGGAAGAGATAGGATATCATCATTATCAAGGACACAGAAGAGAGGGGAAGGGAGATATTGGGAGATCGGATTGACCTATACACACTGCTGCTGCTGCTGGTGCTAAGTCGCTTCAGTAGTGTCTGACTCTGTGCGACCCCATAGATGGCAGCCCACCAGGCTTCCTCGTCCCTGGGATTCTCCAGGCAAGAACACTGGAGTGGGTTGCCATTTCCTTCTCCAATGTATGAAAGTGAAAATTTGAAAGTGAAGTCGCTCAGTTGTGTCCAACTCCTAGTGACCCCATGGACTGCAGCCTACCAGGCTCCTCCGTCCATGGGATTCTCCAGGCAAGAGTACTGGCGTGGGTTGCCACTGCCTTCTCCCATATACACACTGCTGCTGCTGCTGGTGCTAAGTCGCTTCAGTCGTGTCCGACTCCGTGCGACCCCATAGACGGCAGCCCACCAGGCTTCCCTGTCCCTGGGATTCTCCAGGCAAGAACACTGGAGTGGGTTGCCATTTCCTTCTCCAATGTATGAAAGTGAAAATTTGAAAGTGAAGTCGCTCAGTTGTGTCCAACTCCTAGTGACCCCATGGACTGCAGCCTACCAGGCTCCTCCGTCCATGGGATTCTCCAGGCAAGAGTACTGGCGTGGGTTGCCACTGCCTTCTCCCATATACACACTGCTGCTGCTGCTGGTGCTAAGTCGCTTCAGTCGTGTCCGACTCCGTGCGATGCCATAGACGGCAGCCCACCAGGCTTCCCTGTCCCTGGGATTCTCCAGGCAAGAACACTGGAGTGGGTTGCCAGTTCCTTCTCCAGTGCATGAAAGTGAAAAGTGAAAGTGAAGGCACTCAGTCATGTCCGACTCTAGTGACCCCATGGACTAGCCCACCAGGCTCCTCCGCCCATGGGATTTTCCAGGCAAAAGTACTGGCGTGGGTTGCCATTGCCTTCTCCCATATACACACTACCATATATAAAATAGATAACTAACAAGGACCTACTATGGTTCAGTGGTAAAGAAGCTGCCTGCCAGTGCAGGAGACGCAGGTTCAATCCCTGGTTCAGGAAGATCCCCCAGAGAAGGGAATGGCGTACCTACTCCAGTATGCTTGCCTGGAAAATCCCATGGACAGAGGAGCCTGGGGGGCTACCTTCCATGGGGTCGCAGAGAGTCAGACACAACTGAGAACCTGAGCACTGTGACAACAGTACAGCACAGAGAGCTCTGCTCAGTACTCTGAAATAGCCTGTGTGGGAAAAGGATCTTAAAAAGGTTCTTCTTAAGATTAGAATCTGTGTCGACGGCACCCCACTCCAGTACTCTTGCCTGGAAAATCCCATGGACGGAGGAGCCTGGTGGGCTGCAGTCCATGGGGTCTCGAAGAGTCAGACGCAACTGAGCGACTTCACTTTCCCTTTTCACTTTCATGCATTGGAGAAGGAAATGGCAACCCACTCCAGTGTTCTTGCCTGGAGAATCTCAGGGACGGCGGAGCCCGGTCGGCTGCCGTCTATGGGGTCGCACAGAGTCAGACACGACTGAAGCAACTTAGCAGCAGCAGCATAGCTGATTTACTTTGTTCTAAGCAGAAACCAATGCAACATGGTAAATTCACTATACTCCAACAAAAATTAATTTAAAGTAAAATTTAAAAAATAAAGACACACAGGGAATTGCCTGACAGGTTAGTGCTTAGGAATGCTCGCATTCCACTGTGGGGGGCACAGGTCTGATCTGTCCCTGGCCAGGGAACTAAGTTCCTTCAAGCCATGTGGCATGGAGAGAAATAAATAATTAAAGACACAGAAGAAGGGGCCAAAATATATGAAAAGAACTATACTTAGAGACTCATATATATGCATATATGTGTGTGTGTATGTGTGTGTATATATATATATATATATATATATATATATATATATATAAAGACCAAGACAGTTTGACCAGGAACCAAGCAGAGTAGAGGGTAAGGGAAGCTGGTAGGAGGCAAGAAGGAAAAGAAGATGACCCTAGACATCCCAAAATAGAGAAAGAAACAGAGCTTGGTTAAGGGCAGAGCTCCAGCTTTGCTGGTGGTAAGTGGAGTCCTGGGACTGTTGCCCGGGCCAGCAGAGCTCTCTGTTAGGACCTGAGTACCTGTGAGGTCTTCCCCAATCATCCATTTTTTTGCCAGGTGCTTATTCAGTGCTTGCAGCCATGAAATTAAAAGACGCTTACTCCTTGGAAGGAAAGTTATGACCAACCTAGATAGCATATTAAAAAGCAGAGACAATACTTTGCCAACAAAGGTCCGTCTAGTCAAGGCTATGGTTTTTCCAGTAGTCATGTATGGATGTGAGAGTTGGACTGTGAAGAAAGCTGAGCGCTGGAGAATTGATGGTTTTGAACTGTGGTGTTGGAGAAGACTCTTGAGAGTCCCTTGGACTGCAAGGAGATCCAACCAGTCCATTCTAAAGGTGATCAGCCCTGGGTGTTCTTTGCAAGGAATGATGCTAAAGCTGGAACTTCAGTACTTTGGCCACCTCATGCAAAGAGTTGACTCATTGGAAAAGACTCTGATGCTGGGAGGGATTGGAGGCAGAAGGAAAAGGGGACGACAGAGGATGAGATGGCCAGATGGCATCACCGACTTGATGGACGTGAGTTTGAGTGAACTCCAGGAGTTGGTGATGGACAAGGAGGCCTAGCGTGCTGCGATTCATGGGGTCGCAAAGAGTCAGACACGACTGAGCGACTGAACTGAACTGAACTGAACTATTCAGTGCTTATTTCTTAATGCTTCCTACTGTGGCTCTAATAACTTGCCACAAGTATAGTGACTAAAAATAACACAAGCTGGGACTTCCCTGGTGGTCCAGTGGCTAAGACTTTACACTTCCAACGCAGGGGGGCCCAGGTTCGATCCCTGGTCAGGGAACTAGATTCCCCATGCCACAACTAAAGAACCCTTGTGCCACAACTAAAGATCTCACAGACCACAACGAAGACAGGAGATCCCACATGCCAGAGCTAAGATCCGGCACAGCCAATAAATGTTTTTTTTAATAACGCATATTATCTGACAGTTTCGATTGTCTGACAGTTTTGATTGTCACGAGTTTGGAATGGGACTTAGGGGGTTAAAGTTGAAAAGTATCTTCCTTCTGGAGGCTCCAGGGAAGAATCCGTTTCCTTGCCTTTCCAGCTTCCAGAAGCTGCCCACACTCCTTGGCTCGTGGCCTCCTTCTGTCTTCAAAGCCAGCATTCCCACCACTCCCACCTCTGTCTCTGCTATCACATCTCTGATTCTCAATGTCCAGCTCCCCTCTTACAGTGACCCTTGTGGTTACATTCGACCCACTGGGATAATTCCAGATGATGTCTCCATCTCCAAATCCTTGACTTAGTTACATCTGCCCAGTTCCTTCTACCATGTAAGGGGGCGTACTCACGGGCACTTATTGTGGAACAGGAGATGGAAGCCTGGACAGGACAGGTCTGTTCCCAGGGACCTCAGGTTCTGCGGGTGGAGAAATTGGGCAGAGGGATGAATGATCTTGAAGCAAACAAAAATAAAATAAGAACGTGTTCGAGGCCATGAAAGAAATAATACAGGTGACTGAAGGGAGGCTAGAGGCTGGTGAAGCTACTTTAGGAAGTCAGGTCAGACTCCAGAAAGGAGATGACACTTGAGGTGACCCACAAACAGTGACAAGACAGCAGGTCTCAAAATAGCTGGGGAAAGGGAATTGCTGAGAGAGGGAGCAAAGGCGGGGATTTACTTGGGGGCATCCCAGGAGGAACAGGAAGGCAGTGCGGCTGAGCAGGATAAGATGAGATGGTCTTGATACTGTTTCTCCTGCGAGGCCCATTTACTTGGCTATTGCTGGCTTTCTATAAGGATGAAGCCACAGGTAAGATTCCTACAAATATCCTTACTGTAAACCCACCCTTTCCTAAAGTCCATTGAGTGAGTCTTGATACCTTGCAACCAACTACTCCAAAGTAACATAAAACACAAAATACTATGAAATACCATTTTTTTAAAGACTTTTTTTTTTAATGCAGACCATTTTTTAAAGTCTTTATTGGATTTGTTACAACAGAGCTTCTGTTTTGTGTTTTGTTGTGTTTTGTTTTAGAAGTCGAAGTCTTAACTACTAAATGGCCAGGGAAGCCCCTACAAGGTACCATTTAAATGGTGCAGCTATTTGGAAAACAACCTAGCTCCTAAAAAGGTTAAGCTTAGAGTTACCATGTGACTTGGCAATCCACTTCCAGATATCTGCCCAAGAGAACTGAAAACACGTGTCCACACAAAATCTTGTCCATGAATGTTCATAGCAGCATTCTTCATAGAAGCCCTAAAATGGAAACAACCCAAACGTCCATCAACCAACGAACGGATCAACAGAATGTGGTATATCCATCAATGAAATAATATCCTGTCATAAAATGGAATAAAGTACTGATACATGCGACATGGCAAACCTTGAAACATTATGCTAAGTGAAAGAAGCCAGTCACGAAGGCCACATGTTGTAGGGTTCCATTTATGTGAAACATCCACATGAGCAAAATCATAGAGACAGAGAGTAGGTCAGTGGTTAGCACAGCAAGAGGGAGGGAGAGACAGAGTGACGGCTAGTGGTACAGAGTTTCTTTAGGGGGCTATGAAGTTGCACTAACATTGTAATGATGATTTCACAGCTCTGCAAATACACTACAAACCATTTTAATTTCATAAATATATTTTCTTTATTTGAACGGTACACTTCTGGACTTTCCTGGTGGTCCAGTGGTTAAGAATCCTCTTGCCAATGCAGGGGACACTGGTTCGATCCCTAGTCCAGGATGATCCCACATGTGGAGAGACAGCAAGCGTGTGGACCACAACTCCTGAGCCCGTGCATCCCAGAGCCCGTGCCACAACCAAGGATGCCACCCCGATGAGAAGCCCAAGCAACAGAGAGTAGCCCCCACTCACCGCAACTGGAGAAAGCCTGTGAGCAGCGGCAAAGAGCCAGCACAGCCAAAAACCAACAGATGAATGAATGCACTGTACACTTTCAATGGATTAATTGAATGGTATATGAACTACATTCCAAGATACAGTCCCTGCCCTCAAGGAACTGAAAGTTCAGTTAAGGACCAAAAAGATTCAATGTCAATTGACCTAGAATTTACATAGAGTGGATGATGACCATACTAGAGAAATGTTAGTAATCAGGGATACATTTCTTGAGTGACACTCTGTGCCAGCCCCTGCCCCAGGCACAAGTGGCTGCAGCCCCTATTACCAAAACTCACAGTCCAAAGCACTTGATAAATTCCCAGTGAGTGTCCTGGAGAAATTCCATTCCCCATTATGGGCCTTGTTTTCCCCACTTTTGAAATGAGCTGCTTGAATTAGATGTTTCGCTGCAGGCAGGTGAGAGGATTCTTGGTAAAATATCCAGATATCACAAAATAGCACTGTGAGAAAATCATCCATGTTTGACACCATCTTCCAATTCTTCCACCTTTAGTAGAAAGTCTCGGTGGAGTGTAATTTCCTTTTTAACAAAGGAAAAACCATCTGAAATTCTAAAGCTTCCAGCAGGCAACAGTAGCTGGCCAAAATGTTTTCACACTAGGTTGTTTCACTGTCTTTATTTTTATTCTACTTTCTGTTTATATCAAAGGATGCTTATACATTGATAGAATATTTCCTTTTAAAATAAAATGCATATAACCAAAAATAAATGTTGATCTTAAGAAAAATACTAAAAAAATTATTGATGGTACAAGTATATGGCAAAAATCATAAAAACATCACAAGAAAGACTGAAAGTGTTAGCTGCTCAGTTGTGTCCGATTCTTTGCAACCCCATGAACTGTAGCCCACCAGGCTCCTTTCTCCATGGAATTCTCCAGGCAAGAATACGGGAGTGGGTTGCCATTGCCTTCTCCAGGGCATCTTCCAGACCCAGGGATCAAACCTGGGTCTCCTGCATTGCAGGCAGATTCTTTACTGCCTGCTAAGTCGCTTCAGTCGTGTCCAACTCTGGGCGACCCCATAGACGGCAGCCCACCAGGCTCCCCTGTCCCTGGGATTCTCCAGGCAAGAACACTGGAGTGGGTTGCCATTGCCTTCTCCAATGCATGAAAGTAAAAAGTGAAAGTGAAGTCGCTCAGTCGTGTCCAACCCTCATCGACCCCATGGACTGCAGCCTACCAGGCTCCTCCGTCCATGGGATTTTCCAGGCAGGAGTACTGGAGTAGGGTGCCACTGCCTACTGCCTGAGCCACCAGAAAGACTGAAGCTGACTTTAATTCACTCTGCCCATTTTGCAGGCAGAAAAGCTAAGTCCTGACCCAGCAAACCAATTCTGGCATTATTTTGCTGACTCTGACATGTTCAAGCAGCCACAACCGCCTGGCAAGGGAGTTGGCAGAGGATGTCTGGCATTCAAAGTGCATTACACAGTAATTAACCTCGGAAGGCTCCGTCCCAACAGGTCTGGAGTCCAAGTATGCAGGTTCTAAATCTCCAGGTGATTTCATTACACATTCCTCCCCACCTTGTCCCTGTTATACAAGATCCATTCATTCCACAAATATTTGTGAAGATAACTGCCATCCACCAGGCACTCTGCTGAGCCCTGGGAATAGAATGGTGAGCCCCAGTGGGGAGGGGGAGGGAGGGGAGGAGGGAGGGAGGGAGAGAGGGGGCACACTCCCTGCTCTCAGGGAGCCTAATCTAGTGATGGGGCAGGGGCAGGAAAGAAAAGTTGAACACAGAAGCAAGATAATTAGGGATTATAATCAGTGCCATAAAAAGAAATACTTCCCTGGCAGTCCAGTGGTTAGGACTCCAAACTTCCACTACAGGGGACACAAGCTCCATCCCTGGTCAGGAAATCCTGTAACTGCAGGGTGTGGCAAAAAAATACATGTAAGAAAGGAAAAGAAATACATGGATTATTATGATAGGTTAGAGAGCAATCACAGAACTACTTCTTTTTAAAACAATATATATATATATTTATTTGGCTGTGCCAGGTCTCAGCTGTGGCACGAGGGAGCTTCGGTCTTCCCTGTAGCTCACCAGGATCTTTAGTTGAGGCACGTGGGATCTAGTTCCCAGGGCCAGAACCCTCGCCCCCTGCATTGGGAGTGCAAAGCCTTAGCCACTGCACCACCAGGAAATTCCCCAGAACTACTTCTTTGGTTCGTTTTTTATTGTATTTACTTATTTCTTACATTAACGAGGTTCCCTCCCTAGAGGCAACCAGGGTTACCCATTTATTCAAGCAAATGGTTTGCTGTGTGCAGAGCCTGGAGGACTCCGGTGCAGGAGAAGTAGGTGATAACTTCCAGCAGGGAGGCAGGGGGCTGGGACAGGCAGGTTCTGGTTTGTTGTAAAAGAAGTTTGCAATTTATTCTAATAGCAATAGCCGCTGATGTGTTTTCAGCAGAGAAAACACATGTGTTTTCAGACATGGTTTGACTTGCAGGTTTCAGAGATCACTTGGGTGACAGGTGGGTAGAGGGGTGGGCAGGAGTTGGAGAAGACACCAGAGAGGAACTGGCTGCAGCATCAGGGTGAGAGGTTGATGTGAGCTTGGAATTGGATGATGTAGGAGAAAGGGATGGATATGGGATGCTAGGAAAAAACTTCAAGAGATTAGTTTGAAGTGGGAAGAAGGGAAAGTAGAGGTTTTGAGCTGTTGGGAAGAGGGGATTATCAGGTTTGTGCGTGTTATAATGTCTGTAATTTACTTCAATAGAAGCATTTAAGTATTACATAAATGCCAACTTACGGCAGTGATTTTTTTTTTTTTTCTGGTACCACAAAGTTTGCAGGATCTTAGTTCCCCAACCAGGGATTGAACTCTGAGCCTGGCAGCGAAAGCACCAAGTCCTAACCACTGGACCACCGAGGAATTCCAAGTCAATGATTCTTAAAAGTGTAGGCTGTTAGACAAGCAGCATCCTCTTCGCCTGGAACAGGTTAGCAATGCACATCCTCCCCTCCCCAGTGACTGAAACAGAAATTCTGGCTGTAGGGCCAGCAATCAGTGACTGAACAAGCCCTGCAGGTGGCTCCGATGTATTTGCATGCATGTGGGCTCAGTCTTCTATCGTGTCCGACTCTTTGAGACCCCATGGACTATAGCCTGCCAGGCTCCTCTGACCATGGGATTCTCTAGGCAAGAATACTGGAGTGGGTTGCCATTTCCTCTTTCAGGAGATCTTCCCAACCCAGGAATCAAACCTGAGTCTCCTGAGTCTTCTGCATTGGCAGGCAGATTCTTTACCACTCAGTCACCTGGGAAGCCCCGATGCACTTTTCAAGTTTTATTTATTTTTTTAATATTTATTTGTTTATTTATTTAACTGTGTTGGGTCTTAGTTGCAGCACAGGGGGATGTGATCTTCACTGCATCATGTGGGCTCAGCAATTGTGGAGCTTGGGCTTAGTTGCTCCAGGGCACATGGGATCTCGGTTCGCTGACTAGGGATGGAACCTGCATCCCCAACATTGCAAGGTGGATTCTTAACCACCAGACCACCAAGGAAATCCTAACATTCTCCAGTGTCAGAACCTTTGGTTTAAGCCCTGATTTTGGGGGATGGTTGCTAACTGGCTCTCAAGAATGCACAACACAGGAATGACTGACCCATCGTCACAGAAATGGCCATGCTGCCAAACTCAGAGAAAAGTGACTCTCTGAGTTGTTCAGTTGCTAAGTCGTGTCTGTCTCTTTTCGACCCCATGAACTGCCGGCTTCATGAACACCATGAACAGGCTTCTCTGTCCTTCACTATCTCCTGGAACTTGCTCAAACTCATGTCCATCAAGTTGGTGATGCCATCCAACCATTTCATCCTCTATCTCCCCCTTCTCGTTCTGCCTTCAATCTTTCGCAGCATCCAGGTCTTTTCCAGTGAGTCGGCTCTCTGCATCAGGTGGCCAAAGTATTGGAGTTTCAGCTTCAGCATCAGTCCCTCCAATTAATACTCATGGTTGATATCCTTAAGGATTGACTGGTTTGATCTCCTTGCAGTCCAAGGGACTCTCAAGAGTCTTCTCCAACACCACAGTTCAAAAGCATTGATTCTTCAGTGCTCAGCCTTCTTTATGATCCAACTCTCACATCCGTACATGACAACTGGAAAAACCATAGATTTCTTTGACTAGACGGACCTTTGTTGGCAAAGTGATGTCTCTGCTTTTTATTATCTTGTCTACGTTTGTCATAGCTTTCCTTCCAGGAGCAAATGTCTTTTAATTTCATGGCTAAAGTCACCATCCGTAGTGATTTTGAAGCCCAAGAAAATAGAATGTCACTCTTTCCACTTTTTCCCCATTTATTTGCCATGGAGTGATGGGACTAGATGCCATGACCTTAGTTTTGTGTGTTTTTTTTGACCTTAGTTTTTTTAATGTTGAGTTTTAAGCCAGCTTTTTCACTCTCCTCTTTCACCCTCATTAAGAGGCTCTTTAATTCCTCTTTGCTTTCTCCCATTTCGCTTTCTGCCTCTTCCAGTATTCTTGCCTTCAGAACCCCCATGAACAGTATGACTCTTTAAGTGGAGACAGGTAAGAGACAAAGGGAGAGCTCTTAGCAAAGGCCCTTATCAAAGAAAGGGAAACAATGCTGGAGAGCCTGGAACAGCTCTTATAGGTGTGGTTCCCTAAACCCTGGGAAAAAAACAGGCCTTATCTTGAAAAGAGGAAGAATCGGATGCAAAGAAGTTTGCAGCAAACAATAGCAGTCCAGGCCTTGTTGTGCAAAAGTAATGAGGAAAAAAGGTTTTGTTTTTTCAAAAGCAGAGTTCTGACCAGAAAGAAAAAAAAAGTATACTGTGGAGGGAGGTAAAAAAATCAGTTTCCAAGAACAGAGAAGACAGACCAAGAATGTAGATTCAGAGGGACATGGGAGACCAGAGTTAGAGTCTAGATTCACCAGTAAAGGAGCAAATATGACCTTGACCAAGGTACTTCTCCTTTCAGTGATTTCAGTACTTTCCCCTCTAAGGGGCTGGGCTGTCAGCTCTCATAAATTTAAAAATTATTCCCAAGAAGAACACACACACTATCACCTCTGTAGTACAATATTTGGCCAAATGTTTAACCAGAATCTAAACCTGGAAAAACAATCAGACAAATCCCAAACTAAGGGACATGGTGTAGAACTAGCCTAGACTCTGGAAAAAAAAAAAATCATTGTCTTCAAAGGTAAAGGAAGGCCAGAAGGCTGGATTGTATCTAGACTAAAAGAGACTCAAAGGGACTTCTCTGCAGGTCCAGTGGTTACTACACAGCACTTCTACTGCAGAGGGGGAAGGTTCAATCCTTGGTTGGGGAAGTAAGATTGCACACATGGCCAAAAAAAGAGAGAGAGATTCAAAGGAGCTGTGACAATTAAAAGCAATATTTGATTCTCAACTCCTGATTTTTTTTTTTTTTTTCAAAAAGGCAGCTATAAAGAAGTTTACTAGGACAGCTGGGGAAATTTGAGCACAAGAGGGTGTAGTAGAAAACAGTTTTATGTTCATGGTGAATTTCCTGAACACAATGATGAATGTATTTCCATGAGGGAGGGCAGGGACCTTGTTCTCAGCAGATAGATGCTGGGTGACCTACAGGTGAAAAATGGGCTCTGTGTACATGGAGCTCTCAAATTGTGTAGGAGGAAAAAGCAAACCAAAAGTATCTGAAAGAACAGAACTGTTGCTTCTCTTAATCTTTGTCTTTTGAAATCTCCCCTCCATCCTCCAAATCTGAGCTGAGTATGGGGTGACCAACTCCTCCCTATTAGCCCAGGACCTTCCCTGGTTTTAGCACTTACATGCCAGAAACTACCTCAATCCTGGGAAAATTAGGATAGTTGATGACTCCGAGGGGAGACCTACATATTCTCAGCTGGGCATAATAATTTCCTCTCAACTAACATGAGGATATGTGGGGAGTTGCCTGGCATTCCAGTGATTAGACTTTCACGCCCGGGTTCGCTCCCTGGTCAGGGAACTATCCTGATCTTCCCTGTAGCTCAGATGGTAAAGAATCTGCCTGCAATGCAGGAGACCTGGGTTCGATCCCTGGATCAGGAAGATCCTCTGGAGAAGGGAACGGCAATCCACTCCAGTATTCTTGCCTGGCGAATCCCATGGATACAGGAGCCTGACAGGCTACAGTTTGTGGGGTCGAAAAGAGACACAACTGAGTGAGTAACACTGCTACTGCTACTGCAGGCAATTACGTTCCCAGAAGCCACACAACATGGCCAAAAAGGTTTTTAAATGAAGGTATTTTGTTTTAAAGCCACCGTTTAGCTTCCCCTGGGTCCAAAGCATTTTCTCTAGGATCAGGTCCCTACTTATCTGAAAATCCTTGAGAGAGAAGCAAAAACAACCATGACTGTGCTAAATTTCCAGTTGCCAATGAGCTATGGAAACCAGGTGACCAGGACCTGGCGTCTGAGCCTGAGATAAGTCCTGGGAAAATGTAAGAAGCCCTATACTGAATTGTTAAATTCAAATTAGTTAGAAGTTTCAATTGTGTTCCAAGCATTATTCTCCTAAGAAAGCAAATGCCCACAGACTAAATCCCTTCAGCCCTCAAACACCCTGCAGCTCCATGAGAACTCTGGTGTTGAGGAAGATGCTCTGTATCGAGGATGAATCAGCGTCCACTTTCTGGTTGCGATATTGTACTATACCTTTGAAAGATGTTGCTATGGGGGAAACTTGGTAGAGGATACACAGGACCTATGTAATTTCTTACAATTTCACATGAATCTTCAGATATCTCAAAATAAATGCTTAATTAGGGGAAAAAAGAGGATATAAGGCCAAGAAGAAGCAACAGTTAGAACTAGACATGGAACAACCGACTGGTTCCAAATTGGGAAAGGAGTGTGTCAAGGCTGTATATTGTCACCCTGCTTATTTAACTTCTATGCCGAGTTCAGTTCAGTCACTCAGTCATGTCTGACTCTTTGTGACTCCCTGGACTGCAGCACGCCAGGCCTCCCTGTCCATCACCAACTCCTGGAGTTTACTCAAACTCATGTCCATTGAGTCAGTGATGCCATCCAACCATCTCATCCTCTGTCGTCCCCTTCTCCTCCTGCCTTCGATCTTTCCCAGCATCAGGGTCTTTTCAAATGAATCAGCTCTTCGCATCAGGTGGCCAAAGTATTGGAGTTTCAGCATCAGTCCTTCCAATGAATATTCAGGACTGATTTCCTTTAGGATGGACTGGTTGGATCTCCTTGCAGTCCAAGAGACTCTCAAGAGTCTTCTCCAACACCACAGTTCAAAAGCATCAATTCTTTGGGGCTCAGCTTTCTTTATAGTCCAACTCTCACATCCACACATGACTACTGGAAAAACCATAGCTTTGACTAGACAGACCTTTCTTGGCAAAGTAATGTCTCTGCTTTTTAACATGCTGTCTAGGTTGGTCATAACTTTTCTTCCAAGGAGTAAGCGTCTTTTAATTTCATGGCTGCAGTCAGTCACCATCTGCAGTGATTTTGGAGCCCAGAAAAATCAAGTCTCTCACTGTTTCCCCATCTATTTCCCATGAAGTTATGGGACCAGATGCCATGATCTTAGTTTTCTGAATGTTGAGTTTTAAGCCTCTCCTCTTTTACTTTCATCAAGAGGCTCTTCAGTTCTCTGCTTTCTGCCATAAGGGTGGTGTCATCTGCATATCTGAGGTTATTGATATTTCTCCCAGCAATCTTGATTCCAGCTTGTGCTCCATCCAGCCCAGCATTTCTCATGATGTACTCTGCATATAAGTTAAATAAGCAGTGTGACAATACACAGCGTTGACGTACTCCTTTCTCTATTTGGAACCAGTCTGTTGTTCCATGTCCAGTTCTAATTGTTGCTTCTTAACCTGCATACAGATTTCTCAAGAGACAGGTCAGGTGGTCTGGTATTCCCATCTCTTGAAAAATTTTCCACAGTTTGTTGTGATCCACAAAGTCAAAGGCTTTGGCATAGCCAATAAAGCAGAAGTACTCTATGCAGAGTACATCACTTGAAATGCCAAGCTGGATGAATCACAAGAAGGAATCAAGACTGCCAGAAGAAATATCAATAACCTCAGATATGCAGATGACACCACCTTTATGGCAGAAATCGAAGAAGAACTAAAGAGCCTCTTGATGAAGGTGAAAGAGGAGAGTGAAAAGGCTGGCTTAAAACCCAACATTCAAAAAACTAAGATCAGGGCATCCAGTCCCATCACTTCATGGCAAACAGGTGGGGAAACACTGGAAACAGTGAAAGACTTTATTTTCTTGGGCTCCAAAATCACTGTAGACGGTGACTATAGCCATGAAATTAAAAGACATTTGCTTCTGGGAAGAAAAGCTATGACAAACCTAGAAAGCATATTAAAAAGCAGACACATTACTTTGCCGATAAAGTTTTGTTCCTAGATGCAAACTATTTATAACTTTTAGAATGGATAAACAACAAGATTCTACTATATAGTACAGGGAACTGTATCTGATCTCCTGGGATAAAACATAATGGAAAAGAATATAAAACAAGAAAGTATACATGTGTATAACTGAGTCACTTTACCATACAGTAGAAATTAACACTACATTGTAAACCAACTATATTTCTATATAAATAAATAAATACAAAGTGCGGTCCATGAAAATATAGGCCCTCACGCCCCAACTCAGATCTGCTGAATCAGAATCTGCATTTTAAAAATACCCCAGGGAATTCCCTGGTGGTCCAGTGGTTAAGACTCTGTACGTTCACTGCTGAGGGCCTGGGTTCAATCCCTGGTTGGAGAGCTAAGATCCCACAAACCACATGGCATGGCCAAAAAAAAATTTTTAATAAACAAACAAAAAAATAATCCCTATTATCCAGATTTAGCAGTATTTAACAGTGTTGTAGAATAAAGATGCACTTTTTAAAATCAGTTCGCACTTTTCACCAAAATAATCCAAATGAGGTATGATTTTAGAGAGACTACTGGTGCAAACCGAGGTCAGAAAAAACATGCTTAAACTTCCCCTCTGGGGTGCGTCGGCACTCTTTCTGCCACGTCAACCACCTCCAAAATAAATATGTGATGCTCCAGGGATAAATCCAAGCTGACATGAGCCATGGTTCCTTGAAATCAGGTGTTTATAATTGAATGAGTCAAAGAAGAGCAACCCAGGACAGACACACACACTCTTTACAACACTGAGTGGGGCTTAAATCCGCCTGGTCAGCAAAGGCAAACTTCCAGAAAATAAACCAGCTAGGATCATTCCAGGCCTCAAATTCTGGACGCTACTCTGGGGTCTTGCCTGGGCTGCTAACTTTTATAAGTGTGTTTGGCAAGACTTTAAAAGCCAGATGCCTTGGCCGCTTGGTTCTTGCAACTGGCAGTTAGTATACAAAATGCCTTCTCCTCTCCCAAATATTAAGGTCTTATTTGGAGGAAAACAAAAATTGCCCCCAGGTTTTAAAGAGGCTGTGAATAAAGGCTGTTTGGACTTTGAAGCCCAACCTGGAGGAAGCAGCAACTGTCTGTCTTTGAAAGATTTCTGTAGCACCAGCTTTCATGCAAGGAATCTTTGTCCAGCTCGGTTCAAAGTCCAAAAGAGAGCTTGGCTCTAGCAGAGTTCCGCAGATATCAGTCGGTCGTGTAATGCCTTTAGGAATCTTGCCGTGGCCACAAATCACTTTTTTATTCCTTAATAGTTATTTTTTTTCTTTAAGTTGATTCACCTTTTAATTTACATTTCTTTAAAAAGGAAAGTTCATATGATCTAATTCTCTTCCTAAGCCAATTGTGGCTTCCTTCGGAAGCTGAGAGCAAATCCAGGAAGCACTGTAATCCTTTGCTACTCAAAGTGAGGTTCATGGAAACCTAGCATCTCGGGTTCCAACTCAGAGATGCTGAATCAGAATCTGAATTTTAGAAAGACCCCCACCCCTCCTCCCTACCCCAGATGTAGGCTTTGGGAAGCAGTGGCCTAAGAGGCTAAGTACAGAGAAAGAGAGACCAAGTCTCAGTCTCAGGGAGGAATCAGTGAAGGAAACCAAGAAAGTCTGAGAAGCTCCAGAATCCTCTGCCTTGGACAAAGCATGCTGGGACCGGGAGGTGCCCTCAGGGTCATCCAGTCACTCCAAGTCCAGTTTAGTAGCCTTTTGGCTTCTTTTCCCACATTATGAATCTGTTTTGAGATAGTGATGACCTCATGCTCAAGAGGTGAACACAGGATTTATGCTTGGCCAGTGAGACCGTGGCCAAGGACAGAGTTGTGATCCAAGCCAATTCTTAAACTTTTGTTAAAACAACTGCCTAAGAGTTGCTAAGTAAGGAGTAAGCTTATTACTTCTGGGGCCATCTCTTAGTGAACTTTTGCCCAAGAATAAAGGGCAAACAGAACAAGAGATGAAAAGTAAGAACATGTATTCAGGACATCATTTCCTGGATCCAGCCATATCTGAAGCTGAAGCCCTTGAACTTTTGAATTGTGCAAGCCCATCAATTTCTCCTTTTTTTGTTCTTTTGTGAAAGTTTTCTATTTTTTGGAATTGACCAATATGCATGGGTGCTCAATCACTCAGTTGTGTCTGACTCTTTGGGACCTCAGGGACTGTAGCCCACAAGGCTCCTCTGTCCTTGGAATTTTCCAGACAAGAATACTAGAGTGGGTTGCCATTTCCTACTCCAGGGGATCTTCCTGACCGAGGAATCGAACCCGAGTCTCTTGCATCTCCTGCATTGGCAGGTAGATTCTTTACCACTGAGCCATGTCGGAAGCCAATTGACTGATATAGCTATACACAAATAACCATAATTAAATATTTATAATTGCAGACACTATATTTGCCTACTCAAAAAAAAAAAAAAAAAAATTCTTGCTATTTACATTGGAATTCTGGTTGTGAACAGGTTTTCTTCTGGTGGCCATGTATTTCCAGGAAGATGGGTCCTGGTCCCAGCCTCAACCTGAAAAAGAGAGGCATGAGAGATAGAGTCAATCATGGGGACTCAGACACCTTGCAGTGATTGGTGGGGCACAGTCACGTGATACCCTCTAGACCAATAAGAGGAGAAATCTGCTGAGTGCTCCTGGGAAAGGTCTTTCTTGTAAACAGAGGTATGTGACATTGTGATTAGAATGTTTTGAACTGTGGGTTTCGTTTTGTCACCACAAGTGACCAAAGCTAAGATGCTGAGTGAAGCAGAGAAGAAATGCAGAAAGAATGTATGTCCTGACCCTGCTTGAGCCCCTGGGAACCGTCTCTACCTGCGGCTCCTTGTCAGCTCCAAGCATTGCTGTCTTGTCAGCAAAGTGATTTCATGGAAGACTCACAAACCTACAGCAACAATTGGGCAAAGAGAGAATATATTCAGGGTTCTCTCTCTGTTTTTTGGCTGTGCTGGGTCTTCATTGCAGTGTGCGGGCTTCTCTTATTGTGGAGCATGGTCCACCCAAGAAGGTGTGGGCTCCAGTGTTGAAGCTCACAGGCTTAGCTTCCCTGAGGCATGTGGGATCTTGGTTCCCCGGTGTGTGTGTAAGTCACTCAGTTGTGTCCGACTCTGCACCCCCATTGACTGTAGCCCGCCAGGCTCCTCTATCCATGGAATTCCCCAGGCAAGAATCCTGGAGGGGGTTGCCATTCCCTTCTCCAGGGGATCTTCCTGACCCAGGAATTGAACCCAAGTCTTCTGCATTGCAGGCATATTCTTTACTGTCTGAGCCACCAGGTTTCCCAAGCAGGGCTCAAACCCACGTACTCTGCATTAGAAGGTGGATTCTTAACCACTGGACCACTGGGGAAATCCCCAGGGTTCTCTCTTGAAAGAGAAGGAATTGTTTCCGTGCAGGAGCCTCAGCTACAATCCTATATCATGTTGGCTCTGACTTGGTTATGTGCCCATCTGTGACCCAAAGACTGATGTTCAGTTCAGTTCAGTCTCTCAGTCGTGTCCGACTCTTTGCGACCCCATGAATCACAGCACGCCAGGCCTCCCTGTCCATCACCAACTCCCAGAGTTCACTGAGACTCACGTCCATCGAGTCAGTGATGCCATCCAGCCATCTCATCCTCTGTCGTCCCCTTCTCCTCCTGCCCCCAATCCCTCCCAGCATCAGAGTCTTTTCCAATGAGTCAACTTTTCACATGAGGCGGCCAAAGTACTGGAGTTGCAGCTTTAGCATCATTCCTTCCAAAGAAATCCCAGGGCTGATCTCCTTCAGAATGGACTGGTTGGATCTCCTTGCAGTCCAAGGGACTCTCAAGAGTCTTCTCCAACACCACAGTTCAAAAACATCAATTCTTTGGAAGATGAAAATACATTGATTGACTTCAGTCAGTCTGAACCCAAGTCTGGAGCATCAGGTAAGGTAACTACCCCAGAAGACATGGGATGAGAGTGTGAGAGCTGGTGTTTTGTGGTCCAATAAATGTGTCTTGGAAAGGTTACAAAAGGATACTTAAAATCTCTTCCAATCCACTGAGCCATATGACTTCAGAAGAAAAAAGATACACGGTACTTAGCCTTATGGGGGATTAAGAAAATGTGTATCCTATGATCTCTGCTCTCAGAGAATTTACAAGTGAGATTAACTGTTCCTTAACAGATTAGCTTGGAAAATCTGCACTTTGGAGACTATATTTTTGGTTGAACACTCTATTCGAATCACATGAGCCACCGTAACAAATAAACCCCAACGTTCCAGGGTTTGCATAACAGACTTTTATCTCCTGTTCAGGGGCCATCCTGTGCTGGGTTGCCAGTTGACTGACAGTTTCTCATCACTGTCTACATCCAGAGGGGGCAGGGAAAAGAGTGCGGAAAGAGTACGTGTTTCTTGACTGCCTCGCCTCGAGCTAACATACATTACTTTTGCTCCTTCTATTTGCAAGAATGAATTGTCTGGGTGTGCCTCGATGCAAAGGAGGGTTGGAAAAAGTTCCTGGCTGAATAGCTTCTTTCCAGCAACAATCCTATCCCAAGGGTAACTACTCATCCCTGCTACTCAGATTTTGCCTATAATAACGGCAAGTATCTATGAGAACGCAGAAATCCTTGGACATGCTTAAGCAACTTAAACCCTATACCAAAGTTTCTCATTAAAATATGGGGCCAGATAATTCTCTGTGGTGGGGACTGTCCTTAGCACTGGAGGATGTTTGTAGCATCTCTGGCCTCTATCCACCAAATGCTGGTTGTGACAACCAAAATGGCTTCTGGGGCACACAACATTTCCGTCCTTAGAAAGTTGCCTTCTCCCCCTCCCCCAAACCAGTTAGCTCCCATTCTGACCTCTATCACCATTAGCTTGGCCTGTTCTTACATTTGATATAAATAGAATCATACAGAATGAACTCTTATGCATCTGGGCTCTTTCTCCCAAATAATGTTTTTCAGATTCAATCATATTGACTGCTGGAGGTATCAACAGTTTCTTTCTTTCTTTTTTAACTGTTTCTTTCTTTTTATTGCTGAATATTCCATTTTCTGGTGGCACAGACGGCAAGGAATCTGCCTGTGATGCAGGAGACCTGGGTTCAATCCCTGGGTCAGGAATCCCGGGAGAAGGGAATGGCTACCCAACTCCAGTATTTTTGACTGAAGAACCCCATGGACAGAGGAGCCTGGTGGGTTACACTCTATGGACTCACAAAGAGTTGGACACAACTGAGCAACTAACACTTTCACTTTTTCATTCCATTTTCTGACTGTACCACCATTTACTTATCTGTCCTCTTGTTGGTGGACATTTCCAGTTTGGTCTATTAAGAGAAAAAGCTGTAATGAACATTCCTGAACAAGTTTTTTTGTGGTCATGTGCACATATTTCTCGTAACCCCAGAGTAGAATTACGGGGCAATGGCACCCCACTCCAGTACTCTTGCCTAGAAAATCCCATGGATGGAGGAGCCTGGTAGGCTGCAGTCCATGGGATCGCTAAGAGTTGGACACAACTGAACTTTTCACTTTCACTTTTCACTTTCATGCATTGGAGAAGGCAATGGCAACCCACTCCAGTGTTCTTGCCTGGAGAATCCCAGGGACGGGGGAGCCTGGTGGGCTGCCGTCTATGGGGTCGCACAGAGTCGGACATGACTGAAGTGACTTAGCAGCAAGGTAGGTATATGTCTAACTTTATTAGACATTGTATTGACCTTTTAAAAGAACTAGTCTATTATTTTTATTATTTTAAAAGTAATACATATTCATGGAAAAATACCAATGCTCAGAATAACACTAGTTAAAATTTGTTCAGTGTTTACCATGTGACAGGGCACCGTTCTAAGTGTTTTGTAGATGTTGTAAGCGTTTTAGGACTGTCTTAAATCATTTAGGGGCTTTCCTGGCAGTCCAGCAGTTAAGACTTTGAGCTTCCACTCCAGGGGCATGGGTTCGAGCCCTGGTCAAGAGAACTAAGATCCTGCAAGCCACACAGGGCACAGCCAAAAACAAAAACTTTAACTCATTTAGTTCTCCAGCAACCCCAGGAAAGCAGACATTGATCATCATCTCCATGTGAATAGGGAAACACTGAATTGCAGGGGAAGGCAGTCACTTGCTCAAGTCATTAGCCAGTCAAGTGGTCAAGCCCCACGTGAGTTCGGGTCACTTGGCTCTGAATCTGTGCTTTGATCTTAGCTACAACTCTGCTATTATCACCTGTCTGGCCAAAGTAGTAGGTGGACACTAAAAGCCTTCTTGCACCCTTCCCCTCACCCTTTCCCCCTGCCCAGGCTCCATCCCCTGAGGGAACCACCTTGAACTCAGTCTCTGCTGTCTTTCTAGAACATTCTTTGTGTTTAGTCAGCTGGTCTAATAGCGGTTAAGAGACTGAGATTCAAAGGCAGCCCATACAGAGCAGTGTGACCTTGGGAACGTCTCTGAACTCTCTGCAGCTTCCTCATCCTTAAGCTGTGCAGAGGAACAGCACCCATCCCCCAGCCTGGTTGCAAACACAAGTTCAAGGCAAACACTCCAAAATGTTAACTTCCAGCATCTCGGGAGCCCCTAGGAGGCCAAAGAGCGGGGCGGGGGGTGGGGTGTGGGGGGGGTGGGTGATACACACCTCCATCCCTCCCCATCTCAGTCCAGAATGATAATACCTGAAAGTGGAGCCCAGGGAAGCTCCCGACATTAACATGAGAAAGAGGTGTGTGTCTTACAAAAACACTCCCTTCTGAGAACTTCAGAAAGCCAAGAAGCCTCCTGCTAAAGCAAGTGAAATTGTTAGCAGCTCTTTGGGATCCCATCGTCTGTAGCCCACCAGGCTCCTCTGCCCATGGGATTCTCTGTCGATGGGATTTCCCAGGCAAGAATATTGGAATGGGTTGCCATTCCAGGGGATCTTCCTGACCCAGAGCTTGACCCCAGGTCTCCTGCATTGCAAGCAGATTCTTTATCATCTGAGCCACCAAAAAAGTCCCAGCTTCCTGCTAAGACAGCTCCAAATGCATTCTAGAGTGTTGCCATTTCAAACCACAACATCCCCAAGAACCCCAAGATTGCAAGCTCCATCCAGGCCCGAACTGGATTCAGGGATGGGCAGAGAGAAGAGGGACCCAATCCCCTGATCCCAGCTACCCCACGTGTGTGTGCACTTGTGTGTGTGCATGTGTGCGTGTGGCTTGCGTAGCCGTAAATTTGCTTGGTAATCCTGCCCACTCTTTCAGGCTCTGTGGGAATAAATGACGATATTGCAAATATGTGCCAATAAAACACATTGTTTTTATACCAAATGGAAATACAGTGTGTAGACTGTTTTGTAACTTTTTTCTTAATTTTCTTAGACATCTTTTCCATAACAGAAGACTTTTTTTCTTTTTAAAGCCTGCTGTACACCATTTTATAGACAGACCACCATATCTTCAGCAAGGTGCTTCTCAAATCATCAGATAGATGATGGATACAGGGCTTGGTTATATTCTTTTCTCTCCTTTTGAACACGTCTGAAATTTTTCAATATAACATAATAATACAATAAAGGAAAGCACCATGCTACAATAGAATTTTTCTGTGTCAGCCTGTAAAGCTGACTTCTCTCTAAAAGTCATCCTCCTTCATATGGATAGAAAACTACAGTTAAAAATCTAAGCACTATAAATGAAATTAGAAATTGGTGCATTAAAGCTGTCCAACCGTGAACTGGCGAAGGTTGCTCTCACGCTTGTTCAGAGCTCATCTTGATGGCTTCCTGATTCTCTGAAGACTGTTGGATAAGGCAGAGAACAACAGCTCTCAAAAGATCATGTGGTATCTTAAGAAAGTGACTCATTGGAAACTTGAAGTCAGGCCCTATAGGTTACTTACAATAACAGTTAACTCTTACATAATGCTGTGCTGTGCTTAGTCGTTCAGTCGAGTCCAACTCTTGTGACCCCACAGACTGTAGCCTGCCAGGCTCCTCTGGTCCATGGGATTCTCCAAGCAAGAATACTTGGGCTTCCCTGATAGCTCAGCTGGTAAAGAATCCGCCTGCCATGCAGGAGACCCCGGTTCAACTCCTGGGTCGGGAAGGTCTGCTGGAGAAGGCAACAGCTACCCACTCCAGTATTCTGGCCTGGAGAACTCCATGGACTGTATAGTCTATGGGGTCGCAAAGAGTCAGACACGACTGAGCAACTTTCACTTATATAATAGTGACAGAATGCCAACCCTTCTTGCTTTATGCAAGTATTAACCCACTTGATTCTTCCATCAATTTCCAGATGTATATCTAGTATTATGCCCATTTTAAGATGAGAAAACAAAAGCATGGAGAGCTTGGATGACTTGCCCAAGACCCCACAACTAGTAAGAGGTAGGACCAGGATTTGAAATCCATGGCCATACTCTTCGTTCTTATTTTCCACTGCCCCTCTGTTAATTTGGCAATGCATCGCTAGCATACTAAGTATCAGATAACAGGGAACTGGGGGCAGGTTGGGAAGAACAGTGAAGATCATTCTGTGCCATTCGGTAGAAATCGGGTGTCCCGATAGCAGTAAAAATCATCGATATTACTTATGTTCCCTGGGAAAGCTATAAAAGAATAACCACCATTTTAGGGAACTTCTAAGTTCCACAGTGCTAGGAGAAAAATACATTGTGATCATCTTATTTATGTCAACAAATATTCTGTGTACCAGCTCTGTTCCAGGCACTGGAGAAACACTGTGACATGGTTTAAACCCACGTGAAGCTTATTGGAACCCGTTTCCATCAATATAATGAGTAGAAGGGCTACTGTACGAGTTCTGGAGCTCAAACCTTGAAAGGCCTTGCAGCTTCTATTTTCACTCACTTGGAACTCTGCCCTAAGTTCCCCAGGTCACCAAAAGCACTGAAGGAAAGACCTGAGGTGAAAAAGACCCAGGCATCTGGCTGTCCCAGCAAACCCAGAAGAACCATACCCAAAGACTCATAAGAAAAAAACACGTTTTAAGCAATTGCGTTTTGGGATCGTTTTTTTGTTACATAGCAATAGATAACTGTTACAATGGAATATAACCATGAAATTGAATAAGTAGTGTGCAGCAAAGCTACCGGGTGCTTTCAAGTCATATAGTAGAGGAATCTGACTTAATCAGAGGAAGGAGGAGGGCCTCATAGGAGAAAGACATGAGTTCCTAAGCCAGACACACCTCCATTCATACCCAAACTGTCGTTTCTCTGCTGGGTGACTGTACGTAAGCAAGCTAGCCTCTCTGAACCTCATCTGCAAAATGGGGATCATTAAACTTAGCCTGTTAAATGAATGGCAAATAAGATAATACATACAGAAGCTGTGACACAAAAAGTGCATATTCAATATATGGTGGTCATTTCCTTTATACAACAAATCACAACACATCATTCACGATCTACTTTGTGTGGGGTCAGGGAAACCAGGTCCGTCTCAGATCACAGAGGCCCAAACAAGGATCAAAAAAGCTGGAGGTTTTTTTTGTCTATTTGTTTTGTTTTTGCTAATTTAGAGCTGGAGCCTCAGAAATTAATAGATGCATTAGAGTTTCAAAGCCAGCTTTGTTTTTCTTGGTGCATGAGGAAAGAAAACAGAGTGAAAAAAAAAAAACTGCATTTCATCACTTGCTTGGTTTAAGGAGACCAAACAAGTCAATTAACTTGAAAGTGAGTGTCCAATCACTGGGCCAGCCCCCCTGCCAGGCACAAACACTTACAGGAGAGTGGATCAGCACTGGCAAAGTTTCACCTGATCACTGTCAAAATGTTCAAATACAGCACCACAGTGCACACACACAACTTTATCTCTTTGTCACTCCTGGAAACCTCTGGTTTGATTCCAGCAGTTTAAGCTTCTAAAGAAATGTTGAGTGAAGGCTGTGAGGGAGGAGCTGATACTTACACCATCCCCCCAGGCAGGGCAGGCCCTCAGCTAGCAAATTCCCTGGACTGGGTCCTATCTTCTTCCAACCCTGCGTGCAAAATCTCTAACACTCCTAGTGTCACGAACAGCAGACTTATTTTGGGACCAGAGATGGACCCAGGTTTAGTGGGACCTGAAGATTTCGCTATCTGAGGAAGCCTTCCTTAAAAACTAGCAAATGGGACTTCCCTGGAGGTCCAGTGGTTAAAACTTCATGCTTCCACTGCTGGGGGGCACAGGTTCAATCCCTGGTCGGGGAACTAAGAACCCACATCCCGTGAGGTATGGGCAAAAAGAAAAAAATAGAACCAAGCAAATGAACAGAATGATGAACACAAATTTAAGTGTAAAGGTGAATACTGACTTAAAATGAGAAATCACCAAAAAAAAAAAACCTATGGGAGAGGGGTTTTAGTAGCCAAACCCCAAAGTGGCCCCTAGTGATCCTTTGCTCCACTGGCTCTCACGGCTCTGTGCAGGCCTCCCCACTTCCACACACACAGAGCCATGGGCAGGTCTGTAAGACCAAGAGAATCAGGCAGAATGATGATACATTGTCGCTTCGGAGATAAACTTACAAAAGATACCAAGTAAGGACACCAAGTTTGTCTCCGTTGCTCTCTCTCTCTTTTTTTTTTTTTTTTTTGGCCACTCTATGTGGCAGGTGGGATCTCAGTTCTCCCACCAGGGATCAAACCGGTGGCCCCTGCACTGGAAGCGCAGACTGTTAACCACTAGCCCACCAGGGGAGTCCCCTCTTTCTCTTCCTTAAATCACTTGCTCAGCCAGCTGCTCTGCCAGAAGCTGGCTTATGAAGAGGCCCGTGAGGCGAGGGACCATACTTCTGCCAACAACCACATAAAAGAGCTAGAGCCCCATCCTGCAGTCCTACTGAACCTCAGGTGACTGCAGCCCCCAGGGGGAGACCCTGACCACTCAGCTAAACCCTCCTGGATTCCTGACCCCGCCCCAGAAACTGTGCAAGAAATGTTGACTATTTTAAGCTCATAAATTTCGAGGCAGTTTGTACCATCTGCTAAATCTGCTAAGTCGCTTCAGTCGTGTCTGACTCTGTGTGATCCCATAGATGGCAGCCCACCAGGCTCCCCCGTCCCTGGGATTCTCCAAGCAAGAACACTGGAGTGGGTTGCCATTTCCTTCTCCAGTGCATGAAAGTGAAAAGTGAAAGTGAAGTTGCTCAGTCGTGTCCCGTGTCCGACCTGTCGCAACCCCATGGACTGCAGCCTGCTAGGTTCCTCTGTCCATGGGAGTTTCCAGGCAAGAGTACTGGAGTGGGGTGCCATTGCCTTCTCTGAGTTTGTACCATAGCAATAGATAAGTAATACAGTGGCCTTCGGACTCGTGTTTTTTTCTTCTGAGGTTTCTGTAGGTAATTTACCATAAATGCTCATGTACAAAGGCTTCCTGTTTACTGCCTGGCTTCCATCTGCACCAAAATCCTTGTATAACTCGCAGGGTTACTGTGTGGCCCTACTTCCTAAAAGAGTATGGGGGCACAGAGCAGAAGCTCCAACTATGTTTGTTGAATAAATGAGTAAGTAAACCACCTGATGGTCCAATGGTTAAGAATCCACCTGCCGATGCAACGGACACAGGTTCAATCCCTGGTCAGGGAAGGTTCCACATGCTTTGGGGCACCTAAGCCCATGCTCCACAGCTATTGAAGCTGACAACCTAGAGCCCGTGCTTCACAACAAGAGAAGCCAACGCAATGAGAAGCCCTCAGACTGCAGCTAGAGAAAGTGCAGCAGTGGAGGCCCGGCATGGCCCTTAGGAACATAGTATATAATATAACATATTGTATAGGAATATAAAATGTCCTCATTTTACATTCAGGAAACAGAAGCTCAGAGATGTGAAGTAACTAGCTGAAGATCACACAGCCTGTCACTGAGAGAGTCTTATTCCTCTATGGACGGTCTGTAGGGTCCATTTCTTTGATTTTTTCATGTATCAAGTCCATACTAAGTGTTTAATAAACGCAGATGGACTGAAAGGGTTAATGATATGCCCCATCTTTCTCTCCTCTGGGTAAATGTCTCTTTAACCAAGAAACTGGAACAATCTGGGGTGGAGGAGGCAGAGGAATTGTCGTTGCCTTCTTTATCACGGATGGTGACAGAATAATGCGGGACTTAGTGAAGCAAAACCTAAAAAACTAACAAAATCACTTCAAAAGTATCCAGAGACTAAATCTCAGAATAAAAGGGGTTTGTGTTGCATTTCAAAGCATGATAGTCAAAAGTTGGTTTTGTTGGCCTCAAAAGGCCTATGTAAAAACAACTTTCTGAAGGCTACGTGAAAACAGTTCATTACCGTCTGGTTTGAATTTCACTCTTTTGAACAATTACACAATCTCCAGATTGACGCACACAGTTAGGGGCAGGGTCCTCAAGAGTAACCACGGGCAACGCTTGGCGAGCACTTTCTTTCCTTGAAGTGGTCATTATAAGTCAGTCAAGTTCAAAAGTTAGCTGTGTGTCCTGGGAGCCTGGGGGTGGGGGTGGGGATTGTGGTGAGTCACGGGACTGCTCTGGCTTCCTCTGAACCCTGGAATTCTCTAAAATTGTAATGATCTGGGAGGTTTATGGATATTCTAATTAGGCCATGGGTAATTTAATTTTGGAGTGGTGGAACTGTCTCCTACATGTTCACTGAATAAACACGAAAGCCTTTGAAAATTAATGGACTTGTCCACTGAGTTATTATTCACAAAAGTCTCTACAACTTCAAGCATATTCTCTGACCAATATTTGGTGCTCAATAAATTAACAAAGTTGTCAACTTCAATGGGACTTCATTAAATACCCAAAAGCTCTGACTTTTTTTATTACCTCCAGGCCTCTGGACTTTCTGTTCTGTCTGATGATCGGATGGCTCCTCAATGTCAAGGATAGTCAATAAGTCAATATCCACTGTTTTCAACTCCCAATATCCATTCTCCTCCTCTCAGGAAACAAGACTTTATTTTCTTTCTAGGCATCTACCTCTCCCCATCCCTCTCCCATGTGGTTTTGGAGGACTGATTTCCCTCCAGAGATGGCCATGTACCTGGGCTTCCTCAACCTGCGTGCTCAGTTTCCCGGCCACACTCTGGATCAGAGAGAGACGTGAGCCAAGTTCATCTAGTCAGGCCCAAACCCTCTGCTTTGCTTTGTTTTTTTTTATAGATTTAATTTTTTTTTTTTTTTTTTTTTAAGAGCAGTTTCTGATTCACAAGGACTCTGTACCAGTCCAGTGGCTAAGACTCCATGCTCCCAATAAAGGGGGCCCGGGTTTGATTCCTGATCCTCAAACTAGATCCCACATGCCTCATCTAAGAGTTCTCATGCCGCAACTAAACATTCTGCATGCTGCCACAGACTGAAGATCCTAGGTGCCATGACTAAGACCTGGAGCAGTCAAATCAATATATAAAAATAAATATATTTTTTTAATTGAATAGAAAGTACAGGGCGTTCCCATATACCCTCCCTCCTAATACACACACACTTCTCTACCCTCAGCATTCCCCACCAGATGGTACGTTGGCTACAATCTGTGAACCCACACTGACACATCATTGTCACCCGAAGTCCATAGTTAACCTCAGGGTTCAGTCTTACTGGTGTATATTCTATGCCCGTGCATGCTCCGTCGCTCAGTCCTGTCCAACTCTTTGCGACCCTGTGGACTGTAACCCACCAGACTCCACGGCCTGTGGACTTTTCCAGGCAAGATTATTGGATTGGTTTTGCCATTTCCTACTCCAGGGGATCTTCCCCACCCCGGGATCAAACTCTCGTCGCTTGTGCCTCCTGCATTGGCAGGCAGACACTTTACCACTGGGCCACCTGAGATATAGAATGGCATGGGTCCATGGTACAGGACTGTCTCACTGCCCTAAAGATCCTCTACGCTCCACCTATTCATCCCTCAACCACTGGTTGTTTCTCCATAGTTCCACCGTTTCCAGAATGTCCTATAATTGTAATCACACAGTACGGAGCCTGTTCCTTTGCCCTTGCTGCTAAGTCGCTTCAGTCGTGTCCGACTCTGTGCGACCCCATAGATGGCAGCCCACCAGGCTCCCCCGTCCCTGGGATTCTCCAGGCAAGAACACTGGAGTGGGTTGCCATTGCCTTCTCCAATGCGTGAAAGTGAAAAGTGAAAGTGAAGTCGTTCAGTCCTGTCCGACCCTCAGCAACCCCATGGACTGCACCCTTCCAGGCTCCTCCATCCATGGGATTTTCCAGGCAGGAGTACTGGAGTGGGGTGCCATTGCCTTCTCCGTCCTTTGCCTTTACTGATATGCATTGACGTCTTTCCGTGACTTGGCAACTCATTTCATTTTAGCACTAAGTAATTTTGCGCTGTATGAAGGTGGCACAGGTTATTTATCTATTCACTCAACGAAGGACATCTTGCTTGCTTCCAAGCTTGGCACCTATAAACATTTATTGAACTTCCCTGATGGTGCAGTGGTTAACAATCTGCCTTGCAATGCAGGGGACACGGGTTCAATCCTTGGTCTGGGAAGATCCCACGTGCCAAGGAGCAGCTAAGCTCCTGTGCTACAACTACTGAAGCCCTCACTCTAGAGCCCGTGCCCCAACACAGAAGCCACCACAATGAGAAGCCTGTGCCCCATAACTAGAGAGAAGCCCCTGATTGCCACAACTAGAGACAAGTCCGCATGTAGCAACAGAGACCCAGGTTCTGTGCAGATGTAAGTTTTTAACTAATTTGGGCTAAATACCAAAAAGTACAATTTCTGGATTATACAGTAAGAGCATGTTTAATTTTATAAGAAATTGCCAAACTCTCTTCCAAATGGCCATTCCGGGACTTCCCTGGTGGTCCAGTGGCTAAGACTCTACGCTCCCGATGCAGAGGGCCCGGGTTCAATTCCTGGACAGGGAACTAGAGCCCACACGCTGCCACTAAAAGATCCTGCCTGCCGCAACTAAGACCGAGAGCAGCCAAATGAATAAATAAATAGAAATAAACACTTTTGTAAATGGCTGTACCATGTTTGCACTGCCACCAGCAGCAAACAAGAGTTCCTGCCGATCCCCAGTCTTGCCAGCACTTGGTGCTGTCAGTCATTTGGATTTTAGCCATTCTAACAGCTCTGTAATGATATTTACTTACAGTTTGAGTTTGCATTTCCCTGATGACATTGCCATTTGACTATCTTCTTTGATGAGGAATGTGTTCAGATCCTTTGCCCATTCTGTGGATTGTAGGCTTTCTTATTGTGGAGTTTTAAGAGTTCTTTGTCTATTTTGGAAAACAGTGTTTCATCAGGTACGTCATTTGCAAATGTTTTCTCCCATCTGTGCCTTGCCTTCTCATTCCCTTGACAATCACTAAAGTTTTGTTGGATCATCTAGCGAAGTGGTATCTCCCTGCTGAGGTTGTTGGGAGGATGAGACAGAAGCCAGGAGCAGCTGGTAACTATTTTACAACCATAGGGAAGAGGCATCCTAAGATTAGAGTCAAAAAAAAAAAAAAAAAATGAAAACAGCTCACAGACAGATAAAAGGCAAATGGCTCATAAACGTATAAAAATAAGATCATCTCTTACAAGAAATGTATTTAAAGCTATAAAGTGGCATTGCTTTTCACCTACCAGATTGGTAAAATGAAAAACTTTTAATAATACTAATTTTAATTATTTTTTAATTTTATTTTGTGGCTGTGATGGGTCTTCGTTGCTGCTGGGGCTCTTCTCCACTTGTGGGAGCCAGGGCTACTCTACAGTTGCGGCGGCTTCTCCTGTTGTGGAGCACAGGCTCTAGAACACAGGCTCAATCTAGTTGCCTCCCAGGCATGTGGGATCTTCTCGGATCAGGGATGAAACCCATGCCTCCTGCATGGCAGGGAGATTCTTTACCACTGAGCCACTAGGGAAGCCCTAAGAGTTTAACAACTTAAATAATATTTTTTTTACTAATAATAATTTGTAATTTTTAATACTTTTACCGATTTTTAATTGGTAAAATGAAAACAATGTTTTTAACATTAATTTATTTATTTTTTATTTTTTGGCTGTGCAGCTTGTGGGATCTTAGTTTTCCAACAAGGGATTGAACCCACACTTCCTGCATTGGAAGTGCAGAGTCTTAACCACTGGACCAGGGAAGTCCCCCCAAATTTTTTTAAATTTGCTGAGGGTGTGGGGAAAATGGCACTGTCAACTGAACTGGGGCTTGGATACAAATAACAGAGGCATGACGAACTGGTGGCGTAAGTGAGACAGACGTTCATTCCTTCTCTCGTGTAGAAGAACTCTGTAGGTCAGCTGTCCGGGGCTGGTATGTTAAGTCTGTTTCCCCAAGGGTCCTGGTTTCTTTCCGTTTGCCTGCTTCATCTAGCCTGCCACTCTTAAAGCCACAGGACTCAGGATAGCGGCTGGAACACCATCTGTCCTATCTGCATCCCTGCAGCAGGAAGCAAGGAGAGAGAGAGACAGGTACACCCTTTCCTTTCTGGAAGCCTCCACCTGCTTCCACTTACATCTCACTCGCCAGAACTGAGTCATGTGACTATACCAAACCGCAAGGGAAGTTGGGAAATTTATCCGTGATTCTAGGTGACAATAAGCTATACTAGAAGTTGGCGGTCTGTTAATATGAAGGAACAAAAAATGGATGTTGGGAAATAACTAGGCATTCTCATATGTTATTTGGCAACAACAGAAATTGGTATAACCTTTATATTTGTCTCAGTTGCTTTTCAATAAATTGCTTCACTTCACATTGTCAGTACTTTTTTTTCAGATAAGAAAACTAAGGCAACGATAGATGAAGTAACTCACCCAAGGACTGTATTAATCAGGATTCTTGACAGTAAGGAACAGAAATCCAAATCAAATTAGCTTACGAAAAGAGAAGTCACAGGTCCACTGGATTGCAATCACACCGACAGTTCCAGCTTCAGGTATGGACTGATCCAGAGGCTCAAAGAGTAAGATCACGATCCTCCCTTCATCTCTTGGTCATTTCCTTTGCTTTGGCTTCATTTCCAATAAGCTTTCCTTGGATGGTGCCCCACCAAAGCCCACAGTAGGTACAACCCTATATCCTATCATCCTTTGATAGAAAAAGAGCACATTTCTCCAAGACTTCTAGTAAACATCCCAAAACTGACTCTCACTGGACTGCTTTGGGTCACGTGCTCATCTCTGAGCCAATCACTGAGATCAGAGAAGAGCTATACTGGGGACCAGGCAGATCTGAGTGACTTGCTTATTCATGGAGCCCAAGGGTTGGTTGGGGTAGGGGGTGGGGGGCAGGGTCAGCCCCACCAGAACCAGTGACTAAGTGGGGAGGGGAAATTCCCCTGAGGAACCCTGGAGTGAAGTTCCTACAAGGAGGAGGAAGAGTTGCTAGGTGGACCGAACTACAGACATCTACTATAGTCCTGTGGTGAACTTGGGCAAGGTCATGCCAGGAGCCCAGTTTCCCAGTTCCTAGTTCTCTGTGCACATCCAGGACCCCAGCTCTGCTGGTTGCCTAGGAACCCACTTTTAAGAAATCACAAAATGTAAACACAGACTAAAGGAGAAGTAATCAGAGGAGAATCTTACACGAAGGGGAGAGGTTGAGAAGGCTCCCGGAAAAACGCTCAACTTTTGGACTCTGTTACCGTATTCACCTTGTCAAAAAGTTTTTAAACTGATGAATTACATTCCAAAGGACTGAAATAATTTGCAGATGTGATCGAGGAAATGCTGTTAGTAATCTTTGAGAAATTGTAGCAAGTGGGAATGGCTAGAAGATTGTACTTGGGCAAATGTTTGTTGCTGTTTTAGTTGTTCAGTGGTGTCCAACTCTTTGCAACCGCATAGATTGTAGCCCACCAGGCTCCTCTGTCCATTGGATTTTTCCAGGTAAGAGAAGTGGGTTGCCATTTCCTTCTCCAGGGGGTCCTCCCAACCCAGGGACTGAACTCTGCTCTCCTGTGTCTCCTGCACTGGCAGGTGGATTCTTTACCACTGCCCCACCTGGGAAGTGTCTCTCACCCACCTCCAATTCTATAGCTTGACTCCAGGAGAAGGAGCTGAGAGTCAAGCAAGGTCAGTAATTTCCTTTTTGCTGAAGCCAGGGGAAGTTGGACTATGAATGTGGGTGTTTGTTGTTATCTGCAACCAAAACAGTCCTACCTAATACTGTGCATTTTACAATCTGTTTTTTAAATACAAAAATATATTTGGGGGACCCTTTCTGCATCAGGACTCAGACTTTATCCACACTTATTTTAATGATTATATAATTACACTGTACACTTGTATCATATTTCACTTAAACAATTTCCTTGAACCATTCTTTTTTTTTTCCCCCATATTGCCGGTGTAGGGGTTCTCAATTCACCCCTCAGGGATTGAACTAGGGTCACAGAAGTGGAAGTGCCAAGTCCTAACCATTGGACCGCCAGGGAATTCCATACACCGTTACTGTTCCTAAAGAGTAGAGACCAGTGTTTTTCAAGCCTCACATCTCAATCCATGAATTTCATAATGCATTAGTAGGTTCTGAAATTAATTTTCCGAGTTATGATTAATACTTCATTTACAAGCAAACTAGACTAGACCAAAATGAAATAGGAAATAAAATGAAATTAAATAGAAGATATCACAACACACTAAATGACATACATTGAAATCAGAACTTTTATTTCAGCATACGGGTACTTACGTGTATACTGGATCATAGTATAAAATTTATATTGTACAGGGGATCAGTGTCCAAAAGACTGAAACACACAGCTATTGACTGTCCTATTGTTACCTAACTTTTTATATGTGTTAATTTTCACTTATAAACCAAGAACTGAACTTTCAGAGTGGGTAAACTTTTAGACTTGTTTTGTTGGGGACAAAATACTCTTCCTACTATCAAACCAACAAAAACCAAAAGCTTTGATTCAGTCTTAATAAAGGTTAAAAGAAGTTCTAGGCCATCTGGGGCTTTTTGTTAACCTCAAATACTTTGAATTTTTCGTATGATAAGGTTGGGGGTTGGGATACTTCTTCTGACTCTGATGACCTCTCCAAGCTTAGAGAACAAGGCAATCCAGACAGGTGGTAAAGGTCTTTTTTTTTAAGTTAATTTTTATTGGAGTATAGTTGATTTACAAAGTTGACGGGTAAAGGTCTTAAGTTTACAGGGTTTACAGGTTTTCTAGCATTCTCTAAGAAGAAGCCAGAAAACTCCCAGTTTCCTTTTGAGTTCTTCATGAGCCATTTAGTTTTTTTTTTAAAAAGAAAAAGGACAGGTCACTCAATATGTATATCTTAATTTATTTGACTGCATCAGGTCTTATTTGCATCATACAGGATCCTTCATCGGTGAAATGAAGAGTTGACTTTCTAGTTGCGGCACGCGGACTTAGCTGCTCCAGGCATGTAGGATCTTAGTTCCCTGACCAGGGACTGAACCCCATCCCCTGCAGTACAAGGAGAATTCTTAGCCACTGGACCACCAAGGAAGTCCCTGGTCATTCAATATTCAGTTAGAATATTCTATTTCTAGAAGCCTGCCAAAGATTGTCTTGTTCTTTAATTTAGAACAGAGATCTGCAAACTGTTTAGATCAAGGGCCAGATAATAAATATTTTAGGCCTCTTCCTCAGTGATTCAACCCTGCCACTAGAGGCCCCAAACAGCCACAGACAAAACATAAATGAATGAATGTAGCTGACTTTCAATTCAGTTTATCAACATCGAAACTAGAATTTTATATCATGTATTAAAAATTATCCTTCTTTTGATTTAAAAGAAATCAATTTTATTTTTTATTTTTAAAAATAAAAACCCTTCTTAGCTCACTGGGTGTGAAGTGAATGTCTTTGTGGTAGTAAATGAAATCCATTTGCTTTTTAAATTTTAAATGTTTACTTAGCTTTCTGAATAGGTAATTTACCATGGGTCAGAATTCAGAAGGTACAAAGAAAAATATTCCCCGAACTGCATTCCTGAGCCACACAATTCCCTGTACCAGAAATAAGCGCTGGGGTCAACTATCTTGTTGATCATTATACTGTCCATGAATACATAAAGACATTGTTTCTATACAGGTGTTTTTTTTTTTACAAATCCATATTGTTCTGAACTTGCCTTTCTTCACGTATTCTTGCAAGTCATTGCATAACAAAACATAGAAAGCTGTCTCATTAATTTGCAGCTCATAATTACATTGCATAAGTCAAAGGCTGGCAAACGAAGTCCCATGGGCCAAATCTAGCCATTGTCTGTTTTTTTGTAAATAAAGTTTTATTGGAACATAGCCATGGCCATTTGTATAGTGTATGACTTCTTTTGAACAACAGCTGCCACAGAGACCGCATGATCTGCAACACCTGGAATATTTACTTTCCAGCCCTTTACAGAAAGAGTTTGCTGACTGCTAGTATAGGTGTTCTATAGTTCAAACATCACTTGACAATGAACATTTAGTCTCCAATCTTTTGTGACTACAAATAATATTGCAATGCATAATCTGCCTACGCACAATTTTCCATGCACATTTCTCATACATAGGATAAATCTTAGAAGTGGAATTGCTGGGTCAAAAGGTATGTATATTTGTAACTGTGATAGAAATTGCCAGATTATCTCCAAAGAGATTATAGGTGGATCTTTATACGCATGCTCCCATCAGCAATACATGACAGCAATAAATTTCCCAATGCATCTGCCAACTAAGTGTGTTATCAGACTTTTTGATCTTTATCAAACTGGCAGGTTAAAAATGGCATGTCAGTGTGATTTTAATTTCCATTTCTCTCCTTGTGAGTGTGCAATGACAAATTACCGCAACATTGATGGTTTTAAACAATGGAAATGCATTCTTTCACAGTTCTGGAGGCTAGAGGAGGAAAATCAAGGTGTTGGCAGGGCTGCACTCCCTTCAGAGAACCCTTCCTTGCCACTTCCAGCTTCTGGTTGGGCTGGCATTCCTGCTGTTCCGTCCTGTACATGCATCCCTCCAATCCTTGCCTCTGTCTTCACATGGGCTTCTCCCCTGTGTGTCTGTGCCTGTGTCCAAATTTCTTTCTTCTCATAAGCACACCATTCATATTGTATTTAGGGCCCATCCTAGGGCTTCCCTGGTCGCTCAGCTAGTGAAGAATCCGCCTGCAATGCAGGAGACCCCTGTTCGATCCCTGGGTCGGGAAGATCCGCTGGAGAAGGGATAGGCTACCCACTCCAGTATTCTGGCCTGGAGAATTCCATGGACTGTACAGTCCACGGGGTTGCAAAGAGTCAGACGTGACTGAGTGACTTTCACTTTCACTAGTCCAGTATGACCTCCTTTAACTTGATGACATCTACAAAGACCATATTTCCAAGTAAGGTCTTGATAGACATGAATTTTTTACAATTTTTATTGAACTATCATTGATTTACAATGTTGTGCTGGTTTCAGGTATACAGCAAAGTGATTCAGACATATATATATATATAATATATATTCTCTTTTAAATGCTTTGCTATTATAGGTTATTACAAGATATTGAGTATAGGTCCCTGTGCTATACAGTACATCCTTGTTGGTTATCTGTTTTAAAAATAGCTGTGTGTATATTTTCATCCCAAGCTCCTAATTTATCCCTCCCCCACCTTTTCCCTTTGGTAGCCATAAGTTTGTTTTCTGACTGTGAGTTTATTTCTGTTTTGTAAATAAATTCGTTTGTATTGGACATGAATTTCCAAAGGATGATATTCAACCCAGTAAAATTTGCAATCTGCTCATGTTTTACATCACAAATGAACCATGTTAATCAGAGATCACTATTAGATAGTTAGATATCTAATTCGTTCGATAGTTAGAAGTCTTTAGTCCTCCAAGTCTACTTTCTTTCCTAGCCCAACACACAACTCAAATAAAACTAAAGCAGTGGCTCTGAGGGAGTTCCCTGGTGGTCTACTGGCTAGGAATCAGCACTTCACTGTTGTGGCTCCAGATTCAATTCTTGGACGAGGAACTGAGATCCCCACAAGCCGTGTGGCGTAGCCAAAATTTAAAAAAAAAATCAAAATAAAATTTAAAAAATGGATGGTAGCTCCAGCAGATCTGATTCCAAGCACAAAGTTTGGATGTCTAGAAAGGACACAACCAGTATTTGATGAATTAAATTGGACTGTGAGGGGAAAAAAGTTTCCTTCTAAAATAATAACAGCTGATATTATTATTACTTATTGTTATTATAATCATACTATTATTATATAATATTTATGAGTGTTTACTTAGAGCCAGGCACTTGTCTACAGGTATTAATTCAGCTAACCTTTCAAAGATAAACTGAGGCACAAAGATTTCCAACTAGGAAGGGGTAGAAGCAGAATTTCAACCCAGGTGATCTGACTCCAAACCACTCAGCTAAGCTTCTTGAATAAGTCTCAAAAGGAAGGCAGAAGTTTTCAATCTTAGAATTAAGCTTTGGGGATTTTTTCCCCCGTCCTCTGTTAGATTTTAACATATGAGACACAAATACAGTATATAGCTCAGCCTGTGATTTCAAACAGTTTCCCCCTCTAATGGACACCTAGGATGGTGATCATTCTGACCTTTTCGTTTCTTTTTTTCTTTCTTCTTCCTTTTTCTTTTTTTAATCCTATGCATGACTTCCTCAACAGTCTTCCTTTACCCTAAGTTGCTAGTTCAGATCGGAAAGATTAAGAAGCCATAAATAACTTTCTGTGAATTATTCTACAGGAAGTTCAGTCTGATCAGATCCCGTTTGCCAGTGGTGAAGCACAAACAGACCAATACAAAACCCAAGTCAGAGTTTCTGAGTAAAAGATGAGCCACGCAGTCAGTCCGGTCCTCACTACATCCCTCCCACAGAGAGATCCAGTGCAGAAAGTGCTCGAACTGCCGAGTAACTGATCAACTCCCCTGCTTTTTACATACAACGCACAACTGGAAAAAAAAAAGTAGGACACTGCAAGGATCAAAAGTTGAATAACATAATCATGCATTACATTAGACTTTGCAGTTCCAATACTTAAAAATACATCACAGATCCAATACTTAAAAATACATAATTATATTTTCCTTTTAAGATATAATGACAGAGGTCCATGTTTAGCACTTACACATGCTCCTTGATGGAAGCTTAAACATCCCTCCTTAACATAAAGACTATTTAATTTTTTTATGTTCAATTATTTTTTACTGGGAGGGATGAGAGATGGCAGGGAGGAAAACAGTTTTCCATCTCTTCAGCCTGGTTGGCTGCAGTCCATGGGGTCGTGAAGAGTCAGACACGACCAAGCGACTTCACTTTGACTTTTCACTTTCATGCATTGGAGAAGGAAATGGCAACCCACTCCAGTGTTCTTGCCTGGAGAATCCCAGGGACGGGGGAGCCTGGTGGGCTGCCGTCTCTGGGGTCCCACAGAGTCGGACACGACTGAAGCAACTTAGCAGAAGCAGCTAGTAAATGTATTCAATTGTATAAACATGCTCCAGCATGGAACCGCAGATCCTGAAAACTACCAGCAGTCATGCAGGCTGGATGGGCTGTGCCCGCTACTCGCTGTGTGACTTTGAGGAAATCAGTTAACTTCTCTGTGCCTCAGAATCCTCATCAACAAGTGAGCAAAATAACAATACTTCTCTCATAGATACATGGTATGCAATATACTATACATAATATAAATAGCTCAATGGACATGAGTTTGAGCAAGCTTCGGGAGTTGGTGATAGACAGGGAAGCCTGGCGTGCGGCAGTCCATGGGGTGGCAAAGAGTCGGACACAACTGAATGACTGAACTGAACTGACTGATGCTATCAATACATATAAAATACATACTAATATAAGATACCATATGCTAATAATATATAATTCATAACTATATATAAAAACCATGTAGCAATTGGCATAGAGCAATGGCTCTTGAGAAACCTGTATGCAGGTGAGTGAGCAACAGTTAGAACTGGGACGTGGAACAACAGACTGGTTCCAAATAGGAAAAGGAGTACGTCAAGGCTGTATATTGTCACCCTGCTTATTTAATTTATATGCAGAGTACATCATGAGAAACGCTGGGCTGGAGGAAGCACAAGCTGGAATCAAGATTGCCGGGAGAAATATCAATAACCTCAGGTATACAGATGACACCACCCTTATGGCAGAAAGGGAAGAGGAACTAAAAAGCCTCTTGATGAAAGTGAAACAGGAGAGTGAAAAAGTTGGCTTAAAACTCAACATTCAGAAAACTAAGATCATGGCATCCTGTCCCATAACTTCATGGCAAATAGATGGGGAAACAATGGAAACAGTGGCTGAATTTATTTTTCTGGGCTCCAAAATCACTGCAGATGGTGGTTGCAGCCCTGAAATTAAAAGACGCTTACTCCTTGGAAGGAAAGCTGTGATCAACCTAGACAGCATATGAAAAAGCAGAGAAATTACTTTGTCAACAAAGGTCCATCTAGTCAAGGCTGTGGTTTTTCCAGTGGTCATGTATGGATGTGAGAGTTGGACTATAAAGAAAGCTGAGTGCCGAAGAATTGATCCTTTTGAACTGTGGTGTTGGAGAAGACTCTTGAGAGTCCCTTGGACTGCAAGGAGATCCAACCAGTCCATCCTAAAGGAGATCAGTCCTGGGTGTTCATTGGAAGGACTGATGTTGAAGCTGAAACTCCAATAGTTTGGCCACCTGATGTGAAGAAGTAACTCATTGGAAAAGACCCTGATGGTGGGAAAGATTGAGGGCAGGAGGAGAAGGGGACGACAGAGGATGCTATGGTTGGATGGCATCACTGACTCAATGGACATGGGTTTGGGTGGACTCCGGGAGTTGGTGATGACAGGGAGGCCTGGCGCGCTGCAGTTCATGGGGTCACAAGGAGTTGGACAAGACTGAACGACCGAACTGAACTGAATGGCTCTATTAGTGCTTATTATTATTTTATAATATTCATTATTATTATCATTGGTATAGTAAAAACTGTCATACCAGACCACTAACCTTCTGTCATTGAAAAAGGACCATCACAAGGGGAAATGACTTTTTCCCAATCATGGTCTTTATGGGCGTCTTTTACCTCCATATTTTTACCTAAAGGCAGAAGTTTTCTGAACAGAAGGCCTTTGTGAGCGAGTCTGAAGTACTTGTAGCTGAAAAGTCTACACGTTTGGACTTGCTGCCTGTCAACTCGTCAAAAGAATTTGCAGACAGGCACGTCTACAAGGTACATAGCTTAGGAACTAGAAAGAGAGGAATTGAATTCATGCCATTAGGTTTAACGTTCTATGCATTTTTCTGCCCCTCTGGTGAGAGAAGGGGTAGGCGTGGGGGTGGAAGAGTCAGAGCTCACTGAGAGGTAGTGTCAGCAGACCCCCAGTGAGGAGAAGATCTGGAAGTTTCATGCTGAGCACCGTTTTGGAAGTCAGGAGCCAGCTTCCTAACCTTGCTCCACATCACATCTCAGCTCCTAATGTGCCATCTGCTGTAAATCACTGAACCCCTCTGAGCCTTGATCTTGGTCTCAGATGGGCTGCCCTAGGGAACAGTCCCTGAGAGGGCGATTAGCAGGTGGAACGTTTACCAGGGGATGTTCCTGAAAAAACAGCTATGAAGGGGTGAGGGAAGCGGGATGGGGCAGAGGAAGAAATGGAGCTACGAGACAATTACAGGGACTTCGGCCAACTCCATGAGGAGTTCTAATGCTGGAATAACCCTCAGTGATGTTCCGAATTGCGGCTGGGGGCCAGCCCTTTGGACCCTTGCATCAAGCAGGCATTGGATACAGCTGTGGTCCATGATGCAGGGAGGGGACCAATCCCCCCACCCCAGGGACACTTGGCAATGTCTGGAGACATTTTTGATTATTGGAAGTGGAGGGGAGACCTCTAGAGGGTAGAGAGCAGGGCTGCTGCTACACAGCCTCTAACACACAGGGCAGCACTCCCACCACGAAGAAGTATCACCCCAAGTGTCTGAAGCCGCAGAGGTTTCTCAAAGATTAAGGCTGCCCTTAGAGAGTTCTCCTAAGCTTAGACAAGGCAGCTTCCTCCAGCTAAGGGCGATTTCTAAAGAGGGACACAAACGTGAATCATCCCGAGTCCTGAACGGGAAAGTGGACAGCAAATCACAGTATCCACAACAACCTTTTATTAAAAAATCAATTTTTAGCTATGCAAGTAATATTGAATCTTACTTCCTCATAAAAAGCAAAATGTTCTAGGTAGGGGCTTCCCTGGTGGCTCAGTGGTAAAGAATCCACCTGGCCATGCAGTAGACACAGGTTCGATCCCTACCTGAGAAGATCCCACATGCTGCGGAGGAACTAAGCCCATGCACAGTGATCAAGCCTGTGTTCTGGAACCCGGGAGCCACAACTGCTGAAGTCCATGTGCCCCAGAGCCAGTGCTCCGCAACGAGAGAAGCCACCACAGTGAGAAGCCCGAGCGCCAGCTAGAGAGTAGCCCACACATCAACCAAGACCCAGGACAGCCAAAAATAAATAAATAAAATTGCTTTTAAAAAGAGTAAAATGTTCTAAATCAGGGTTTTGCAACCTCAGGTCTAGTGGCATTTTAGGCTAATACCTCTCCTCTGCTGTGGGAACTGTCCTGCGATGCGCAGGACAGTTAACAGTGGGTGACCTCTACCCACTAGATGCGAGAAGCACCCCTCCCCTGACCATGACAACCAAAAATATCTGGAGACACTGCCTAATGTCCCCTGGAGGGGCAGAATCACCTCGGATGAGGATCCGTCTTTTAGATTCAGTGTAGGAGACCCGGGTTCGATCCCTGGGTCAGGAAGATCCCCTGCAGAAGGAAATGGCAACCTACTCCAGTATTCTTCCCTGGGAAATCCCATGGACAGAGCAGCCTGGTGGGCTACAGTCCACAGGGTCACAAGAGTCAGACACGACTTAGCGACTAAACCATCTAGATAAATCCAAAATAGCCTTTGATTACTAATTTGCAGTCTGAGGCCTCTCCCCAGAAGTAGGCACTAATATAAGTTTGCAGTGGATCCTTCCAGTATTCTTCATATAGATTTCCCTAGACATATACGCCACCAGAGGAAATACATAGTATTTTTCACATAAATGTGAAATTTAATCATAGAAAATAGATCATACTGTCTTTGGAGAGTGCTTTAATTTTCAGGCCAATCACCACACTACCCCTGCACAGAGCATGTATCTTAAGGAAAACTGACTGCATGCCCACTTTGGGGGCATATAGTATACACCCAAATTAATTCACATAAGCCAATATCCTGGCCTAAATTCTCAGATCAAGGCTGGGCACACAGCTCAACTTAAGCCCACAAGAAGCTAGATTTTCTGGGGCATCTGGGAGAGGAACAGTCTCTCTGCACATGACTGAGGAACCACGAAACAGGTTGAGCTATGGCAGCCATCTTGTGATCACAGGGTTGGAAGTCAGCTTTTACTACTAACTGCTACCACAGGAGACAATCAAATAAATGGGAAGGAACCTTGTCCTTGATAACATCATCAAGCCCACTCAACAAACTGAACCACACCCACCTATGTTCCCATGTACTTTCAAGGTTTCAGTAATACTTTATGGGAAAACACAAATGAAGTTTTTGACCAACCCAGCATCTTTCCTGATTTACACGCTACAGTCCAGCTTTCCCAGCACCACAGTCCTGAAGATACTGTCTTTTCCCCAATAAGGTACTTTTGAATTCAAACTTTTTGCTTTACATTCCTTTGACTCTGGACAATAAACAGATCACTCATTCATTCCACAAACATATTACGGATTCTTATTGTACGCTCATCTAAGTACTGAGGCTACAGAGGTAAATGGTGACCAATCTCTGCCCTCAGGGAGTTTCAATTCTTGTGAGGCAGATAAATTAAAAACTAAAATACAATATATATACAGCATTACAAACTATAACATTATAAAATAATACAATGTAACATCACACAAGAGCACGGTACATATTATATGGAAACACAGCTATGAAGTCAAAGGAATAGAGTGATTGGGTCTTGCTCACTGTGACTTGAACCCTATTGAGCTCTATTTTCTAGGAGGAATTCAATAGAGAAATCTGAGTATATACAACCCTCTTTACAGGAGGAAAGTCAAACATTCAGTTGCTTAGAGCAAACTCCAGGGTAATATTTCAGGATGTGACTGAAGGTCAAAAGCCCCCAAGGAGGTGAACTCTCCAAGTCAAGCCATTAGCACTTGTTAGCACCCTTCCTATCTATGAAAACAGCCAGGGGATGGCTGACAAAGTCCCCTTTCATTAAGTCTGATCATCACCAATAATTAACACCGCCACTCTCAATGTGTAATCGGAGCATTTTTCGAATCACATAGATTGAGACAAGTTTAAGGAAAGGCTTTCAAATCAGAAGCCCCAAGGGCTAAGAAGGCTTAGCTCTTGCTCAGTTCAAGATAAATGGAGACGGTTAACTCCAAGAAGGTGCTGGTTGGAAGTGGGAAATGTTGAGCCAGGATTCTCCATGCTGTTACATTGAAAGGGTTGTGTGTCTAGAGCTGTTGCTTATTGCTTATTTTATATTTTTCTCCAGGCTATTTAGCTCTTGACATTAAAAAACAGTTCAATTTGCCCTTTTGTCTGGAAAGCAATTGTGCAATCACATTAATGGCCTTTGAAAGACTTTGGAAACTGTCCCTCTCTTCTCCGCATCAAAACCACCAGGGGCATTATTCAGCCCTTAATTGTTGCTGGGATTGGGGGGGGGGGGTCTTAAGAAGCAACATCCTCTTCTGTCACCGAAATTCAGAATGTTGGTGTGCTGTATTGTAATTTACAGGAAAAATATCCATGTGGTCATTCAGATGACCAATATACCTCTGCAGTTCCTGGCTCACAGCCCCTGAAACCCTTGCAATTTTCTGAAAGATAAGAACAACAGGGGGACTTCCCTAGTGGCCCAGTGGATAAGAATCCACCTGCCAATACAGGGGACACGGGTTTGATCCCTGGTCCAGGAAGACTCCACTTGCTGCAGAGCAACTAAGCCTGATCGCCAATACCGAGCCAGCGAGCTGCAGCTACTGAAGCCCTGGAGCCTAGTGCACCTGGAACCTGTGCTCCGAAACAAGGGGAACCACGGCGACGAGAAGCTCACTCGCCGCAGGGAGGAGTCATCCCTGCTCGCCACACCTAGAGAAAGCCCTCGCACAGCAACAAAGACCCAGGGCAGCCATAAATAAATAAATAAAGTGGTTTTATGTTAATTGCATTTAAAAAAAAAAGAACAAAGGGATATGGAATCTAGCAGGATGGTACTGATGAATCTATTTGCAGGGCAGCAATGGAGATGAAGACAAAACAGAACAGACTTGTGAACACAAAGAGGGAAGGAGAGGGTAGGACGGACGGAAAGAGGAGCATGGAAACATAAACATCACCATATGCAAAAAAGCCAGTGGAAATCTGCCGTATGACTCAGGGAGGGTGGATCAAGAGGGAGGGAACATACATGTGCCAATGGCTGATTCATGTTGATATATGACAGAAACCAACACAGTATTGTAAAGCAATTACCCTTTGATTAAAAATAGATAAAATTTTTTTAATTGAAAAAAGAACAATGGGATAATATTTGGTCTTTTTGGTGGGGTGGGCAGGGAGGAACAATGCCATGCAGCATGTGGGATCTTAGTTCCCAGCCCAGGGACTGAACCTGTGCCCCCTGTATCCCTGCACTGAAAGTCCCCAAATTCGGTCTCTTGTCTTCAGTTCCTTACTCAAGGGCAGGGGGCTGGTTGCCAGGAGCAACTGTGATTACAGGGTTGGAATTTTCGTCTCATCTGAGTACCGAAGAATTGATGCTTTCAAACTGTGGTTTTGGAGAAGCCTCTTGACAGTCCCTTGGACTGCAAGATCAAACCAGTCAACCCTAAAGGAAATCAACCACAAATATTCACTGGAGGGATTGACGCTGAAGCTGAAACCAATACTTTGGCCACCTGACGTGAAGAAATGACTAATTGGAAAAGGCCCTGATGCAGGGAAAGATTGAAGGCAGGAGGAGAAGGGGACGACAGAGGATGAGACGGCTGGATGGCATCACCGACTCAATGGACGTGAGTTTGAGTGAACTCCGGGAGTTGGTGATGGACAGGGAGGCCTGGCGTGCTGCGGTCCATGGGGTTGCAAAGAATCAGACACGACTGAGGGACTTTAGTTTACAACAACAGGAGGGACCTGAGGTTGAACCAATCTCCATTGGCCAATGACTTAGTTAATCGTGACTGTGGGATGAAGCCTCCATAAAGCCCCCAAAGGACAACCTGGGGTCCTTTCTCAGAGAATGCCTCCATGTGGCATTTTGCAGGGCCCCCACTCCACAAGGACAGAAGCTTCTTCGTCTGGGACCTTGCTCCCTATATCTCTTCATCTGGTTGTTGATGGTGTGTACTGTGCTCAGTCGTGTCTGACTGCAAACCCATGGACTGTAGCCCACTAAGCCCCCCGTCCATGGAGTTTTCCAGCCAAGAATACTAGAATGGGTTGCCCTCTTCTCCTCTAGGGGATCTTCCCGACCCAGGGATCAAACCAACGTTTCCTGCATCTCCTGCACTGCAGGCAGATTCTTTACTGCTGAGCCACGGGGGAAGCCCTGACTGCTGACTTATACCCTTTAATATTCTTTTTAATAAATCAGTAACTTGGTGAGTAAACAGGTTTTCCAGGTTACTTCATGACTGAGGGGTTTACAAGTGACTGCAATTTCCAGAGTCCTCCTAAACACTGGAGATGGACTTGGAACGTTAGCCACTGAGTTTGGAGGTACCTACTGGACACACCTGTGATTTTCCACCTGAGGATGTTCTCTGGCACGCATAGGCCTTGCTCTGGACAGGCAAGAGTATTGGGAAGCTGTCCCAGGAGCAGCCCTAAGTGACAGGGGTGGCACCCATCCCTCAGGTGGCATAAATCGGTGATACGGCCTATGTTCCTTGGAATCTTCCAGAAGTCCCTGTAGGATCTTGCCTTGCACTTGGTAATGGAGGCAACCTGTTCATCAACACAAATGTGGTGGCTTTTTTCCCTCCCTTGCCTTACATCCGCATTCCTTCATGGAGCCTCCTGGAACCACCTTCCATGCTGACTATTTGCACCGCAATCTTTGTATCTGGCAGAGAGGAACCTAGCCCAAGACACCATCTTTCCAAAGGCCCGACCTATGACCTCACTGGAGGGTTGACCACAGGAGCTAAAACGTGGCCGTGGAGAGGGAAGTAAGCGGGACCATCTCAGCTAAGAAACCAGGTTTCACAGGGCCTCTCAGAGGCTGAGAAGAGGCCAAGCCACTTGCATCTTCTGAGGCGCTCAAGTGATGGAAAACTGGTGTTTCTTTCTTGACCATGCCACACGGCTTGCAGGATCTTAGCTCCCCGACCAGGAATCGGACCCAAGCCCCCTGCAGGGGAAGTGCGGGGTCTCAACCACTGGACCACCAGAAAGTCCTCCACCAAAGTTTTTTAAAAAATTTTTTAATAAATACAAATTTTGAAAAAAGAACCGAGTTCACAATCAGATGAGGCCAAACTGCCTCTTGAACCTCCACAAGTACAGTTATCAAAAACAGGGTGGATGCGGGGCATTTTCGCCCCCTCTTTCTGTATCTTTCCTTTCCTGGGGCATGAAATGCTGGATGTTCAGGCAATGCAGGAACAAACCACTGTACACTGCAATGCTACTCTGCCAGGGCCAAGAAGGACTTGATTTTTCCATGGAAAAGCGTTAATTATTATAGAAGAACCATTGTGTGGGGACTTCTAGCATCTACCTAATGTTTCTGGGAGGCTAGTTATGCTTCTCCAAATATCTGCATCCATTTTCCTATTTGATGCCTACCACAAACAGGGCAGGAATCTTTGACCTTTTGTAATAATGGGGTTTCTCTCATAGCTCAGTTGGTAGAAAAAAAAAAATCTGTCTGCAATGCAGGAGACCCAGGTTTGATCCCTAGGACAGGAAGATCCCCTGAAGGAAATGGCAACCCACTGCAGTATTCTTGCCTGGAGAATCCCATGGACAGGGGAGCCTGGCGGGTTACAGCCCACGGGGTCGCAAGAGTCAGACACGACTTAGTGATGAAACCACCACCACCAATAAACTTTGACCTCAGCTCTAAGCAATACCATTATCCTAGTCACCTGGGCATTTGAGTACTAAATCAAAATCTGTGAGCATGTACATGACTAAGAATCCCTACCCTTGTGGTGATCATTTTATAATATACAAAAGTATTAATCACTATATTGTACACTTGGAACTAACAGTGTTTTAGGTCAATTATACTTTAATTTTTTTTTTTAAAGGGGACTTGCCTGGTGGTGCAGTGGCTAAGACTGCATGCTTCCAATGCAGGAGGCCTGTGTTTGATCCCTGGTCAGAAAACTAGAGCCCACAGGCTGCCTCTAAAGATGCCGCATGCTGCAATGAAGATGGAAAATCTTGTGTGCTGCACCTAAGACCTGGTGCAGCCAAATAAATAATAAATTTTTAAAAATAAATTAAAATTAAAAAAAAAAGAATTCCCACCCCCTCAGTACCCTAGTTTTTACTTCAAAGGGTCCGTAGCTCGGGAAAAAAGTCAATCAGCTACCCAGACCTCAATTCCTCCCCTAACCAACAAGTATCTCCCTTCCAGCCAGAGCTTGTTCTGATTTCATGGTGCTAACTGGCTTTGCTCTCTGACTCCTGATCTTTGGAACTATTTAGAATTCCGTTTGGCAAAGGTGTACAGGTATAAAGGCTTTCCAGGGCAAGGTGGTGGGGGACACTCTGATTTGTAGCATTTTCCAATTCCTGTGGTGTAAACACACAATACTTTTGCCATTGCTGATTTCAAGCTACCTGGAGTTCAGCAACTGGCTCTTAATGAGTTTTGAACAACTGACTCTCTGGACAGGTACAGCCTATTTAGGCACACTATTGCCTATGTATAAAGCATGAGAAAAGATAATCACTACAGCACTGTTTGTAGTAGTAAAAAGTTGGATACAAGCTAAATGTTCATTAACAGAGGAATGCTCTAAGTCAGAGATCCAAAGGAACAGCGTGCAGCCATTTAAAAGATGAGGCAACTTTACAGATAGAAAAATCTCTAAGAGACATGATTGAATGACGAAAGCGAGGTGTAGGATGGGAGAGCAGAGCTCATAAACCACACACTTCATATGAGTTGTAAAGTGAATGAGTAAATCCAGCTAATGGGAGACAACAGGGCATGGTGGGGACTGTGGAAAAATCAGGACCATACGCTCTGGCAGCAGCATTTTGTTGCCTTGTAGAAATGAGATGCTGTCCTTTCCAGATCTTACTTTTAAGAGGAACAGGAAATTTGGGTTTTTACGTAACAATTGTCTTTGCATCAAAATACTGCCTGGACCAAACCAAATAACTAACTCCACAGGTGGGAACTTGTTCATAGACTACAATCCTTAGAAGCTCCCACCTTGTGAAGAAAGTAAAGAATGTTGAGTTTATACATATTTTTACAGGCTACCTCCCCCAGCGTAATGAGAAGGGACTTTTCTGTAAGTTTTTAAAAGATCCCCTCTGGGGCCTTCCCTGTTGGCTCAGTGGTAAAGAATCGGCCTGCCAACGCAGGAGACACAGGTTTAATCCCTGATCCAGGAAGCTCCCACATGCCAAGGAGCAACTAAAAAGTCCCCTATGAAAGGCATTGTTTCCCTCCTAACAGAAGCAGAAGATATAAAGAACAGGTGGCAAGAATACACAGAGGAACTACAAAAAAGACCTTCATGATCCAGATAATCATGATGGTGTGATCACTCACCTAGAGCCAGACATCCTGGAATGTGAAGTCAAGTGGGCCTTAGGAAGCATCACTATGAACAAAGCTAGTGGAGGTGATGGAATTCCAGTTGAGCTATTCCAAATCCTAAAAGGTGATGCTGTGAAAGTGCTGCACTCAATATGCCACCAAATTTGGAAAACTCAGCAGTGGCCACAGGACTGGAAAAGATCAGTTTTCATTCCAATCCCAAAGAAAGGCAATGCCAAAGAATGCTCAAACTACCGCACAATTGCGCTCATCTCACATGCTAGTAAAGTAATGCTCAAAATTCTCCAAGACAGGCTTCAACAGTATGTGAACCGTGAGCTTCCAGATGTTCAAGCTGGTTTTAGAAAAGGCAGAGGAACCAGAGATCAAATTGCCAACATCTGCTGGATCATCAAAAAAGCAAGAGAGTTCCAGAAAAATCATCTACGTCTGCTTTATTGACTATGCCAAAGCCTTTGACTGTGTGGAGTACAAAAAACTGTCAGAAATTCTTCAAGAGATGGGAATACCTGACCAGCTCACCTGCCTCCTGAGAAATCTGTATGGAGCTCAAGAAGCAACAGTTAGAACCAGACATGAAACAATGGACTGGTTCCAAATTGGGAAAGAAGTACATCAAGGCTGTACATTGTCAACCTGTTTATTTAACTTATATGCAGAGCACATCATGTGAAATGCTGGGCTAGATAAAGAACAAGCTGGAACCAAATTGCCGGAAGAAATATCAATAACCTCAGATATGCAGATGACACCACCCTTATGGGAGAAAGTGAAGAAAAACTAAAGAGCCTCTTGATGCAAGTGAAAGAGGAGAGTGAAAAAGGTGGCTCAAAATTCAACATTTGAGAAGCGAAGATCATGGCATCTGGTCCCATCATTTCATGGCAAATAGATGGGGAAACAATGACAGACTTTATTTTCTTGGGCTCCAAAATCACTGCAGATGGTGACTGCAGCCATGAAATTAAAAGACGCTTGCTCCTTGGAAGAAAAGCTATGACCAACCTAGACAGCATATTAAAAAGCAGAGACATCACTTTGCTGACAAAGGTCCACCTGATCAAAGCTATGGTTTTTCCTGTAGTCATGTATGGATGTGAGAGTTGGACCATAAAGAAAGCTGAGCACCGAAGAATTGATGCATTTGAACTGTGGTATTGGAGAAGACTCTTGAGAGTCCCTTCAACTGCAAGGAAATCCAACCAGTCAATCCTAAAGGAAAACAGTCCTGAATATTCATTAGAAGGACTGATGCTGAAGCTGAAACTCCAATACTTTGGCCACCTGATGTGAAGAACTGACTCATTTGAAAAGACCCTGGTGCTGGGAAAGATTGAAGGCAGGAGGAGAAGGGGACGACAGAGGATGAGATGGTTGGATGGCATCATCGACTCGATAGACACGAGTTTGAGCAGGCTCCAGGAGGTGGTGAAAGACAGGGAAACCTGGCATGCTGCAGTCCATGGGGTCGCAAAGAGTCAGACATGACTGAGAGACTGAAATGAACTGAAGTTGACCAGTGCAAAGCTCAGTTTTCAACTCCTTCAGACAGGTGCTTTTCTGCAGTTCACATTCAACGCAGCTGTCTGCGTGGACCCTGCATGTAAGCTGTGTCACCAAAGAACTTTTGATTAGAATCCCAATTCTAATGAAAAGCGGGCAGGACAGGGTGTGGAGAAAAGGGAACCCTCCTACAGTGTTGGTAGGAATGTAAATTTGTACAGCCACCAAGGAGAACAGTGTGAAGTTTCCTTAAAAACTACTACACGATTCAGCAATCCCACTCCTAGGCGTATATCCAGAAAAACAAACAAACAAACAGGGTTTGTAAAGGTACACGCATCACAAAGTTCACTGAAACACTGTTTACAACAGCCATGACATGGAAACAACCTACTTGCTCATCGACAGACGAGCGGATAAAGGTGTGGTGCACATGTACAGCGGAATATTACTCAGCCGTAAAAAAGAATGAAATAATGCATTTGCAGCAACATGGGTGCACCAGGAGATTATCATACTGAGTGAAGAAAGTCAGAAAGACAAACATCATATGATATCGCTTTTATGTAGAATCTAAAAAAACTACACAAATGAACTTATTTACAAAACAGAAACAGACTCAGGGACATAGACCACAAATTTATGATTACCAAGGGGAAAGGTGGGGGCGGGATAAATTAGGAGTTTGGGATTAACATATACACACTGCTATATATTTATAAAATAGATCATCATCAAGGACCTACTGTATAGAACAGGGCATCCTATGCGATATTCTGTGATAACCTGTATGGGAAAAGAATCTGAAAAGGATAAATAAATGAATATGTACAACTGTAAAGCTTTGCTGTGCCCCTGAAACTAACACAACATTGTAAATCAACTATACTCCAATATAAAATAAAAATTGTTAAAAAGAGAGAGAAGCTTGGAGGTAAGATAAATAACGTTGGCCTCGTCTCATTCTTTACACCAGTGGTTCTGCTCCTGGCTACATACTAGCATCACCTGGGGATTTTGAAGGCTCTGATACCAAGACTGCACCCCACAGAAATGAAGGAAGAACCTCTGAGAAAGGGGTTCAGGCACAGGCATCTTGCTAAAGGCCCAGGAGATGCCATTTTCCAGCCCCGATTGAGAAATAAAGTTTTTCACAGTTTACTTGGGCAATTCAGGCTTTCCTTGGAGAAGTCAAGTGAATACCAAGCCCTTTAGAGCTGTTTCTTCCCACGCTTAGTCTTCTCCTGCTGCTCTGACAAGATACCTTAGACTAGTGCTCAGACGAGACAGTTATTTCCTACAGTTCTGGAGACTGGAAAAGTCCAAGATCAAGGTGCCAGCCAATTCCACTCCTGGTAAGAACCTTCGCCCTGGTTTATCGATGGCTACTTATTTTTTTAGCTGTGTCCTCATGTTAGGGCGGAGAAGGCAATGGCACCCCACTCCAGTACTCTTGCCTGGAAAATCCCATGGACGGAGGAGCCTGGTAGGCTGCAGTCCATGGGGATGCTAAGAGTTGGACACGACTGAGTGACTTCTTTCACTTTTCACTTTCCTGCATTGGAGAAGGAAATGGCAACCCACTCCAGCATTCTTACCTGGAGAATCCCAGGGACAGGGGAGCCTGGTGGGCTGCCGTCTATGGGGTCGCACAGAGTCAGACACGACTGAAGCGACTTAGCAGCAGCAGCAGCATGTTAGGGGAGGGCTTGCCTGGTAGCTCAGAGGTAAAGAAACCGCCTGCCATACTCTTGTTTGATCCCTGGGTCAGAAAGATCCCCTGGAGGAGAAAATGGCAACCCACTCCAGTATTCTCACCTGGAAAATCCCACAGACAGAGAAGCCTGGAGGGCTACAGTCCACAGAGTCTCAAAGAGTCCAACATGACTTAGCTACTCAGCACAGCGCAGCATGTGAGCAGGGCAGGGAGGGCAGAGGAGAGCAAGCTCTTTTCTTAAAATAGACACTAATTCCTTCAGAAGGACCCTACCCTCATGACCTCATCTAAAACTTACTACCTTCCAAAGGCCTCATCTCCAATGTCATCACATTCAGGGTTAGGGCTTTTGTGTATGAATTTGTGGAAGAAGGGAGAGACATAACTCAGTCCATAGAACAACCCTTCTCTAAGATGTTCCAAAAAAGCATGATTAAGGGTTTGGGACACCAGCAAAGGGGGCCTTTAGCTGGGGATGGGTGGGGATCTTCCAAGAAATGCTGGCTGGGTCCCATCACAGGGCTTTCTCCTGGCATCTGCTGCCCCAGGCTAGACTGTAGGCTCAGTCCAGTGCTGAAGACCTTCCTAAGTTGCTGCTCTAGCCTTCCCTCAGGCCCTGCAGAGGCTGCTCCGCAGGACTTACTTGCAGGGTCACCTCCAGCCAAGCGATAATCTACCCCCTAGCAGATAGCATGCATGAATGTCTTGGGAGTGCCTGCCATCTGCCTGTCCATGTGCTTGCACTGTCTTTCATCAGCAGAGGCAACTTTACAGAGCCCCCTCCACGTGGAGTCCACATCAGGCATGAGCGAAGGCCCTCCCCTCCCGTGTTCCCTGCATCTCACACCATCTCCGCTCCAGGCTTTCAGCTCCCTGGTTGTTCCCCCATCATGACCCACTAAGCCAGAAAACTTCAGGCTTTCTTTTCCCCTCTCTTAATTGTCTTCAAGCTTTTTGGTCATTTCTTTTCTGAAGGCATTCTCAAAAATGATGCAGGAGAACAGACTTCTGGTTGGCAAGGGGGTTGGGGGATGGGGAAGGGAAGGAATGGGAACTTGGGATTAGCAGAGGCTAACTATTATATATAGGATGGATGGACAACAAGGTCCTACTATGTAGCACAGGGAACTATATGCAATAACCTGTAATAAACCAAAATGGAAAAGAATATGAAAACGAATATATATGTGTATAGCTGAGTTATCTTGTTGTATAGAAGAAATTAATACAACACTGTAAATCAACTATACTTCAGTTGAAAAAAAAACCATGCAGGGGACTTCCTTGCTGGTCCTACGGCTAAGACTCTGAGTGCAAGGCAGGCGCCACAATTAAAGATTCTGCACGAAGCAACAAAGATCGAAGAACTCAAATGCCACAGCTAAGACCTGGAGCAGCCAATAAATAAAAATATTTTTTAAAAGAAAACTATGGCATATTTTTAAAAGTCAGTACACCTGAAAGTAACATATTGTAAATCAACTACACTTCAATTTTAAAAAATCAAATCATTAGAACAGCTGAAAATGATGTAATGTTTGCATACAGTAAGTACTGATATCTCAAAACAGTTTCATCACCCTAAAAGTATCCCTAAAACATATCAATACCATAATAATTTGATTTCTATCCATTAAAAAAAAGCCACAAACAACAGAATGGCAGTTTTACTTCACCCACTGTGGTTCTTTAATTTGCATTCTGCTCCCCCAACAATATTTTATCCTAAGGTATTATAAGTCTGTGCTTTAGAGTCTTTTATTGATCACTCTTTTGCCCTCCTTGGAAATAATATGTTTAAGGATTGAAATTAATATTTTTTTAAACTTTCCTGTGACCAGGTCTTCCCTTGGAAATCCAATGGTTAAGACTCCAACCTTCCACTGCAGCGGGTATGGGTTCAATGCCTGGGCTGGAAACTAAGATCCTGAAAGCTGTGTAGGCGATAAATAAATATATATGTATAGACATAATTTATTTTTCAAAAAGTTTCCTGTGACCAAAAGTGTCCTTATTAAAAGTTTTAAAACTTTTGTTCTGGATCAGTTAAAGAGGAATAATGGTTACCAGTCTCTCAAATTGTATTTTTGGGTGGTACTATGAAAATTTTTATACCTTGGGACAATGAACCATAATAAAAGTTGCTCAGGAATGGGGAGAAGTGTGACTTTCCTTTGTAAAGGGAGAGAACAGTTATTATGCAGGGGCAGTAGGAAAAAAAAAAAAAAACAGCTGGAGAGAAATGTGCAAAGGGAAGTTGAGGAGCTGTACATGGATTCTCTTAAACTCTTCGCAGCTCCCGAGGGGCACCTGCACCCTGGTTTGAAGCCTGCTGTTCTCAATCATGCCTGCCTTTTCCACAAGGGCTCCCAGTCCCAGGCAGGAGCCTGCCATGAGAGGCAGAAGAAGAAGGCTTTCTACACTTCGTTAGAGACCCTATGACCTCACTCTCCAGGCCAGGCCCTGGATCTTGGGCCTATAGAGTGTCTCATCCTAGGACCCATGTATTTTTATACATTGGTTTAATATCCTCCAAACACACACAGATAGAGTTACACCTGCACATGCATATTTCAAAAGAACACACACAAAAAAACAGTCATTCCGGAGCGAATGACTATGCTCAGCAGGTCAAGCATTTTTATTATAGAAATTTGTGTTGCAGTTTGAATAGTTTCCATATATACGCACACTTTTTTCAGGGATAAATTAAAAGAAAAGCAAGCTTATAGGCACATCATGCAAAGCAACATGAGCTTCCTTTCCTGTTTTGCTTTCATACTAATACAATACACTCAGTTTGAGAGTTAATGTCATGTGTCAACTTGACCGGACCATAAGGGCTTCCAAGGTGGCGCTCGTGGTAAAGAACTTGCCTGCCAGTGCAGGAGACACAAGAGACTTGGGTTCAACCCTTGGGTCGGGAAGACCCCCTGGAGGAGGGCACAGCAACACACTCCAGTACTCCTGCCTGGGGAATCCCCATGGAGAGAGGCGCCTGGTGGGCTACAGTCCACGGGGTCACAAAAAGCTGGACACGACTGAACTGACTTAGCAGAGTCCAGGCCATGGTGTGCCCAGATATTTGGTCAAACAGTATTCCAGCTACTGTTTGTGTTAGGGTGTTTTAAGATGAGATTAACATTTAAATTGGTAGACTGAATAAAGCAAATGGGCCTCCATAGTGTGGGTAGGCTTCATCCAATCCTGTAAAGGCCTGAGTAGAACACGAGACTGACTCTCCTCCAGTAGGAGAGAATTCTCCTGCTTGCCAGCCTTCAAACTGAGACATGAGCTTCGCCTGTTCTATGCTGGCCTTTGGACTTGAACGGGGACATCAGCTCTGCCGATTTTGGCACACCAACCTCATAATCAGGTGAGTCAATTTCTTATTTTTTACATAAAGATACATCCACACACATATATATATGTATATATATTCTATTGGTTCTGTTTCTTGAAAAAATCCTGACTAAAACACAGTTGGGTTCTGGTTTTTGTGGGGTTTTTTTGCTTCACTGTGCAGTTTGTGGGCTCTTAGTTCCTCGACCAGGGATCAAACCCATGCCTCCTGCAGTGGAAGCACAATGTCCTAACCACTGGACCGCAGAGGAGTGCCCAGATACTTTTTCTTTACATTTAAAAGAAAAAAAATATTGGGCTTCCCTGGTGGCTCAGTGGTAAAGAATCTGAACTGCCAAAGCAGGAGACACTGGTTCGATTCTCAGTCCAGGAAGATCCCACGTGTCTCAGAGCGCCTAAGCCCAGGTGCCACGCTACAGCCAGGGCTCGAGAGCCTGGGGGCTGCAAAAACTGAAGCCCACGTGTCCTAGAGTCTAGGCTCTCCTATAAGAGAAGCCACCACAATGAGAAGCCCCCGCACCCCAGCTAGAGAAAAGCCCGTGCAGGAGCAAAGACCCAGCATAGCCAAAAATAAATAATTAAAAATGTCTATTGTGCTTTATTTCTTTCTTCTCCAACTTTGAGATGAAATTCATATACAATAAAAATTTCAATGCACAGTTAGATGAGTTTGGGCACCTGTATCCAGATGTGTAGCCCCCACCATCAATAAAATATTCTTTTCATATGCGTATGTTTTTAAAAAATCACACCTAGCTGTGTGTCAATTTTGACTCATTTTGGTGATGAGTGATACAAAAATGACAGTGACTTAAGTAACAGAGGAAGAAGTGAACTGATACTGGAGACAGCCACAGTGTTCACCCTGGAAGGTCGATGCTTCAAAAAAAAAGCTCACTGTTCTGTCTACCTGCTCCTAAAGCTCATTTTTGGAGCTTGGATATTTAATTGGTTTACGTATAATCAGTTTCATCAAACTCTAGAGAAGATGCCCTACGTTGATTATGCAGCACAGTTACTGTGTGAGAGTGAGCACAGCTACTTTTCCTAAGATTTATTCATTGATTTATTTTTGGCTGCGCGGGGCTTTCTCCAGTTGCAGAGAGCAGGGTCTACTTCCTAATTGTGGTGCTCGGGCTTCTCACTGCAGTGGCTTCTCTTGATTCAGAGCTTAGGCTCAACGGTTGTGGTACATGGGTTTAGTTGTTCCTTGACATGTGGGATCTTCCTGGACCGGGGATCAAACCCACATCTCCTGTATTGGCAGGCAGATTCTTTACCACTGAGCCACCAAGGAAGCCCAAGCACAGCTATTTTAAGGACCTTTGAATTTGCAATGTCCCACTTACCAGTCTTGCAGCTCAGTTGGTAAAGAATCTGCCTGCAATGTAGGCAGACCTTGGTTGGATTCCTGGGTCGGGAAGATCCCTTGGAGAAGGAAATGGCAACCCACTCCAGTACTCTTGCCTGGAGAATTCCCTGGACAGAGGAACCTGGCAGGTTACATACAGTCCATGGGATCGCAAGAGTCGGACACGACTCAGCAACGAAACCACCACCACAACCTCATGTCTTATAAGAAATTTTCAAGTGTACCCACATTTGCATTATTTGTTTTGTTGTAGAAAATTCTGACTTTATTTTTGTAATTTAAATGATTCGATTATTATTCATTGAATCTGCTGTGGGCTGCAGCTTCTTGGCAGTTACTACACATCACTTTGCATTCTTGCAAAGTGAGATAATCTACCCGACAAACAGCTTTCCATATATAGAGGCATTTTTATGAAGACTGGCTTTCACAATTAATAATGCTGCTATAAAATTCTGTTTTATAGTCATATTCATTCCTATTTTATGTTTTTTCTCTTTCTTTTAATTTGAAGTCAGTACATTTGCCCTCGGAGTTTTTTTTGGGGGGGTGGGCGTGCCATACTGCAGTTTGTGCTTGTGAAGATTTTAGTTCCCTGACCAAGGATTGAACCAGGATCCCAGCAGATTTCCTTTTATACAGACACCCCTAGCTTCAAGGAGAGAAGGAGCTGGAAATGTCATTTTCAGCCTTCTGGCCTCTAGGTAAGGGAGAAGACTTGCTGTTTCTTTTTTTATTTTTTTTCCTTCTTTTTTAAAAAATTTACTTTTTATTTATTTTTAAAATTTTATTTATCATTTATTTTTGGCTGCACTGGGTCTTCCTTGCTGTGAGCAGGCTTTTAGTCATAGTACACAGGCTCAGGAGTTGTGGCACTCAGGTTTAGCTGCCCCACAGCATGTGAGATCTTAGTTCCCTGACCAAGGATTGAACTCGAGTCCCCTGCATTGGAAGACAGACACTTAACCACTGGACTGCCACGGAAGTCCCAAAGAGAAGAGTTTTGAACTCGGAAGTTGAAAGTTACCTGTAACGGCTGCCACAGAAGCCACGGGAACAATGGCACAAGACAGAATGAACAGCTAAACTCAGAGCCAGAAAAGTGATTGGAGCTTTTGTAACCAATGAGCAACTTGCTGTTATTCAAATTCTGAGCCTCTAAGGAAATGGTTTCTGAAACTGCAATGTCCAATAGCTTTCTATTTTATGATTCAGCATTAGTATTCAAACTCGGTGGTTCTAACTTACATGCGGATTTAAAACACAGACTGCAGGGCCCACTCAGTAAAAGGAGGGTGGGGCCTGAGAACGTGCATTCCTAGCAAATTTCCAAGTGCTGCTGCTGCTGCTCTTAAAACCGTATTTTGAAAGCCACGATTACTGCCAATCCTTTGTTTCGATAGACAGTGGTGCCATTTTCAATTGTTTGCCTTGTACCAAAGTTACAGAGAAGAACCCTGTTATCAAGGTGGAAGGTGAGGGAGGGGTGTTGCCCACAGAGGGAACAATATGTCTGAAGGGCATTCTTTCTGCCTGCCAGCAGCCACTTTCCTGCTTCACGTAGCAGCACCTTGGTTTCCATTGGGTGAACTCCCTGGTTGTGGTGCTTGGGTTGCAGGTGAGGAGATTCTGCCTCAGGGCTGGTGGGGCCGGTGGGAGATAAGACCTGGGGTTGACTAATCAGTGTGTCCTGATACCTAGTTATCCACGAATCGTCACAGCGATTGGTTCGGAGATAGTCACTCGATCCCAGCTGACTCAGTATGTGTCATCCATAGGTCCTTCTCTAGAGCGATTGAGAGGAAGCGAAAGTACCACTCTTTCCACTAGGGTAGCTCATTAGGATGCAAGCTGAGTCTTCACATCCCTTTGGGAAAGACTGAGAATAAAGATAGTACGGTAGAGGGCAGAGATAACCCACGGGGATGAGGCGTCCGGTCTTTATTCTAACTTTCTCTCTGGGGCTTTTCCATCACACAAGTCAAGAAGCTCCTCTGGGCTTCAGCCACTCTGACCTGGGTTTCTGCCTCCTGTAACTGAAAGAATCCCAGCCAACCCAGGACAAACCCGGAAAGGGCCTGGTGCAACTTTGAGGAAGTGAAAGACGGCACAGACAATCCGGGGGAGAACAGCCCCGGAAGAGTGGCTGAGAGCCGGGTCACCGAGGGCCTCGCAGGCTACAATACATACTTTGCATTTTTAACTCACTGAACTGAGACGCCACCAGATGACCTGAAGCACGAGTCATACGAATACGGCTTCTTCAGGGACAGAGAGCACTGAAACAGGTGGTTATTATCTTCTCAGAGCCAACAAATAGTCTAAGATTCAACATAATGAATGGAAGTTCTACTTTTAAGGGCACTGGCTCCTAGGACTTTTGTGTCCAAACACCTGCAGTGATCTCTCTGGACAGGAGCCATTGGAAAGAGAGCAGAGTAATACAAAAATGTTTCAGGGATAATAGCTATAGGAACAAACTGATCTCATTCTTGTCTTTAAAAAAAAAAGAGGGGGGAGAGAAGGAGATAAGGAACTGTGTGTGTGTGTCTGCATTAATTTTATTGATTGGAAATGCCATACCAAACTGATAACTCGAGCAGTGGAGGAGTGTGTTTTCTTCTTTATATACTTCTATATTTAATTATACCTTCCCTGGTGACTCAGACGGTAAAGAGTCCGCCTACAAGGCAAGAGACCACAGGGTTCGAACCCTGGGTTGGGAAGATTCCCTGGAGAAGGGAATGGCTACATACTCCAGTATTCTTGGCTGGAGAATTTCATAGACAGAGGAGCCTGGAGGGCTATAATCCATGGGGTCACAGGGAATTGGACACGACTAAGTAACTAACACTTTCACCTACAACAGTGTGTATAACTTTAATTAAAAAAAATATTCTTTAAAAATATATAAAATAAAAAAAGAACAACAACAAAAAAAGGAGGAATGTTCTGGGACTTCCCCGGTGATTCAGTGGCTAATACGCCAAGCTCCTAATGCAGGGGGCACAGGTTCAATCCCTGGTCAGAGAGCTAGAGCCTACATACCACAACTAAGACCCAGCACAGGCAAATAAATAACTTTTCAAAAAATAAAGAAGGAGTATTTTTACTGCTGGGAAATAATTATATCAATATCTATTAAACATTTTAAAACACATACTCTTTTCCTTTTAACCAGCGTCTCCATAGTGGGAACTCTACCTTATGGAACAGGGATTAGCAAACTTTCTCTGTAAAGAGTCAGAGAGTAAACACTTTAGGCTTTGTGACCCATCCAGTTTTTGCACCAATGACTCAGCCCTGCCGGGGTAGTGAGAGAGCAGTTATAGAAATTATGCAAGTGAATAAGTTTGGCTGTGTTCCAATAAAAGTTCATTTACAAAAATAGGTGCTGGGCTGCATTTGATCTGTGGAACCTGTTTTCTGATCCCTGCTCTAGAAAAAGAATATGTACAGATATATGTACCAAGATATTTACTGCAGAATGTTTGAAGCAAAAAAAAAAAAACACCTGATAATATAAACATGCACCAATAGTGGAATGGTTGATAAATGTTTTTAGGATGGAATTTGATTCAAATATTCAGAAGAACCAGTTAGATCTACACCTGCTGACCTGGAGGAACAATCACGAGGCCTTAAGTGAACAAAGAGACTCGCCGCATAACACAACACGCACAGTAGGTTTCCACTAGCCTGTGAGCACCTGGCGACTTTGCCGGTCCTCCCACTGTGGGCGGAATGCACTGCTCAGTTCCAGAGCTGAGCTCGGCCACGTGACTTGCTTCAGCCAATGGAATGTTAGCAGATGTCCCGTGAGAAGAGCCTTCTATGAGTTTGACTTGGCCTCAGGAGCTCCTATGGATGCCTGATGAAGAACAGGTCTCAAGGAGCCGCTGGTCCACAAAGGATGAAGAACACGCGGGGCCGACTCAGCCCAGCGTACCTGCAGCCTGAGGCGGGACTGGCCGGCGGAGCCCAGCCACGATCTGCTGACCCAGGAGCATGAGAATAAGGGCTTACTAGTTTAAGGTTTTCGAGGACATGTCTTACTCAGCAGGAAGGCTGCAAATGTGAACTAATACAACACGGTGGTTGGAGGGACTTCCTTGGTGGTCCAGTGGCTAAGACTCCAAGCTCCCAATACAGGGGGGCCCGAGTTTGATCCCTGGTCAGGGAACTAAGAACCCACATGCTGCAACTAAGAGTTCTTATGCAGCTAAAGATCCCATGTGCCACAGTGAAGAATTGATGCAGCCAAAAAAATTTTTTTTAATCTGATGGATGTGGAGAAAGAAATGGCAACCCACTCCAGTATTCTTGCCTGGAAAAGTCCATGGACAGAGGAGCCTGGTGGGCTGCAGTCCATGGGGTTACATGACTGAGCATGTGTGCATGAGGGTGGAGGGTGATGGGTTGGTAGAAATAAACCAGTAGAACTAAAAAAAAAAATCTGATGGATGGATGTCACTGGACACTGGATGGACCTGTGTTGTTTTTGCCACTTCAGCATCTGATCACTCTTACTCCTATAACCACACCCTGATTTTCCTCTAAGGAACCACCCCTTTCCCACTCTCAGTCCACATGGAACGCATGGGGTGGCTTAATTGCCTGGGCTAAAGGGTGGACTTATGAGCAAGTGCTGTGCATGAGCTGACTCACAGCTCAAGCACAGGCTCACAAGAGCTGCTGGTGAAATTATAGGAGCGTTGTAAGGCAGTTGACACCACATTGGTAACTTGAATTGGTTGTGGTAGGAGTATTTACACCACAGAACTTGGCAAATTCTATGAATCAAAGCTTTTGTTTTATTTTTCAGCCATGCAGCAAGGCTTATGGGATCTTAGTTCACTGACCAGGGATGGAACCTGGACCCCAAGCAGTGGACACGGAATCTGAACCATTGGACCACCAGGGAATACCAAAATCAAACCTTTATTTTCCCAAAAAGCCATGTTAGACATTTATCAGCACTGTTGTGACTCGGTTGTGGTTAATCAGAGGGCCATACCTTCATGGCCACAGAGTCCAGCTGGGCAGGTAACTCAAGCCAGGCCAGGCGAGTCAGTTCAGGTGTTAGAATAGAAGTGTTCTGTTCTGGGGTTCTGTAACAGGAGAAAAGGGGGCAGGGCACAACTTTTGAAAGAATGACATAGCCTAAGGATGCAACATAAACCAATTAACATCAAATGGGTCCAAGACTCAACCTTGATCCTCAATCAGCAAGCTAAATGACACACCCAGAGGCACCAGGAAGGTTCCAAGGCACTGTCAAAAGACCGAGGAGTGGGTGGTGACCCAATTCCTGGAAATCTCCACCCGGTCCCCATAACAGTTAGAAAAATCCTCCCACTCATTAGCATATGAAACTACCCAGCCCATAAAAACTAACCACATGACAGTTCACAATAAGACATCAAGAACCTGAGCTTCATTAGGTCCTGAAACCAGGTACCACGGGTTTTGGCTGAGACCCAGCCATGTGGGTGTTGGCCCACGTGGGTGAGTCACAGACTGAGTTTTGGCCAGGTGTGATTTCAGCAGATGGGTCAAGTCCTAATCTGAGGTAAACGGTTTCAGTTCCTGGACCAGTAGGACTAAATCTGGAGCTGCTAGGAGCTCCCTGTGGAGCATAAAGCCAACAGAGAATTAGAACTAAAAGGCAGAACCCAAGTTCTGTTGGCATTATTTGAGGTCCTTGATCCAGCACTGCCTGAAACTGGAATTCCCCCTGTATTCCCAGTTCTGCAAGCCAACACACGCATTCTCTTTATAACCAATGCCCTTGGTGCCCCATGCCAAAACCCCGTGACCCACCTCTGAGGTCAGCCACAATTGCCGGACAGCGTTGGCTCGCTCTCAGCCTCCTAATTCACACACCTGGGTCTTCCAGCCTAAGGGCTACCTCTAGCACAGGCTTCAGGGCAGCCCAGAAAAAGTGCCAGGGACCTCCTGCCTTTAGGAGTCATCTTCAACTGCTAGGATACAGGAGTCAGTGGCTAGGTACCCCCAGCTTCTCAGTCCGCTGCAGACAGCTCTGAGCTTTGTGTGGTTTGTTGTTCATTTTTCCTACTTGCATCAAAAAAGAATCAGCAATTTAATCATCTTGCCATACCTTCTGCAGGTCAGGGATTTTTTTTTTTTTTTTTTTTAATGACTGGATAGGATACCCTAACCAGATACATCCCAGGTTTTAAGATTCAGATCTTAGTAGAACTAAGCTTTTGCATCCCACAAAACCCTGCACCATCATGCCAGAAGTATCCAACCTGGGGAGGATACTCTGACCGTGGCTGATTTGCCCAGGAACAAATTCAGCCTGAAAATAGCAAACTAAAGTTAGCCAAGATGTTCTGCCTCCTTAAGGAACATCCTGTCCAGAGGAAAGGATATTTAAGGAGAGAGGAAGCAGCACAAGTTCAATTCAGCCAAGGGACAGAGGAAGAACGCCTCAAAAGCCGTGTGATTTTGGTCTGTGTTCCAAACAGAGGACGGTGGGACAAACAACAGAGAGATACCTACGGGAGGCCTGGGTTTCAGAAATCATTCTCTTTAACCTTCTCCTTGTGTTTTTAATTTTCCATTTGCTTATTATTCTCTCCTTTCGTTTTCATCTTGAAGCAGCCTCCTTCACTTAAGCCTCAGAGACTTAAGCCATTTGATTAAGGAGTGGTAGAGCTTGTGGAGAAGGCAATGGCACCCCACTCCAATATTCTTGCCTGGCAAATCCCATGGATGGAGGAGCCTGGTAGGGTGCAGTCCATGGGGTCGCTAAGAGTCGGACACGACTGAGCGACTTCACTTTCACTTTTCACTTTCATGCATTGGAGAAGGAAATGGCAACCCACTCCAGTGTTCTTGCCTGGAGAATCTCAGGGACGGGGGAGCCTGGTGGGCTGCCATCTATAGGGTCGCACAAGAGTCGGCCACGACTGAAGCGACTTAGCAGCAGCAGAGCTTGGATTTGAACCTCAGCCCCGCTTTCTTCCAGGTTGACAGGCACATAGTGAGCGACTGATAAGTACAGTATATAAACAAATGAAGAAAGGGATTTCCCTGGTGGCTCAGATGGTAAACAGACTGCCCGCAATGCAGGAGGCCCGAGTTCGATCCCTGAGTCCGGGAAGATCCCCTGGAGAAAGAAATGGCAACCCACTCCAGTATTCTTGCCTGGAGAATCCCATGGACGGAGGAGCCTGGCAGGCTACAGTCCATAGGATCGCGTCCATTGGACGCGACTTAACGACTACACATTCACTTTCAAACAAATGAAGAAAGCTCCAATGTATAGAAGTGGAATCTAAATCTACAAGGATTCTTGACCACATGGGTTTCATCTCAACTCCTATCTACAGCAAAAAGGTAGTATAATAATATCTAACGTAGCAACATTGAGAATTAGGTACTGTGTTCATGTCCATTTTATAGATGAGGAAACTGAGATTCAGAAAAGTCAATTCCCCCTACTAGTCCACTAGTCCACTAGGCACGGCAATGTTTTGTCTTGCTCGTGACTCCATATCTTGAGCCTGGAGACACTCCATAAACAGTTCTGTATGCTTGATCAAAATAGAGATATAATTTGAACCCAGGTCTTTGTGATTGCCCCACACAGCATGGCTTAGTTTCATTGAGTTAGACAAGGCTGTGGTCCATGTGATCAGATTGGCTAGTTTTCTGTGATTAAGGGGCCACCATAAACATGATATTAGTTTTCTGTGTGGAGCCACCCAAGATGGACGGGTCATGGTGGAGAGGACTGACAGAACGTGGTCCACTGGAGAAGGGAATGGCAAACCACTTCAGTCTTCTTGCCTTGAGAACCCCATGAACAGTATGAAAAGGCAAAATGACAGGATTCTGAAAGAGGAACTCCCCAAGTCAGTAGGGGCCCAATATGCTACTGGAGATCAGTGGAGAAATAACTCCAGAAAGAATGAAGGGATGGAGCCAAAGCAAAAACAATACCCAGCTGTGGATGTGACTGGTGATAGAAGCAAGGTCCGATGCTGTAAAAAGCAATATTGCATAGGAACCTGGAATGTCAGGTCCATGAATCAAGGCAAATTGGAAGTGGTCAAACAGGAAATGGCAAGAGTGAACGTCAACATTCTAGGAATCAGCGAACTGAAATGGACTGGAATGGGTGAATTTAACTCAGATGACTGTTATATCTACTACTGCGGGCAGGAATCCCTTAGAAGAAATGGAGTAGCCATCATGGTCAACAAAAGAGTCCGAAATGCAGTACTTGGATGCAATCTCAAAAACGACAGAATGATCTCTGTTTGTTTCCAAGGCAAACCATTCAATATCACGGTGATCTAAGCCTATGCCCCAACCAGTAACGCTGAAGAAGCTGAAGTTGAACTGTTCTATGAAGACCTACAAAACCTTTTAGAACTAACACCCAAAAAAGATGTCCTTTTCATTGTAGGGGACTGGAATGCAAAAGTAGGAAGTCAGGAAACGCCTGGAGTAACAGGCAAATTTGGCCTTGGAATACAGAATGAAGCAGGGCAAAGGCTAATAGAGTTTTGCCAAGAGAATGCACTGGTCATAGCAAACACCCTCTTCCAACAACACAAGAGAAGACTCTATACATGAACATCACCAGATGGTCAACACCGAAATCAGATTGATTATATCCTTTAGCAGCCAAAGATGGAGAAGCTCTATACAGTCAGCAAAAACAAGACCGGGAGCTGACTGTGGCTTAGATCATGAACTCCTTATTGCCAAATCCAGACTTAAATTGAAGAAAGTATGGAAAACCACTATACCATTCAGGTATGACCTAAATCAAATCCCTTATGATTATACAGTGGAAGATTATACAACTGGAGAAGGAAATGGCAAACCACTTCAGTTTTCTTGCCTTGAGAACCCCATGAACAGTATGAAAAGGCAAAATGACAGGATTCTGAAAGAGGAACTCCCCAAGTCAGTAGGGGCCCAATCTAGATTTAAGGGCCTAGATCTGATAGATAGAGTACCTGATGAACTATGGACAGAGGTTCGTGACATTGTACAGGAGGCAGGGATCAAGACCATCCCCATGGAAAAGAAATGCAAAAAAGCAAAATGGCTGTCTGGGGAGGCCTTACAAATAGCTATGAAAAGAAGAGGAGCGAAGAGCAAAGGAGAAAAAGAAAGATATTCCCATTTGAATGCAGAGTTCCAAAGAATAGCAAGGAGAAATAAGAAAGCCTTCCTCAGAGATCAGTGCAAACAAATAGAGGAAAACAACAGAATAGGAAAGACTAGAGGTCTCTTCAAGAAATTAGAGACACCAAGGGAACATTTCAGGCAAAGATAGGCTCGATAAAGGACAGGAATGGTATGGACCTAACAGAAGCAGAAGATATTAAGAAGAGGTGGCAAGAATACAAAGAGGAACTGTACAAAAAAGATCTTTACGACCAAGATGATCACGGTGGTGTGATCACTCACTTAGAGCCAGACATCCTGGAATGTGAAGTCAAGTGGGCCTTAGAAAGCATCACTACGAACAAAGCTAGTGGAGGTGATGGAATTCCAGTTGAGCTGTTTCAAATCCTGAAAGATGATGCTGTGAACGTGCTGCACTCAATATGCCAGCAAATTTGGAAAACTCAGCGGTTGCCACAGGACTGGAAAAGGTCAGTTTTCATTCCAACCCCAAAGAAAAGCAATGCCAAAGAATGCTCAAACTACGGCACAATTGCACTCATCTCACACGCTAGCAAAGTAATGCTCAAAATTATCCAAGCCAGGCTTCAGCAATATGTGAACTGTGAACTTCCAGATGTTCAAGCTGGTTTTAGAAAAGGCAGAGGAAGCAGAGATCAAATTGCCAACATCCGCTGGATCATGGAAAAAGCAAGAGAGTTCCAGAAAAACATCTATTTCTGCTTTATTGACTATGCCAAAGCCTTTGACTGTGTGGATCACAATAAACTGTGGAAAAGTCTGAAAGAGATGGGAATACCAGACCACCTGACCTGCCTCTTGAGAAACCTATATGCAGGTCAGAAAGCAACAGTTAGAACTGGACCTGGAACAACAGACTGGTTCCAAATAGGAAAAGGAGTTCATCAAGGCTATATATTGTCACCCTGTTTATCTACCTTATATGCAGAGTACATATGAGAAACACTGGGCTGCAAGAAGCACAAGCTGGAATCAAGATTGCTGGGAGAAATATCAATAACCTCAGATATGCAGATGACACCACCCTTATGGCAGAAAGTGAAGAGGAACTCAAAAACTTCTTGATGAAAGTGAAAGAGGAGAGTGAAAAAGCTTAAAGCTTTTTCTTAAAGCTTAAAGCTCAACATTCAGAAAACGAAGATCATGGCATCTGGTCCCATCACTTCCCCAAATAGATGGGGAAACAGTGGAAACAGTGTCAGAGTTTATTTTTCTGGGCTCCAAAATCACTGCAGATGGTGACTGCAGCCATGAAATTAAAAGACGCTTACTCCTTGGAAGGAAAGTTATGACCAACCTAGATAGCATATTCAAAAGCAGAGATATTACTTTACCTACAAAGATCTGTCTAGTCAAGGCTATGGTTTTTCCAGTGTTCATGTATGGATGTGAGAGTTGGACTGTGAAGAAGGCTGAGCACCAAAGAATTGATGCTTTTGAACTGTGGTTCTGGAGAAGACTCTTGAGAGTCCCTTGGACTGCAAGGAGATCCAACCAGTCCATCCTAAAGGAGACCAGTCCTGGGTGTTCATTGGAAGGACTGATGCTGAGACTGAAACTCCAGTACTTTGGCCACCTGATGCGAAGAGTTGACTCATTGGAAAAGACCCTGGTGCTGGGAGGGACTGGGGGCAGGAGGACAAGGGACGACAGAGGATGGTGGCTGATGGCATCACCGACTCGATGGACATGGGTTTGGGAGACCCATGTAGACTCCAGGAGTTAGTGATGGGCAGGGAGGCCTGGAGTGCTTCGATTCATGGGGTCACAAAGAGTCAGACACGACTGAGCGACCGAACTGAACTCAGTATGTCTAAGTGCCATATTTAGGCAGTAGTGTGTCATTAAGATGAAGTCATAGTGATTAGAATGGGCTCAAACCCAATGAGTGGTTTCCTAAGTGGAGAGACACAGACCCACAGAGAATGCATGAGATGAGGGAGGCAGAGACGGGAGTGATGCAGCTACAAGCCAAGGAAAGCCAAGAATGGCACCCAACTACCAAAAGCCAGGAAACAGGCATGAAATAGATCCTCCTTCAGAATCTCCAGAAGGAAGCAAACGTGCAACACCTTAATTTTGGACTTCTTGCCTCCAGAAGCATGAGAGGCTAAACTTCTACTGCTTTAAACTACCAAGCCTGGGGTAGGTCTTTGTCACAGCAGCCTTGAGACATGATACCCACTTGTTACAATTTCTAAAGAGGGAGCAATGAATTCAGTCCCATCTTTGAGTTCATGAAAATGTATCTTCTTCTGAAAGTCTCACTGGTTTTTGGACTATTGATTCAAATTGAACTTGAGTCAAGATTAGTCACATTTTCATTTTGTTTTTGGCCACGTGGCTTGCAGGGTTGAGCTCATGGCCCCTGCAGTGGAAGTGAGAAGTCCCAACCATTGGATTGCCAGGGAATTCCCCAGTCACATTTTTTAATGCCTACCTTGAAAGTATCTTATATATTCTTTAATTTTTATTTTTTATTGAAGTGCAGTTGATGGGAGGAGTTGATGGAAAGTAGTCAGCCACAGGGTAAGAGCAAAGTCCTAGAATCAGAGGTACCATGTTCAAATCAGAGAGTTACAGTGTAACTTACCTGAGCATCCGTCTTCACCTCTGAGATGTTGGATTTTATTCCTGCTTCTCAGCATGAGTTTTAAATGAGATTCTACATGAAATACTCTCAGCATAGAAACTGGCATGTGACAAGTGATTGACATATTCTGGCTTTACATTCTTTCCATTTAATTTTTATTTATTTATTTTTAAATAATGTTTCTTTATATACATATATTTATTTATGTATTTATTTGGCTGTGCCAGGTCTTGGTGGCAGCATGTGGGATTTTCAGTCTTCATTCTGGCATTCGGTATCTTTAGTTGCGGCACGTGAGCTCCTAATTGCAGCATATGGGATCCAGTTTCCTGACTGGGGATCAGTCGCAGGCCTCCTGCATTGGGAGCACAGAGTCTTAGCAACCAGATCACCAGGGAAGTCCTCCGTTTAATTTTTAAACAGAAATTACATTCATAAGGTTAAAAAAGGAAGATGACATAGAAAAGGATATACAGAAAACACTGACTCCCACTCATCTCTGTCCACTGAGTTCCTCTATCTCCCGTTGCCACTGGTAAACACTTTCGTTAGTTTCTCGTGAACACTTCCTGTTCACAAATAAAAATATTGAGCCCCCTTGTACAAAAAAGGTGGCATCCTGCATAAATTTTTTCTGTACCCTGCTTTTTTCTCTTAATAATACAACCTGAAGATACATATTTTGCTGTTTTCAGTCACTCAGTCATGTCAGTTCATTTCAGTTTAGTTGCTCAGTCATCTTCGTGACCCCATGGACTGCAGCATGCCAGGCTTCCCTGTCCTTCACTCTCTCCTGAAGGTTATTCAATAGCAATAAAAAAGAGAGCTTCCTCATTGTTTTCGTTTATTATTACATATTATTGCACATGTGATTATGTCACTCCCTATAGATGGAAACTCTGGTTGTTTCCACTCCTACAATGACTAATAACACGGCAATGGGAACTTTGCACTCGCTTTCTCCTGTATGTGCACAGGTGTGTCTGAAATACAAATACCTGACCGTGGAGTTGCTAAGGCAAAGGGAAAATGCCAGTGTACACTTAACATAGGTTGTAAAGTATCCGCAGAGAAGTTGTATCACTTTGTACTATCAGGATATGCCAGTGCCTTTTGTCTTATGGCCTCATCACCAGAGTATGTGTGAAAGTCTTGTTTTGATCTTTGCTGTTCAATGCTTTTTGTGCAAAAAACTTTCTTTCGCTATATTTTGTCTATACAACCACAGTCATCTCCAACTTTATTCCAAGATGGCACCTCAGAACAAGAATTTGGAAATTGAAAAAAATTTTTCCATCTCTGTATATGCTGCAAAATAGAAAAAGACCAAATTAGTGTTTAGAAATATCAGGGCAAGGAAATCCTTCAGAATATGGAGCTCAAGTTTTAAAGCAAATAGTGCTTTAGGCCTATATTTCCATATTCAACAATCATAATCCTGCTTGTTTTTTAATAACTCAAGATGAACCCCAGAAAATTAAAAGTGGAAGTGAAAGCAAGCAGAAGACACATTGGGCAAGAGATGCGGGAATCAACCTAAGAACGCACGAGCATGGGCAGCAAGTCCGAGAAGACTTAAGAACAAGACAGAAAGTCAATAGGCTCCATGAAAAACGCCATCAAGAGGTAGATTTGTTTCATTTGAAGATGTTCTAAAAGCAAAAGGTGAAGAAATTCATTTCTTCTTTCAACTAGTATCTGGTTAGTGAAGGCAGAAATACAGGGGGGATTTGTGGGGAACTGTCACACAGGTAGCGGAAGATCGGAGAAGCTAAAAGGAAACCATGAGGCAGCCAGGGTTAGGGACAGGACTAAGCAGTGATGTGCCGATACGTGGTTCACAACCGGCTCTAGGAGAAAGCTCTGATGTCTTGTTTTCCAATTCGGGGATGTAAATACTCCTACTATGGCCAGTTTCAAGCTGCCAACATGAGGTAGCTGAACGTGGAGTTGGGGAGAGATGTGTGCAATCGGTTTCTGTGAGCTGGAGTGTGACAGCCCCAGTGCACCATTGGTAAAAAGGTACCAACACACTTCAAGACAATGGGATGTTACTGGTGACCTAGGACCAGGGCCACGTAGCAGAAGACAGTACCACAGAGGAAGTTCCATTTCCCGTTATGTCAGGCCAGTAACATCGTTGTTTTGTGGTGGAAAATATTTACATAATCATATTCGTATAGATGCTATTTATTCAGGTTTTAGAATCAACAATCATCACATCATCATCTTATTAAGCACCCTAGTATATGCCATGGAGAAGGCAATGGCACCCCACTCCAGTACTCTTGCCTGGAAAATCCCATGGATGGAGGAGCCTGGTGGACTGCAGTCCATGGCGTCGCTAAGAGTCGGACACGACTGAGCGACTTCACTTTCACTTTTCACTTTCCTGCATTGGAGAAGGCAATGGCAACCCACTCCAGTGTTCTTGCCTGGAGAATCCCAGGGACGGGGGAGCCTGGTGGGCTGCCATCTCTGGGGTCGCACAGAGTCGGACACAACTTAAGTGACTTAGCAGCAGCAGCAGTATATGCCAGGCAGGCAAGTATTCTAGGTACTGAGGAGACAGAAATGAACAAGATCACGTTCCTATATTAACATACCAACGTTTGTTCATTCACTCACCGATTTGATGGACATTTGGGTTGTTTCCTGTTTGGGCTATAATGGAAAGAATTGCTTTGACTATTGTTGACCAAGCCTGTGTGGACATAAGCATTCATATGTCTTGGGCACACACTTAGAGGAGTGGAATTGCTCTATGTTAGGTGTGTGTTTCCCTGGTGGCTCAGACAATAAAGAATCTGCCTGCAATGCAGGGGACCTGGGTTCGATCCCTGGGTCAGGAAGATCCCCTGGAGAAGGAAACAGCAACCCACTCCAGTATTCTTATCTGGGAAATCCCATGGACAGAGGAGCATGGCAGTATTCTACAGCTCATGGGGTCACAAAGAGTCGGACACAACTGAGTGACTAACAGTTTTCAGTTTCAGGTGTGTGTTTAACTTCATAAGAAATCCCCAAAGAGTTTTCCAAAGTGGCTGTACCTTCTATACCCCCATCAATGATGTAGGGGGATTCTAGTCACTCTGCATCCTATTACTTGCTATTGTGAATCATATTCTGTCTGTTTTAAAGTCATCACATTTCAGTTCAGTTCAGTCGCTCAGTCGTGTCCGACTCTTTGCGACCCCATGGACTGCAGCACACCAGGCCTCCCTGTCCATCACCAACTCCCAGAGTTTACCCAAACTCATGTCCATTGAGTCCGTGATGCCATCCAACCATCTCATCCTCTGTCATCCCCTTCTCCTTCCAGCTTCAATCTTTCCCACCATCAGGGTCTTTTCCAATGAGTTACTTCTTCACATCAGGTGGCCAAAGTATTGGAGTTTCAGCTTTAACATCAGTCCTTCCAATGAACACTCAGGACTGATCTCCCTTAGGATGGACTGGTTGGATCTCCCTGCAGTCCAAGGGACTCTCAAGAGTCTTCTCCAAAACCACAGTTCAAGAGTATCAATTCTTTGGCACTCAGCCTTCTTTATAGTCCAACTCTCACATCCATACATGACTACTGGAAAAACCATAGCCTTGACTAGATGGACTTTTATTAGCAAAGTAATATCTCTGCTTTTTAATATGCGTCTAGGTTAGTCATAACTTTCCTTCCAAGGAGTAAGTATCTTTTAATTTCATGGCTACAGTCACCATCTGCAATGATTTTGGATCCCCAAAAAATAAAGTCTGCCACTGTTTCCACTGTTTCCCCATTTATCTGCCATGAAGTGATGGGATCAGATGCCATGATCTTAGTTTTCTGAATGTTGAGCTTTAAGCCAGCTCTTTCACTCTCCTCTTTTACTTTCATCAAGAGGCTCTTTAGCTCTTCTTCCCTTCCTGCCATAAGGGTGGTGTCATCTGCATATCTGAGGTTATTGATATTTCTCCCAGCAATCTTGATTCCAGCTTGTGCTTCATCCAGCCCAGTTTTTCTCATGATGTACTCATCATGTGTATTGAGGTCCAATTTAATACAGTAAAACTTATCGTTTATAGTTTCACGAGGTTTGACAAATGTGTATGGTTACCGTAATCACCATCACAATCGAGACACTGACTATCTAGATAGGACAGCTAAGTCATATAGTATCTGTATGTTTAAATTTGTTTTAAAAATGCCAAACTCTTTTCCAAAGTGGCCGCACCAGTTTCCATTCCCACCAGCAATGAACAGGAGCTCCAGTTGCTCCATATTCTTAATACCACTTAGTACTGTCTGTTTTTTCCTTAAGTCATTCTAACAGGTATGTAATGGTATTTATTTATGGTTTTAGTTGCATTTCTCTGATAACTAATGATGTTGAGCAATATTTCATGTACTTATTGAACATTCATATATCTTTTCCTGTGAAGCAACTGTTCAAGTCTTTTATCCATTTGTGTTTTTGTTTTGGGCCACATCAGGATCTTATTCTCCCATCAGCAATTGAATTTGGGCCACAGCAGCAATCGTGCTAAGTCTTAACTGCTGGACCATCAGGGAATTTCCATTTTATGCAGTATTTTTGTTGGGTCATCCTCATAGTACTCAATCGTAAGAGCTCTTTATATATTCTAGATACAATTCGCTTGTCAAATCCACGTATTACAAATATTTCCTCTAAGTCTGTGCCTTTCATTTTCATTCTTTTTTCCTTGAAGTGATTTAATTTTGTTCTCTAGTCATCTTGACAATTTAGTATCCTAAAGTTTTGCAATCAAGCAATATGATACTTATTTTTTTAATTGACATAAAATTCACATTACATAAAATTCACCATGTTAACCATTTTAAAGTATACAATTCAGTGGGCTTTTTGTTTTCTAGACTGTGAATTATAAACAGCAGAATTTTCTTAATTTCAGTGAAGTCCAATTTGTAAATTTTTCCTTTTATGGTTAGGGCTTATGATATCCTGTCTAAGAAATCTTTGTCCATTCCAAGTGGGTCCTACATTTTCCTCTAGAAGCTTATTTTTCATCTTGTGTTTAGGCCTATGATCCAGCTCACATTTTTCATGCATAGCGTGAGGTAGGAATCAAGCTGTTGTTTTTTCTTTTTTAATGTTTTTTTATTATTTTAATTTTTAGTATGCATTTATTTAGCCGCATCCGTTTTCCGTTGTGGCCCACGGGCTACAGAACACTCAGGCTCAGTCGTTGGGGCTTAGTCGCCTCAAAGCACATGGGCTCTTAGTTCCCCAATCAGGGATCAAACCTGAGCCCCCCATTTTGGAATGTGGATTCCTAACCACTGCACCACTAGGGAATTCTCCTTGAGTTCATTTCTTTTCAGTTATGAAATTGTTCCAGCAATATTTATTTTAAAAAACAAAACCAAATTCTTTTGCCCACTGAGTCACCTTGGAACTTTTATTGAAAATGCCATGTATGTGTCAGTTTAAACTGGCCTCTCTGATCTCTTCCATTGATCTGTTGGTCTATCTCGACTTCCTTTACCTTCTGAAACACGCACATGGGCTCAGTGTTCTCTGTCATGCAAACAAATAAGACTTGTTGTGGCAACAGATATTTTCTGAGCCTTGTCTGTGCCACTCCCCAGGAATATAACATTGCTCCAGACCCGATGCCTTCTTTTTTCTCACGACGCCTGGGATAGTGAACATCTGCTGGGCTTGCCTGCTCAGAACCCTCTCCTCTAAGCAACAGCTCCCCAGTCCTTCACTGGAGAGCTGATCCCATGCAGTTCAGATGAGTCACATCTCAACATCCGCTTCCTAAGGTGAGCATACAGACATGGCCAATGAGCATCAGCACTGGGATATTGTGCCAGAGTTTTCTTTCCTCTGTGGGTTGTTTTTTTGTTTGTTTGTTTGTTCTTGTTTTGTTTTTTTGGGCTGCAGTTTGTGGATGGGGTTTCTTAGTTTCCCGACCAGGGATCAAACCCTGCCCCCTGCAGTGGAAGCACAGACTTCCAGACCACTAGGGAAGTCCCTCCTCTGTGGGTTTTAAAGCTGAGCTGCTGAAGGGGGCCACTCTTGTCTGAAATTGAGGCCAACCTGGAGAGCATCCAAGTTAATAGGTGGAGTACCTGATTCCAGCTATGCCTGATGGTCAAGAAACTCCTGGGCTTCCCAATTGTAAGTCAAAAAAAATTTTTAATTATTATTCTTTTTTTAAACTTAAGACTGAGTTGAGCCTACCTCCCCCTAATAAACATAAAGGAATTACTACAGGTCACTAGGGAAAAGGCAGGGTCAACCTGGGCTTCTCAGGAAATTTTTCTGGTCAGTTTTGAGACAATTAAATTCCCTCCTCTTAGATTCCCAGCCCCTCTATCCAATCAACTAACAAGTCCCTAGAGAGCAGTATTCTTCACACTGAAGATGATGACCCATGAGACAGAGTGAGTCATGAGATGAGTTAATGAGTTATGGCTATCACTCAAAAAAAAAAAAAAAAAAAAGGAAAAGAAAATATCAGTGCACTGCATGTTGTAAGGCTAAGTATCATTTTACAAAACTTTTCTTCCTGTTGTATGTATGTGTGTAATATATATGAAGTATTATCTCTCCCTATGGACACAGTCAAGTAACCTTGAAAACCACTAGTACACAGCGCTTTGTGGCAAACGCTGTGGGTTGCTTACCCAACAGTCACTCTCCTTTCTCCCTGCTAAAAGAACTGTGTGATTTTCAAGAATGGCAGCAGCCATGTGTTCACAGGGAGGTTGGGCTGTGCGGCGTCAGGGTGGGAGCTGAGCGTCTTCAGAGCCCAGGGAGTGAGCTGTTTTATTTTTCTCTTTGGCTTTTTTTTTTAATTGGGGTATAGCTGACTTACAACCTTGTGTAGTTTCTGCTGTACACGGAAGTGAATCAGCCATACGTATACCTGTACCTCTTCCCGCTTTAACCTCCCCACCACCCCATCCATCCAGGTCATCACAGAGCACTGAGTCGAGCTCCCTGCACTACGCAGCGGGTTCCCACTCGCTGCTGTACACACGGCAGTGCAGAAACGCCAACCCCAGCCTCCAGATCCATCCCCTCCCCCTCCTCCCACTGCCGCCCGTGTCCCCTGTCCACTCTGTACGTCTGCATCTCGATTCCTGCTCAGCCGTGAAAAGAACGATATTGGGTCACTTGTAGAAACACCGATGGACCTAGAGTCTGCCATACAGGGTGAAGGAAGTCAGAATGAGAAAAACAAAATATCGCACGTTAATATATACATGTGGAATCCAGAAAAATGGTACAGATGCTAATAGGGGACTAAGTTTTTATTGATCTAAACCAGTGAGTTTCAGTGTGTGATCCAAGAACCCTTGAGGGTCCCTGAGACCCTCCCGAGGGTCGCCAAGGCCCTGCTTTTTGCAACAACTTATCTGTGTGAGGCCAGAATTTCTTCATATATCTCAAACAGAAAAACTTATCACAATGAATTAAAGGCAAAAATAGAAATTACAATACAGCCTTTTTTATGAAGCCAGAACTTAAAGCAATATAGAAAAATCTAAAATGCCACTTTTTCACTGATTTTTTTGTTTGAGAAAATATACTATTTTTTATTTAAAAAAATGTATTTATATTAACATGCAAAGGGTAACTTTAAATGAACTAATGAACATGTACATTTTTCATTTTAACTTTGAATACAGCAAATATCAATTGATATAATCACACAAAAGAAGGCTCCCTGAAGTCATTAATAATTTTTAAGAGTTGGTGATCTCTGATTAAGCCACTCATGGCTGTTTTCTTCCCTGTGCCAATGATTTTATCAGGAATGTGACACAATTCTAGAAAATGGGACTTGAAATCTGCTGAGGACTTCTGAGAAGTTTTCCTTCTAGACAACAAAAGAATAGCTGCATGGGAGGAAACCGTGTCTTTTCTACTCCACTGGGTTAATGCGCATGTGATGTGATGCCTGGAGCAGTGGCAGCCTTCTTGCACTCATGAGTTTACAAGGCTGAGGACAAATTTTATACACTGAGGACGGCAGAGTAAAGAAATGGAAGGAATATGGGTCCTTAAAGACAGTGTTGAACCTCCAGCCCGAGACCACCTATCTATGGATTGTATTGTTTTGTGAGATAATAAATCTCCCCGCGCTAGATCATAAGATCTATGGGGGCAGAGTTATGTTTTGATTTGGCAAGTTTTGTCTGTTTTAGTCACTGCCAATCACCAGGACCTAAACAGTGCCAGGAACATAACAGGTGATAGGCAAAAGTTTGTTGAACAAATGAATTATCCCTTAAATATAGTCCTTGTTGGACTTTGTTGCTGTTACTTAAAATCAGAGAATCTTCATTGATTCAGTGTCCAGCTCTACTGCAGTTTCCATCTGTGGGGATTCTTGTCAGGGATCCTCCTCATTAGCCTTTATCAATGGACATCCCAGCCTATGCTGAACATATCCAAGTTTTGGGGTTTGGTTTGTTTTTTTTTTTTTGCCACATGGCATGGGGGATCTTAGTTCCCCAACTAGGAATTGAACCCATGCCCCTTGCAATGGATCTATGAAGTCTTAACCACTGGACACCCAGGTTAAGTCTGAGCAAGCCCTAGTTTAGAGCCCCACAACACCATAGGGTTATCTTTATTTCAGTACTTGTGACACTTTTTGGGTAACTACTTCTTTTGTCTCTTTCACTACAGGAGATGATCAGAGACTTATTAGTCTAGGTACAATCTAGGTTGCCACTGGCTCAAACAAAATCAAGTTGATTTCCTCTCTCACCTACTTCAGACTTAGGTAGTTCTAGGGTAGAAACACTGACAACTTCAAGTCACAGTTTGAACCTCTGGGCCCAAGGTTGCTGCTCTAGCTCCTGCCAAAAGACCATCATCTCAGCCAGTTGTAAAGGGCAGGAGAAAGAGCAAACAGAGAACATATCCATTATTTTATTTTGGCCAAGGCTTGTAGGATCTTAGTTCTCTGACCAGGGAACTAATCCAGGCCCTTGGCAATGACAGCACGGCATCCTAACCACTGGACCACCAGGAATTTCCTTTCCATTATTTTAAATAGACCCGGATGAAGTATGCATCATTTCTGCTCACATCTTAACATAAATTCACATGAACATCTTAGAACTTAGTCACATGAACACTTGGCTTCAAAAGAAGCTCAGAAATGCAGTTATCAACTGAACAAGCATGTTCCGGGTAAAACTCATGGGTTCTCTTGTTCAAGAATGAAGGAGAGGCCAGTTCCCTAGCAGTGCAGTGGTTAGGACTCCACGCTTCCCCTGCAGGGGGCACAGGTTAGATTCCTGGTTGGGGAACTAAGATCCTGACCGCTGTGCTGCATGGCCAGAATTTTTTTTTTTTTTTAAAGGAGGTGCGTGGGGAATGAGGATATTGGTGGTCAACCAGCCATCTCTGCCATTATTACTTGGTTTGATCTGTATTTGCAGAGCCTCAATCAAGGCTTGGCAGGTAGAAAATGTGGAGGAAATGTTTAATGAAAGAAAGAACAGGAGAGTGAAATGGCAACCCAGTATTCTTGCCTAGAAAAGTCCATGGACAGAGGAACCTGGTGCGCTGCAGTCCATGGGGTTACACGATTGAGCACACAGACATGAGGGTGGAGGGAGACGGGTTGGTAGCCATAAACTGGCAGAACTAAAGAAAAAAAAAAGGAAAGAAACAACAAAGGGAAAACAAGCAGAACCGGAGTCTTGTCCATGACGGATGTGCCACTCATCTGAAAAGACAAAGGGAACCCAGATGAGGGGCTGATGTATTGCAAACAAGGATACCTGGTGGATGTTAAACCACTTTAAGGTGGTCTCTATAGGGGTACGCCTGGCTCCACAAGACCCCTCAGACTCATTTCCACAGGAGCTAACTCTCTACACTATGATCCACTCTGCTGCTGCTGCTGCTGCTAAGTCGCTTCAGTCCTGTCTGACTCTGTGCGACCCCATAGACGGCAGCCCACCAGGCTCCCCCGTCCCTGGGATTCTCCAGGCAAGAACACTGGAGTGGGTTGCCATTTCCTTCTCCAATACATGAAAGTGAAAAGTGAAAGTGAAGGCGCTCAGTTGTGTCCGACTCCTAGCGACCCCATGGACTGCAGCCCACCAGGCCCCTCCGTCCATGGGATTTTCCAGGCAAGAGTACTGGAGTGGGCTGCCATTGCCTTCTCCGATGATCCACTCTAGAGGGCAAAATCTCCATGGCCTATCCTTGACCTGTGATCACTTTCTACTGGACAAAAAAATTAGTGACAACAATGGAGGGTAACCAGATAGTTGTAACCCTCACGAACTTAAGAGATCCATGTAGGTTTATCCTTGGAGAAGTCACACGGGAGACACAGTTCAACAGCTGAAAGTAATTACACAGGAATCGCATTTCCCACCCCACCCCCATCTCTCAAGAACAGAAGCGAAATTCACAGCAATACTAATTAAAAGTTCTTGTCCCCCATGCCCCTCAGCAGCTCTAGTGCCTGACTTGCCAAGCCCCTCATACACCTCACAGCCTTTGCTCTTCTCTTCCCCCTTCCCCTCAGCCCTCTAGATGAGAAGGTCTTAAAAGTGTCGTCCATGGACCAGCAGTATCCACATTATCTGAGACCTTGTTTGAAGTGTAAATTCTTGGGCTCACCCAGACCTACTCAATGGGAATGTCGACAGTGGGGCCTCAGTGCTCCCTGTGCACACTAAAGTTTAAGGAGCACCTTAGCTGGGTCAGTAATTCTCAGCTTCGGCTGCACATCTTAGGGGTTTAAAAAATCCGTCCTAAAGGAAATCAGTCCTGAATATTCATTGGAAGGACTGAAGCTGAAATGCTAATACTTTGGCCACCTGATGCAAAGAACTGACTCATTTGAAAAGACCCTGATGCTGGAAAAGACTGAGGGCAGGAGAAGGGGATGACAGAGGATGAGATGGTTGGATGGTGTCACTGACTCAATGGACGTGAGTTTGGGTGAACTCTGGGAGTGGGTGATGGACAGGGAGGACGTCCAGTTTATCAGTTCCGTTCAGTCACTCAGTCGTGTCCGACTCTGCGACCCCATGAACCGCAGTGTGCCAGCAAGCCCCTGTGCCACAACTATTGAGCCTGTGCTTAGAGCCCAGGAGCCCACCTACTGAGCTCACGTGCTGAAACCACTGAAGCTTCTGTGCCCTAGAGCCCGTGCTCTGCAATAAGAGAAGCCACTGCAACAAAGAGTAGCCCCCAGCCGCCATAACTACACAAAAGCCCACCCAGAAATGAAAACCCAGCACAGCCAAAAATAAGTAAATAAATAAATATCATTTAAAAACAAAACAGTATCACATGGAAAGCCCTCCAGGTGAGAATGGCAGCAGCTGCTGCTGCTAAGTCGCTTCAGTCGTGTCCGACTCTGTGCGACCCCATAGACGGCAGCCCACCAGGCTCCCCCGTCCCTGGGATTCTCCAGGCAAGAACGCTGGAGTGGGTTGCCATTGCCTTCTCCAATGCAGGAAAGTGAAAAGTGAAAGTGAAGTCGCTCAGTCGTGTCCGACTCTTAGCGACCCCATGGACTGCTGCCCACCAGGCTCTTCCATCCATGGGATTTTCCAGGCAAGAGTACTGGAGTGGGGTGCCATTGCCTTCTCTGGAGAATGGCAGAGAGCATGTTAATGGTTGTGTAGTATTCTGTGGTGTGACTATACCACGATGTATTCACTATCCTTTCAATGGGTATTCACTTTGTTTTCCATTTTTGCCACTACGAACAATACTGCATAAATCTTTCCTGTATATCCTTCAGTTCAGTCGCTCAGTCATGTCCGACTCTTTGTGACCCCATGGACTGCAGCACGCCAGGCTTCCCTGTCCATCACCAACTCCTGGAGTTTACTCAAACTCATGTCCATCAAGTCGGTGATCCCTTCCAACCATCTCATCCTCTGTCGTCCCCTTCTCCTCTTCCTTCAATCTTTCCCAGCATCAGGGTCTTTTCAAATGAGTCAGCTCTTCTCATCAGGTGGCCAAAATATTGGAGTTTCAGCTTCAACATCGGTCCTTCCAATGAACATTAAGGACTGGTCTTCTTTAGGATGGACTGTTTGGATCTCCTTGCAGTCCTAGAGACTCTCAAGAGTCTTCTCCAACACGACAATTCAAAAGCATCAATTCTTTGGCACTCAGCTTTCTTTATAGTTCATATACAATATGTATATCCTTACATATTGGTTCCTAAGAGTGGAAACTATCCCACAGAAGTGTTAAAATGTTAAAAGATATCGACCAAAGGCCACTGTAACAATATGCAAATATATATGGACTTCCTCCATATGGCCACCAGCAATAAATGTTATGACTTTTTCTTTCTTTCCCTTTTCTGCCTCCTCTTCCTCCTTCTCTTTCTAAATTGAGGTGAAAGTCACATAACACAAAATCAACCATCACTGGAGGTTACACCGTCACAGTGTTGTGTAACCATCACCTCTGTCTAGTTCTGAAACATTTTCCTCATCCTAAATTTTAGGAAACTCCATACCCATTAGCATCATTCCTCATTCTTCCCTCCCTCCCTTCAGCCCCCAGCAATCGTTAGCCTGCTTTCTCTATATATGGTTTTACCTATTCCAATCATTTCACATAAATGGAATCATGCAGTAAGTGGCCTTTTTTGCATATGATTTCTCTCACTTAGCATGTTTTCAAGGTTCATACGTGTTTGTAGCATGGATCAGGACTTCAGTCCTTTATTTTTTGGCCACTCCATACGGCTTGCAGGATCTTAGTTCCACAATCAAGGATTGAGCTCGTGCCCCCTACAGTGGAAGTACAGGGTCCTAACCACTAGACCTCCAAGGAATTCCCCTTCATTCCTTTTTGTGACTGGATAGTAGTCTGTTGTACCAATATAATACATTGTGTTTATTTGTTCATGAGTTGATGGACATTTGGGTTATTTCTGCCTTTTTTTTTTTTTTTTGGCTTGTGTGAATAGTCCTGCTATGAACATTCGTGTCTTTGAAAATTTGTTTTCAATTACCGTGGGTAGATAATCAACCAATCAATTGATTGGTTCCAGGACCACCATCATCCCGCCAGGCCCTTGGATATGAAAATCCAAAGATGTTAAAGTCACCTACAGTCAGCCCTCTATATCCAAGGATGGAGGTTTCACTGACACGGAGAGCCAACTGTATACCCAGGAGCACAACTCCTTGGTCAGAGGGCCCTTTATGCTTAACATTTTGAGGAGGCGCCAAACCATTTTCCACAGTGGCTGCGCCATTTTTCATTCCCATAAACAGTGCAAAAAGGTCTGTTTTCTCTTCTTATAAAGATTCCAATCATTGGCTTAGGACCCACCCTAGCCCGGGATGATCTCATCTTTATTTAATTACATCGCAATGCCCCTATTTCCAAATAAGGTCACACCAGGAGGAGGGTTAGGACTTGAACATACCTTCTTGAAAGCCACGGTTCAATCACAAGAAGGTGCAATATCTTTTTGTATACAGGAAATAGAAGCAGCTCCTGAGAACCATAACCAATTTAAGATAACTTCGATAACAAAGTGTCTTTTCCTTAAACTGTAGGAATTTCAGCTATTTGTGCAAAGGCAAAGCCATCAAGCTTTGAGTGGCAGCCAGACTGACTTGGCAGAACACTGGCGGGGATAAATTGGCTAATTTTAGTTCACAAATACAGCGTTTTAATAACCCTTAATAACTCACATAGTGACTTACTATTAAGTCTCCTGTAGATGTATACAGGCATGAAAAATTATGGCAGTGCCCGTCAGGTGCAAGAACTGAAGGAAAGACAAGAGCTTTCAATATTCCAAGACACTATGGCTTCTTTATGTTTCTTAGGACAGATATAGCCATTTGGCTGAGCCAGCTACTGTTTCCAACCTCTGATTCTCTTCTTCCTCCTATTTTAGAAGTTGGAAAGATCCTCTGCAGCTGTGGCTGCCAACTACGCTATTGGATTTCCAGGAATACGTTTGCTTTCCTGATAAAAGGGACGGACGAAACTTGGCTCCAGCCCTTCCCCGACCTCTTCCTGCCTTGAACACTGACATGACACAAGGAGCTGCAGCAGCCACTTTGTTGCACCGTGAAAGAAAGGCCAGGATGACCACAGAGTAGCTGGCTGGCTCTGATATATCCTTCACCCAGCAACAGCAGCTACCTACTTTCGGATTCCTTGTTTTGGAAGAAAATCACTTTGGAAGAAAGTCACTCAACTGATTCATTTCTTATGCTACTTAGACACAGCAGTACCATGCCACCATTACATTTATGGTTTCGTTTTGCCTGGCAATTCAAAAGCCCATTCCCCGAAGTCAAATCTTAATGGGCCCTTTGAGAATTGGTACCCCCAGGATTTCTTCTCTAATGAGTTCGAAACTCAAGGCTTAACAATAGAGATAAAAACAAATCTGACCCTGCCCCCCATCACAGGCTGATTGTCAAAGGGATCCCCTAAGTGCCACGGGGCCAATTACACCTCTGTTATCCCCGCGACTTTTTTCTCTTCTTATGAAGGACCAGACTAGAATCTCTGAATTCTGTTGGGATTTGGACCAACAACTGTCAGATGTTTTTAATCTTTCTCACAACGTGTATTCATTCATCCACTGTTGGTTCAAAATCCTACTCTTTATGCTCTCTTGGCACCTTTGGGGCAAGATACATTCTTCTGGACTGCCGTTAGAAGCAGAGACTGAAACAGTCACTTTCTTGGAAAGAAATTTAGCAAAATTTCTCAAAATTACAAATAAAGAGAATTTCTCTCCACCACCTGACCGTGGAGGCAGATGACCTGGGCGATTAGACGTTCCTGCCCAGGAGTTTCAGTTCTTGACTCAAAAATGCTGACATCAACGTACAGTGAGTTTGGATCTACTCTGCTGGTCAGGTGTCAGCGACTGAGTGCTCAGGCAGGCATATGATCTGGCTCTCCACGCGTCCAGTGGTGGCGGTGACATCGACCTGGGCAGAATTTTCCATGCTTTGTTGTTCGGTCGCTCAGTTGTGTCCAACTCTTTGCAACCCTGTGGACTGCAGCATGCCACGTTCCCCTGTCCTTCACCATCCCCGGAGTTTGCTCAGATGCGTGTCCGTTGAGTCAGTGATACTATCTAACCATCTCATCCTCTGTTGCCCCTTCTCCTTTATCCTTCAATTTTTCCCAGCATCAGGGTCTTTTCCAAGGAGTTGGCTCTTTCTATGCTCCCTTGTTTCCCGTCAGTTTTTATCCTTCTTACTGATTCCATAAGCTCCTCATAGTCTTCCAGTAAACCCCTTTGCAGTGTTAGCTAGCGTCTCTGTTGCTTGCAGTCAAGAGGCTTGGCTGATAGAACTTATATAGGCTGAGCATCTCTAAAAAGTGACAAGAGAACCTGGCAATGTGGCTGCCTCTGGAGAAGGCAACTGGGCCTCAGTCCGAGGTGGAAAGGATCCTGCCCTTCTGTTCTTCTGGACCTTTGGTAATTTAAAAATCAAATGCAGGGAAATCCCCAGCTGTCTGGTGGCTAGGGCTTTGTACTTTCACTGCTAGGGGCTGCGAATCATATGGAGCAGCCAAAAAAAAATTTTTTTTAATCAATATACATATTACTTTCTTTTTGGCCACATGAGGTCTCAGTTGCAACTCATGGGATCTAGTTCCCTGACCGGGGATCCATGGGAGCATGGAGTCTTAGCTTCTGGACCACCAGGGAAGTCCCATATTACTTTTTTTATGCATAAAAAAATTCGAAGACAAAAACATTCAAATGTTACGTTTAGTTCACATCATTGTCAGCTGGGTGGCACTCTTGGGGTTTCTTAGCGCCTATGTCAACTCGCTTTTCATAAAAATGAGTGCAAAGGAAAATATCCCTGGAAAGTCGTCGACGAGAAAGTCTTGTGTGTGTTTGTCTGGACTCCATCCCGCTAGGGGACAAGTGGCTGGGTTTTAAGTTACCTTCGTAGTTTAATGAGGATGACTTGACGGTCTAAAAGCAAAAAGAACAAAACTGAACGGCAGTGCGTGAGCTTTCCTATGTCTCTTTTGCTGCTGCTGCTGCGGCTAAGTCGCTTCAGTCATGTCCAACTCTGTGCAACCCCATAGATGGCAGCCCACCAGGCTCTTCCATCCATGGGATTTTCCAGGCAAGAGTACTGGAGTGGGGTGCCATCACCTTCTCTGATGTCTTGTTTAGCTTTAGAATTTAAATTTAGCAAAAGGAATTTTTTTAAAGCCCATTTTCTTATTTATGGGCCTTCCCAGTATTACTACCTCATCTGAACTCTTCGAGAGCTCACGGGGGTTGTTTCTCAAGTCTTATTTATTCCCACACATGGAGTCACTCATTCAATCAACAAACGTTTGTTCTCTGACCCACGTGTGCCTGGCAGCAGGGTAGATGAGGCATGGGCTGCCAGTAAATATTTCTCGCGGTTAGTAACCCAAGCTCAACTCAAATTAGCTTCAGCAAAGAAAGAATTTATGGACTTCTGTAAGTTTCAATGCAAATCAGCTTCAGGCATGGTTGGTTCCAGGGGCACACGCGATGACATCCATATTTAATCTTCATCTCTCAGCTAGGCTTTCTTCTGTGAAGGCTGCACCCACTCAAGCAGCTTCTCCCCGGAGATGGTAACAATGATGGCCTCCAACAACTCCAGAATTACCAGCCTAGCCACACAGGAGTCTTTTCCCCAAAAATTGCAGTGCAAGTGCTAAATTAGCTCTAAACTGGCCCATCTTGAGTCTCATGCTTTTGCTTGACTGAGAGATGCAACATGCTGATTGGCCAGTGCAGTCAAGGAGAGAGCAAGGTCAATCCCCATGAATCACAAGGATTAAGACGAGAGGGAGTTTGGGACGTCCCTGGCGCTCCATCTAGTCAAAGCTATGGTTTTTCCAGTAGTCATGTATGGATGTGAGAGTTGGACTATAAAGAAAGCTGAGCGCTGAAAATGATGCTTTTGAACTATAGTGTTGGAGAAGACTCTTGAGAGTCCCTTGGACAGCAAGGAGATCCAACCCCAGTCAGTCCTGAAGGAAATCAGTCCTGAATATTCAGTGGAAGGACTGATGCTAAAGTTGAAACTCCAATACTTTGGCCACCTGATGCAAAGAACTGACTCCTTTGAAAAGACCCTGATGCTGGGAAAGATTGAAGGCAGGAGAAGGGGACAACAGAGGATAAGATGGTTGGGTGGCATCACCGACTTGATGGACATGAGTTTGAGCAAGCTCTGGGAGTTGGAAATGGACAGGGTAGCCTGGTGTGCTGCAGTCTGTGGGGTCGCAGAGTTGGACACCACTGAGCGACTGAATTGAACTGAACTGGCGGTCCAGTTGTTAAGACTCAACATTTCTACTGCAGGGGGCAATACTTAAGTCATTCAGTCATGTCTGACTCTTTGCAACCCCATGGACTGGGCCATAGGGATTCTCCAAGCAAGAATACTGGAGTGGGTTGCCATGCCCTCCTCCAGGGGATCTTCCCACCCCAGGGATCGAACCCAGGTCTCCTGCATTGCAGGCAGATTCTTTACTGTCTGAGCCACCAGGAAAGCCTCACAGGGGGCATAGGTTCCCCTACGGCTGTTAGTGGGAGCAGCTCTGCTGGGAGCAACCTGCCCAGACTTGCCACCCACATACCTTAGGACATGGCATCACCTATCCTGAGTATAACTCCCACCGGGGATATGCACAAAAATGCCCACCGTGATGACACGTGTGAAGGTAGAGGCAGGGATGAGGAGCATCGCTAGGAAAGTTCATTGGTAAAATGTGGTGAATGCACAAATAGATTCAAGGGATTAGAGCCAATAGACAGAGTGGGGATTAGTCTCCTATTCTCTTTTGGTCTCTGTACAGCTATAGAATCCACATTCTAATATGGTGCTCAATAAGGGTATGAATTTCATATTACTGTCATTCATCCATGCTCAGTCGCTTCAGTCATGTCTGACTCTGTGACCCTATGGACTGCAGCCCACCAGGCTCCTCTGTCTATGGGATTTTCCCAGCAAGAAGACTGGAGTGGGTTGCCATGCCCTCCTCCAGGGGATCTTCCTGACCCAGGAATCGAACCCACGTCTCCTGAATCTCCTGCACTGCAGGCAGATTCTTTACCACTCTCAATTATCATCATCATTATTTCATTGACCTAAAGCATTTCTTAGGTGCAGTTCAGTGAATTCTCTTTGAACCGTAAGGATTGGGCCTATAATGGAAGCTATAATCCTTAGGGCTCTTTAGTTACAAATCACAGAAAACTAAATTAAGCCCCGCCCCCCAAAAGCCTAAATTAAGCAAAACAAGATGGAATATATTGGTAGGCTGTGGGGGAATTTATTGACTTAAAAGAAAAGCTGAAGAACCAGGCTTCTTGAAAAACCAGGACCTGGGGCTAGGAAACCAGTTGGTAGGAACTAATGAGCACTAGAATCGGTGATTAATTGTGGTTTACAGAGCAGGGAGGCTACATTTACACAAAAGCCTCCTCTGGGGAAGCCACGTTAGAATGGGCACCAGGGCAGTCCTCTCAAGGAAGTGACATTTCAGCAAGAATGGACGACGAGAAGGAGCTGGCAATGCGAAGACCCTGGAGGAGAGTATCTCAAGGGAAATTCCCTGGAAAGAGAATCTTTGAGAAACACAAAGTGGGGCTGGACAAGTTGGACTATAATGGAAGAGGCAGAGAATGTATGAAATAAAATCAGAGGCCAGGGTGCCATCATGCAGGATCTTGGAGGCCATGGTAGAGAGGTTTTCTCCTGTTTGTTATGGAAAACCAGTGGAGAATTTTAAGTGAGAGTCTGGTATGATTTTGGAGAAGGCAATGGCACCCCACTCCAGTACTCTTGCCTGGAAAATCCCATGGACGGAGGAGCCTGGTAGGCTCCAGTCCACGGGGTACTGAGCGACTTCACTTTCACTTTTCACTTTCATGCATTGGAGAAGGAAATGGCAACCCACTCCAGTGTTCTTGCCTGGAGAATCCCAGGGATGGGGGAGCCTGGTGGGCTGCCGGCTATGGGGTCGCACAGAGTCGGACACGACTGAAGCGACTTAGCAGCAGCAGCAGCTGGTATGATTTACTTTTTCCGATCCACCTGACTGCTGGGTAGGAAATTGGTTGCAGTGGGCACGGATGAAGGCAAGGAGATCGAGAGATGGGGAGCTGGTGCCCACAGAGCTGACCAAGCCCAGACGTGGGGTGGGAGGGAGGAGAGGACAAAGCCCAGTCCTCACTTCCGTGCTTATAAAGCCAAATGGAAAGGCGGTGGGTTTCAATGGAGCTGTCAAGCGTTCTGTTTCAGACAATATGACAATGGCTGGAGACACATGCTTAGGAAACGTAAACGAGCAGACATAAGTGGGGAAGTCGTCATCAGCAAGATGCCAATTAAAATCTTGGCACCAAACAAAATCATATAGGAGGGCAGAATCCGGGACCCAAATCCAGGGGTCATCCAAGGTCCACAGACACGAAAAAGTGAAAGTCGCCCAGGCATGTCCTGCTCTTGTGACCCCAGGGACTATACAGTCCATGGAATTCTCCAGGCAAGAGTACTGGAGTGGGTAGCCTTTCCCTTCTCCAGGGGATCTTCCCACCCCAGGGACCAAACCCAGGTCTCCCGAATTGTAAGGCGATTCTTTACCAGCTGAGCCTCAAGGAGTCTTACCTGGAGCCACCTGGATCTCTCCCGCCTGGATCCTATCCTAGATGTCCTTCCCAGGGACGCCACCATTTCTCTGCTCCTTATTTTAGTAAAGTTTCTTGAAGGTGTATGTGTAGCTCCCGACTCCCCCTTTTACACCTCCCTCTCTCTTCTCAACCCACCCCGATCAGGCTGAAGTATTTATGTTTTAGAATTTAGTGAAAACCATTCCATTTATAACAGGGCAAGTGGTTCCTGGATATGAAAAAACAGATCCCAATTTCCCATCAAGAACTTATTCTAAGCCCTGAAACATACATGCTTGCCCTGCCCCAGGGCCTTCGCTCTTACCATTCTCTCTTTCTGGAACATTCCTTCCCCCAGATAATGGCCTCTGTCTCTCTCTCTCCCTTATGTTTTTGCTTAAACGGCATCTTCTCAGTGAGGTCTCCATTCCCCCTTTTAATTTTTCTCCATGTGTTCTATTCATTCATTGATTCATTGTTTCACTGATCATCCTAGGGGTTTCTGTCCTGCATATTTCTGTATTCCGAGCACCTTGAACAGTGCTGGCACATAGTGGGCACTCAAAAAATATCTGTTGAATGATTAACGGAATGAACAAATGGACCAGATCGGGAAGGGGACACTGGCCTTCAGGGAACACACCGGACTTTGATAACAACTCTAGGAGATTTCATCCTGGACAGGCCTCAGTAGGAGTCTTGGGGAAGGTCAAAAGGTCAAAGTCCCGATTGTTCTCAGCGGTGCTTTTACCAGCTTCGCCATTTTACACCAGCCCCTTGAAGTCCCCAGGGCCCGGTCCACCGCCCTTCCTTGACATTCCTCAGCTCTGAAGTCCCCACCCCCTTTCAACACCCGGAGAGTTCTTTCTGCAGATGGAATGAACTGAATCATATTTTCCATGTTAGTAACAGGGCCCAAGAATGCTGATGACTCAGAAGACCAAGAGCGCCCCGCTAGGGCCGCGGAATGCAGCTCTCCAAACAGCCACCAGGGGGCGCCATTCCTCCACGGAGTCGGGCGCTGGCCGCTCTCCAAGCCGCTGAATAAAGAGAGCAGCCAGGAGGCTTTTGCCCGTTTGTAGCCTTGGGTGTGCCACGCGGATGTCTAGGCGAGCTCTGGCAGCTGGTCGGAGAGCTTGCTCTGCTGCCTGAAAAGAAGTTGATGGCACAGGTCCTCTCTTGCCTTTAATTATAGACAAGCGTTCAGACCCAGACTTAGGCAGTTTTCTGGCTGTATGACCCTAACCATGCCACTTCACGTTCAGGAACCTGGGTTGCCTCCTTCCTAAACTACTGATAACCATGGGATCCTGTGGCTGTGAGGATACAGAGTGATACACTTTACAGGTGTCAAGGATTGAATCTGAAACGGGAGATGGCGACCTGATCAGAGGTTATTACCATGGCAATTGACCCAGCAGTGATTCTCAAAGCCTGTTCCAAGGACCAGCGGCACCTGGAGCGTCGCTGCCCCTACCCAGACCTTTTGATGAAATTATGGGGTGGGCCTTTGAGTGTTCAGTAAAGCTTCTCGGTGATTCTGATGGTGCTCAAGTTGGTTCAGAGAGGTAAAGAGATTTCCCCTAAACCACATTTGTTTGAAAAGTGGAGCTGAAATTGAATTTCAGCTCTCTCTCTCTCTCTCTCTCTCTATTGTCTTACTGACTGCAAACCTTGTGGTGTGTATGCGTGCATGCATTTATGCATCGCATGAGATGCTGAAATTCACAACCACCCCTTGGAGTTCTCTTTCAGGATAGTTTAAAGCTTTTTATTCTCAAAGCTGACTGTACATTAGAATCAGCTGGAGTTTTTTTTTTTTTTTCTCTTTCTTTTTTGGCTGCCCAGTGTGGCATGTGGGATCCTAGTGGCCAAATAGAGATCACCCAGTGCCCCCTGCCTTTGAAGCACAGAATCCTGACCACCAGGGAAATCCCTGGAGATCTTTAAAAACTGTCTCAATGTCTGGTCCTCTCCCAGACCAATTAATCCAGAATTTCCTGAAGCATCTGTGCTTTTACAAGCTCCTCAGGTAATCCTGACACCCAGTGAGGATTGAAATCCCCAGCCAAGAAGCACCTGACTTGCTATTTATTAGTAAAGCCTCCAGCTTTGGGTAGATAGGAAAGTGCTGGAATCAGAAGGAGGCCAGGGGTCAGAGCCTGGTTCCTTCATCTGAAGAATCAGAATTGAGATGCAGGCTTCTCCTGGGTTGTGTGTGGAAGAAACTAGAGAAACTCCAGAAAGCTCCTGGCCTGGGCCTTGGCTGGGGGAAGAATTGGTAAAAGGACAGCAAACAGTTAAGTGTTGGCGGCATGCAAAGCACTGTGCACACCCCCTGACAAGCCCCCATCTCACCTAATCCTCACCAAGACCCCATTTCATAGCTGAAGACCCCATCTCTGGGTCTGGCCACCTCCGGGTCTCTTCACAGAGCCAGGACTCCCAGGCCCTGGACTGAAAAGCAGGCTGGGACTGGGGTGTGGCAAGGAGGCATCCAGAAGGCAGCATTTAAGGAGGCGCTGACACTCAGGGTCATGTGAGCATTGAGCGGATGCCTAAGAGCAAGTGCCTCCTTAAATGTGGGGCCCTGGGCCTCGCTGGACTCCCTGGGGTCCCAGCCCGGCTCCAGAGGCCGCCTTCTGAAGTCGCTAGGGTGGATCTCACTCAGAATGAAGGACGAGTGGCCTGGCCAGGCCAGGCGAAGGCAGCCTTGTTAAATAAAAAGCCTACGTTTTGTTACCATAACGGAATTTTCCTCCCCTTAAGCAGAAAACAAATTAATATATAAAAGGCAGAATGCACATCAGGAAGATACTTTAATAATTAATAAGTGATGCACGGTGGGCTCCACAGTGTCGCACTGTTAGAAATTTACATTTGGGGCCCGTAAGGCAGACTTTTCAAAGTCTACATTATACTGTCCTTAGAATGAATGAACACATGAACAAATAAAGGCACAGTTTACTAAGTACCTAGCAGTGAGCTTCAGGGGACACGGAGAACAAAGGGATTCCACAGCTGATGTCTCTACTCAAGAAACTGAGAGCCTCTGGGGAGAAAAGCACCGTAACTCAGACTCACATGCAGGTTGCGTAGCTGGAGAAACAAAGTAGTGGATCCTCCTTCTAAAGCTCTTTACTTTTTAAAGATTTATTTATCGGCTATGCTGGGTCTTCCTTGCGGAGGTCGAACCAATCACCACTGGCCAATGACTTAGTCATGCCTGTGTGATCAAGCCTCCATAAAACGCCCAGAGGACAGCTCTGTAGTCCTTTCTCAGACAGCTTCCACGTAGGGAACCAGAAGGCCATTGTGCCATTGTGCGAGGTCCCGCACCCCACAAGGACAGAGGCTTCCTTGTTTGGGACCTGGCTCCTTGTCTCTCTTCATCTGGCTGTTGATGATGCGTCGGTGCTCATTGGTGTCTGACTCTTTGCGACTTCATGGACCGTAGCCCGCCAGACTCTTCTGTCCATGGGATTCTCTGTCCATGGGATTCTCCAGGCTGGGATTCTCCAGGCAAGAATACTGGAGTGGGTTGCCATGCCCTCCTCAAGGGGATCTTCCCCACCCAGGGAGGAAACCCTTGTCTCTTATGTCTCCTGCATTAGCAGGCGGGTTCGGGTTCTTATCACTAGCGCCAAAGAAAAAAAGAAAGGTGGGTGTATGTCAGAGGTGACAGCCTGGAACAGGGAGACTGGATTCTACAATGAATTCATTCTTCCCAGTGTGGTACGCTGAAGAAGCTGAAGTTGAACGGTTCTATGAAGACCTACAAGACCTTTTAGAACTAACACCCAAAAAGATGTCCTTTTCATTATAGGGGACTGGAATGCAAAAGTAGGAAGTCAAGAAACACCTGGAGTAACAGGCAAATTTGGCCTTGGAATACGCAATGAAGCAGGGCAAAGACTAATAGAGTTTTCCCAAGAAAATGCACTGGTCATAGCAAACACCCTCTTCCAACAACACAAGAGAAGACTCTATACATGGACATCACCAGATGGTCAACACCGAAATCAGATTGATTATATTCTTTGAAGCCAAAGATGGAGAAGCTCTATACAGTCAACAAAAACAAGACCAGGAGCTGACTGTGGCTCAGATCATGAACTCCTTATTACCAAATTCAGACTTAAATTGAAGAAAGTAGAGAAAACCACTAGACCATTCAGATATGACCTAAATCAAATCCCTTATGATTATACAATGGAAGTGAGAAATAGATTTAAGGGCCTAGATCTGATAGATAAAGTACCTGATGAACTATGGACAGAGGTTCGTGACATTGTACAGGAGACAGGGATCAAGACCATCCCCATGGAAAAGAAATGCAAAAAAGCAAAATGGCTGTCTGAGGAGGCCTTACAAATAGCTGTGAAAAGAAGAGAAGCAAAAAGCAAAGGAGAAAAGGAAAGATATAAACATCTGAATGCAGCGTTCCAAAGAATAGCAAGAAGAGATAAGAAAGCCTTCTTCAGCGATCAATGCAAAGAAATAGAAGAAAACAACAGAATGGGAAAGACTAGGGACCTCTTCAAGAAAATCAGAGATACCAAAGGAAATTTTCACGCAAAGATGGGCTCGATAAAAGACAGAAATGGTATGGACCTAACAGAAGCAGAAGATATTAAGATGAGGTGGCAAGAATACACAGAAGAACTGTACAAAAAAGATCTTCACGACCAAGATAATCACAGTGGTGTGATCACTGACCTAGAGCCAGAAATCCTGGAATGTGAAGTCAAGTGGGCCTTAGGAAGCATCACTATGAACAAAGCTAGTGGAGGTGATGGAATTCCAGTTGAGCTATTCCAAATCCTGAAAGATGATGCTGTGAAAGTGCTGCACTCAATATGCCAGCAAATTTGGAAAACTCAGCAGTGGCCACAGGACTGGAAAAGTTCAGTTTTCATTCCAATCCCAAAGAAAGGCAATGCCAAAGAATGCTCAAACTACTGCACAATTGCACTCATCTCACACACTAGTAAAGTAATGCTCAAAATTCTCCAAGCCAGGATTCAGCAACATGTGAACCATGAACTTCTGATGTTCAAGCTGGTTTTAGAAAAGGCAGAGGAACCAGAGATCAAATTGCCAACATCTGCTGGATCATGGAAAAAGCAAGAGAGTTCCAGAAAAACATCTATTTCTGTTTTATTGACTATGCCAAAACCTTTGACTGTGTGGATCACAATAAACTGGAAAATTCTGAAAGAGATGAGAATACCAGACGACCTGATCCGCCTCTTGAGAAATTTGTATGCAGGTCAGGAAGCAACAGTTCGAACTGGACATGGAACAACAGATTGGTTCCAAATAGGAAAAGGAGTAGGTCAAGGCTGTATATTGTCACCCTGTTTATTTAACTTATATGCAGAGTACATCATGAGAAACGATGGACTGGAAGAAGCACAAGCTGGAATCAAGATTGCCAGGAGAAATGTCAATAACCTCAGATATGCAGATGACACCACCCTTATGGCAGAAAGTGAAGAGGAACTCAAATGCCTCTTGATGAAAGTGAAAGAGGAGAGTGAACAAGTTGGCTTAAAGCTCAACATTCAGAAAACGAAGATCATGGCATCCGGTCCCATCACTTCATGGGAAATAGATGGGGAAACAGTGGAAACAGTGTCAGAGTTTATTTTGGGGGGCTCCAAAATCACTGCAGATGGTGACTGCAGCCATGAAATTAAAAGATGCTTACTCCTTGGAAGGAAAGTTATGACCAACCTAGATAGCATATTCAAAAGCAGAGACATTACTTTGCCAACAAAGGTTCGTCTAGTCAAGGCTATGGTTTTTCCAGTGGTCATGTATGGATGTGAGAGTTGGACTGTGAAGAAGGCTGAGCGCCGAAGAATTGATGCTTTTGAACTGTGTTGTTGGAGAAGACTCTTGAGAGTCCCTTAGACTGCAAGGAGATCCAACCAGTCCATTCTGAAGGAGATCAGCCCTGGGATTTCTTTGGAAGGAATGATGCTAAAGCTGAAACTCCAGTACTTTGGCCACCTCATGCGAAGAGTTGACTCATTGGAAAAGACTCTGATGCTGGGAGGGATTGGGGGCAAGAGGAGAAGGGGATGATAGAGGATGAGATGGCTAGATGGCATCACTGACTCAATGGACATAAGTCTGAGTGAACTCCGGGAGTTGGTGATGGACAGGGAGGCCTGGCGTGCTGTGATTCATGGGGTCGCAAAGATTCAGACAGGACTGAGCGACTGATCTGATCTGATCTGATCTGAGTGTGGTAAGCACTGCAGAGAAACGGAAAAGGAGTCAAGGGAGATTCAAACTGCAAAAGGGGGGACTAACTTAGCTGGAGGTGGCCACAGCGGGCCTTTGGGGGAAAATTCTGTGGAAGTGGAGAACCAGATAAGTCCGTGCTGATCAGGCTCAGAGGAAGGCAAAGCAGGGCCTCATGCAGAGGAAAGCGCCAGAAGGCCACGGGGAAGGAAGCAGCAGGAGCTTGGTTTTAGGAACTAACAGTAAACGTAGCCCCACTGAGACGCAGGGAAGAGTGCGAGAGGACAGCCTGGCTCGGAGCAGCGGCCTGAGGTTCATGGGCCTGAGACAGCCCTAGTGTGGCCATGCGAATTTTGGGCTGTTGCATGGTTTTTTTTTTTTCATTAGTTATATATTTATTTTTGTAATGATTGAAATTTTTGTATGATTTTTTTTTCTGTTTATTTATTTTACAATATTGTATTGGTTTTGCCATACATTGACTTGAATCCTCCATGGGTGTACATGTGTTCCCCATCCTGAACCCCTCTCCCACCTCCCTCCCCCATGTTTTTTAAAAGTGGACTAAGTTGTGGGGTTTTTTTAAAAGTGTTCTCCAGAAAAATCTAGACTTCAGATTTTTTTAAAAAATCATAAGATCTGGCCATACTGGGCTCACGTTTCTGAGTAGTAGCTAACAGCTGGAGCTAAAGAGCACTGGAGGAGGTTTTAACTTCTGAAGTTGAAACTGAGTTGCTTGTTGGCCTTAAAATGTTATGTGTTGTGTTCACTCGCTCAGTCATGTCCAACTCTTTGGGACCCTAGCCCACCAGGCTCCTCTGTCCATGGAATTTTCCAGGCAAGAATACTGGAATGGGTTGCCATTTCCTACTCCAAGGCATCTTCCCAACCCAGGGATCAAACCTGTGTCTCTTGGGCCTCCTGTATTGGCAGGCAGATTTTCGTGCTTTCTTCCAGTTTCTATGGTCTATTTGTTTTTAACCATTACATCTTTGATAGCCAAGGAATAAGGCATGAATCCAGCACCGTTCTTTCCCAAATAGCTACTGTTTTGAGGATTATTTACTGAATTAGACATCTTTTCCCCCTGATTTAATGCGTCACTTCTGTTATGAGAATTCCATACATACTTGTGTCTCTTTGTGGCTCAACTCTTTTATACGTTCTTTCATATCCTTTGTAGCGGTAAAGAATCCACCTGCTAATGCAGGAGACTCAGGTTCAATCCCTGGCCTGGGAAATCCCATGGACAGAGAAGCCTGATGGGCTACAGTCTATCGGGTGGCCAAGAGTCGGACACGACGTAATGACTGAACAACAAACAAAGTTTCTTTTTTTTTTTTTTTTACAGTTCAATAGCTTTTAATATATTCACAGAGATGTACAACATTGATTTGAGAACATTTTCATTACCCCAGAAAGAAATGCTATTGTTGCTTCCAAATTCTCTTATCCCCCAACCCTGCTGCTGCTGCTGCTAAGTCGCTTCAGTCGTGTCCGACTCTGTGCGACCCCATAGCCGGCAGCCCACCAGGCTCTGCCGTCCAGGCAGAACAGATTCTCCAGGCAAGAACACTGGAGTGGGTTGCTATTTCCTTCTCCACAAACAAAGTTTCATAGTTTTCTTCTTAAAGGTTAGGTGCCTATCGACTTAATTGGTTTTATTATTATTGTTAACTAGATTTTAAAATGTATATGTATGTATATTTTTTTGTATGTATATTTTTTGTATAAGAATATGAGTAACAGAGAAGAGTATGTTAATCATTTATACTGCTAGTTTTTAAAAAATTATATTTATTTCTAATAGTTTTTCTGTTTAGTGTTTTGGCTTTTATGTTCGCTTTTTTTTCTTTATGTTCGCTTTTCATATTTTACAAGTAACATGATACCATTATTAAAGAATCAAACCATGTCAACAACAACAACAAAGAACATTAGGTTCTGGACTCCCAGGCTGGGTCTTGTCGACAGTGTCGAGGATTTTGGAAGAGGAACTTCCTTGGTGATCCAGTGGCTAAGACTCTGTGCTCCCAGTGCTGGGGGCCAGGTTCCATCTCTGGTCAGGGAACTAGATCTCACACGCTGCAACGAAGAATTCCTATGTTGAAACTAGAGATCCCAGGTGCCATAACAAAGATCAAAGATCTTGCATGCTGTGACTAAGACCCAGCACAGGAAATAATTTTTTTTTTTAAGAATTTTGGTTCTCACTTCAGCAGCACATATACTAAAAGTGGAATGATACAGAGAAGATTAACATGGCACCTGCACAAGGATGACACACAAATTCGTGAAGTGCTCCATATTTTTATGGAAGCTACCTAGATATCTATTGACAGATGCATGGATAAAGAAGTCGTAGTACATATACACAATGGAATATTACTCAGCCATAAAAAGGAACACATTTGAGTCAGTCCTAATGAGGTGGATGAACCTAGAACCTATTATACAGAGTGAAGTAAGTCCAAAAGAGAAAGCATATATACAGAATCTAGAAAAATGGTACTGAAGAATTTACGTACGGGGCAGCAATGGAGAAACAGACATGGAGAATAGACTTATGGACATGGGGAGAGGGGAGGGGAGGTGAGATGGATGGAGAGAGTAACGTGGAAACTCACATCACGATATGTAAAATAGATAGCCAACGGGAATTCGCTGTATGGCTCAGAAAACTCAAACAGGGGCTCTGGATCAACCTAGAGGGGTGGGATGGGGAGGGAGATTGGAGGGAGGTTCAAGAGGGAGGGGATACATGTATACCTATGGCTGATTCATGTTGAGGTTTGACAGAAAACAACAAAATTCTGTAAAGCAATTATCCTTCAATAAAAAATAAACAAATTAAAAAAAAAGAAAAGAAATTTTGCAAGAGATCCAAAGTGCAGTGAAAAGGCAGGATTTAGACATGGGGAGAAACAAAATCCTCAGGTCACGCTAGGTATGGAGAAGGTACAGGACTGTGATGTGGGGGAAAGTGTAGCTGTGAGGGGACTAGGAAAGGAGCCATACGTGAAGGTCCAGGGATAAAATGATGGTGGTTCTGTCCAGGGTTGGGGCATCGGGACGGGGTAGAGGCCCATGCAGTGTCCTTAACACCTGGACTTATACAGAATTAGGCAGCTTTTGCTTTCGTTCCGCTCAAAACAACAGAAATTTATCGTCTCACAGTTCTGGAGCTCAGAAGTCCAGAATCAGTGTTACTGGGTCAAAATCAAGGTGTCACAGAGCTGGAGGCTCTTGCCCCTTCCAGCTTCTGAGGCAGCTGGCTTTCCCTGGCTTGCAGCCACATCACTCCAGTCTCGGCATCTGTGGTCACATGGTCTCCTCTCTGTCTTCAAGTCTCCCACTGCCTTTCTGTTAGAGGGATGCATACATGAGGTTGCAGTCAGGGCCCACCTGGAAAACCCAGGATAATCTCCGCATCTTGAAATCCTCCTCCATTTAATCGCATCCGGACTTGTCCCCTTTTCCAAATAAGGAAACATTTACAGGTTCTGATATCTTTAGGGGCCATCAATCAACCTACTACACTTCCCCTCTCTGACCTTTGACTTTTCTCATCTGTAACCTTTCACACAGGCTTTTATGTATTTGGAGAACAGTGTCCAGACAGGACAAGACAGCATGTTTTTCTTATCCTTACCCACCCCTCAGTTATAGGTAACTCACAGCTCTCCTACGCACCTCTTCAGCCCAACACACTCCCTGCCCAGGAATGGAGCCCACACATGCCTTCTTTTATTCCTTCTGGAAATGTACCGACCCTCTACAATCTGCCAGACTGTAGCTCTCTGGGCACACAGCAGTGGTAAAAACAGACAGAAATCAGGACTTCCCTAGTGGCCCAGTAAGTAGCTAAGACTCCACGATCCTAATGCAGGTGGCCCGGTTTCCATCCCTGGCTGGGGAATTAGACCCTAAACACTGCAGCTAGGAGTTTACAAGACACAACCGAAGATCCTTCCTGCTGCTGCAAAGATGGAAGACCCTGTGTGCTGCAAATAAGAGCCAGTGCAGCCAAATAAATAAAAACAAATGTTAAAAAAAAAAACAAAAAAAACAGTGGGAAGTGGGAGGGAGGCTAAAGAGGGAGGAGACACATGTGTACTTATGGCTGACTCATCTTGATGTATGGCGGAGGCTAACACCATATTGTGAGGCAGTTTTCCTTCAATGAAAAATTTTGGAAAAAATCAAAACATAAATCCCTGGTGCTCGTGGAGCCGACCTTCCACTGGTGGTGGAGCAGGTAAGGCGACAGACGCTTGCTTGGGCTGCCACAGTGAAGTCCCACCGACTGTGGGGCTTAAACCACGGACATGTACTGTCTCACAGTTCTGGAGACAACAAGTCCAAAATCAGTGTGTGGGCACGGAGGGAGAAGGACTTTTTTCTGGGCCTTTCCCCCTGGTTGGTAGATGGCCATCTTTTCCTTGCCTCTGTTTACCTCATCTTCCCACTGTGCGTGTCTCTCTGTGTCTAAATTTCCTTTCTGGGACTTCCCCCGGAAATCCAGTGGTTAAGACTCCACACTTCCAAAGCAGGAGGTGTGGGTTTGATCCCTGGAGGGGGAACAAAGATCCCACATGCCTGTGAGGTGTGGCCAAAAGATTGAAAAAAAAAAAAAAAAAAAGGAGGGGGGGTACCACTGCCAGGAAAGATGCCTGGGTACTTTCTGTTAGCTGGTGGTAGTCATTGCCTCTGGGGAGGGCATCAAAAGATTGGAGAAACTTAATTTTTCCCTGGATACCTTTCTATATTTTAATTCTGTACCCTGTGTATTCATTTCCTATTCAAAATCATGCAGATTAACATAATATATGCATTATATCTTTGTTAGGCAGCATGAAGGTTTCCGACCTCACGCTAACAGCACATACCGTCCTTGAAAGGTTGAGAATTCTCAGTCTGTTCTCTGCTGGATGATGTCAGCAGAAGCCGGGTGACCTTGAGTGTCGATTTCAGCGGTGGTGTCTTTTCAGACACCAGCAACAGTCACTGCCCGCTACAAGGCGTTTCTGGGTTTATGAGGCTAAGAGCCTCTTTACTTATCATGATCTCATCTACTCGACAGTGTTGGAGGTAACTGGGGCATCGGGGCAGGCCAGAACATGTCCAAAGTGACATAACTAGAAAATGCCCAAGCCAGGCTTGAACGCACACGTCTTTCTAAGCTGCTTTCCCACGGCTTGAAGTGACCATCTTTTGAGGACGTCTGAGGCTGTCCATCAACAGAGGTTTAGGTTTGTGAAGCGCTTCTGTGGTCATCGTGTTGGTAAATCCAGTCAATGGTCTGTTCTCAGGCTGCAGCCAACTTGACCGATCAGGAGCATTTGGTGAGGTGGCTGACTCCTCCTCCTTCAGACACGTTCTCCCCTAGGGTTCTAGGAAGTACCTCTAGACTGGTTCTCCTCCCAGCTCACCGGACACTTCTTGGCATCTTTAGGAGTTCACTGTCAGGACCAAATATTCCGACCGTGGAGAGCCTCAGGGATTGGCCCTTGGACCTGTGTCTTGTCCCTAGAACCTCCAGTTCTAGGAAATCTCATCCCCTATCATGCCTTTCAGTTCAGTTGCTCAGTCCTGTCTGACTCTTTGAAACCCCATGGACTGCTGCACGCCAGGCTTCCCTGCCCATCACCAACTCCCGGAGCTTGCTCAGACTCATGTCCATCGAGTCGCTGATGCCATCCAACCATCTACTGTCTATACGCTGATGCCTCTTCCTACATTTATACCTCCAGCTCAAACTCCCCCTTCCCCCCACTCACCACCCTGGCTATTCAACTGCTTCCTTGCCATCTACCGGTAAGACTAAGAGCCCTTCATCCCCTCTTCTGTCCTCCCCCAACCCATTCCCCCCTTTACCTCCACATCTCTGCCACACCAACCCCATCTTCTCAGCAACCCAGGCCCTCAAACCTTGGAGTCATCCACTCCTCTCCCACCCCACACAAACCCTATCAGCTGGACTTTCCAAGCAGATCTAGAACCTTACCCCTTCTCTCCATCTCCTCAGTCTCCACTCTGATCTGGGCCACCTTCACCTGGGGCCTGAAATAGCCCAACAGCCTCTCCACTGGACTCCCTCCTCTTGCCCTCGCCCGTCACTTGGTCTACTTGCAGCCGCAAAGCCAGAGGCGATCCTTCAGAGTAAGCCAGCCTGTGTCTCTCCTCTACTGAAAAGCTGCCAGTGGTTCCCTGTCTCATTGAGGATAACGGCGGAGCTCCTGGGACTTCCCTGGTGGTCCGAGGGTTAGGAATCCACCTTGCAATGCAGGGGACATGAGTTCGATCCCTGTTTGGGGAACTAAGATCCCACATGCTGCGGAGCCATGATGCCCGCACGCTGCAGTTAGAGTCCATGAACTAGAACTAAAGATCTCGCCCGATGCAACTAAGACCCAAAGCAGCCAAACTAGAAAACAAACTGAGCTCCTTAAAATGGTCCCAATGGCCGTCTTGTTCCTCCCTCCCTCGGCGACCTCCGACCTCCTCTGCTGCTCTTTCCTGCCCTGGTATAAATCCTTCCAGCCCTTCTCCAACACCCAGTACCCAGCACCTACACTTGCAGGAAGCTCTCAGGGTGGGCCTTCCTCCTCCCCATGCCTTTGTGCTTCTTAACTTCATGCTACGGATGTTTGGGGCTGGTTAGTTAGCTTTGTTGTAGGGATAGGGGGTGGGGGGGTGCATTTCAGGAAGGTCACCAGCATTCCCGGCCTCTCCGTACTGGCTGTCCACAGCATCTCCATATCTCAAGAAATTGCCACGTGTCCTCTGGTGGGGGCAAAATCTCTAGGCGGGGAACCGCGGCCCTTCCTGTAATGTATTCCCCAGATACCCTTGTGCCTCCTCCCTCATCTCCTTGGGGCCTCCACTCAGCTGTCACCTCCTTTTGGAGGTCTCTGTCCTCCCCAATTATCACTGCTGCCCACCACAAAGTCCCTGGGTCCCTTCCTGCTATATTTGTCCCCATAGCACTTATCACCATTTCCTGTTATTATCTGTCTCTTCTCCCTAGACTGTCAGCTTCAAAGAATATTTGCCAAATTCACTGCTGTACCCCCAGCACTTACAGAAAAACCTGGCACACAGTAGGCACTCAGTAGATGCTTCTTGAAAGAACAAATCCATGTCAGGCTTTGTAACAGATGCATGAGCATTAGACCTTGACCCTGACAGACTTACACTCCAGGCCGGGTGCGGGAAGTAAAGAGACAAATGTCTCAGTGCAGTGGCAGGTGGTGGCAAGTGCCAGGAAGAAAAACAAGCGTGTGTCTTGGTTTCCTAGGCTGTGAACAAAGTTCCACAAACCCGGCGGCTTAAAGCAATAGAGCCTTATTGTCTTGCCCTCCTAGAGGCCAGAGGTCTGAATCCAAGGTGTCGGTGGGGACGTGCGGGGGGCGGGGAATCCTTCCTTGTCTCCTCCTCGCTTCTGCTGGTTTCCCAGCTCTCTTGGGCATTCCGAGGCTTGTAAATCCTGCAGACCAACCCTCCGTCTACCCAAGGCCTTCTCCCTGTGCGTCTCCACAGCACCTTCTCTCTGTGCATGTCTGTCCAAAGGTCCCTTTTGAATAAGAGCACCGCGCTTCTTAGATGAGGGCGCACCCCCATGACCCCATTCCGTTTTGATCTCTGTACAGATCCTACTTCCCCAGAGGCCACATTCTCAGCTGGGGGTGGGTGGGGGGGTGGGCAATCCATTACGTTTCTTGGCGGGGACAACGCAGTTCAGCCCCTAAAGTGGGGCGTGGGTTGAGAGGGTGCTGGCAAGGCTTCTGAGTTGCTGGCATTTGAGCGGAGTCCTGAATGAGCAGGGGGTGAGTCCTGTGGCTTTTTGAGGGAAGAACATTCCAGGCACAGGGAACAGCCAGTGCAAAGCGGCAGCCAGGGTACCTACCTCAAAATGCTGGGAGGATTCAGTGGCTTAATATATGAAAACCTTTGATTTGAGCCTCACCTGGGGACCAAAAAACAGTCAGCAGGCAGTTAACATGAGTTATTATTACTATTACTATTATTTATCCTTTTAACAGTCTCTAACGTGACGTCTGCTCTGGACCTGGTAGGCTCCTAGGGCCGGGGATACACTTTGAACTAGCCAGACAGCACCCTGTCTTTTTGGGGCTGAACGTCTAGCTGGGGGAGACCAAGAATCCAGTAAGTCAGCAGAGAACAGCTTGTGGTGTGATTGCTGACAGCCCCAGGGCTCAGTGCAACAGGGTGATGTCATACAGGGTGACTGCTGGGTGGGGCTGGGGCGCCTCCACTGGTTAAAGCCCTTTGGGAGGAGGTGACCTTGGAGCTGAAGGTTCTTTCCTCCAGGGGACGTTCGTGGAGAAAGGTCCACTGGTCAGGTCAAGAGCCATGACTAGGCTGCCATTGGCCATGGCAGGGGTGCCCCAAAGGTGAGAATTTAATGAACCTATAACACTGGCAAGTCAATTCAGGTTAACTGCAAAGAGCAGGACGCCTGATCAAACTGGTCTTAGAATTCCAGACTTCTTTTATCAAACCCCACGACCATCCGATCCCTGTCTCCAAATGAAGAAAACATTGGTGAGAAACAGAATCATTCCCTAGGTCAGACCCCCGTGATTCTGTCTGACTTTAGGTCCAGGTGGGAGCAGTTAAGAACAGGTACTGTGGTTGCCCCTGTAAACCCACGGGTTACTCTCAAAGCGGGTTAGCCACATGACGACGCCACGATTACACATTCTCAGTGGGCTCTCTGGGCTGGATTCAGCACCGCTCCTCAGTTCAGTTCAGTTCAGTTGCTCAGTCGTGTCTGACTCTTTGCGACCCCATGAATCGCAGCACGCCAGGCCTCCCTGTCCATCACCAACTTCCGGAGTTCACTCAGACTCACGTCCATCGAGTCAGTGATGCCATCCAGCCATCTCATCCTCTGTCGTCCCCTTCTCCTCCTGCCCCCAATCCCTCCCAGCATCAGAGTCTTTTCCAATGAGTCAACTCTTCACATGAGGTGGCCAAAGTACTGGAGTTTCAGCTTTAGCATCATTCCTTCCAAAGAAATCCCAGGGCTGATCTCCTTCAGAAAGGACTGGTTGGATCTCCTTGCAGTCCAAGGGACTCTCAAGAGTCTTCTCCAACAACACAGTTCAAAAGCATCAATTCTTCCGCGCTCAGCCTTCTTCATAGTCCAACTCTCACATCCATACATGACCACAGGAAAAACCATAGCCTTGACCAGACGGACCTTTATTGGCAAAGTAATGTCTCTGCTTTTGAATATGCTATCTAGGTTGGTCATAACTTTCCTTCCAAGGAATAAGCGTCTTTTAATTTCATGGCTGCAGTCACCATCTGCAGTGATTTTGGAGCCCAGAAAAATAAAGTCTGACACTGTTTCCACTGTTTCCCCATCTATTTCCCATGAAGTGATGGGACCAGATGCCATGATCTTCGTTTTCTGAATGTTGAGCTTTAAGCCAACTTTTTCACCCTCCTCTTTCACTTTCATCAAGAGGCTTTTGAGTTCCTCTTCACTTTCTGCCACAAGGGTGGTGTCATCTGCATATCTGAGGTTATTGACATTTCTCCTGGCAATCTTGATTCCAGCTTGTGCTTCTTCCAGTCCATCGTTTCTCATGATGTACTCTGCATATAAGTTAAATAAACAGGATGACAATATACAGCCTTGACCTACTCCTTTTCCTATTTGGAGCCAGTCTGTTGTTCCATGTCCAATTGGAACTGTTGCTTCCTGACCTGCATACAAATTTCTCAAGAGGCAGATCAGGTGCTCTGGTATTCCCATCTCTTTCAGAATCTCCCATAGTTTATTGTGATCCACACAGTCAAAGGCTTTGGCATAGTCAATAAAGCAGAAATAGATGTTCTTCAGGAACTCTCTTGCTTTTTCCATGATCCAGCAGATGTTGGCAATTTGATCTCTGGTTCCTCTGCCTTTTCTAAAACCAGCTTGAACGTCAGGAAGTTCATGGTTCACATGTTGATGAAGCCTGGCTTGGAGAATTTTGAGCATTATTTTACTAGTGTGTGAGATAAGTGCAATTGTGTGGTAGTTTGAGCATTCTTTGGCATTGCCTTTCTTTGGGATTGGAATGAAAACTGACCTTTTCCAGTCCTATGGCCACTGCTGAGTTTTCCACATTTGCTGGCATATTGAGTGCAGCACTTTCACAGCATCATCTTTCAGGATTTGAAATAGCTCAACTGGAATTCCATCACCTCCACTAGCTTTGTTTGTAGTGATGCTTCCTAAGGCCCACTTGACTTCACATTCCAGGATGTCTGGCTCTAGGTCAGTGATCACACCACTGTGATTATCTTGGTCGTGAAGATCTTTTTTGTACAGTTCTTCTGTGTATTCTTGCCATCTCTTCTTAATATCTTCTGCTTCTGTTAGGTCCATACCATTTCTGTCCTTTATCGAGCCCATCTTTGCGTGAAATTTTCCTTTGGTATCTCTGATTTTCTTGAAGAGATCTCTAGTCTTTCCCATTCTGTTGTTTTCCTCTATTTGCATTGGTCGCTAAAGAAGGCTTTCTTATCTCTTCTTGCTATTCTTTGGAACTCTGCATTCAGATGTTTATATCTTTCCTTTTCTCCTTTGCTTTTCGCATCTTTTCTTTTCACAGCTATTTGTAAGGCCTCTCCAGACAGCCATTTTGCTTTTTTGCATTTCTTTTCCATGAGAATGGTCTTGATACCTGTCTCCTTCCATAGTTCATCAGGCACTCTATCTATCAGATCTAGGCCCTTAAATCTATTTCTCACTTCCACTGTATAATCATAAGGGATTTGATTTAGGTCATATCTGAATGGTCTAGTGGTTTTCCCTACTTTCTTTAATTTAAGTCTGAATTTGGCAATAAGGAGTTCATGGTCTGAGCCACAGTCAGCTCCTGGTCTTGTCTTTGCTGACTGTATAGAGCTTCTCCATCTTTGGCTGCTAAAGGGTATAATCAATCTCATTTCGGTGTTGACCATCTGGTGATGTCCATGTGTAGAGTCTTCTCTTGTGTTGTTGGAAGAGGTTGTTTGTTATGACCAGTGTATTTTCTTGGCAAAACTCTATTAGCCCTTGCCCTGCTTCATTCTGTATTCCAAGGCCAAATTTGCCTGTTACTCCAGGTGTTTCTTGACTTCCTACTTTTGCATTCCAGTCCCCTATAATGAAAAGGACATCTTTTTGGGGTGTTAGTTCTAAAAGGTCTTGTAGGTCTTCATAGAACCGTTCAACTTCAGGTTCTTCAGCCTTACTCGTTGAGGCATAGGCTTGGATTACTGTGATATTGAGTGGTTTGCCTTGGAAACAAACAGAGATCATTCTTTCGTTTTTGAGATTGCATCCAAATACTGCATTTCAGACTCTTTTGTTGATCATGATGGCTACTCCATTTCTTCTGAGGGATTTCTGCCCGCAGTAGTAGATATAATGGTCATCTGAATTAAATTCACCCATTCTAGTCCATTTCAGTTCTCTGATTCCTAGAATGTGGACATTCACTGTTGCCATCTCTTGTTTGACCACTTCCAATTTGCCTTGATTCATGGACCTGACATTCCAGGTTCCTATGCAATATTGCTTTTTACAGCATCAGACCTTGCTTCTATCACCAGTCACATCCACAGCTGGGTATTCTTTTTGCTTTGGCTCCATCCCTTCATTCTTTTTGGAGTTATTTCTCCACTGATCTCCAGTAGCATATTGGGCACCTACTGACCTGGAGAGTTTCTCTTTCAGCATCCTATCATTTTGCCTTTTCATACTGTTCATGGGGTTCTCAAGGCAAGAATAGTGAAGTGATTTGCCATTCCCTTCTCCAGTGGACCACATTCTGTCAGATCTCTCCACCATGACCCACCTGTCTTGGGTTGCCCCACGGGCATGGCTTAGTTTCATTCAATTAGACAAGGCTGTGGTCCCAGTGTGATTAGATTGACTAGTTTTCTGTGAGGATGGTTTCAGCAAATAGCAGGGGGCAGTCTAATTAATTGGAAAGTAACTCCAGGAAGGGTACCCTGAAGAAATGAATTTTGTGTTGGGTTTTGCAGGATGAGTAGGAGATTTCTGCTAACAATAGTGACAGCTAAGTAGTGTCAGGCACTGTGCCAAGTAAACACTATTAATAAAGGAAACATTCAGGTATGACCTAAATCAAATCCCTTATGATTATACAGTGGAAGTGACAAGTAGATTCAAGGGATTGGCTCTGATAGAGTGCCTGAAGAACTATGGATGGAGGTTTGTGACATTGTACAGGAGGCAGTGATCAAGGCAATACCCAAGAAAAAGAAAAGCAAAAAGTTTAAATGGTTGTCTGAGGAGGCCTTATAAACAGCTGAGAAAAGAACAGAAGCTAAAACAAAGGAGAAAAGGAAAGATATACCCATTTGAATGCAGAGTTCCAAAGAATAGCAAGGAGAAATAAGAAAGCCTTCCTAAGTGATCAATGCAAAGAAATAGAGGAAAACAATAGAATGGGAAAGACTAGAGTTCTCTTCAGAAAAATTAGAGATACCAAGGGAACATTTCATGCAAAGATGGACTCAGTAAAGGACAGAAATGGTATGGACCTAAAAGAAGCAGAAGATATTAAGAAGAGGTGGCAAGAATACATAGGAGAACTGTACAAAAAAGATCTTCATGACCCAGATAACCACGATGGTGTGATCCCTCACTTTGAGCCAGACATCCTGGAATGTGAAGTCAAGTGGGCCTTAGAAAGCATCACTACAAACAAAGCTAGTGGAGGTGATGGAATTCCAGTTGAGCTATTTCAAATCCTGAAAGATGATGCTGTGAAAGTGCTGCACTCAATATGCCAGCAAATGTGGAAAACTCAGCAGTGGCCATAGGACTGGAAAAGGTCAGTTTTCATTCCAATCCCAAAGAAAGGCAATGCCAAAGAATGCTCAAACTACTGCACGATTGCACTCACCTCACACGCTAGCAAAGTAATGCTCAAAATTCTCCAAGCCAGGCTTCAATAGTATGTGAACCATGAACTTCCAGATGTTCAAGCTGGATTTAGAGAAGGCAGAGGAACCAGAGATCAAATGGCCAACATCTGCTGGATCATGGAAAAAGCAAGAGAGTTCCCGAAGAACATCTATTTCTGCTTTATTGACTATGCCAAAGCCTTTGACTGTGTGGATCACAAAAAACTGTGGAAAATTCTTCGAGATGGGAATATCAGACCACCTTTCCTGCCTCCTGAGAAATTTGTATGCAGGTCAAGAAGCAAGTTAGATCTGGACGTGGAACAACAGACTGGTTCCAAATTGGGAAAGGAGTACATCAAGGCTTTATATAGTCACCCTACTTATTTAACTTAAATGCAGAGTACATCATGTGAAATGCCTGGCTGGATGAAGCACAAGATAGAATCAAGATTGCTGGGCGAAATATCAGTAATCTCAAATACACAGATAACACCACCCTTATGGCAGAAAGAGAAGAAGAACTAAAAAGCCTCTTGATGCAAGTGAAAGAGGAGAGTGAAAAAGTTGGCTTAAAACTCAACATTCAGAAAACTAAGATCATGGCATCCGGTCCCATCACTCACAGCAAGTAGATGGGGAAACAATAGAAACAGTGAGAGACTTTATTTTTTGGGTTCCAAAATCACTGCAGATGGTGACTGCAGCCATGAAATTAAGATGCTTGCTCCTGGAAGAAAAGCTATGACCAACCTAGACAGCATGTTGAAAAGCAGAGATATTACTTTGCCAACAAAGGTCTGTCTAGTCAAAGCTATGGTTTTTCTAGTAGTCATGTATGGATGTGAGAGTTGGAATGTAAAGAAAGCTGAGTATTGAAGAATTGATGCTTTTGGAGAAGACTCTTGAGAATCCCTTGGACTGCAAAGGAGATCAATCCTAAAGGAAATCAGTCCTGAATATTCATTGGAAGTACTGATGCTGAAGCTGAAACTCCAATACTTTGGCCACTTGATGCAAAGAACTGATTCATTTGAAAAGACCCTGATGCTAGGTAAGATTGAAGGTGGGAGAAGAAGGGGATGACAGAGATGAGTTGGTTGCATGGCATCCCCAACTCAATGGACATGAGTCTGAGCAAGCTCCAGGAGTTGGTGATGGACAGGGAGGCCTGGTGTGCTGTAGTCCTTGGGGTCGCAAAGAGGCGGACAAGGCTGAGCGACTGAACTGAACTGATCAGATCAGATCAGATCAGTCGCTCAGTCGTGTCTGACTCTTTGCGACCCCATGAATCGCAGCACGCCAGGCCTCCCTGTCCATCACCAACTTCCGGAGTTCACTCAGACTCACGTCCATCGAGTCAGTGATGCCATCCAGCCATCTCATCCTCTGTCGTCCCCTTCTCCTCCTGCCCCCAATCCCTCCCAGCATCAGAATCTTTTCCAATGAGTCACCTCTTCACATGAGGTGGCCAAAGTACTGGAGTTTCAGCTTTAGCATCATTCCTTCCAAAGAAATCCCAGGGCTGATCTCCTTCAGAAAGGACTGGTTGGATCTCCTTGCAGTCCAAGGGACTCTCAAGAGTCTTCTCCAACAACACAGTTCAAAAGCATCAATTCTTCCGCGCTCAGCCTTCTTCACCGTCGAACTCTCACGCCCATACATGACCACAGGAAAAACCATAGCCTTGACCAGACGGACCTTTATTGGCAAAGTAATGTCTCTGCTTTTGAATATGCTATCTAGGTTGGTCATAACTTTCCTTCCAAGGAATAAGCGTCTTTTAATTTCATGGCTGCAGTCACCATCTGCAGTGATTTTGGAGCCCAGAAAAATAAAGTCTGACACTGTTTCCACTGTTTCCCCATCTATTTCCCATGAAGTGATGGGACCAGATGCCATGATCTTCGTTTTCTGAATGTTGAGCTTTAAGCCAACTTTTTCACCCTCCTCTTTCACTTTCATCAAGAGGCTTTTGAGTTCCTCTTCACTTTCTGCCACAAGGGTGGTGTCATCTGCATATCTGAGGTTATTGATATTTCTCCCAGTAATCTTGATTCCAGCTTGTGTTTCTTCCAGTCCAGCGTTTCTCATGATGTACTCTGCATATAAGTTAAGTAAACAGGGTGACAATATACAGCCTTGACGTACTCCTTTTCCTATTTGGAACCAGTCTGTTGTTCCATGTCCAGTTGGAACTGTTGCTTCCTGACCTGCATACAAATTTCTCAAGAGACAGATGGTCTGGTATTCCCATCTCTTTCAGAATTTTCCACAGTTTATTGTGATCCACACAGTCAAAGGCTTTGACATAGTCAATAAAGCAGAAATAGATGCTTTTCTGGAACTCTCTTGCTTTTTCCATGATCCAGTGGAACTGAAAGGAACCAATTGACTCTTGTCAATACTATGGACTACGTTATAATTCGCATTTGCCCAGAGGTTAAGTTACTTGCACAAGGTCACACAGAGAATGAATAGCAGGGTCAGAATTTGAACCAGGTCAGAAGCCTTGTTGGTGTCAGAGCCTCCCAAGATGGCTGGGGTCTGGTTGGAGTTGAGACTTAAGCTGAAGTTGGGGAAGGGAATCCTGCAGACCCCAGAAGGCTTGGTTAAAAATGAAAGACTTTGACTTGAGAACAATGGGAAATCTTTGAAAGGTTTTTGGAGGTAAGGGGCGGGAAATGGGGGTGTGTCCTGATCCAAATTGAAATTTCAATAGATCTCTCTGGCTGCTGAGAGTGGGGGATGGGAGCTGACTGGGACCTGGGGGCTGGTGGGAGGCTGTTCCCTTCCTGCCCAGATAACAGCTAATGGTGGATCTGGAGCAGGCCACCACCTCTGTAGAATGGAGTTACGTGGCCGCAGTCGACAGTGTAAGACACTCAGCAGGTAAATCCTACGGAGCTCCCGGATGGGAAGTGGGAGAGGAGAGGGAGAGGAGAGGTCAAGGGTGATGACCAGGTTTGGGACTTGCAGTACTGGCTGGGAAATACGAGCTTTGGTGGCCTGAGATCATGTGAGAATCGATTGAGTTTTGACCAAATCGCCCAAGTCTGGGATTTCTTTGGGGGCTTTACTGTCCTCTGTTTTGTTGCTGTGAAACTGATTTCGGATCGCATTTGAGTGTTTCCTGTCTGCCTTGATTCTCTTTCCCACAGTATTTGTTTCCTTGAAATTTGAGGTTGGGAGTTCATTTTTCTTATGAATGTCTTCCTTTTTCAGATGAGTACGTTACTTAGTCTCTTTGCCTCCGTTTCTTCATCTGTAAAACGAAGGTAATAATAGAACCTGATGCATAGAGTTATTGGGAGGATCAATTAAATGATATAAAGATTGTATCAGCACCTGGAGGTAGGAAACTCCGGGTGTATCTGCTCTTTAAGGTAAAGATGATACTGCCAGACGATAGTGATATCTTCTGACAAGAGCTGGAGGTGGGAGTGGCTTTAAAAGGAGGTGAAAGCTCCTAGAAGTCACTCTAGTTACTTAGCAAGTACATATTAACACATTATTGACCAGAGCCGTATCAATATCACTTACATAACAAATCACCAGCCACAGGCTTTAGTTTCTGCAAAAATCCCCCCCCATCAATAAAGGATTAAACATCTTTTTATATCCAGTCACAAACTATTTAAAAAAATGTGTATAAAAACTCAAGGGATTTCAGTCACCCAAACAAACACTGAGAGAGTCTTGAATTCTAGACCTGCTCTGGACTCTGCGGTGGTAACTGTATATGAAAACAACACGTTTCCTGCCTTAAAAGGAAATAGGACACTTAATTTTAGAATAAGCCTTGGGAAGGCAAATCACTGTTGGGATGTGGCGTGATCCCAGAGAGCTTCCTGGAGGAGGTGACCTTTGGTCCTGGCTCTGAAGCAGAAGGACCAGGTGCAGAGGTCCAGAAAGGATGGGAACCGGTTTGACTAGATGCAAGCAGCACATTTCCAGGACCCCAAAGTAGGTCAGGTGACTGGAGTCAATAAACAGTTGAAGGGGAAAGCTGTTTTGTTTGTATTTCTCTATATTGCCATAGATAAAATGACTGGTGGTCAACTTTCTCTATTTGTATATAAATTATGACATTGTACGTTGCAAGAAGGTGCAAAATCCAAATCAGGGCCATGGTTGATCTACTGAAGATGTTGCAGAGAAACTCCTTTATGTAAGAAAAAAGTGTGATTCATTGGCTAAATATTTATTGAGCAGCTACTATGGTACCCAGGTCTTTGGTAGCCTGGGGAATATTAGTGAACAGATTCACAGAGTTCCTTCCTTTGTACACAAGCAAAAAGTACTAAGGGAAGAATTAAGGTGCTTATGTGTTGTGCTGTGTCCTAGGAAGGAAAAAGGGAGTCAGCTCAGATGGGTGCTGAGCAAAGACCTTGAGCTCAGAGATTTAGGGACCAGGCCTGAGGGGCCTCTGCAGGCCAGGTACAGGATTTTCAGCTGAGAGGGAATTTGCAGAGATTTTTTGTAAATGTGCATGCATACTCAGTCATACAGTCGTGTATGACTCTTTACAACCCCACGGACTGTAACTACCAGGCTCCTCTGTGGAATTTTCCAGGCAAGAATACTGGAGTAGGTTGCTATTTCCTTCTCCAGGGGATCTTCCCCACACAGGCCTCTCCTGCATTGACTGGCAGATTCTTTACCACTCAGCCACCTGGGAAAGCCCTTCTGTAAAGGACCAGGTAGTAATTATATTAGGCTCGGAGGACTATCCCTTGTGGCTCAGCTGGTAAAGAATCTGCCCGCAATGCGGGAGACCTGGGTTCGATCCCTGGGTTGGGAAGATCCCCTGGAGGAGGGAAAGGCTACCCACTCCAGTATTCTGGCCTGGAGAATTCCATAGACTGTATAGGCCACGGGGTCGCAAAGAGTTGGACACAAATGAGTGACTTTCACTTTGAGGACCATGTATGATCTCTATTGCAACTATGCTATGCTATGCTAAGTCATTTCAGTCGTGTCCAACTCTGCGCGACCCCATAGACGGCAGCCCACCAGGCTCCCCCGTCCCTGGGATTCTCAAGGCAAGAACACTGGAGTGGGTTGCCATTTCCTTCTCCAATGCAGGAAAGTGAAAAGTGAAAGTGATATGAGACCCTGTTGTACCATAAAAGCAGGCCTGGATAACAAGTGTGTGCCCAAGGCTGTGTTTCAATAAAACGTTACTTATAGACACTGAAACTTGAATTTCCTGTGCTAAGTTGCTTCAGTTGTGTCCGACTTTGTGCAACCCTATGGATTACAGCCAGCCCGGCTCCTCTGTGTGTGGGATTCTCTAGGCAAGAATACTGGAGTGGGTTGCATTTCCTTCTCCAAAATTTCGTATAATTCATGCATTCTCCAAATTGCTTTCGTTTTTTACTTCTTTCCCAACCATTTAAAAATGTAACAAAACTTTTTTAGCTCATGGGCCAGACAAAAACAGGTGGTGGGCTGGATTTGGTCTGTGGGCTGTACTTTGCAGACTCCTGTTCTCAACTCATGGGAACCCATGGAGGGTTTTGAGCCAGGGAATGAAAAGGTGTGATTTAAGAGGGGAAGGTATGAAGACAGGGTGTGATGCCAGAAAGTGGATGTAAAGAATCCATTCCAATCAAGCAAGCAGTTCGTCACTCAACAAACTCTGACTTCCCTCAATAGTCCTGGTGCTGCTGCAGGGGAACCCAAGATGTAAACGGCAGTTTTACACTTGTGGACTTTGTAACAGCAGGAGAGATTCAAGAGCAAGACAGAAATACTGACAAACTTTAAGGTCAAAAGAGAGATTGTTGGCCGTGTTTAGTCACTAAGTCGTGTCCTACTCTTCTGCGACCCCATGGACTGTAGCCCCCCAGGCTCCTCCGTCCATGGGATTTCCCACACAAGAATACTGCAGTGGGTTGTCATTTCCTTCTGCAGGGGATCTTCCCAACCCAGGAGTTGAACCCGAGTCTCCTGCATTGGCAGGCAGAGTCTTTACCACTGAGCCCCACATGAGGGGTAGGAAAAAGCAAAGGGTGCTTTAAAAAACAGCAGGGTGGCAGACAGGTGGCTGGAGTGCAGTGAGCCAGTGGGAAGTCGGTGGGAGTAGAGGGGAGGGCCGTGGAGGAGTTGGGATTTTTATCCAAGGTGACATAAAAGGTTGTGGAAAGTGTTTTTAAATTGTCGTATTTATAATGCACAATTTACCACTTCACCCATTTTATTTAATGTTTCCTTTTATTATTTACCTGTTTGGCTGTGCTGGCTCTTGGTGGTGGCATGAAGGATCTAGTTCCCTGACCAGGGATCGAACCCAGTCCCCAGGCACTGGGAGCAAGGAGTCTTAGCCACTGGAGAACCAGGGAAGTCCCGTCACCCATTTCAGCATGTGCAATCCAGTGGCATTAAGTACATTCACAGTGTTGTACAACCACCACTGTCAGAATGTTTTCATCACCCCAAAAGGACAGCGCCAATACCCATTAAGCAGTCCCTCCCCATATTGCCCCCCCAGCCCTCTCTGGCCCCCGGCAGCCATCAGTGTTCTTTCTGTCTCTGGGTTTGCCTCTTCTGGATCTTTCATTTAACTCTGGCTTTTTGTATCTGGCTTCTTTGACTTAGCATAAGGCTTTCAAGGTTCAAGCCTGTTGTCTACATCAGTATTCCATTTCTTTTTGTAGCTGAATAATCTACTGTGTACATACACTGAATTTGTTCATCCATTCATTTGTCAGTGGACAGTTGAGCTGTTTTTACCTTTTGTCTGTTGCGACCAGTGCTGTCCATGGAAAGTTTTGAGCAGGCGGGTGATATTTTTTAATAGGCTTTCTCTATGCTGTGAGGGGAAGCGCCCAGAAATGGCAGGATGGGAGACTGGAGATCAGTCAGAACAGGATTCCTAGTCTTGACTGCACAGGGTGAACCTCTGGGAGGTGAAACAAGCCTCTCACACCACTAGAGCTGAGTCCTCAGGTGATTCAGCAGGAAGATGGCAGATTGGGAACCACTGGGGAGAAGGCTGTAGGGGTCCCCTGGGTGCGCAGAGGCCATGGTGCTGATTCAGGGTGTTAGTTGACAAACAAGAGCCAGGTTCAGAACACTCTTGGGGGGAAGGATGCCCAGGCTTGCTGATGGTTTGGAGGAGGGTATGTGTGGAAGTGGGAGTCAAGGGTGGGGCTTTGAAACAAACCCATCAAAGGGTGTGATTCTGTTGACTGGGATAGAGGAGACTTTTGAAGGAGCTGGTTTGGGAGAGTCTAGAAGTTGAGTTTGCCTTATTCAGTGGGAGGTCCCAGGAACCCCCACGCTGAGAATTCATACAGGCAGGGGCCATGAGGAGTTCGGGGGCCTAGAAATCTCCCAGGTGAGAAATCAGGAAAGACCTCCTGGAGGTGATGTGGCACCCAGGACTTGAAGAGTGGGTGTTATGCCAGCAAGCAAGGGAAACAGGAGAAGGAGCCCCAGGGGGACAGACTTGGGACATGCTTCCCAGCTTCACTGAAAAACAGGGCGATAGGGTGGGAAAGTCAGGTATGGGGTTAGATGAAGGGGTGCTGATGGGGGGAGTCAGGGTTGCATTTAATTAGTGAAGAATTGCTCAGAAAACAGCAATGAGACAGATCATTGTGAATGTTTTGTTTAATGGCGGGTACTTTCATACCCTTTATTTGTTTTAATCAAGGTTTTAAAGTTGAAGAATGGTTGATTCGCAATGTTGTGTTAGTTTCTGGTGTACAGCAAAGCAATTCAGTTATACATTTATCATTTTTCATATTCTTTTTCATCATAAGTTATCACACGGTTCCCTATGCTATCCAGTAGCACCTTGTTTATCTATTAATATATATAATAGCTTGAATCTGACAATTCCAAACTCCTGATTTATCCCTTCACACCTTTTAATTCTTTGGCTCTTCAGTCCAACTTCATGAGATTGGAAGTACTGTTTGTAGGCAGAGAGCCAGGTGTAGGGCGTTACGGAAATTAGTTGGGGTTTTGTCACCTGATGCCGGTAGACTTCGTTCCAAGCGGCTCAGGCCCTGATTGTACGTGTCCCAGGGGCCTCTCATTTGGGGTAGACTTGGAGATGGTGTGGACTACGTGTGTGTGGGGGGTGTGTATGTGGAAGGATAAAGAATATTCTGGAAGATTTTTGAGTCTGAGTAACGGAAGGATGGCAGGAAGTAGTGAGCTTGTTTCTCGCTTCTCCATGCTCAAGTATAGCAGTCACACTTGGACTTTAATTGTTCCTCTGGAACACCAAGCTACCAAGCCAGGCCTGCCTCAGGGCCTTTGTCCTGCTGCCTACTCCACCTGGGAGGCTCCATCTCCTTCATCCTTCAGCTCCTATGTCACCACCGCATTCCCTACCTGTGTAAAGCAGGCCTCCCCCCACCATCTTGTGACTTGTCTATATCCTCACCCAGCTGTTTCTTCACAGCGCTGGTCTCAATTTGTTATGTTATTAGTATATTTGTTTAATAGCTCCCTACCTCCACTGCCCAGCTGTCAGTTCCTTGAAGGCAGGAGGAACAGACAATAAATCTCAGAGCTAGAGCTAGGGCTCCCTGCATATTTGCACACAGCTTGGATCCACAGCAAGAAAAGGCCTGTTGCCCAGGGAAGAGGTTGGGCCTGGTTAGTTACATTCGGAATCTGCTGTGGCAACGGACGAAATGACCACGTGAAAAGTTTCGAGGGAAGAAAAAAACCTCTAAGGTTTCTTAAGCCCGCACTCTGCGCCTGTTGTTAAACTAATCCTCACAATGTCTCTGCAGCCAGGACCATAATCCCCATTTCACAGACTTGGAAACTGCGGCACAAAAAGGGCAGTCACCTGCTCAAGTTCCGTAGGTACAAAGAGAGGGAGCTTGGAATGGACCCCTTTCCCCCCATAAGCTGGCTCCAGAGCCCAGATGAGAAGCACTGTTGGCCAGGAAGACGGAGCAGAGTCTGGAGTTAAGGTGCAGATGGAGAGTTGGAGTCTCTGGACAGAGCACTGGTTGGAGACTCAGAAATGCCCAGTATCAAACGTGGACCCAATACTAACTAGCTTCTTGAAATAGATTCTTGGAGGTCAGTGATGACCTTTTTTTTTTTTTAAATCACTGCTCAAAAATAATATAAATATAAAACGAACACATTAGAGATTTTATCTAACTCGTTTAAATAATGATGCTTCTAAGGTGTTAAGACCAAATTCAAAGGAGGATTCCAAGTACTGCACAGTTAAGGAAGGAATGCTGAATTTACAAATAGATGCAAAAACTGGCAGTTCAGTATCCACCGGGCAATAATCAATTGCATTCCAGGGGATTCCATTTGCATTTCTGTGGACGAGCATCATTTGCATAACTATTCCTCTTCTGCAAGTTGTAAAACAGTGCCAAAGCCATGAAAGGTACAGGTAACCCAATGGGGAAGCTAGACAGGCTACACGTTAATCTCTTTTTGCTCCGTCTTTAACAACTTTCCTCATATTATATTTACTAATTTATTTTTGAAGAAGTAATACATTCACATGGTTGAAATTCAAAAGATATAGTGGTGAACACAACATTGTAAACCAACTATACTTCAATTAAAAAAATAAAAAGATACAATGTAAAGTCTCCTCCCTACTCCTGACCCCCAGCCACCCAGGACCCCTTGGAGGCAACCATTGCTATCAATTTCCTAAGTATGCTTCCAAGAAATTCTATGCATAGTAAGCAAACATGTTAAAGAGACACTCACACAGGTTTGCTTATTAAAAAACAACAATGACTATATTCCATGTTCTGTTCTTGTGTTTTTTAAACTCAACAATATGTCTTAGAGTTTGTTCCATAAAAGGGTTCCCAGATTATTTTTTTTAAGATTAAAAACATTGGGAATTCCCTGACAGTCGATAGTCCACTGGTTAGGACTCGGCACTTCCACTGTGGCAGCCTGGGTTCAAGCCCTTGTTGGGGAACTAAGATCCAGCAAGCCACATGGTGTGGCCAAAACACAAATTGCAAAAAAACCCACCATTATTATTTTTATTGCAGTACAGTTGATACAATATTTTATTAGTTTCAGGTATACAACATTTATATGCATTATGAATTGATCATGATAAGTCTAGTTACTGTCACCATACAAAGTTATTGCAAAATTGACTATTCCCTATGCTGTACACTACATCTCTGTTATTTATAAGTGGGAGTCAGTTCAGTTCAGTTGCTCAGTCATGTCCGACTCTTTGCGACCCCATGGACTGTAGCATGCCCGCCAGGCCTTCCTGTCCATCACCAACTCCCAGAGTTTACTCAGAAGCATGTCCATTGCGTTGGTGATGCCATCCAACCATCTCATCCTCTGTCGTCCCCTTCTCTTCCTGCCTTCAATCTTTCCCAGAATCAGGGTCTTTTCCAATGAGTCAGTTCTTTGCATCAGGTGGCCAAAGTACTGGAGTTTCAACTTCAGCATCAGTCCTTCTAATGAATATTCAGGACTGATTTCCTTTAGGATGGACTGGTTGGATCTCCTTGCAGTCCAAGGGACTCTCAAGAGTCTTCTCCAACACCACAGTTCAAAAGCATCAATTCTTCAGCATTCTGAGTGTGTACCTCTTATTCCCCTTCCCCTGTTTCGTCCAACCTCTCCCATCCCACTCCCCTCTGGCAATCACCAGTTTCTTCTCTGTATTTATTCGTCTGTTTCTGTTTCTTTTTAGACCCAGATTCTTTCTTCACAGCTGCATAGTATTCTGTTGTGTGGCAGAACCATGTTTATTTAACCATTCCCTTATTGATAGCATGGTGTCTTCTGAGTAAATAGCTAATTGAGAGGCATTAAGGAGTTGGTGAGTAGTGAGGCAGAAGAAACTGGAAGTTTTCTTCAGTTCAGTTCAGTTCAGTAGTTCAGTCGTGTCCGACTCTTTGCGACCCCATGAATTGGAGCACGCCAGACCTCCCTGTCCATCACCAACTCCCAGAGTTCACTCAAACTCAGGTCCATCGAGTTGGTGATGCCATCCGCCCATCTCATCCTCTGTCGTCCCCTTTTCCTCCTGCCCCCAATCCCTCCCAGCATCAGAATCTTTTCCAATGAGTCAATTCTTCGCATGAGGTGGCCAAAGTATTGGAGTTTCAGCTTTAGCATCAGTCCTTCCAATGAACACCCAGGACTGATCTCCTTTAGGATGGACTGGTTGGACCTCCTTGCAGTCCAAGGGACTCTCAAGAGTCTTCTCCAACACCACAGTTCAAAGGCATCAATTAAGTGACTCTCAAGTCTTCTCCAGCACCACAGTTCAAAAGCATCAATTCTTCCGCGCTCAGCCTTCTTCACAGTCCAACTCTCACATCCATATATGACCACAGGAAAAACCATAGCCTTGACTAGATGGACCTTTGTTGGCAAAGTAATGTCTCTGCTTTTGAATATGCTATCTAGGTTGGTCATAACTTTCCTTCCAAGGAGTAAGCATCTTTTAATTTCATGGCTGCAGTCACCATCTGCAGTGATTTTGGAGCCCCCCAAAATAAAGTCTGACACTGTTTCCACTGTTTCCCCATCTATTTGCCATGAAGTGATGGGACCAGATGCCATGATCTTCGTTTTTTGAATGTTGAGCTTTAAGCCAACTTTTTCACCCTCCTCTTTCACTTTCATCAAGAGGCTTTTGAGTTCCTCTTCACTTTCTGCCATAAGGGTGGTGTCATCTGCATATCTGAGGTTATTGAGATTTCTCCTGGCAATCTTGATTCTAGCTTGTGCTTCCTGCAGCCCAGCGTTTCTCATGATGTACTCTGCATATAAGTTAAATAAACAGGGTGACAATATACAGCCTTGACCTACTCCTTTTCCTATTTGGAACCAGTCTGTTGTTCCAGGTCCAGATCTAACTGTTGCTTCCTGATCTGACTACAGGTTTCTCAAGAGGTAGGTCAGGTGCTCTGGTATTCCTATCTCTTTCAGAATTTTCCACAGTTTATTGTGATCCACACAGTCAAAGGCTTTGGCATAGTCAATAAAACAGAAATAGATGTTTTTCTGGAACTCTCTTGCTTTTTCCATGATCCAGCGGATGTTGGCAATTTGATCTCTGGTTCCTCTGCTGTCTCTAAATTCAGCTTGAACATCTGGAAGTTCACAGTTCACTTATTGCTGAAGCCTGGCTTGGAGAATTTTGAACATTACTTCACTAGCGTGTGAGATGAGTGCAACTGTGCGGTAGTTTGAGCATTCTTTGGCATTGCCTTTCTTTGGGATTGGAATGAAAACTGACCTTTTCCAGTCCTGTGACCACTGCTGAGTCTTCCAATTTGCTGGCATATTGAGTGCAGCACTTTCACAGCATCATCTTTCAGGAATTGGAATAGCTCAACTGGAATTCCATCACCTCCACTAGCTTTGTTCATAGTGATGCTTCCTTAGGCCCACTTGACTTCACATTCCAGGATATATGGCTCTAGGTGAGTGATCACACCATTGTGATTATCTTGGTCGTGAAGGTCTATTTTGTACAGTTCTTCTGTGTATTCTTGCCACCTCTTCTTAATATCTTCTGCTTCGTTTAGGTCCATACCATTTCTGTCCTTTATCGAGTCCATCTTTGCATGAAATGTTCCCTTTGTATCTCTAATTTTCTTGAAGAGATCTCTAGTGTTTCTCATTCTGTTGTTTTCCTCTATTTCTTTGCATTGATCACTGAGGAAGGCTTTCTTATCTCTTCTTGCTAGTCTTTGGAACTCTGCATTCAGATGCTTATATCTTTCCTTTTCTCCTTTGCTTTTTGCTTCTCTTCTTTTCACAGCTATTTGTAAGGCCTCCCCAGACAGCCATTTTGCTTTTTTGCATTTCTTTTCCATGGGGATGGTCTTGATCCCTGTCTCCTGTACAATGTCACGAACCTCTGTCCATAGTTCATCAGGCACTCTATGTGTTAGATCTAGTGCCTTAAATCTATTTCTCACTTCCACTGTATAATCATAAGGGATTTAAGTCATACCTGAATGGTCTACTGGTTTTCCCTACTTTCTTCAATTTAAGTCTGAATTTGGCAATAAGGAGTTCATGATCTGAACCACAGTTAGCTCCCGGTCTTGTTTTTGCTGACTGTATAGAGCTTCTCCATCTTTGGCTGCAAAGAATATAATCAATCTCATTTCGGTGTTGACCATCTGGTGATGTCCATGTGTTGCGTCTTCTCTTGTGTTGTTGGAAGAGGGTGTTTGCTATGACCAGTGCATTCTCTTGGCAAAACTCTATTAGCCTTTGCCCTGCTTCACTCCATATTCCAAGGCCAAATTTGCCTGTTACTTCATTTCTTGACTTCCTACTTTTGCATTCTAGTCCCCTATAATGAAAAGGACATCTTTTTTTGGTTGAAAAGGCAAAATGATAGGGTACTGAAAGAGGAACTCCCCAGTTCCTCCCCATATTGGTCGGTAGGTGCCCAATATGCTACTGGAGATCAGTGGAGAAATAACTCCAGAAAGAATGAAGGGATGGTGCCAAAGCAAAAACAATACCCAGTTGTGGATGTGACTGGTGATAGAAGCAAGGTCCGAAGCAAGGATAGAAGCAAGGTTGCTGTAAAGAGCAATATTGCATAGGAACCTGGGATGTCAGGTCCATGAATCAAGGCAAATTGGAAGTGGTCAAACAGGAGATGGCAAGAGTAAAGGTAGACATTCTAGGAATCAGCAAACTAAAATGGACTGGAATGGGTGAATTTAACTCAGATGACCATTATATCTACTACTGTGGGCAGGAATCCCTTAGAAGAAACGGAGTAGCCATCATGGTTAACAAAAGTGTCTGAAATGCAGTACCTGGATGCAATCTCCAAAACAACAGAATGATCTCTGTTTCCAAGGCAAACCATTCAATATCACTGTAATCCAAGTCTATGCCCCAACCAGTAACACTGAAGAAGCTGAAGTTGAACGGTTCTATGAAGACCTACAAGACCTTTAAGAACTAACACCCAAGAAAGATGTCCTTTTGATTGCAGGGGACTGGAATGCAAAAGTAGGAAGTTAAGAAACACAGAAGTTTTCTTAGAATAGGACTATTGCTTGTTCCTACCTCAGTTTCATCATCTAGGAAATGGGTTGATGATTCTAACACTACCTTACAAAGTTGTATAGGTAAATGGATTAGTTCATGTAAATTGCTTAGAACAGTACCTGACATAGTAATTGGAACACGGTACGTATCGGAATTTATTATTTTCCTCCTTTGGAAAATTTGATGGTGAAAGAACAAAGAAAACTGAGTGGGAACCATCCAGGAAATATCCTTTTAAGAGTGAGTAGAGAGGGAAAAAGGAATAGCAAACAAGTGAGTGCTGTGTTGCTGCAAGTCTTGATGGGATGGGTCCCTTCAATGTCTCCAAGTAGGCATTACAATTGTGCCCATTGTACAGATGAGGAAATCAAGGCACAGAGAATTTTGTTGCTCAGGCAAGACTGCCCAGCTGGCAAGTAGGGCAGGTGCATTCACACTCAGACAGCCTGATGCCAGCAGCCACACACTCAACCACTGCACCATTCTCCCTCTTGATGTGGGAAAGAAAGGAAAAAGGTTAAAGACGTAAGAGAAAGGCTGTGGAGCCAGAGCTCAGATCAGAAGGCATCTGATAGAAGGAGCAGGGCTGGGGGGGATGCGGTGATGGCTGTGGGAATGGAACCTCCTTTCTGAAACCGACAAGAAGGCAGGAAGGAAGAGGCAGCCACATGCAGGCAGAGGAGGGGAATGGCTGCTTTGGGTGCTTTGCGGAAGTTGGGAGGTCCACTGATTGGGAGCTTGGGAAGATCAAGTGCAAAGGCCCAGAGGAGGGAGGTTCGGAGTCAGGCCCTGGAAAGAACAGATGGACAGAGGCTAGAGCAGAGTGAGCCAAGGGAACAGAGAAGGAGATGCGTGAAGTCAGAGATGCCAAGGGCCCTGATGTTCCGGGGAGGCCTGTGGGCCATATTTAGTCTTTGGGCTTTTACTGTGAGTTGGCAGCTATTGATGGATTTTGAGCAGAGGAGGGATGAGATCTGACTTGTTTTTAAAGGATGTGTGTGTGTGTGTGTGTGTGTGTGTGTGTGTGCGCACAAGCATTTGCAAGGGCAGAAGCAGGGGCTCAGGTAGGAGACATGTGCAACTGCCCAGGCAGGAGATGATGTTTAATTGAGCTCTAATACATATTGATCACAGTGTGAGACTCTAAAGGGACAACGGTGAAGGATTCAGGCCAGATCTTTGCCTTGTAGAAGCTCTCAGGCTAATGTAGGGTTTCTCAGCGTCAGCCCTGGAGACTCAGGGGCTGGCTAGCTCTCCGCTGTGGGGGCCTGCCCTGGGCACTCTAGGACATCTAGTAGCATCCCTGATCCTTATCCTCTCGATGCAGTAGCATTGCCTCCCTTCCTCCAGGTGTGACAACCTAAAACGTCTCCAGACACTGGCACTGGTCTAGTGGGAGATGAAAACAGAGCATATAAATATGTGCTCTTCTTTCCATAATGGTAATTGCTAGGAAATAAAAAGAGCAGGTCAGGGGAGGTCCTGAATCTTCCTGGTTTTGATTTTTTGTTCTCTTGCATCCATTACATCTCTGCCCACCCACACTGCCGCCATCTGCCTGATGGTCAAGTACCATCCCCTCCCCCGCTCCACCTGCCCTTCCTTCCCTCCTCCCTCCATTAGCGTAATCCTGCCAATCCCTCCTAGAAAGAAGACAAAAACGAAACGAAGAAAACCTTCTAGAGGACCCCTCTTCTCCGAGGTAGGGACCGAATCCTAATTGCCCCTTTACAGCTGTAACGTGACTCGGTCAGCTTCATGCTCTGAAGGGGAGCTTTTCTGTTTCTGTGCCCGAAGTCGGCCTTGGTTTCAATTGGCCAAAAGGGAACAAAACAAAACAAGATATTTCAGACATTTCCCGCCCTCGGTCCTGGCCGTTTCACGTAACGGACAGGGAGGCCTGCTGCTCGCTGGAGGCAGATAACTCCAAGGGTGCTTATTTTCATAGTCAGCCCAACAGACTATCTTGGGATGCAGCTTGCAGAGGCGGTCGCTCCTGCTGCTGGCCTGGCTGTGGGCCATTTCAGTGGGGCCAGGCCTGGGCCGGTAAGAAGCCCGGGGAAGGGGGCTGAGGTCAACCCTTTGCTCTCCTCGGAGGCCCTCAGCTTTGTCACTGAGACACTCTGGCTTCCTTCAGCCAGATTTTATCCCCAGATTCTCTGTCTCCTGGAAATATTAAAAGAGACATGTTTCATCTATTCTTACTAGCTCATGGCTTATTCATATCACCACGAAACCTGCTTGTTTAGGCCTGTGCTGGCTTTGCTATCCAGAGGCACAATGGTTGGATTTTTCTTCCTTTCCTTTAAGCCAAGGTTTCCCACCTTGGTGCAGTGGACGGTTAGATCATGTAAGTCCTTGCTGGGAGCTGTCCTGCACGTGGTGGGATATTTAGCCACATCCCAGGTCTCTACCCACTGGATGCCAAGGGCACTTCTCTTCCCACACTGTGACCGCCCCAAAGTCTCCAGACATTGCTACCTAACCCCTGGGGGGCAAAACCACCCTTTTGAGAAAAGCTGATTTCCAGGGATTTTTATATTTCTGATTTTAGAGTTAGCAAAGTGTCACCCTGGACATCTTGCTGGAGGTTTGTAGGGAGAGAGGAGCTTTCTCTGAGTCTTTGAATGATTCTGACCTAAAGGTCTCCCAATTTCATTATTCAGTACTTAAAACATTCTCAAAGAAGTCAAACTCCTAAAAGAAAACGCAGAGCATGCAGTCACTGTTGGTAGATTTCAGCCTCGTCTCTGCTCTGCTTGGTTCGGCTTTTTTCTTTTCTTTAGAGGCAGGCAAAAGTACAGGCTTTAGGGATATGACGTCTTCACTGGGTTGGAAATCTGACCTCTAGCACTGGCTTGCTGTGTGACCTTGGGCAGTTCACTTCACCTCTCTGGGCTCAGTTCCAGCTCTCAAACAATGCTCCCCACTTCGTGGAGTCAGTCTGTGTAAAATGCTGATTTAGCCAGCGCCAGGCCCAGGGCGAGCGTGCAGAAGCTGCTGAGATTACTCTGTGCAGTGGGGGTTTGAGAGGGGCCCACTGGGTAATCTCTCGATTGAAGCCAGCAGCATTTGGTTTTCTTTATTCCCTGCTTATCAGCCACATTCCATCAAACCCTGGGAACTGGCCCTTAGTAGGCCTGCCCTGGGCTTCCTTTTTCAATCCGCGTCCCTCCCAGGATTCCATCTGCCACCATACCTTTGTCTCTGTCCCCAGCCGAATTGCTGTTTTCCAGATAACCTCAGACCTACTCGAATGCCAGCAGCATTCCTCAAACGGAGCGGAGCTGCCAGAATAAGCCGGCAGCTTCCTGCTCTTTGCCCCAGAAAACATTTCAAGTGATCAAGTGATCGGGGTGGAGGGGGGAGGGGGAGGATGCTGCAGCTGCTTATGCAACCAGCTTTAATCCGGGGTTAAAATCCACCACGCCAACCAGCGCTGTATTTTATTTCCTCGTCCGCTTGGGAAGTGAGCTGTTTGGGAGATCCGCCACAAACTCGTCGTCCTACTTGTCTCCCCCTCCCCCAGAGCAGCACCCATGGACACAGAGAGTATTCCTTCGGGGCCGGCGGTGGGGGGCCCCTGCCCACATTGCCGGGAGGGAGAGCACAGTCCGATCAGCTCTGGCCTCCTGTCCCAGTCCCCCCCACCCCGCCCTCTCTTTGGTCTCCGGGTACCCAGTTCCACCCCCAGGAAGAGGGGGCCCTCCCTTCGGGCGAGGCCCAGCCTGCTGTCCTGAGTGCTAGCCCTTTGTGGAGGTGTCCCTCCCTGCATCTTGGCCTCTTCAGCCTAAAATGCAAGACAGCAGCCACAAAATCCCCTCCCTTTTCATACAGCCTGGGCCCTGCCCCTGCGGTGTACAGAGTGCTGGGCTGGATTCCTGGCTTGTTCCTGTCTTGATAGGAGATTCCCGGCCAGGAAGAATTGATGTACACGCGGTGGGCATCTGTTGTCCGTGGGGGCGGGGGCGGGGGCAGGGCGAGCAGGCCCTCAGCTCCACCGTTTTCTTTGTGGCAACGCACGGGGTAGGAAGGAGAAAGCCCGCAAGTCCTAATTTTAGGAGAAGGGGAGACTTGCCTGGGCTACGGTTTTTACCTCCTGGCATATGTGCGTCACCTCTGGAAGATCTCTCCAGCCTCTGAAGAACGGTGTTTAGTTTCTGTTGTTCCAGCTTGCTGTTTTTTTTTTTAAAACTTGTTCATTAAGCACCTTGTCTTAAAAAAAGAAGAAGCAAGCGAGCACCAAATGTTTTAAGATCCTTTTTTGGATCTGCTTTTTCTTCCTCAGGCTACAGACCCACGGCAAAGGCAGCCTGACAGAGGAAACAGGCAGAGACGTCCTAATGCTGTTGAGATGGGTGGAATTATAAGTGGTTCTGAAATGCTAGTTAATATTTTACTGGGGAGCAGGGCCACAGATCCGGTGGAGGTGGTGGTTGTGGGGGACTGCCAGGGTAGGGCTGAGTGTGAAATAGCCATTCCGTCTGCCTTTGGGGACCCGAAGAAGCCGCTCTCTGTAGAAATAAATTTAAGCAAGAGTCCTTAATAAAGCTCACGGGATCTGTCTGCCCACCGAGGGCCCAGTTTGCCGAGCACCACCATACAAGGCTGATTGTGGCAGGAAGGTCTAAGCAGTGGGTGTAGGCCTGACTAATAATGGGGGTTCTTGTTCCCGGCTGAGTTTGACATCTTTCTTTCTCCCTCTGGATTTAAATGGCTTCTCAGCCCGGGAGGCACTGCCTGTGCCCTGGATTCAGAAGGTACACGCCTCCTTGGGAAGCCAAGGCGAGAGAGACAGCGGCTCGCTCACTCTCTCTCTCTCTCTCTTTCTGCATCTGCCGGGGGAGCTGCCGCTGGTATTTTTCCACAGGCCTTTTCTGCGATCTCAGGGCCTAGTTCTTCCCAGCCAGGCCCAGAGTCCGAGAGAGGGTTAATAGGCAGGAAGCTGAAGCCATCGCAGACTAATACGGAAGTCAGATTTTTGTTTAACTGACAGGTTTAGCAGGCCTCAGCCGTGGGGGAGGGGGCCGGGGAGGGGAAGGGAAGTTTGTAGATGTAGGCATGTGGCCTGCTAGGAGCGCCTTTGGCTTTTCTTAGGGTAAGGACGGAGGTGGGGGTGGGGGTGGGGGCCCTGGCATCCTGGCAGGGAGGCTGGAAACCATTTTGGTTTTTCGAGTTCTGGCTGGCGGGGGCGGTGGGGGTGGTGAGAGGTTAGATTCTGGGCCGGGGGACAAGTGGCCTCCCTGGTCTGCTTTGTCCAGAGGAGGCATTCGGACAATGACGATGCAAACTTTGACCACTTGGTTCCCCTCCTCCCCTGGCAGCCTGAGTCCTCTGGCCTCTGAGAAGCCCAGGGCTGCTCTGGGGCGATTTCGGGGTGGGGTCGGGGGGCTCTCCTGGCTTGTCTGGTTTGCTCAGAGGCCTGCCTCCAGCCTCCTTCTCTTGCCCCTGGGCCTCTTCCTGGGCCTCCCCTCCCTCCAGCCATCAGTCCCCATCCTCCCCGCCGCGGGTGGGGTGGGGGGCAGAACATTCTGCTGGATTGTTCCAGAAAAGGGTTAGCCTTCCTCTCAGCGAGAGAGAGCCGTTTCTGAGGGGGCAGATGAGGTTGAGTCCTACCAGCTCACCCCCCAAAACTCTCTTGCTCGTGGCCTGTGGGCCTCAGGCTCTGCTGGAGCAGGTCAGGCTGGCTGCACTGGTTCGCCCGCGCTGGGAAATCTAGTCAGGGTGTGGGAGAAGGGCGTCTGGGGGCCCCTTTCCTCAGTTTTTCTTGCTGCAAAAGGCCTAGCTTAGCCTGTCTTTCTCTATGCACAGGATGGCTCTCTTGCTCACCAGAGCCTCACAAAGATAATCGCTCAGGAAGTGTCTCAGCCAATCCGGGGCCGCCTTACACTCCGATTTGCCGGGGCAGCCAATCGGGGGTGCGCTTTCATGAAGCGGCCAGATCATCAAGCCGAAGTGCCAAACCCTTTTTCTGTGAGAACTAGGAGCCTGTCCTCCATGTTTTATAAGTATTGACATTACACAGTGTTAACAATGCATCCACAGAGGTAAGCTCGACTTTTTAACCATCTTTTCTCCCCCTCCCTCTGAGACATCCGCATTTGTGGGCGAGCCGTGTGATTTCTTGTGGCTGGCCGTGCCACACTCACCCCCACAGCACTTAGGTTAACTTGGAACTGTTTAGAGAGAAAAAAAAAATTTTTTTTTTTTTTTTGCTTTCTTGGGTCACATGGCTAAGTAGCCATTAGCCAGAGCTCGATTTTGCAAACTGGCAAGGGCCTGGCACACCTTTTCTTCCACCAGGACATGGTGTTTCTAGAAGAGTGTGAAGCTAGATCCTGGTATTGCCAAAAAAGAAGCTTTTTTTTTTTCCTTCCTCCCTCTTCTCTCTTTCTCTCTCTCTCTCTCTCTGAGCAGTTCCCCCCTCCCCCCCCCAACCCTGTACTATTGTCTTCTCTTGTGTCACATGCCTGCTGGGGAAAGAAAATGGAAGGTAAGCAAGCAGGCTCCCCTCCAAGGAGAGCTCATGGCAGACAGCAAAGCAGGCAAGTTTACCTCCAAAGAGGTGCTGGGAAGGCCGGACTCAGTGCTGGCCAGAGAGGACGTGTGTTTGAAACAGAACCAAAGGCCTCAGCAGAAGAGCAGCGCTAAGGACAGATCCTGGGTCCTGGGGCCTAGGTGGGTGGTGGTGTCTCCCTATGGTCTTTTCTCTTCCTGCAGGGTTTCTTCACTTGAAACTACATTGTTCAGCCTTTTTTCCTGACTTCTGTTGATACAGAGTGTTCTTCTGCAAAGCCAGCCTACAGCCAGCAAATGTTTCTGAAAGTGTTTTCTAGGCTTTGGAGGAAGTTTTTGGAGTAGGGATGGGGATTGGGGGTGGGGGGGGGAGTGTAGGAGGTTGTGGGGGGAAAGATGTTGGACAACATCCTGCAATAAATCTGAGGAGTCTTTTGAATCCCTTCGTTTTCTCCTCGTGCATGGTTTTCAGTGAACTCATGTATCCTTTCCCCTGCTTTTTCATTCTCCTTTCCTCATTTTACATTGTATCACCCTCTGTCCTCCTGTGTGATACAGTGCAGAGGAAATAAAATCACATCTGTGGCTCATGACAGCATTCCATATTCAGTGGTTGGGTTGTGGTGTTGTTGTTGTGTGTGTGTTTTTAATAATCCCGTGTAACTGTTTAAAAAAATTTCCTTTTTGATCAAGTCCCAAATCTGCCAGCCTGTTCTCTCTTCTTAACTGTGGAAAAATGAGACGGTTGCTTGAACATTTGTTGGGTAAGTAAAGCAATCCATTTCTGTGACCATGTATAAAGAGTTTGGCGAACATTTGGGGTCTGTTTGTAACAGGGGGGTCTTGGCTCCAGCCGTTGGGGGCTTTTTTTTTAATGAGCAGGAACCCAAGGAGGGCTTTTAAATAGAGTCTTGATTTCAGGTGACTGTTTGAATCCACTGTTTTTCCTGATAACCTGGGTCTAGGATTGAAGATTATACTTCCTGTTTACCCTCAGACAGGGAGAAATTGTTCAGTTCATTGTGACTTGACTGGAGACCTTGAATTGGGTTTGTTTGGATATTAAGTAGAAAACTCTGGGGAGGCAATCTGCTTGTGAAATGTAAGGAAACTGCTTGGTGTTAGAGTCACAGAGCAGGGTGGGGTGGGGGGGAGGAGCTGGGGTGGTGGTGTGTGTGTGTGGGGGGGTGGTGTCAGTACTTATGTTTTAAGATACTTAACATGTCTGTAAAAATCCCACCCACCGCCAAACTTGGTCTGATTCAGGATTCAGTACATCCCAGACCCGGCCTTTTTCCAAGCCTGCCCCACACATCTGTATGCACGCCTGCCTTTACTTCTGATTTATTTCTTACTTTTTACATTTCCCCTTGATCTCTCAAGGCTGCAGCTAGAACTTCAGAGTCAAAAAAGTAGCTTCTTGCTTAGCGTTCGCTTCAGAATTTCCCTAGACGTTCCACTTCATACATTTCCAGCCTGGAGACCAATCCAGGACTGTAAAAGCTGGAAGTATATTCAGTTGCTGTATTTTGCCAACTTTATGGAGTCAGTAGTCTTTCTTTTAAAGTGGTGTTCAGCAACCCACCTTTGATAACCCATTGGGAAAAGGTCATTTAATAACGAGGAATGTACCTCATTCTAAGCGTGAGAAAAGTCTGTGTAAGACAGGCCAGCTTCTCAGAGTAAAGAGACAGGCCATTAATGATGAAATGTACTTAGAACTGTGTGCTTGTACCCCACACCAGAAAGTTCAGACACTTTAGCTCTTTTCTTTGTTCTTATCTCCTGGCTGTAAATGAAAATTACATATTGAGGTTCATAGGCGCAGTATCTAATCACAAGACTGCTGGTTTCTTGCCGTCAGTGTTTGCATAATAGTGTATTTGTTGGGCTGGAAGGAGACCTAAGGGCAGGGCACTTGTCCTCCAAAAGCTTGCATTAAAATGGCTCCCACAGGTTTGCAAAGCCAAGATCTGTTTTCAGATGTGCAGCCCCAGCAAGTTCTCAGCCCTGGACCAAGCCAGCCTCTTGCCTCTGGTACTGTGGCCAAGCAGCAGACATGAGTCTGTAAAAAGTTAATTGCTCTCAAAGTAGTATTGTTTTCCAGCTTTCACTCGGGGTAGGGGGTGAGGGTAAATAAATGTCTGCATTGCAGCAGGACTAGGTAAGAGGCAGCAGACCTGCCTCACCGTGCAGCCCAATGGGCTTCCTCTTACCAGCTTTTGAGCCAATAGACTTGGAGGAAAGGTTACAGATTGACAGTTGCAGTGGCCGGACCCAGATCAGGCCTTCTGGAAATTTCTACCATCTTTGTTCCTTTTAGGAAAAGGAGGTCTGCTGAGCTGAAGCATCCCCTAGGTTCCATGCCTAGGGCATCTCCCTCCCCCCACCTTTTCTTTTTTACATCAAGGTAGATGGGTTCTCTCTGCCACATTTGTAAATTGCAGAGGGAGGAACAGAACTGTTGGGCTGTTTTCCTTTTTCCTTCTGCCTCAATCCCCAAAGAGGATGCACAGCTGCAAGGAACAAACACAGACACTGGAGCTTTTGATTCCTCTCTTTCTCTCTTTTTTTTTTTCCCTTCAAGACCCTCCAGGATGGATTCACTTTCTGCTTTGGGAAATTAAGTGGCATTCGTGTGGGGGAGGGGGAGTAACTGCTTTTATTAGCTCCAGAAAATGGTCAATGTTCTGTCTGTAACTAAGAATTAATTATATATAATCACTCAGTAAACTTTCTACAGTTTTTCTAATTGCTGCATAGGATCATGATTTGCCTGCTGAAGCTGAGTCTAGTTACTTTTATAATTAACAGCTCAAAGATTTGAGTCAGGAAGAAAAGCAACAATGGGGCCTCCTGGATTATAAATTAGAGATGAAAACAATAGCTTTTTTTTCTTTCTTTCTTGTTACCCCTTTTATTTTAAACAAAACATTCCCCTTTTTCTTACCCGGGGAGAACAGTGGGGAAATGGCTTCAGGTTTTAAACAGGAGAGATGGGGGCGGGGGGGGGGGCCGGTGGCGATGAGTCACTCTTTCAGAAAGCGGGGTGACAGCAACCCAGCAAAACCTGAAAGCAAAGGTAGGTTTTTCTTTTTTGCAAAGTCCAGCCACCTCACATGTGTGTGATCTCTTTGTTTCTCTTGACTCCTTTTCCCCTTCTGTCTCCTGGGCAGAGGCCACAGACATTTGTCAGCTGGAAAGCCCTAGGTCTGGCTTTACCTCTGCTTTGACCCTGAAAAGAAGGATACCTGCAAAAGTGCCCTGGTCACCCCACCGCAGAGGAGGAGGAAGGGAGAGTCAGTGTAGCAAGCCAGCCCTTGCCTTGCTTGCAAAGGCAGAAGCAAGTAAGGATTCACCCTTGGCTTCAGGTTGCTAAGGCTATGGCCGCCCTTCCCCCTCCGCCCCACTCTGCTTACTGATAAACAAGCAGGCAGGAGCCATTTCAGCAGTGCAGCGAACTGGGCTGCCAGCCTGTCCCTCCTCATCAAGATTACCTACCTACCGGCCGGCCAGGAGCCAGCCGCCCGTCCTCGCCCTGGCACAGCGTTGGGCACTCTGCCCTCCTTTCTCTCCTGAAGCTCCAAAACAGTCACCTTGAAAACTCTGAGGCCATGCTCAGACCTGTAACCGTAAATTACATTATCCACTATGAGGCTCTTAGCTCGGCCTGTGAAAGCAGGTTTTGCTAAACCCATGGTTAATTTTGAGGGCTCTGTTGGGGGTGGACAAAAATTAATTTGTGAGTATTCTTTGCGCCTTGGCTAAGGGGGAGGTTTTCCTGTTGTTTCTCCTCTGCAGACTCGGATTGTCTTTTCCTTGATGTTAACTGTCTTAGGACTGGCTGGGTGTTGGGGGCCGTTTCCAGGCTTATTAAATGGCCTTTTTATATTCCTCTGGCCTCAGACTGGGGTACAGCCCTTCAGATGCCTGCTGCCCTGGACGCACTTTTCATTTTCCCCAGCTCCTCTTTGGTAGGGATGCAAGGCTGGTTTCTAATCTACCAGCAAGGGGGAATGGGCTTCCTTCCCCCTCCCCAGCCTGTGCCCTTTTAAGATTTTTGTTGTCTGCGCAGACACCTGTCTGTCTGCACTTTATGCCACAGGGCTGCCTGATTCTTAACCTTCCACCCACCTAATTCGAGGGTAAGGGGGCCTCACTGTAGAGCCTCACATTGAAGGCTCAGGATCTGAAAGAGAAGGGTTTTCCTTAGGAACCTGTGACTTCACAAACTCCCCCTGTCACTGCAGATTTTTTTTTAAGCCTCTAAACGTTTGGTTGTTGGTGTCCTTTGGTTGAGCTTTTTCCTAGTTCTGATATTTAGGAAGGTGGCTTTGAAACTAGCAGGGCTGCTTAAGCCAGAGCTACAGCTATTGAACAAACTGCTACCATTTTAGCTTCAATACAGGAATGAGGCAGTGTTGCCAGACGCCATTTTAAGAATCCTGCATAAATAGCTTAGCTCCCGATGACTCTGCCTGTTTTAGGTGAGTGCTTATATAAAGCTGCTAACCATTCCCTCCCTCCCCCGCCCCCCCCATTTTTAAAGAAATTAATTGCAGATTTAGGGAAGCATGGTGTTTGGATTTTGATATTCCCTCTTTTGTGATCTGGAAGAGGAAAGATGTTTGTATCTTGGGGATGAAATATTTCTTACAGCCTGGACCAGTTTGGTATTTTGAATGAAAGTAAAAAGCTGAAGGAAAAGTCCTTTCTACTGATTGCATGATTCTTGAATTGCTGTGTGATGGTCCTCAGCTGTAGACCCAGAGTCTTGTGCATGCTGGTTATATATTCTAAGAGGGGTTAGATATTCTTGGTTAAAAGTCAAATAGTAAGGGCACTTGGGGAAAAGAAATATCTGGGCATTGTGTTTCCAGGCAGTTTTCTATCCAAACTAGCTATTTTTTCTCTTTTCTCTCTCTCTACTGGAAGTGTGGAGGGGATGGGATTCCTGGGAATTACGGACCAGCCTTGAGTCTTCAGAATTAATAATCAGAAGGCTTAAAACATCCTGGAGGTGCAGTTCATCTGCAACTTTTAATTGCTCTTTTCCAGTGCATGCAGGTTAAGTAAGCAGAGGTTTTCTTGCTCAGGCATTGGGGGAGAAATCTTCTATTCTTTCTGGGCGGGATGGGATGGTCTTGGTTGTGCAGGGGCTGGTTATTTCTTCTTTAATTGCCTGAAATGTATCAGTGTGTGAAATCCAGGGGCAAGTGACTTAGGCGAACCTGTGAGTGTAAGAGGGGATGGTGGTGGGAGCATACAGTATATACAACTAGTTGGTGGGGTATTTTCCTGTTGGGGTGAGAGGCTGTTGTTTGATTTTCAGCTAATTTTACTCTTTCCCTTAGCGGGCCCCCAGCCGACCTAAAAAAAAAAAAAAAAGTAATGTCAGTTTGAAACAAGGACTGCTTGTTCCATTGTTTTGGATTTAAATAATCGGGGTTGCTGGAAGCTAGCAGATATGGAAGGAAAAATGCTGTGTATGTTGTAAGACTTTAATGTGTTAATGACAAGAGTTCAACGTCTTTTCTCCAGACGTAGCCTCTTTTTCTTAATAGTTATTATTTGACTGCTTTTTTGTTTTCCTCCAAATGACTGAACAGTTCTTAACCTAAATTGACCGAGATCTGTGGGGGCATTCAGACAGGTACAAATCTTTTCTCACCACCACTTTTGATGTAATATTCATATTTTCCCCCCACCTAACAACATACTAGTACTTAACACTAAACCAAAAAAGCAAAAAAAAAAAAAAAATGAGATCAGTGGTGTAGAAAAAAGGAAGTCCCTTTAGATGTGGCTATTCAAAATGACTAATTTTGCATTCTGGTCTTTTGTAAATGAATTTTTTTTTTTTTGCCCTTTAAATGCATAGACATTGCAGTTTCCTTTAGTCAAATACAAGTTATTGTGTGTGTGTGTGTGTGTGTGTGTGTGCACGCGCGTGCATGTATGAGTTCCCTTTGAAAGGATGGCTTGCTGATCTGTGAAAAAGATGGTTTTCTGAAATTGTTGTCCTTCAAATCCTTGGCTAAAGCTGGTGGTGCTGTTGTTAGAGTTAGGTGATTATGGTGCCCACTTTGTAATACTTGGAAAGATAAAACAGCTTAACTTTTTTTCCCCTTTTCTGCTCCAGCATTGATTATCTTAAACTCTGCAGCAAATAGCTACCCCTTTGCTAGTTTGCATTTTCTTAGCCTCTCAGCAGCTTTCCTCCCTGAAGTATTCAGCCTCCTCTAGGCTGTTACAAGCCAAATAATTGTTCTCTTGAATGCAGCCCTCCTCCGTGATCAATACACCTTTGAATGTTTTCATCACTGCAGAAATCCTTCAAGTGGGTTTGGGGGAGGAGGGGTAGGCTCTGTAAATGCATAATTGTTTCTTTTCACCACTGAACATTTTGGTTGGATACCAGATTAGCGTTTCTTCCATCACTCAAAATATGGGATCAGTTTCAAGAAGTTTAGTATTTCACATACTTCGTGCTAGAGAGGGGAACAGAATTCTAGTTGCTAGAAAGATCAAGGTTGCTCTTTGTGCTTTTGAAGCTGACCATTTTCCCCCCTCTCTGAAGGGACCGCCTGGGGCTTTCTGTTAAAATTTATTTCCAGTCACCCCAAGCAAGAAACCATCAACAGCATCCATTCGACTGGGTGTGTTACATGCAGGGGGTGTGTTTCGAAGTTGAGAATGTTTGCCTCTTAAGTTGGAAGAAAAAGTACCCGTGCTAAAATCACCTGCCACAAATCACTGTTCTATTATTGCATGTTAGCGACATGTTTAAATTTCAGAGGCGCTGGCTTCTGACGAAAACCGCTTGTGACAACATGTCTGTTGTTTCTCTGGTGGTTTGTGTCCCAAGCTTTCCCTACAGATGCAGTGTGAATGAAATTGTCAACAGGGTTCAATATCAGAGGCCTAAATGTGTTAATATTCTGGCTTAAAAGCAAACTACCTTTCTCTTTCTTCTCTTTGCTGAGACCAGTGAAGTTGGAGGCCTCCAAGTTCTTCTAACTAAGTCCTGAGCTCTCATCTCTTCCTTTTTCTATCTAGTCTCACCAAACACTGAACTCTCCTAAATGCATCTCCACCTGACCCTGAGGTTCCAAGCCATTTGGGACTTTGTCTCATCACTGTCCCAGACCACAAAACACAGGCGGGACATTCTGATTCTTCCTGCCTTACCCAGCCTCCCTCCTGTCCTGGCTCTTGAGGCTTCCAGAAAATTTCAGCCATCTCAATTGGAGATGCACTCATTTCTTCTTGTTGAACCACAGTCCGATGGAAATGCATGTAGAATAATTGCTCAAATTCTTATCACTTTGTTGTCAGCTGAATGTTTGGAAAGTTCTAACACCTCAAATAGTTGGCACTTTTAAAAGCAGATCTTCCTGGCGTGGCCTGAGAAGTGTATGTGTATCCATGGGAAAAATGGAAATAGCCTGCACTTTGTTCAGCTGGGGAGAGTTCTGGCCAAGAGAGGGAGAGAAGATTCTGGTGAAGGGGCCTGGTTTTCCCTACTTCTTGTCCCAACCCCCAACTCTCAGCCTGTCTTTTAAATAATCCTTCCTCATTCCACTTTGGTGGGGGGGGGGGGGATAATTAGTCACAGCTCAGAAGAGTGCTGAATACTTTCTCTAAGCCATGCCTGCTGTAGAGAAGAAACATCCCAGGGGCTGGGAGTGTGGAGACCCCAATCTTAATTCCTGGGCTAAATGCTGGTGGTTTGAATGTTTTGAAGCCAGGCCTTTTGCTTCTAGCCTAGGCATATTTTTCTACTTTGTGATTTAATGTATGTATTTTCATGTCCCTGCCTCATCACTGCCTCATTGGGGAATTTTAAGATTTAGCAGGGAGGTCTGCAAAGATACTCTTTGCCTTGCAGAACTCAAAGAGATCAGAACTCCAAGTACCCTGAAAACCATCTCCAGCCTGAACCCAGTGTTAACAGGAAACTTACTTCCTCAGAGGCTGGGTTTTCACTGGTCCAGGGCGGGAGATTGTAACTGTGTGTCTCATTTAAAAAAAGCCTTTTGCATCCCCCAATAGCATGACAGCTGGAATAGTCATTTGACTTCAAGAACAAACTATTATTTTAAAAAACCCCTATAGGAATCTTAACACTTCGTTTGAAATCAGATGTGGGTTTCTTTCCCCCTGCCTCATCTAAGGATGGGGGATTGTCTTAAAAAGGTGGCTTTGTTGTTAGAACTTCTGAATAAATGCCCCCATGGGGCAAGTTCTCAGTCTACCTAAAACGTGAACATAATTTGCTCTGTTTCAGCTTGGCTGAAGAGGAAATAAAAACAGAACAGGAGGTGGTAGAGGGCATGGATATTTCCACCCGCTCCAAAGGTAAGTAAAAACCTTGTGTTATCTATTCCAGAGCAGAGGAGGAAATTGGAATTCCGTTTTCTTGTTGTTGTAGTGCAGTCAAGTGTGGCTTACGAGCCGAGGTTGCGACACTCCTCCCATTTTGAGAGGTTGGCGCCTTTGATGGATGACCCGCATTTATAGAGAAATCTCCTCCTGATTTTCTTTCCCTTGCATGTCTGGCTAGGTGTTCTGGCCTGTTGGGAATTGTCCTGACAGTCAGTCTTACGTGGTGTGTGTCATGACTGAGGATGGCTGGCTAGCTCTCTGCAGGGTGACTTTTGGGAATCAATTTAAATAAAGCATGTTCTAGAAGCAACGGGCATCTCCAGCCGCTTCTTGGTTTCCGATTTTAATAAAAGGTCTCTTTGGAATTGCGAAGGTGGAACGAAGATGATCCACTTCCTGGAAAACGGTGGTCTTGGTTAGTGAGTAAAGGAAAATGTTAGGACCTCCTGGAATTCTGGGGCTATTGTTAGAATTTTGCGAGTCAGAGTAAACACTGGTGTGTGCTTCTGTTCAGAATCCTGTGTTAGAGTGCCTCAAAGATCTTCTAATTGTGATATTGGTAACTTTTTGTTTGGTCTGTATGAGATTTTACTAGGTTTCCTACGAGGAAGCAGTTATCCACGTTGCCTTAGGGGTGCTTTTAGAAGGTTGATGAAAATGCTCCTCTCCAAACTAAGTGGTTGTACCATGGTGTTGTTATGCCTTCGACAAGTCACTGGGTACCTGTGCTGGGGGCGGCGGGAAGGGCTAGACAGAGGATGAGTATAGACTCGGCCAGAAAGACTCCTTTCCAGCTCACGAGCTTCACAAAATGTGGTTCCATAAAGGGGTTTGAGACAACAGAGCTTTTTGAGGGTTTTTATAAGACAGCCTGTCGTTCTGGGTGATGAGGAGGGTCAGCTGGTGGTGGCTGTTGTTGGGTCTGGCCAGCCTGATAGGGTCTGGCCTGGTTCAAAGAGGTGGGCAGGCTGGGCTGCCCGGGTGGGTGGTCAGTGCCTGGGGAGCGGGAAGAGGATGTTGGGAGGGAGACAAGGCCCAGTCTGAGGCCTGCTGCCCTTCCCCACAGCCCCCACCCAGCTCAGGCTAGACCAGCAGCAGAGCCGCAGGGGAATCTGAACAAAAGGTGTCTGGAGACAGCTGCCGATGGGAAGCAGGTCCCAGCTCCCCTTGGTGGTCAGAATTGACTGTGGAGAAGAAACTCGAGAGAATGGGAGCTGGAGGTGGGCTCTTTGTGCTTGATCTATGCATCACTTGGACACTTTTCTGGCTCTGCTGCTCAGTTTTCTTATCTGTAAAATGGGCTGTTGGGTTAGATTCCAAGAGTCCTTCCACCTTGGGCTTCTCTTGTGAAGATAACGCATGTTGGCGGCATTTATGCAGGCTGTGCTTGGAGGGTCCAGGAGCCTTTTCTTAACCTGGGAGGATGTGGGAGGTCGTGTTCCCATTTTACAGATGAGGAAACTGAGGCTCTGAGTGCTAATGGCTCCCAGGTGGTCAGTGTAGGATGGGATCGGACCACATCGAGGCTCTGATTCCAAGGAGGTGCTTCTTTCCTGAACACTCAGGGCCTGGAAGGGCCCGGAACCCAGTCGTTCTCCAAAAGGGTCCAAACTGGGGACTATCAGCCTGCTCAGGCCCGTCCGTCTGTGTGTGGAGACCCCACTTCTCATCTTCTTGCAGACCCCCTGGACGTTCCTGGCCCTTCACCCTATGTCTGGGCTGCCCGAGGTGTGATCACTCTGGGATCATCTCTGTCCCTCTTTCTTATCTGCACCTCCCCATCTTCTCCCAACAGCAGCCAGGGTGATCTTGGAAAAACACGTCCATCGGATCTGTCTGCTCTTGCTGAGTCCCTCCACTGCCCTTCCCGCACCCTCAGGCTCCAGTCTGCAGTCACTGTGACCGTCCTGCCTAGCCTGAGCCCTTCAGCTTCCTTCTCTTTTGTTTACCTGGGACGCTCTGTGCGCCTGACCTCACTTGAGCTCCCCGCTGCTCCTCCCCCCCGCTCCGTCTTCTCCTGGGGGCCCTTTGCTGGGAGCATGCCGCCCTGGGTCCGGCTGCCTAGTTTTCTCATCTCAGCCGTCTCAGACGTCATCTCCTCAGGGAGGCCTTCGGTGGCCACCCAGTCCACGGAGCCCTTCCATTGTTTTCTGATAGGTTTTCAAAATAAGCCTCATTTTAGAGCAGTTTTTAGCTTTCTGGATAAGCAGAGTGTTCCCATAGTACCTCCTGCCCCCGCCCCCCACACACACAGGTACACACACCGTTTCCCCTCTCTTATTAACACCATATATTGGTCTGGTCCATATGTCACAATTAATGAATTGTTGTGCTTCATTCAGATTTCCTTAGTTTTTTCCACTAAGATCCCTTTTCTGTTCCAAGACCCCACCCAGGCTCCCACATGACATTTAAGTGATGTGTCTGCTTTAGAATCCTCTTGGCTGTGACAGTTTGTTAAATCTTCTTGTTTTTGATGGCTTTGCTAGTTTGGCAGTATTTTGTAGGATGATCATCATTTGGGGATAATAATTTTCTCATGGTTGGACTGGAGTAGCCTGGAATTACAGGGTTTCTGAGAGGAAGGCTTTAAAGTGCCGTTTTCATCACATCATATCAAGGGTATGTACTGTGAATATAGTTCACCATTGGTGATGTTGACCTTGGTCACTTGGCCAAGGGGATGGTTGTCAGGTTTTTCCCTTTCCTTTTTGGAAGGAAGTCACAGTGCCCAGCCCACATTTACAGAGTGGGGAGCCACGTCCCATCTCCCGAAGGCCAGAATATCTACATAAAGTATTTTGTATTCTTCTGTGTGGGAGATTTGTCTTGTTTTCCTCATATGTTTGTTCAGCCATTTATTTATATCAGCAGGACTAAACTGTTTTATACTTTGGGTTATAGTTCAGTACTACTTACTTATTTTGTTGCTCAAATTGTTCCAGCTTTGGCCACTGGGAGCATTTTCAGTTGGCTCCTGTGTCCCTTTGACGTCATTGTTGGTTGATCGGTTGATTGACTGAATACTGTTTTACTTTCTTCCACTGCAGAAGTGCTCTGGGCATTTCTTAGGATGCTTTAGGCTCGTTTGGGTCTTCCCTGGTGGCTCAGGGTACAGTAGAACGCTGCCTGCAGGACAGGAGCCGCAGGAGCCACAGGTTCAATCCCTGGGTTGGGAAGATCCCTTGGTGAAGGAATTGGCCACCCACTCCAGTATTCTTGACTGGGAGATCCCATGGACAGAGGAGCCTGGTGGACTACAGTCCATGGGGTCTCAAAGAGTCGCACACGACTTAGTGACTAAACCACCACCACCACATAGGCTCATCTTGTATGTATTTTCTGCCTAGAATTAGCCATTTCCCTGAGGCCCCCTGTTTGTTATTGGAGAATAGCTTTAGAAACCAAGATCTGGGTGCTGGATGTGCTCATTGCTACTGAGGTGTCTTTGCTTCTAGGTCCTTTGAGCTGACAGAGTGAAGAAACACGTATGTGCACGGGAACCTACATGCAGGCGCGTCTATAAGTACTTCTATCTGTATCTATGTTAAATTGAGCTCCTGCAGGTGTCTCTGAGTCTGATCCATTACCACCTGGATCCTTCTAGCTTTCTGTCCGTAAAGTAATCCCTGATCTCCCACTCTCACAGTGAGAAGTGGCTCCTACCATCTGCCATTCCTTACCATTTTCTGGTACATTTAAAATCGTAAAAAAAAAAAAAAGTTCATCTGGCTGTACCAGATCTTAGTTGCAGCATGTAGGGTCTTTAGTTGCAGGCACGTGAACTCTTAGTTGCAGCGTATGGCGTCTAGTTCTCTGACCAGGGATTGAACCCAGGCCCCCTTCACTGGAAGCGTGGAGTCCTAGCCACTGGCCTATGGGGGAACTCCCCATTTAAAGTCTTACGTTCAGCATTCAGCTTGATGCACTTTAACACGTGTGTGCACTTGTGGAACCACGGCCCAGATCAAGGTGGTTGAACATTCACGGCATTCCAGAAGGTCTTCATAGCCCTTGTCCACGATATTATGCTTCTATTTGTTTGTTTGTTGATGGTCTCCTAGGCTATGTTGCAGGCCCCTTCTCTCTCCAGGGCCTACACCACCACTGTCAACCTTTCCCTTCCATTTGAGAGGCAGGATGGCACGGAGGTTTAAGAAAACCTGCTCTAGTGTCAGACTCCCTGAGCTTGCATTCTGGCTGCCCTGTGCCTAGCTGGGCCGTTCTTCATGGCTCAGTTTCCCCTTGTGCATGGTGGGTGATAAGAACAGAGGGTTATGGTGGAGATTAAATTTGCTCACATGTGCAGAGCACCCAGATCAGTGCCAGGAACATGGCTAGTGCATGGAAGTGTTAACCATGATTAGAATCAGCTGAGGAGGGATACACTTGTGTTGATAAGCCTATCAGGTGGAAGCCTTACTCAGCAAGTTCTGCTTCTTTCCCTGCTTCCAGTCTCCAGGAGGAGGGCGTGCTATGCTATGCTATGCTATGCTATGCTAAGTCACTTCAGTCGTGTCCGACTCTGTGTGACCCCATAGACGGCAGCCACCAGGCTCCGCCGTCCCTGGGATTCTCCAGGCAAGAACACTGGAGTGGGTTGCCATTTCCTTCTCCAGTGCATGAAAGTGAAAAGTGAAAGTGAAGTCGCTCAGATGTGTCCGACTCTCAGCGACCCCATGGACTGCAGCCTACCAGGCTCCTCCATCCATGGGATTTTCCAGGCAAGAGTACTGGAGTGGGGTGCCATTGCCTTCTCCGGGAGGAGGGCATGGAGGTCGTTAATGAAGAATTGTATAATCCAAAATATATAAACAGTTTATAAAGCCCAATATCAGAAAACAAACAACCCAATCAAAAAATGGACTGAAGACCTGAATAGACGTTTTCCCAAAGGAAACACACAGATGGCTTTTGGGCACGTGGAAGATGCTCAACGTCGCAAATGTCAGAGAGATGCAAATCAAAACTTTTAACAATAAGAGATCACCTCATACCTTTCAGAATGGCCATCATCAACGAGTACAAATAATGAGAATTGGCGATGATATGGGGAAAAGGAGACCCTTGCTGCATTATTGGCGGGATGGTAAATTGGTGCAGCCCCTATGGAGAACAGTATGGTGATTCCTCAAAGAAACTAAAAACAGAGCTACCGTGTTACAGCAGTCCACTCCTGGTTGTGTGTGTGTGTGTGTATATATGTAAGTAATTTGAAAAGACACGTGCACCCTGATAGTCATAGCGGTACTATTTACAATAGCTGAGATACAGAAGGAACCCAAGTGTCCATCAAGAGAAGGGATAAAGAAGATGCATATGTACACATGAATACTACTCGGCTATAAAAAAGAATGAAATTCTGCTTTTTGCAGCAACACACATGGACCTAGTCAATACTTGGCTTAGCAAGATAAGTCAAAGACAGGCACTGCATGCTGTCACTTAGGTGTGAAATATATATACGGGCAGCGTAGGGGTATGGGATTAAGAGCTACAGACCACTGTCTATGAAATAGATAGACAATAAGGATGTACACACAGCACAGGGAATTCCAGTCACTTTGTCATAATGGGGTATAATCTGTAAAAACACTGAATTGAAATGCTATATACTTGAATTTAATATAACATAAATCAATAAAAAATTGTACTTCAGTTGAAAAAAAGAGAATTGTATAGGGTAGCCCAGCGGGTATGCTCAGGACAGGCATCCTATCCTCTGAGACATTTGGACTGATTTTCTCAGGACCTTTGGAGCCTCTGTTCTGGTGGGGAATCCGGAGGGGAAGGGGTACCTGGTTTCTAGGGAGACCTTCCACTCTCCCCAGGGACTGCCTTGGACGGCTTTCCTTGTGTGGAGCCGAGCTCCCACCCTCCAGGGTCATCGGATGGCCAGGTGACTGACTGGCTGCTTCTCTGTCTAGGGAGCCTTTCTGATAGAACCTCTGGGGTTAGGTGAGGATGCTGCATATGCAAAGAAAGGCCTGGAGTTATGATACTGGGTTGCTGGGGCTCTGAGAGCTAAAGTTAGCCTGGTCCGAATGTGACCCCCTTGCAAAGGCGGGAGTGAAGGCTTATCTCTCTTAGTCCCGATGATTCGAAATCAACCTTGTGAGGCTGTGGGCTCCGTGAACACATACTTGTTCCTCTAGCCTGCTTTTCTTACGGTTTGGGAAATTCATGCTTCAGCCCTTACCTGATACCGTCCGATTGGGGTTCTTTTGTTGTGAGCAGCAGAAGCCAGGTCGGGTTCTTTGGAGCAGGGAAGGGATGGACTGGAAGGTGGTCAGTTGCCTCATGGACTCAGCGGAGTGGCTGGAGGCCCAGGGCTGCTCTGGGCAGTGAAGCTAAATGTACAGTCTCTGCAGATCAATAGGACAGAGTCCGCAGGGAGAGTCCCTTGCCTAGTGTCTTTTTTTTGCCCTTTGCTCAAGGAAGGGCTGGTACTAGACACTTGGACCCCCCAGGGTTGCCCTCACTGGGGAAGAGATAATTCCTCAAAGGAGGATGAGGACCACCAGGCATCTTGGGAAACTGGCAGCATCATGCCCTCCTTGTGGGTGGAGAGGAGACCCTGAACTGTCGTGGAGAAACGTAGAAATCCTAACAGGAATTGGCTCAGAATTCTTTCATTCTGTTCCTGTGTCTAGTTTGTACGACCTTTTAGATTCTCTAAGTGAATTTCAATTTGTGCACCCTCTTCCCCCTGACACATACTCACTTATTAACTGAATAATTCCCAAGCCAGTCATTGCCATAACGCCAGCCCTGGCATTTACTGGAGCGTTTTAGTTCTCAGGAGACAAAGCTTTCGCACTTTCAAGATGTCAGGTTGACATTTGTGTCCAGGGGTAATGATCTGCTGAAAGATGCTAGAGCAAAACTCGGAACTACCGTCGAGGTGCCAAGTGTGTTTGCCTAGCTGCTGTTTTCCTGAGTACTTCCTAGGTATCAAGTATTAGATGTAGATTACTTCATTTTATTCTCTTAATAATGCTGTGTTACAGGTGTGTTGTTATTCCCATTTTATAGTTCAGGAAACTGAAGCTCAGAGGGATTAATGAAGTGGCCAAGTAGAGAAGAGAGGTTAGGTTTTATCTTTGATTTTAAACCTTTGTACTTGGTCATGAGTCCCCAGGATCCCGGGTGAGATGTCCTCAGGGGACAGCAGGTGGACCACTGAATGTAGCTGGTATCCAGGGTTTGGGGGCCTTTGGTGGGTGGGAGACCATCTGTCCTAAAGGGGTAGGGTGCCTCCATCTGATTGCTGAACAAAGCAGGAACAGGAATATGTCTCACTTGGTGTCACCAGCTGGGATTTTATTCCCCTCCGCGCCCGCCTCCTGTAAAAATGCCTGGTTTAGAATCGTGATCTGTGTAGCCCAGTTTCTGAAAGACCATGCACGAACCCAGCAGGACACATCTCAGGGTCACAAGTGGTGGGAGAGTTGTGGGTTTGCATTCTCTGCAGGAGACTGGACACAGCACAGTTCAGTACGGGATTTTAGCCACACGACGTAGGAGTGTGGCTCCTCCAAGGACAGGGACTTAAAGTCTGGAAAGTGATGGACGCTGGGCGCTCACGGCCCCGTACAAAGGCTGCCGTTTGGGCTGCCTGCGTCTTGATCCTGCTCTGTGTGCATTTTGCAGTATGATTGTGGTGTGTGGATGCCAGGCTGCCGAAGCTGAAACCATTTTTTAAAAATGTCTGTGTAATGTCACCCGCGCAAGGGAACGAGTCACTTGGAAACCATGCACAGATGCAACGGAAGCCCAAGATATTAAAATCTTGAACAGTATCATTCTTGCTGAGATTTGCCTCGGTATGAGTCTGTTTTCCAAGACAGGAAGCTGGAGAATATACAATTACAGCAATTTGCTAACCAGCCCGACCTTAATTAGTACAGGATCCTCGTTCTCACTGTTGTATGTAAATTAAGCTTGTTTCACAAAGGGACTGTTTATGAGGATGGCTCTCAGACAGAGACCTTGTACCATTCTTTTTTTTTCTCCCCAAGGAAACTTTAAGAAAATACAACCGTAAACACCCATTAAATCACAGTGCGAGGCTGAAGTGCTGAGAATATTTCTTTTCAAAAATGAGCATCAGTATTTTTAACTCAGTTTTGGCTCTTTCACATTTCCTCCAGCCCGAGAAGTACCGTCCTTGTACTGTGCAGTGGAAGGAGCTGATTTGCGAGTTAGATAACTACCAGATTGTTCCTCTCCCAACAAGGTCTAAAATATCCTGCAACTCTTGAGAATGTTGGATACGGCTTTCTGAATGAGAAACCTGCCTTCTCTTGGCCTGCAGAGCCTCGGTGCAGTCTGCTCATGGAATCCTGTCAGCACCTTCTGTGCAGTTTATCTCCGTGGTTCACTCGTGGAAAACCTTGCGTTTGCCCCAGTTTTGAAGCCTGACCTACGTTAACGTGTTTATGTGACTGCTGTTGTTCCAGAAGACTGTGATCTACAATGATCCATTTTCAACCTTAGTTTCAAAAGAACCATCTCTCCTTTTTCCTCCTCCCAGTGCCTCTGGAGTTAACATTCTAGGTCTGAGGCCTTTTAGAGATCCTGGCACTTTTTTTCTTTTTGCTTGAAAGTTTCAAAGAGTAGTTATTTCACTTTGCTCCATTGGTGGAGGCCCTTTGATGATTAACTTGAGGGGAGCAAGCTTGGCAAGCCCACATCTCAGAGTTGGGGTGAGTGGGGGTGCTCCCCCGCGCAATTCTGTCCTGCCTTCAGCTTTCCTGGAACCCAGAGAGCCAGCGTTTCAAAGGGAACAGAACCATGGTTTTTATTTTTAAAGTATTAGTATTATGTTTGGCCGATTTGCTCAGCATGTGGGATTTTAGTTCTCCAACCAGGGATCGAACCAGTGCCTTTGGTGCTGAAAACACAGTGTCCTAACCACTGGATCACCAGGGAATTCCCAGCAACATGTTTTTTAATCCAGTCACAGAATTGTTCAGTGATCATCTTGTTGTTTAGTTGTTCAGTCGTGTCCAACTCTTTGCAACCCCATGGACTGTGGCCCGCCAGGCTCCTCTGTCCATGGGATTTCCCAGGCAGGAATACTGGAGTGTGTTGCCATTTCCTTCTCCAGGGGACCTTCCCGACCCAGGGATCAGACCCTTATTTCCTGCATTGGCAGGTGGATTCTTTTACCGCTGAGCTACCAGGGAAGCTTCGTTCAGTGAATCACCACAGTCTTATTTTGGAACATTTTCATCACCCTAGTAAACACTCCCTGACCCGTTAGCAGTAACTCCCCATTCGTTGCCCATTTATCCCAGCTCCTGGTAACCACTAACCTGCTTTCTTCCTCTCTGGATTTGCTTACCTGGATCATTTCGTATAGATGGAATCATTTAGGGTGTGAACGTTCATGTCTGACTTCTTACTTGTAGATTAATGTTCTTATGCTTATTCATGCTGTAGCACATACCACTTAAAAAAATTATTTGCTTATATTAAGGCTGTGCTGAGTCTTAGTCGTGGCAAGCAGCTTTGTGGCATGTGCACTTCTTAGGTGCAGCATGTGGGATCTAGTTCCCTGGCCCAGGGATTGTACCCCGGCCCCTTGTGCTGGGCGCGTAGAGTCTCAGCCACTGGACCACCAGGGAGTCCCCTCACCCCACTCCTTGACTCCTTTTTATGACTTTATAATGTTCCACCACAGTATTCCGTTGTCACATTCTGTTTATCCGTTTATCTGTCGATGGACTTGAGTTGTTTCTTTTTTTTGGCTGTCATGAAGAACGGAGCCGTGAACGTTAGTGGGTGAGTTTTTATGTGGGTGTATGTTTTCATTTCTCTTGGATGCAGACCTCGGAGTGTGGTTACGGGGTCATAGGGTAGCTCTGTGTTTAGCCTTTTGAGTAATGTACAGAGTTTTGAACACGCGCAGGTCTTTCCCACATTCCCTTTCTTGACCCTGCATCCTTCCTATTAGTGTTTCTCCTTTTTCTGGCCTCTCCATAGCCAAATTTGGTAAAAGGAATGTCAGTACTTAGGTCTTGGTTTCCTTACTTCCTGCTTTGTTCTGCCAGCTCCGTGGTGGCATCCACCGAGACGCTGCATGTTAGCAGTTCCCGCCGGGCTTCCTGTAGACTCCAGGGGGTGGTGTCAGCACTTCGTGCCCTGACCTAGCAGAGGCAGTGGACACTGCTGATCATTCTTCTCCTGGAACCTGCCTCTTCTTGTGCTTTTCCTCTGATTTCCCTGGCTCCTCCTCTTCTCCCGACCACGGCGTCGCTGAAAGCTTGGTTCCTCATCTTACCCAGCACGTTCTTTCCCTGGGTGATCTCGCCCACATCTGTGGCTTTATGACTCATGAATATCTTACTTCCAGCCTAGATGTTTCTTGAGTTACGATGCAGAGGGCTAGCTGCCTACCTGACTGCCCGACCTGTTGCTCATGGGCGTCTCGAACTCAACATGTCCCAAACTGATTTCACTGTCTACCTTCCCTCCTGCTCCCCCAAGAAAACACCTGCTTCTCTCCCATGGTGAATAAGCCAGGACTCTGCCAGTTGGCTAGGCCAGGATATGGGACTGAGCCTTGATTCTTCTATCCTTTTGCCTTTTTTTTGTTGCTTTCTTACAATAATACATTGTACATACCACTCTTCTTCAGGTTATCACCAGTGAACTGTACTAGTCTTTTTTTTTTTTGGCTTCACCCAGCAGCATGTGGGCTCTTAGTTCCCCCAAGCTTGCACCTCATGCATTGGAAGTGGGGTGTCTTGGCCACTGGACCATCAGAAAAGTCCCCGCAGTAGTCTTTTAATTGGGCTCCCATCTCTCATCTGCCCTACCCTCCTGATCTTTCTAAAAGGAACCTCTCTTTCAGCTACCACCTCCTGCTTTGAAGTCTTAAGGGCTCGCTTCTTGGTATTAGGATGAAGAGCAAAATCCTGATATCCTTGTGTGTGAGCCTTGCCTGCCTTTCCAGCCTCCTGCCTCTGTGTGCCCCTTTCTCTCTACTCCAGCCACACTGATCTTTTCAGATCCTCCGAAGGAAGGTCCTCCCCGCTCTTTTTTCTCCCAACATCCTACCTGCCCTGGGTGCTCCGGCTCCAGGTGGGGGTGGGTCCTGCCTCTTGTTTTTGTGCATCTTATTTTCCCTGGTGCCCGTTTTACCACCACTTGTTCCAGATGGAGCACAATAAATATATCTCTTGAATGAATGAGTGAATGACTTGACTTTGTCTACCAGGTGGATAGAACTCCTGGAGAAGGAAGTAAAAGCAGCCTTTCAGCTAGAGTGGATGGCTTTGTTTCCAGCATCTTCCGCGCCTGGAAATAATTACCTAAGCTCAAATTTCTTCTCTCTCTGAAATGATCGGTGGCTTATCTGTCTTTCCCCCCAGGGATATGGGGCTCTTTGAAATGGCCCCCTTCCCTCTGATTTCTTTCCTTCCCCAGGTATTAAGCCCACTTGTAATGGGCCCTTTTCCAAACACAAGTGCGATTGTCTTGCTTGCCTGATTTGGGCTGCTGGTGGCTCCAGAAGATGACCCCAGTCCTGAGTCGAGATTCAAGGCCCTGCTCCATCTGTGTTTTCTGGGACTCTGGTCAGTGTCCCTGCAGAACTTGCCCCTCCTATTCAGCCTGTCCAACCTGAGTGCCTGCCGGCTCCCTCCTACTCCTCACCGGGTCGTACCTTTGTTCATCCTTCCAGGCTGCTCTCCCTGGGGACCTGTCTTCTCCACGTCCTCGGGGACCCAGGCTCCCCTCTTGTGGAACCTTCCCGGGGGAAATTCCCTAGCAGTCTGTCGAGTGGTTTGGATTTCATGGTTTCACTACCCGAGGGTACAAGTTCGATCCAAGGTCAGGGAACTAAGATCCTGCAAGCTGCAAGCGTGGTGAAGAAAAAAGAAATCACCCTGGAAAGTACCCTAAATTGGCCAGGAAAAGGACAGGATGGTAATCTGCTCAGATCAGACTTTCTCACACATCCTGAAGGTTTGAGAAATTTCCAACCTAGGCTGAAGGTGGCAAGTCCACAAACACTTCTAGCCCCCAAATCATTTTGCTTTGAAGGCTACTACCAGATTCTTCCCTTAAGCATGGGTGGAGGATTCTGAAGGATCCCGCTTGCCTGCTGAACTTCCTCCCTTGTCTGTTGTATCAGATCAGATCAGATCACATCAGTCGTGTCCGACTCTCTGCGACCCCATGAATCGCAGCACACCAGGCCTCCCTGTCCATCACCAACTCCCGGAGTTCACTCAAACTCACGTCCATCGAGTCGGTGATGCCATCCAGCCATCTCATCCTCTGTCGTCCCCTTTTCCGCCTGCCCCCAATCCCTCCCAGCATCAGAGTCTTTTCCAATGAGTCAATTCTTCGCATGAGGTGGCCAGAGTACTGGAGTTTCAGCTTTAGCATCATTCCTTCCAAAGAAATCCCAGGACTGATCTCCTTCAGAATGGACTGGTTGGATCTCCTTGCAGTCCAAGGGACTCTCAAGAGTCTCCAACACCACAGTTCAAAAGCATCAATTCTTCGGTGCTCAGCTTTCTTCACAGTCCAACTCTCACATCCATACATGACCATAGGAAAAACCATAGCCTTGACTAGACGAACCTTTGTTGGCAAAGTAATGTCTCTGCTTTTGAATATGCTATCTAGGTTGGTCATAACTTTCCTTTCAAGGAGAAAGTGTCTTTTAATTTCATGGCTGCAGTCACCATCTGCAGTGATTCTGGAGCCCAGAAAAATAAAGTCAGCCACTGTTTCCACTGTTTCCCCATCTATTTCCCATGAAGTGATGGGACCGGATGCCATGATCTTCGTTTTCTGAATGTTGAGCTTTAAGCCAACTTTTTCACTCTCCACTTTCACCTTCATCAAGAGGCTTTTGAGTTCCTCTTCACTTTCTGCCATAAGGGTGGTGTCATCTGCACATCTGAGGTTATTGATATTTCTCCCGGCAATCTTGATTCCAGCTTGTGTTTCTTCCAGTCCAGCGTTTCTCATGATGTACTCTGCATATAAGTTAAATAAACAGGGTGACAATATATAGCCTTGATGAACTCCTTTTCCTATTTGGAACCAGTCTGTTGTTCCATGTCCAGTTCTAACTGTTGCTTCCTGACCTGCATACAAATTTCTCAAGAGGCAGATCAGGTGGTCTGGTATTCCCATCTCTTTCAGAATTTTCCACAGTTTATTGTGATCCACACAGTCAAAGGCTTTGGCATAGTCAATAAAGCAGAAATAGATGTTTTTCTGGAACTCTCTTGCTTTTTCCATGATCCAGCGGATGTTGGCAATTTGATCTCTGGTTCCTCTGCCTTTTCTAAAACCAGCTTGAGCTTCTAAAGTGAGGCTTGTCTGATTAGGTAGCTACTCTGAGGCTGTTTCAGTTTATATTAATTGAAATAAAAATTCCTTTTTCAGTTGGACTAGGCACATTGCAAGTGCCCAGTAACCACACGTGGCTAGAGGCTGTCCAGATATGTAGATAGCCCAGATACGGAATGTTGCCATCACCGTAGAAAGTTCTGTTGGATGGCACTGCATTACAACTCTCCATACATTAACATGTCGTGCTGGATGTAGTAGGTGGAAACATCTAGCTACGGATTGGCTCAGCACAGAACATGCTAAAAAAATAATTTTATCAGTGTCTTAAATTTCCCTTGATTAGATTCTCCTGGGCTTGCTGTTTTTTGAAAAGATCCGCAAAGAAAAGAACACAGCTATCTTCCCATCTTCTCAACTGGTATTTGCTATCCAGGCCCCTCTGAACTGCCTTTCTGCCAGGCTCTTTGGCATCTTGGTGCACTGGCTGGGGGAAAAAGAATCCAGGATGTGCTGGGCCCCCGTCTCCCCAGCCTTCAGCCTCTGTTGTTGCATTCTTTTCCCGTTGTGTCTCCTCCTGAACTGCTAACAGGGACCAGGTCTTCTTACCTCTTTAATGTGGGCTAGCGATTTCTAGTCCTGGCTTCCCTCGTGGCTCAGTCAGTAAAGAATCTGCCTGCAATGCGGGAGACCTGGGTTCAATTCCTCGGTGGGGAAGATCCCCTGGAGAAGGAAATGGCAACCCACTCCAGTATTCTTGCCTGGAGAATCCCACGGACAGACGAGCCTGGCGGGCTACAGTGCATGGGGTCACAAGAGTTGGACACGACTTAGTGACTAAACCAGTGATTTGTAGTAGCTGCTCAATAAATGCTTTTTGAATGAAGACTCTCTTGCAAGAAATAGAAACTAAGGGAATAAAGTGGTTGATTGGATTTTCTTTGCTTTTTTTAAAAAAGAAATTTTTATTTATTTACTTTTGGCTGAGCTGGGTCTTTGTTGCTGCGCAGGCTGCTCTCTGGTTGCAGAGAGCAGGGGCTACTTTCTCGCTGTGGAGCGTTGGCTTCTCTTGTTGCGAAGCATGGGCTCTAAGATGCACAGACTTCAGTAGCTGCAGGTCCCAGGCTGTACAGCACAGACTTCATAGCTGTGCATGGGCTTAGCTGCTCCGTGGCTTGTGGGATTCTCCCAGAGCAGGGATTGAACCTGTGTCTCCCACATTGGCAGGCGGATTCTTTACCACTGAACTACCAGGGAAGCCCTGGATTTTCTTCTCTTTTTTTTAATCTTTTTTTTTGAGCACACCTTGCAGCACGTGGGATGTTAATTCCTAGATCAGGGATGAACCCGCACCCACTGTAGTGGAGACCTGAGTCTTAACCACTGCACTTCCAGGCAAGTCCCTGAATTTTTTTCAAATGATAAAGTCAGTTCATCTCCTGGCAACAAGCTGAAGTATACAAAGAAAAAGCTCAGAAATCCTCTGCCAGGTAACCTAGTTGACGGTTTGATATGTTTTCATCTGTCCTTTGTCTTCCTCTTAGAAAAATACAAACAAAGGTATACCACGTTGGGTTTGCATTGTCTCGATCTTAGCCATTTTAGCAAAGCATCCTTTATCTCTTATCCTACTATTTACCTGCTTTGCCCTTCTCTGCTCTGCCTTGAAGGGATTTTCAAGGTTACGATTAATTATCTTGACAGTTAAGAATGATGGAAACCTTGGCAAATGGGGAATTTCATGTTCCATCCTAAGGGTAGGGGAAGCAGCCTGGAGGATCGTACCATGTGGAAATGGGGACTTTTTGTGGCTGGATCTTAATTTTCTTTTTTTAAAGAGGAGCTAGTAATCTGGATTTCTAGATCAGTTTTTCCCAATTTCTAAATATCAGCAACTAAAGAATCACACAGTTGTGAGGGGTGGGCTGAATGCAGTCTGGAATCCTTCCGTGGGGCCATCTCCCACCCAGGCCAGGGCTGTCAGTTTGCTTAGATGATTTCCTGGCCATTGCTTCTCTTCTAGATCACTGGCTCATCTCATCAGCTGTCACTTGGGCCCTCTTCCTAGTAAGACTGACCTGGTTTTGCCCTTCACCTTCTTAACCAGCCTCTAGTAACCGCCCATACCCACACAGGAACATGGGGACCATCTTTTAAACCAGGCTGCTCTTTCTTGGGTTGAGACCAGACATATTAGTAGTTGCTGAGAGTTACTTGACAAATATCTTTCAAATTGAGACTCCCCTCAAGCCGGGTGAAAATGCTTTTATCTGAGAAGCCCAGGGAAACAAAGATGGAGACAGAAGAGAGCAGAGTTAATTTCTCTTGTCGCATGCCTGTTGAGTGGGATGGAGGGAAGATGAACTTGAGAAGTCATCTTTTACTCTCCCCTTTTTGAGGCCGAGCCCATCTTGCTGGCTTCCCATGGATGAGTGCCCATGCGATGGGCCCCTTTTTTCGTCTTGCAGGCCCATGCTGGACAGTCCAGGCAAGCCTTCAGGGAGGCATGGAAAAGAGAACCTCGGTGGCCTTAAAAAGGTCTGATAAGAAAAAGGGAGAAGAATCTGGGTTAAGAGGTGTGGTAAACAATCATCACAGTGGGGAGTCTCCCAGTTGGGAGTGTGTTTTCCCTGGAGAAAGTCATTCTTTTCTAACACTAAATCTTTCTGAAACAATAGCTCTCCCCAAGAAGAATGGAGGGAGTTAGGAAATGAGTGGCCAGAGAAAACCCTTCTGAGTTTTCCGCCTTTGGTTTCTCTGTAATTGCATTTAGCTGCTAGGCCCCATCACGTTCAAGATATAAATCCTCACTTAATCTCCTCCTTTGGGGAAAATGGGCTCTTTAGGCCAGAAGTGAGAATAGCGGAGTACCTGTTGAAAAGGGAATTTCCTCCTTCAGTTTCTTTCAGACCCTGGAATGGCCAGGCTCCCTTTTGTGTAATCCTCCCTGCCCGCTTCACCAAGACCCTCTGGCCATCTTGGTTTCCCGGGACAAATGCTTAGACCTGGGAAGAAAAACTGGAGTTTGCTGTGATCACACTTCATTTAGCTGGTCCAGTGTGTTTGGGGACTGCCTCTGAGCCACATTGGGTGTCAGTCATTGAGCTACAGCAAAGAAACACAGAAAAACTGAGATTGAGTTCTCATTCTGGAGGAGACACAATAAGCTAGCGAATCAGTAAAAAAGAGAATGTTTTGATAATTTCCAGCTAGAGATGACTTCAGTGAAGGGGCGGGCTGTGGGGGCGGAAACTATTTTAAGATGATAGAAGAAGCCACGGAGACTGGGTTGGTAAGGGAAGGCTTCTCTGGGGAGGTGACTATTGAGGTCAAAAGTAGAAGTTGCCAACTATGGGAAGATTGGGCATAGAACGTGCCAGGTGGAAGAATCAGCCAGGACAAATGAGATGGCTCCTTCGGGGCTGTTTGTGGTTAAAAGTGAAAGTTGCTCAGTCGTGTCCGCCTCTTTGCGACCCTCCAGGCCAGAATTCTGGAGTGGGGTAGCCTTTCCCTCCTCCAGGGGATCTTCCCAACCCAGGGATCGAACCCAGGTCTCCCGCATTGCAGGCAGATTCTTTACCAGCTGAGCCATAAAATAAGCTGTTTGTGGTTATCATTGAGTAAAAGAAAGGTGGGTAAAAGATGGGCATGGCCGATCCCTGCGGGCGTGGTGAGTCCTGATAAGATGCTGGGCGTCTGCAGGAAGCCCCTTGGCAGTGGGTTTTAAGTAGGGGACGGCTTATTTCCTTTAGGTTTGAAGAAGGCTGCTGGCAAGGGCAAGTGAATAGTCCCAGGGCTGGGATCAAGATGGTGGCCACTGTGAAGGGCGGGCCAAACGGGAACCGGCAGGAGGAGGGTGGGCAGGGGAGGAACAGCTCTCTGCAGAGCACTTGCTGTGTGCCAGACACCACGTAGGCACTTCCATGCCTCCATCCTAACCCTGCCAGGTCTGGCATTCTTCACGCATGTTGAGGATTACTAGGATTCTGAGGCCAGCGCTCTCCCAGGCTTCCTGAGTCTCACTTGAGTAGGGAGGAGAGGGCGTTAGGAGGCATCCTAGGGTGGAAGGTCACGGCCGGGCTGGGTCTGTGGGCCACCAACCTGGTGCTTCTTCTTTGATCTGGGAGGAAATCCTGAGCCCTGAGGAGATTTGAAGCTGGCTTGGTTGAACTTGTGCCAGCCTGGGAGGACTTACTATGAAAGTCTGGTATTTCCCATCAGTGAACCCTTTTTAGGAACAGGCTGGGAAGGCCTCATTGGGGGGCAAATCAAGGTGAAGAGGCAAAATGATTGGGGGAAACTGGTTTGAAATTTCTGGGTTTATGTCTTTGCTCTGGCACCGAGGTTACCTACCAGTAATAACTGGTGGTGTTTTGAGCTGTTCACTGTGCTCACAAGACCTCTTTTATTCCTAACAGTCCTTGAAGGAAGAGTCTTTAACAGTTAACAGCTGGGTTGACTAGGCACAGAGGTTAAGTCACTTGCCGAAGGACTTGGTGAAAGGGCTCGGATTTAGACCTGGTGGGGTGTGGCTCCAAAGTCCACGTGCTGAACAACTCTTGTGTTGACGTTGGCTGGCACCAAACATGCCCTTGTGTGTGAAAGTCGCTCAGTTGTGTCTGACTCTTTGTGATAGCCCATGGAATTTTCCAGGCCAAAATACTGGAGTGGGAAACCATTCCCTTCTCTAGGGGATCTTTCTGACCCAGAAATCGAACCGGGGTCACCTGCATTGCAGGCGGATTTTTTTTTACTAGCTGAGCTAGCAGGGAATCCCCCCTGGTAAACATGCCCGTAGTGATAGAGAATTACAAGGTGGCACCCTGGACTTCAGGAAAGTCAGCTGACTGATTTGGGGGAGGGGGTGTTGTCTTTGGAGTGGGACCCAGCTATGATGGAGCCCCAGTCTGCTGCTTTGACCTGCGTGCCTTAAGGCACAGGTGATTTCACCTCTCATCGATGAAATGGGTACAAAACCATCATCGTTGAACTTTGCTCGTACTCCGTTGGTTTAAGATTCTGTGCTTTAACTGCAGGGCACAGGTTTGATCCCTGGTCGGGGAAGTTCCAAACGCCATGTGGTACGGCCAAGAACCAAAGCAGAAAGTCCAAACAAAAACCATCCTTACCTCATGGGATCTGGGGGAGGATTTGTAAAGTAGCTTCTTAATAAATATCAGCTGTGACTCACACAAGCCAAGTTTGAGAAAGAAAGCGCAGAGATCCTGTCCTGGTTATACTCTCTCCCCAGTGTGTTATTCACAAATTCCCAGTATTTGTCCTGCTCAGCTTTTTGTCCATCTGCAATCAGTTTCTCATTCAGTATTTCTAGGTGGAATATATTCTGTATCCATTATTTATTAGTCACTTCCTCACGGGCTTGCTTTTCTCTGGGCCACAGTTTCCTCATCAGTAAAACGGGGGGAGTCTCTGGCCCCACTGCCTCCTAGAGCTGCAGTGGGGAGTCAGTCGGTTCACACTTGTGTCGGGAGCTGTTAGTACGGTTTGTCTCTGGCTGTCCTCCCAGCGGGGCAGGGCCCTTCCCTGGGTGGTTTCTCAGGGAGCCCAGATGTCTAGGAGTTTCTCAGTGACTCTCTGTTGACTGACTGATCCCATTGTTTTCTTCTCTTTGAAATCTGAAGTCAGGGCCGCCAGGTGAAACATAAGGCATCATTTTCCTTCTTCATGGCTGCAGAAACCTTCGTGGGTGGTGTATTGACACAGAGTTAGACCTGCCTGGCAACTCCCTGGAAGTTTCTTTACTGCCAGGGATTTTCTCAACATCGGGGGCTATTGACATGTCCTGTTCCCCATCATTCACTGGGATGGGAGTTGAGCTGAGCACGGTGGGCTGTTGAGCAGCACCCCTGGACGCAGAGTCCAGGTAGCAACCCCCTCTTTGCCTGGTTGTGACAGCCAGAAGTGTCTCCAGACATTGCCAAGTGTCCCCTGAGGGGAACGGGTTGAGAACCAGTTTTTCACTGTTTCAGACACCTGAGCCCCTTAAGAGCAGCTCCTCATTAATGCCAGGGTAGGGAGAGGGTGGTGGGGTGTGGGAGATGTTCTGAATTCCTCCTGCGTGCGGGGGGTGGGGTGCAGACGTGGTCCCTGGCATGTACTGGGAGCCCCATAAATCTTGTTCTCATCCATTTCTCCCCATGGCCATTTAAAAATACCTTAAATAGTTAAATACGTGACTGGGATCAGAAAGCATTCAAAGAGGAGTTCCGTGCTGGCTGATGTTCCTGGGTGTTCCTCCAGGCCTTTGCAAACCCGGAGCCCATGCAGCTCCTATTTCTTTCAGCCAGGTTCTATTTCTGGCCTTTTTGCATTTGGATTTTGCCCCACGCCAGTACACAAAGACGTGCTTCCTTCCCTATTTCATGACGGCGCGTCAGTCCCCTATGGATGACATTGGAGTTACTGCCCATCTTTGACTTTCCTCTTACGGCGTGTTGCAGGGGCTGTGCTAATCCATGCTTCTGTACACACTTAAGCCTGGGGGCCTCCATATCCGGGTGATGTTAGGGCGTCCTTTTGACCGGGGTAATTTGAGTGACATTCTGGGCCTAACATCTTTGCTTCCTCCAAAAAAAAAAGAAAAGAGGCAATGAGGTGACTAGAGGGCCTGTCCCTTCTTCTCTGGTGTCTTCTAGAGAATTTTCTTTGTCTTCATTAAGGCGACTTATAGAGAGGCCAGACCCCGCCCAGGGTGGGTGGGGAACGTTGCCTGGTTACCACCGGGGGCAGCACCTCTTCCTTCATCTGCCCACCCCCTTCCCTGTGGCCCCTTTCGTTTCCAGCCCACTTTGCTACTTCAGCTGGCGGCTGGCAGTCTTTTTGTTTCCGAACTGGCCTTCTGATGCTGCAATTCCCCATTGCAGTTTGAAAGCCACCCACCAGCACCTGAGCTTTCCAGAACCTGAGCCGAGTCCCTGCCGCCCGGATAAATAATGCACACGGGCTTGGGGCACCGGGACCAACTCCTGTGACCTTGCTCCTCGGCCAGCTGCGCTGTAAAGGCTGGGGGCGACTGGTTCCTCCACATTTTCTCTGTGGCAGTCTGGCGGGTCTTTAAAGGCCTCGTCTGTGTACACGCGTTGGATTGCCAGCCTTCTGGGCCTAGACCTGCTGAGGGGGGTGGGTGGGGCACAGCGGTTTTTTTTCTTAGGGAGTTGGGCCCTGCCTTCGCTCTGTAAAGCCTGAAAGAGCTTGGCATTCGGGAACCAGGAAATTCCTGTTGAGATGTTGTCGTTTTTTCCAGAGGCTTCATCCCAGCTGGGATTGGGGGAGGCGGGGTGGGGGAAGGAGAAAGGGCTACTTGGTTTCCATTGCCTCTAGATATTGAAGGCTAAACAGGGAATTCATTTGTAAATCAGCCTCTTCTCCTTCCCTTGTTGGAAGCCTTCTCTCTGTCTGGCCGTGAGAGTTTGGAAGTTCATCTTTTACATATGAATGTGCCCATTAATCACCACTTCTGCATTATTGGGTGGGGGAGAGAGAGGAGAAAGAGGGAGGTGGAAAGGGAGGAGGGTGGGGGAGAGGGAGACTGAGTCTGTACAGTGGGAAGATGGTTTTCTCATTTCTGGGAGAGGCGCATCAGAACTAAATTGGAAACAATTATTGAAAAAAAAAAAACCCACCTTCAAAATGCAAGCCACCCCAACTTTCATTTCCCCCACCCCCACCTCCCTTCTGATATTCTCAGTCGGGCCAAGTAGAACCATGCAATTTGTTGTGTTTATTCACATCAGCGAAATAAATGGCTCTCTGGTGCTGGCACTGAAGATTTTCAGCTCAGCCGAGCCGCTGTCTGCTGAGGGTGATAAATGAGAGCCTGCAAGCTTGGGGGACACAGAGGCCTGTCGTGGGCCTCGGGCTGTCTGATTGCAGGGAGGCGAGGCTGTCCCGGCCCCGCCGGCCGGCCTGGGAAGCAGTGACTCTTAGCCTGCCGGCCCTGCCGCTTCCTCCTCCCCCTGGGAGAGGCCGCTGAGCATCCGGAAGCAGGAATGTGTGCCGTGTGTGAGCCTCTGTTCTCTTTTAAAGAGAGGCTAGGCCCTCCGAACGGCAGAGCTTTCTCAATGGCAGGTAAGCGCCCCGTTCGCAGGGTTATCTGCCCCTCGCTCGCTTGGATCTCCGAGGTACCCAGATTCTGGTCCAGTGACGTGTCCCCCAAGTTGAGAACGACCCGTTTCCTCATCTGCATTCCAGCCCTTCTTTCCCTGATCTGGAAGTTCAGTCACATGCGGGAGACCTTTAAAGGAGCCCGGCTTAGGCCAGGGTGGCCTTTCCCTGGGAGGCCCAGGTCGCGGCCGTGTCTTCCAGATTTTGTGGGTCCCTGGTCCGCAGACTGTTCACCTGAGCGTTTCGGTCACTCACTCGTTCCTCGTGGCTGGGACCTGGTCCGTGGCAAGAGAACCGTTGTCCCCTCCCTGCCCCCACGTTTTGCTCTAGATTCCTCTCCTTTTCTGCTCCGGGCCTGGAGGAAATTCCGGGCTTTTGTTTCATTATGATGTAATGACTGGCTGGAGAGGGCCTGAAGGATTCCTGGGGAGGGAGGTCTGTCAGGGTACCTGCTCTGCGTCTTTGGGAAAGGCTTGGAAAGGATGAGCCGCGCTGGGCTCTGCTGCTCCTGGTAAAAAGCGGCCTGTGGTCATGCTGGAAGGAGGCCACGATGAAGGCTGGCAGCCATGGCGCCTGCTTTCGTGGTTGAACCTCCGCAGGCCTCCGGTCTGCCCCTGCCCCTGCCTTCGCTGTGGCAGGGGGAAACCTGGACTCTGTACGATCTGATGGACGTGGAGACATCACGTCCTGGGCTCCTTCTATATAGGCTGGTATTTCCGTAACAGAATTTGTGGCCTTGATTTAGCATGCTTTCTCGGAGAAATCGACTCTGTTTTTGGAGAAGGATGGAAGAGGAGGAAGATGAGAAAGAAGGGGGATGTGTGTTGCTTTTTAAAAGAACTAGCTACTGTTTATCCAGTGCTTCCTCTCTGTCTTACCAAGAGTATCTCATGAATTAACTCTGTTTAATCTGTGGATTACTCCGTGGGGTACCGCCATCTCCATCTGCCGGAAGGAAGCGTGGAGGCACAGAGAGGTTAAGGAACTTGCTTAGAGCCACGCTGCACTCTCACGTGTCCTGACCGCCCTGTATCCTGTGCCGCCCAGCCTGACTTCAGTGTAGGGTGACCAGCTTGTACGGGTTTGCCTGAGACTGTCCATCTCCAGCCAGCTGATGGTGGGTCACCCCACCTCTGTGGCCTTCGGTGCTGGTCCAGGCCTGTTTCATTCAGCCCCCGCCGGCCGCCCTGCCATTGACAGCATCAGGGAAATTTAACACCCATAAAAACACACTACTGGGCTGGTCCTCCCCAGGAAGCGCCTGGCCTTCGGCTGGGGCCCCTTCCCTCTCTGGAGGAGACAATTCCCTGTAATTGGTGTGTCATTTCCTGGACTCTGGAGAAGGGCGGGGGAGCTGTGACTCAGGTGCCGGATGTGGGTGGGGGCAGGGGTGCCTGGATGGATGGATGGATGGACACTGGGGAGGAGTGTTGGGGGAAGGGAGATGGCTGTGGAGCGCCACTCCCCACTGGCCTGTTTTGTGATGCCAGCCAGGCTGTGGTGCCACCTGTGAGGGTTGGGAGGTGGGATGTGCTTCAGTATTGTGCATCGTTGCAAGTGACACGGTCACAATTTTCCATCTTCCTTCTGGTTCCTGGAGCACCGCAACCCCCACATTCTGTGTGATCAGAGCAAAAGGAGTGTGTGCTGTTGAACGCAAAGACCCTGAATTAGGACGTTTTCGGGCAACAGACCTGAGGCAAGCCTCTCTCCCTGGGGTGAGGCCCAACCCGTGGGCCTTGGAGTTCTGCTGCCTGGGCTTGAATCCCAGCCTGGCCGCTTGTGTGCTCTTGGGCCGGTGACTTAGAGGGAAGGACACGGGAGGCATTTTGAACAGGGCTTGGTGCATTGTGTGCAATACAAGCGCATCTTAGCTGTTGCTACCTGTGGGTGCGTTATCTGGGAGGAGGGCGTCCCTTGTGTCAAGGGACATCTAGGAAGGGCTGAGTGGGATTATTTCTGGCCTTTCACAAGACACGGGTTCGGGGAGGATGGCATCACAAGCCTGGCTCCTAATACCCAGGAGACTTGCCATATTATTAAGATTTCAGCGAAATGTCACAGGAGGGGAAATTCTGCTTCCTGCTCCATGCCAAGCTGTTTTCCTGAGTCACAGCTCCTGGCCTTTTCTTCTCTGCTCTGCTCTCTTGCCCATGTTAACTCCTTCAGAACCAGACTGACTTTGGGGGAGTGGGTGTGGGCCAGGCCCAGAGCATCCCAGGTCCTGCCACTTGGCCAGGAAGGTCTCTCAGATCAAGGGTGAACCATTTCCCTGGTGATTCGGTGCACAGTGGGTGTGTGTCATCATCGTTCCAAATTTATACATGAAATGCATTTAGAAATATGTCCCTGTCAGAATTAAATCATCATAAAGGGAAAAAAAAAAAAAAACCTTTGACTCAGCTTTCTGGAAATGGTCTTCAAGGCAGCTTTGTTACCATGACTACAGCAAGGTTCCCACCCACCATTCTATCACCAGCAGAGGCCTGGCCTCCACTGGAGTGGGTAGGCTGGTAGTCAGAATGCTGCCAGCCTGCTGTCTCGTATCTCAGAAGGACCCTGAATCCAACAGGCATTTTTCAGTTTTTCTCCCTAAGAGGCTTCAGTGAGAGCCTCTGCTGTTGACAGATGTGTCTGTTGTTTGGATTCTATTAAATTTCTTGTATCCTCTTGGATACAGCCACTGTACAGATACTCACCTTAACTCCGGAGCAAGTTGCTGTATGTGTAACCGGGAACAGAATTGGGGATTTTCTTCTGTTTTGCTCAGACTAGAAGGTTGAGGATCCTCTTGGGTGTGGGCAGCCTTGGGTCAGACCCCCTCCTCTCACTGAGTTAGACCCTCCTGCCCTTTTATTTCCCGGTGGCCTTGGGGAAAACTGTTTCCTCCACTCTCAATGGCTTATGAGTATATTCATTTCTAGTGACTCCCTCCCCATCCTGCTCTTTCATGTATCATTAAAGAATTTCAAAGTTAAAAGACTTTAGGATCCTCTGGTCCTGTAGCTTTTTGATCTTTAGAGTCGATTCACCTTTAAAAAGGTGAAATAGGCTCAGGCCCCCTTTCTCAGGAAGTTGCATCCACGTATAGAACTGTGGCAGGCAGCTCATGGGGCCTTGAGGCACTTTCATGGACTCCGGGTAAGAACTGGTCTGGTCCCTTTCCTTACCTTTCCTCCCATTTTACAGATGTGTCCCCGAGGCCCTGAGAAGGAGGCAGAGTTGTTCAGCTGTTTCAGTTCTTTCTCCTTGCCTCATTCCTGGCTTCTGTTTCCTGGGGTCCTGAACCAACCCTCTAGATGGTGATGAGGAAGGCAAGGCAATTCCTGAGACTGGAGAACTCAGACTCTGTCTCCTAAACACACAGGCGAGAGCATCTCAAATTAGCCTTCTCCGTAATCCTCCAGAAGCCTGCTTATACCCCAGATTGCTGGGCCTTGCTCCAGTTTCTGATTCTGTAGATCTGACATGGAGCCTGAGAACATGCATTTCCGGCAAATTCATAGGTGATGCTGCGGCTAGTGTGGGGACAACACTTGGATGGGGAACCATTGTCCTAGGAGATCTCAGCCACAGGCGGATGATTTAGATGGCCCAGGGAGGAGCTGGAGCCATTTCTGGCCCCAGAGGTTGACCAGGCGTGGGCTGGGCTGTGGGTTCCATTCATTGTGCCCCATACTCTAGCTCTGAGGTGCTCCAGGAGGCTGGTACCACTCCTGGGAGGGTTCAGGAAGTATTTGGGGTGCTTTTGTTTGTCACAGTGTTTGGAACCATCAATGGCAGTGGGTATGAGGGGGCTGGGGTTGTCCTTGCAATGAGGAGGGGCCATCCTTTCCAAAATCCACTAGTACTCCATTGAGAAACATCGATACACTAAACTTGACTCTGGAAGAACACGTGTTGAATCTACTCTGATCCACTTACACGTGGATTTTTTTTCAATACATAGAATACTTGTCTTTTCATTTTGGGCTTCCCGGGTGGCTCAGTGATAAAGAATCAGCCTGCCAATGCAGGCCACACAGGTTGAATCCCTGGGTCAGGAAGATCCCCCGGAGTAGGAAATGGCGACGCACTCCAATTTTCTTGCCTGGGAAATCCCATGGACAGAGGAGCCTGGCAGGCTGCAGTCCATGGGGGTCACAAAGAGTCGGACGCAACTGAGTGAGCACGCACGCATTTTCATTTTACCAATTTTTAAGTGAGGGGAAAAGTTTGTGTTCAATTACAGATCACAGTATGTGGAATCACAAAAAACCAGGGCTTGAGTCCTGATTCTATCCAGATTGCTTCAGCTTCCTGCTTTTTGGTGAGTCCTTTACCCATTCCTTTGTTTTTGAGGCAGAGATAGCAGTATGTGGATTTTCAGCTGTGGTGGTGGCTGCGGGCTCAACCCCTGTTGTTCAGGAGTCAGTGGTTATTTGTTTTTTCCCCAAACATTGTCCTAGCTTTCCACTGGCCTGACTTTGCTCCAGTGCTCTCCTCCTTCAAACTTTGTGCACTAAGGGAACAATACGTACAGAAGCAGCACCTTGGCCCAGTGGCTTTCAGTTTTGCCTGGCCTGGGTACCGTTTCTCCTGGGACACATCTCCTTTGAGCCCCCAAAATGGTTTTGTTAAACACCTGTCCTCTGATACATAAATGGGGTTATTTGGATTTATTAGATGCACACAGAACAAATTTCAAGCTCCTTCCTGGGGTCTGTAGGCCCGCACGGATCAACCCTAAGCTTGTACATCTGGTCATATTTTTTATCCTGAGTCAGGCCTCTGTCATTTGCTCATTACTGGCTTTGGTTTGCACCTACTGTTTTTTTTTTTTTTTTAAATATGACACTGTACCTTCTAAATACTTCCTTTTTATTTTTCCTTATTTTGTTAAAGTAGTTCAGGAACATGGTCAAGTACAGCAGGATACACAGCGGAAAGAAGAAAGAAGTCCTGCGTCCACTCCTTGCAGATTCTCCTCCCCTGAGGCAACCTCCGGTCCCCATTAAGAACTTACGCTTCTGTGTTCAACTAGGAGTATTTTAGGCTTATGTAAATATGAATATATATGAAAACATCTTTTTCAAAAAGAAACAAAAAACCCAAACAAAATGGAGGAGAAGAAAAAAAAAAACCCCGAAAAAAACCAAGCTAACCCAAACCAACCCATCTTTTTTGGGCTGTGTCTTTTGGTCTATTATTGGTGCTAGACATGCATTGCTTTTTTGTACATGATGTTAGAGAATGTTCTAATTTTATTCTACATGTAGCTGTGCAGTTTTCCCAGTACCGCTTATTGAAGAGACTGTCTTTTCTCCATTGTATATTCTTGCCTCCTTTGTCATAGATCGACCATAAGTGTGTGGGTTTATTTTTGGGCTCTCTGTCTTGTTGCATTGATCTTCGTGTCTTGTTTTTATGCCAGTACCAAAGTGTTGTGATGAGTGTAGCTTTGTATTAAATAATATAGTCTGAAGTCAGAGAGTGTGATTCCTCCAGCTCTGTTCTTCTTTCTCAAGATTGTTTTGGCTATTCAGGGTCTTTGTGTTCCTATACAGATTTTAAAATTGTAATTTGTTTAGTTCTGTGGAGAGCGTCATTGGTATTTTCATGCTGTTTAACCTGACCCAGAAGCTTGGAGATTATCACACGTCAGTTTGTCTCAAGGTGATTTGTTCTTCTTCATGGCTGTATCCCACTGTATGTTCAGGCCAACTCCCAGTTTGTGGACACGGAAGTGCTTTCTAGTCTTAGCTGTAACACCAAGTGCTGCAGTTGAATCATCTTGTATATGCTTTGCTGCCCTGTGACCAGGCCTGTAGAATGTTTCTAGGAGGAGATTGTTAGGTCAGAGACCCTCTGGAGAACGTGCGCATTTTCACGTATGATGGTGATGTGGGGTGAGGATCCCTGTGGGAATGAGAGGAGGTTCTCTCCGGGGAAACTTGCCAGTCCTAGGCTACATCTTTTTAGTGCATTTCCCCACTAACTAGCTGTTGTGTGCCTCTGAGCCATCCCTTTGGGCTCTCCAGGCCGCTGTTTTGATGTCTGTGGGGTGGCCCCTTGACTCTGAGGTCTCTTCTCCCTCAAGGTGCCTGTGGTTAGCATTTAATTTCCTCTCGGGGCTGGTCTCAGTGCAGCACTCCAAACGTTTGTTCAGGATTTCCCTGCAGCCTGCCTGGTGAGCAGAGAGAACTCCCTGGTGTGGATTGGATTTTGCAAAAGTGGTCCATTGTCTGAAGCATGCTGGAGGGTGCTCCAGCCCTTGGACCCTGGTGATCTGCCCCAGCAGCTCTGGCCACCATCCCAGACACAGGCTGGTCACACACAGCAGAGCCCGCATGCTGGGACTTGCCCGAGAGTTAACCCTGGAACTGGGGAACGTCATCAGGCCATCTTCGCAGATAGTCATCTTTCTGAACTCTGTATCCCATTCTGCCACCTGTGCTCTTGGCACAGTCCTGTGCTCCTCTGGTCCCTGGAGTTTTCATTCCTCAAGCATAGCAGGGGCTCAGGCCTCTGTCAGCTAGTGGGAGAGCCATCAGGCATGAAACGGATTCAGATCTTTGCAGGTGAAGATAGGATGGTTGTGTGAATGCTTGTGTTTAAATGAGGTACGGGGAGAATAAAAATAGAAACGGATTGTCGAGGGTGGCGTTTGTATTTTTCAGATGAGACGCGGGTGAGAATGCAGCTCTCTGTTGATCTCTGGAGGATAGTCACAAACACGTTATCTACTGGTGATTGGGTCACGGGAACTCTGGTGGGTGGGGTATATATATATATTTTTTTACATAGTTATACTTTGTTAATCTGATAAACGTGAATAAATATTTGTCTTCTACCACAAGTTATGTTTGCCTTCATTTTCTTAAAAGTATGTGGCCTTCTTTTCTTGGCCTGTCTCTCATGGTTTTCTGCTTTTGCCATCAGCCTTGAGTTTGTGACTCTGGTAGCTCAGACGGTAAAGCGTCTGCCTGTACTGCGGGAGACCTGGGTTCGATCCCTGGGTCGGGAAGATACCCTGGAGAAGGAAATGGCAACCCACTCCAGTACTCTTGCCTGGAAAATTCCATGGACAGAGGAGCCTGGTAGGCTATAGTCCATGGGGTTGCAAAGAGTCGGGCACAACTGAGCGACTTCACTTTCTTTCTTTTCTTGGGTGTGTGACAGCTCATGGCTGCTGGTTCATGACCTGGTCAACAGGGAGACAGTAGGGAAGGCTGGTGGTGGTTCTTGTTCAGTTGCTAAGTCATGTCTGACTGTTTTTGACCCCATGGACTGCAGCACATCCAGCTTCCCTGTCCTTCACTGTCTCCCAAATTCATGTCCATTGGGTCAGTGATGCCATCCAACCATCTCATCCTCTGCTGCCCCCTTCTCCTTTCGCCTTCAGTCTTTCCCAGCATCAGGGTCTTTTCCAATGAGTTGGCTCTCTGCATCAGGTGGCCAAAGTATTGGAGCTTCAGCATCAGTCCTTCCAATGACTGTTCAGGTTTGATTTCCTTTAGGATTGACTGGTTTGATCTCCTTGCAGTCCAAGAAACTCTCAAGAGTCTTCACCAACACTACAGTTCGAAAGCGTCAATTCTTTGGCATTCAGCCTTATTTATGGTCCAACTCTCACAGCCATGCATGACTACTGGAAAACCATAACTTTGACTAGACGGACCTTTATCAGCAAAGGGAATGGTGGGGATTTGGGCAAAATAGAGGGCATATTCCCTTCTAAAAACTGGCTGGCAAATATTCAGCTCCATCTGGTTGTATAAGGCCCTGCAGGCTCTGATTTTTTTTTTTTTTAATAGAAGCCCCAAATCTAGGGTATTATGTGAAGTTTCTCAATTTTTTTATTTTGGCCATAAATTACAAATTTCACAGAAATGTTATATATGCAAAAGAAAGACCGTCTTACCTCTTTGAGACATGTAATGAAGACAGTGGGGTAAGTATATTCTAGGAGGATCAATAAGATAGCATTAAGTTTGGGGACAAAATGAGTGTGTCCTCCACACCCCGCTTCCTGCGGGGCCTAGTCCTGACTGTGTTAAAATACGTGATCCTGTGTGTCTCTTTCAGATCCTGGCTCCACAGAGAGAACAGCCCAGAAAAGAAAGTTCCCCAGCCCTCCTCATTCCTCCAATGGCCACTCGCCACAGGACACATCCACAAGTCCCATTAAAAAGAAAAAGAAACCCGGCTTACTGAACAATAACAATAAGGAGCAGGTAAGAGGCCCGGGAATGGCGTCCGCACTCTAGAGGGTGGGGCGGGGCTGCGGACACAGGCTGTTGTTTCTCTAACTGCCCGGCTGCTTGGCATTTAGGAAGCTGCCTTGCTCCGGCTGTCATTTGCATGGGACAGCAAGAGGAGCTCAAAATGGGCCTGGGGAGAAATTCCCAGTGGCTTTTCAGATCTCTTTGTGGGGACAGGGCAGTGACCCAGATAAGATAGAGATACCATGCTCTAGGATTTGGGGATATTCCTTGGATTTCTTTTTTTCTCATGTTGGCACTGTTTGCCCTCGTGGCCTGAGGGTGTTACCCTGCTAGGCTGGGCTGGTAGGACAGTGTAGAGTTCTGCCTGGAGGGGGTGGTATGGCTGAGGCCTGTGCTCCCTTCTGGTGTCAATTTTCTCATCTGTAAAAGAATGGGTTTAGGACTGTGGTGAGAGACAGCCGCCCTCCCAACCCACTGCCCACTGCGACTTGGGTAATTGGTCCCCATCTCTTCTCAGAGTGCCCGGTCCCTGGCAGACCCCATCCTCGATGCAAACATCGATTCGCCATCTTATATCTTATCTCGGGGACCTTCTAGCTCTAAAATTCTGTGCTGCAAACTAGCTACTCTTCTGATTTAAAAAGATGAGAGGTGCTTTCGTGGTCCATGAGGTCGAGTCTCCTAGCGTGGAGCAAGCAGGATGCCCGGTTTCCTGATAACCATTTTAGAGGAGATTCCTTGGGATGTATTCACACATTTGTGCAGATTATGGATGTAGAAGTGGGCCCTGGGGATTTGAGGTCGAATAAAATAAGATTGTTGCTTTCACGGGAAGGAACCCAGCAACGGTTAAACGCCCAGGACTCTGAGAGGGGCCGTTTCTGGGCACGAATCTATTTTCTCTCCAAATTACACAGTGAAATGCCAGCGCGGCTGCTGCCCTGTGGCTGTGGGCAGGTTAACCTCTTTGAGCTTCATTTTCCCATTTTCTGAAATGAGAATAATGATCTTACTGCTACCAAACTCGCAGGGCTGTTGTGAAGAGGAATTGAGCTAAATGACATAAATAATAAAAGTTAAGCGAGAGTCTACACTAAGTGAAATAATCACACAGACTATCTGTGAAATAATTAAATAGCTTTGGAAATGTTCCAGGCCTGTGCTGTTCAGTGTGATAGCCACAAGCCACGTGTGGCCACAGCACTTGTAAAAGTGGCAGCTGTGCCTGAGCAACTGAATTTTTAATTGAATTTAAATTTACGTGGCCACCTCTGGTTTATAGCTGCCATGTTGGTCAGCCCAGGTTTAATGAGTTGAAACTCCCGTCACAGGAGAAACTGATAGCTTCTAAATAAGTTTTTGCAATTTGAAAAGATGATTTCAATGATCTTTTCAGTGATCTTGATCATTTCAAGATCTTGATCAAGAGCATTTGAAAAGATCATTTCAAATTGCAATTTGAAAGATCATTAACAGTGTTGGAAAAGTGAGTGAAAGTGATAGTCATGTCCGACTCTTTGTGATCCCATGGACTGTACAGTCCTGAATCCTCCAGGCCAGAATACTGGAGTGGATATAGCCTTTCCCTTCTCTAGGGGATCTTCCCAAGCCAGGGATCGAACCCAGGTCTCCCGCATTGTGGGTGGATTCTTTACCAGCTGAGCCACCAGGGAAGACCAAGAATACTGGAGTGGGTAGCTGTCCCTTCTCCAGGGGACCTTCCCAACCCAGGAATCGAACCAGGGTCTCCTGCATTGCAGGCGGATTCTTTACCAAGTGAGCTATGGTGGCTCAGTAATAGTGTTGGTGAGACTAATACTAAAAGCAGAACTTGCAGTGTGCCTGTCCTTTCATAAGCCTTTTTTTGTGTAAATGTTTGTAATGATGCTGTGAGGAAGGGTATAGTCGTCTCTGTTTTACTGGCAGAGAGGTTAAGTTACTTCCCCAAGGCCTGATAGAAGAAGCTTAGGTCTGCCTGTCTGGCTTGAAGCTGCTGCCCCCACCCCAGCCCTGGTCCCCTGCCCCCTGTCACCATTAGCCATCCCATAGCTGTTGGGCTTGAAGACTAAGAAACACAGAGGCTATAAATAATCCTCAAATCTTAATTTAAGGCAAGCCCTCTTTTACCAGTTATCAGTAAAGTCATGAAGCAGATATTGTCCTCTCTGGGGAGAGAGAGTCTCCTAGTGGTTCTCTGTGTGTGTGCTCTCAGTGACTTCCTCCTGTCCTTTAAGAATTGGCTCACATTAAAAAAAAAAAATTAAAACAAAAAAAAATTGGCTCACATCTCTCTTCCTAGAATCTGACCAACTTAGGCAATTCACAGGTTTTCTTTTCCCCCTTCCTCATCCATGGGTCCTCTTAACACTTAAACCTCATGACCACAATGGTGTATTTGTAAATCTGTGGCCAGAAAGTGGCCAGTGGCTGCTGTCACCCCAGAGCTTGACGCAGGGGGAGCTCATGAATACAGAAGGCACCGTGCATGTGGAGCCGAGCAGCAGGGATGGCCAGACACAGGGCGTGACTATACATCTGCAGAATGGGTCATCTTCCATAGTGATGAGAGAGTTTATGGAGCCGTGTCTCTGGAGGAGAAGGGGTCCAGACGTGTCGTCCAGACTCCTTCCTGCCCCACTGCATCTGGGAAACCCACTGGGTGACCTTGTCCGTTGCTTTCCCATCCTGGTAAAATGGGGGTTTGAACTGGGAAGGAACATTCTAAGGTTGATTGTAGGTTTTTGTTTTTCACATCTAAAACTCCCTGGGGCTGAACTGCCAGGAGTTGGCAACAGAGAAATAGCCTGACTGTAAAGAAAAGAAATTCCTGACCCTTGACCCCATAATTCACTCTAGTTTATAGTGTTTGCATAAACTATGCAAACCTTCCCTCGAGGCAGCTTCCCTTGAGCACAGTCTGTTTTCCTAAGGGTAACTTAAATCCTTAAAAAAAAAATTCTTCTGGACTCTTTTTTTTATCTTCTCTTTCCCTTTTTTTCTTCTTTTAAGATTACAGAATTGAAAAAAGTTATGGAATTAAATGCAAAATGTATGTCTCCATATGCTAGGTTTTACCAATGTAATTTCTGTTAGTCATCAACATTTGATGATCATGAGATGTCAAATATCAACTTATAGTTCCTACAAAAACTCAGAGAAATCCAACAATAGCTGGACACTGAATCTGTGTGCTCTATCTTTCTGCACTCCCCATCCCTCCCTATAGTGGTGTCCCCTGCCAGCTTTGCTCATTCCTTCTGCCTTTAGTGCTCTCTAGGCGTTCATACTCTTGATTTTTGGTATATATCAAAATTCTTCACCCCTTTCTTGTTTTTCTTCACGCTGAAATTTCTCTGTGTTCCATTGTTCTAAAAAGAAAACCATTCTAGCATAATAACTCCCCCCACCGCCCTCATATTTTCCCATTTTTGGTAGAGATGGGTTATTATGAAGTAGAGTTACGGGTTTTAAATTTCCACCCATTTTTCATGTATTGGAGGCTCATTACTTTAGGTTAAAGCCTCTGCCTGGAATGCGGGAGTACTTTTAGGGGAGTTCTAAGAGTTTTAAGAACTTTAGAACACACTTTACTTTTAGGGGAAGGGTTCTAAGGTTTGTATTTAATTTTTTTCAACCTTTTTGTCTACTGATTTTACTTGTTTAAAATACCTTTTTTAAACAAAGACTTACGGATTTTATTTTTTGGCGGTGGTGAGTCTTCATTCCTGCACGCGGGGCCTTCTCTGGTTGTGGGGAACAGGGGCTGCTCTTTGTGGTATGAGTGCTTCTCATTGCAGTGGCCTCTCGTTGCGGGGCCCAGGCTCTAGGCTTGAGGGCCTCAGTAGTTTCGGCCTGCAGGCTTAGTTGCTCCGAGGCATGTGGGGTCTTCCTGGACCAGGGATCAGATGCATTGAGAGGTGGGGATTCTTAACCACTGGACCACCAAGATTTTGCCACCTGGAATGGACCACCATCATCTTGTTTCACCTTCTAACAAAGGTGAGAAAGTATGTAAACGCGTTTTTCTTGGAACTGGGAATGGGGGACACCCCAGAGCTTGGAAGGATGCTTCTGGTGTTGTGTGGAGGAGGGCAGGTTGCTGAATGACCTCTGGTAGATGGGGCGAGAAATACCTTTTCTCAAGTGACATTGGACCGTTGTTGAGAAATACCAGTCTATCTGCAGTTCTTAGGACATTTTTGAGTTTGAATCCTTTGGGAGGTTCTCTCTCCCTCCTCTCCTTACTTCTTTTCTTTCTTATTCAAGTATTGAGCAATAATCTGCTAACAGATTTGTGCATAATGGCCTTAGGTGTACCTTTGATCAAATATGGCAGAGAAATGACAGGGCCCCTGTTGCCTCCTCTGAGTTCAGGGCTATACATATTCATAAGGAGGCGAGCTGGGACTTATTTTGTTGGGCCCATGCATTGTCTTGGGCTTCCCTGGTGGCTCAGACTGTAAAGAATTCGCCTGCAGTGTGGGAGACCTGGGTTCGATCCCTGGGTTGGGAACATGCTCTGGAAGAGAGCATGGCAACCCACTCCAGCGTTCTTGCCTGGAGAATCCCCATGGACAGAGGAGCCTGCGGTCCATGGGGTCACGAAGACTGGGACACGACTACCCACAGCACACAGCACAGGCATTGTCTTAAAAACAGGTTCCTTGTTGGGTGGGAGCAGTATGTTAACAGCCAAGATGGATCAGGGGACAGTCAGTAGGAGTGCCGATCACTGGAGCCGAGGGCCTTGAGGATGCTCTGCCCTCCTGCTGTTTCTCTCCAGCACCATCCTCATGCTCCAGGGCCGAGCAGTTTTTCTTTATTTTGCAGCCCTTGTGTATTTTTATCAAATGCAGGAAAACACAGGCTGGAATGAGGACAGTTTTCCTTCTCTGTGTTTCCTGTGTGGGCCCAGAAGGCATTTGAGTCTGTGGTCCTCCCCAGACATGTTCTCCGGTTTTCACAGACCAGGTGTGGCCCAGCGCCTCTTTCTGTAAATGAAGTTTACAGGCACAAAGCCACGTCCACTTAGTGACACCTCGTTTGTAGTCACTTCTGCTCTCCTGTGACAAGAGGGTTGCAGTAGAGACCACACGACCTGCGAAGCCTCAGCTGTTCACCTCCTATCTTTATAGAGCCCTTTTGTAGAGAAGGCTTGCTGGCTGCTGGTATAGGCTGGGGTGTTCCATGGGGTGTCCCAGAAGCCGATGAACAAGCCTGTCTGTTTCTCATTAAGCTGACCTGTGGAAGGAGCAGGGACATAAGAACGTGTGCGCTCGGAGCCTGCAGTTAGTCCCAGAGCAACGCGTGTTCAACCTGCTTGCCTGGCTCTGAGAACACACCTTGTGCATGTGGGGGACAAAAAAATCATGACTCATTCTACCTGAAGTGATTTCCCTTTCCTTTTATTAAATGTTGCATATTTATCAGATTGTTTTTATGGCCCAGAAAACACTTACAAGCAGCCGATAAGGCCCGTATCTGATTGGCAAGGTGATTCCCAGCCAGCTAGTTCTCATCAAGGATGAACCCTCCTAAAAAAAAGGGCAGCCTGGTCCACCCGCCTCTTGGTCCTCCCGGGAACGCCCACCCCTGGCCAGGTTGGGGTAGGGGCAGGGACATGGAGGAGGGGAGTTTAACTTCTCAAGGGGCAATAGCCTGGCTTCTGTTAGATGGAAAGGACTTGGGTTGCCTGCTCAAGGGATGATGAGCTGTCACATTCTGATTCTTCTAGTTTCATTGAGGTTTTCATGCCTCTTCCTGTTCTATTATTAACTTACTGAAAGGAAGTTGGGCCCTTAAATACGCCTTCCTGCTATCTTGCAGAAAGCCGCAGTGCATCCTGGAGGACCCCACTCAGGTTAGAAATAGTTCTGCTCGCTTGATAGGTCCAGTTTATCTCTCTGGGGGTTCCTCCGTCTTCCCCTCCCCCAGCCCCTCCACTTTCACACCCTCCCCCATAGAAATTCAAGCAACCATTTTTCCTAGGCAGAGAGCAGGCCTCTGCCTGGGTGACTCTCAACTGAGGGCAGTTTTGCGCCCCACCCGGGGACCTTGGGCAGTGCTTGGAGACACTTTGGGTTGTCCCAGTTTGGTGCGTGGCGGGTGGAGGTGCCCCCGAATGATGCCACAAATCCTCCAGTGCACAGGAGCAGGTCCCCACAACCAAGATTGTCTAACCCAAGATGTCATCTGAGTTGAGAAGCCCTTACTCTAGATGCTGTTATCTTTTCCTGTCCCCTCTATTATGTTTCTAGTAGTCTTCCTAAATTTTAGATTTTTTTTCTGCTCTACTTTTTTGCATTAGCAGAAGTTTTTTTTTTTTTTTTTAATTTTTACTGGTGTATTGTTGGTTTATAATGTGTTAGTTTCAGGCACACAGCAAAGAGAAACAGGCACATAACGTATATCCAGTGTTTTTTAGGTTCTTTTCCCGTGTAGTTCATTACAGAGTATTAAGTAGAGTTCCATGTGCTATACAGTAGGTCCTTGTTAGTATTCTGTTTTATGTATTGTTGGGTAGTCACTCAGTCATGTCCAACCCTTTTGCGACCCCGTTTCCTGTAGCCCACCAGGCTCCTCTGTCCATGGAATTTCGCAGGCAAGAATACTGGAGTGGGTTGCCATTTCCTCAACCACTTCCTGAACCAGGAAGATCCAAACCTGAGTCTCCTGCATTGAAGGTGGTTTCTTTATCACTGAGCCGCTGGGGAGACCCATCTATTTTATATATAGTAATGTGTATATGTCAATCATAATCTTCCAATTCATCCCCTGCTCCCTTTACCCCCTGGTAATCATAAGTTTGTTTGGCAGAAGTTATTTTGAATTACAGAGAATGTTCTCTGAGGGGGTCACTGAATCATCAGAATCTCTTTTGCATTCAGCTTCATCTTCTGTGGGGCATAGCGGTGAGAGAAAGTGCTAGGACCCCCGGGTGGGAGTCCTTGCTTCTGGACTCGAGGGGTCAGATGAGTCTTTTAAGCTTCTTTTTCTCATCTGTCCACTAGGACTAGTGGTGTCTGCCCTGAGTGCCTCTCTGGGGGATGGTGAGGACAGAGTGAAGATGGTGTGTGTGACAGTGTGCTGAAAAACGTGACACGGACAGAATAGCCTAATGATGATATTATCCGCTGGAAACCAAGTAGAGCACTCTAAATGTTGAACTGAAACAGGACTCAAAAATTACACAACCGCCCTTATGAGTCTTAGCTCTTTTCTTAGTAGAAGTGAGTTGGGAGGCTTAGAAGGATTGATTCATAAAGATCTGCTAAGCAAGGATCTCTGAAACTCTTTATCAAGGAAGGTGGAAGTACCAGGCATTTGGGAGACATTAAAACCTCATAATAAAAACCAGGAGCAAGATGGATGCCTGCAATTGTGGTCACTCTCTCCCATTATCCTGGGGGGTCCTAGCTGGTAAAATAAGGAGAAAACTAAAATGATACACGAGTATTAGACATGGGCCGACAAAACTAAGGTTACTTAGAGATGATAAAAGTTTTTAATCAGTAAACTATTAGAACTGTGTATATATAAGTAGTATTAAAAAATCTAATAGCGCTTCTATGTACCAACAATAACTATTTAGAGACTGTAATGGGAAAATGACCCATTCACACAGCAACAAAAATTATGCAGTCCCTAACCAATGCTTGAAATCTTTATGGAAAGAACTATAAAGTTTTTCTGAAGGACAGGGAAAAGCTTGTTAACAAGGAGGTTTTTTCCGAGGTAGGCATTGTGGCTGTGGCTGCCCTGTTGTCCATGGAATCAAGGCTAAAGTGGGTTGAGTAGCTTTCCCAAGGTCAAATGGGAAGTTACCAGGTCATTTTGAACACATACCCCTAGACTTTCTCATGCTTCCTAAACAAGATTTCTTACTGGTCTCCAATAGGCATTTTCTGAATGACTTTCTTCTGAGGGATTGTTTTCAGTTTCTTCTGAGGGATTGTTTTCAGAGAGTAGCTTTGCCAGATTTTGTAATGTATCATTTAGTTCATTCAGTTCAGTCGCTCAGTTGTGTCTGACTCTTTTTGACCCCATGGACTGCAGCATGCTAGGCTTCCCTGTCCATCACCAACTCCCAGAGCTTGCTCAAACTCGTGTCCATTGAGTTGGTAATGGCATCCAACCATCTCGTCCTCTGTCATCCCCTTCTCCTCCTGCCCTCCTTCTCTCCCAGCATCAGGGTCTTTTCCTATGCATCATTAGGGAAGCATTTCTCTTGCTATTTTGGCGTAGGGAGGGGTCTAGCTCTCATGAATTGGCACTTCCAGCTCTTATCTTTCTACCCTTGTTTGTCTTCAGTAAGAAACGTGGCTTCTCTGCAAATACCAGGGCCTCCTGTGTTTGAGAAGCATGGTTTTAGGAAAGCCTCTTGTTGGCTATAATTCTTTGTGCATTAGGGGTGGCCTTCAAAAAAATGAATGATCATTTTTGATGACTTATTTCCAAACAGATCCATTCTCCCATGGCCCATTGTTGAAAGACTCCCAGGGCAAATTGCCATACTTGCTTGGCTTTTTACATTTAGACTTCCATATGTTGGACTTAAAAGTGTATTAGCAATATTTGTCATGGTGGCGCTGTGTTAATTGCATACGTTGTATGATTCCTTTTAATTCCAACCACAATCCCATGGAGTTAGATGTTATCAACCCCATTTTACAGATGAGAAAATTGAAGCTGGGGGGGTTAAGAGACTTGCCCTGGTCCTGCAGCTGGTAGAGCTAAATTTGAACCCAGGCATGCCTTGGTTTTAGCCATTGAGCTCTCCTGCTAGGCTGCCTGTTAACTCTCAGACACCAGCTTTTCAAGTCATGGCCTCTTCAAATACAAGATCGAATAAATAAATCTTAATACCTAATGACTTGCAAATTCTATTTTAATATAGAGTAGAGTAACCCCAGATAGCTTTTTAATGAATGTGGGTAATGCTCTGATTTTCTTTTGTTGTTATTGTTGTATTTGTTCAAATTCCTTTTGAGAATGCACATTTGTTTTGAAACCAAACCTGTCTTTCTTGCCTACATTTCAGTCAGAACTAAGACATGGTCCGTTTTACTATATGAAGCAGCCACTCACCACAGACCCTGTTGATGTTGTACCGCAGGACGGACGAAATGATTTCTACTGCTGGGTTTGTCACCGGGAAGGCCAAGTCCTTTGCTGTGAGCTCTGTCCCCGGGTTTATCACGCTAAGTGTCTGAGACTGACATCGGAACCAGAGGGGGACTGGTTTTGTCCTGAATGTGAGGTTAGTTCCTGATGAATGAATGCATTGTCTGCCTCGTTTACTCTCCTTTCTGTTTCTTCCTTTGATATCAAATTTTTCAAATAATCCAAACACAAGGAGAAGAGAAGTTCTTTGCCTTCCCTCTGCTCGGTCCTGATCTGTCCCCCTTTTTGGGGACCGACACTGGCAGTGGCCTTAGCACTCCAGCTCTTGGAAAGACAATCGCACTGAATATTGATTTTGATTCTTTGTGGGTTTTTGGATCGCTCTGAGATCTTCAGCCTTCTCTGATTCTTCTGGAGTGCGCATTCCAGAAGTTACAAACTTCTACCAGTTCATATGTTTCGAGAAGATCCCGAGCTCTTTTCTTACTTCTTGGATGTTGTTTCCTGCTGCATCACTGAATCCTCGGTAGTAGCCAAGCTGGAAGGCCAGTGTTTGTGTGTCCTACGTGGGGGCCATCTGATGCTCTTTTGCATGCCTCTTAAATGAAGAGGTCCAGGAAGTCCTCTTACGATGTGAGAAAGACTTAAAGAAGGGAAGGAGCCATGGAGCCATGGGAAAAGGCAGTGGGTACGGAACCGAGTCAGAAGCACGCTGGCACAGTGAAGGGAACGTGTATATTTCATTTGTAGCAAAGCCTGAACACTCTTCATGAAAACAATTATGATTTCCACTCTTCTGAAGTGTCTTCTAGTCTTGGGAACATCCATCTGAGATGCTTTTTCCAAATGCTGAAAATAAGAATTTTATCTAGAAAACAAAAATGAAGTGAAACGACAGCAGCAGCAAACAAAAAGAATGTCATCTACAAAGTTATTTAATATGGAATGTCACCTGAATTCAAAGGTACATTGGTATTAGGTCTCAAATGAGGATGCTTTCTATGTAGGAAATGGAAAGTTCTCAGATGTTGATCATGGGGGGAAAAAGGCAAGCTTTAGGACGGTGTCTGTAGTATCGCTTTTGTGTACAGTAAAGGGAAAATCTATGCGAAGAAATTAGGTGTCAGATCAATATGATGACATTTTAATGGTGTTATGCCCCTAGAATTGCAAAAGATGATCCCTGATTCTCTCTGGGTTACTTTAGACAGAGACATTGTTCTGCAGTGGCCTCCTGTTCAGAGTCCAACCTCATTCTCTGCATTTAATTGTGGAAACTGGAGCCTTCATCTGTTTCCTTTGTCTTGACCATTCCTTCCCAATTGTTTAATAATTTCTCAGCGAAGATAGTGGCTCAGACAGGATACTTTTGCTATAGAGAATAGAGCTTGATGAAAGGCAGCTGAAACCATAGGGATTTATTATCGTGTGTAGAAAGAAGCCAGAGGCAGGACCAGGACAGAGTTTGTTCAGAGCCAGAATCTTCACATTTTGTTGTTGAGGTGATGTGTCCCTGGCCATAAGATGGTGGCTGGAGGTTTTATCACGTGTGGCTAGACAGTAGTCCTCCTGGGAGAAGTGTGTCTCCTCACGTCCCTTTTTATCAAGCAAAAGACATGTCCTTGGGCTCCTTGGTCAGGATTGGCTCACCAGTCCCCAGGCAGGAAAGGCTTGCAAATGTCTGTCTGGCCCCTTTTCAGTCTATATTGTAGGACCCAGGCATTGCCAGCCAGGAGGACTGGGCTGGGGCTGGGAGAGAAGAGGTCTACAGTTGAGTGAGCAACTCAGGTGTTCACCATGGATAGTTACCTGGAAACGAACTGGAGTTCAAACAGATGTGTGATCTATGTCTAAGACTTTTGAGTCCTGGATTTCTTCCAGGAGTGAATGGGCGAGGCGGTCAACTAGAAGACTAGCTGTTTCCAGTTCTGGTAGCTGAACAGTTAGATCCATGCATCATCTCCCCTTCCGAGCACCTCTTGTGTTGCCCTTTTTTCTCAACAACCAACCATGAAAGTTCCTTTTGGAGGATCCAGAGATCTGAAGAATGGAAACAAAATCCAGAGTAGTTGGAGAAACCTTGCTTTGCTCTCCCTACACAGGTGATTCAAGAGTGACATCATCCGAGTTGGCTGTTTTTGTTCTTGCTGTTACCTAAGGATTCCACAGCTCTGAGATCTGGTACCAGTTTATATAGCAGAATCTGGTTTCAGACATGTCTTTGATAGGAATTTCTCTTTTCTTGCCCATGGAGGTAGACATGTAAGATTGCTCCTTGGATAGTTTGCTGGAGTGTCCTGAGTGGGTTCACGTCAGTGGTGACGGAGAATGAAATCATACTTATTCGTTCGCTTTCACGCATTAGACTTTTTCTGTAGGGAAGACTGTCCTGCCCCATCCATGATGTCATTGCATCAATGCCTTGTCAGTTTCCTGAAAGATAGCCCAGAACCTCTAGAGGCTCAAGGAAAGTGGTTCATTCATTGTGTGAGGAGAGTGCTCTGAAACCTCCAGTGGCCTTTCACGTCCTATTTTTGAAACCCAAGGTTATAAGAATGACGATTTTTCGGGTCCTTGCCCACCTTCCCTCTTTTCAGATTACATTGCCTCCATGAGCTAACAACACTTCTTAATCAGGTCATCAGTGGATTGGTGTGCTGCTTCATTTTTATCCACAGATCCAGCCCCCAGGTCAAGTAGACTGGAGTCCTCATCAAGCGAAACAACTGGTCTCATTTAGATGGGGATCGTTTTTTATGTATGAAGTTACTGGAAAATTAGGAAAGGGAAATGAATACATGGGATCATAATATTCTTTCCTAACTGGGTATTTGTGTGATTTTGACTTGCAGAAGATCACAGTAGCAGAATGCATTGAGACTCAGAGTAAAGCCATGACGATGCTCACCATCGAACAGTTATCATACCTGCTCAAGTTCGCCATTCAGAAAATGAAACAGCCAGGGGTAAGAAGACACTTCCCCGAAAAAAAAAAAAAAAGACACTTCCCCTTGATACACGTGTTAATGAGAATGGTGGTTTTTGTTCTGTTAACATTTTTGTTCCTTGTAGTTACCTTGGCTTTTCAGACACGTGTGCTTCTTACTCTTTGGGTCTTGTGTGCCCAGATGCAAATCCCTGAAAATTTAACTGGACAGAGGCATTCAGTGAATTCTCTAAAGTGAACACTTTGTGTCCTTTAGGAGTTTAGTCAGAAAATGACATATGTTAGGAAGCTGGTGGGGATTTAAAATTCTTAGTGGTTGCAAAGTGAAACCTCAGACCACACTAGATAAGGGGGAGTTGTAAAAATTCCATTTCAGTGAGAGAGCTGAGTGCAACCCAGTTTATTTGTAATCAGGGTCTAATGATGGGGAGCCTTCAAGTAAAACTCAACCAGTGAGATTCCTGTAAAGGGTGAGGATTTGCTTAGTTTCTTTAAGTTTGAATTGGGATTTGATGGGCAGCCTTTGCCCTTAGGAAAATCGATGTGAAGGCAGGCCTGCCATGCTCAACTGGCAAGCTGTGTACTTTAAAATGGTTTCTCTCAAAGAGTCCCAGTTATCATAGCTGTCATTTTGTAGTTTTTTGCAACAGTTGTCAGAAAGATGGCAGTAACATACCTTGTTTTTAAAAATAATACTTTATGACAAGATTATCAACGTTAGGACATTTTTCCTACAGAAAGTTGGGTTCTTTTGTAGAGTTCTTTGGTAGATTTACATGAAGGCACCAGATGGGCTAGTGGTGACCCTTTATGAAACTCTTGAGACTTTGCTTTCTAAGTCAAAGGAATACATGGAAATACAGAATCTGAATGCTTTTAGTAGCCATTGTGGTTTAATTTCTTTAAAAATGTAGAAACTTTACTTTTGAGATTCTATTCTGAAATTGATATCATGATGGAAAAAGTTCAGAGCATGCCCGTTGGGTGTTGCTAAATTGGGAACCCCTTTCACAAAAACTCCATCAACGGAAGCAAAAGTATATAGCCTCATTAAAAAGAAAACACCAAACTTTGACAGGAAGAATTGATTTATTTAGATTTGTCAACTCTGTAGAATTATAAACCAAAAAGAAAAATCAAAGAAGGTGTTAATTTCTTACCTAAATTGTTTGTTACAAAATCAGGGCAGAAAGTTGCTGATTTTATGGAAACATCTTTTAAACTGACAAAGCCAAACTTATTCTGGATGAGAAAGAGCTCGGGTAACTGCAAATGGTAACCCATTCACATGCCTTGCTTGAGCACAATTTGGTCGTTAATTAAATCTTATCTGTAAGTGTGTGTGTGTCCGTAAAAATTGTATCTGTGTGTTCCTGGTCATAGTTACTTGACAAGGGATCAAACCTGGGCTCCTCGCGTTGAGAGCGCTGAATCCTAACCGCTGGGAATTCCCTATATATTTTTTTATTAATAAGTAAATAGTGCCCATTGACAAACCAGGCCTCACATTTTGAACTGATTCAAATAGGGCTTAAAAAAGTGGACTAAGATACAAAACCTTTACTCCAGGGCCCCAACCTCCAGGCCGCGGACTGGCACGCCTGTCAGATCAGCAGTGGCATTAGATTGGAAATAAAGTGCGCAATAATTGTAATACGCTTGAATCATCCCCAAACCATCACCTCACGCCCGTCCATGGAGAAATGGTCTTCTACAAAACACGTCTCTGGTGCCTAAAAGGCTGGGGACCGCTTTACGTAGTCCCTGTGTTGGAAGTAATTTGGCTCCTAAGAGGAGGAGCAAAATCTCACTAAGATTTCCACCCATGTGTAAAATATCTGTTGGCACTTAGAGGAACTTTTTGGCATGTCATCTCTGCTACTGCTGCTAAGTCGCTTCAGTCGTGTCTGACTCTGTGCGACCCCATAGACGGCAGCCCACCAGGCTCCCCCGTCCCTGGGATTCTCCAGGCAAGAACACTGGAGTGGGTTGCCATTTCCTTCTCCAATGCACGAAGGTGAAAAGTGAAGGTGAAGTCGTTCAGTCGTGTCCGACCCTCAGTGACCCCACGGACTGCAGCCTTCCAGGCTCCTTCGTCCATGGGATTTTCCAGGCAAGAGTACTGGAGTGGGGTGCCATTGCCTTCTCCAATGTCATCCCTAGGTGTAGCCAAATTTCACCGCCAGTCAATTTTAATTATGGGCATTTGCGATGTACTACAGATGAGCCTCCTTCAGAGTTGAGGTCTAAAGTAACTGATAGCCCATTGTTCTTGTCGATCTTAACTGAAGAGGCCTGGACCTGTTTTTGAGTTTACACTGAAAACAGAACAGATGACAAAACTGGAACACGGCTTGGCCCATGATTATTGATAACCAGGCAGAATTAGAAGGTAAACCACTTTGGAGCTTTTCAAGGGCCTGTTTTGTAGAAAGTTTTAGAACTGTATTTTCTGGAAAGATGTCTCCGTTGTGGAAGTACTGTGTAGGCGTTAATGCTTGCGGTCTTCCGTGGCAGTGACGGGTTTGTGTTTGTGTGTACGCGTCCTTTCTTTTACAGACAGATGCATTTCAGAAGCCTGTCCCCTTGGAGCAACATCCTGACTATGCAGAATACATCTTCCACCCCATGGACCTTTGTACATTGGAAAAGGTGGGCTTCCATCAGAGAGCCCACAGCTGTCGAGATGACTCGAGAGTCGCCCTCACTTGCCAGCCCTGTCTCAAGTTAGATGGCTCTTCTGTGTCTCCCCTGCGCCACTTTCATTTGGATGGAAGAACGCTCATTCCCCTAACGTCTTTGTAACATTTTCCCAAGGATTGCAGTGGGCGTTGAAACCCACTGCTTAGCGCCAAATAGTATTTCTGCTGGTGATTCTAGCCTTTTATCCGAGAAAGTTACAGCTTCTAAGCATTAGTGATTTGATTGATTTGGGGTTTACCCTTCTCTTTCTTTTGGAGGTGTTAATGAGAGCAGCAGGAAGGAATCAGAGAAAATTAAGTATCTGGGAAAACCTTCATGTTAGCAGTAAACATGTGGCTTCTTAGATCTTGACTTACTTCACCGAGAAGGGTATTTCTGTAGTGCCTAACCCTGGTTTTCAAAGGTTTGAACTGAAATTCCATGCTGAAAATTACACTGGTAGCATTTTAGACTGTGTCTGTCATCTTGGTGCTGATTTTCAAATTTTTGGCACCAAAATATTCTTAAAGAAAAGCATGAATGAGGAGAAAACATTACTTTATATTGTGTGTATTGATGGACCCATTCCCCCAACCTCCAAACAGTAAATTCACCCTGCTTTCGAAAATTGCTTACACCCTTATGGTGTTAAAAAAAAAAAAAAAAAAGACGTTCCAAAAAGATGAGATTAGAATCCTAATTTCACAAATTAATAGCTTTGGAACTCGGATTAGTTCTTTAACAATACTATACCTCAGTTTCTCTGTCTGTAAAATGGGGATAAGAATGGCTTCATTGAGTTTTCAATTATGAGGCTTATGGGAGACTGTACAATTAATAATAAATGTGTAAATATATAAAATACCCTGGTTCATTGGAAGAAGCTGCTTGATAAATGACAGTGCTATAAGATGAGAAGATTCAGGTTAGTGTGATGAATTCAGTGAATGCATTTTTATAGAGTTATAGATCTCAACTGTAATAGCATCTTGGGAAATGAGTAAAAGCATTAATTAATTTGGCAAATGACTGCTAAGAAAATTATGTGGGGACGCAGGTGTTACATGCTGTGGCTTATAGAGACTCACTGGTGATTATTTTCTGTGGCTTTTCTCCCCAGAATGCTAAAAAGAAAATGTATGGCTGCACAGAAGCCTTCCTGGCTGATGCAAAATGGATTTTGCACAACTGCATCATTTATAATGGGGGTGAGTGGCTTAGACGACTCTTAGAAAAGAGAGTATGCTGCGTGTGTTGCCTGTTCTCCCGCCTTTCATTAAAAAAAAAAATGAGGATCTTTTCTCATGCGTCAACCCAGAGCTGAAGAAACTTACGTGTAGATTGCTAATATGTGTGAATAGGGCACGGTGACTACATGCATTTTAGGGTATGAGCTGATGTCCACTGTTGCTTGTGACTATGTGATGCTTTTACCTGTCCTCTTAATTAAAAAAAAATACTTATTTATCGTTGGTTGCGCTGGGTCTTTGCTGCTGCGTGTGGGCTTTCTCTAGTTGGAGGCTACTCTTCGTTGCCGTGCATGGGACTCTCATCTCGGTGGCTTCTCTTGTTGCAGAGAACAGGCTCTAAGTGCTCAGGCTTCAGTCATGGTGCGTGGGCTTAGGTGGTCCATGGCATGTGGAATCTGGGATTGAACCCGTGTCCCCTGCACGGGCACGCAGATTCTTAACCACTATATCATCAGGGAAGGCCTCCCTGTCCTTCTTAATGGAGGAATAATTATATAAAATAGAAAGCACAGGTTTTACAGGTACATTCCATGAATCTGACAAACGTGTTCCACCTCCATAACTCCAACTGCAAATAAGACCCTGAAACAATTCTATCACCCTATTATATCCCAGTTGCCGCTCTCCACTAAATCCACACTCCTCAAAAGGAATTACTGAGAATTAATTCTCCATATTCTAGAATTTGATATCAGTGGAGTCTTGACTGTGTGGACAGAGTATACTATTTTGGGGATTCCCTTCTGTTGTATGTATTATTGCTTTGTTTCTTACTGAGGGGTGATGTCAGTATTGTGTCAATATACAATTTATCCATTTCCTTTGTTGATGTTGATGGATATTTGTATTGTTTTCAGTTTTCGGCTATTATGAATAAAGCCCCCCTCGTGAACATTGTTACAGAAGTCTTTGTGTGGACATAGACTCTCATTTCTCTTGGATAAATACCCAAGAGTGGTATTGCTAGATCATTGAGTAGGTTTGTATTTAAATTATAAGAAATTTTACCAAATTGTTTCGTCAGTTGGTTGTATTATTTTACACTCCTTCCAGCAGTGTATGTGAGAGTTTTGTTGTGCTGTATCATTGCCAACATTTGATACTGTGTAGCCGTTCTTGAAGGCATGAAGTGTTATGCAGTGGCTGTTTTATTGGTCTCTAATGACTAGGTATTGAGTACCTTTTGTGTTTATTAGTCATTATGCATCTTTTGTTGGTAAAACGTCTATTCAGATGTTTTGTTCATTTCAAAAATTGAATTTTTTTTTTTGTTATTAAGTTTTAGGAGTTTTCTTTAGATTTTGTATAAAGTTTTGTTAGTTACGTTTTTGTGGATTAAGCCTTTTGGACAGATTGGAGGAGACTTCCCATTAAAATCTCTCCCATGGGCACCTTTCCCATTGCCCTATCTTCTCCCATAATCCTCTCTGTCTGCCTTCTTGCCGGGTAGATCTTTAAGCGTGTCCTGCCCCATCCTGCTCCTCTAGTCCCCTGCTGAAACACTCCTCTCTCTTTCCCTTGATGATTTTTCCTTGTCCTTCAGTCTCAGCCTTTCAGTCCTGAGGAGTTTTCCTTTGTGACCCAGACCGTATTACATACTTTTGTTAAGGGCTCTCAGTACCTGTCCTTCTGCATGACAGTATTTATCGCACTTTCTTGATGGTGCTTTTTAAATTTTGAGTTGCTCACCAGGGCATAAGGTCTTTAAGGGCCTATCTTGTTTCCTATAGCATAGACTGTTGTTAGCTGATGTTTGAAGAAGGAAATATGAGTGGATGACTATCTGCTTAAAGTACATATTTTGTATTACTAATGTGTTTGCAGGGCTGGGGACGCAGGGATGAGAGAAAGGTATGTATCTAGGCATTGGGAATTTGTGTAAAGGTTATAAAATCAAATACAGAGAAAGGCCAGTAAGATCATATAAACAAGTAAATGAAGCCAGGTAGCAGAAAAACAGTAGAATAAGCCAGGATGACCAGTGCGGGGAGCTGGAGACTGCAGACAACAGGGAACTCCTGCCCACTCTGGAGAGGTCGCCATTGGACACTCCAGTGGTTTATTGGATACAGAGTTTTCTGATGTGAGTTTTCAAACATGTCAGAAATCTAGGTATTTGTGTGTATGAAATCTTTTGCCACCAAATCTACAATTTCTGAAAACATACTGTTCAATACAACATGGCTTTTCGACCTTCTTGTTCTCTGGTTTAGTGCAAAGGTGAGGGATTTAAGAGTTAGACCAGGAGCCATAATCTCAGTTCATTAGCTCAGTGATCTCATATATGTGATGATTCCTGAACCTCGGTTTACTCTTAGGTGAAATGAGACCATTCATGCTTGCTTCCTAATAAGGCTTTTTTAAGGAGTTTATTTCATTGCACCAGGCACACTGGAGTTAGTCAACTAAATGTTTTCTTTTCCCTGGACTCTTCTTCGTAGTATTCCGTGGTGGCTCAGAGGGTAAAGCATCTGCCTGCAATGTAGGAGACCTGGGTTCGATCCCTGGGTCAGGAAGATCCCCTGGAGAAGGAAATGGCAACCCACTCCAGTACTCTTGCCTGGAAAATCCCATGGACAGAGAAGCCTGGTAGACTACAGTCCACGGGATCACAAAGAGTCGGACACAACTGAGCGACTTCACTTTTTCACTTCTTGGGTTAGGGTCTGGGACAATGGGCAGAAGAAGGCTCCTTTATATATTTATTTATTTTCAGCTGTGCTGGGTCTTTGTTGCTGCGAGGGCTTTTCTCTGGTTGCACAGAGCAGGGGCTGCTCTCTGGTTGAGACGCGTGGGCTTCTCGTTGTGGCGACTTCTCTTGGTGCAGAGCATGGGCTCTAAGGTGCTCGGGCTCAGTGGTTGTGGTGCACGGGCTCAGTTACTCGTGTAATTTTCCTGGACCGGGGATCAAACCTGCATCCCCTGCATTGGCACGCGGACTCTTTATCACTGGACTGCTGGGGAAGTCAGAAGGCTCCTTTCCACTAATTTGGGCCTTGAAACTATAAAAGCATCTTTCAAATATTAACTTGTGAACTGTTGGGAAACCACCACAAATTGTCATCTTTCAGGGAGTATCTCAGCACCAAAGGCTGGTTCCTGGGAAGAGTCATCTACACTGATGTTAGAAGCCAGACATGTCTTGTTTTTAACCTTTAAAGGGTTACTCCCAAGGGAAAGCAAGTGAAAAGGTTGTTAATAGAGGTATAAATCCTAAGGTGTTTCTGTGTTTCCATTTGAATTAATGCTATTGTCTTATTCCCTTAGGAAATCACAAATTGACACAAATTGCAAAAGTAGTCATCAAAATCTGTGAGCATGAGGTATGTGTTTCTCACTGTCCCCTTTTAAGTGTAACTGGAATGATGGGTTGGGTGATTGATGTTCCCATTGGTGGAATTGTCTGAGGGTAGTTGTGGAGATTTGAGAATTTGTTGACGCATAGACAGCGTCTTTTGTCTTTGAGGAAAGTAAAAGCAACAGAGCGGACCCTAGTACGTGATGAAATAACACCCTTACCTTATCTGTGATCTAAGAGAGAGGATTTTTTCAGCCTTGACTGGTGGTCAAGCACTGCATGTAGCGTAGAGTTTATGATTCTTTGCCCCACAGTCTGTGGCATTTCCCTGGGTCCTTTTTAGTCGTCTTTTTTTTTTTTTGGTTATAGCACAATTTATATATTTCAAATGGACAAAAAAATTAGTATCATTTACAGTATCTTAAGATGAACTGCCTTTGAATGGGAGCTTTCTTTCCAGCACTTTGAGGTCTACAAGACGAATCTAGAAAATTTACTACTGTGGAAAATGAAGACTGCTTAAATCGATGGGGGCAGGGGAGGCCTGTGGTTTTTCTTTTTGATTAATTGCTGTAATGCTGTCCTTCAGGCGGCTGAGGGAGTTTCATTTTTCTTTAGACATCATTAGGCGCCGAAGCTCTTGCAGGACAACTTTGATGCTATACGAATTCTGCCATTTTGCTAGCACTGATAACGGCTCTTGGGTCCACCACTCCATTAGAACTATTAGCTCCATTCATGTTAGTTTTTGTTACAAATCTTACAAAGGGGGGTGCTTCTGGGTATTTAGGTCCCCATTCTATTTTAAGGCTGTATATTCGGTTTTCATAAATTGTCCGAGCCCGTGGTGGCTGCCATCTTGCGTTGCTGTTGCTCAAAGGCCGACCCCTTATTCCCTTTCAGACTTCTTGTGGCAGGTGTTTGCATTGACGTTATTTGCAGGAAATGTCCTGAATTTCTCCAAGAATGGCCTAGGTGTCCTGGAAAAATGCCCCCTAGTTTTGATGGTGTGGATGAAATGAACCTCCTGGGCTGGGCTCGGGCTGTTCCATGTGTGTGGGGAATGGACCAAGTTAGGACGCTGAGGTTCAGAAAGAGATGATGATGGCTTGGGCTAGGGGAATGCATCAAGGTTGGTGAGAAATAGTCCAATTAATGTCCAGGGTGTTCCCCACTGTGGCATTTAGTTTAGCTAACCTTACCTGCCAGTATCGTCATGTATTTCTTGAGGACTTGCAGATATAAGGCCCCTGGGAGTGACGCATTCTAACACCTTTTTGCTTTACAGATGAATGAAATTGAAGTTTGTCCAGAGTGTTATCTAGCTGCCTGCCAAAAACGAGATAACTGGTTTTGTGAGCCTTGTGTAAGTTGGGTTTCCTTTTCTATCTTTGTTCTCTGAACTCTCTGCCTTGGATGACCCAGGACAGCTTTCATCAGGTGGCTTACTGGATGGAACTGTGGATGATGTTTTTAGATAATTTTCTTGCTGATATAGTTATAGTCAGAAAGGGAGTAATTCAGGTGGGATAAACCTCTTTGGCTAAAAGTTCAAAGCATCATCATTGACGGGGTCTGTTGGTCCTTGAAAACAGCAGGATGCAGAGTGAAAGAAAAACTCATCAGAGGGAAGACACACCAACGTCATGCAGACAGTGAGCCAGTAGTGGTGAATGAGTATGTTACTTACGAATCACCCGGGTCTATTTTAAGAGGTTTGGAAATCCCTTCTAGGATTAACTCCATGATCTCGCCAAACCATGGTTCTTTTTTTTTCCCCTTTCTTTAAGATTTGATCAACGATTTAATCAACACTGACATAGTCAGAGCTCAGGGAAGAGCAGGAAAATACAGGGTGGTCTGGATTCCCCCCCCCCTTTTTTTTTTAAATCTGTTTTTAATTGGAAGATAATTGCTTTACATTGTTGTGTTGGTTTCTGCCATACACCAACATGAGTCAATCATAGGCATACTTAGTCTCCTCGCTCTTGAACCCCCCTCCCACCTCACACCCCATTCCACCCCTCTAGGTTGTCACAGAACACCAGGTTGAGCTCCCCTGTGTTCCATATGTAAAATCCACTAGCTGTCTATTTTACATATGAAACCATGGTTCTTGAGGATGGGATGGGGGTAGGGAGAGAACGTCAGTCACCCTCGTTGTCCCCAGGGATCTACATTTTCCAAACTGGTGCTTTGTAGAGAGAGGTGTGTTTTGGGGTGGGCTGGGAGTATGGGGGTGGGGGTAGAGGGAATTGGGCAGCAAGACTTGTCATTAGAGTTGAGAATCAAAGCATAGTTGAGAGCTTTTCCTGCCTTTGGAGATGAATATCTGAATAGTTAGGCTCTGAGTAGCACTTGATGAAGAATAAAGGTATGTAGTGCTGCCTGTTACTCTGTGCTCGGTGTCATGTGCATTTAACCCTCCAACTTAACGGAGAGTTGTAGGTATTATTGTCCCCGTGTTGCCCAGAAAGGGTCGGTCTCCTGCTCACTGCCATCCAGATGGTAGTGGCACAGCCAGGATTCAAGCCTGGATTTGTCAGCGCTGACTTCTTCTCAGTTTCCCCGTTTAACTGCCAGCCTTGCCCAGGCTTACTGGCCACGCATCTGGGGACTGCTGCTTGGGGAGACAGACCCTGTTTGAAACTGTCCTCTTTCACTTTGTGGCCTGTCTCACCGCTCCCTTGCCTGAACCTCACCTACTGAGCTTTATATATGGTTCTTGCTGTCGAATACGTACAAACTCGGGATTTTGTTTTTCTTTTCCTAGAGCAATCCACATCCTTTGGTTTGGGCAAAACTGAAGGGGTTTCCATTCTGGCCTGCGAAAGCTCTGAGGGATAAAGATGGGCAGGTGGATGCCCGTTTCTTTGGACAACACGACAGGTGGGAGTTAAACACGGGCTTCAAATGCGTAGCTCCGAGGGAGCCTTTGATCCTGCCAGTGAATGTGAGAAGGGGCGGGGGGCACGACTATTATTTGATTGTCATGATACCCACCGATGATCTTGTACTTTAAAAATACTGGCCTGGGCTGTGTTAAGCCTGATTGTGCACCGGCTTCCGTTTTTATCAGGTAGGTTGGAAAGGATCTTGCTTTCGTGATTTTGTGGATGTAGCCAGCATGGGCATAGGTTCCACGGCTGTTTTAAGCTCTGCTGTTCTCTTTTTTTTTTCTCCCCCCTGCAGTAAATTAAATCACCGCACAAATTGCTTTTCAAAATAATGCTTTCAGGGATCAGAAACATTTCCCCAGATCGCTGGTAAATGAATCTCCCATCGTCACGTGGGGTGGTCCCCTCCTGTTCCTTTTTCTGTGGAGCTAAAATGGGAAACTAGAAGGGGTTGCTGTTTTGACAGGTAGGAGCCCTCCTTCCTAGCCTTCCTGCCCTCCCCCTCCTAGCGATGTGAATTATTCTAGCTAGATGTGAATTACTCTAGCTAATAGCAGCTCTCTGCAGAGCGCAGCCCCCCCACCTGCTTCAAAACAACAGGTAGACGGAGATGAGCAGCGGTTAATATCTCCAGCTCTCTTTCAGCAAGTTATGTTGTGATTAAATGAGGCAAACCGCGCCCCCCCTCACCCCCAGAGCCCTAGCAGGCAGGCTGGGAAAGTGTTTGTGTGTGTGTATATTTAAAAGACATATTTTGAAAATTATACCCACCCACAGAACATACAGAAAATACAGTTTATCATTTGAAACAACAAGCAGACTCTGAAATAATTGCTCCTTGTAAAATTTTGCTTGTCATCTTGGGGGAAAAAAAACGAATTTCAAAGTAATCTGCAAAGTCACTTACCAGGAATCCAAGCAGTGCATTGATAGGAAACAAGATGGAAATTAGTGGAGATGGTTCTGGGTTTGATAGCAAGTATTATATTTTGATCTTGACCATTTTTTGTTGGGAAGCTTTCTGAAATTCCTTTATTCGTTCATTCATTCAAAGAAACATGTTTTCAGTGTGTGCTGTGTGCCAGGCCGAGTGCATGCTCCTGTGGCAGCTGACATTAAGTGCTTTTTTAAATAGAAGCTGCTTTTATCCCCATTTCACTGATAGGAAAACCAAGGTCCAGAATTAGAAAGTAGCTCAGCTGTGTGCCGTGTTGCCTCTCAAGACATAGCCTCCTAGAGGCTTCCTGTCACTAAGCTAATAGGATATCCCTTTCAATATTTCCTGGGTCTCCTTTAAGAAAAAGAAACCCTTTTCTGAAATCATTTGTAAAATAACTTCATGGAACTTAGGACACCAATGCCGGACAAAAATGGGAGAGGGTACAGCCCCGGTGACTGTGGCTGGTCAGCTCCTGGGGGTGCAGGGTACCGGTCAGATGCATCTCCCCAGCATCCCTCCAGGTAGGGGCTCATCTTCCACCCCACCGACAGAGTGGAGGCTGGCCCAGCGAAGGGGCGTCAGCTGTCGGGGCCGCCTGGAGCTCCCCGCTGCTCCTCAGAGCCCCATTTTGGTCCGGACTCCTGCCCACTTGGCTGAAAGCCCCGGAGGCCCCGCAGACGCTGGCCCTGGGGCATCTGGCTCCTGCCCAGCCCCCTTTCTGCCTGGCTGTACCTTTGTTTCCGCGGGCCTCTGCAGAATGACAGCATGAGTGGGAGCGGATGAGAAGCGGGTGGTTTCCAGCACTCGGAGGGTGCGGGTGGGTATTTTGAGGGGTTCCATGTTCATATGCATCGTGGCCTAGCATCACCAAGAGCTGTGAGCTGTGGGCAGCCAGCCTGTGCCCAGCCAGCCTGTGCCCTGCCAGCCTGTGCCCTGGACTCTGCCCCATGGCCAGGCTTTGTTTCTCCTTGGTGGTTTTCTCTTAAAAAATAGGAAGGAGATGCTCTTAACATTTGGGTAAAAGAGAAGATAAAAAGTTTCTATTTTCTACTTTAAAATTTTGGAAGACTTGGTGTTGGGTCCAAATTCCCAAGGCACTTTGATAGCACCTGAGTAGGGGGTCCTTGCATTAGACTGGGTGTGAGTTTCCCACCTGCTCTCCCCACTAAGTCCACGTTGCTCCCCGTGGCTTTGTACCTGACTTGAGTTTATGGTCTATGAAATCCCTGAGGTCTCCTTGGAAACGCTTATTCCTACCAGATTCCCATCTATCCGCTGGGTTGAGGCTAGGGGCATCAGGTATCGCAAAGGCACACCCCGCCTGAACGCTCGTATATCCACTTTTGCCTTCCCCAGAGCATGGTGGTTTTGTTTCTGTCTCCTGCCTGCCTTCACTTGGGTGGCTGATTCCAGAAAAGCAGCTCACGTTCTAGTGGATTTCTGCAGAGCACACTAGGATGTGAAGGTTGATGGTAGGAAGACAGAACTAGCCTGAATCAAGAGTTGAAGGGCTCATACCCCAAGGGTAATAGGCTGTTTTCCCATTTTTTTCATGTGAATTATCTCACGTTCAGAACCATGCACCCCTTTTAGGGCTGTGGTTTTCTAACCTTTCCTTCTAGTCCCATGGAGAATCACAGTTTTAAAAGAGAAAAGAAACGTCTTTATGTCTGAGTGCATGAGAGTGAGATTTGGGGAATAATTATCTTCTCGGAGGTGTGGTCTGGGATCCAGACTGTTTTCTTACTCTCTACCAACCCAGAGGCAAAGGGGATTTATTATTTTTTTAATGGATTAAACTGACTAAGCTATTGAGCCTTTTAATGTAGCTGAGTGTCTTGTTCACATTCTGTCCTTGTGACAGAACATGTCTGTTAAGTGGATTGTTAATTAACCATTCAAACCAAGTCATTTTTAAAAAATGGAATACGTGTTTAAGAATCTTGGTAATTCCACCAGGATAATTTGGTTTGCATTAAGGAAAAAAAGAAAAAACACCATTCTGGAAACAACCCAGGTGGCCATCGAGCGATGAATGGATGGAGTAAATGTGGTCTCTGCACACAGTGGATACTGTTCTGCCTTAAGAAAGATGAAGCATCACGGCTGTACCAGAAGGACTTTGAGCAAAGTGGAATAAGCCAGTTCCACGAATACTGCATGATTCCCTTTGTAGGAGGTATCTGAGATAGTCAGGTTCAGGGGCTGGGGACTGGGGAAAAAGGGAGACTACTGATTAACAGATACAAAGTTTCAATTAAACAACCTGAATAAGCTTTAGAGAGCTGCAGTACCAGCATGTACCTACAGCTAACTGTTGAAAAAATGTTGCCTGCTCTATCAGTAGGCAAAGGATGGTACTGCCATCAAGCCAGTACAGACTCCCAGATGATGAACCCTGAGGGAGCTTAGGATGGAGACAAATGGGTACCCAGCTGCCAAGCGCTCAGCCACTGCAGCCGACCCCCAGTGGTGCACCCTGAGGGGACTCAGGCTGAGAAAGCCCCAGATAGCTAAGCTGCATGTCAGAGGAAAGATTTCAGTGAACCCAGACTCTTGCATCTTCCCAGACTGAGAAAAATGCTGAATTCCTTAACACGAGATATCTGGTTTTTCTTTAATAGGAAGCTTTTGAAGTTCTGGCTACCTGGTCTTTGTTACAAAAAATCTCCTGTATATGCTGACTCCTCCCTTGCCTCTTTGGAGCAGTCTCTCAGTGTGATCTGAGAGGCTGCGTCCTGGGCTAAAGTCCTCAGTTTTGTCCGCCAAATAAAACATAATTCTCAGCTTTTAGGCTGTGCTGTTTTTCCGTTGACACAGCAGTAATGTATGATACACTTGTTAGGAGAGTACATTTGTCAAGAGGGCAGATCTCAACTTAAGCGTTCTTGCACAATCAAATTTGTAAAAAAAAAAAAAAAAAACTTAAAAATCTTGGGAATGACCAAGGCTGATTTAAACTCCCTTTCTCTTTTGTGCTCCCAGGGCCTGGGTTCCAATAAATAATTGCTACCTCATGTCTAAAGAAATTCCTTTTTCTGTGAAAAAGACTAAAAGCATCTTCAACAGTGCAATGCAAGAGATGGAGGTTTACGTGGAGAATATCCGCCGGAAGTTTGGGGTTTTTAATTACTCTCCATTCAGGACACCCTACACGCCCAACAGCCAGTACCAAATGCTGCTCGACCCCTCCAACCCCGGTGCTGGTGCCGCCAAGATGGACAAGCAGGAGAAGGTCAAGCTCAGCTTTGACATGACGGCGTCGCCCAAGATCCTGATGAGCAAGCCGATGCTGAGTGGGGGCGCAGGCCGCAGGATCTCCTTGTCCGACATGCCGCGCTCCCCCATGAGTACAAACTCCTCCGTGCACACGGGCTCCGATGTGGAGCAGGATGCTGAGAAGAAGGCCACATCCAGCCACTTCAGTGCCAGTGAAGAGTCCATGGACTTCCTGGACAAGAGCACAGGTCAGCCCCGGGGAGAGAGGGTGCAGGGGGTCCCTGCGACACAGGGGTTCTCATCTGGGGGACACCTGTCTGGCCCTGACTACCTGGTGAGCATCACGGAGTCAGAGGGAGCTGGGTAGGGGGATCTCATCCCAGTGGAGCCGATTTTAAATTTTAAGTGCGTAAACCCACTGGGATTCTTGCTGTCGTCGTTCAGTCGCTACGTCGTGTCTGCCCCTTTGTGACCCCGTGGACTGCAGCACGGCCCCACAAATGAGAAAAGCGTTCCCCAAAGGCCAGCTGGAGGTCATTCCTAGAAGTGGGCAGAGGTGGCCAAAAATCCTTCAGAGTTCGGTTCAAATGCCTCGGAGATGAATCACAACTTCCTGCAATCGTTTTTTTCTTTCTCAAGAATTTTATTTTAATGGAAACAGTATTTTTCTATCAAAACCAGATACTCGCATTACTGAAGGCTCAAATATTAGAGTAACATGTAAGGGAAACAAGAATATTCTCTCCCCAGAGAGAGCAGAGGACTCCCACTCCTTGAATGGTCCCAGTCCACTCCTCCCCGCGCCCCACTCGGGTTAACAGTCATGTTGCATCTTGCAGCCTGGCTGCTGTAGCAGAGGTGAAGGAGGAGGATGCTGGTTTCGGATCAGGTCCCAGCTCTGTCATTTACTAGCTCTGTGGCTTTAGGCAAGGCGCCTCACCCTCCCATGCCTTGGTTTCCTCTCCTGTAACACAGCCATAATGATAGGCCCTGCCTCAGTGTTTCTTGTGAGGATTAATGAGCCGATATACATAAGGGGTTTAGAGTAGTACCTAAGATAATAAGTGCTACAAAAATGTTGGCTGCTCTATTATTTATTCTGGTAGTCACTCATTCCGTGCTGATACGGATCCGGAGAGGTGTTGCAAAGGAGGGGTGCTGGCTGAGTAACAAAAGCCAGGATGACTTAAATTGAATTCTTTTCTATCCAGACATAATTCAGTTGCATGTTAAAAACCTATGAGGGGGCTTCCCAGGTGGTCCACTGGCTGGGACTCTGAGCTCCCAATGCAGGGGACCCAGGTTTGATCCCTGGTCAGGGAACTAGATCCCACATGCCGCAACTGAGACCTGGTGCAGCGAAATAAATAAATATTAAAAAAAAAAAAACCCTGTGAGAACTTTATGGTTTCCTCAAGGAAATGGGTTTACTGTCATTTTTCTTGAAACGGGGCCTTTACTGTTTGCTCTTTCTTGTTCTCTGAGAGGCATAGGTAAAAAAACAAAGCTTTACACTGAACGTGATGATGGACGCAGGCAGCCTGCAGGCTCTGGGCTGAGGAGACTGTTGGTGAACCTCAGGCACATGCCCCATTCTCAAGGGTTTCAGCCCATGGTTGCTGCCCAGAAGTGTGGACTTAGGGTTTTCACGTTTTAACATTCTTACAGAGAAATGGGGAATCTGCGTTTTTATGTAGACTCTCCAGTTATGAAAGTTCAGCTCAAACTGTCTTAAGATATTTGCCAGAATGAATAAAGCACATCCACAGGTTGAACCACCAGTATTTAGACTTCTGGCCAGAGTATTACCCTTGGATAGCCTTTCAGATCAGCCCCTCTTCCTACCTCCCTCCTTTCCTCTTTCCCTTCTTTCCTTCACGGAGAACTCTTTAGGGAGCAGGCATCAGGAATTTCCTGGTGGTCCAGTGGTTAGGGCTGCAAGGTCTTCCTGCTGGGGCCTGGGTTCGATCCCTTGTTGGGGAACTAAGATCCCACAAGCTGCATGGCGCCCCCTCCCGCCCCCCAAAAAAGAGGAGCAGGCATCGGTTAAGAGAACATCAATATCCCCAGAAGATAAATGATGAAGCCTTAGTCAATGGTGAACTCAGAAGATTTCCACTCATTTTGGTTCACGCTGTGGCTTCTTTCTGGGTAGCTGCTTATTTTCAAGTACTGCTTGTAGCTGCTCTGAATGGCTCTAGGTGGAGCAGAGTTCATCACCAGCAGCTTTTGATTCTTCAGAGTAAAGGCCGCAGTAGGTTCTGATCCAGCCACGTGGTTGACGGATTCAAGGTTGAGTTAAGAGCTTTGTTCTGGGATGACATAACTTCTGTTGACATAGCTTCAGAGAAAAGCTTGCCCTTTGCCCCCTTGTTTCTGACCAGAGTCCTTAAAGGCTTACTTTTATTCTATGACATGATTTCATTTAAGCCAAGTTAACAACATATGGTGTATAACCACACAAGCTCCTCAGCCTCTGAGTTCCTATTGAAATCCTACTGCTTGAGAAACTGTTTTAATGGGCAGCAATCCCATGAATCACTGTTGCCTGAACTTTTCATATCTGAAGTTATTGATATTTCTCCTGGCAATCTTGATTCCGGCTTGTGCTTCTTCCAGCCCAACATTTCTCATGATGTGCTCTACATATAAGTTAAATAAGCAGGGTGACAATATACAGCCCTGATGTACTCCTTTTCCTATTTGGAACCAGTCTGTTGTTCCATGTCCAGTTCTAAATGTTGCTTCCTGACCTGAATACAGGTTTCTCAAGAGGCAGGTCAGGTGGTCTGGTATTCTCATCTCTTTCAGAATTTTCCACAGTTTATTGTGATCCACACAGTCAAAGGCTTTGGCATAGTCATAAAGCAGAAATAGATGTTTTTCTGGAACTCTCTTGCTTTTTCCATGATCCAGAGGATGTTGGCACTTTGATCTCTGGTTCCTCTGCCTTTTCTAAAACCAGCTTGAACATCTGGAAGTTCATGGTTCATGTATTGCTGAAGCCTGGCTTGGAGAATTTTGAGCATTATTTTACTAGCATGTGAGATGAGTGCAATTGTGCGGTTGTTTGAGCATTCTTTGGCATTGCCTTTCGTTGGGATTGGAATGAAAACTGACCTTTTCCAGTCCTGTGGCAACTGCTGAGTTTTCCAAATTTGCTGGCATATTGAGTGCAGCACGTTCACAGCATCATCTTTCAGGATTTGGAATAGCTCAACTGGAATTCCATCACCTCCACTAGCTTTGTTCGTAGTGATGCTTGTAAGGCCCACTTGACTTCACATTCCAGGATGTCTGGCTCTAGGTGAGTGATCACACCATCGTGATTATCTGGGTCATGAAGCTCTTTTTTGTACAGTTCTTCTGTGTATTCTTGCCATCTTTTCTTAACATCTTCTGCTTCTGTTAGGTCCATACCATTTCTGTCCTTTATAGAGTCCATCTTTGCATGAAATGTTCCCTTTGTATCTCTAATTTTCTTGAAGAGATCTCTAGTCTTTTCCATTCTATTGTTTTCGTCTATTTCTTTGCATTGATCACTGAGGAAGGCTTTCTTATCTCTCCTTGCTATTCTTTGGAGCTCTGCATTCAAATGGGAACATCTTTCCTTTTCTCCTTTGCTTTTCGTTTCTCTTCTTTTCACAGCTATTTGTAAGGCCTCCTCAGACAGCCATTTTGCTTTTTTGCATTTCTTTTCCATGGGGATGGTCTTGATCCCCGTGTCCTGTACAATGTCACATCCGTCCGTCCATCTTGATGCTTTTGAACTGTGGTGTTGGAGAAGACTCTTGAGAGTCCCTTGGACTGCAAGGAGATCCAACCAGTCCATCCTTAAGGAGACCAGTCCTGGGTGTTCGTTGGAAGGACTGATACTGAGGCTGAAACTCCAATACTTTGGCCACTTCATGCACAGAGTTGACTCATTGAAAAAGACCCTGATGCTGGGAGGGATTGGGGACAGGAGGAGCAGGGGACGACAGAGGATGAGATGGGTGGATGGCATCACTGACTCGATGCACATGAGTTTGGGTGAACTCCAGGAGTTGGTGATGGACAGGGAGGCCTGGTGTGCTGCGATTCATGGGGTCGCAAAGAGTCGGACACGACTGAGCAACTGAACTGAACTGAACTTTTTATCACCCATGATTTTTTTGTTTATAGTGTGCATACCACCTGTTTTATTACATTCTTACATATTAGATCCACAATTTAGCTTCATGTAAAGCTAAATAAAATACACAAGCTCATGTGTTTAAATTGCTTGTTTTTTTTTTTCCCCCCCTAATGTACATGAAATTAGCACATAGCTTGTAAAGTAAAACATGTTGGTCCGTGAACCACTGTGGATGTTTTTACACCATATTTCAGGAAACACAGTTGAGAGGAGTATGAGGAACACATATTGTGGGTTTACTTAAACTTCTCTCATCCCTCGAGAGGGGCAGAGGTTGAAATGATGCCAGAATTCCTGACAAAGTTTCTCATTATTTGAGTGACTTTTGAGATGGTGAGTTAGCAGATGCCCCATTTCAGTAGAATTTAAAATCTGTTTCACGAAACATAATCTGTTTGCTAGTATGTGTCTGAGTTATTTTGCTGATCATTAGTTAGGCAGCCAGTGAGTAGTGTAGGAAGAGAAGGTATTTATTAAAAATCTTTTTAGTTTTAGAAACTGTCCCCTTTCTGGAGCCAAATGGTAAATATTTTAGGCTTTGTAGGTCTCTTGTCACAACTCTGCAATTATTCAACACCTTGTTTGTGTTACTAAAATAGCCATAGGCAGTAAGTATGTGACTGGGATACTGAAATTTGAATTCCATATGATTGTTATGTTTCAGGAGCTATGAATCCTTTTTTTCTCCCCTAAACCACTTAAAAGTGGTAAATACCCCTCTTGGCTTCCCAAGTGACTCAGCAGTAATGAATCTGCCCGCCAATGCAGGACACACAGGTTCGATCCCTGGGTCGGGAAGATCCCCAGGAGAAGGAAATGGCTACCCACTCCAGTATTCTTGCCTGGGAAATCCCATGGACAGAGGAGCCTGGCGAGCTACAGTCCATGGGGTCAAAAAGAGTTGGACACGACTTGGTGACGAAACAAGAACAGCACCCTTCTTAGCTTGCAGGCAACATGGGTTGGTTTGCCAATATGTGGTGCCAACTAAGAGAAGAGAGACTCTGAGTCACTCTCCTCCTTTTACAGAAGGCAGGTTGAGGTCTCAGAAGAATGAGGGAGTTCCACAGCCAGATTCTGAGACTGGCTTTCTTTGCCCTGCATGCCACTGCCCTCTGCTGTTGGCAGTGATAATAGCATTTAGTGGAAGAAGACATGGGATATTTGTTGAAATGCCCCCACACAATCATTGAGAATATAAGTGAGACAAGACTGTGTTTTATCTAACATTGTATTAAAATAGTAGCTTGTCATAGGATTGCAAAACCTTCTTTGTTTCAGCAGGGAAAAATTGACAGTCTGCAGCATAAACGTACACATTGAAATAAGTTATTAGATAAAAATTCCATGAGAGTTTAGAAACCCTCCTTTTGTTTAGGGCATTGAGGAGCTCAGAATCTTGTGTCTGTAATCCTCAGGGCTGGTTTTAGTCTTCGAGGAGCACTTCGGTCAGCCAGAAGCTGTTCACTCCTGGAATCTTGTCATGTTACGGGTCAGAGTAGTTTATATTCTCCATGCTTTGTCTGCTTCCTCTATCTAGACCTCCTGGCCAGAATTGATGCCTTGCCAGTATTTTGCTTGCAGGATCCTGTTGCATTTTATATGCATATTGAAATTATACATATAAAATTACAATTAATATGTATTAGGGTAAGAATCCTAGGGCCTGGCTTTCACCAGCCTCTGGGCTAATGGTAGTTCTTTGGTCTCGCAGCTCCACATGGGTTACTCCAGGGAAAAAGGAAGATGGTTTCGTATACACTTTGCCCTGTGAAATCAATACGTATTTGTCATAAACCAATGGTTAGTTACAAAAACTAAAGTCAGTGATAATCCCACCTTCCACAGTCAGCCCTTAGAGATTGTTCCCTGAACTTTTTCTTTTTTGGCACACGGCATGCTGGATCCTAGTTCCTCGACCAGGGATCGAACCTTGGCAGTGAATATGAGGAGTCCTAAGCACTGGACTTCCAGGGAATTCCCCATCCTGAGCTTTTTTTCTATGTTGGTTGACACAATCATATGCCAAGTTGAAAACTCAAGCACTTTGGGGGATCAGGCAGATACAGAAATAAGCGAGGATTGGAAATGACAGGGACTGAACTGAAGCAGAAATCTGCTTGTCTTCACGACCATTTAACCACTCATGGGTGCCTGTGTCTGTAACGCTTCTCAAAGCAGTACTGACTCTTCTGTATGTGTGCGCTGAGCTAGAGACCTGTGCTTTTTTAAAGTCACTGGCGGCCCTCTCCCCTTGCTGGTTCTAGCCAAGTGGGAAGGTTGGCTCAGTGTTGCCACATTTCTGTGCTGTTCAAGAGAAATCCCAAATATTTTTTAAAATACAGACTACCCCAGCTTTTACACGTTATCTCCCATTTTTAAAAATAGCTCAGAAGGACTTCCCTGGTGGTCTAATGATCTAAGACTCTGCTCTCCCAATACAGGGGGCATGGTTCAATCCTTGTTGAGGTACTAAGATCGCACATGCTGTGGGATCTTACAAACCAAGATAAGTGAAAAAAACTACAGGCTGCATCAAATGCGTCCATGAACTGTTTGCTTCGTGGACCACCTCTTTCGTGTAGACCTATTTAACTTAGCCTTGTATTCTGAATGGGCTCCCCTGCTGGCTCAGGTGGTGAAGAATCTGCCTGCAATGTGGGATACCCTAGTTCGATCCCTGGGTTGGAAAGATCCCCTGGAGAAGGGAATGGCTGCCCACTCTGGTATTCTTGCCTGGAAAATTCAATGGACAGAGGGGCCTGGCGAGCCACAGCCCATGGGGCCCCAAAGAGTGGGACACGACAGAGCGACTAAAGCTGATCTGAGAAAAATAAAACTGTGTTCTGACTGCTTTTCCATGTTACTAAATAACCATTTAGAGCAGCATTTCTGTCCTGTACTGATCATCCAGTGATTCTGTGCTATATAGGTCCTTTGTACAAGCCACCAAGAGTGGTGCAAGATGCCAGCAGCCCTTTGAATGTATAGGTTGCTTCCAAAGTTCTGTAACTAGAGGAGCTGAAGCATGAATCATGACTCCTCCACAGGCTACCCCACCCAGAGTGCTGGGGTGCGTGGGAGGAAAGGGCCCCTTTTTTCTAATTTAATTCTGCAACTTATATTTCATGTAGTCAGAAGGGCACTTAGCACAGGCTGGGGGTTTTGTAAATGTAGATAATAAATGATGTGTTTTAGCCGGCACTCGTGAATTGTACATCAAAGTAGATTATCTGATTAAATTATTTGTGACTTCAAAGGCAATTAGGTCTTCCTTTGGGCAAGATTTATGGCTTTATAAAAGGATTGGCATCCATTTGAAGCCATAATTGAAACGAGCATTTCCAAATGTCTTTCTGCTTTTGAAAATGTCTAGAGTGATTTAAAACAGGGTTTCTCAACCCCAGCACTACTGACATTTTGGGATTTGGGTGGGGCTGTCCTGTGCCCTGCAGCATCCCTCCACCCATTTGATGCCAGTCTGCACCCCTGCCGTGGTCAGAACCTCTCCAGACATTGTCACACATGGTCATCTCTCCAGTCCTCATCGGGAATCATAGATGTAGGTACCATGCTTTTGATTTTCAGCACCAATAAAACTTTGCTCAGCCTTCAGGTTTGAATCTCTTCAATATTTATATTTCATCATTTCCCCCTGAATATAAAATATTCCTTTGAAATTTTAACATTGTAGAATAAATAGTCCATTATTCCATCCTGAGAGGTGACAGCTACTAAGAATTGGGTGGTCCTTCAGATTTTTATCATGTTGATGATGACAGTAATAAAAATTATTTTTGTGTGCGTGATAGAATGGGATCATACTGAACTTTTTGCTTCTTTCAATTTGGCATTGTGTCTTTAACATCATTTTATTTGCATGCACTTATTATTGGGCTTCTCTGGTGGATCAGTGGTAAAGAATCTGCCTGCCAATGCAGGAGACACAGATTTTATCCCTGGGTCAGGAAGATGCCCTGGAGAAGGAAATGGCAACCCACTCCAGTATCCTTTGCCTGGGAAATCCCATGGACAGAGGACTCTGGAGGGCTGCAGTCCATGGGGTTGAAAAGAGTTGGACACAACTTAGTGGCTAAACATCAACAGCATTTCTCATGTTTTATGAAATCATATGAATGCAGATGTTTTAAACAGATACATCAACTTGTTTTCTTAATGTCAACTGTATATAAATATATATATATAGAGAGAGGGAGAGAGTCCTTGCTCACTTTCTAACCCCCAGTGCTGAAGGTGTGTTGGCCAGCTTAGTATTTTACATGTTTCTCTAGATGGTCATGAATAAAAGTCTTCAAGAACATATCTATTGAATGTTACTGGAATCATACAGAATTCCTCTCACTTCCTTACATTTTTTATATTAATAAATATATTTTTGCACCCGTTTTAATGCTTCTCCCCCACAAGAAAACCATAGTAAAAGCATTTTAAAAAGAGCAAAATGGTCCATAATCTAAATGCCTCTAGTTGACTTTATTTTAAAAAAATGATGAAACGACTAAACGCACATGGTTAGAATTAAAACAAAATGAAACCCAGGCAATATTAGAGCAGGTCAGAAAGGTATATAAGAAAAGGTAAAGGTTTTTTTTTTTTGTTAATCTTTGAATTCTGGGCTCCAGTTTTTCTCCAAAGTTTGTATGGCTATAGAATGTGCTGATAGGAAAAAAAAAGTATGCATTCATTTAAGGATGTGGGACTGCTTTTGGAAAGTATTTACACATATGGGGGCATTTCTGTACACTTGATTTTACCTCTCTCTTTTTTCCACACTTGTTATTTTTTGGCTGTACTGTGTGACTTGTGGTCCAACCCAGGCCCTTGGCAATGAAAATGCAGAGTCTGCACCACTGGGCTGCCAGGGAATTCCCTGTATGCCCTGTATGTTTCATTTTTATTTTTAAAAATATTTATTTATTTGACTGTGTCAGGGTTTAGTTGCAGCACGCTAGACCTTCAGTCTTTGTTGTGGCATGCGGGGTTTTTTTTAATTGCCATATGCGAACTCTTAGTTGAGGCATGTGGGATCTAGTAGGCTGACCAGGGGTCAAACCCAGGCCCCCTCACTGGGAACAGAGAGTCCCTGGACTCCACACCAGGGAAGGCCCAAGTTGTTATTTTTTGTACCAAGCGTACCATGCAGATGAAGAGGCTGTAGGATAGAGCCTATAAATAGACAGACTGTATCTATTTATCTCTGTGCCTGTTAGCTGAGTTTACCTTTATTTATATCCAACTCAAGTTTCTCTCTAAATGTGCTTCTTGAGCTTTTGTATTTTTTTCTGTGGGCTGCTTATCCATGTTTCTTCCTTGGCCGCTTAATCACTCACAACGCTGCAGAATGTCAAGGAGATGGTGTACATTGGCACCTGCGTATGAGAGAGGTTTCATTTTGATCGTCATTATCATTTCTTTATTACTTATTGTGACCACAGTCATGAGAAGAGAAATGGAGACCTGATTCTTCAATTAATCATCTCGCATATCGACTCATTCTGTCATCTCCGGTGCCTGGCAGTGTCAGAGGCCGGCAAGGAGGCTGTGCTTGTGGAGCTGGCATTCTCAAGGCAGGAGGGGCACTGGGGCCACCTTAGGTGGGGCCAGCAGGGAGGGCTTCAAAGGGATGGTGTTGGACCCAGATGTAGAGGACTGCCAGCCGGAGGATCTGAGTGGGAGTGGTGGGTAGTGGGGAGGGTGTCTTTCCTGGGAAATTCCAAGTGTAAAGGTTTGAGGTAGGAGCAGACTTGATCTTGGAAGGGCTAAGCACAAAAGGCCACGTGGCTGGAGATTGCAGAAAGAGACGAGGAAAGGTCCTTGGATTTTATGCTGGCCGGCAGGACGCCCCTGAGTGCTCCCTTTCCTTGTTTTAGGTGGCTCACAGCTGCTAGGTGGAGGTGCCCCGGGAGAGGGGTGCTGTGGCAGGCAGTTGGGGGACCAGTGCGAAGCTTTTACAGGGTCTCTGTGGAAATGGTAGGTAAGGGCAGTGTTTCCCAACCTTTTTTTTTTTTTTCCATTGATTATCACCCCCTAAGGAGCCTTTTTTGACACTTTCTTCCTAATCGTTCTCCTGTGAATTTTTTAAGTGGAGGTGAGAATCACATAACAGAAGATCGATCATTTAAAAGCCAACAATTTAACGGTATTTAGTGCAGTCACCACATTGTGTGATACTGTGCATTCACCGCTGTTACCTCATCCAAAACTTTTCTGTCACTGCAGAATCAAATCCTGTGTCTACCAAGCCTCCCCTCCTCATCCCTCCGCCTCCCCCACCCCATCCTCTGAGCCTAGCCCCGCCAGCCACCAGGCTGCATTCTATTTGAATGTGCCCATTCCGGATATTTCATTTTAGTGAAATCCTGTAAAACGGGGCCTTTGTGTCTGGGTCCTCTGATGTCATACGATGTTTTCACCCACATTGCAGCGCGCATCCGAACTTCATTCTTTTGCACGATGGCTTTTCTGTTGATGGGTGTTTGGGTTGTTTCCATCTTTGGGCTGAATAGGGCTGCCTTGAGGCGTTGTTTGAGTGCAAGTTTTCAGTTCTTTGGGCTCTATATCTAGGAGTGGACCCTCATGAAATTTGAAAGTATTATATGTCCCATTACATACTGTGAATGGGCTTTATATATATAAAGAGTAAGATTTTTTTCAGGCCCTAAGATCTATTTTGGGGGCCCACATTACCCCTGTTCAGAATTCACGGACTAAGGTGATAGCCCTGGAGATGGGGGTGGAGATAAGTGGGGAGATTTGGCTATATTTTCGAAGTGGTGTGCAGAGGCCTCGCTGAAGGTTGGGTGAGGCATGGTTTAGACATGTTTCTTAAACCTTCAATACTTAAGTTGTATTAACAAAGGAAACTTTCTGAAATTAAAGGCTCATTTTTCCAATAATTATTTTTTTAACTCTGTGAATATATACACAGACACACACACACGTATATATATATACACACACACACACAATTATAAAACTAATGACTCCTGTGTTTCTGGCAAATTCCCTGCAGCAGGCTCTCAGTCGGGGAGGGCTCTGCTAGATTGCCTGCCGGCTGCTGCTTCTTACTTTTGTAACTTGATCTGTTAAGAAAGGAAATATGGACTCTACTTGCTTGAGTTCTCTGTGTGACCCCACACTTTTGCAGGCTTTTGGTTCCTACTACCCTCTGGGGTTAGAGTTCCTCGTCAGAGTTGCCTGCAGCCAGAAGCAGAACTTCTGGAGTGTGTTAAGACCCTCTCTTGAGACCTCATGGCTCCCTCGTTTACTTCAGTTAAGTTCAGTTCAGTCGCTCAGTCGTGTCCGACTCTTCGCCACCCCATGAATCGCAGCACGCCAGGCCTCCCTGTCCATCACCAACTCCCGGAGTTCACTCAGACTCAGGTCCGTCGAGTCAGTGATGCCATCCAGCCATCTCATCCTCTGTCGTCCCCTTCTTCTCCTACCCCTAATTCCTCCCAGCATCAGAGTCTTTTCCAATGAGTCAACCCTTCGCATGAGGTGGCCAAAGTACTGGAGTTTCAGCTTTAGCATCATTCCCTCCAAAGAAATCCCAGGGCTGATCTCCTTCAGAATGGACTGGTTGGATCTCCTTGCAGTCCAAGGGACTCTCAAGAGTCTTCTCCAACACCACAGTTCAAAAGCATCAATTCTTCGGCGCTCAGCTTTCTTCACAGTCCAACTCTCACATCCATACATGACCACTGGAAAAACCATAGCCTTGACTAGATGGACTTTTGTTGGCAAAGTAATGTCTCTGCTTTTGAATATGCTATCTAGGTTGGTCATAACTTTCCTTTCAAGGAGAAAGTGTCTTTTAATTTCATGGCTGCAGTCACCATCTGCAGTGATTTTGGAGCCCAGAAAAATAAAGTCTGACACTGTTTCCACTGTTTCCCCTTCTATTTCCCATGAAGTGATGGGACCAGATGCCATGATCTTCGTTTTCTGAATGTTGAGCTTTAAGCCAACTTATTCACTCTCTACTTTCATTTTCATCAAGAGGCTTTTTAGTTCCTCTTCACTTTGTGCCATAATGGTGGTGTCATCTGCATATCTGAGGTTATTGATATTTCTCCAGGCAATCTTGGTTCCAGCTTGTGCTTCTTCCAGCCCAGTGTTTCCCATGATGTACTCTTCATAGAAGTTAAATAAGCAGGGTGACAATATACAGCCCTAATGTACTCCTTTTCCTATTTGGAACCAGTCTGTTGTTCCATGTCCAGTTTGAACTGTTGCTTCCTGACCTGCATATAGGTTTCTCAAGAGGCAGGTCAGGTGGTCTGGTATTCCCATCTCTTTCAGAATTTTCCACAGTTTATTGTGATCCACACAGTCAAAGGCATTGGCATAGTCAATAAAGCAGAAATAAATGTTTTTCTGGAACTCTCTTGCTTTTTCCATGATCCAGCGGATGTTGGCACTTTGATCTCTGGTTCCTCTGCCTTTTCTAAAACCAGCTTGAACATCTGGAAGTTCACGGTTCACGTATTGCTGAAGCCTGGCTTGGAGAATTTTGAGCATTACTTTACTAGCGTGTGAAATGAGTGCAACTGTGCGGTAGCTTGAGCATTCTTTGGCATTGCCTTTCTTTGGGATTGGAATGCAAACTGACCTTTTCTAGTCCTGTGGCCACTGCTGAGTTTTCCAAATTTGCTGGCATATTGAGTGCAGCACGTTTACAGCATCATCTTTCAGGATCTGAAATAGCTCCACTGGAATTCCATCACCTCCACTAGCTTTGTTCGTAGTGATGCTTTCTAAGGCCCACTTGACTTCACATTCCAGGATGTCTGGCTCTAAGTGAGTGATCACACCACCGTGATCATCTTGGTCGTAAAGATCTTTTTTGTACAGTTCCTCTTTGTATTCTTGCCACCTCTTCTTAATATCTTCTGCTTCTGTTAGGTCCATACCATTCCTGTCCTTTATCGAGCCCATCTTTGCATGAAATGTTCCCTTGGTATCTCTTAATTTTCTTGAAGAGATCTCTAGTCTTTCCCATTCTGTTGTTTTGCATTGATCACTGAGGAAGGCTTTCTTATCTCTTCTTGCTATTCTTTGGAACTCTGCATTCAGATGCTTATATCTTTCCTTTTCTCTTTTGCTTTTCACTTCTCTTCTTTTCACAGCTATTTGTAAGGCCTCCTCAGACAGCCATTTTGCTTTTTTGCATTTCTTTTCCATGATCTTGATGGAATGGTCTTGATCCCTGTTTCCTGTACAGTGTCACGAACCTCCGTCCATAGTTCATCAGGCACTCTGTCTATCAGATCTAGTCCCTTAAATCTATTTCTCACTTCCACTGTATAATCATAAGGGATTTGATTTAAGTCATACCTGAATGGTCTACTGGTTTTCCCTACTTTCTTCAATTTCAGTCTGAATTTGGCAATAAGGAGTTCATGATCTGAGCCACAGTCAGCTCCTGGTCTTGTTTTTGTTGACTGTATAGAGCTTCTCCATCTTTGGCTGCAAAGAATATAATCAATCTGATTTCGGTGTTGACTATCTGGTGATGTCCATGTGTAGAGTCTTCTCTTGTGTTGTTGGAAGAGGGTGTTTGCTATGACCAGTGCATTTTCTTGGCAAAACTCTATTAGTCTTTGCCCTGCTTCATTCCGTATTCCAAGGCCAAATTTGCCTGTTACTACAGGTGTTTCTTGACTTCCCACTTTTGCATTCCAGTCCCCTATAATGAAAAGGATGTCTTTTTTGGGTGTTAGTTATAAAAGGTCTTCATAGAACCGTTCAACTTCAGCTTCTTCAGCGTTACTGGTTGGGGCATAGACTTGGATTACTGTGATACTGAATGGTTTGCCTTGGAAACGAACAGAGAGCATTCTGTCGTTTTTGAGATTGCATCCAAGTACTGCATTTTGGACTCTTTTGTTGATCATGATGGCTACTCCATTTCTTCTGAGGGATTCCTGCCTGCAGTAGTAGATATAATGGTCATCTGAGTTAAATTCACCCATTCCAGTCCATTTCAGTTCGCTGATTCCTAGAATGTTGACATTCACTCTTGCCATCTCGTTTGACCACTTCCAATTTGCCTTGATTCATGGACCTGACATCCCAGGTTCCTATGCAATATTGCTTTTTACAGCATCGGACCTTGCTTCTATCACCAGTCACATCCACAGCTGGGTATTGTTTTTGCTTTGGCTCCATCCCTTCATTCTTTCTGGAGTTATTTCTCCACTGATCTCCAGTAGCATATTGAGCACCTGCTGACCTGGGGAATTCCTCTTTCAGTATCCTATCATTTTGCCTTTTCATACTGTTCATGGGGTTCTCAAGGCAATCCCTTGTCCAGTGGACCACATTCTGTCAGACCTCTCCACCATGACCCGCCTGTCTTGGGTGGCCCCACGGGCGTGGCTTAGTTTCTTTGAGTTAGATAAGGCTGTGGTCCTAGTGTGATTAGATTGACTAGTTTTCTGTGAGTATGGTTTCTGCCCTCTGATGCCCTCTTGCAACACCTACCGTCTTACTTGGGTTTCTCCTACCTTGGACGTGGGGTATCTCTTCAGGGCTGCTCCAGCAAAGTGCAGCCGCTGTTCCTTACCTTGGAGGAGGGGTATCTCCTCACCGCCGCCCCTCCTGACCTGGAACGTGGAATAGCTCCTCTAGGCCCTCCTGCGCCGGCGCAGCCACCGCTCGACCTGGGGTAGCTCCTCCCCGCCGCCGCCCCTGGCGTCGGACGTGGGGTAGGTCCTCTCGGCTGCTCCTGCGCTATTGCAGCCTGGCACTCTCCACCGCCGCCCCTGACTTCAGACGCGGGGTAGCTCCTCTCCGCCGCCGCCCCTGGCCTCGGACGTGGGGTAGGTCCTCTCGGCTGCTCCTCGCTGTTGCAGCCTGGCACTCTGGGCTGCCGCCCCTGACTTCGGACGCAGGGTAGCTCCTCGGCTGCCGCCCCTGACCTTGGACGGGGGGGTAGCTCCTCCCGGCTGCCGCCCCTGATCTCGGACGTGGGGTAGCTCCTCTCGGCCGTTCCTGCGCCGTCGCAGCCTGGTACTCTCGGCCACTGCCCCTGACCTCGGACGTAGGGTAACTCTTCTTGGCTGCCGCCTCTCGGGCATGGGGGTCCTCCCGGCTTCTGCCCCTGACCTCGGACGTGGGGTAGCTCCTCTCGGCCGCGCTGTGTGCGCCGGTCGCAGCCGCCCGCGCTGTGTGCTTTTAATTAAGGGAATGCAACTAAAAAGGCCTTGACTTTAGTCCTTGCGGAGGGAGCACACTACCCTGCTGTTTTCAGCCACTGCTCATCTCTTTTGGAAACAACGTACATGAATGAATAATCATAATTTTAAAGTCCTAATGTTGAAGATTTTGTTTTTACTACTTACATCTTTTGAAATGCCTTTATCTTTCTTTATTCTTACTTCTTTGTGCGACAAGCATTTCTGCTTGTTGGAGTGCCTGCAGTTAGAGAACAAGTGGGAATCAGGGTCATGATTTGAGAGGATGTTGTCTGCCAGGTGCTGGGGCAGGCATTTAATCCTTCCAGTAAAACTGATTATATTTTTAAACAATTTAAATTCTCAAGATAATGTCAAATGTTTATTGAGCACTTGCTAAGCACCAGTTGGCATGTATTTGCTTATCTCATTCTGGCCTCCTCACCTTATTTGCAAATAAGGTGAAGGTTTCCTGGAGACACACCTCCTTCATCCCTGTATGGATTTATCAACCTTAGCACTGTTAACATTTGAGGCCAAAGATAATTATTTGTTCTGAGGCGGGGTGCTGTGTTATGCATCATAGGATGTTTAGCAGCATCCCTGGTCTCTACCTACTAGATTCCAGAGCACCTCCCTCCCCAGCTGTGACAAACAAAAATGTTTATAGACACTGTCCACTGCTCCTTGGAGGGCAGAGTCACTCCTGGCTAAGAATCACAGGTTAGATGATTGAAACCAAAACCCTGGAGGTTAATGGGGAAATAATGGGGAAATAATATGATACTAATAGCAGAGGGTAATATAGTACTTAATAGAGATCAGGCACTGTTTAGATAATTGATGAATTTATTTGTTCCTTATAGTTGATGAGTTAGGTGCTTTTTTGGTTGTTTTTTTAGTGACTTTAGAAAACTTTACTTCTTTGGCTGCGCCAGCTCCTAGTTGCAGCACTCAGGATCTTCTAATTGGGGCATGTGGGATCTTTAGTTACAGCACGGGAACTCCTAGTTGTGGAATGTGGGATCTAGTTCCCTGACCAGGGATTGAACCCAGGCCCCCCGCCTTGGGACATGGAGTCTTAGCCACTGGACCACCAGGGAAGTCCCCAAGTTGGGTACTTTTATTGATCCTATTGTATTATATTATCAGTGTCCCTCCTTGTAGCCATCAGGAAAGGAGATTTGAAGACATTAAGTTACTTGCCCAAAGTCACATTGTACGTCAGCCACAGAGTTGGGATTTGAACCTCGCCTTCTGGCTCCTGATCTGTGCTTGGATCCGTTGCTCCCTACGTCTAGAGTCTTTCCCACTGTGTTGTGTTAAAAATAGCATTGGCAGGTCTTGGCCCTGGAGCTGGGGCTGCCTCATGTAGGTTGACCGGCTGAACCTGGTGTAGAGTTAAATCCATTAAATCCTCACTCTGAGGATCCCTGTTTGGCAGATAAAGAAACCAAGGCAAGAACCCACCACCAGCGTGTCTAAGCACATGTGAAGTCCCCGGGATGTCTCAGTTCTAAACCCCTCACCATCCACAGCTTTCTTGAGGTTTCCTGTGCGTCTGAGGGGATGGACAATCATTTGGTTGCCTGTCACACGTTGTTTGTTTTTTTTTTTTAATGTTTGTTTATTTCAGCTGCTCTGAGTCTTAGTTGTGGCATTCAGGATCTTTAGTTGCGACACATGGGATCGAGTGCCCTGACCAGGGGTAGAACCTGGGCCCTCTGCACTGAGAGCGCAGAGTCTTAGCCACTGGACCACCAGGAAAGTCCCTGTCCCATGTTTATAGTAACAGGACAGCCCAGTAGTATAGAGCCATTGCAGCAAAGGGGCGGTATCTCAGAGATTCTTGGCAGGTTCCGGTTGGCCCATTCGAACTCTTTGTTTTGTTAAATGGTTTGGTTTCTGTCCTGCCTCCCGCTACCCAGTGGACAGGGCTCAGGGGAGCAGTAAGTAGGGAATTTTAACTTCTTTTTATTTTTTTATTCCCCCCCCCCCCCAACTTCTTTTTAAAAGACTCGGGCATAGGTATGACTCTGTCCTATAAGAGTTTGAAACCCAGTGAGGAGGCAGATAATTGACCAGACACTCCCTCACTCCATCTGGCATGGAGTTTGGCTTCGTTCAGCGTCGCAGGACCTTTGAAATGGGAAGCCCACGAGCCCCCAGCGGGTCAAGCTGGCCCCCGGGGCAGGTGCAGTGGCTGAGCGCACGGCCCCTGTGTCTCCCACAAACGGATGACATGCCATTTGTAAGCCTGGCTCTGGCCTCTGCATCTGGACTGTGGTGGGGGCCGGTTTAATCGCTCTTTATTTTGAGATTTACACCCGTGAATGGGCCAAACCAATTTCAGTGGCAGCTTAGCCGATTTGTCTTAGAGCTTTGTGTTTAATAGAATGACTGGGGTGGCCTTTTTCCTTCGTGGCTTTAAGGGTTTAACATTGGGTTAAAGCTCTTTGCTCGAAATAAATGGCCAGCCCTTCCCGCTTCATCCCCTCCATGGTGCTTTGGGGGTCTCGTTGAAATCAAATACAGTTTCTGTACTCTGTTCTCTGCCCCACACCTACAAGCTTGATATGTTCCTTTATTTGTAAATCTGTCTTTTAACAAGTAACCTGCTTTTTCAGCTTCACCAGCCTCCACCAAGACAGGACAAGCGGGGAGTTTATCCGGCAGCCCAAAACCTTTCTCTCCTCAAGTATCAACGCCAGTCACCACAAAAACGGACAAGACATCCACCACAGGAAGCATCCTGAATCTTAACCTGGGTCAGTTGAAATTTTGGGAAGCTTCTTTCTGTGGCAGCTGTGCATGTTTCTGCAAGTTAAAATGTCCTCTTTTGTGTGTGGTTCTTTTTTTTTAAGGTTGGTATTTTTATTTTATTTTCTTTGTGTTTGGCCATGTGGGATCCTAGTTCTCTGACCAGGGGTTGAACCCGTGCCCCCTGCATTAGAAGCATGGAGTCTTAACCACTGCACCACCAGGGGAATCCTCGTGTGTGGTTCTTGAACCACTCTTTTCTCTGTGCGGAATATTGAAAAGATACAGTGGATGGAGATGAGAAGAGATGAGTAGAAGGAACTGGCAGAGCATTGCTCAGGACTTGTTGAAATGCAAGGCTGTTTTACTGTGAAACACTTGAGGCCAGTGTTTACCACCTTACTTGCCCTTGACCACAGCAGCCCAGTTCTTCCGTGTGTAAAATGTATATTTCAAGTTATCTGTATACATGTAGTATCTATTGTTTTATGAATCAGTATTTACTTTCTTTTTAAAAAAACTTACTGAGTCTCAGTAGATTCTTCCGAAAGCATTATCTCAGGTCAAAGTCTTTAACTAAACTTGGCACCAGGAGTGCTAAACACTCAACTGTGAAGTTATTTTATTAATTCATTGCATCATGAGCCCGGATTTTGATTGAGCATCTGTTATGTGCTGTGCACTGTGTTCGGCCTGGGGCAGAGAGCGGTGAGTGTGGGCCTTGCTGTCTTGTGGAGCTAGGTTCTACAGAGGGAGAAATAATAATCAAACTGAAAAAAAACCAAGACAGGTCATGTCGTCATGGAAGGTAAAAGGCGTTCCTTCGACAAGGGGAGAGCTGGGCAGGATGGCGGCGGGGAGCAAGAGGCAGTGGTTAGGGGAAGCCTCTGGGGAGGTGATATCCCATCAAGGGTTTGTCTGACAAGGAAAGATAACCATTCCAGTATTAGGAGGAAGAACATTCTAGAAGGAAGAGGAATGTCAAGGCCTTAGGATCAGTCTGAACTTGGTGTGTTGTAGCAATGGTAAGGAAGCCCAGTGACACGTCCCAGTGGGTGAAGGGGCCGAGGTGAGGTGTTGAGGTCAGAGAACACAGTGACCTTGTGGACTTTGAGGTGGGGCCATCTGGGCAGAGGAGTGATGTGACCGGGCATTTTAGAAGGACCTCTCTGAGTGCTGTGTTGGGAATTAGCCTGTGTCAGCCATTCTTCACCAGGGACAGCCCCCCCCCCCCCCCCCCACCTCGTCCCAGGGGACACTTGGCAACGTCTGGACACATTTTTCAGTTGTCATAGCTCGCGGGGAGGCTGTTGCTACCAGCATCCAGAGCGAGCCCCGCAAAGGAGATCTGCTGGATCGTGCCTGGGTTGACAGATTTGGTTACAGCAGGAGAAATAGGAGCCAAGGGTTCAGTTTTCGATTTCGTAAGTTTGAGATGCCTGCTAGATTCCTAGGTGGAGAGGGCATGAGGGCAGGTGGAGGCCTGGATCAGGCCAGGTCAGGGCAGAACATGTAATTCTGAGAATATTGATTTCTTCATGGGATTGGATTCAAAGCAGTAGGTCTCATAACTTAGGGGAAGGAGGGACGCTGCTAGACTTTCTGCAGTGCACAAAACAGTCCCCACGACAGAGAATTGTCCAGCCTCGATGGGGGCACTGCTGAGGCTCAGAGACCCTGGCCCAGAGCATAAAGAGAGTGAGAGGCTGGAGCCACCTGCCCATGTTGGTGTTTAGTCGGTCAGTCGTGTCTGACTCTTTGCAACCCCACGGACTGTAGCCCCCCAGGCTCCTCTGTCCATGGGATTTTCCAGGCAAGAACACTGGAGTGGGTTGCCGTTTCCTTCTCCAGGGGATCTTCCTGACCCAGGGATAGAACCTGAGTCTCCTGCATTGGCAGCCGGGTTCTTTGCCATCAGGGTAGCCCATTTGCCATGTAGACCTTAGGAAAAGTGAGCGGAGGAGACTGAGAAAGGAGCAGGAGACAAGCAGAAAGCAACGCTCAGGGTGTATGATCCAGAGCCCTTTGAATACACCAGGTTTTAGGGAGGGAGGGCAATGGCACCCCACTCCAGTTCTCTTGCCTGGAAAATTCCATGGACGGAGGAGCCTGATGGGGTGCAGTCCATGGGGTTGCGAAGAGTCGGACAAGATTGAGCGACTTCATTTTCACTTTTCACTTTCGTGCATTATAGAAGGAAATGGCAATCCACTCCAGTATTCTTGCCTGGAGAATCCCAGGGACGGGGGAGCCTGGTGGGCTGCCGTCTATGGGGTCGCACAGAGTCAGACATGACTGAAGCGACTTAGCAACAGCAGCAGGGAGGGAGGGGAAGCCACCTGTGTGGAGTGATGCTCCAGCCTGAATTCACAGCCTCTGGTGGTCAGTGCCCTCTGGGCTCATCTTGTCCTGAGATGCCATTTTCAGATGGAGGAGCTGAGGCCTGGAGAGGAGGCCCTAAGGGACTGGGATTGCAGAGGCAGAGGTGGCGGGGCTGGGGCGCGTCTCTGTCCCCACAGAGGCCGAGGCCGTGTTCACCCCCATCACCTGATTGTCCGGCCCAGAAGTGACGGGACAGGCTGGGCAGTGGCTTGAGGGGCTCCCGCTCAGGTTGGCTGGTGGGAACTCCTTATTTGAACACACGAGGACCCATCTGCGCCCCTGGGGATCACTCCCGTTCTCAGCAGTGTGGTGTGCTTTCTCACACTCTCCTCCACAGCGTCAAAAAGAAAGCTGTATGGAGGCGTTCTCACAGTCACCCTTCCTAATTGCCAGTCATGCGTGGCAGGACTAGCTCCTTCCCTAAACGAGGCTGTCCTTGGGCATCTGTGCCGTGCTCTGGGTCTTTCTGTTTGACTTGAGTCATGCGGTGGGAGAGAAAGGTTTTCTCCTGGCGTGTGTATCGGTGGTGGGCACAGTGGAGTCCCAGGCTCTCTTTGCAGAAGCTCCCTGCCAGCTCCTTCCATTCCTGGGACATAGGCTTCATGTCAGTAGAGACAAAAGCGTTGGCAATGTTGGCAGTTTATGGGCTGGCATTTCAGTTACCCGATGCCAAGAGGATCAGATAGGGACTGGTGAAAAGTGCTGTGAATGGGTAGAAAAATCAGAAAGTGGAGGGAAATAATAATTCTCATGGCACTTGATGTCTGGCATCCCCGTAACTATTTTGAGCAGAGAGAAGTGAGAGTGCCAGGGATAATAATGACATTATTCTGTCTAACAAAATAGTGTTTCATTAAAAAGCAAAACAAAACCAAAAACTAGAAAAGGCAAAATTATGCAGATGGAAAAAAGATCAGTTATTGCCTGGAGTTGGGGAGGGTTTGACTATACATCACAAAGGAACTCTTTGGTAGAGGGAATTGTTCTGCATCCTGTTTGTCCTGGTGGGTACTTGCATCTGCGCAGGTGTTAAAATTGATGTATTCTCCAAAAAGTGAATTTTACTCTCTGTGTTTGAAAACTATTAAAAAATATACAGTGACCTTCAAGGTAAGGTAATAGCACCATCGCACAGAGAAATAAAGTTACCTCCCAGGATCACACATGGTTTGTGGTTGAGTTTGGCCTTTAGATTTGGGTCTGTCTGCCGTGTGCAGCTTGTGTTTTTAATCAAGACACGTGAACTGCAGTGCTGCAGGACAGGGCATATTTTCACTCTCGTGGGCTCTTACCGCTTAGTGCTGTAGGGTTAGTTGGCCCAGCTGTAGGGGTCAAGGATCAGGTGAGGATTTGGATGGCAGTGGAATGAAGCACAGAGTGCGTTTTTCAAGGAAGCTGCTCCCACCCATCGAACTTGTGCTGTCCAACCCTGAATTTTCAAGAAAACAGAAATCCAGGTTTTTAGTATGAACTCTTCTAGGTTTTAAAAGTTGACCATCAGTTTCATTAAAAACCTCTGTTTGGGGATTTCCTGGAGGTTCAGTGTCTAGGACTGTGCTTTCACTACCAAGGGCGAGTTTGATCCCTGCTCAGGGAACTTCCCTGGTGGCTCAGATGGTAAAGCGTCTGTCTACAATGCGGGAGACCCGGGTTCGATCCCTGGGTCGGGAAGATCCCCTGGAGAAGGAAATGGCAACCCACTCCAGTACTCTTGCCTGGAAAATCCCATGGACGGAGGAGCTTGGTAGGCTGCAGTCCATGGGGTCACTACGAGTCGGACATGGCTGAGCGACTTCACTTCAGGGAACTAAAATCCCGGCAGCAAATTAAAATAGATAAACAAGGAAGTAAGTAAATAAACCAAGCCACCCATCACCTTTTAGACCAAAGAAACAAGTAGAACCAAAAATATAGCCAGCCCACTGGTTAGATACCAGTTGGATACTGTTACGGTTTATTTTACAGCATGACGGAGGGGAAGGCCCTGCTTGCTGATACACTGGGCCTCACTTGCTGTCTTGGGCCCCTTCTTCTGCTCTAAAATAAGGAGCCAAGTTAGGCAGATGGTTCTGGCTCCTTCTGTGCCCTTCTGGCAGTTAATAAGATGAGTCCTGAATAAGAATATGCTTGTGGCACGTGGTGGGATGGAGGTGGGGTGGGGTGTGTGTTTCTTTCCTTCACCTCGACTCCTTTTTGCTTTTTCTGGGAACCTTCTCTCCTCCTGTCTCATGCACGGTGTTTGCTTTGGGCTCAACAGACTCAGCAGTTAGTCATACTGTTAGTGACAAAATGTGCCTCGATGCCCCGTCAGAGATGCCGACGATGGAACGTCCTCAGACCCGAAAACTTGCCTCTGGTTTATTCTTCCACTGTTGCTGTCACCAGCAGGGGGCAAGACTGTGGAGGCCAGGCCTTCTTTGAGGATGTGGATGCGGGGCTGGGTACCCCGGTTGTCCAGATGTTGTCTTGATTTTTTTTAAGAGTGAATGAGGTGAGGAAGATCTCTGCTATACTGATTGATAAGAGCGTCTGCCCGGGTGTCTTGTCTAAAGATATTCCTTTGAAGGAACCGTTATCTTGTGCCTCCTGAAAGACCATTCTTTATAGTCTGCCTGTGTCTTTTGAATAAAGGAGTTCTTTTTTTTTTTTTAGTTTAAAAAGAAGTGCTTATATTTTTGTTTTAAAACTTTCTGTGGCAGGGGGAGGTGCATGATTCATGGCATGCAGGATCTTAGTTCCCGGATCGGAGATGGAACCTGTGCCCCCTGCAGTGAAAACTTTGTCTTAACCACTGACTGCCAAGGAAGCGCCCTTAAAACATTTTGTTGTGATGGCTGTTTCTCTTGTGGCTGGAGCCTTAGGCCGTGGGATTTTAGTCTGTCATACGTCTAAGCTGGCTTGTCTTCTCTCAGGACACCACAGGGATGGCTTGGCTGTTTGTTAGTGTGTTTTGACTTTTGCCGAATCACACAATTGAAGAAAAAAAATTGTTTTTATAAGTAATGAATGCACACCGGGAACAAATAGTCAAGTACGATCCCATGGTCTGTAGCCTGCCAGGCTCTTCTGTCCATGGAGATTCTTCAGGCAAGGATAGTGGAGTGGATTGGCATTCCCTTCTCCAAGTCAGAGTATAGAAGGACGATGAATGAAAAGGCAGTCCACACCTGTCACCTCTGATCACCTGTTCCTCTCTTCATCCTCCCCCTGCTGCCTGCGAAAAAGAGAGTGACCAGTGTTGGCTCCTTTGTTTGGTCCACCCTCTGCCCCTGTTGGCTCTATTTAGTCTCCTTGGAGAGCTCTTTTAGACATCAGTCTGGGTGATCTGGTCCCCAGTTAGCAACGTCTACACACTTTTGAAGCAGGGAATCCAGGTCGGGACGCTGCACTGTGTATCTCATGTGGGATCTTAGTACCCCGACTGGGGATCAAACCTGTGCTCCCTGCTGGAAGGTGGAGTCCTAACCACTGGACCTCCAGGGAATCCCCTGGACCCCTTTTTATTGTCCCAGCTGGGCCGTGAGTGCTCCCGTCTAGTGGGTGGAGGTCAGGGTTGCTGTCAAACATTCTGCAGTGCCAGAACCCCTCCTGGCCCCCTACCCCCACCCTGCTAGGCCCAAATGCCCACACCAAGAAGCCCGAGAACACATATATTAGTATTTGCATTTCCTTTCCTCCTTTTCTGCCTCGCACCAGCGCTCATGTCCTTGACTGACTATTTTCCTTTTCATTAAACAGATGGGCTTTCCATATCACCACACAGAGAGCTATGCTGCTGTTATTTTAGCGGCTGTATTTTATTCCCTTTAAAGGTGACCAGTAACTTATTCATCCAGGCACTTTACTTATTGAGTAGATCTCCATTTTTGCTGTTGGAAACAGCTGTGAGGAAGACCCTTCTGCCCAGGTGGTAGTGAACAGATCTAAAAACAGGATATGTTCCTAGAAGTGGAGCTGCAGGTCAGAGGCCTCGAGCTGCTGACATTTGGAAAGATATTGCCAGATTGCCCTCTGAAGGGTGGTTCTGATTTATGCTCCCTCCAGCAATGTGAGGATCGTGCCTTGTTTCTCTAGCGTGGGTGTTTTGTTTTTTTTTTTAATCCCTGGTTTCCATTTATAGCCTAAGCTGTCTTCCTATCAGCTGAGAAGTTCAAAATGTTGACAGCCAGGGTGGATTCTGCAAATATTCCCGATATAGAAGGGCAGAGGTGGAAGGAGTCCTGATAAGCCACTAGGAGCTAAATAAGAAAGAGAAGCTCATCTTTTCTCCCTGCGGAGGACAGTTGAGTCCACACACAGCTGAAAGTTTGAGAAAGATAATTACATCTGGCTTAACTCCTGAAGGTCCGCTCTCAGGGACCCTGGAGCAGCCCCCTCCCTGGCTTTTGGTGGTGTCTCGTTAGAATAAACATCACAATGGAGAAGTGCTTTATCTTTTCATTCTTCTTGATTATGAATGTTCAGTCTTAGGCTAAAGGTAAGGGATTGCCCTTACGTAGGCACGCAAAGGAGGCAGCATGCCCATAAGGCTTCCCGGGTGGCTCTGTGGTGAAGAATCCGCCCGTCAGTGCGGGTTCCTGGGTCAGGGAGATCCCCTGGAGAAGGAAGTGGCCGTCCATTCCAGTATTCCTGCCTGGGAAATCTCGTGGACAGAGGAGCCTGGTGCGCTGCAGTCCATAGGGTTGCAAAGACTCAGACATGACTGAGCGCACGTGCAAAAACAAAACAAAACCACGCAGTGTAGACACACACAGGTGCACACACGTGCTCATACTGGATTATTTTGGTGATGTGTAGATCTGTTTGTATGAACCCCAAGGTTTCATACAAGGTGCATAAGGGTTAAGGCTAATCGTGAGGCATTTTCTTTCCTCACAGACAACGTTGGTCCAAATACAGGGGCTTACAGCCTTGCCTGCCAGTTGTGAACACCTGGGGAAGCTTTATATGGCCAGTGCTTAGGCCTCCCCCCATGCTGGTGAATTCAGTCTCTGGGGATGGGGCCAAGTAGTCAGGGTTTTGGTTTTTTTTTAAAGCTCTGGACTAGACAGTGAGCAATTTCAATGTGCGGCCAAGGTTAGCAGTCAGGGGTCCACAGTTTCCAGCCTGTGGACCAAATCTGGCCCCCAACTTGTTTTTGTAAATAAAGTTTTATTGGAATGCAGCCACATTCATTTAACACATTATTTTATGGCACTCAGCAGAGCCTATACACCTGCAGAGCTTCATTTATTCTGTGGCCCTTTATGGAAAAAATTTGGTTGACCCTTGCCTGATATGGTCAGTTGTGTTTTTCGGTAACGGCTGTGTGGAATCTGTTAACCACATAGGAATGTTGTAGAGGACAGGGTGTCCTCCTGTAACGTAGGCAACACCGCCGTCTCCTGCTTCTCCACTTCATGAAAAGTATTTTTGTGAGATACTTCTTTTCCAACTTTATGCTTGAAAAGGCTGCCTGCAGTTTCCCTCTGGAACGCAGTGCTTCTTCATTTCTGAGAGCAGAAATGACGAGACGGGCCTCGCATCTTCCCCCTTTTACTGTCGTGTTCTTGGCTCAGCAGTTGAAGTCCTTAAGTCCTGATTACACTGTTGTTTAATCAGATCTTCTTCTTTTCTCTGTTCCCCAGTTGTCCTCTTTTTTTTTTTTCTCTTTTATCTCTTTCACTCTCTCTGTTTACTTTGTAAGATGCCTCTCCAGTAAAATTGAATGAATATTCTTCCCCCTCTGAAGTAGTTGTGCATTCAGCCATTCTCCTTGCAAGCATCTTCAGTCCTGGCCCCCAGAGACTCTCTGAAGGTCCCCTGATCAGCGTGTGCACACACACCAGACAAACACATGCGTGCACACACAGGTCTGTTTTTTTTAGAGCCGTTGCTTTAATGACAAGGATGCTGTTCCTGTTTGCTTTGAAAGCTCACTTTTGGAATCTCACTGGTGGCCAACCTGAAGTGTGTCTTTGGGACAGGGCTCTTCCTGATCTTACCTCGTTATGGTGATAAATGAAGTTGGAGCAATTTGTGGCTCCAGTCATCTATGAGTGGGTTGTGTAGGACTTTGGGGAGACTACCTGTGGCCCTTTAAGTGGGTAAATCTCTGGTGTGTGGTGTTAGGAGCATGCCCCTGTCTTGGGTACAGGGCGGAATGCTAGGGTCACGTTAAGGGGAGGAATGAAGGCTTTGGAGGAGCCTGCAGTCCAGCACTCAGCCTGTATCTTGGTCTTTGCACCAGGTTGGTGGCTAGAGGTGGCCTTCTGGGTGGGGTAACAAAGAGATGGGCGAAGTCAGGTAGTGAGTGCGTAGCCAGTGGAACTAGCTCACAGGTGGCTCATCTTTGTTCTTGATGGATCCTTGAGGGATCCCACATCCTTTCTGACCCTGACCCGCTTTCAGGGATTGAGAAGAGGAGCTGGGCACCCCCCACCCCCTTATCAGACCCCAAGTGCATTCTCTGCTTGGGGTCTTAGAGGCAACGTCAGGGTGAAAGACCATGCTTCCTTCCTGCAGAGTCTCTCAATGTTTCCCGGCCTTTGCTACTTCCACCATTTTGTCCCCTTTTTATGTTTTGGGGAGTAGCTAGAGGAGGCAGCAGAGGAGGTAGGGAAGGAGTTCAAGACGTACAAGCTCATGGATCCTTTGGAATCTGGGCCAGCTTGGTCGTACAAAGACCCACAGCAACTGTGGTGTGGGGGTGGGGGTGGGCAGAACCTCTGGACCTGAGTCATTAAGCAGGGGCCTTTGCCTGCAGTCAGGGTGAGGAGGCGTTGACATCTTACCTGAGCAAGAAGACATAGGTTCATGTCCAAAACTAAGCGGTCCCCATTCCTCAGACAGATGCCAGGAGCCAAAGGGAGGTACAGCACACCAGCTGGAGCGTCTGCCCGTCTTGTATTTCCCCTTTCCTTAAGTATTTATTTGTTTATTTGGCTAGGCTGGGTCTTATTTGTGAGACTCGGGGTCTTTGGCCTTCCTTGGCGGCATGTGAACTCTTAGTTGCTGTATGTGGGATCTAGTTCCCCGACTAGAGATCGAACCTGGGCCTGCTGCATTGGGAGTACAGAGTCTTAACCTCTGTACCCCAGGGAGGTTCCTGTTTACCCTTTCTTTCTAATTTGAGCTCCAGACTAGGTCGGCGAAGATCAAAGTCTCTGTGGTAAAGGAGGAGCTGGGCTCCCCGTCTTTATCAACATGTTCTCCGCAAGGCTCAGCGCCTCTCTAGGTTACAAGCCCTCTCTGATCTGGGCCTGAAATTCAAAGCAAACTGGCCAGACTCAGTGTCACTTTATCTGCTGTTGTTGAGGTTGAACATAGCGTAACCTTTGGCTTTGGAGGATCCATAGTGATGCTGAGCTTCCTAGAAACCAACGATCTGGCTGGGATTGTGCATTTTCTGTATTGAAAGCAACCCAGGCGATAGTTCAGTAGAAACCGGCCAAATGTTCTCTCAGGCTCTTATCGCCAAGTCAGCCCTGGCCATCGAGTAGATAATATTGTTGGGATAAACAGACACATTTTAGGTTTTTTCCTCCTGGGCTCAAAAGCGTGTTTTCGAGAAGAAGCCGAGTGATGAGCGTAATTCACTAGTTCCCTCCAGTGCTTGATCTTATGAGGGTGTGGTGGTGTCTTCCAGATCGAAGCAAGGCCGAGATGGACCTGAAGGAGCTGAGTGAGTCTGTCCAGCAGCAGTCTGCTCCTGTTCCTCTCATCTCTCCCAAGCGACAGATTCGCAGCAGATTCCAGCTAAATCTCGACAAGACGATAGAGAGTTGCAAAGCACAATTAGGTATGTGTCTCGGTTTGCTTATATCGTTATCACCATCATTACTTTAGGGGGACCACCTGGATGAAATGAAAGCCTGATCCTGGCTGCTGTTTGCGCAGCAGGTTTAACTTTGGTGTGTTTGTTCAACAAAAAATTATTTCTCAGGGCAGAATATTTCACATTTGCTAGTTAATTGTTCAGTGGGGTATTTTGAGTTTGTCAGAGTGCATTCTTTGATTGTGACAGCCTGCTGATCTGAGGTGCCGCTTGTAAGAAAGTTTGGAAGCAGGAAGAGCCTCTTGAGTTTGCCGTTGTGCTTCTCTGCACGTGTCGGCGTCTCCACTTCAGCATCACGTGTATCCCACAAGTGTCCCCAGCACAAACCCTTCCCCTCCAGGCTGGGCCACACCCCCCTGTCCCCGCCCCCGGCACATACATCCTGATTCTGTATCTATTTTCCCCTTTCCTCGTCCTGCCTGCCTTTTTACACTGCCTACCTGAATCCTATCCCTAAGGCTGAGCTTGGGCGTCACCTCCTTCAGGAAGTCTTCCTTGACTGCCCTCCCCATCTGCCCACCTCCTTTGGTACTTTATGGCTCCAAAGCATCAGTGGTCCTTTTGTGTGGGGTATTCCTCCCAGTCTAGACTGGAAGCTCCTTGAGGGCAGAGAGGTTTGTCTTAATAAAGATGTTATAAAGACTAGCCTTCTCCAAGGTACTTGGTCTTATACACATAGTGATGCTCTAGAATGTTTGTTGAAGAGGTAAATGAAGTCAGAAGGTATTTATAAGGAAATAGGGGGTGGCTGGGTCTCAGTAGAGAAAGCCAGTCCAAGATGAGATTTCCATGTCACTGGGTGCTCTGGACCTTTGGCTGAGAAAGGAGCTAGTTGGGAGTCACTCAGGCTGTCCGAGGAAAGCATTCCTTGCTGAGTTGCCCATTTGGTTAGGACACTGAGTGACATGGATGAAATTTTGCAAGGTATATCCCTCTTGGGTTCTTCCAAGCAGCTGGTCTAGCTCCTCAGTTTGTTATTGTTAATAAGGATTTATGGAGGACTTCCCATGCCTCCTGCACTGTGCATAGATTGTCCTGGAGGTTTGATACTGTTAACAAACCCATTGTACAGGTGAAGAAATGGAGGTTCAGAGAGGAAGTTCACCTGTTCAGGGCCACACAACTAATAGAAGCGGGGGAGCAGGATCTGAATTCATATCCTTTGGGCTCCAGTATCCAAGCATGTGTGGTCATGCTTGTCAGTCTGGTGTCCAGCCTTTAGTTACCAGTTGCCCAAGCCCTGAGATCCAGAAATTAAACCAGATTTGGTTTTTAGATTCTTTCAATTTGAGCCCTGGAGGAGGTGGATATAATTCACTCCTGATCCTGCTGGGCTGTTTGTGGCTCTTAGCCTTTTACAAGTTTCTCTTAACGTGACCCCACTCACTGTAACCATTGCTCTAGAATGAAGACAATACAGAGTTGATGGGGATTTCCTGTTTTCAAAATTGTAGGGTATCGGATTACTTACCTCCAGGTGGATGACGCTCACTCCCGAGAGCAGGAAACATGAATAGGTTAAATGAAACTATTGTTAGAAATAGGCTTTTGCCCATTTGGGCTTGTGTGTATAGGAAACTCCTGCTGTTCTATCATTTCTCCTTGTGCTTGAGGCGTGGAAATGGGTGACTTTCCTCTGGACTCGGTTACAAGTAGAGAAACAGTAGAAACGCAGTGGTGTTGACTCTGCTTCAGGGTGGGGAGCCCGCTGGGGGCTGGGCAGCTGGGCCACCTGGAGACTGCTTCCCAGCCGAAAGGGGCCAGTGGTTCTCAGCCCCGGCCAGCCTCGCAGGCCTGTGACCCAGAGTGGCCAGGGCTTCTGCTCTTGCAGCACAAGCCTAGCATCTTAATTTTTGTGTGAAACTTCCCGATTTATGAATTGGCCAGCATGTTCTAAGTTAAAAATAAAAACAACAAATAACACAATGTTGGAGAGCATTGGGTCAAACCATTGCTTCCTAAGTAACATGTCTGCTCATGTGGCTCGTGGGCTGTGAGTTTGCATCCCCTGCTTTAAGCCTTGGCTTATTTCTTTGAGTCCTGTACGCAAAGGGTAAAAGACTTAAAGCTTTGGGAGTTTGTTGGAAGAGCCCTAGTGCTGACTCGAGCCCATGTCTCTGGCCTCGCCTCTCTTGATTTTCTTTTGTGTCCCAGGACAAGTGATTTCTCAGGGCCTCTTTTTTTGTCATCTGTAAAATGGATCAGTTTTAACCACTCCTTTGTAGCATTCCCTTTCATCCCTCCCGTTCTGTGTCCCAGTGAGTTACCCATGCCGCCAAGATTGAGCTCTGGATAAATTAGAAATTCACGTCGTTTGGTCCCATGTCATCTTGGAATGTCAGTAACCGAAACCCTCAGCAGACAAGTCCCATTTGTCAGCTGTAGTCAGCTGCAACTTGAGTCTGCTGCTACCCCACCAGGCCAATGTGATGCAATGTGATGCAATGTGAAATTTTCTTTTTTTCATTCCAGCGTTGGGCGTGGAAAATGTTTGCGTTTTTTTGGTCCTGCTCTTTATTCTGTGACTACGCCACATGCTGGGTTTTCTTTTTGAATTTAGGCATAAATGAAATCTCGGAAGATGTTTATACGGCTGTCGAGCACAGCGATTCGGAGGATTCTGAGAAGTCAGATAGTAGCGGTAGTGACTCTATCAGTGATGAGGAACAGAGGTCCAAGAACGAGCCAGAAGATGCCGAAGACAAAGAGGGGACTCGGATGGACAAAGAGCCATCTGCTGTCAAAAAAAAGCCCAAATTGCCGAACCCAGTGGAGACGAAAGAGGAGCTGAAAGGCAGCACGTCACCAGCCAGCGAGAAAGCGGACCCAAGCTCGGTCAAGGAGAAGACGAGCCCCCAGCCTGAGAAGGACTTTTCAGACAAAGCAAAACCCTCGCCTCATCCCACAAAGGATAAGCTGAAGGGAAAAGATGAGACGGATTCCCCAACGGTGCATTTGGGCCTGGACTCCGATTCAGAGAGCGAACTTGTCATAGATTTAGGAGAAGACCACTCTGGGCGGGAGGGTCGAAAAAATAAGAAGGAACCCAAAGAACCGTCTCCCAAGCAGGAGGGTAAGTGCTTGCGCCCGTTTCCGGTTTCTTGGTTTGGTGTGAGAATGCCACCTTGCCGTTTGTAGTATCACGTGTCATGTCGCGCTCTGACATCGTGAAGGTGGCACAGCAAAGCTTGGATTGGCTCCTGGTCACCTAGCTAGTTACTGAGCGGGACCAGGCCTTAACCTGGGCCTGCCCACCTTGTACCTTCTCAGTACCCGATGTGGTTGATTTTGAGCACAGGAAAAGAAGTCTCTTAGAAAGTAGTAGTTGCTTCTAACAGTCAAGTCGTTTTGAACTTAAGCAGTTTCTTTTCCAGTGTGTTCACTTATATGCCTAAAGTGTTTGTCAAAGTTAAGACATTGAACAGGGCTAAAATTGTTAAAAGTGTTCGGTTCAAAGACCTTGATGAGTTTATTCTTTACCTCCCCTCACGCTGCCCAGGCTTCTCAAAACACATTTTCTTACTAGAGTGTAAGACGTTTTGGGTCGGTGGCACCAGACTGCTGAGTTCTTCTTAAGGCCTCTAGAAATCCAAGGGGGGATTAATGTATGATTCCCACCTGAGCCCGTGTTCTGCCATATTTGCGTTTAACTGACATGGGCCCGAGGTTTCTCAGCCTTGGCACTAATTGACTTTTTATGCTAGATAATTCTTTGTCCTGTGTATTGGAGGATGTTTAGCAGTATCCCTGGATGTCAGTAGCGTCTACCCAGTGGTGGCCTTCAAAAGAGTCTTGACAAAACAAAATCTCCCCTAGTTCTGGACTACTACCTAAGTTCTCCCTTCGCTGCTGTGAGGGACCGAACTAGCTGTGGCTGCTCTCAAACCCGCTGCATCCCAGGCATGTTGGCAGACCCCCCAGTGGAACATGGGAATGATTTGAAACATGTTTGGCCCATGGGCGAAGCAGTCAGCAAATTTCTCAGCTGGCTTGGCAAGTGGGTGGTGAGGGGATTCCAATATACCCAAGAAAGATAATTAAGAATTAATTAAGGGCCCAGGAGAGACAGGGCCAAAAGACAAACTGGAGGTTGTAGCCATAAAACCTCTTGTACTTTGTGGGTTACATAAGGGGATAGCCAGGTTTAATTCTGTGGCTCAGTGGTAAAGAGTCCTCCTGCCAATGCAGGAGATGTAGGTTCGATCCCTGGGTCGGGAAGATCTCCTGGAGAAGAAAATGGCAATGCACTCCAGTATTCTTGCCTGGAGAATTCCATGGACAGAGGAGCCTGGTGGGCTGTAGTCCATGGGGTCACAAAAGAGTTGGACATGACTTAGTGACTAAACAGACAACACACAGCTTCTGACAGGAGGTAACTTCTCAGTTATGTATCCCCTTGGGATTTCTTAGTCTGGCTGCTTAAACAGGAGGGGGATGGGCTTTGAGCATCTTCCTTCTGTGTTTGTATCAACATGAACTGTTCTGGAACCTCAGTTCCTGCAGTTCATTGAAAGAGGATGGAATATCTCTCAGTGATATAAGGCAGGAAGAGAGAGAGGCAGTTGAGTGGGTCAGGAAGGATGGATTACTGCCCCATCCCTTAGAATTATGAATGGCATCTGAAACTCCATTTCTGTGTGGATTGGGGTTTGAGGTACCACTTCTGATGCTGCAGAAAGCAACAGGAGTAGCAATTATTCCATGAAGTTTGTGGAATTGTTGGGTCCCAGATGGCAGTGTTCCTATGAATGATACATTTATACTATTCCTCTTTTTCTGGAATAGATCTTTTGTTTGGTTGTGGGATTTTTTTGCTCCTTCCAGAAAGGATTTGTGACATACTGATAAAATGGAAATCAAGACATCAGTGAGAAAGATGAAAATAGAACAGTGAGAAATCTGGGGAAAGTTTGTATACAGAAATAATTCTTTCCGCCTTCAGAATTAGCAAAGCCAGGCTTCCATTTTGGCTCCGAGCTTCCTGGCAGTCAAAGTGAAAAGGGAAACACATTTGAGTAGTGCCCTAAAAGATCTCCACCTAAATAGAAAGCACTCCAGTTGATAAAATGAAGCTGAACTGTTCCTCTCACTGGTATCTGGAGCAAATTTCTCTAGGAGCCCCTGAGTGTATGGTGGGACTTTCAAGCAAAGGATGATTCTGAAACATAATTCAGTTAGAGGAACTTCGCAGGGGTTGAAATCCAGAGTCACCTGAGGATGATTTGCGTTTTGAAGATTCAACTTCGTGTCCAACTCTGCAGTTGAGCATCTTTTCAACAATGTGCTTTCACTTATAAGTTTATTAAGTGAAGGGTGTGTTGGAGAGTGCTTGGTGACCTCCAGCTGATCTTCAGTTTGGAGTGCAGCTTATACACAGAATCTGAATCCTCAGATAGAAAGACGGCTGTTCTAGCTAGAGATCCCAGAGCAGAGGCTAAGGGAGCTTGCTTCAGGACCTTGACTATGCTTACCCGGGTCACATCAGTCATTTCTAGCCTTCTCTTAAAAAGTCCTTTTTTAATGTACAGGACAGCAACCTGAGTCTGATAGAAGTAGGTTAGTTGGGTGGGGTCGTTTTTGGAGTGTTGACCTTTAAGAAATTCACTTCTTTTTGAGACTACAGGTGATTATACGCTCCCAAATTTTTAGGACAAATGGAATTTTCCATGGCCCTTCCTCTCCCTACCCCCACCCCCAATAAACCATCAGCATCCTCTAGAAATTAAAATGTTTTAGTGTCTAAATGAAACACCCACCCCCCCACCAAGAGTGCGTCAAACCTGGAATTTTTTTTTTTTTAATTTGGAAAAGAGCTCCAAAGGGACTCTTGCAGAGCAGTTACCCATCTACAAAGCCAGCTGTTTGCTTTTGCAAGATGAGAGAGAGAAAAAGACCTTTTTGTGGTTGCCCTTTGCCCAAGGAGGGTTCAGGCTAGCTAATCAACAAGGGCAGTGTATTTTTTAATCACATGGCAGAAAAGAGAGGCACTAAAGATGCTTTTGCAGGTTAGAAGCCCTGCCTGTGGGATCTCTGCTTTTTTAGAAGGGCTAAGCTCAAAGCCACTTTGCCCCGGAAGGGGAAGGGGCAGAGGCTGCATCCGATATCTGGAAGGTTGTCCTGGGCAGGGATGGGGGCTCCTCACTGTAGGTAGGGATCTTCTCCCAGCCCCGCCCTGTGTTCTTGCCCAGGACTTGGCTGAATTTTTCCCCAGAGGAGCCAAGAGGGCCAGTCAGTTGTGATAACCACCGAGACACCCCCACCCCCAGGCAGTTAAGTCAGCCTGTCAACACTCCTTTCCTTTCATACTCCTTGGTTTTTCCAGACCCACCATTAACTGAAAATTTCCCCTAGAATGATCAAGAGCTCATGTCTTTTCTGGGTGATAGAAATCTAAAAATGACAGGCATGGAGTCACACGTCGAAAGTGTGCTGAGCCCCTAAAAAAGGTGTAGTCCTTATTAAGGGCTTCCTTGGGGCTCAGCTAGTAAAGAATCCACCTGCAATGCAGGAGGCCCAGATTCTTTCCCTGGGTGGAGAAGATCCCCTGGGGAAGGAAGGAAAAGGCAACCCACTCCAGTATTCTTGCCTGGGAAATCCCACGGACAGAGGAGCCTGGCAGGCTAGTCCATGAGATTGCAAAAGAGTCGAACACGACTGAGCAACTTCACTTTCAGTCCTTATGAAAAAGTGTTTGATGTCCAGGCACATCGTCTGAGATCAAGGATGCTGACTTGCACCTGTGTTTTTTGTGTGAATCCCGGGGAGTCCTCTCTGGGGACGCAGGTTCATCTCTGCAGGGCCTGGGGCCCCTGCAGTAGTAACTGACCCCCTCCCCCTTACAGACGAGCACTCGTGTGGTCATCTCCTCTCCGCCGCTCAGTGCTTCTGGCTCTAACCTGCCTTCTGACCAGCCCTTCTCACTGCCTGCCCTCACTTACCAATATGCTGCCGATTCCTGGGCATGTCTTGGCTAAAGCTGTTCCCCTCCAAATTCTCCCTGCTGCCTGTTGACATCCTGCCCTCCTCCCTTATAGCCCAGCTCCTCCCAGAAGATACACTCCAAAAGGCAGCTTTTTTCAAACTTGAGTCACTCGCATTCATTCTTTTTGCCATACCCAAGACCTGCTCGTACAATTATTGACTTAATATATTTTTATTTGAAGCAGCAGCTCTTTTTTTTTTTTTTTAATTGAACTCAATTTTGAACTTAAACTTGACTACCACACAGTAGGTGAAACAGTATTTTGTGCTCTGCATAAAAGACGTAACAGGAATAATTGCAGTCAAAATAAAAGCAAGGCTTCTAAATTCTCCATAAATACCATTGTGCTGGGGAAGGTTCTGGCCTTGGGGTGGAGTTCCCTTGCGTGTTAGGTGTCAAGGCTGCCAGGACCACACTGAGACTATTCTGGAAGGAATTAGAAGAGATGAAAGACAATACTCTTCTTTCTGGGTGATTCATTGTTATTGGCCATTGGGAGGCTGTCTGGTTCCTTGGGGGACATGCTCTGTAGGTTTCCTGGCCAAGGAAAGGATTCCTGTTAATCTCCAGATGGACTTTGGCTAAGTCTCTCTCAAAGTGCTTACTGAACTCTTAACTTTGTAAAACAAGGTACTTGCAGTGATTCTGTTCATCCACTGGGTCATCGACTAGCCGGTGGGCAACTCCAGACCAGGGGCTGGGTCATGTTGGCCTCAGTCCCCCGGAGGCCTTGACAAGTATCTCAAATGTGAGCCAGCACGTAACCCAAGGAGGCTGATGTTTTACGCTAGAACCTGCTGCAGAAGTGGCCTAAGCATGTAAAGTGACAATGTACCCATTCACGGGGAGGTCCTTGGCATGCTAGCCTGGGATGGTCACCTGGAACTCACTGGCCTGGAGACCCTGCAGGTCAGCCGGAGTCCCGTCTACTTTCTGTTTTGTTTGTTCATGCCTTGGCTTCAGTCGTAGGTAAAGCTCCACCATCCACGACAGCGGGCAGCCAGTCTCCCCCCGAAACGCCGGTCCTCACCCGCTCATCCTCCCAAACTCCCACGGCTGGGGTCACGGCCAGCACCACGTCCACGGTCACGGCCCCGGCCGCCGCTGCCGCCGCCGCCGCCGCCGCCACCACCACGGGAAGCCCGGTGAAAAAGCAGAGGCCGCTTTTACCGAAGGAGACTGCCCCGGCCGTGCAGCGGGTCGTGTGGAACTCCTCAAGTAAGTTTCAAACGTCCTCCCAAAAGTGGCACATGCAGAAGATGCAGCGCCAGCAGCAGCAGCAGCAGCAGCAAAGCCAGCAGCAGCAGCAGCCTCAGTCTTCCCAGGGGACGAGATATCAGACCAGACAGGCTGTGAAAGGTACCGAGCCTCCCCCTCTGCTCTCCGTGGCGCCCGCTCCCTTTTCGCCACATGGACAGGAGAAAAATCGTCCTCGTTTTATTTTTTCAGTTCCCCTTGGTTGCCTGGCCACCGTATCCGGGAGGCCTGACACATTCCATTTGGCATTATTTTTTAAAGTTGTTTTGCAGCTTGCTTTTTGTACTTTTCTTTTTCCTTTTTCATTTTATAAACGGTACATGCACGTCTTCTTAGAAAGGGGTGAAATAGATGCCTAGACACACAAAAATCTGTTGTCTTGATTGACTTTCTATTTCATTCTCCACCCTTTCTCTGAGGTTATTGTTAACCATAAGATCTTTTTGTAATGCATGTATGCATATATATTTATGTATATATATATATGACTTCATAAAAGTATTACTTTTTTTTTTTTTCTTTTTGGAAACATAAAAATGGTACCATCCTTGCCTTTTTTTTCCCCCCACCCATCAGCATGTTTTGGAGGTCCATCCATGCAGTACATAGAGCTCTCCCTGATTCTTTTGGACTGCTGCGTAGTATTCCAGTTTATTTAATAAAGTATTCCCCTATGGATAGACATTTAGGTTGCTTCCAGTTTTTCCCTGTTGTAAACAGTGCTGCAATGAATACCTTTGTATAAGTTTCCTTGTGCATGCCCGTGTACCCCTGGGCATTATTTTTGAAAGAGTACAGTATGAGAAGTGGATAGTAAAGGATACCTTAATAAGTAGGGATTAGCCCCTCAACGCAAGAAGATGCAGCCTCAGGAACCGTTGCTGAAGCGTGGAATGACAGCTCCCAGCAGGAGGCTCCATCTGGGCTGACGTAAAGCCGTACAAAGCGGTGATCTGATGGGTACTAGTTTGTCCAGCTCTCGTGAGGACTGACACAGGGCTTGTTTCCTGGGGAGACCCGCATCGAGATCCTTCGTGGTTGGGCTCCTTGATCGAAACTCATGTACTGAGTGCACTATTGTGAGCAGAACTCTTGAGAGGTGCAGCGGGTTGTGAAATGAAAGAGTAGCCAGATCTTGAACCGGGCCCCCAGTGAAACCCTTCCAAGATTGGGGTGGAAGGAAACTGAGCGGTTGGACACACGGTGTTGGAGTACAGCCGGAGTGATCCTGCTGTCTGAAGAGTTGCTGGGGCAGAACCGAGTCTGGGATCTTGCAGGTTGGGATGGTCAGTTCCAGTCTCCTGAGTTCATAGCCCTTAAGTATAATGAGCCATCCCGGGGAACTTGGGAGCTGGCGAGAAGGAGCTCATTGATGGTATGGCTCCTAATTCCCAGATTGTCCTGTTAAAGATAAACAAAGCTGGCCACTAGTTGAAGTAGTTAAGATGGATTTTAATCTGCTATATACTGTTGCAGTAGGGCAAAACGTCCGACATGAACTGAAGTCAATTTGAACGTGTACACAGGGGACTGGGGTTTTAAAGGGAGAATTTGGGAATAGGGAGGGGGAATCGTGGGGGCTCAGTAGAGTCAGAAAGGGACAGTTTTACACCAAGTGGGACGGGGGTGTTGGTCCATGTGAAGTGTCTGGGTTTGCTGACTCTGGTACGTCTTGAAGGTAGGCTTCTGCCCTCCCACAGAGACTGGACACTGGGCCCTGTCGTTAGGTGGTGACTGGAGCAAATAGGCAATTCTATTGGCAGCCTTGAGTTTTCGTAGGTGGGGGTGGGGGTCATCCTAGGGATGCAGCCTTGAGCTGTTGGAAACCGTATTGCTCTTATAGACCCAGATGGAGGTCTCGCTGAGAAAGGGCTCGGAGGAACCTCGCTTGAGTTTGGCCGACGAGAGAATTTTTGTCCCTTGAAAGCAGAGAAACTCGAATGGTGTGGATTGGGCCCTGCTCCCACCACAGCTTCAAGCTGGGGCGGCCTTCCTGAGGCAGTGGGGTGACCAAGAACCTTTGCTTTCCCAGCTGTCCAGCAGAAAGAGATCACACAGAGCCCATCCACCTCCACCATCACCCTGGTGACCAGCACCCAGTCGTCGCCCCTGGTCACCAGCTCAGGGACCACGAGCACCCTCGCATCTTCGGTCAGCGCAGACCTGCCCATCGCCACTGCCTCAGCTGATGTCGCTGCAGACATCGCCAAGTACACTAGCAAGGTGAGTGCCTGCGGTGGGATTGGGGAGGACCAGCCTTGGGTCTTTCCCGGAATTGAAGGGGACCAGGAGGTGGTGGAGTTCCTTCCCAACTCACCTGTCCTCTTGGCGTGTTCCTTGTGGAGGCGTGTGGTGGGCAGGCTCGCCTGCTCTGTGTTCACTTGTGGGCACCCTCTCAATGCAGGTTCTGTTGTCTCTCTTTTAAAATTTATTCTCTTGAAGTATAGGTGATGTACATTTCTACTGTATAGCAAAATGATTCAGTTATATACACATGTACTTTCTCATATTCCTTTCCTTTCTGGTTTATCACAGGACAATGGTTGTAGCTCCCTGTGCTATACAGGAGGACCTTCTTGTTTATGTATAATAGTTTGCATCTGCTAATCCCAGACTCCCGATGCATCCCATCCCCGACCCCAGACCTCCTCTCCACTTCTCTCTTAATTTGCCAAGTGCTTCTATGCTCACTGTTGAATTCGGGCAAGTGAAGCTTGCAGCTCTCCTCGCTGTCAAATGAAAGTGCTCTGGAGTGATGTTCAGGTTCATGTCTGTGGAACCCAGGGAGTGAAAATTACCACCAGAGTTGCAGCTCCCTGGGGAGTCCATTCTGCTCTCTGCTGGGGCCTAGAACAGTGCTTGATGCATAGTTGTACAATGAAAGTAGGTTGCTGCCTAACTTCTCATTGGGCTTCTTATCAGCACCTTTTTTTTTTTTAATGCGTACAGTTTTTTAAGTCTTTATTGAATTTGTTGCAATATTGCTGTATTTTCCTTCTTTTAAAATGTTTTGGTTTTTTGACTGCAAGGCATGTGGGATATTAGCTCCCTGACTAGGGAATCAAACCCATACCCCCCACAGTGGAAGGCAGAGTCTCAACCACTGGACTGCTAGGGACGTCCTCACACCCATTTTATAGATGAGCATGCTGGGAGCTAGCCAGGCCACACAACTTGTCCAGGGTCACATAATCTGTGAATGTCTAACTGGCATTTGAATGGTAGCAGCCAGGATCTAGAGTATCCGTTTAACCCAGCTTTGAGCTGACTTGTGAATTCGCACCGGGCCTGCTGACCACAGCTGTCCAGTGTCCACAAACCTATTGTTCTTACATGTGGCTTTTTAAAGCAGCCACGCTTGAGTCAGTGTTGCTAAAGAGAGAAAACCCAAGTCTTGGTGTAACATCTCTTTATTTAGTATTTCTGTTCCCCCCTTTTGAATAAAACACAAGAATTCTTATTGAGTCCCTGAGTTTCGGAACAGGAAGGGTTCAACTATTAGGTATGGTTACATCCTCAGGGTTTTCGTCTTACCTGTTCATCACCTTGAACTAGGACTGACTGCATATTTTTACTTATAGTGACTTAATAGAAGTAAAATTAAGTCTAAACTCACCAGATCCTGTTCTTCAAGGCTTGAAGCCTAAGCCCATCTTTCTTCTGTTAAAAAGAGTGATTCGCATGAAAGTGTTAAAGAATTGATGCAAACTTCCCTGATGGCTTGTTGGTAAAGAATCCGCCTGCTAATGCAGGAGACGTGGGTTCCATTCCTGATGTCGGAATATCCCACACACCCTAGAGCAACTAAGCCCATGCACTGCAACCACCGAGCCCGTGCTCCAGAGCCTGGGAACCGCCACCACCGAGCCCGTGCCTAGAGCCCGTGCTCTCCGTCCAGCATGGGAAGCCACCGCAGTGAGAAGCCTGTGCACTGCACCTGGAGAGTAGCCCCGGTTTGCTGCCACTAGATGGAAGCTTGTGAAGCAACAAAGACCCAGCACAGCCAGAAATAAATGCATAAATAAAATTATATTAAAAAAAAGAATTAGTGGTACCACGTGGAGACTTTCTTCCTAACAAGATCTGTTGTAGAATTATAAGAGAACTGAAAGAGACTACTTTTTTTTTTTTTTTTCAAGAGGGTATTAAATCTTTTATTGATTACACACGATAATGGATGATACACAAGCTTCATTCCCATCTATAACTTTATCTCGTACCATAATTCAATTTAGATATATTGCATAGGATGTGCCAACAATCATTAATAACCAAAAAAAATAAAAACTCCATGACTTTGCATGGGTGACCCTTTTAATGGTGAACTCCAGGTCACAACACAGTAACTGTCAGTTCAACTACACCAAGGTTCTGAAGACAACAGCTTCTCCACCAAGCAGGTTGTAAATAAATTTCAAATGGAACCTGGCATCACCCTGAAGGAATTCTAACTTCACACTGTTGGGGTAGTTTACCAAAATGGCTTCAGAGTAGACTAACTTTACACAGCACATTTAAAAAAAAAAAAAAAGACATTTATTCAGCGTCATGATCAGACTATTACATTTAGCAATCAACAGCATGGGTGCAAAAAAAAAATCTACATTAAAACCCTTTGTTGGAATGCTTTACACTTTCCACAGAACAGAAACTAAAATAACCTGTTATACAATTAGTCACAAGTACAGTCCTCGAGTTTTTTGCCCATACACATGAGTATTGTCTAAAACATGTCTTCTTTATAGCAGCTAGGCCCTGCCACCACTGTGCTTGGCTGAGTTCACAAATCTATGGTAACCTGTAGCTTCCCTGTCACTTCTCTGGCTCTCCTCTCCTGCTAAGCTTTGTTTCCTGGCAGTAATTAAAACCTTCTGCCACTGCCATAGCTACTGCTGCTGCTGGAGCCACCATAGCCACCTTGGTTTCGTGGTTTGGCAAAGTATTGGCCTCCACCACCACAGGGGCCAGAACTTCTGCCTCCAAAGTTTCCTCCTTTCATGGGTCCAAAATTTGAAGATTGATTGTTGTAATTGCCATAATCATTGTAGCTTCCGCCACCTCCAAAATTGCTTCCGTCATTACCAAATCCGTTATATCCTTCCCCACTGCCACCATATCTGCCACCACCACGGCTGCCACCAAAGCCACCTCGACCACTGAAGTTTCCTCCACGACCGAAGTTGTCATTCCCACCAAAACCTCCTCCACGACCGCCACCAAAGTTTCCAGAACCACTTCGACCTCTCTGGCTGCATGAAGCACTAGCCATCTCTTGCTTAGACAGGGCTTTTCTCACTTCACAGTTGTGGCCATTCACAGTGTGGTATTTCTGAACGACAATCTTGTCTACGGAGTCATGGTCAACAAAGGTTACAAAAGCAAAGCCTCTCTTTTTGCCACTGCCTCAGTCAGTCATGATTTCAATTACTTCAATTTTCCTGTACTGTTCAAAATAATCTCTCAGGTGATGTTCTTCAGTGTCTTCTTTAATGCCACCAACAAAAATCTTTTTCACAGTTAAGTGGTCACCAGGTCTTTGAGAATCTTCTCTTGAGACGGCCCTCTTTGGTTCCACAACTCTTCCGTCCACCTTGTGTGGCCTTGCATTCATGGCCACATCCACCTCCTCCACCGTGGCGTATGTGACAAACCCGAAGCCTCTGGAGCGCTTGGTGTTTGGATCCCTCATTACCACACAGTCTGTGAGCGTTCCCCATTGCTCAAAATGGCTCCTCAGACTCTCATCGGTTGTTTCAAAGCTCAATCCTCCGATGAAGAGCTTCCGCAGCTGTTCGGGCTCTTTGGGAGACTCTGATTTAGACATGATGGCAGTGGAGGCGGGGAAGACTTCAACGATGCTTTCTCGGCGGCGTCCACGGGCAGAAAGCAGAGACTACTTTTTAAAACTACTGACTTAAGATGTCTGGTATTGCCTAAATGGCTTTTTTTTTTTTTTTAATTATTTATCTGTTTGGCTGTTCTAGGTCTTTAGTTGTGGTGTGCAGATTCTTAGTTCGCATGTGGGATCTAGTTCTCTGACCAGGAATCAAACCCAGGCGCCCTGCATTGGAGGTGCAGAAGCTTAGCCGCTGGGCCACCAGGGAAGTCCCCCCAAATGGCTTCTGGTTTGCTTGCCATTGATTGGACTTCTTGTATCGCCTTCCGTTGATTTGGTCCAAGTTGTCCATTTACAAATGAGAAAACTGAGTTTGCCACGCAGCTCAGGCTGGTGTTCACACCAAGCCCAGTGTTCTCCGCTCCTGCAGCCCTCTTATTCCATCTCCTAAAGTTCTCCCCCTTACTCATGGAGCAAAATTGAGGAATAAACTTTTTGATAGGCATTTTCTTTGCAGTTAAGAAAATACACTCAGCGACGTAGTTTTGGAGCTGGTGAACTTGCTTGTGTCTGAGGTGACCCAGAGTTGAAGACCCAGATTTGTGTGTTTTGGCAGAAGGGCTCTTTTTTATTAATCTTGAGTTCTTTGCTATATTTGGAAGTGAGAACGAAGGTCAGCCCACAAATTCATGATTTCTTTAAAATGGAATGTAACTATGGCATTAGTAACGTATTGGATTTCATCCAGTCTCTAAAGTTTTCTCGTAAAGCAATTTCGTTTGAATATTTTAAATGGACCTGAGCAGGGAGGCCCGTGCAGAATGACTGACCATAAAGCACAAAGTGTTTTTGCTGGCAACGTCCTCCTGTGGTCCCTGCAACAAGGGGGAGAACTAATATTTCAACAGATACTTTATTCATTTTCCGCCTATTTTGGGGGTGAATTGGGGGTTACTCTTTTGGGGGTTGGCAGCAGTTTTGCGATCACATGTTCTTGAGAATGAATTCTTCTTTGAAAATAAGAAAACAGGTATCTCTTTATGAACTCCTCAGCAGGTACGGAACCACAGTCGCCTCTTCTCCTCATTTAATCCTTGTACACACCCTACAAGGGGCACTGTTGTTATCCTTGTTTTGTGCCTGGGGCCCAGAGAGAGTTGTGGATGGCAAGATAGAATGGCAGGAACAAATCTCGGGCATCAGATCCAAGGGTGCTCTTCGTCCTCTTTTCTTGCTGAATTGGAGCAAACGGCATGGCGCCGGGGCATCTTGGCGGTGGCCGGGCCAGATCCAAGACCTGATTTGGCCTCCTGTCTCCTCCTGCCCCTCCAGTGATGGGGGGGGACTCAGCGGGTGTGTGCCCGTTTAGGTCACCACAGAGCCTTGAGGAGGGCTCCCTGTGCCGAGCAGTAGGCTCTCATGAGTTGTCTGCTGTGTACATAGTACTGTGTATATGTCAGTCCCAGTCTGAATCTCCCTGCTCCCCCATCCCCTCCTTTGGTCGCCGAAAGTTTGTTTGTTTTATCTGTGACTCTGTTTCTGCTTTGCCAGTAAGTTCATCTCTGCCATTTTTTTGGATTCCACAGAGAAGTGATATTGGACAGTATTTTTCTGTCTTACTTCACTCTGTATGACAGTCTCTAGGTTCGCGCACATCTCTGCAAATGGCACTATTTCGTGCCTTTTTTATGGCTGAGTAGTACTCCGTCGTACATAAGTACATATTCCGTATCCGTTCCTCTGTGATGGACACTTTAGGCTTTGTCCGAGTCCCGGCTATTTTCGACAGCGCTACAGTGGACACTGGGGTGCATGCCTCCCTTTGAATTACAGTTTTCTCCAGATACATGCCCAGGAGGAGGATTGCTGGCTCACACGGTAGCTCTCTCTGTTTTTAGTTTTTTAAGTAACCTCCATGTAGTTCTCCTTAGTGTCTGCACCAGTTCACATTCCCACCAGCAGTGGAGGAGGGCTCCCTTTTCTGCACCCTCTTTCCAGCATTTATGGTTTGAGATTTTTTGATGATGGGCATTCTGACTGGTGTGAGGTGGACACCTCATGGTAGTTTTGATTGGCATTTCTCTAATCATTAGTGGTGTTGAGCATCTTTTCGTGTGTTTTTGGCCATCTGTGTATCTTCTCTGGAGAAATGTCTATTCAGATCTTTCCCCCCCATTTTATGATTGGGTTACTTGGGGTTTTTTATGAGCTGCATGAGCTGTTTGTATATTTTGGAGAGTAATTCCTTTTTGGAGATTAATTCCTTGCTTTATTTGCAAATGTTTTCTCCGATTATGAAGGTTGTCTTTTTGTTTTGTTTATGCTTTCCTTTGCTGCCTACAGGTAGATTTTGGATATATGTCATCTAGAAAAAGTCTCAGGGAAGTTGATCACCCAGATTGTTTCTCTTTTTATCTTTTCAGATGATGGATGCAATAAAAGGCACGATGACAGAAATATATAACGATCTTTCGAAGAACACTACTGGAAGCACAATAGCTGAGGTCAGAGGTGACACATGTCATTCTTGTTTTTTTAAAAGTTTTTAAAAATTGGAGTAAAATTCCTTTACAGTGTTGTTAGTTTCTGCTGTACAACAGTGTGAACCAGCTGTCTGTATACATGCGTCTCCTCTCCCTTGAGCCTCCCTCCCATTCTTTACTCCCTTTTTGCTGAGGGTATTTTCTCTGGGCTGATACGGGGGCGTCCTGAAGAAGTTTGCCAACAAAGGTCCGTCTAGTCAAGGCTATGGTTTTTCCAGTGGTCACGTATAGATGTGAGAGTTTGACTGTGAAGAAAGCTGAGCGCCGAAGAATTGATGGTTTTGAACTGTGGTGTTGGAGAAGACTCTTGAGAGTCCCTTGGACTGCAAGGAGATCCCAGTCCATCCTAAAGGAGATCAGTCCTGGGTGTTCTTAGGAAGGACTGATGCTAAAGCTAAAACTCCAGTACTTTGGCCTCCTCATGCGAAGAGTTGACTCATTGGAAAAGACTCTGATGCTGGGAAGGATTGGGGGCAGGAGGAGAAGGGGACGACAGAGGATGAGATGGCTGGATGGCATCACCGACTCGATGGACATGAGTCTGGGTGAACTCCGGGAGTTGGTGATGGACAGGGAGGCCTGGCGTGCTGCGATTTATGGGGTCGCAAAGAGTCGGACACGACTGAGCGACTGAACTGAACTGAAGAAGTTCTCTGGAAACCCCTCTCAGGTCTGGCCCCGGTCCCCAGGCTTGCTCTGCCTTAATGGTGGTATTGAGGGTATTTCTTCACTTGGCTGGGAAGCTGGTGCCGTGGAGACACACCTTGCTCTCTGCGATCACCTCACTTCTAACCAAACAGCTGAAACCAGAGCCCGAGTTATTGACCCACTGGCGAAACCAGAAACCGGTTGTTTTGGCCCCATATAAAATTGGCTCCTTTGTCATCTCCTGAAGTTTGGACTTTTTTATTCAAGTGATCTTGGTGTTCAAGAGGTAGTATCCCAAACTTCCTCACTTTAGGTGATTACTTAGAGAATGGAGTGGTTAAAACATGGAAATGTCCACTTCTGAAGTGACCACTTATTTTTTTTTTTTTTTTAAAGCCTCCCTGAATTTTCTTCCTAGGATAATGTCAGCGCAAGCCGGCTGCAAACGGGTCCCTTGGGGAAATGACAGGTGGCAGGACTTGTTGAGGTCATTGAAAGTCATGATGGAAAGTGACAGGAGCCTCACATGGAGCCACTGATGTGAGAGGGCAGGCAGAGTGAGGCCGGCACCTAGAAAAAGAGGGGAACATCTCCAGGAAGATGCTCTGATGGGCCTTAAACAGAGACCTGTGTGCTTCAGCTTTTTTTGTTTTTTTTTGTGCCACACTGAGCCGCTTATAGGATCCTAGTTCCCTGACCAGGGATTGAACCTGTGACCTCTGCGTTGGGAGCGTGGAGTCTTAACCACTGGACTGCCAGGGAAGTTTCAAGAGAGCTGTGTGAATGTAAAGATTTCAGGGAGGTCCCAAGAAAAATCAGTGAATCTCTTTAGGTATTTTTGCTGTATGACCGTCTTTATGATTATGCTGGGGTGTCAAACAACAAGGCCAAATGCTGTTTTTAGAAAAACCTCCTCTCCCTCACCCTGACCTGTCGTCATACTTCATTCCTTTTTGTTCGTTTAATTGATGTCAGGTTACCTGAAACCTTGGGTGTCTATAGATGTCAGATTATTCCAGATTTTAATGAGGTAATATACAGCCCCCTTCCACAATTAGAGGCAGCATTTCTGCAGTGATACAGTATGATTGTTTCCACTGTGTTGGAGGAATCAGAATTTCTCAGCCTTGAAGCTCCTGACGTCGGTGCCAGATGTTTCGCTCTGGTGGGGGCCGTCCTGTCCGTCCGGGATGTTGAGCAGAATTCCCGGTCTCTACACTCTGGATGCCAGAAACAACCCAGAGTGTCTCCAGGCAGTGCAGCGTCATAGACAGAGGAGGGGGGCAAAAGTCATCTCAGTTAAGAGCCATGGCGATGATTAAACACTGTCAGCAGCCTTGTGTCAATTCAGTTTTGGTTTGTATTTTCTTCTCTCCAGATGAATTTGGCCCCAAATATACTCCTCCTCCCCTCCACCCCAAATAGCCCATGGTTTCCAGAATGGTTAAGCTTTGGGATTTCAGGTGAATGATTATGGCCCCCACCCAAAACTTTAGGTCAGAGATAAAATAAAGCTGTTTTTAGGATGTTTTAGTTTAATTTTTTTAGGCCAAAGTCCTGCTCAAAGCTTTTACGTATAGTAAGTCTCTTAGGCGTGAACCTTCAAATTGGGAACTTTGAAAGACGTGAACGTTTGCGTGTCCAGCCACCTAAGTTAGCCCACGTGTCTGGCGCACGTTGTCACGTGCATACGCCCTCTGCAAGCGGTTGTGCTTTGTGTGCTTTACTCTGTGGAGTGCAGTATGACAGTACCTTTATCTCAAGCCCGGATGTCCAGAAGCCAGCGTAAAAGCGGCGGGATGGAGCTGGTACTGTACTATATAGCCATTGTGTAGTTGGCTGCTTAGGCTAACTTTGTTGGACTTACGAACAAATTGGGCTTATGCACGGGCTCTAGGAATGGAACTTGTTCGTATGTAGGAGACTCACTGTACTATTTATTTTGAAAATCTGGTCGTCTTTTTCTCTTTAAATGGCTTTTCCCGGAGTATCTCTTAGAAAAGATGAATCACTTGTATTTGGTGTTTTGAAGCAGAATTTCTCATGAATTTGGATTAACTCACTGGCACCCATCTGGGGGAGGCCAGCAGAGACTAGGCTGCCCGCCCTCTGACTCTGCACGTGACATTAACCCGTAGTGAGAGCTGGAGCTTCTGAGCCCTGTTGGCAGTAGGCACCCAGATGCGCTTTCTCAGTCTTTCTGTCCCCTTACAGATCCGCAGGCTGAGGATTGAGATAGAGAAACTCCAGTGGCTGCACCAGCAGGAGCTCTCGGAAATGAAACACAACTTGGGTAAGTGCTGCTGACCTGGTCTGCACTGACGAATGTTCTGGATAGGAACTTCTTGCCGTGTCTAGAGTCGGGCCCAGATGTGAACTGGGTCAAAAGTAGGCCAGGGGGACGTACCACTCCTGGGGAGAACACAGCATCCTGGGGAGTCTAACCTGGAGAAACCAGGTATGGAAGCAGGAGCTGGCGGGAACCCCCTTTCCTCACTTCCAGATACTGACATCAGCAACCATTTATCCTAACAGCTGTGGTAGCTGCTCCTGCTTGGAGCTCTGACCTGCTGTAAAATTGAGAGACATCTCAGTAGCCTGAGCAGTTTGATAATTGTCCTGTCAGCCTAATGATCAGTCCTGATGTCCTGTCTGGCAGATTAGATCCACTGCCACTAAACACATCAAGAAGGAAGTATATCCAAGTTGTAGCCCCAGCTCTGCCCATCTTAGCAGCTGTGTGCCTTAGTCTCCTCATCTGTGAAATGGGTATTATAGAGGTAGTCACCTCCATAATAGTAAGGATTAAAAGAGTTCATATTTATAAAGTGTTTACAGCAGTGCCTACAGATCATAGGTGCTGTATAAGTATTTGATAGAAAAAAAGCTTATATGAATGATAAATTTCAGAAGGAATTGAGTGAAAATTGTTCTGAGGATTTACGTGAGCACTTCCTGCAGAGTCACCATGGGGCCCCGTTATCAGTATCCTCAGGACCTGACATTCCTGATCACAAATAGTTCCTCAGGTCGGCTCGGTGGATGCCTATTTTACAGATGAGGACGTTGGAGCTCAGGGAGGCAGGGTGACTCTCTGCACTGGCTCACATGACCAGAACATCCCCGAGCCAGGGATTTGTAGCTGTTAGGATCCACCCTCTGACCTGCTGTGAATGAGCCCACGGCTCGGGATCGGGGAATGAAGTTGGCGTCCTCTCCCCTTCTCTCTCCTGGCAGAGCTGACCATGGCGGAGATGCGGCAGAGCCTAGAGCAGGAGCGGGACCGGCTCATTGCCGAGGTGAAGAAGCAACTGGAGCTGGAGAAGCAGCAGGCCGTGGACGAGACCAAGAAGAAGCAGTGGTGCGCCAACTGCAAGAAGGAGGCCATCTTCTACTGCTGCTGGAACACCAGCTACTGTGACTACCCCTGCCAGCAGGCCCACTGGCCCGAGCACATGAAGTCTTGCACCCAGTCAGGTAGGCCTTAGGAGCACCCCCTTGCCCAGGCTGTGGCGGACGGGCCCTTGGCCCCCTGTGGACCACAGGACACTTGCCACGCTCACTCACTACAGGTGACTCCTGCACACAAGAGAGCAGGCAGACACATAGCCAAGTCTCCAGGCTCCGTTGCCTCCACCCTCTGGTTTCCTTGGCAGCGTTCTCTTGTGTGAATGGAGCTTATAATGACAGCCCAGATAACTTCAGTTTCCTGTGGCTTGCTGTGGTTCTCCACTGGGGGCAATATCTGTCTCTGCCCAAACCAAATGTGGGCGTCCCTGGTGGCTCAGATGGTAAAGAATCTGCCTGCAATGCAGGAGACCTGGGTTCGATCCCTGGATTGAGAAGATCCCCTGGAGAATGAAATGGCAACTCACTCTAGTTTGCTTGCCTGGAGAATCCCACAGAGGAGCCTGGCAGGCTTCAGTTCATGGGGTCACAAAGAGTAGGACATGACTGAGTGACTAAGCAGACACACGCACAAATCAAATGCATCTTCTACCCCATTCTCCAATGCACAGGACAGCCCCCCACCATGGAGCCCATCCTGGACTGAAGGCTTTAAACAATCACCGGTTCTTATGTGAATGGCAAAGTGTTGGTTTGGAACTAATCTGTCTTTGAAATCTCTTTCTAATGCAGAGCAAGCAGATCCCAGGCCAGGAGACTCTAGCAGGAAACACCGTCTAGTTAGAACTTATTAATAATATTTATTAGTAATATTTTACAGTTAGCACTTATTTATGGCCAATATTAGATTTCTGTGTTTAGAAGTAGAAGTCTCCACTTCAAAGAATTTATTTAAATGCAAATAACATAAATAATATGACAAGGGACTGTGTCAGTGGACTGGCAAAGTTTTCAAAGGTGGTAGATGAATGACCCAAGTTTGAGAAGCTCTAGGCAGGGGTTGGTGAGCTTTTTTTATGAAGGTCCAGAGAATAAATGTTTTAGGATTTGTGGCCCATGGGGTCTGTCAAAACCTCTCAACTGTGCTGTTACAGGGTGAAAGCGAGTGCATGAGGTGAACACTGGTCTAAAATCAGAAATTATGAGTAATTGGAACAGCTGTACCAGGCTGTTTGCTTCACGAACATGCTTTTGTCTCCAGAATGATTTAATAAAACTTAAATCACAGACTCTGAAAAATGAACATATCATGCACAGTTTGGAATTCTTGCATCTGGGAAGGCTCTGGTCCAGCTATTCTGGGCCGGCGCTGTGCCCTGGGCGGGGTTGGCTGGCATCTCTTAACACGTGGTGGTTTGCACGGAGCAGGGTTCCCTGAGGGCCTGGGCGCTACTACGCTTGGCTTATACATGGCTTCTGTCACCCTTTGCCCTCAGCTACCGCTCCTCAGCCGGAAGCAGACCCTGAGGTGAACACAGAAACACTAACTAAGTCATCCCAGGGCGCCTCCTCCAGTACTCAGGCAGCCCCCGCGGAAAGCAGCGCCTCGAAAGAGAAGGAGACGCCAGCTGAGAAAAGCAAGGACGGTGGCTCGGTGAGTATCCATCCCACACGCCTCGGGGCCAAGCAGAATCTCAAACCTGCCCCGCTCCCACCGGCATGGCGAGTCCCGTGCTGTAGGAGCTTGTCTGTCTTCAGGCTGTAGGTGGGGGCGAGAGGGTCTCTGCAGGGCTCCTCCTCTCCAGGTATGTGTTGGGGGCAAGCATTGTCCGGTAGAACCTTCTGTGATGACGGCAGTGTTCTGTATCTCCTCTGCCCCTTGTGGGAGCCACCAGCCTCAGGTGGCTGTTGAGCATTTGAACTGTGGCCAGTTTGACCAAGAACCTGGATTTCAGATGTTAGTAAATTAATTTAATAACAACTAATTTAAATGCAATCGCCATGGCTGGCTGGTGGCTGCCGTATTGGACACAGAGGTTGCACCTCTTATTTTCCCAGGGCGTGGTATATGGATTGTATGCAGACATTATTGTAGATGACACGTTGGCCATTTTTTACATTTGTAGTCATTATGGGTTTACTTCATGTGTATTAGGGAAAACATCAAGTCATCCCAGAAGTCAAACCTCTTTGATTTCATTGATAGTATTGCCTAGGAAGAGGTTATTGTGAAATAAAAGTGAATCAATATAATACAGTGTAATATGTAGTCGGCCCTCAGTATCCGTGGATTTCTCATCTGCAGATGCAACCAGCCAAAATGCCATTCTGTGTTTGGTTGAATCCGTGAATGTGAACCCTCGGATACAAAGGCGTGGTTATATTCATCCTTCTGGGCCATTTTATATAAGGAAATTGTGCATCCTTGGGTTTTAGTATCCTTGAGGGCTCCTGGAACCATTCCACCTTGGGTCCTGGGGGACGGCTGTACTTCCTTTTTGGGATAGGGCAGAAATCCGGAGAGGGGAGTAGGTCAGAGAGAGGGCAGTTGAGGAACAGTGTTCTTGACGCTGAGGCTCTAGAGTGGAGTAAGGGGCCCCCCTAGGCCTGTGTCCAGGGAGACAGGGCAGAAAAGGGCACAGGGTAGGGCCAGCCCAGCTGACCTGGCCGCCCCCCGAGCACGCCAGGCAGGGGCCATGCAGGTGCTGGCGGGGCCGTGACGAGCAGCCCATGGATCCCGGGGCTCCCTGGGAGGGCTCCGTTGACCCCAGTGCCTTGCCTCCATCTCTCTCTCTTTGTGTTTCTAGACCCTCGACCTCTCTGGCTCCAGGGAGACGCCCTCCTCCATTCTCTTAGGCTCCAACCAAGGCTCTGGTATGTTGCCCCCTGGTGGGTAAATGCTCTCATGTTCCACATGGGCAGAGGGGAGCCATGTCCTCAGGGAGAGCCTGAAGGGTTCAGGGCGGTGGTTTGCAAACTGGGTTTCCTTAGGGATTCTCGGGGGCGCCCTGGGCCGGTCAGCAGGGATGAGGGAGCGGCTGGGCAGGCGGCGTTGAGGCATTTCTCCAAGCGGAATGAAATTGAGTGAAACTGTCCCTGAGGTCCCAGCACCCACATTCCGTGGAGGAGGGTACTTGAGCCTTCAGAGGAAAAAAACCATTTCTAGTAGATGATTCTTCTTGAGCAATCTTTCCTTTTGAGGGATAACCTGGCAGGCTGGCGCTAACTTTTCTGGTTCTCCTCTTCTGTGGAGTTTGCGCTGTTTTCTAGCCCAGTGGGTGTTTCCCCTACCCCCTCTCAAACCAGTTTTAGGGCCTTCCAAAAGAGTTCATCCTCGGTGAGAACCGTTCTGCTGCTTTCAGGGTCCTTCAGCTCCAGCCAGGGTCTTTTTCTCTTCTAGATCATTCTCTTCTGTTGAAAACCACTTTTTTTTTTTCGTTTCTGCGTATTGAGTACCTAGAGGAAGAAGTCATGTCCCTTGTTAGGGTGGCTGGAGGTTTCCCAGTGGCGCTGGAAATGGGGTTTAGGTTCAGGGGACATGAAGTGGGGGTGGCATGAGCTGACTTCAGGGGCAATATGAACTGGGCATGGAATTATGATTGAGCCACCTGTCACTCCCTTCTCACTCTCAGGTCTTGTGATTGCATTTTGAGGACACGTTGAGTTTGGAGCTGAGGTGTCTTCCTCATCCCTTCTTCTAGCTTCTCTTTTTAACCAAGGCAGAGCGGACTCGAGACCTCAGCAGCATGGCACCCGCCTAGAGCTTCCTGCTACAGTTTGGGTTTCATTATGTTGATTTGTAGAGTTGCCTGCTGTGTATGGCAGGTATTATGCGTTCCTGCTTTTGGCAGTGATAAAAGAGTTTCTGTTCAACTTAAGTGGAGAGTGAGTTTAGAAACATCAGCTGAGCTGTAAGTAGGAGGATTTTGGATGTGTCAGAGCTGCAGAGGTGGTTGGCGTGGGGAAGGGTTCAAGTTGTGGGGAAAACACTGCTGCGGGCAGGGGGCGCTGTTGAGGTCTCGGAGCAGCCAAGTGGCAGCATCCACGTGGGAAGGTTAACGGACCTTAGGAAGATCAGCGATGCTGTGGGGTATGGAGTCCGGTGGGACGAGAGGCTTCATGCAGGAAGGCGGTTGGGAGACGCAGCATCTCCCAGTTGTGAGGTGGATGAGGTGTTCCCTGGCCCAGGGGTTGATAGGCTTGCTGTAAAGAACCAGAGAGTAAAAGAGGTGAAGCTTCGAGGGCCACCCCGTCTTTATCAGAACTGCCGTCGTCGGATGGAAGCAGCCTCAGACGGCATGTAAACAGATGGGCCTGCGCTGCAGTGAGCTCGTGCTTGGAAGCCGGCGTTGGGCTGGATTGGGCCTGTGGGCGTCACTAGCTGACCCCCGGCCTGAAGCGCCCTGGTGTGCGAGGGAGTAGAAAGGGAGGCTCAAGTTGCTGGGGAGTTGGTGCGGAGGGTGGAGTAGAGAGAAGACCGTCCCGGGGAGTCTGATAACTAGAGGGGGAGGGAGGGAAAGGTCCCGAATTGTCAGCATTTTTTAGGGAGTGCTGCAGTGTTACTCTAGAGCAGGGGCAGAAGGAGCTGAACCAGAGGTCCCTGGAGGCTGGATCAGGACTGGTAGCTCACGGCTCCTCATTGCCCCCTGTTCGCGCTCCACAGCTGTCTGGCTGATGGGTTGTCCTCAAAGCAGACAGACCAGCTCATTTTCTGATTCCTCATACGTCTCCGGGCTTCTGTTAGTGCTTGCTGCTCGCTGACAGTGTAGAAAGAATCTGGAGAAAAGTGGGCTTTGCAAAAACATGGAGGTTCCTGTGCTCTTTATTGGCTTCTGGAACCTGGCTGTTTAAGATGAGGGTCTAGTCGGGAGGGAGAAAGGTTGAATAGGAGACAGGAGCTTCCTGGGGGTGGGCGTGGGCCTCTCCTGTTCACTTGTCTCTTCATTTTAAGATTTTAAAGCGACGTCTGCCTATCAAGTTGACTCTTAAAACAACATAGGTTTGAACCATGCAGGCCCATGTCTTGTGTGGATTTTTTTCCCCCATAATGAATACAGTTCTACACAGTCTGTAGCTGGTTGAATCTGTGGATGTGGATATGGAGGGCTGACCATGAGACTTAAGTATCCATGGAATCTGGTATCCATGGTGGGTCCTGGAATGGATCTGCTGTACCATCCCTGATACCAAGGGATGACTAGTCAGAGAAAATCGTACGGGGAAAAAAATTCCTTGTCCCAGTTTTCATGGCTATCTTTTTGCATCTGGTACTTATTTGTAAATAACTTGTTTCCCCATATGTCTGTTTCTCGACTTTATCTAGACATTGCTTGTTGACTTGTGGCTTTAGAAGATGAGAATCGGGGTCACTAATCACCTCTCTTCTCCCCTGTTTCCCAGACCACTCTGTCCCTGTTTGACGTGCTCTGTGGGTTCCCTTGGTCCAATTCGGCACTTACTCCTTCGTCCTTGTTCTCCAGCTGGAGGAAGCAGTGTCCCTGAACCCCTCTCTTGGTGCTCATCGCCTCCCTCACCTCTCCTCCACTGTCACATTCAGCCTTTCCCATCTTCCTGCTCTGACTTCCCCATCATCAAGGTGGAGAATGTGTGCATTCTCTTTAACTGCAGTTGGTCCTTCTCAGTTCCGGCTGTTGGCTCTCTTAAGGTTGACAGGTGATCATCTGTTTCCATCATTATGGTCGTGCTGTTCGTTGCAGAGTCAAATAGTACACTGTGAATACATTCCCATCTCTGTATAGCCGCTTTTCCCTGGAGGTTTTTTCCTCCCCCCTGTATCGTATCTTCAGCGATTTCCCTGCCAGGTTCTTCGCCATGACAGTTGTTTTATTGAGACACTTTTCCTGTCGCACATTTCGGGCTCTTCCATCTCAGACAGTTACGTGTTGGTGTCCTGAGATTCAGAGTGGCCCGCTGAATCTCACCTGTGGCTCCTCCCTCAGTCCTTTTCACCACACACACCTCCATCGCCCTCTCTTTTCTGATCTGTCATCAGCCTTGGCAGTAGATTTGTGATTATACTTGCCGTAAATAATCTGGGTTCCTTGGGTGGAGCCATCCCACCTAAGTGTGGTGGGGCCGGCACCTTCCGTTTCCCTGGCTGAATTAAGCTCTTGGTAGAGCTAGTGGTTCCGAGAAAAATTTGCTGTCAGAATTCTGGGAGTTGATGGCTTCATGTGGTTGCTTTTCTGTCCTTGTATGCCGTATTTCCACCTGTATTCTCGTGCTGTGTCCAGTGATCCTGTTCATGGTTTTAATATGCATTTTTAAAAGCCTTAGTCTCCTGTGAATGCCTTGAGTTGGAAAATGGTGACATCGACCCAGCAGTCCCCCATGCTAAGACCAGTAGCCTGTTGATGAGCAGGAGAGCGAGCCCGTGGGGTTGGCGGACTCAGCTCTCTGCCAGACTCTGAGGGGGCCTGTGCTATCTCTCCAGTTAGCAACAGGTGCGACAAGCAACCTGCCTCTGCCCCAACCTCCACAGACCACCAGCCGCACCCCAACTACCCAGCCCAGAAGTGTAAGTATGAACCCGCCTCACGGCAGCCAGCGGGGAGCTTTTCCCAGCAGGCGGAGGGCTCGTCTTGTGTGTGTCCGTGTGTGTTTTCTCTGTGGGCGTGTCTTCTCCTGTTCTCCTGAGTGATGGGTCTTGGCTTTGCCTGGTTTCTTCCTCGTTGTGCCTCTGATGGCCATTGGAAACTGCAGTAGGAAACGAGAGAGCCAGGACAGATGGTCTGGCTTCTTTTTTTTTTTTTTTGACCATGCTGTGCAGCTCATGGGATCTTAGTTCCCCAAGCAGGGATTGAACCTGTTACCCTTGGCAGTGAAAGCACCAAGTCCTAACCACTGAACTGCCAGGGAATTCCCCATCTGGCTTCTTGAAGGGGCTCCATCCTTGGTCTTTTCATGATGAGTTCTAGAGTCACAGGCTCTGCAGTGACCAGCTGAACCAGCCAGCACTCCCTGTCCTGTCAGCTCTGCAGTTCCTCAGGTGGCCAGCCTGGCTCTGGGATGCGGCTTCTGTGCTAAGAAAGCTAAGCCCGGCTGCCCAGCTGGACTCGGCCTTCAGCAGAGCTGGGGAGACTCCAGTGTGACTTGACTGCCTTGTAGTCAGAGTTCCCGTGTCGTGATGACCAGCTGCATCACTGACCTTCCAGAGGAACAACAGTGTAGGTGTCACGACTAGGGAAGAACGTGTAAGAAGAGGTGGATTCAAGGACCGTAAGAGAGCTGGACCCCGACCCCAGCTCTGCCCACCACAGTAGTGCCCCCTTTGGGTCACAGATGCAAGTGACGAGGAAGCATTCCCTCCTGAGTGAATCCAGGGCTTGGGAGATCCATATCACTGTCTTTGCTGCTTCTCTTCCAGAACCAGAGCTCAGGACCGCACACATGCCTCTATCACCCGGCGGTGATACGAGCGGTCACCCTTCTAGGCGGTGATCCGGTCCCTTGCTCCCTCACTCCGATTCTGTCTTTAAGCTTGACAGCCGACTTCTTTCGATCAAATATTTTCATCCCACCTCAAGAAGTTAAAAAAAGTGTTGTCCCAACCTGTCTGAACTTGGTAAATGATCTAGGATATGATGGGATCTCAGTGATGTGCTGGTGGGTCTCTCAGAGTCGACCATCCCGCTGAGCCTGCAGGCTGGACTGTCTCCCAGCTGGACAGACACCTCCTTTGGCTCTTCCTTCAGAGTCCTCACGTCTTACTCATCCTCGATGTAGCTCCTTACAACGCACATGTCCTTGAAGCTCCCTTAGGTCTCACTCTGGTTCTTGCATCCTTCAGTTGACCCTTAAGCTTGTCCTTACTGGGAGCCAGGTGGGCTTAACTATTAAGCCCAGGTGGGCTTAACCATTCTGGTCCTCACTCCTTTTCCTTTGGCTGGTTTAGGTGTAAGTCTGTTTTTTCAAGTTGCCTGTACAATGATTAAAGAAACCCCATTAACAGAAGTGAGTAGACTGAACGCCAAATTTCAGTGCCTTTTTTAGTGGCCAAGGTCCGACGCAGCGAGGACATGGGTACTTGGTGTCTGCTCATGCAGCAAGGGTGCCTGGTCCCAAGTGGCACACAACAAACATCTTCCTCAATAATTTAGTACCTTTTCCCCACTTGTCTTTATTTTCTCTGAGCATGATGCCCTCCTGTTTTTCCAACCAGCTCTTGTTAAATCCTTACAGACCCCCACCAAATGCAGGGCAGTAAATGGTGGCAGGATTTTGCCCCTGTGTGTTGTGGGGAGTCGGGAGGGGAAGGTGGCTTCCTGGGGGACCAGGTGCAGATCACGTAGAAGGGGATGGTTGCCCTTGGCCAGGGGTGGGCAGGGATGCTAAAGCTCCGTTTCCCCTTGGCTTCCCCCCTCCCCAGACCATTCCCGGAGCAGTAAGTCCAGTTGCTGGAGCGGCAGCGAGGAGAAGCGAGGATCGGCCCGCTCCGAGCACAACGCCGGTACCAGTTCGAAGAGCCTCATCCCGAAAGAGTCCCGCCTGGACACCTTCTGGGACTAGGGACACGCTGGGACACAGGCCGCCCGCCCCATGGAGGGAAACAACCCAGACGCCAGGGAAACCGGAAACCGCAAAGAAACGTGAGACCGGAAGACCGCCACCCTCAGCCTGGAGGATGCCAGCCATTCAGACTCGGCCTCTGCACCCGGCACAGAGGGCCGCCCACACTACGTCACGTCCGGCGATAGCCTTGACTAAGGACTGTTCCACCCACGTGAAACCTTTGCTTTAGATGTAAATAATGTACAATTTGTGGATGTCATCGAGCCTAGAGTACCTTCCCCTTTTTATATTTGTATTGACTTTAACTTATAAAAAGAGAGAGGAGAAAAAACAATAAAAAACAGAAAACACACCCAACAACAAAAAGAAGGTTTGGATGCTGGAGAAAGGATGGTCATCCAGCCCGTCTGTCACAGGGTGCGGAGAGGGCGCGGGGCTCGCTTTGGGGCGCACAGCTCCTCCTCCTCTGATGCCCCGTGAGCTGTTTGCATTCGTATGTCAGTGCGCGGCACATTGGGATCAGGAATTTCCAGCACAGAATTCGGTGCTGCTGCGGACACATCCCATGCACCCATTGGCCCCTTTCAAATACTACGTTGTCATGTTACAAAAGGCAAGCTCTCTGGACCAGAAGGACACAGGGAGGAGCTCGTTAATTGTATGTGATTTCCACGATGACTCTACTCCTATAAAAGGGAAAAAAGACAAAAAAAACCACACCCACATCCTTGTTTACAGAAGATTAACTAGAAACAAGCCCCGCTCAGCTCAGTTTGCAGAAGAGAGGACCGTAGAAAGCGTTCGAGTCAGAAGCTCCGAAACAGAGAGTTTTTCTTTGCTTTGTGTTTCCTTTAAAGACACTCACACCCGCTCGGTAAGAGATGGCTGTGCTTCACGGAAGTGAGAGGTCAAAGGCGAGACGCACGCGGAGAGGACATTTGCGTCTGAGATGAAGCATGTATGTAATATTTATGCGATGGCATTTTACGTTCTTACGTCAGCATGAAACAAAGGCAGTTTGAGGGGAAGCAGGAGGCCGCCGTGCTGTCGGTTACACTACGTATGCTGTAGAACCATTTTGTATGTCGTGTAAAACAAGAAGCATTGAACAAAGCGAAAAGGCGATGTATGTATATGAGAAAAATTAATTGTACGATATCATTCCAGTACATTCTGTTGTACATCTTAGTCTCGTTCCCTTTCTCTTCATTGTTGATAAGAGGATGCGAACTGTACAGTTTCCAGCTAGTTACCCATATTAGAAAAGAAATAAAAAAGAGAGTCCTAGAAGAAAACAGGAAAGAACATTTGTCGATTGCAGTTGTCAAAAAAAAAAACAACAAAAAAAAACCTAGCCTAGCTGGCCTTATTTGTGAAGCATAATTGCTTTTAGCATATGGAAGTATTTTTTCACATTTTCTTTGTATAAAATTTGTATTAAACTTAAATATCTTTTTTGATGATGGTGTTTCTTTGTGACTGAGCCAATGGACTCACGCGGTATGCTCTCTTGGGTTCCCCCCACCCCTTAAGTTTTTCAGATTCTTCACCCTTTTTTTAATTAAACTGTTTTGGAAAAATGCCTTGGTCGTCCTCGAATTTGCGGTTTTCCCTTTGGTTGGGATGGCCATGTCAGGTTTGGACCAAACACAGAGACAGGGCCACACAAGGTCAGGAGCCCCTCTCTCCACATTATAAATCACGGCCCCCACTGGGAGCTTTCCTGGGAAGTCCAGTTCTTGGGGATTTACTGACAGAGATGGAGACAGAAGGGAAATCCTGGGTCAGTCTTGGAAGAACACTGGGAGGGAGTGAAGTTGTGTTTCTGTGGCCGGGATGGCAGCCTCCGCTATAAGCAGCTCTGTGGGCAACGTGTGACCTTGACTGCCCAGGCACACCCTGGTCATTTCGTCTTCATGCATCATGTAATTATTTTGGTTTTGTTTTTTTCAGTCACTTAAACATGTGAACACGCCTCAGCTCATGGCTGGACAAGAGCAGGGCATGGTTTGGCCCCTCAGGCCATCCCTGGCCGGTGCTGTGAAAGGAACCGAATGGTACTGGTTTAGAGAGGACCGTACAAGAGCGTCTTTGTTCTTCTTCGTGGGTGTGGGAGCCTGTCACGTGGAAGGTGACAGTGTGTGTCACAGCCCCAGTTGACGGATATTCAGGCGTGGCTGGCATACCTGCCTCGTGTGCAGGTCATGAGCCAGCTGAGGGGCCTGTGGGAGTCATCCCAGCTTACATCCAGGGCTCAGTGAGGGGCCAGGGAAGAGGGGGAGGACTTGGAGGCTCCAGACAGGGCAGTGGGGCCTTCTCCCTCTGACTTCAGTCTGAGTGGAGTGTTCTCAGGGCTCAGTTGCTGTGAGTCTAGGAATGAGGAGAGGAAGAACCCCATGCTGTCTGCCGTGGTTCTTGCCCGTCTCTGAGCGATGACCGGGCGCAGGGCAGGATGGGTCCCCCTCCCCACCCCACCCTGCCCAGCTGGCCTGGTGGGTCTCGTTCAGTTCAGTCGCTCAGTCGTGTCCGACTCTTTGCGACCCCATGGACTGCAGCATGCCAGGCCTCCCCGTTCATCACCAACTCCCGGAGTTTACCCAAACTCATGTCCGTCGAGTCGGTGATGCCATCCAACCATCTCACCCTCTGTTGTCCCCTTCTCCTCCTGCCTTCAATCTTTCCTAGCATCAGGGTCTTTCCCAGTGAGTCAGTTCTTCGCATCAGGTGGCCAAAGTATTGGGGTTTCATGAACACCCAGGACTGATCTCCTTTAGGATGGACTGGTTGAATCTCCTTGCAGTCCAAGGAACTCTCAAGAATCATCTCCAAAACCACAGTTTAAAAGCATCGATTCTTCGGCACTCAGCTTGCTTTATAGTCCAACTCTCACATCCATACATGACTACTGGAAAAACCATAGCCTTGACTAGACTGATCTTTGTTGACAAAGTGCCCTTTAATGCAGCCAGGTACTATCGCCACCTCGTGGCCTCCCTGGAGAACTGCAGCCCCTAGAGCTGGCGCTTGACCCAGGCGGGACCGGTGGAGGTTCACTCGGGCAACAGCTGTGTGCTGAGCACCTGTGTGAGCCAAGCACTGAGGACCCAGCCTCTGCCTTCATCCATCTGACATTCTCACTGGGAAGCAGTCAGATACGTATATGACAATCCTAGGGGGGACACGAAATAAGCAGGATACGGAAGGGAGGTAAATGGTGTGACTGGGGACGGCCTTTTGGAGAGCTGGCCTCTGAACTGAAACCTGAAGATGGTGGGGACTGAGTGTGATGTGTAGAGCGGTGACTTCTTAATGCTGCTGAACGTTAGACGCACCTGTTAGAACAACACACCAATAAATGTCCAGGTGCCGCCCTCCTTCCCAAGGTAATGACATCTGACTTTCCGAGGTGGGGCTTGGGCCTCCATAAAGCTCTTCAGGTGATCCTGATGGGCAGCTCGATCTCAGAGCCTGTAGCCTGGTTGGAAGAACATCCCAGGCAGAAGGGAGAGCAAATGAAAAAGACCCGAGGGGGCGTCTGGATCTTCTAAGAAGAGGAGGAAGGCGAGTGAGGCCAGAATGAGGGATTCAGCGCTGGAGGTTGATGAGGTCAGAGAAAGAAGAGAGGTCGGCGGGCGCGGGGTTGAATTAGGATCAGAAGGAAGTGGGAAGCCAGGGTGGTTGGTATTTTAAAAAGCTTTACTGACATAGCATTTAAAGTGTATAACTGCTAATGGGTATTTCACTTTATTATTATTTTAATGGGGTAAAAGAGATGTAACAAAATTTGTCCTCTTAACCATTTTTTTAAAGTGTATGATTCAGTGACATTAGTCAAGGTTGGGTTTTAAACATGTAAATGTTTTCTAAACTTCAGCGTTCACAGACCATCTTCATCTTGGACTCCCTCAGGACAGCGCCTTTATGATTACTTATTTTCTTTAATCCAGCAAAACAAAGGCCACTCACATTCCCTCCAGCATCACTGGTGCGGGTGCGTCCCGCACCCTGAGCTGTGTGCTGAGAGATTGCTCCGTACGGGAATCTTTTGGTCTCCATGATAACCCCCTGAGGCCGGCACTAATCCCAGTCCGTTCTCCAGATGAGGAAAGTGGTCTGCTCAAGGTCACAAAACAGGTCAGTCAGCGCCAGAGCCGGGATTCAAATCAGTCTGCCTGACTCACGACCCAGGTCTGTGACCGCCTCCGATGACACGGGGCCAGAGTCTGTGGCACTGTGTAAGTGTACAAAAATGCCTCTGACTCCACTGCCCCCGGGAGTGGTCATCGTTTCCCTCTGTCTAGGCTGGGAAACAGACTTGGCAGTTAAATGAAGTTAGAGGAGCGTCAGGTTTTTACTTGAAAACAGTAGAATCCATTATAGGTTAAGTCTGAGCAGGAAAGGAACTTACAAAGGATATTAAGTGACTCAGATCTCTGGGAGGGAGGACTGGAGAGACAGCCATGAGCAACATACAGATTATATTGCAGGAGCTTCCTGTCACGCCCACTGGTCCACTCACAGCAGCTGTCACTAGAAACACTAGTCAGGTCTCTTCCACTTCCTCTAGATGGAACTCTACGCAGCAGAATCCGCCTGCGTTGCTTTCACCTGTAGGTGTATCCATTGGCTAAGCCTACGTTCCACATGGCTGTAGCTAACTGAGGCCCAAGTACCATCTGCATGTATTTGATTGGCTGAGCCTGGGTACCATCTGGGTGTATCTGATTGGTTGAGCCTACGTCACATGCTTACATTCTGACTGCAGGGGAGGCTGGGAAAGTGAGATTCAGGCTATTTCTAGTGCAGATTTGTAAGATGGGAAATTAAAGCATTGACCAAAAATGTCTACCCACTGCAGACTTGTCCAAAGTCTCTCTATCAGTCAGGTCAGTTTACCTCAGCAGAAGTCACCCTACTAATTGAAGCAGAAGGGTTTACTGAGCCACTGGTCTGTGCTCCGCTGTGTTTATCTGGCTAGGCTGGGACTGTATTTCCCAGAATCCCTTTCTTTGGTTCCCAGGTAGAAATTGACCAAAAGTAACTTGGGAGAGAGTTTGAAGGTGGACGGGGAGCAGCAGTCTGTCCTCTTACAAGGTCGCTGCAGTTTGATGTGGTGACAAATAGCCGCAGACCTGCCTGCAGGCTCTGGCATGTCCTTGCTGTCCTCTGGGCTGTGTCCATGTCTTCCTCCTGACTCCTGGGCATCAGCACCTGGCTGTCACCAGCCGCTTGGCTGCAGAGGCAATGGTTCCCGATCCATTTCTCTACTGTTGGCCCTCGGCAGCCTCACTTGGTGACTAGATGGACCCCATGGCCTCTCAGTTTGCCTGGTTGGTGGCTCCACAAGTCCCTGTTCAGACCTCACTTCTCAACCTCCTCCCACATGCTGACATATAAGGCTTATTAATAATTCTCATAATAAATTGTACGTGCATGTGTGCATGCTAAGTTGCTTCAGTCGTGTCTGACTCCGTGTGACCCGGTGGACTGTACCCCGTCATGCTTCCTTTGTCCATAGGATTCTCCAGGCAAGAATACTGGAGTGGGTTGCCATGCCCTCCTGCAGGGGATCTTCTCCACTCCAGGCTCGAACTCGCATCTTTTGCATCTCCTGCATCGGCAGGCAGGTTCTTTATACCCCAGCCACATGGGCTGGATCTAGCTGCTTCCCTGATGGGGTGTGGCTGTTGTTCAGTCGCTAAGTCTTGCCAATTCTTTGCAATCCAGTGGACTGCAGCATGTCAGTCCTCTGTCCTCCGCTGTCTCCCTGAGTTTGCTCAAATTTCCTAGGGTATGACTGATAACATCATGAGTATTTACAGAATCTCAGAAGGGCTGAGGGAGCCAGGCCCCAGGATCAGGAGGCCCTGCTCACCTGCAGGCCAGTCTCCTGTGCTCAGCCATTTTCCCTTTCTCAGCACACGCACAGGTGTCTTGTGGACACGGCTGATGGGTGAGCCCTTAGAGGCTTCAGATCCCTGGCTGCAAGGGAGTCTGGGAGATGAAATTTTCTGCTCTCCAGCCTCTTCAGTTCAGGAAGGTAAGCAGCGAGAAGCACGCTCGGACGTTGAGAAAGCCAGTTCTCACCCAGAGGTGTGCCTGGGGATTGACTCTCTGCTGTTGCCTTCTGGCCCAGGGCTTTCTTTTCAGGCCATGATGTTAATGGGAAACCATCACCTCCCTGGCCTGCAGATAATCCAAGGCCAGGCTAACTGGTCACCAGATGGCTTGTTAACATGATTGAGTACTGACCTCGGCTCACCTTGACGAAATGAAGGAGGAGAAGGGAACTTCATTTATCCTGCGTTTTTCACATTCCCGGTCACTTATGTACACGGTGCCTTTTGCAGCTGATGACACAACGGGGCCCAGAGAGACGGAGGAAACTGCCTGAGGTCACACAGCTAGTTACGGCAGAAGCCAGACTCAAGCCGTCCTGTTGACCAAAGAGTGCCTGCTCTCACCGTTACTGCGTATTTGTTAGGAGAAGCTTTTGCATAAAAGCCATTCATTCTTAATTAGGCACTTTTTCTTGGCTGAGCAGTTTTGGGTGCTGGGGACACAGTGGTGGGCAAACCAGGCGAAGGTAGATAAAGGTAGTGTTAGGATGGGGGTTGCAAATTCTCAACGAGTCAGGGAATAGAGACAGGTGAAAGAGATTTGGGGTTAAGTTGATATTGATGTGTTTTCTTTGTATTTAAACATGTGAGAAAAGATTTGTGCTTTTTTTTTGAAACGTAGGTCCCTTGGTTTAGTTTTTGTTTTTTCTTTTTTGAAAAAATTTATTTATTTTGGACTGTGCTGGGTCTTCATTCCTGTGAGAGAGCTTTCTCTAGTTGCGGTGCATGGGCCTCTCTTTGGTGGCTTCCCTTTTTCCAGAACATGGGCTCTAGAATGTGGGGTCAATGGTTTTCATGGGCTTACTTGTCCCACGGCATGTGGGATCTTCCCAGACCAGTGGTCGAACCTGTGTCCCCTACATTGGCAGACAGATTCTTAACCACTGGACCACGAGGGAAGTCCTGATTTTCCTTTTGTGATAGAAAAATATTTCTCCATTCTGAAAAAAACATAGACTCCAGCAATTGATGGTTTGTCTCAGTGTCGGGGACACAAAACGGCAGTGATTGCTGTTGTTTAGTTGCTAAGTCATGTCTGACTCTCTGAGGCCCCATGGACTGTAACCCACCAGGCTCCTCTCTCCATGGCACGGCGGGGACTGGGGTAAACCAGTGAACCTGGAGAGCAGCTCAAAGTGGCGGCTCTGGTGTGGCTCCTGCTGATCCTGTGCATACGTAGGTCCCCGTGTTGCCAGACTGCCCACTTTTTTTAGTGGGAAGTTGAAGATTCATATTTTGAGTTATGTCTTCCAAGTTATCTATAGTTGTACCAAATTTTGCAAACATTGTGAAAATCAGTCAAACTTCTCTGTTTGGGAAGACGGGTCAGATCTGGCCAGTGTGCATCTTGTGTGGAAGAGCCTTAATTTAGGCGTCAGAGATACTGGGTTGGAGTCTGGGCTCTGTAACCTTCCAGTGGGTGGGGTCACAGGCAAGCCACGACACTCTCTGGGCCTCAGTTTCCCCTTCTGTAAAATGGGACTCCTGAGAACAACATGGTCTGCCGAGCCTTTTACTGAACCAGTATTTTCTAAACGGTGGGTCATGGAGTCGATTTAGTGGATTGTGGCCTGCATCTTTTAAATAGAAACCAGGACAGGATGGAAAATAACAGGATGGATCATAGTATTATAGGTCAGCATTGCTTTGTGGAACATATTTTAGTTTTAGACACACAATATGCACACACATATATCTACGTTAGACTGGCTCTTGATGTATATAACATGCATTTCTCATGTGCAGTGACCGAAAAGGAGGCTTTCAAATAAAAAATGTTCATGTCTGAATGTATTCAGTGCTGGCAACATTTCTGTGAGGTGGGTTTTCTCATCAACCCCATTTTACAGGTGAGAAAGCTGAGGTTCAGAGAGTGACGTTTCCACAAACAGGAAAAGGAAGAGCTGGGATTTGACCCCAGGCCACATCTTAACCACGTGCAATCTGTCCTCTCCAGACATCACCTGTGTGACTGCAATGAAAGGAGCTAGTGCAGGTCAAGGGCTTAGCCGGGTGCCTGGGGCAGAGCAGGTGTTTAATAAACGCAGAAGCCAGGCTTGTGTGCAGCGCCTCATTCAGAAACGCCAGGTGGTGTGCAGGGACCCAAGGGCTACAGGAGACAGGAGGGCTGGGCTTCTGTGGTCCCAGTACCCGTGCGGTGGGGACGGAGCTACAGGGGCAAAGAGACACCCTCTCCCCTGCAGCCTGAGTTCCCCAAATACTCATTTTTGGCCAAATACTTGACGGTTGAATTTTAAAATCAGTATTTGGCTGGAGCTGGCGTATCCATCATCCTTGAATGAACTTCTGCATATTTTGCTATATTGAATTTATGGATTAAAAAAAAAACCCCAACATTTTGGTAAACAATTTAAACTATCATGACGATGGTATTATTAAGCATTAGGGCAGTTAACTTTTAAAACCGGGCTGAGTGTAGGAAGAAGTGCTTCCAGGGCAGTGGTTACTGATGGCTCGAGGCCACCATGCTGCTCTCTGCTAGAATCCCCATTGTGACCACAGCAGGTCAATTAATCCTTAACTCTTGGGCCTGAACACATCCTTGAAGGTGCTGCAGTTTCAGGGAAGCACTCCCCGAAGCAAGGGCGCAGCCTAAGAAAGTGCTTCTGGAATCCTTGCAGTGCTATTTCCAGGCCTAACTTTGGGTGGCACCTGCGGGCAGTTGGGGCCAATGGCGGGCTCGCACTGCCCTCTGGTGGTCACTGGCGAGCACAGCGTAGCGGGTGCTGAGCCGGCAGCATCGCTGGGGCTGCGGGCGCTGGGGGAGAACCGCAGAGCGCGCTCAACCCAGATTTTCCCTTATCCAGAATGGACTGTCTATGCATCCGGACGACATGTGAGTAAAGAAACAAGGCTGCATTCTGTATGGGTCCATTTATAGGAGCTTGGAGATCTGGGGTGACAGAAATCAGGAGAGAGGTGGAAGGCCGGGGAGAGGCTGGGAAGGACCACGAGGGGCCCTTTAGGGGACCTGGAGACGTCGTCCCTCCTCATCTGCGTCGGGGACCATGGTTTCCAGCGGGAAGAATGGAGGCAGGGTGTCTGGGCAAAAACAGCTGGTCGTGGACTTTCTCTTGACCTTGAGGGTATTTTCTCCCTTTGTAACCTACACCCAGCTTACTGCACCAAGCTCAAGTGTGCATCGTGACATTTTCTTACACATGGTTATACTTGGGTACCCATCCCCCAGATCAGGATATTTTTTTAAAAATAGAAGTCAGATCATGCCCCTCTCCTGCTTTAAACTTTCTGGCGTCTTCTCACTGGATTTGGAGTAAGATCCAAACTCCAACGAAATAAAAAGTCCCACAGCCAATATGTATCAGTCCACTGCTGATGGATATCCGGTTGGTTTTCATTCTTTGCTATTACAGATGGTATTGTAGAAAATAACTCTATACAGAATATGCATGCTTACGTAAATATATCTGTAGATAGAGTCTCAGAAGTGGAATTACTGAGTCAAACTTACAAATTGGATAAATATGGCCAACTTTCCCTCCTTAGGTGTACCAATTTCAGCTTCCATAAGCAATGCACGAAGCCCCACAGCTCCACCAGCTCTGTGAGTCATAAAACTTTTGAATTTCTGTCAATCTGATGTGAAAAATGGTATCTCAAAATATCTGCATTTCTCTTATTATGAGTGAACTTGAGCATCTTTGTATAAGTTTAAGAACCAGTTGTACTTAAAAAAAATACAAAAATGTCTGTTCATGGCCTCTGACCATTTTTTACTTGGGTTGTTGGCCTACTGTTTATTTCTAGGAGCTTTTTATGTATTAAGGGGGATTAACACTTGCTGTTGTCTGCGATTTGAATTTCAATTTGACTTTTGTCTCGTGTTTTTATTTTTATAGTATATTTGTGGCTGTGCTGGGTCTTCTTCCTGCGAGGGCCTTTCTCTCACTGGGGAGAGCGGGGGCTGCTCTTTGGCTGTGGTGCACAGGCTTCTCACTGCCGTGGCTTTTCTTGTTGTGGAGAACAGGCTGTAGGGCAAGTGGGCTTCAGTATTTGGGGCTCCCGGGCTCTAGAGCACAGGCTCAGTAAGCTGTAGTGCACGGGTCTAGTTGCCCCTCGGCATGTAGAAACTTCCCAGACCAGGGATCGAACCAGCATTTCCTACATTGGCAGGCAGATTCTTTACCACTGAGCCACCAGGGAAGCCAGTTTTTCAGTAAGTTTTTTAAGGTGGTCAAATTTCTCAATTTGTTTTTGCAAGCACAATGTCTTATTCAAATATGTGTCTGTTGTACCTGGGACACTGCCAATGCATTGTAGATACTCGATTAATATCTGATGGAAAAATGTCCACTCCACTCGAATGACTGATTTTCTGAGTAGACATCTGAGCCCATGTGATATAATACTGCTACTACTACTATTTATTACGTGCTGTATATGTTGAGATGCTTTTGGCTGCAAATAACTAAGGAAGAACGAACTCGAAATATTTCAACCATCAGGACACTTTAATCTCACATAATAAATTTAACCTATCTTTCCTAAGCAATTATCCTTCTAAGAATTAACCAATGCTCAATCAATAGAAATCTTTGTTGAATCACTCCTGCCGCATCTTTTACCCCAAGCATGTGAATTATTGTCCACAAATGAAGCCAAGTTAGAGGAAACAAGAGTCCAGGGGTAGAGACAAAGAGACTGAATTTAAAAGAATTTAAAGACACTTGTTGAATTCTGCATTTGGGGTGGTGATGGGGTCTGAGATCATACATTCCTGAACTTTTCAGTCAAGCAGGCCAAAGACATCTTTTTTTAAAAAAGCCACTTTGATGGTATTTATGCATTTGCAACTGAAAAATCCCCATGTTAGCTCTCTAATTTCTAAATCCCTTGTGAAACAAATACCTTCAGCCCTGGAGGCTGACCTGAAGACTTCTTTGATTCTCTGTCCTTCTGCTGAGCTGGCCAGGAAGTGCTGGTGTTATGCTCAGACTTCCAGGCCAAGGGCTTTTGTTTGGGAGTACTGCACAGTCCAGTTACTCTACTTCTAAGAGTGTCCCAGAGGGCTGCAAGATACTTTTGGATAAACAGTGAAGGCAAGCAGCCTGGGACTACTGAATCTTAGCTACCCATCCATCCGTCCATCCATTTATCCATCTATCTGCCTATCATCAACCATCCGTCCATCCATTTATCCATCCATCTGCCCACCATCCATCCATCCGTCCATCGTCCATCCATCTGCCTATCATCCACCATCCATCCATCCATCCATCATCCAGCATTCATTAATTGCCATCTCTTACAGAATGAGAGAGATACTGTCTTTACCCACTGAGAGCTCCGAGTCATCTAGAATTCAGAAGGAAACACTTTCCGACTGTGGCCCGTCAGCACCAGCCTTCGGCAGTCAGTCATCACAACAGAGAAGTAGTTGACCACCTAGGCAGTGTCCCTTAATTTCAGGATTAAGGGACAGGTCTGTTTCACCCCAAACCTCTTTCTGTGTGGACAGCTGAGAGTCTACTATTCGTGCCGCTAACGGAAGTCTTTTAAAATAAAATTTATTTTTTATAAGTAAATTTACTCGTTGTTAAACTCTAAACAGAATTTTTCTTGACAGCAGTTTTTTTCTTCTTTTAGTATTTGGAGGTAGGACTACTTTATTTTTTTCAAATACTGAAGTATAGTTGATTTACAGTGCTGTGCCAATCTCTGCAAATCAGCAAAGTGCCTCAGTTATACACATATACACATTCGTTTCCATTATGGTTTATCGCAGCAGGATACTGAATATTGTCCCCTGTGCTGTACATTAGGATCTTGTTGTTTATCCACTCTAACTGTAGTAGTTTGCATCTACCAACCCCAGATTCCCAGCCCGCCCCTCTCCCCTCCACCCTTGGCAACCACAACTCTGTTCTCTATCTGACAGCAGGTTGTGATGGTGGCTGCAAGGGAAGGGTGGATAGCATGTGATTACAAGTGGGTATCTAAGCAGCCAGGGTGTCAAGGGGAAAACAGGGCGGATTCAGGAGTGTTCACATCACTGGTTCCCTGGGTGGCTCTGCTCCAGTCTCTCTCTCTTCTCCAGCCAGAAGTCAATTCATCCAGTACAACTCCTCCACTCATTGAAAGAAACCTACGTTGGCAGATTACAGTGAGGTTGACCCATATTTTCAGCAGCTAACTCTGGGGATTCTCTACCTCCATTTAACCACCTGTCCATCTAACCATTATACCATTCTTGCAATCACGTATCCAACTATCACAGTATTACTATCAGTCACCCGTCAACCATTAGTCATTCTATCCAATTACTCATTCAAATACCCATCCATCCATTTAGCCACTCGTTCACCTACTTAACCCTCTATCCATCTTTCCATCTCACTGTGCAACCGTTCATTCATCCAGACAAGCATCCACCCATCCACCTCACCATCTCACCATTTGGTCATCAATTCAGGTATCTATCCAATCATCCAACCACTCATAGTCTATATAAGTGTCTATCTAGTCATCCCAAGTGTTATCCACCCATTTGTTCATCCATTCTCCAATCACATAACCAGCCACCTACCCACCCAACTATTTAAACATCTATTTATCCATTTTTACAAATATTCCATTCACCCAGCCAATTACCTTACTATGATTTCAATTATACTTCCATCCTTCTTTCTACCTCGTTTATAGTTCAGTTCAGTCGCTCAGTTGTATCCGACTCTTTGCAACCCCATGGACTGCAGCATGCCAGGCTTCCCTGTCCATCACCAACTCCCGGAGCTTGCTCAAACTCATGTCCATTGAGTCAGTGATGCCATCCAACCATCTCATCTCTGTCATCCCTGTCTCCTCCTACCTTCTATCTTTCCCAGCATCAGGGTCTTTTCCAATGAGTCAGTCCTTTGCATCAGGTGGCCAAAGTATTAGAGTTTCAGCTTCACCATCAGTCCTTCCAGTGAACACTCAGGACTGATATCCTTTAGGATGGACTGGTTGCAGTCCATGGGACTCTCAAGAGTCTTCTCCAACATCACAGTTCAAAGGCGTCAATTCTTTGGTGCTCAGCTTTCTTTATGGTCCAACTCTCACATCCATACATGACCACTGGGAAAACCACAGCTTTGATTAGGTGGACCTTTGGTGGCAAAGTAATGTCTCTGCTTTTTAATATGCTGTGTCGGTTTTTCATAGGAACCTCATCTATAATGGGATTCCAATTTGTGTTAGCATCCACTCTGTGGATTGATTCCAAGAATATCATTCCATGCTTGATTTTGGGGGAAACAGAGATGAAACAAACAGCACCTGCCCCCAGGGAGCTCAGCGCCTAGCGAGGAGTCTACTCACTGTTGGTAATGGCTTCCTATGTATCAGATTCTAGCTCTGCGACTCCAATCATCAGGTCGTTTTCCCATCTCCGCTGACATGGATGCCAGTCAATTGAAGACCCTGGATTTCACCAACATGAATAGAGGGAGGAGCTTATACTTAGGCTTAGCATCCAATCAAATGGGTCCAGGCTCTGCTGGGAACTCTGTGGGCAGCATGATGTCCTTGGAACTCCTCTGATGTCCCTTCCTGTTTCCTACACTGAATCCTCAGTTCATCCCCCTGGAAAACAAACTCCTACCATTGGCATGGAGATTAGTTCTACTTCCATGCTGCTGCTGCTTAAGTCGCTTCAGTCGTGTCTGACTCTGTGCGACCCCATAAGATGGCAGCTCACCAGGCTCCCCCGTCCCTGGGATTCTCCAGGAAAGAACACTGGAGTAGGTTGCCATTTCCTTCTCCAATGCATGAAAGTGAAAAGTGAAAGTGAATGAAAAGTGAAAGTGAGGTCGCTCAGTCATGTCTGACTGCTCGAGACCCCATGGACTGCAGCCTACCAGGCTCCTCCGTCTATGGGACTTTCCAGGCAAGAGTACTGGAGTGGGTTGCCATTGCCTTCTCCATAGCACCCCCCAAATTCTTTTAGCAGTAGCTCACTGATTCCTCCTCTGGGGAACCAACTCTCTCCAACTTTCTGCTCATGAGATTGAACCCTAAATCCAGCTCCATGGGTAGCTCATGACTCAGGTTTGGCCAATGAGACACAATCCTGGGGCTCTTGTTGGAACCTCAAGGCAGAAGCAGCTCTTTCTACTGGTGTGGTTTTGCTGAAAGATTCTTGGAGCCATTTTTGCCACAACAGGGAAGAGCCTGCCTGAGAAGTAAAACCACCCAGGAGAAAGTCACTCGACCACCAGGACCCATGCTTGGTTTGGGGGGAAACGTGAAACAAATGGCACCTGCCCCCAGGGAGCTCAGCGCCTATCTCACTGTCGGTGATGGCTTTCTATGTATCAGATTCTAGCTCTGAGACTCCATCATCAGGTCGTTTCCCCATCTCCACTATAGGATCCAGCTATGCCTGAAGACATATATGGACTAAAGTTCCTGGAGATGCTTTGTTTTTTGGCTTAAGCTGATTTGAGTTGGATTTTATACTTCTGCAGTGAAAGAGGAAAAGACCAACATATTCAGAAGCCGCAAAGGTGGTCATCAAGTAGTGACACCCTACCCCACTTCAAAATGTAAACGTGGTTTTATTTAATGCCTCTTTCCGTCGCAAAATACCACCTCCTCCCCAGGGTCCCCTCTTCCCAGAAAACAAGATGGCAGCGTAAGGCACGCGCACTGTCCGCATGATGTCAGGTTAGGTTCTTAAACACAAAATAAGCCAGTCTTCCCCACAGCCCCGAATCGTCTCCTTCACTAGTCCCCCCAAAGCACAACTCGGAGCAGAGAGGCTTCGATTAGAACTGTGCACCACCAAACATTGCCAGCTGAGAAAACAAAAAAACCAACAGCTAAGAAAACCATCAACACAGGTACAAGAGCATAATAGCGGAGTAATGAGATTAGTCCATAAATTAAAGTGGGAAAAAAAAAAAAAAAGCCTGTTCCCTTCTCATCACCAGCCCTCCCCCGAATCAGCAATTCCTTGCTTTTGTTCTGTGAGTCTTGCAGAAAAGTCTGGACTCTGAGCCAGCCCTCTTCCCCAAAGTTAAATATTCCAAAGCCACTGCTGGGTGCTCTGTTTCTCAGGACCCGCGATGGGACTGAAAGGACAGCTTCTGAGATGGTCACTGGACACCTCTTGGCTTGCAGGGACCCTGCCCGGTGTCCAGCATCTGGCGGGGGTGGCAGGGAAAGCCAGGGGCCTGGGCTGGTGGGCTGCATCTCTGACGGCAGGTGGCGAGGCCGCGGGTGCTGCTATAAATACTCCAGCTCCAGGGCGTGCCTCAGCGCCTCCAGGTCTGCGTGGCAGGATATCCTCCAGAAAGGCATGTTGTGCTGGAACACAGAACCGCAGACTCATGGTTACGGCTCTGCTGGCACCTCCTGCAGCCCCGCTGGATCCCATGCCTGTGGCGAGAGCCTCAGAAGTCACCAAGTCAACACATCATGGTGGACCCCACCACCCACTGATGTGATCAGTACCCACCGGTCTGGTCATCCTTTCTATTTCTTTGGAGCCTGTTATTTAGTTATTTTTTGGCTTTGCCCAGTGTCCTGGGGAAATCTTTGTTCCCCAACAGCGATCGAACCCGTGTCCCCTGTACTGGGAGTGTGGCGTTTTAATCCCTGGACTACCAGGGGAGTCCCCTTCTGCGCCTGTTCTGATGCCTTATCCTGTACTGTCTGACATGTGGACTGACTGGCTCCTGTCCCCTCCATTGGGACCACTGTGGTCTTGATGTGCTGAAAGTGATGGTCGCTCAGTTGTGTCTGACTCTGTGACTTCACAAACTATAGCCTGTCAGGCTCCTCTGTCCATGGAATTCTCCAGGTAAGAATACTGGAGTGGGTTGCCGTTCCCTTTTCCAGGGGATCTTCACGACCCAGGGATCAAACCTGAGTTTCCTATACTGCAGGCGGATTCTTTACCGTCTGAGCCACCAGGGAAGCGGTGCACAGACATGGCATCAATCACACAGCAGGAAAGCGATTCTGTCTTAAAAATGTGTTCTCAATCATGATATTCCAGACAGAAAGTCTTGGCCAGATGCTACAGTGTCTTCAACCCCTCCCTGACACTCACTAATTTCCGTGTGAACAGACAGGGCTGGTCCCAGAGACTGTTTTTATCTTTTCTTTACAGCAGGCGATGCTTGCTCTCTGTTACTGTCACGCAATGAGGTTTTTCATTTTAAACATAAGCGCGCTGACTGAAAGGGAAACGTGAAGTAGGTAACAGGACAGGCAGCATGCAGATACAGTAGAAGTAATTGGTGTAAAAGAAGTGCTATGTTGACTACGGAAAGAAATCACTCATGTGAAAGGAGAAATCTATGAAACACTTCCATAGTGTGAAGGTTAAATGTTTAAGACTGTCCTTGTCAGAGCTCTGTTCTGCCGTCATTAGCTGGGTGACCTTAAGTGATTTACTCCGCTGCTTGTCTGAAAAATGGGGATAATACTTGCTGTATACCATGTCTATCTTGTTTTACAAATGAGGAGACTGGGGCACACAGAGATTCTGTCTGACTCCAGAGAAAAAACTTGACTGCGTGTTCATCACTAGATGAACTAAAGCTGATGCCTGTCCAACAGCCGTGCTCCTCCTTTCTACTTCCAGAACCCTGAATTTGGCAGCACTGTGCCAGAGACGTAAGTAAGGGGTGAATTATGATTATATAAGTCAGCTATGACAACCCCAACCCTGTTTGTCAGGGATCTGTCCTGTATCCCACTTGACTTGTGAGCCACTGAAGCCAATGAGGAAGTTGGCTGGGGGCATCTGGGAAAGATTTTCCTCAGGGTTAGAGATAACTACCTGAGAACTCTTTTCTCCTTACATTCCCTTTTCATTTGAATGCTGGCATGTTAGTATGTGATGTCGGGAGCTGTGGCAGCTGTTTTGAGATCATGAGGCAACATAGCAGAAATGAAAAAGCCAAAGATGATTAGAAAGGTAGAGCAAAATGATGGAAAGGGATACTTGGTGAGTTTTTGGACCCACTGCAACAACCTAGGGTACACCTACTTCTAATCTTGTTAGGTGAGCAAGTGTTTAAGTCTTCATTACAGCTAAAAGATACTGAGCCTCCTCAAGATGGTCACTGACCTTCAGTTATTTACTGAATGAACAGGGGATGCCTGATGAACATATGTGAATGCCCCAGTTCCGTGGTGGGTGTGCTGCCCTGTGAGGTTTTTTGCCCACAGAGTAGAAACTATACAAGTGTCCTTTTGGTTCCAGGAGCACAATAAACCCTTTCCTGCCTCTGGGGGGTCTGCACTTTTGATAGCTGGGTCAGAGCAGGTGTCTCCAGAGGGGTGACATTTAAGTAGGCTCCAGAGAATGGGAAGGCAGGGGCCATGCAAATGTCGGGGGGAGGTAGTCAAGGCTGAAGACACAGCAAGTGCAAAGGCCCCGAGGAGGGTCTGAGCTTGGAAGGTCACGTTCACTGCTGCCTAGCATGCCTCTTGGCCCACAGTGGGCACTTAATATTCGTGGAATGAAAGAAAAAAGGAAGGGAGGAAGAAGAAGAGGGAAGAAGAGTTTTTCAAAGCTAAGTTCTCAATGGACACATCTTTTTCTCTTTTGCCCAAAGGAAGCAAAAAATGATCCATCGTGGGCAACAGATGCCATCTCTTTAATGCCTTTCAGCCCCCCGCCCCTCCCCTCAGCCTGGCTGAGCCTTTCATTCTCTGCGAAGATGGATGTTGGTGGCTGCCTGACCAATCCAGTCCCTCCTTAAACAATGTAATTTATTTTTCTGGGAGGAAATGAGCAAAGGGGAAGAGATTGTCTCAGCAGCCTCCCTCCCAGGCCTGGTGGCTGCAGAGCCCGGGTGGATTTATCACTTGTGGAGAGGTGGAGACAAATGACCCGCTAAAATGGAGATATTAACAACACTGTCAGCTGAGACAGCCGAAGCCCCCGTCCTGTCGCCGTATTTCACGCTGCTCAGGTGTCCGGCGGCCTGGGCTAATGAGGCCCATCCATCAGGCCAGGAGAGCTGCTGGCGCACAGAGCTGCTCATTAACGTGCTGGGGCTGCTGCTTCAGACACTGGTGGGCATTTTCAGGGGAGCTTGGCGTATGGGGGTGGTGTGCCCTAGTCTTCTTTGGTGGACTCCACTCTCTTCTGACCAGCTTGGGGGTGCGGAACGACAGTGTTTGAAACTCCTAAGTCCGCCTCCTTCCTACCAGGAGTTTGGCACAAAACACGTAGCAGTTTACATGACCAGCTGTGTGACCTTAAGTAAGTTAATTAACCTCTCTGAGTCTCAAACAGGTCCTCTATAAAATGAAGTGGGGTGCTACCCACTTTGTGGGGGGAGGGGCTTGGAGGATTAAATAACATGATGACATCAGTAATAAAGAGTAGTGGGTAACCAACCTGGACAGCATATTAAAAAGCAGAGACATTACCAACAAAGGTCTGTCCAGTCAAAGCTATGGTTTTTCCAGTGGTCATGTATGGATGTGAGAGTTGGACTATAAAGAAAGCTGAGCACTGAAGAATTGATGGTTTTGAACTGTGGTGTTGGAGAAGACTCTTGAGAGTCCCTTGGACTGCAAGAAGATCTAACCAGTCCATCCTAAAGGAGATCAGTCTGAATATTCATTGGAAGGACTGATGCTGAAGCTGAAACTCCAGTGCTTTGTCCAACTGATACGAAGAACTGACTCATTGGAAAGAACCGACTCTTTGCCTGAGGCTGGGAAAGATTGAAGGCAGGAGGGGAAGGGGATGACAGAGGATGAGATGGTTGGATGGCATCACCGACTCAATGGACATGAGTTTGAGTAAACTCCAGGAGTTGGTGATGGACAGGGAGGCCTGGTGTGCTGCAGTCCATGGGGTGGCAAAGAGTCAGACACGACTGAGCAACTGAACTGAACTGAAGGCTGGGATGAGTTACAGCCCCGCCGCCTGCCGTCTGTGATGGAGACTGCTGGCTGGCTCCCTACATTCATTCTCCCCTTCTCTCTCAGAAAATGTTCCTTCCTTGTTTTCTTCCTTTTCTTCGTTTCTTTCCTTGCTAGGCAGGAGTGGCTGAGAATCAAGGCTACATCTTCCAGCTCGCTTTGTGGCAAGGTGTGACTTTCTGACTCAAAAATCCGTCCAATAGGATTTGAGCAGCCGTGATGTCGACCTGTATCTTCTGTGCTCTTAAAGGGCCGGGAAGTCCTCCCCTCCGCCCTCGCCTTGATTTTCCTGGTGGGGGCAATGCAGACGTGGAGGGGAGAGAAGCGGTCTGTGTGGTAAGAGCAGTACTAGGACTGGCAGAGCAACGAGACGGAAGGGGCCTGGGCCCCTGGTGCTGGCCCCGCCCTTTGGGCAGCTAACGGGAGAAAGAGTCGGCTTTCCACTCTTGAAGCTGCCAGCCGGCATCTCTGGCGTCGCAAACTCCGCTGAACAAAACCTGGCCCTGCTGAGGACTACCTTACCCACTCCCTCAGCCTGGATTCAGTGACACTTGCTCCTGTGGACTTTGCCCAAACAAGATACTGGGGTGAGTTTTTGTTATGTGGGCTGACTTTGTTTTTTTTTCTTATTTAAGCTATTGTATTGTGAAGTTGCTCAGTCGTGTGTGACTCTGTGCAGTCCCATGGACGTTAGCTTAGCAGGCTCCTCCGTCCATGGAATTTTCCAGGCAAGAGTACTGGAGTGGCTTGCCATTTCCTTCCGGGATTTGAACCTTGGTCTCCCACATTGCAGGCGGACGCTTTACCCTCTGAGCCACCAGGGAAGCCCAAGCTATTTTATTAGATACCTGCAAGTTGTATGGATGTGAGAGTTGGACTGTGAAGAAGGCTGAGGGCCGAAGAATTGATGCTTTTGAACTGTGGTGTTGGAGAAGACTCTTGAGAGTCCCTTGGACTGCAAGGAGGTCCAACCAGTCCATCCTAAAGGAGATCAGTCCTGGGTGTTCATTGGAAGGACTGACGCTAAAGCTGAAACTCCAATACTTTGGCCTCCTCATGCGAAGAGCTGACTCATTGGAAAAGACTCTGATGCTGGGAGGCATTGAGGGCAGGAGGAGAAGGGGACGACAGAGGATGAGATGGCTGGATGGCATCACCGACTCGATGGACGTGAGTCTGGGTGAACTCCGGGAGTTGGTGATGGACAGGGAGGCCTTGCGTGCTGTGGTTCATGGGGTCGCAAAGAGTCAGACACAACTGAGCGACTGAATTGAACTGAACTGAACTGAAGTTTAGCTCAAATGAATACTTTTATATTTCTAATTTTTTAGTAATGACGTTCACCTTAAAATCCATTTCTTTGATATTAATACAGCTATACTGGCTTTCATTGTTAGTATACATATGAACACTTTTTCTGTATTTTTCAACTGTTCTCTATATTAGGAATCTTTCACATTCAGCCAGCTTAAAAAAAAAAAACTGTCAGAAAATCACTGACTTTGAAATTGTGCTTCATTCCCATTTATTGTGATGACATTTGGCTTTTTTGATATCAGTTTACTTTTTTTTTTTTTTATCAGACTTCCCCGGTTTTCTTTGATAAACTTCTTTGCCTTATTTATCTTTGGCTGCGTTGGGTCTTCATTGCCATGAGGGCTTTTCTCTAGCTGAAGGGGCAGGGGCTACTCTTCAGGCGTGGTGTTCAGGCTTCTCATTGCAGTGGCTTCTATTGTTGTCGACCACGGTCTCAGGGCAAGTGGACTCTGTAGGTAAGGCTCCTGCGCTAGAACACAGGCTCAGCAGTTTTGATGCATGGGCTCAGTTGCTCCGTGGCACGTGGGATCCTCCCGGACCAGGGATCAAACCTGTATCTCCTGCATTGGCAGGTGGATTCTTTACCACTGAGCCACCAGGGAAACCCCCTCTTCTTTGCTTATTTTTAATTAGATTCTTTGCTCAATTCATCTTCCCTCTTTGTTATGTGCAAATTCGGACTCCTGTTTTCTTTCTCTGCTGGCTCCCCTGGAGAGAGACCCTCCTCTGAATTTCTGAAGATGGATTTAGCTTTCTCCTGCAGCCCCAGGGAGTAGTAACTTTGGGCTATTGAGTAGTAGCTTTGGGCTACTGAGGGCTAACTCTGCACGGTTCCTCTGCTGGCCCCCCTGGTGTCTGTTCTCTGCAGGTGTGATAGATTAAAAAGGCAGCTCAGAGAGGGTTGCTACTGGCTGAAGGCCACACAGCCAACAATGGCAGAGCTGGGATTTAGGGCAAAATACGCTCCCCTGGCCACCTGTTTCTGTGAGAGCCAGGTGGCTGTAGGGTGAAGCGAGGGAAGCGCCAGGGACACAGAGTTGAAAGAGGCACCTCCAGGACTTCCCTGGAGGTCCAGTGGTTAAGACTCTGTGCTTCCACTGCACGGGGCATGGGTTCAATCCCTGCTTGGAGAACTAAGATCTCAAAAAAAAAAAAAGGACTCCTTTAGTTTATCAAGAGGCATCTCTCAGCTCCCCCTCCTCCTGGCTCTCTAAGGGAGGGCGACCCTGGACTAACAGTTCTCAAAGCAGCAGCCTGCCCCCTAGGAGTGACTGTGTGAGTTTTGACTGTTGTCATGATTGGGGGGCACAACACATGGGGCAGGTGCCTGCTTCATCCCACACACCTTAGACTTGAATGATTTTCAAATGTTCTGCCAGATATTTAAGTATAAACCCATTCATAATAACCTGAGTGGAGACCCTTAACTCCACTTTGCCACATAAATAGAGTATCTTTCACATGCTTTTAATAAACGTTTTCCAGGGCTGCAATTACTGTGTGAACTGGGGAAGCCTATATTTTGTTTTACTCCGAGCCTAACCACGGGTTGCTCTGCAGTTTGGAGCAATCACGTGACGGCCGCAGCAGCTCGATGGCTTTGTGAGTGGCCGAGACTGCACATGTGTGTCCTCCTGCATTTGCTGGGCTGCATCCTCAGTGACAGCACTTCTGGGTGCAAGGCTCTGTGCTCAAACATTTACCTACTGGAGCACATGTTATTGTGAGTATAAATACGTGTGTGTGCTCAGTCGTGTCCAACTCTTTGCGACCCTATAGACCGTAGCCCGCCAGGCTCCTCTGTGCATGGGATTCTCCAGGCAAGAATACTGGAGTGGGTTGCCATGCCCTCCTCCAGGGGACCTTCCTGACCCAGGGATCGACCTTGTGTCTCTCATGTCTTCTGCATTAGCAGGTGGATTCTTTACCACTATCGCCACCTGAGGAACCCTTGAGTACAAATGACTTTCCCTTATTTCATTAAAAAAATTTTTTTTGATGTAGACCATTTTTAAACTCTTTATTGAATCTGTTACCAGATGCTGCTGCTTTATGTTTTGGTCTTGAGACATGTGGGATCTTAGCCCCCTGTGGATAGAATCTGCGCCCCCAGCACTGGAAGGCGAAGTCTTAACCCCCGGACCACCAGGGAGGCCCCGCCCTTATCTCTCTCTCTATCACTGGATGTTGAGCTCCAGGACGCTATGGTTTTTTTTTCTTTTAAAATTTTCCTGGGGCAGGCCATTATGGTTTTAAGGGGGTTTTATTATCCATTAGTATTTCATTTCAGGATAGTAAATAATCATTTCAAAACATTTGCTCAGTCAGTTCAGTCGCTCAGTCTGACTCTTTGTGACCCCATGGACTGCAGCACACCAGGCCTCCCTGTCAATCACCAACTCCCGGAATCTACTCAAACTCATGTCCATTGAGTCGGTGATGCCATCCAACCATCTCATCCTCTGTCATCCCCTCCTTCCGCCTTCAATCTTTTCCAACATCAGGGTCTCTTCAAATGAGATGCTTACTCCTTCGAAGGAAAATTATGACCAAACTAGACAGCATATTAAAAGGCAGAGACATTACTTTGCCAACAAAGGTCCATCTAGTCAAGGCTATGGTTTTCCCAGTAGTCATGTATAGATGTGAGAGTTGGACTATAAGGAAACCTGTGCGCCGAAGAATTGATGCAACTGCAGTGTTAGAGAAGACTCTTGAGAGTCCCTTGAACTGCAAGGAGATCCAACCAGTCCATCCTAAAGGGATCAGTCCTGAATATTCATTGGAAGGACTGACGCTGAAGCCGAAACTCCAATACTTTGGCCACTTGATGCGAAGAGCTGACTCATTTGAAGACGTTTGAAAACATATGCTACACTGTCCTAAGAAACGCCCTTTGACGTGAGAAGGCAAGTAAACAGCAGTGACTGCTCCATGGACTTCCTTGTCATTCTCCAGGTGAGAACCAGAGGGCGGGTAGGGAGGTGCCCACAGCCAGAGGCCTAAGCAGGTTCTCAATCTGCTTCTATCAGAGTTAAAGTTTATTTTGATCGCTGTCACATGCTTGGGCAGAAGTTCTCAGTTAGATCTGAACTTGGAAAAGGGGCTCTAGACTCCCCCTCCCACCCCAGAAGTGGGCTTCAGGTAGGTTCACCAGAGACCAGCTCTTGACCTGGCACACCGGTCCTGGATTCATGTGATAATTCATGAGGTTCACACCACTGTTTTGGTCATATCCTGGTGTATCATCCATATCAGTCAGCTCACTTGCTCAGTTGTGTCCGACTCTTTGTGACCCTATGGACTGCAGCATGCCAGGCTTCCCTGTCCATCACCAACTCCTGGAACTTGCTTCAACACATATACATTAAGTCGGTGATGCCATCCAACCATCTCATCCTCTGTCGTCCCCTTCTCCTCCTGCCTTCAATCTTTCCCAGGGTCTTTTCAAATGAGTCAGCTCTTCACATCAGGTGGCCAAAGTATTGGAGTTTCAGCTTCAACATCAGTCCTCCCAATGAATATTCAGGACTGATCTCCTTTAGGATGGACTGACTGGTTCTCCTTGCAGCCCAAGGGACTCTCAAGAGTCTTCTCCAACACCACATTTCAAAAGCATCAATTCTTCGGTGCTCAGCTTTTTTCATGGTCACCCCAATAGCTATGATTAATATTTTCTCCTCTAAATTGAATGTAAGCCATGCCGTGTGGTGTGTGGGATCTCACTTCCCTGACCAGGGATCAAACCTATGTCCCTGCATTGGGAGTGTGGAGTCTTAGCCACTGGAGGGCCAGTGGTAAGGACAGCCAGGTAAAGAAGTCCCTCAAAATCAGTTCATTTTTAAAGTTAAAGAAATCTGCTTTAAAAAGAAGTACTCAGAGTAAAAGCTGAAGTCCCTCTGAAGGCCCAAGGCACCTCCACGACTGCACCTCCCTGACCCTCCGTGCCCTCTGCTTGGTGCATCCCTGAGCCCACCCCACCTCTCTGCAGGAAGCTCCAGCCTTCGGACCTTTGAACTCCTTGGTTCCTCTCCCAAAATTCCCTCCCTCTGATGCTCACTTCATCAGAGGGAAAAGTTACTTTTGAACTGTGGTGTTGGAGAAGACTCTTGAGAGTCCCTTGAACTGCAAGGAGATCCAACCAGTCCATCCTAAAGGAGATCAGTCCTGAATATTCATTGGGAGGACTGATGCTGAAGCTGACACTCCAACACTTTGGCCACCTGATGCAAAGAATGGACTCATTAGAAAAGACCCTGATGCTGGGAAAGATTGAAGGAGGAGGCGAAGGGGATGACAGAGGAAGAGGTGGTTGGATGGTGTCACTGACTCAATGGACATGAGTTTGAGTGAACTCCGGGAGCTGGTGATGGACAGGGAAGCCTGGCATGCTGCAGTCCATGGGGCTGCAAAGAGTCGGACACAAGTGAGCGACTGAACTAACGGATGTTCACTTGGCTTACTTCCTCTCCTCCCACCTCTGCTCGGCTGTCACCTCGCAGCCAGGCCGGCCTTGATCACCACATACACTCCTAGCCTGCCCCCCCCTAGCGCCGCCTTTGTTTTCCACTCCCCACTTTACTTTTCTCCCAAGCTCTGGTGGTCATCTGACACGCTTGTTACACTTAGGTGCTGACTGCTTGTCCCCAGGCTGTGAGCTGAGTGAGGGGTGAGACGGTCCGTGTGTTCTGCTCACTGCCCAGGCACAGCGCCTGCAAGAGAGGCCACACACAGTAGGTGCTCAGCTAACGGAGCTTGCACTCCAGGTGGAGGGTCGGTGATGCAGCCACGAGTCACAAAGGTAACTCTTTCACGACAAGAGGGGATACGCCCTTGGAGGAGGAATATGGAGAGCTGGGGGAGGGAAGTGCAGGCAGGCTTCACTGAGCTGGAAGGTCGGAGTGGGAGCTGGGAGGGAAATCCTCCTCTGGAGGGAGGCTGAGGTGGAAAAGGATGAATCAGGAAGAGTAAGGGGAGGAGCAAGGAAGGGAAAGGGAGGAGCCTTCCAGGAGGCTGGACCAGTACATGCAAAGCCTTCTAAGCTTCCCCTCTCCCAAGCCCGTCTCAGGACCTTCCATCTTCTTGTGGGTTTCATCCACTGAGACCCTAAACATTTTTGCATTTCCTTAGAATCTGTTTCTGAGACAGGAAGGGGGAATTCAGGTCCCCCAAATTAAGCTCTGTGACATTAACAATCCACTTCCCAGGCCTCTGGGTGGGGGGGGGGGGGGCGGCAGGCTCTCTGGGATGCTGTCGACAGGTCCAGACCCCAGACTTTAGCAGCTGTTTCTTTTCCAAGAACAGAGCTACGGCCACCAGAACCCCCCTGCCTGTCTCCTCATGGGCCTGAGATCACAAAAGCAGGATTTTCTTTTTTATTAGCTTAATGCTGTCTTTATTAACTGGGAAGGGTTCCTGGAACATATGATCAGTGAGTATTAAATAAAACACACACGTGCACCAGCTCCCCCACCAGCCTGCCCTGACGGAGGGTCTCTGGGCTCCTGAGCAGTTGTCCCAGAAACAATGCAAGGCTACCAGGGGCGGCAGCCAAAGGCACGGAGGGGGGATTTGCAGAAGGAAATGACTCAGGATGCTTCTGCGATTTCTGAGTGGGAGTGGACCAGTGACCAAAGAGCCTGGAAAGGAGACAGGCTCAACAGAGGAGGGGGAAGCAGCCTGAGAGCTGCGTGGAGGAAGTACCTTTTTGGCTCCCTGCTCCTCTTCCACTCCATCGCCGATCACGATGTAGACGGCCTTTCTGCCAAACCTCTGCATTATCCTCTCGAAGCAGCTCTCCTTCCCTGCATGCACGGAAGGAAAGGGAGATGCTCGGTGAGGACCTGGGGCTGCGGTGAATAATCACCACTAATAAGAGCTTACTTTGTGCAGCCATCTTCCTAAGGACCTGGGATGAATCATTTCATCCTTGAGCAAACCTGGAGGTGTCCCTGTCCCCAGGTGACAGGACAACAAGACAGAGGCCCAGAGTGGTTAAGAGGCTGGTCCACGGGGACCCAGCAGAAAGGCAGAACAGGGGTTTGAAACACGCTCTGGTGTCTGTGCAGCTGTCCGGTGTAAGAGCGATGGACCCGTTTTACAGATTAGACGTGAAGCCCCGAGAGGTGAGGTGATCTGCCCAGGGTCCCAGGGTTAGGAAGCAGAAGTGTCGGGCTTCACGTGTCCGAAGATGGGCAGCCTGGCACCAGGGTGGCCCTCATGTGATTCCCTGGTTTGTTTTTCTCTTGCTTCGTGTAGATGATCATCTTTTCATGTTTTCCTTCGTCCCAGGTGGCCAGGCAGCAGCATCAATCCTGGCACACTGAATTCAGATCTTAGCTCAACCTGACCTCGTCGGCAAGTTTAGGAACTACCATCATAACGAGAAGCGTTCTAATCGTGACAGCTGTGACTCTATGCTGGTGCCTGCTGAGCGCTTCACCTATATCAGCATTTCTCAGCCTCGGTGCTCCTGACGTTTTGGGCTGGCTAATTTCTTTGCCACCCTGAGCACTGAAGGATATCCAGTGCCATCTCTGGTCTAGAACTTTAGTAAAGGCTCTGCTCTAAGGAAATGCTTCCAAAGTATATATTATAAATTGATTTTTTCTCCAAAACAAAACACAGGTAAAAATATCTCATCAAAAACATCTTAACTAGATTTTGTATTATTATACATTTTTAGGTGATACACACACACACACTAATCAAGACACAGTGTCCCTCTACCCCTACCCCAGAAAAACCAATATTACTTGTCCTGATGACAAATGCTGCTGTTCATTTTTAGTTACTGAATTCTCTTATTTGATGAGAGCTCTGAGCCTAAGGTGTTTTATCTGTTAATAAGGGAGATCAGCAAATATGAAAGAGTTGTTGAAACAGGATAACACTAAATTGAGACACTTCTTGAAAGAGCATTAAAAAAATCAACAGTCTTCTGTGTGGTTCAAAGTTAGGTTATTCAATGTACTACCTAAAATAAAACCACCTCATGTACCATCCTGGGGTGGGAAATGTTTTCCTATTCTTCCTTAATAATAGAATTTCCCGAGTTTTACCCGGGCCTGCTGCTGCTACTGCTGCTAAGTCACTTCAGTGGTGTCCGACTCTGTGCGACCCCATAGACGGCAGCCCAACAGGCTTCCCCGTCCCTGGGATTCTCCAGGCAAGAATACTGGAGTGGGTTGCCCTTTCCTTTTCCAATGCATGAAAGTGAAAAGTGAAAGTGAAGTTGCTCAGTCGTGTCCGACTCTTGGACTTAGCTATGGTCATTTAGCTATGGACTACATTTCCCAGATTCCCTGGCAACTAGTTGTGGCCACGTGACTAAGCTAGGCCAATAGGTGAGTAGAAGTAAACCCCGCCCCCGGTGTTATTTTTAGAATACTGGCGGTGTATCACCCCTTCCTCTTTTCTCCCTTCCCATAAGCTAGAATAACAATATGGCAGATTCTGATTTGACCATATACATGAGAATAAAATTAGAAGGGATGATGATGGGAAAAATGGGAAGAACCTTGCTTCCTGGATGAGTATGAACAGAATCACCCCATCAGCCTGGATCACTCGCCTTTGGTCTGTTTGACCTCTGAGAGAACTTAGCTTTGGCCCTAATGTAATTAGGGTCTTCCCAAAGGTGGGGCTAGAGGTAAAGAACCTGCCTGCCAATGCAGGAGACAAAAGAGATGAGGGTTCGATCCCTGGGTCAGGAAGATCCCCTAGAGGAGGGCATGGCAACCCATTCCAGTATTCTTGCCTGGAGAATCCCATGGACAGAAGAGCCTGGTCGGCTGTGGTCCACAGGGTTGCAAAGAGTCAGACATGACTGAAGCGACTTAGCACACACACACGCACTAATGTAATTAAACCCTTGTATTTGCGGGTATTTGTTAATAGCAGCTTTGTGCATATCTTACTAATACACTTTGGAAAACTGCAAAACTAAGCAATTTCTCTAGAAGCAGAGGTTATGAGAGTGGTTTGGGGAATTTGGTCATGCCTCGGACAAATTCTTTAACTTCCCTGGTGTCGTTAAACCTCTCATCCCGGCAGGCAAAGTCGACCTTACCCTCCCCCTGTAGGTGCAGGTTCCCCTACCTGTCTTGGTTGCACTGTAGATGTTCTCAATAGGAAACACAGAACCCAATCCGTACAGCAGGACTTTGGCCAGGGCAGGAATTAGTTGAGTGGTGGTGACCAGCACGTTGACACAATTGGGCCTGAGGACAAAGAAGACTGTGGGTCAGAACTCCAGGATAGCACAAGGAGTTTAGTAGCTGAGCCTGGAGTTGGTGGGAATTCTGGTGCGGTTTGGAGGCTCTGGCCAAGTCATCTTCAGGTGAGGGTGGATGGAGCTCCAGGATCCTCCCGCCATTCCTCTCTTTTAAGCCTCCTGACGCATTACAATTGAATACAAGTATAATACTTCTATTTACAAAGCAAATGTTAATTGCAAGGGTCACTAAAATAGCTGCAGGGACCTGCTGGAAACGTACCTGAGCGGTACAGAACAAGTGTGGGAGATCAGGGAGACGTGAGGCCTGGCATAAGGACTGGAAAGCACGTGCGAGTTCTGACACCTGACATCCTCAAAACCTTTCGGTTCTGGATTAACCTTCCCTGTCTTTGGGGCCAAGTGTGTATCAGACAAAATGCATCAGTAGGGTGGATTCAGCTCACGGGCTGCCATTTTGTAACCATTCATGTATTGGGTCACAAGAATTCTGATGTTGGTACAGAGTAATTTGTTCTCTGCTGCAGGTGATTTTTTTTTTTTTTAAGAGTAAGAGGCAATTTATTAGGAGGCCTAGAATGAAACTGGACTCCCCTGACCTCACTAAGGGCCCACCAGATAAACTGGGGCATTCTATAAAATGGTTTTCACCGGGCGATGTTGTGGCTGCACGGTGTTGTGGGCAAGAGTGGACGGGAGAAGACAGACCTACGGACCAAAGTCTTTAGCTCTGCTGGCCCCTGACTGAGTCTCTGCAGCTATCTGCTCATCTATGGGACAAGGTGTCCATGGTGCCTGGTACATCCCAGCTTTATCAAATGTCTGGAAAGTGTGCCAGGGAGAATTTGGAGAGTTCGATTGTCCCAGTGTGGATGTGAAGGGGCCACCAGCCTTGAATGGGAGAAAGTTCAGCGGCACAAAGAGAAATGGGGGCTCCCACCTACCGGGAATTGATGAGGTTTAGTGCCTTCAGAGAGTGGGTCAGCCAGAGGTCAGTCAGAGCTTCCAGCTCGGCTCTGAGCTGTAGCCAGGTCTCTCTTTTGGGAGCTCCTATCAAGCCTGTGGACAAAGCAAAAAAACATACAGTTATCATTTTAGAGATCTGGGGAAGTAGGGTGACAGAAAGGGAGTCTAGCTACTGTACTTTGAGGTTTCAAGTCAGGTGACACCCAAGGACAACTTCAGTCCAGTGACCTAAATTTTATTTTGAGATTGACTGATAGGCTCAATGGATGGATGGATTGATCATTCACTGCCTCCCAGATGCTGACTTATTAAGCATTTTCTCTTTACATCCTGTATCTTGCTCTTTTCCAGACACACTTACTGAAACCCTTAGGATGCTGCTGTCTACAGTGACTCCTGGGTTGGCGGCTGCAGCCCTCACTGGGCTGGTTCTGTGATGCAGAAATAGCTGAGGGCGGGGCAGCAGGAAGGGGCTGCACACCCGTGTTCTGCCAGCCGCCAGCTCCTTGCCTGTTGATACATCAGATAATTTCCCCTGAGCTGACTGGAAAGCAGAACAGCCCGACAGAAGCCCTGAGCATTTCCTGGGGCTTAACTTGGATGAGGACCCGAGGGCCTCTGTTGGCTGACTCGGTCCCTGTCACCCCTACTCCAAGCACACCTGCTTCCCTCCATCTGTGTGCAGAGATGGTGAGCAGGCAGGGCCGACCACGAAGCTCTCTGCTTCCTTCCTGCAGCTGACAGGCTTGGGTGTGAGAGACCGTGAAGTGTGGGCAGAGGTGGAGAAGTCACCGGCCCAGGACTGGCTCCGCCGCTTGGGCTGTGAGACTCTCTGACCGCAGTTTCCACCTTGGTACAACATGCGTGATAAAAACTGATACCTGGCTTCCCTGGTGGCTCAGTGGTGAAGAATCCGCCTACCAGTGTGGGAGACACAGGTTCGATCCCTGATTTGGGAAGATTCCACATGCCACGAGGCAACTAAGCCCGTGCGCCACAACTACTGAGCCTGTGCTCGAGAGGCTGGGAGCCGCAGCTACTGAAGCCCACACGCCCTAGAGCCGGTGCTCTGCAACAGAAGCCACTGCCGTGAGAAGCCCCTGCATCACAACGCGAGAGCTGCCCCCTGCTCTCTGCAACTAGAGAGAAAGCCCGTGCAGCAACGAAGACCCAGCACAGGCCAAAAGAAATAATAGAAAAATTATTTAAAAGAAAGTTGTTACAGAGGTGTTGTGAAGAGCAAAAAACCTATTAGACAAAAAAGCCTTCGTAACAGAGCCTCGCATGGAGGAAATGCTCAATAAACATTCGCTGTTGCCAGGACTGCAGCCTCAGACAAGGCAGAAAATCTGTCCTGAAGAACTGATGCTCTATCCGCAAAAAGCAAACAGAGAAGAATCTAAAAGACAGCGAAACTGAAAGGAACCAGTGATAAATGCTACTGTTTACTGAGTGCCTGCTGCATTCCAGGCACAGTCCTGCCTTTTGTATGCATTAACAACAAACCTTTCAGTCACCAGGGAAGCAGAATTATTTTTATCCCCATTTCACAGACTTAAGAAACTAAGGCTCAGGGAGTTAGAAAGTGGCCGCGCTGGGACTAGAAGTGGATTCTGTCCAGTTGGAGACCCTGAATTCTTCCCGGGACTCGACTCTTTCTGGGAATGGGGTCAAGGTGTAGACGGCAGATTCTATTATCCGCCTACTCAAATCTAATTCCCTTTACCGGCCAGTAGCTGGTTAGAGACATCGTGATAATCAAAAACATCCCCATGTACCTCCCGGGGAAGAAGCAGCCTCACCTGTTAAGAGTCAAAGGCCTAGAGAATTCCAGAAATATTGATCAAGGGCCTGGTCATTGGTGAACCCACCCTGCCTCCAGCCCCTTCCAGGTTTCTTGTTCAGTATGATAAACCAACGCTCTCCTGCCACTGAAGCTGGTGGCTTTCACGACTTGGCCGCACAGTAGAATTGCGCAGGGAACTCAGTAAGTCCCAAAGCCAAGCGGCAGCCAGGCCAAGGAAAGCAGAAGGGGAAATTCCTCGGGGGGTTCCAATATGAGCCAAGCTTGCGAACCAGTGTTTTCACGAATCACCTGGGAATCTTATTAAAGACACAGATCTGACTCAGTTGCCTTGGGAGGGGCCTGGGCATCTACATTTCTCACCAGCTCCCAGGTGATGCTCATGTGGCTGCTCCAGGGGCCACAATCTGAGTAGTAAGGGCTGAAGCCTGTGGCCCTCAAGCTTTCAACAAGCATCAGAATCACCTGGAGGGCCAGTCAAGATACAGAGGGCCAGGCCCACCCCAGAGCTGCCGATCTGACAGGTTTGAGGTGGGTGCCAGAGAATCTGCATTTCCAATGAGCCTCCCGGTGACCCTGATGCTGCTGGTCCGAGGACCAGAGGTGGAGAACCACGGCAGGGCCGGAGGCGTGATCATGCATGGGCAGGACATGTCATCACTTCCTCAGCTTCCCCAGACCCAAAGTGGGGGTGACGAGATCATAGTGCCCTCTCCCAGAGGGCGTCATGAGGGCCACCCCGGGTGAGCTAGGGTCTGCGGGCCTCTCGGAGCCTGGCGCCACGCAGGTGGGATGTGAGTGACAGCATCCACTCTTGATGAATTCCCTTCGGTCCGGGGGTGCGCCCGGGGCCCAGGCAGGCAGACCCTCCGAGCGCCCTCTCCCCGGCCCACTCACCGCCGACGTTGTTCTTGTAGGTGTTGTACATCTCCTTCACCCGCCGGTAGCGGAAGGCCAGCTTCCTCATCCAGTCCACGCCGCCGTGCACGCCGGAGCCCAGGCACAGGTTGGCTCCCGGGGCCGAACTGTGGAAGCCATCGGCGGAGAAGTTGTAGGTGCTGGGGAGACGGCAGAGGGAGAAGAGACAGCGTTATTGTGGGGAGGTGGGAGCTTCTCACCAGGAGACTTGTGGGTGGGCTTATGTTTGCCTGTGTCCCCGAACGTGCGAGGATGCTCTGAGTATCTGCGTTCTGGGAGAAGCAGGATCAGAGCTTTCCTTAACTTCCCAAACAACAGTGGCATCCTGTGCTCGTGCCCAGTCAGCATCCATTCTCTTTCCTTCTGGTATCAAAGAACATCTCTGTTTTCTTTTTTCTTTTTTTGAGGGGCAGTCATCTGTTCCCTGCATGCAGTGCAAGCCAAGGAAAGCCTCTCTCCCCCCCACTTTGGAATCTGAAGCTGGAAAGGCAATTCCAAAAAAGTGGTTGGCCTCGGTTCACCCCGAGAGAAGAGTCCAGAAGAAAATACCAGTGAGCTCTTGATACTTTGATCCCCAAATCTGCCCTGCCTCACATACCTCGAAAGGCCTGGCGGCTAACCCTTTCTTCCTCTGCTGTGAGCATCTCTGTGTCTTTCCATAGGCATTCCCCACGCTAATTTTATCTTTTAAACTAGGCAGAGTCACAGTTCTCTGGTGGTCCAGTGGTTGGGAATCCACTTGCCAGTGTGGGGGACACAGGTTCAATCTCTGGTCCCAGAAGATCCCATGTGCTATAGAGCAGCTAAGCCCCCCAGGCCACAACTACTGAGCCCGCAGTCTAGAGCCTGTGCTCCGCAACAAGAGAAGCCACCGCAGTGAGAAGCCTGCGCTCTGCAAGGAGTAGCCCCTGCTTGCCCCAAGTGGAGAAAGCCTGTGCACAGCGCTGAAGCCAAAAAAAGAAAAAATCAGGCAGAGTTGATTGCTGGTACTTTGTAGATAGAACCCTCCGTCAGCATGAAGCATGCCCTGGGGACATGTCAGAGCATCACAGGAAGTTAATGACAGGAGTGCCAGCTGGGAACCAGAAGGGGGAACTGTGGGCGATTTGTCACCTACAGCAGCTAGAGCGCGAGAAGGAAAACCCCAGGTCTCATGGAACACCATTTTCTTTCCCTCCACCGGAAGCCTGGTACAGGTCTGCAAAATCATGGGACGTCACAAGGCAATGTGTGGACCAAAAACTTCCAAAGTGCAGGTCTCTTCAGAGAGAAAAAGCCTGGGTGTGGTGTGGGGAGCAGTTCAGCGTGGTACCAGGGCCTCTCAATGGCGGCGGGGGCAGCTGGCTGACATTTTTCTCTTCCTATTATTTTGTTGTTTCTGGATTATCTGTGATGGGTTAAGGGTGGAGATGTGATGCACTAGGAATGAAACAACACTGGGGAATTGTACCCTAGGTATCCCCAGTTCAACACAAGTGCTGCGACAGAGAAAAGGGAATTTGGAAGTAGGAAGTCCTGGGTCATTCTCTCCTGTGCATGGGGCTCAGCCTGAATATCAAACTGGTGACAACAAAACCCTTGCAGGATCCACAGAGATGCCTTACGTGATGCCTCAAATTTGAAATCAGATTTCACCACTGGGGCAGGCGGCCCAGGAGGACACTGAGCAGGGTGCCTTAATGTGAAAGGGCTCAGCTGCAGATGCAGGGATTCTCTCCAGAGGAGGCTGGATGGACAATCCCAGAGATACCAGTGGGCTGACACAAGCTGTTCTTCAGACAAATTCTTGCCCATATGGCCATAAACACACACACATTCACCTGGGTCATTTTTCACAGACATTTGTGAGTGTGTACAAGATTAGAAGCAAGTAAGTCATAATATCAGCAAGTGGTGAGTTGGAGATGGTAGATTTGAATAGGGGTAATCACAGTCTCTGCTCTGCTTTTTACTGAATTACTCAGATTTAAATAGATGAGGAATTCCCTGGTGGTTCAGTGGTTAGGATTCCATGCTTTCACCGTTGAGGGTGTGGGTTCAATCCCTGGTCAGCGAACTAAGATCTCCTAAGCTGTGTAGCATGACCAAAAAAAAAGAAAAAAGAAAAATACAGATTGTGTGTAATTAGCTTGTTCGACCACTAGCTTGATAACATGGTATTTAACATCGTAACTTCTGAGATCTTGAGAACATTACTAAAAAATGTCTTCTGCCTGGAGATAAAATGTGGCTGTTCTAACAACTTGTTTGCATGACTCTGGTCCCAGAGCTGACACCTGCATCTCCCAGAGGCTCTCGGGTTAACCCGCCCACCGCTGCTCTGTGTAGCACAGACTCCTCCCCACCGTTCCTGAACCGCAAGGGAGCCTCCCCAGCGGGTCTGGCGCAATGGATTCTGGCCCCAGAAGTCCTGCACAAGCTGGGACCATCTCTCCTGAGGACTGGAAAGTGAAATTATGGAATCCTTCCTCTTTCCCACCAAAGATGCCGGTGGGTTTGTCACACAGAGGTGTTGCTGTCACTTTTTTCTCAGCCCCTCCCTTGGGTGGCGGTGATCAGGGGCTAAAGAGAAATAAAATACGCCCAACTAGTAAAAGGGAGCAGACAACATCTAATCAAAGGGACAGAGAGCCATTTAGTAAGGATTATTCACTGTGCTGGGCACTTTTCGAGCACATTCTTAACCTGATGAGAAAGGGGCTATGTGACTTTATCCCATCAGGGCTCCTCTTTTCTAGAACTGACACTTTTTGTTTTTCTACCTGAGAATTTTGCTTTATTGGGTGTTTGGATAAATACAAGGTTACTTCTTATCTGAGTGACCACCACTATGTCTAATGTTAAATGGAAATCATTACATAGCTTGCTGTATATAAGGTCTCTTTCTCTGGATTTTAAAACATTTTTAACTCATTAGTTTTATCAAGTAAAGGAAATTTTATAAGAGTTCTTTTCAATTGACGCAGTAAGGGAAAATATTTTGGATATTTCACAATATTTTATAAAAAATATTAAGACATTTTTTCCTGAAATTTAAGTTTCACATTTTGGAGTAGTATTTAAAACCATTGATATGAATAGCCTGATGAGTGATATTCAACTATAGTTTTTTTTTTTTTACATATGTTGGGAAAATACGTATTTTTTATGAAAGTCAGTGGATTTTGATAAATTACAATACAAAGACCATGTCCCTAGGAAGAGAAATTATAAGAGGGAATGTTCATAAGGTTTGAAATACAAATGTTACTAAGGAGAATCATATGCCCCAAGAACCCACACTTTAAATTGCCACATACTCCTTCCTCTGTACTGTCAAGGTTCTCATCTTGCTAGAGAATTTTGTTTTTTCACTTAATTTCTATCAACTTCTTTTCCATTTTTTTTTTTTTTTAAGAGTCTATGGAAGAACAGCTTCAGACCACTTCCCATCCAGTGGTCTGAGCACCGCAGCCTCCAACGAGGAGCCGCTGGGCAGGCACAGAGGGCGTCTGTGTGACTGTAGAGCCATCTGTGGCCTTGGTTGAGTGGCGGTGAACTTGGGTGCTGGAGCACCCATTCACCCTAACGTTCCTCCTTTTCAAAAGTGGCTTCTTCTCCTTTTTCAAACTCTTCTGGATCCCTGGAGAAGTGGAGCTCAGGCACGACCTCCTGGGTACTCACGGGAGATGGTACCGCGCATGTGCGACTTCCCGGACCAGTATCCACCGCCTCAGACCCGCTGGGGAAGCTCCCTTGGTATCGCAGGGACCGCTCAGAGGAGAGTCTGTGCTACACAGAGCAGCGGTGGCGGGTTAACCCGAGAGCCTCCGGGAGAGGCAGGTGTCAGCTCTGGGATGGGTAGCCACCAGTAGCCCCTCCCTGGGTAGTGCAGAAAGGCTAGAGGATTTATTGAAAAACGCTGACTTAAAACTCAGCGGACACCCTGGGGAGATGGCTGGATGTGCTGCCAAGAGGTGGAGGGCAGGGCAGGGTGTCCATGAATCCTGCCTCCCGCACTTACCAGCTGTGTCAGGTTGGGCAAGTTACTTGACCTCTCTGCACCTCCTGTTCCCGTGTAAAACGAGGGTGGTAAGAGCCACTTTCCCCTAACTGCTGTGAAGGCGCAATGAGGTGAGCCATGTGAAGCATCTGGAGCAGGGCACGGTGCAAGATAAGGACGGTGCCGCTGTTTCTTTTCACTGTTTGTTTGTTTTTTTTTAATTAATTATTTTTTGGCCACCTTTGTGGCACGTGGGATCTTAGCTCCCCAGCCAGGGATCAAACCTGTGACCCCTGCCTTGGAAGCAGAGAGTCTTAACTATTGGTCCACCAGGGCAGTCTCAGTTTTTACTATTAACTGAGGGAAAAAAAAGGGGGGGAGGCGTTTGATGCCTAGCACACAGTAGGTCCTTAACAGATATTTCCTGAATGAACACATGGGGAATTTGGCTCCTAGGGGCAAAAAACACCCTTGGATTGTGGATTCTTGAAGTGAGTTGGTACCCAACAGCTTAGCTCGAGTCAGGGTTCAGAGGGGCACTGCTTTCGATGCAAGCCAGCCACTACAGCAGAGAGGATAAAAATGGAACGCTGGTTGCTTATTGCTTTCAAAGGGAGAGTGGTTCCCAGGGATGACTTCATGGAAAGGACACAATTAGCCTTGATCTGGGATTTATTTACTCCATAAATTGAGCAGTCCCGGCGGGCCCTGGAGCCTGGTCCTGGCCAGGCCTGACTGCAGAGGATTTTCTGAATGGCTAATTAAAGCGAAGCAGGCGATGCCTACCAATCACTTCTAATTGAGCTGGGCTTTGAAAAGACTTGCAGGGCTCAGTAACAGACACTTTGATTTCTTTTTTTTGGAGTAAGTTGGAAGACACACCTCAGAAGCCAACGCTAAGCAAAATTACCACAAACGGCCCACAAGCAAAACATCGTTTTGGTCTCACAATACTTTTGATGGGCCGAGAGGTGCTGAATAGTGATCATTTTGATAAGCACAGATTAACAAGGGTTTTGTTTTTATAGTGGGCAGGCTTGGAACATTCCTCAGCCACATTCTTCAGAAAGCTGTCTCATTTTGAGCAGTTGGGGACCTTATTTCTGGAATTCATGTCCTTGGAGTGATTTTCCTAGAAAACCTACATACCATTTATTCATTCAAGAAATATTTTTGAGTGTTGACTGTGTTGATCTTATATCAGATTATATATATATATATATATATATGTTAATGAGTGCAGTCAATCCTTGGAAAAAGGTGTACTAAACTCTTGATGGTAGTGATTCTGGGAGGCAAGATTAGGAGTGGTGTATGACAGTTTTTACAATATGCATGCATTAGTTTATTCTTGCGGGATCTTAGTTCCCTGACCACAGACTGAACCCGTGCCCCCATGCATGGATTACTTTAGTTAGCAGGGCAAAAAAAGACCCACAAAGAGATCAGCAGAAGCAGAGTTACAGGGGATTTATGGGAAGCTCAGCTCCAGTGATTTGAGATGATGTGGAAGAAGCTGTAGGGTCGGGGGCATGACCGTGCTTTTTGAGTTCAGAGAAACAAGTCCCAGTTATGGTGGAGGCAGGCACACCCTTCGCTGATAACCAGCTTCCTCTCTGCGTCCCAGTGATAGGTGAGCTTGATTCGCAATCAGAAGGGGCATTTTTGATTCCCTGAATTCCTACCTTAAATCTTGCCCATTGTCATCAGATGAGACATCGTCCACGTGGATCTGGTCACAATCCTATGGAGAATTTGGCAAGAAGAGAAAAAGGGAGATATGTGACTGATGAAGCTGATGCAGGCTTTGAGAGCTGATTTCATAAGCTGGAGGGTGAAGGAGCACTGGACTGGGAGTCAGGAGTCTTGAATTCCAGTCCAGACTTTGCTACTAAATGTTGGGTGACCTTGGGTAAGTCTCATCCTCTTCTGCCTTTGGTTTCCTTATGAAGGAGCTGTTTGGCTATAAGGGGTGGTAATGACTGTATAATTTATCATGCACTCCCTGACAGTTTTGCAGTGTAAAGGGGGCTGCTATTAGTAATACACTGGGAGGACAGGAACAAAATAGGACCAATCCAATCTCCCTCTGTCCTCAGGTTACACTAGGACCTACGGTCACCATGGCCATACCGTGGAAGCCTTTGCTTTGTTCAAGGTGCTTCCTCTGTGTGGAGGGCTCTCTGCTTTCATCTGCTTAGTGAACCTTGTATTCTTCAAGCATTAGCTTCAGGAGGTACCCCCTGCCCAAGTTCCCCTCTGTGTCCCACCACCTGTGACCATCATTTATTGAGCACTTACTATGTGCCAGGCATATAGTTTGGGCTTCCCTGGTGGCTCAGAGGGTAAAGCGTCTGTCTGTCTGCAATGCAGGAGACCTGGGTTTGATCCCCGGGTGGGGAAGATCCCCTGGAGAAGGAATGACAGCCCATTCCAGCACTCTTGCCTGGAAAATTCCACGGACTGAGGAGCCTGGTAGGCTACTGTCCATGGGGTCGCAAAGAGTCGCACACGACTGAGCAGCTTCACGTCTGCTATGTGCCAGGTTACCCTTTCAAGTGCTGGCCATTCAATGGATTCCAGTAACAAGCTGCGGCCATCACTCATGTTCTCTGCAGAAATACCTTAACACGTGGCAGTTAAGACAGAGAGAAGGGGATGACATTGGTGGGCACGTGACCCAGGTTCAGCCAATCAGAGAGACCCAGGGTCCTCTGGCCACAGTGATTGCTTCAGAGATGAGGGTGTGGTCTCAGATGGACCAATGAGAACCAGCCCTGGGACTTTTGAGAAAGAGGAGCTCTCCTTTCTCTGGGGCTGCTGGATGGTGGGGTTAAGCCTGGGGCTGTTAGAGGAAAGCAGGTCTGGGAGCCGGAGAGAGGGATGAGGTCCGATCACATGACTCGCTCTATCCCGCCGCAACTGAGAGGAGGCCACCCTGACCACTATAGTAGGCTGAACCGCAGCCCCCCCAAGATGTGTTATGTCCTAATCCCAGGAACCTCACAGGGCAAAAGGAACTCTGTAGATGTGATTAAGTTAACCATCTCGACATGGGGAGAGTACGCTGGTTGGATCCTGAATGTAATTACAAGGGTCCTTGCAAGTAAGAGGCAGAGGGGTATTATTTGATGACAGAGAAGAGAACTGGAGTGAGGTGCATTGAAGGTGGAGAAAGAGGCCACAAGCCAAGAAATACAGGTAGCTGCCAGGAGTCGAAAAAGGCAAAGAAACAGTTTCTTCCCTTAAAGTCTCCAGAAGAAACCAGCTCTGCCGACATCTTCGGCCCAGTGAAATTGATTTTGGACGTTTGACCTCTAGAGCGGTGTTGTTTTAAGCCACTAAGTGTGTGGTAATTTGTACAGCAGTCACAGGAAAGGAATACATGGACTTTTCTGTTTAAGGGAGTGGAGAGGGGTTTTCTGCAGTTGGCAACCAAGAGGCAAGGGTGATGCCAGTGCCCCCAAGGAGGCCACATGCAAATCCCACCAATCCTGTGAAGAGCTCCACCTCCATCATAAAGTACATTCAGGTGAAAGATCCATAAGGCAAAAATCATGAGTGTGCTGTGCGTGCCACCATGGTACTGATTATAGTGTCAGGCTCTGCAATCTGATCGCCTGGGTTTGGATCCTGGACCTAACCACTGCCTAGCTGTGTGACCTTGAGCACATGACACAGCCATCCTGAACCTCAGAGGTCAGACTGGCAAATGGAGATAACAACAGAACCTGCTTACGTGGTTAACGAGAGAAGAAAAGCCTGGTGCTACATAAATGTTAGCTTTGATTACTGTGTTAAGATTTGTAAACATCCACGTTTTGGTTTTTGCAAGACAATTTCAGGGCGTAGAGACCTCCTAGTAAAGACTGTTAGAGAGAGAAGACACACGTGGAACTCTGAGCTTGACCTCTGAGAAAAAAACTGGTTGTTACATCCCTGGACTCCTCACAGGAGGAGACACGCTGGGGAAAAAAATGGTGCTATCAACATCTTGAGCAGATTTCTTTTTACACAAGGAGGAGGCTGGAATTCATCTTTGAGGACAGGAGCTTTGCTGGGGGATAATGGAACCACCTTCCCATCACTTGTGAAAGATATACAGAGGGACCCTGGTTGTCATGGAGATACAGGGGGCAGGGTGGAGACAGTCGTACCTGGGGAAGCCTGGGCGGCTTTGTGGGGATGAAGGTCGGAACCTAGAAGAAGGGGTGGTGTGGCGCTGACCCCTCCAAACCTCCTCACGGGGCTGTGGACTGGAGGGGGTTTGCTGAAGCCTCTGGCTTGGGAAGAGGTTTATGCCCAGAGTCCCTGGCCTGCTTTGCCCACAGTTCTGTGGCAGTGGCGAAGCAGGACTTGGGGTCCTGTGGCATGGGACCTGGTGTGTCTGAGGTCCCTGGGGGTGGGTGGTGCGCTCTGACACGCCTGGATGGCAGCAACAGCAGGGAGGTCCGCCCAGGGGCTTCCTTAGGGTCAGCCCTGGGCAGAGGGCAGCCAGACCAGAGGGCAAATGACATGGCGGCCGCTCAGCGGTGACTCCGACTGAGAGACTCTTTGGGTAGTAGTGGGAAAAAAAAACCTGGGAGGCAATGAATGACCACTCTTCAAGTTAGCAGATATCTGGCTGACACCTAAACCGTTTCTATGTATGATTCCACATCGCCTTTCTTTCCATGCACCCAGGATTCTAATCTCTTGGTGGGATAATTGATCCCTGTCCCTGAGACGGCGTGTTCTTTCCTAAAGAGTTGTGATGGCATACCTCTGACTGAAAAGGTCCTATAATCACGTTATCTAATACAGTAGCAATCAGCCACACGTGGTTCTTTTTTTTGTTGTTGTTAAATATTAACTTTATTTATTTGGCTGCTCAGGGTCTTAGTTGGGGCATGCAGGATCTTTGATCTTCACTGCAGCATGCAGGGTCTTTAATTGTGGCATGTGGGATCTAGTTCCCTGACCAGGGATCAAACCCAGGGCCCCTGCATTGCAGGCACAGAAACTTAGCCACTGGACCACCAGGGAAGTCCCCACACATGGTTCTTTATAGTTAGTTAGAATTAAATAGAGGACTTCCCTGGTGGTCCAGTGGTTTAGCATCTGCCTGCCAATGCAGGGGTCAAGGGTTCGATCCCTGCTCCAGGAAGATCCCACGTGCCACAGGGCAACTAAGCCCGTGTGCCACAACTACTGAGCCCACGTACTCTGGAGCCCAGGCTTTGCAACAAGAGAAGCCACTGCAGTGAGAAGCCCACGTGCTGCAACTAGAGAAGCCTCATGTGCAGCAGTGGAGACCCAGTGCAGTCCAAGATAAATAAATAAATTAAAAAGTTCAATAGAAAATTCAGTTCCTTAGGTCTATTTCATGGGCTCCATAGCCAAATGGAGCCAGTGGCTACCATACTGGATGGCGCACGTTTCCATCACTGCAGAAAATTCCGCTGGACAGCACAGCTCTGGAGGGACAAAGGAACAGGGTGGACAATTTCACTGCTGTGTTGACAGGTTCAGTTAGGGAAGAGCTTGAGAGCTGGCCAGGAGATGTATCTCATCTAGCCCAAACTGTCTTAAAACAATAAAACATTTTTTGGAAAAACAGCTCTCTCTCTCCCTGCCTCTCTCCCTCACTTCCCCTTCCTCCCTTCTCTCTCCCTTCTTCTCCCTCTTTCTCCGTCTCTCCAGATTTTCTGCTACTTTGAGAATTTACATGCTCTGGCAAGGCAGGGCTTGCATGCCTCTGTCCTGACCATCCACAGCCTCAAGCTCCATCTCCACCCCCCACAGCCTCTGCTGGGTTTTCCTCACTTTACCTCACTTGGGTCCCCCGTGAGCATCCTTGTTTGAGACCCCCGATCCAGAGCAATGTCATCAAGACGGAAGGATCCTAGGGCCTGCCATCCTAATAGGTTAACGAAGACTGTATTGAAAAGCCAGTGCTGACTTCCGAGACCCAGGCACCGAGGAGAAATTAATAGCAGATTTCCCCCAGTCCATTGCTTTGCCTGAAATTGGAAAAACACTGCCCAGTGGCCCCCGGTCCTTCCCTCAGGCTTGAAAGCTGCTCCGGGGGGTCACCCAGGCTCTCGGGCCCCCGGGCAGGGTTCCCTGCACTTTCCCTGACGTCAGGGGAAAGGCATGCGGGAAGGCTCTGGTTTTCTCATCTGCCAGGGGATTGTTGGGGGCGCTAAAGTGTGACAACAGTAGCGATCACATTTCGGGCTTAATAAAATACCATGACGCTCAGCTAGACGCTACCTCATACTCCGCCAGCTGACCTGGATCGAGTTACCTGCCGAGCCGGCACCGAGGGGAGCAGGACAGGCCGGAGGATGTGAGGATGGGCTGGGTCCCAGGGGCGAGGACCCCCGGCTCCTCAACTGGGCTGGGTCCTGGGGGCAAGGACCCCCGGCTCCTCAACTGGGCTGCGTGGGGGACAGGCATCCTCACGCTGAGGATGCCAGCTTCTCACTGCCCAGGGTGCCTTTGGCCTCTCTGGACTCAAAGTGTGACTATAATTTTGGGGGGGTGGATCTGAGCAGGAATGCCCTTCCAAGACAGAGTCGGGGGTTCCTGTGGCCTCAACATTGGTGAGGCGCAGTGGTGCTGAGGAACTGACACTTTCTGACCCAGAGAAACACACACAGAGTCCTGCACAAGGAGGCCATTCACCCCAGTGAGAAGCTGGAATCACCTGCAGTTCCCTCAACTGGGTCATGGCGGAATGAACTGTGGTATATCCATTCAGGACACTCCCACCCGGCCGCTCAGAAGGAAGACAGAGATTGTTAGGCTAGCACAAAGACGTCCTGCGGGGCAAAAAGCAGCAGACTAGAGAAGGAGATGGCCAGTATCACTGGGGTCTACACAGATTAAAAACTATGGGGTTGCAAAGAGTCAGACATGACTGAGTGACCGAACGGAACTGAAAAACAAAATGAGATACTATATACGAATGTATCCATACACATAAATGAAAATGGAAAGATCCGGAAGATCATAAATCTGGTTGGAAACAGGAACTTAACATGTCAAAGGGAAAGAGTCTCGGGAAAGAGTCTCCCTTGCTGCTCCCACCATGGTCTAAGCTATGATTACCTCCCACTTACACCAGGGGGCAGAAAACTATGACCTGGGAGCCAAATCTGGCCTGCCACCTGTTATATAAATAAAGTTTTATTGGAACACTGCCATGTTCATTCATTTACTTCCAGTCTGTGGCTGATTTTGTCCTGCAACAGGAGAAGTGAGTAGTTGAGACAGAGACAGTCTGACCCTGAAAAACTTAAAATATTTACTCTCTGGCTCCTGACAGAAGTTTGCGGACCTCTGACTCAGCTATTACCATCACCTCTTCATTTCTACCCTCCATCTTTCCAGCCTAGTTTTCATCCAGCAGCCAGAGGGATCCTGCTAAACCCTAAGTCAGATCCTGGCCCTCCCCTGCTCAAAACCCCACAATGGCTCCCACCTCCCTCCAAGTCCTCACCATGACTCAGGCCCCACTTGTCTGCACACCCTGCTACTCATCACCTTCCACTCCCCATTTCCCAATGCACTGCAGACATAGCCTCTGCTAGTGGAGAAGGCAATGGCACCCTACTCCAGTACTCTTGCCTGGAAAATCCCATGGACGGAGGAGCCTGGAAGGCTACAGTCCATGGGGTCACTAAGGGCAGACAGGACTGAGCGACTTCCCTTTCACTTTTCACTTTCATGCATTGGAGAAGGAAATGGCAACCCACTCCAGTGTTCTTGCCTGGAGAATCCCAGGGACGGGGGAGCCTGGTGGGTTCTATGCCGTCTATGGGGTCACACAGAGTCGGACACGAATGAAGCGACTTAGCAGCAGCAGCAGCAGCAGCAGCAGTCCTTCAACAACCCTCAACCTCTGGCCCCAGGGCCTTTGCACTTGCTGTTCCTTCTGTTCTGAATGCTTTCCCCCGCTCTCTTTCCAACTATCTAAAGCCTGCCAAGGTTTGTTGATGTCACTGCCTTTGTAAAAACTGCCCCAATTCTACCCCATTTCAGGACAAATGTTTCTCTGTTTCTGCAGTTTGTGGGGCCTGTAGGATGAATCTAGGCCCGATACACTGGCTAATTTGTTTCATCTACTAAACTGGGAAATCGTAAAGTAGTGTCCATTTTTTTTTTTTTAACTGGTTTTTGCAAGGTCAGAGAGTACAGCACAGACTCTGGGATCTGGGTCAAATTCTGACTCTGCTACTTATTAACAGAATGAACTTGGACAAGGTATTGAATCTTTTTGACTCTCAGCCTCTTTGTTTGTGATTGAGCTGCAGAATGGTACTTCCCACTTAGGGTTTTGTAAGGACTGAATGAGTCAATACAGATAGAGCACTTTGAAAAGTCCCTTGACTGTAGAAAATACCACATACACGTTTGTCTTGATTATTGCTAGTATTACTACTGTGGATTCCATAGCCTCAAACTGAATTGAGTTCACCACTGCAAGAGGTTCATGGATGGTCAGTTCTGCTGATGAAACAATTTAGAAGCAAAGCAGAACACTGTAGTCTTCAGTCCTAATCCCATGGACACGTCAGGAAGCTACACATTAATACATCTCAGGGAACAGGGCAGAAGAGAACAGGGGTAGACACATTAAGTTTCACATGGCCTTGACTTTATAGTTGGCCTTCAAAAGCCCATCCCTGGGCTCCAGTACCAGCCCTGCCATTTCCTAGGTGTGTGATCTTGGGCAAGTTACTGGATGAGTCTCCAGTTTGTTTGTTTGTTTGTTTTAAATAAACTTTAAATTTTAGAATACTTTTAGATTCACAGAAAAATTGTGACTATAGTATAGGGCGTTCCCATACAGCACATGCCCAGTTTCCCTTGCTGTTAACATCTTATATTCAAATGGCTTGTCACAACTAATAAATATCACTATATTATTATTAGCTACTGTCTATTTTTAATTCCGTTTTCCACTACCATCCTTTTTCCCTTCCAGGATCCCATCTGGGATACCATGATATATTTTTTCATCTTGTCTCTTTAGGTTCTTCTGGACTGTGATAGTTTCTCAGACTTTCCCTGGTTTTGGTGACAGTTTAAAGGAATGCTGGTCAGGTATTTTGCAGAATGTCTCTCAACTGGGATTTATCTGATGTTTTGCTCGTGGTTAGACTGGGGCTAGGGCTTTTGGTGAGGGAGATCGCAGAGGTGAAAGTGCCACTCCCAGCACATCACATCAAGGGTATGCTGTACCAGCATGACGTAACACTGGTGATGCTGACCTTGATCGCCTGGCTCGGGCAGTGTTCCTCAGGTCTCTCCACTGTAAAGCTGTCTCTTCTCCCCCACTTGTCTGTTTATTCAATCCTTTATCTGCGTCAGTACGGACTCACGGGCGCTTACTTTGTACTTAGGGTTGTGTGCGTGCTCAGTTGCTCAGTCACGTCCGACTCTTCGTGATCCCATGGACTGTGGCCTGCCGGGCTCCTCTGTCCGTGGAACTTTCCAGGCAAGAACACTGGAGTGGGTTGCCATTTCCTACTCCAGGGGATCTTCCTGAGGGATTGAACCCGTATCTCTTGTACCTCCTGTATTGGCAGGCAGATTCTTTACCACTGTGCCACCTGGAAGCCCATACTTAGGGTTAGATGCTATGTTATTTGTTTTAGTACTCAAATTGTTCCAGCTCTGACTCTTTCTGGTCAGCTCTTGTATCCCTATGACATACCCCATCATCATGGGGCTTTGTGAGTATGTCCTTAGTTTGGGGCACTGTAAGATGCTCCATGTTACCATGTCTTTCCTGTCCTGCCCTAGAATCAGTCTCATATCCAAGGAGCCCTGGTTCCTTTCACTGGAAAATGGTGTTTAGAAGCCAAGATCTGGGTGCCATGTACCCTAGTTGCTGCAGGAGTGTCACTGCTTCTGGGCCTTCAAGGTCTCCAGGGTTTTAAAACCATGAAATATGGTTACTGCATCCACTCGTCGGTGTGTGATGAGGCATACGGCTGGCCTGATAAAGGATTCCAATGATAGTCCAGACCCCTCCTTCCACCAGCATGCAAACTGAAGTTCAGACCGGGTCAGTGGAACTTACATACAGAGTCACAGGGCCTGGGCAAAGGTGCCCAGTGGCTGGGCTGGTGGTCCAGTGGCTAAGACTCCACACTCCCAACGCAGGGGGCCCTGGTTTGATCCCTGGTCAGGGAACTAGATCCCATATGCCACAACCAAGAGTCGAATGCCACAGCTAAAGATTCCTTGTGCTGCAACTAAGGCCCGGTGCAGCCAAATAAATACAATAGATAAATACTTAAAAAAAGAGAATCTTCTCTGAACCTACAATAATGTCCACTCTTTCATTCTGGATGTTGGTTACTGATCTCTTTTTCTCTCTCTTTTTTTTCCCCTTGTTTGTGTTTACCAAGGACTTATCTACTTAATGGTCTTTTCAATGACCAGTTCTTATTAATTTTCCTGGTTTTTCTAATAAATGTAATTCAAGGTTATCTGGATTAGACTCTGCCTGCATCCCACAGGTTTCGCTACTTTGTATCCTTGCTCATTTATGAACAGTAAGCCTGGTGGCAAATACCCATCAAAATCCATTCTGATTAAGCTGGTGACAGCTGGGCTTTTCCCGACCTGCTCTGCTGTGGTCCAATCCCATTACTTTTTGTCCTTGGCTGCTTGGAGACACGAACGCAGAAAGGAAATTGTTGACAAATTTGCTTTAGAAAAATGACTCAGAGCGCAGATGGACTCCCTGCCCACTCCTCCTCCAAGGCAGGTATATTTTAAGAGCGAGGTTGCTTAATCCTGCCTCTAGATTAGCCGGCGAGGGGCCTGCTTCCTGGGAGGGAAACCCGGGCCATCTTCCTCGTGTTGTCTGCATGTTTAAGTTCTCTGAAGAGCATTAAAGAGGCTGTGGTCCATGTTGCATTAATGGTCAGTTGGGCAGGACGTTCTGGAGAGCAGCTCAGCGCTGACACGGTGAAATATTACTCTCCCTGATAGCTCCTGCAGAACCATAAATCAGATGCTTAGCAATCAGGCCTGTGTGTCAGGCAGGCAGCCACGGCCTGCCCAGACTCCAGCTACTTCTGAGTGCCTCCAGCATGAGCCTTCCCAGAGCTCCAGCAGCATCTAGAAATGTCCTCCCTCTGGCCCACCTGCCTGCCTGGCCAGGCCTGAGTTGGGCCGGGGATACCTTTTGCCAAAACCTTTCCGTTGATCTCGTTTCTTATGAAGGACTCTTTTCTTCCACCCACTCTGTGGACCTGTTCTCCTTCTCCAAGTCTCCATTCATCTCAAAATTGTATCTTCTTTGAAAGATAAATATCCTAGCCTAGAAGTCAGCTTAGCCCGGGATCAGACCTCCACTCTGTTCTTACTAGCTCTGTGACCCTCGAAAAGTGACCTCTCTGGGTTTCATTCTTCATCCATAAAATAGTCTTAAAAAAGAAACAACTCCTTTGCATGGCACTTAAGATTTCAGTGAGAAAATGCATGTGTGATGCTGGGCACAGTGTTAGAGCTCAATACAAGTCAGCCCTGAGTACGTTAACCTCTCTGTGCCTCAGTCTTCCCGTCTCTAAAATGGGGATACATAACAGAATCTACCTCTGTGGCTGCTGTAAAGGTTAAATGAAGGCATACAGGTGAGCCCTCAGGACATGTCAGCTGTCACTGTGATTGCATTTATTATTCCCACCAGTGCCTCCTACTCAGCTCCAGCCTCTGTCCATGTCCTGCTTTATAGAAATGCATTTAGATTCTCTGTTTATTGCTTTGTTCCTGTTGCGGGGGTCGCGGGGAGGGAGGGTGCTCTAGTACTGTAGTGTGGTTTAGGCTGCTGTTATCTGTGTGACCTTTATATATACAATGTGAAGATGCCGTGCTAATTCACAGAGGAGTTTCTCATCTTCACTTTCTTCACGTGCACCAGGAATTTATTTTCTTGCTGTCAGTCCTTCTCCAGGCTTCCTGGCACATCTATCCTCCCTGCTCCCCCTTTCCCTCAGAACCTGCTGTCTACAGCCCTGTGCAAGTCGAGATTTCCCACTGGGAATCTCTGCTCTTAGCCAGATGGCAATCTCTCCTGGGAGAGACTGCACAGCACAGCCGATGCATGGAAGGGCTCCAGAGCCAGCTGCCTGGGTCTGAAGACGGCCTCTGCCAACTGTGTGACTTTGGATTGTTCGCTTAACCCTTCTGTACCTCAGTCTCTTCATTTGTAAAATAGATGTTATGGACTGAATGTTTGTGTCCTCCCCGAATTCATGTGTGGAAGTGTGAACCCTCAGTGTGGCTCTGTTTGGAGAGGGGGCATCTAAGGAAGTCATTAATGTTAGGTTGTAAGGGTGGGACTCTGATCTGATAGGATTAGTGTGTTCATTTGGGCTTCCCTGGTGGCTCAAGGGTAAAGAATCCACCTGCCAAGGCAGGAGACACAGGTTCGATCCCTGGGTCAAGAAGATCCCCTGGAGAATGAAATGGCAACCCATGCCAGTATTCTTGCCTGGGAAATTCCATGGACAGAGAAGCCTGGCGTGCTATAGTCCGTGGGGTTGCAAAGAGTCAGACATGACTTAGCAACTGAGCACATGTGCTCATAATAGTCAAGAAGAGACTCAAAACTGGCTAGCACACACACACACACACACTCTTTTTTTTTTCCTCTCTCTCTCCTGTACACACATCGAGGAAAGGTCACATGGAGACAGCGAGAAGGTGATCTCTACAAGCCAGGAAAAGAACTTTCACTGGAGACCACATTTGCCAGCCTCTTAATCTGGGACTTCTGGCCTCTAGAACTGTTAGTTGCTCAGTCGTGTCTGACTCTGTGTGACCCCAGGACTGTAGCCTGCCAGGCTCCTCCGTCCATGGGATTCTCCAGGCAAGAACACTAGAGTGGGTTGCCATTCCCTTCTCCAGGGGATCTTCCTGACCCAGGGGGTGAACTTGGGTCTCCTGCATTGCAGGCAAATTCTTTACCATCTGAGCCACCAGGGAAGTCCCTAATTTATTTCTGTTGTGTAAGCCATATAGTCTGTGGTGTTTTGTTATGGCAACTAGGGCAGACTGAGACAGTGGGGATAATAATAACCAGGATTAAACAAGTTAATACCTATAAACTACTTAGAACAGTGCCTGGTACCTGGTAAGTGCTCAGAAACTGCCAACTGTGATTACTGTTCTTGTTATTACTATTATCATCACCATCCTAACTGAAAATGTAGGTCATGACTTACAAATTTAGGGCTCCAGAGCTGCACTGTCTCATAGAACTTCCTACGATGAGTTGTTATTTAAGTCACTAAGTCGCGCCTAACTCTTTGCAACCCCATGGACTATAGCCCGATAGGCCCCTCTGTTCATAGGATTTTCCAGGCAAGACTACTAGAGTGGGTTGCCATTTCCTACTCCAGGGGCTCTTCCCTTCCCCGGGATCAAACCTTCATCTCCTGCTTGGCAGGCAGATTCTTAAACACTGAGCCACCATGGAAGCCTAACAATGAGTACAGTGAGGTAAATGTTCTGTCCTGTCCAATATGACCATCAGCTACACGTGGCTTATTACATTAAAATTACTTAAATACAATGAAAAATCCAGGGCCTCAGTCACACTAGCCACATTTCAAGTGCTCAGCAACCTCAGGTAGCCAGTGGCTACTGTGCTGGACAGCGCAGAACAGAACACTGACTGCTCAGAAAATTCTACTGGACAGCCCTGCTCTAGAATACTGGCTTTCAAGTGTTTTGACTGTGACCTTCCATAAGAGACACGTTTTCTATCACAGAGAGATTTAAATTACTGAAACAGAACTGATGTCACTGAAACAATTTCTCAAACAGTATTCACTACGACGACTTGTGGTGCACTCTTATCCCACCTCTTTCAGTCAACTCTCCTGTTTAAATGTTTAAAAAATTGGCTTCTAATTACCAGAGAAATGCAAACCTCAACTGTAAGGAGGTATCACCTTACACCAGTCAGAATGGCCATCGTTACGGCTACGGCTAAGTCACTTCAGTCGTGTCCGACTCTGTGCGACCCCACAGACGGCAGCCCACCAGGCTCCCCCGTCCCTGGGATTCTCCAGGCAAGAACACTGGAGTGGGTTGCCATTTCCTTCTCCAATGCATGAAAGTGAAAAGTGAAAGTGAAGCCGCTCAGTCGTGTCCGACTCTTAGCGACCCCATGGACTGCAGCCCACCAGGCTCTTCTGCCCATGGGATTTTCCAGGCAAGAGTACTGGAGTGGGCTGCCATTAAAAAGTCCACAAATAACAAATGCAGGAGAGGGTTTGGAGAAAACCTCCTACACTGGTGGTGAGAACATAAATTGGTGTAGCCAGTATGAAGAACCAGATGGAGGTCCTTTAAAAAATGAACAATGGAGTTACCATATGATCCAGCAATTCCACTCCTAGGCAGGTGTTGGGAAAAAACTCCTAATTCAAAAAGACACATACACCCCATGTTCATTGCAGCACTATTTACAATAGCCAAGACACGGAAGCAACCCAGTGTTCATCAACAGAGGAATGGATAAAGAAGATGAGGTACATACACACAATGGAATATTACTCAGCCACGAAAAAGAATTTACTAACGTCATCTGCAGTAACACGAGTGAACCTAGAGATTATCATATAGTGAAGTCAGAGAAAGACAAATAACATATGATATCACTTACATGTGGAATCTAAACTATGATACAAATGAACTTATTTACAAAACAGAAACAGACAAAGAAACAAACTTATGGTCACCAAAGCGGAAAGGGAGTTTGGGATGACCAGATATACAACACCATATATAAAATAAACAATAAGGATTTATATTTAGCACAGGGAACTATATTCAATATCCTGTAACAAAGCACTTAGAAAAGAATATGAAATAATATAGGTATATAACTGGATCACTTTGCTGTACACCAGAAACTAACATAACATTGCAAATCAACTATACTTCAATAAAACAAACAAACAATAAATAAAACCTTAGTTTCATTCTAAGCAATATCACCAATGATATCACTGGCATAATGTGCTAGTCATACCCACCCTCCCCCAAAAAATTAGTAAGAAAAAAAAGTAAGTTTAACAACAAAAAATATTTTTTTTCAAGTAAGTTACATGAAGCCTGGGTCGTGCTGAATGCTAGGTAATTCGTAAATACGGTAGAGTTGACTAGGTGATATGCAAATACAAGGGCTCCGCATAGCACTTCTCAACGGGGTGCCCCTGGCATTTTGGGTGGAATGGTTCCTCATTGCACAAGGCCGTCCGAAGTACTGGGTTATGTGGCCTCTCTGGCTCCGCCTGCTAGAAGTCAAAAATTCTTCCCTTTCGTGTGATAACCCACTCTTCCCTCCCATTTCGACACTCACTCTCCTCCACTTGACACCTGAGAGCAGGGAAGGTGGGAAAAGCGAGGGCCGGCTGCCTCTTGCCTGAATCTGCCCTGCCCCACTCACCTCGGGGCCACGCGGGTGATCGGCATCGCCACCCCTGCGGTGCACTGAGCCCTGAAATCAAAGCCCAGAGGGCTTGCCCCCCAGCGCCTGCAGTCACTGGGACGCAGGACTGGGTCCCGCCCCGGCGTGGCGGGAGCGCACGCGCAGTTCCGTGAGCCCCGGAGGCTTGACCGCTCTGGAGCTGTCGGCGTGTGAATTCAATCGAGCCTCCACCCTCGCCCCGCAGCCCCGCTGGCATTTCAGGTGAGGGTCCTCTGCCCTGGATTTTCCTTCAAAAGAAGCAGTTCTCGCACAAAGGCAAACTGGCCAGGTAATTGTCAAGACTTTTGCCCAGATTCCAGCAACTGGCTGTCAACGGAGGTCCAGGTCAGCCACCACTGTCTTTTCTTTGCCATATCTCTGTATTATAAGTATTGTTACCGAATTATGGTAAAATCAGGGATTGGGTAAGCTAGTTGTATTTTCTAGCTCATCACACAATGCATCTAACAATTATTAATCAGTTTGCCCCTGTACCAAGTTACCCCATTCTCGTGTCATCCCAGTGACACATGTGGCCACTGGTGGGGAGCCCCATCTGCTGGACATGTACACGGGAGCAGGCTCTGTGCTGACTGCTTCCATACATCTCCCATCATCACGATAACCCTGGAAGGTAGGGACTTTTCAGCTACCCCTTTAACAGATGAGAAAACTGAGATTCAGAGAGATGCAGTGACTCACTCAGGTCACACAGCCCAGGAGATGGTGGGGCCAGGAGTCAAAGGCAGACTGAGCTGATGAGCAGGTGCTTGCCCTGAACTCAGGATGCGCATCCCAAATGTCCAGAGGGAAAGCTGAACTTGGCACCTACTTTGTCTCTGACCAGTTCTTCCTCCGTGGATTCCACCCTCCCCTCCCCCGCCCCAGGAGCCCTTTCACCCTTGAGGCCCAGAATCAGATTTAATGCAAAACACTTGCTTCCACCATTTCCCTCTTTGGTCTTCTCCACCCAGCAGCCAGGGGGCGCCTCTGAACCACGAGTCAGGTCATTTTGCTCCCCCGCTCAAAATCGTCCAGTGGCTTCTGGTCACACTCAGAATGTGATCTGGAACTTTACCATGGGCCATATGATCTGTCTTCCCCTCCCCCAAATCCTTCCTGCTCTGGCCTCTCCTCCCTGCTCCTGGAACTTGCCAACTTTGCCCATGCCCCAGGGCCTTTGCACTGCTGTTTTCTCTGTCTGGCACACTCTTTGCTTAGATACCCACATGATTCTCTCTTTCACCTCCTTCAGGTCTCTGCTCCAATGTCAGAGAAGTCTTATCTGGTTATACCAAGTAAAATACCCCCTGGGTCCATCTCCTTTGACTTTGCTAGGCTCTCTTTGGAGCATTTCATCTGACATTTTATATTCAGTTATTTATGGTCTATTTCCCCAACTGGAAGGTCAGTGCGTCCAGGGTGGGGGATCTTGCTGTGCTTTTTTTTTTTTTTTTTGGCCACTGAATTCACAGCACTTAAGAGTAGGGCCTGGCGAACGCTAAATTCTCCATAAATCACTGCTGCTTGTGGAAGCCGACCACCTAATTTACAGACAGCACTGCAGGCTCAGAAAAAGGGATCAGACTTTGCTCCTTAAATGCCATCATCTAACCATTGGCCCAGGAGCCAGGCCTTGCACTGGGCTCCGCAGACAGCATGCCTCTGCCCAGCCCGGAACAGCCTCCCTGCAGAGCTCCACGAGGCTGCTCTTCAGATTTTGACAGGGGCTCCCCGGCACCAGCAAGCAGTATGTTTTCACTTGTGTGAGTCTTAACTTCTCCATCGAGGAACGTGGTTTCAATTCTGCCGAGGTGCCCTTGGGGCTTCTGGCATTGGGGACATTTTGGAAAAAAAAAAAAAGTGTAGAGAATAAAAACAAACTGTCTTCCCTGAGTAGCTCCAGCTGGTAATTAAGATGGTTTTCTAAGAGGTGCGACTTTGACTTTGGGGCCAGTGAGGAATAGCAGAGGGGGCAAGGGTCTGAAGATACGGGCTTGAACTCACATACAACGGTCCCCTCAAAATACCTGGCTCTGAGTCTCAGTTTCAACCAAGGTGGACAAAGCCCCTACTGTGTATCTGCCTTTCTATTGCATAAGAGCTTCAAACGCTTATGTATTTGCCTCACAGTTTGGTATCATCGGGCTTCCCTGGTGGCTCAGATGGTAAAGAATCTGCCTGCAGTGTGGGAGACCAGGTTCGATCCCTGGGTTGGGAGGATCCCCTGGCAAAGGGAATGGCTACCCACTCCAGTGTTCTTGCCTGGAGAATCCCCATGGACAGAGGACCCTGGAGGGCTGCAGTCCATGGGGGTCACAAAGAGTGGGACACGACTGAGCGACTAACACACACTTGGTGTCATCGCTGGAGTGTCCCAGACATCTCAGACCCCAGGTGCACTCGACAGAGGGATGGATTCTTCACCTCCCCTGTGTTGCCCATCACAGAGAGAACAGCACCATCACCCAGGTCAGGCTGAGCCCAGGAGTCTCTCTTGCCTCCTCACTCTCCCTCATCCCCCTTGTCCAACCTGTGAGCAAGGCCTCTTAGCTTTACCACCATCCCTAAGTGCACATCTTCTTCCCATCTCAATCCAACCCGTTTTTCTTCTTTTGCTTGGAGGTACCTCTATGTTAGTCCCCCAGTCTCTCCCCTCCCCCTCCTATTGCCTGTTCTCCATGCAGCAGCCAGAGTGGTCATTGTGACACATAAGCCAGGTCACGTGGCTCTTCCTGTTTCATGCTCCCCCGCCCCATGGCTGTCCACAGCACTCAGAATAAACCCTGATGTTTATGGCTTGTGTCTGGCTCACGCCTGCCTCTCTAGACTCATCTCTCTCTGCTCTCACTCACTTACTGCAGTCACGTGGCCTTCTCGCAGAGCCTAGAAGACATCACACTAGTTCTCACCTCAGGGCCTTTTCATCTGCTGACCCCATCTCCTTTCATCTCTACCTGGCTGACCCCTGCCATCATTCAGGCCTTGGCTCAAATGCCATGTCCTTGAGACACCTTCCCTGACTCCCTCGAGAACGAGAATGCTGTTACTCCAACCTGTTCCCTCACTATCACACCTGACTGTTTTATTTTCTTCACATCCTTTTTGTTTACATATTTGTTTGGCTGTTTATTGCCTGGTCTCCAGGGATTTAAGGTGAATCAGACAGACATGGTCTCTGCTCTCATATAAGTAATATTCTAAGCAGGATATAGGGAAAAACTAAATCTACCCTGGACTTTTCAACTACAAGGGCCAATAGTTTTCATTTTTTGCTAAAGCGACTTGGGTTTTGCTATGTGTGATCAGTGGAGTCTTTACTACATTAGGCTCCATAATACTTGCCGAATTCAATTGCCATGTTTTTTTTTTTTTCAATTTAAAGATTTAAGCTCTTTCTCTCTCTTTTTTCCCCCTCCAAGATATGAGAGGCCTTAGTAAAGAGAGCTTGCATGTTGCTTTTGGTGAAAGAGATAGTTTTGGGCTTTGATGCTACTGGCATTTTCCACTACTCCAAAGCTCTCTTTCTTCCTCAGCAAGTTTCTATCTCAATCCTCTCTTAAAAAAGAGGCTGGACAGAGGGCATCAATCCCATTTCACAGACGTGAGGACTGAGGCCCAAATGGCTTGTCGAGACTGGACAGAACACAAGACCCATCATTTCACCAAGCATTTTCCCTCTGGAACTCTAGGACAGCAGAACAGAAAGGAAACCCTGTATCCTTTCCTGATGATAAATACTGGCAATGCTCCAGGCTGGCCAGGACAGATTTGAAATTTATAGCCTTGATGTTTCTATTTCGCAGTGGAGTCCCCAGGGATTTTTCAGATTCTAGGAAAAAATATTCCTACCAGGATAAATAGAATTGTTCTTTCATAAGCAGTTATATTTTAGGTTGCCTTTATTTTTCTATCTGTTAAGCCAATAATGAGAATATAATTTACAAATCTAGAAGATTCCTATGTTAATTCTCTTATCAGACAACCTTTCCTTACCTTGGAGAAAGCCGTTTGCTTTTTCATTAGGGGAAGGTAGTGCATTTTATTTCCTTTCTTGCTTTTGCTACCAGGAAGCTCACAGACAGACTCTGAATTGCTGTCATTAACCCAAGCCAGATTTTTATTTTTGTACAATGCTTCAGCCTTATTCATTACGTGGCTTTCTGTTCCTTTGTGTTTGCTTTAGTAGCTCTATCTTAAATATGTTTTCTATTTGAGATTTTTCCCCAATCTTTCGGACACAGGCAGTGTATAAACAAATGAATTAAATTTATTCCTGAAGCTGCTCTCCCCCTTCTCCCATCTCCCTTGCTCCTTGCTTAAGGGCACAGGAGCTGATACTTTAAATCAGCATGCTCCCCCTCCCCTTTCTCTTTGTAAAACATGTTTTCAGGGGAATGTAAATTGTTTTTAAAAGCTTCCATCCTGGCCCGCTGCTAATTATTCCTGACCCAGGAGGATCCATACTAATTTGCCTTAATAAACTTTATTAAATAGTAAATTTCAGGAGGAAGAAACTACACAGCTTTGATTGGATTAGTAAAACTGCCAGTGGACATCACCGCTAGAGCAGAGAGAAAAGCCCATTAACCGCAGAGGGAATCCGGGTCGAGTGTGTTTCCAATAAGCTGTGGCTGGCCACAGTCCTATGCCTTCTTGGGGGTTGCAAGCAAAAGTTTCTAGCCTCCAAATGAAAAAGAAAAAAGGGAAAACGAAAAGGCAGTGTCTCCGCCCCCAAACCAGATGCAGGTGATTAAATAAAGCAACTATGGAATGAAACAAGTAATCAAACAATTCCAAACCTCCAGGTCATTGAAGAACAGATGTGTGTCTGCGAGGTTGAAGATCATTTCCTCCATCATGAGGCCGATGCGCACGGACGCCGTGGTGTCCTGTTAGGAAGAAGAGGAGAAGAGCGTGCAAGTGGAGTTGGTGCCATCTCAGCCTGCCCTCCTCCGGTCCCACCTGTGAACGGTGCTTGTGGTCTGTCTTCATCTCTGTGGCTCCCACACGGCCTAAAATGTGTGTCCAGGTGGGCTCAGGGTGATAATGTTGCACAGCTTCTGGGATTTCACGTCTACCTTTTCATCATTTCTATTTATCCTCATCAGTGTTTAAATCTGCCCCCCAAATGCCTCTGGAATGGCACGTGTGTTCAGTGTTGCAAGAACCACAAATGGCTGGAGGAAAAGAGAACCTCTTGGAAAACAAGACATTTCAGGGAGAGCAGTATAAACCATGTATAAACTACTGGCAGACTTGGGATCTTGGTTCTCTATACTGATCAGTCTATGACGCTGCCTTCCTGCTCCAGATGTTTAAAAAAAACCACTGTTATCTAACAAGAGAGGATTAACTATAAAAACACAAACAAAACCCAATGTAGTACATCCATACCAGGGAAAACTAGGCAGCCATTAAAAAAGGGAGTCATGCTAGAACTCCTGACATGAAAGAATCATCCAGAAACACAGTATTAAGGAACAAGAGCAAATTGTATCACAGTACACCGTGTAAAGGGCATCCCAGGTGGTAAAGAACCCGCCTGCCAATGCAGGAGACATAAGAGACGCTGGTTGGGTCCCTAGGTTGGGAAGATTCCCTGGAGGCAGGCATGGCAAACCACCCCAGTATTCTTGCCTGGAGAATCCCATGGACAGAGGAGCCTGGCGGTCTACGGTCCTTAGGGTCACAAACAGTCAGACACGACTGAAGCAACTTAGCACGCATGCAATTACTGTGTAAAACACAGTGAACAATAAAAGGGTCCATTCTCTCGCCCTCTCGTTCCTACACACATAATGTGTAGACTGCATTACACTTCATCCATATTTGGGGTCCCTTCCTGAAAAGCTTCTCCCTGTAGGGAGAGGATACACGCCAGGCGCTGGCAAACTACAGCCCGCAGGTCAGATCTGGCCTGCTGTCTGTTCTGAATGGCTCACAAGTTGAGCGATTTTTACATTTTTGGCGAGTGTGTTGTATATGGTTGCTTTTGGGCTTTGAAGGCTGAGGTGAGTAGTTGTGACAGATCCTTCCCGATCCTAAAGTGCTGACTATCTGGCCCCCTGAAGACAAAGGCTGCTGACCCCTGATTTAGAGGTTCCCTGTGGAACTCAACGGTGACCACGTGACTTGCTTTGGCCAACGAAATGTCAGCAGAAGATATGTTTCACTTCTGGTTGGAAGGGCCTTCTCCGGTGGCTGGGACGGTAAAGAATCTGCCTGCAGTGCAGGAGACCCAAGTTCGATCCCTGGGTCAGGAAGATCCCCTAGAGAAGGGAATGGATAACCACTCCAGTATTCTTGCCTGGAGAATTCCATGGACAGAGGAGCCTTGTGGGATCCCAGTCCATGGGATTTCAAAGAGTCAGACACAACTGAGCGACTAACTCTCCCCCCTCCCTTTTTTTTTCCACTTCTGGTTGGAAGCTTTAAGAGCTAGTATATGGTTTGCCATGCTCTCTTCCCACTTCACAAGGCTAAATGTTCCAGCTACAAGTGACTCGTCAGCTTGGGTTCCAGAATAAAGCTGATGAGTGTCAGAGCTACAACAGACCACAACGGGCATGTACCATAAATAAGAAGCAGGTGAGATTCGGGGCATGTCTGTCGCTGCAGCATAACCTCACTGATTCCAACTGATACACGTGGAAAATATAGAGCATACACGTGGGAAATATAGTCATAATGGTTCTCAGCCCTGGCCGCACACTTTGTTGGCGTGAGGAGCATTTAAAAATCAATAAAATCACAATGGCTGCGGGTGGGATCCAGGCACGAGAAAAGTTTAAGCTCCCCACCTGATTTCAATGTGCAGTCAAGCTTAAGGACCACTGATCTATAAGGAGAGACAACACTTAGTAACAGTCCTCGTTAATATCTGTTAGGTGCTTTCTCTGTGCCACTCTCTAAGTATTTATTGACTCATTTAATCCCCACAATGCTCTCTGAGGTGAGCACTTAATATCTTCCCATTTCAGAGGTGAGAACACTGAGGCTCACAGAGCACCCTGCTCAAGGTGCCACAGCTAGCGAGTGCCGGGATCTGAAGCCGGTAATCTGGTTCAGGGCAGCTCGGCTTCAGAGGAGGCCTCGGAGCGGCCAGGATTGGGAGAGGAGGAAAGGTGGCCTTGACCTCCATACACCTCTTTTCCCAGTTGAATTTTTCACCAGGAGGCTGTATTACCTCTATTATAAAAACAAATAATGAATGACATAAACCCGTCTTGACCCTTAAAAAAATAGAAAATCGCAGCTGGTGATCTCAGCTTCACACACACAACTGTGAAGAATCAAGCCCAGGAACACAGCCATTAGGTGAAACACCTCATTAGGGCTTCCATAGCCAAAGCTTAGCACGCCAGGCCCTGGCTGGAAGTCGCAGGGTAGAGTGGTCCATGAAAAACGAAGAGGAAATGGGGAAAACAAACTCCATGGAGCCAAGTAAGGAATCACTGTGTGACCTGGGGAAAGGTTTGGGGGGTGTTTCCACATACTGCTCGAAACCAAACCATTTCACCTCCGCAGGAGTGCACACATTCTTTCCTAGTGAGGCTGTACGCCTAACCACCTATGCCCAGCCCTCCATGTGCTAAGTGGGAAGCAAGAAGCAGCAGCCACCTAGATTCATCCATTGAAAGGATTTATTCAGAAAAATGTCAACTCTCAGGCCAGCACACAAAACAGGAAAAGCAATTACTGTAGACAAAAATGGCTTACCTGTGACAAGTGTTTGCATGGTTATAAGAAGCCGAATCCTCTACATCAATAAAGCTGAAATGATGACTTACTGATATTGGGAGGGTGTGGAAACAAAGTCTACATGTGTGTGAGAGGCAAGGGTGGGTGAGAAGAGAGAGCTAAAGCCTTACATTGTAGTTTGGGAAGCCAGAGATCCTGCCGAAAACAAAAAAATCATGCAGTGGGTAAAGAAGCAGGTTACTTCGAAATTTGAAGGTAAATACCCAAAGAATCAAGAAGAGTTGAGAGTTGTTGCCTCTGGGTGAAAAAACAGGGTGGGGTTGGGGGGAAATCACTGGGGACTGCTCGCTGCGTTTCATAATCCCTTCCTTTGGAGAAGACATGAGTTTTAAACTCTACGCATATATTTCTTGGATTCAAAGAAAACTAAAAACAAAAGGAGGGGCTTTCCTGGTAGTCCAGTGGTTAAGAATCCAGCTGGCAAAGCAGAGGACATGGGTCTGATCCCTGGTCCAGGAAGACTCCCTATGCTATGGGGCAGCTAAGCCTGTGCGTGACAGCCACTGAGCCCGCGGGCACCAGAGCCCAAGCTCGACAACGAGAGACGCCACCGCAGTGAGAAGCCCGAGCGCCGCAACTGGAGAGAGCCCGTGCAGCAGTGAAGGCCCAGTGCCGCCAGAAAGGGAAACCTCGGCAAGCAACGTTACCCTCCAGTGTACACTGCGCGCTTAGTCACTCAGTCGTGTCCGACTCTTTGTGACCCCATGGACTCCAGCCCGCCAGGTTCCTCTGTCCATGGGGGTTTTCCAGGCAAGAGTTCTGGAGTATGGGCAGTTGCCATTTCCTTCTCCAGGGGATCTTCCCAACCCAGGGATCGAACCCAGGTCTCCCTTATTGCAGGCGGGTTCTTTACCGTCCGAGCCCCCAGGGAAGACCAGAGTAAATACTACCCTAGAGAAAAATCCATATATGTGAACAAGGGATGTGTAAAAAGATGCTCATTACAGAGTTGTTTGTAAACTGCAAATGACTGAAAACTATTTAGCTGTCCACTAAAGAGATTAGAGAAATAAAATGTAGAATATTCGTGCAATGGGAAACTAAATTCAATGGAAACAAATGAACCAGATCTCCAGTTGTTAACATGGACACATCAAAAAAATATTGACTGAAAGTACATATCAGAGAGTTATATACTGCATGTTATTACCATTTATTGGAGACATATAAAATGTTACTACATATTTTCCATGGGCCCTTATATATCTGTAAATATCTGCAAAGCTATATATCCATAATCAGAACAGTAATTACCTTTGGAAAGCAGAGTGGAGGGGAGAGAGGAATTAGAAGTGATGATCAAAGTGAACTTTAGCCTTATCTAGAATATTCTCAATTTTTTTTAAAGAGAAGAGATTCAAACATTTCTGGGATTATTAAAAACTGAAACAAAAACTTCAAGACACCCAAAGGTTTCTGAGGAGAACTTTTAGAATACCTAACTACTCCCTAAGCATTCTCTTATTTCAGTTTTTTCTAAAATCTGCTTGCATGCTATTAGATGATTTTAAACTGTGTAGTGGGAACCTCTTTTCAAGATACTTGATAAAAACTAGTTCTGCTGAGGTGGAAAAGTCTAGAACAGCCCAAGAAAAGCGCAACTGTCCCTGTAGTTAAGTGACACACAGTGTTACTCCGGGCCAGACCACTGTATCTAAGTAGAAAATGTTTTTTTCAGGGTTGTAAAGACTGAGAAATGAAGAAACAAAAATTGGTGGAGGCTGAGCATGAATTAATGTGAGGACAGGGTGACAGGGGTTTCATCTCATGCTGCCCTCTGAATGCATCCCTGACATGCTTTATAAACACACCATCCTGGTTTGTTAGCTTAATTCACCCCGTGTAGCTTGGAGAGGGAGGAAGCCCACCTGAACTAGCACTCCTCCCAAAGAAAGCCTAAAATATGGAGTCTTTGCACCATGTTTTTCCAACTAATAAAAGGACTAAATGAAACAGCACACGTGTAACCCCCAGCCCAGGGTCCAGGATATCAGGCACTCTACGAGCGCTGGTTATTGTCAAAACATCCCAGTGCGCTTCCTCGCGTTTCTGTAAACCCAGCAGGAATATCCCGAATCAGATGGTACCCTACGAAAGATGTGCTTTATGAAAATACCATCTCACATGAAAACCATTTTCTTAATCATTACATACTCTTTGGATTAAAAAAAAAAAATCGGTGGTTAATTTCTTAAGTAACAGCAAGAAACAGATTGTGCTTAAGAAACAATCAATTTAAACCAGAATGGAGAACTGAGAAAAGGGAGTTTTTCCAAAACAGGCTTCGATTTGTAACTTGTCTGTGGAAAGGACTGCGCTGGGGGCCGTTGGGGTCGGGCGGATGGAATGTCGTCTTTGACTCAAGAATCTGTGGGTGGTTCTCTCCCCACGAAGGTACAAATCAGACTGCAGATTTTTTCAATGTGCTCTCATGTTCTACAGATTTGTCAGGGTTCGGCTTTGATGACGGCGAGGTGGGCTTCGCACGCTTTCATTTAGGAGGCTGATGAGGACGCTCCAAGCACAACAACCCCCCTCGAGGCAGACGCTGTGGGTCTGGATGCAGCTGTAACCTAATTATCACGCATTCTTGGTGAGGTTCTCTTAATTAGAGGAAGATGGTGGGGGTGTTCACCATATGGGCCCCTCAAAGATCTGCCTTGTGGATCAGTAAGTTATCTTGTGACGTATGGCTGTATTTCCTGGATGCGGGCGGAGAGGGTAAGAGCCTTAAAACAGAAAGTCTTTTCCTAAAACGAAATTAATCGAATATCAAACAAACTTGAAGGAGGAAAATGGCATGTGGATTCCTGGAGGTTTCAAAATCTGAATGCAAAAAATTCTTCGGGGTTAATTTAGATGTTAATTTAGATGACGGCAATTGTTTTCTGTCAAGTGCCTTCATCACTCCCAAATATCTAAGCTCTCCGATTTAAGCCGTATTCTAAGAGGTCTTCTGCCCAATCCCTGTGGATTAGGAGGAAACCATTTTCATTTCTGAAGGAGTCCAAGTTTTGAACCAAAAAGTCGTATGTAATGAATCACAGCTCTGTTCGTCCAAAAGAGAATTTCCTTTATTGAATTTTCCAAGTTTTCTATTTTAAGCACATAACGCTTTTGTAGTAGATGGTTTAATTCATCATTTAATTCCGTTTATAATTTAAAGAGGTAAGAGCCACACTATTCAGCATCACAACGCTTTGAAGAAAAGAAAGGCACACCCCCAAATTCATCTTGAAATTAACTTATAAGAGTGTGGTCTTTTTTTTTTTTTTTTTACAGCTGGCTGGATAATAATAATAGCCAGTCATTACTGAGTGTTTTGTAGTAGGTTAAGAGTGTGGGTTCTGAGCCAGACTGCTTATTATGTTCAAGGCTAGTTCCACCTCTTACCACTAGATGACTTTGTACAAGTTACTTAACCTCTGTGTGCCTCAGTTTTTCATCTGTAAAATGGGGTTAATCAACTCATAAAATTGTTATTAATACAAAGATTAAACGAGTTTTTCAAAGAGTAGGTTGTCATCCGGGAGAAGGCAATGGTACCCCACTCCAGTACTCTTGTCTGGAAAATCCCATGGACGGAGGAGCCTGGTAGGCTGCAGTCTATGAGGTTGCTGAGTCGGACACGACTGAGCGACTTCACTTTGACTTTTCACTTTCATGCATTGGACAAGGAAATGGCAACCCACTCCAGTATTCTTGCCTGGAGAATCCTAGGGACGGGGGAGCCTGGTGGGCTGCAGCAGCAGCAGGTCGTCATCCTTTTAGTGAATGTTTACTTTAAAAATGACCAGCTTAAAAAAGACAAAAAAAGAATGAAAGAAATATAAGAGAATCTGCTGCTGCTAAGTCGCTTCAGTCGTGTCCGACTCTGTGCGACCCCATAGACGGCAGTCCATCAGGCTCCCCCGTCCCTGGGATTCTCCAGGCAAGAACACTGGAGTGGGTTGTCATTTCCTTCTCCAATGCGTGAAAGTGAAAAAAAAAAATGAAGTCACTCAGGCGTGTCCGACTCCTAGCGACCCCATGGACTGCAGCCCACCAGGCCCCTCTGTCCATGGGATTTTCCAGGCAAGAGTACTGGAGTGGGTAGCCATTGCCTTCTCCGATAAGAGAATCTAGGGGTTACTAAACTACGGCTGTCAATTTTTATAAAGTTTTACTGGAACACAGCCACGCCCACTTCTTTGCTCATCGTTTGTGGCTGCTTTCGGGCTATAATGGCAGTGTTGATCGCTCCTGCAGAGCCTAGCCTAAAGCCTAAAATATTTATTATGCCACCAGGGAAAAATTTACCAATCTCTAGAATAGATGACACTCCAGTGTTCTTGCCTGGTGAATCCCAGGGACGGGGGAGCCTGGTGGGCTGCCGTCTGTGGGGTTGCACAGAGTCGGACACAACTGAAGCGACTTAGCAGCAGCAGTAGAATAGATGACGAAACATCAAAGTACATCATCATATGCAAATTCATACGAAAATATTGGGGGATCAGATCCCACTGTTTCTAAAATCTACTGGATATTCTGGTTACACGAATACATTTTCCATTTTGTCTTAAACTAATGTGTGCTGTTTCTGTTGCATGCAGTTGAAAGATTCTTGACTCTGCTCACAGCTTCCCTGTGTCTGCACCCAAACAGGTATATTTCAGTCAGAGTGGCAATGACCACAGGCAAGTTCAAGTGCTTCTGCACATCTTAGGAATAACTGAGCCTTTCCAGGCAGCACTTCAGAAGACTGATGGCACCTCTTACTCCCTCAACCCTAAAGTGTTGTGAAGGCAAGTGCACGGAAGGGCCTGTTTTATTTTCTGGTCTTAGGGCCACAGTCTCTTTTTTATACAAGCATTGCCTAATGGAGCAAGTGCTTTCCTCCAATGAGCACCACAGATCGCCTCCACCATTCACCAGGTATGCGTGAAAGTGGCCACAGGCAAGAAGCTTCCTGAAGCAAAGCGACCGAGAACATTAACTGCGGAGTCAGCAGGACCTGGCTTCAAATCCCAGGACTGCCATTCCCCAGGGACATGACCTTGGATCAGATGTTCACCCTCCCTGGGTCTCAGTTTCCTCACATGAATATAAGCAAGTGACTCCTTTCTAGGGCTCCCGTAGGATAATGAGTGCGATATGATTTCCTCCTGGTGCTTGGGTATATTATTAGCACAGGCAAATTAGCAAAAAGGCATCAGAGTCCACAACCTTCCATCAGAATGCTTTCCCCACTTAGAAATTCCCGTGCAGTAGTTTGACCTGGTATTTGCTAAACCACAGCCATTCTTGTAACACCTTTGCAAGTTTCACACACTGCAGAGCAGCTGTGTTAACTTAGGATTTTCCTTTAATTGAGCTACCCTTCCTGCACATTTTTTTTTTAAACAAACACAGTTCAGAAAGAAACTTGTCCTCACAACTGCAGATGGCAAACCTGTTCCACTCACCATCGCAGAAAGTTAAACACAAAGATGAGCATGTATGTTAGTTTCTTGTGGATGCTGTAACAGATCACCACAAATTCAGTGGCTTGAAACAACAAAAGTTTGTCCTCTTACAGAGTTCTAGACATTAGAAATCTAAAATCAAGGTGTTTCAGACTTCCCTGGTGGCCCAGTGGATAGGAATCTGCCTGCCAAAGCAGTGGACAGGGGTTCGATCCCTGGTCCGGGAAGATTTCACGTACCATGGAGCAACTAAGCCTGTGTGCCACAACTGCTGAGCCCCTGTGCTGCTGCTACTGAAGCTTAGAGCCTGTGCTCTGCAACAATGACACCCATGCGTCACAACCAAAGAGTAGCCCCCGCTCTCTGCGATTAGAGAAAAGCCCGTGCAGCACCGAAGATCCAGTGCGGCCAGAAATAAATAACATAAATAAAAAAATTAAGTCAAGGTGTTCCTTCGGGAGCTTTCAAAGGCGAATCAGTTTCCTTGCCTTTTTCAGCTTCCAGAGGCCAGTGCATTCCTTGGCATCGGCTCCTTCGCCGCAGCCAGTTCCTGCTATCGACTCTCACCTCCTGCCTCCCTCTTCTGAGGACTCTGTGATTACATTAATCACACCTGTTAAGTCTCTTTGGCCATACAAGGTAACATTCACAGATTCTGGAGACTGGGACCTGAACACCTTTTGGGGGCCCATTTGTCTGCCTACCACACAGCATGCAATGAAAAAAAAAAGACAAAATGCTGCTCTTTTGGGTGTGTGATCTCATATACCATGTTTTAAGGCAGTTGTTTAGTCACTAAGTCATGTCTGACTCTTCGTGACCCCATGGACTGCAGCCCACAAGGCTCCTTTGTCTATGGGACTTTTCAGGCAAGAATACTGGAGTGGGTTGCTATTTCCTCCTCCAGAGGATCTTCCTGACCCTGGGATCGAACCCGTGTCTCCTATGGCTCCTGCATTGCAGGCGGATTCTTCACTGCTGAGCCACCAGAGAAGCCTGTTTTAAGGCAGAGGTTCTCAGCAAAGGTGGCATCTCCCCCTAGAGAGCAGTTTGCAAGTTTGGGCAACACTCCTCCTTGTCATAACTGGGGGGAAGTGGCATTTGGGGAGGGTTGATATTGTGATTTATAGTACGAAATATATATTTGGGTTTTGTCCCTGTTTCTGGCACAGAACTCCTAAAGCCCTTGGAATTTTTAATAGCCGAGATATGGAAGCAGCCTAAGTGCCCATCAGCAGTTGAGTGGATAAAGACGATATGGTGTGTACATACAACGGAATGTTACCCGGCCGTGAAAAAGAAGGAAATCTTGCCATTCTGACAACACGGATGGAGCTGGAGGATATTTTGCTCAGTGAAATAAGCTGGACTGAGAAAGACAAATACTGTTTGTTTTCACTTGTATGTGGAATCAAAACACCAAAACAAACCAACATAAAATGAAAACAGACTCATAGATACAGAGAACAAACAAGTGGTTGCCTGAGGAGAGAGGGGTGGGCAGAACAGCTGAAGAGGATTGAGAGGTACACGCTACCAGCTGTAAAACACATAAGTCACGGGGATGTGATGGACAGCACAGAGAACACAGTCAACCATACTATAAAACCTTTTTATGCTATGAAATCTATAAAAATACAGACTTGTTATGTTTCATACCTGAAACTAATATAATACTGGGAGAAGGAAATGGCAACCCACTCCAGTATTCTTGCCTGGAGAATCCCACCAACAGAGGAGCCTGGCGGGCTACAGTCCATGGGGTCACAAAGAGTCAGACATGACTGAGCAACTTTCCCTGGGGTGATGAACGTATCCACGTGTCGGGAAGGTGGCACACCCCAGTTGCATGTGGGTGCTCCTGTGCTGGGGACCCTTCTGGACCCTCCTTATGTACGCCACATGGCTGTTCATCCGTATCCTTCATGATATCCTTTGTCATAAACTAGTCCCTGTATGTAAGTGTTTCTTTCAGTGCTGTGAGCTCCAGCACATTAGTTGAACCCAAGGAGGGGGTCATGGAACCTCTAATTTATAGCCAGTTGGTCAGAAGCACAGGTAACAATGTAGATGTGCAACTGGCATGAAGTGGGGGCGGTCTTGTGGGACTGAGCCCTTAGCGAGTGGGATTAACCCGGACGCTGTCTTCAGGAAGACAGAGTCAGAACTGAATTAACTGCTTGGTGATGTTGGGAAATACACATTAGAGGGTGCCAGGGACACAGGACAGTCATTTGTAATGAAAAATTGTCACACATCCCACGTAACTTTCCCATTTCATTGCTGGACACGCTTGTTATAAAAAAACCTGTTTCTAATTATCTGAGCCTAGCCTGTAACTCATGTTTTTACTTTATTCCCAAGGGGCCTTTAGATCATCACTGAGAGAGGGAGACGGTGAGGGAGGCTGAAAGCAAGCACATTTGTATACTGGGCTATATATGGCTAGCTAGCTTCCACTCACCTCCAAAGCTGTTGTCCACACAGCAGCAAGATCGGTCTTTTTAAAACAAAAACCAGAACTGTCCCTCCTCTTTTAAAACCCATCAGCATCCTCTGGCCCTCTGAATAATGCCAGCATCCTTCACTTTTCCACTCTAACCCACTGGTCTGCTCTGTGAGCTTGCCAACTCGATACTGCCTCAGGGCCTTTGCACTGGCTGTTCTCACTGCCTGGAATTTCCTTTCCCCAGATGCTTTCCTGGCCGGCCCCTTTGTAACATTCAGTTCCCACTTTCAATACCAGAAAGACCTTCTCTGATCATCCCGCCTGAAGTAACCTGGGTGCTGACCCTCCACTCATGTGGCATCTCATTACGCTGTTTCAGTTTTTAACAGCATTTATCATTATCTGGAAAGATCTTATGATTTCTGATGCTTCTCTCTCAACCAGAACACAAGCTCTCTGAGAGCTACTGCTATGTAACTCGAACCTGGACCGGGTACGAGGCAGATGCTCGGTTAAGTATTTTTAAAAATAAATATTTAAGTGTGTGTAAGTCTTTTGTATATTAGCACACTTCCTCCTCAAAATATCTTGTCCCTAGTTTACAGATTAAATGAGATTCAAAGCGAGGAGGAGATTCAAAGCGACAGAGCTGGGATTCAAACCCAGGACTGAAGCGGAGCAGATCCCTCTGGTCCTTGTGCCTTCTGCCCACCTCCCCCCACTATCAGGCCTCTGCCTGCCTTTGGTCGGCGGAAAACTTTAAAGAATAAGTTGAGTCCAAGAAGTGGGAAGTGTGCAAACAGGAACACAGTCAAAGGAGCCTGAATAATAATAATAATGTAGTCGTTAAGCATAGTCAAGGACCTTTAGTTCTTTCTCAAGGGCTGTAGATAGTATGCTGAGCCAAATCCTGTGAGTTGTCTTATAGATACTAAAATAGCAGGTGGAGAAGTTAGCTACATGATGACCAGACTGTACCCAGGACATGAGCTACCGCGATTCTGAAAACTGGCCACAAACAAATGGAAACAAATGGACCCTGGAATTGAGGATTAACTGGACCTAAAACAATCAAGATGACACTGGTCAGACCACCGATGACCCATCTGAAGATGACTGTCAGAGATGACTGTGCTGTTTCTGCATGTAGCCCCCCCGCCCCCAAGACTTCTATAAAAGCTCTTGCCCATTGGTTGCCAGTGGTGGTGGTGGGGAGTTGGCCTTTGGACAGACGTCCGCCACCCTCCCTCTAAGCTGCCGGTATCTGAAATAAAGCTAACTTTCCTTTCCATCAACGTGGCCTGTTTTTGGATTGGCAAGCAGCCGGACCCCACACACTTTCGGTAACAGGATTACCGAAGAAACCAAAATCTTATCCATTTTACTCACGGAGTATGTCTTCACAGGAACTATTAACAAGTGCTTTATTAAGAAAAAGAAGCTACAGTCATATTACCACCAGAATTTTTTTTTTTTTTTTGGTAAATGTCTGATTTAAAACTGTTGAGGTCTACTTTTAATGAACAAGTGAAGTGAAGTCGCTCAGTCGTGTCCAACTCTTTGCGACCCCATGGACCCTGGCTACCTGGTAGCCTACCAGCCGCCTCAGTCCATGGAATTTTCCAGGCAAGCATACTGGAGTGGGTTGCCATTTCCTTCTCCATTAATGAACAAGGGACCCATTTAATTAAATTACACTTCCAAAGTTAAGAGAAATGACAGGTGGTTGCCATGCAAAAATCAGCCTGATCCTTTTCTCAGTCTCAGGCTAGCTTTCCTTTTTAATAACTGCTGGGCTTCAGAGTAGATAAAAGGAGAGACCACGTGCTGGGGAAGGATCTCCCTTCATTGCCCCTGAGCATTTGTGCCTCTCATTTCCCAGATGTGATGTGGAAAAAAAAAGTTACCCAGTAAATCCCTCACTTCTTAGCTGTCCCCCGCTCCCCACTCCCCAAGCCAGGAATGGCTCTTCAGGAACCAGACGCTTTGGCTGAGATTGGAAGTCACATCTCTTGAGCCGGCCTTGAAGGACTCTGAATCCTCTCTTGGCTCCCCAGCCTTCCGCCCCAACCCCTGATTTATGAGCAGCCCATAACTTTTTAGGATGTCATTGTATGTGTCAAAGAGAGATGAGCCGGGGGAAGGCCCATCCTGGTAACCAATTCAGGGCCTCTCTAGATCCGTGAATGTTACCAAATGCAATGCTTCCAAAAGTAATTTTCAGAAAAAAACCAACAAAACAATGAAAAACACAACTCCCGTATGCACGTTATCTTGTTCTCACGGGGATCAAAGGACGGCAGCTTCCAGGGGCAGTCTCTTTCACCCTCATCACAGGGGTCTCAGGTGAAACGCCAGTCAGTCCTTCAACATGAAGAGGGGGCAGCCCACGGTCTTTCCTCCAAGATGCTCCTATGCCGTCATCCTACAGGTTAAACCACTTCCGGTCTCTAAGTGGACCCAGCCCCAGGTGTAAGCCTTCCTGGACTTCCCACTCCAAAGGCATCTCTGAGTGCTCCCAGCGGGAAGCAGGTCTAAAGAGGCATCCGGAGATTTCCAAACTCTTCTCTTACCCGGAAGCTTCTTAGGTGATGGAGTTAGTTAACCCTACTTCAAGCTCCTCACAAGGCATTTTCTTAAGGAAACGTGTATAACCAGCAGAAGTAGATGTTTGTGAGTTCGGGATGTGATCTTGCTAATTACTTGTTAATTAGCAAGCTCACGGCTAATATTCCTGTGAGAACTCAGCTCCTTAGATGTGTTTCTGAAAGCTAGCGGCATGGTTAACAGTCAAATTCACTAAGAGACTTCCTTAGTCAACTACTTTATTCTTATTTTTTTGGGTCACACTTCGTGTCTCGCGGCAGTGTTCCCCAACCTTTTGGGCACCAGGGATCGTTTTGTGGAAGACAATTTTTTCATGGACTGGGGTGGTGGGGGGATGGTTTCAGGATGATTCAAGCACATTACACTTATTATGACATCAGCTCCGCCTCAGATCGTCAGGCATTAGACGCTGGAGGTGGGGGACCCCTGTCTTGTAGGATCTCAGTTCTTCAATCAGGCACTGAACTCAGGCCATGGCAGTGAAAGTGCTGTATCCTAACCACTAGACCACCAGGGAACTCTTAATTACTTTAAAAGAAGAAGTTTGGGCTAGTTCTTTAGGAGACCGATAGGTGGGTGCATGAACCTGCTTTTGTGTGTTTACAGAATATCTCTGGAGTGAAAAACTGGAGCTCTTGATAAATCAGGGAGCTCTTGATAAATCAGCCTCGGCACTGTTGACCCTTGGAGCCAGATCATTCTTTGCTGGGGCTGTACTGTCCATGGTAGGCTGTTCAGCAACATCGCTGGCCTCTATCCACTAGGTGCCAGGAGTATCCCCCTCATCCAGTTGTGAAAACCAAAAATGTCTCCAGTCAAGCGCCCGGGAGGCCAAAGTACCCTCAAGTGGGGAACCGCTGCTCTAATTCCTTTAAAATTAATGAAAGGCTTGGCTCTTAGTCAATTAACTCTGTAATTCTAGAGTGGACAACCTTATCAATGAAACTAGCTTTCTAAATAAGTGACAAGTTAAAAAATTCTTCGATCTCCCAACCAGCTGAGTGTAAGTGCCGTTCTCCCGTTTCAAAAGGCCACGTGGCCCAGTTGTTCGGCGTCACCACTGCAGCCAGGCCCCAGTCTGCAGACTCGGGCTCTGTCCTTCTTACTAGGAGGTCAGTGACTGCCAGAAGTCGCTGTGCCCATCTCCTGGCCTGCACATGTGGGTAACCAGAGCATCTACTCCTAAAGGATGAGAGTAAACGAGCTGATGTATGTAAAGCTCTTTAGTGGATACTGAGTTGGGAGCAAGCGCAGAGGGTCTGTCATCCTTATTCACAGAGTTACCTTCTCCGGGGCCTCACTGGCCACACCCAACGCTTGCACTGGGCCGTCCCTTTCTCGGGTGCCACCTGAAGGGGCCATCAGGGGAGACATGGAGAAGAAGCTTGGTTTGGCGCTTTGTGATCTTGGCCTTTTCCTTCTCATCCCAGCACCCAGACCGCCACAGGCCAAGCTTGTGTCTTGGCGGGCACCCTGTCTGGGCTTGCAGACTTCTGCAAAGGGCAGCCTTGCCTACCTTGGAGACAGTTCACAAATTCAGGCAGCCTGCCACGTGTGTTCGCCTGGCTTTTCTCTTGTGTAGATTACCCTGACGCCCCCAACTTGGGGTCAATGTGCTTTTGCACCGATTCTGGAACACAGTGCTCTCCCTCTCCCTTTTAAAGAAAAAAGAAAACCAAACGCACAAACACACAAAATCAACCAGAGCCATCACGCCATACAAGCCAACTGGGCCTTAAAAAAAACACTGCCAAGTAGCTGTTTACAAGCTGAACAAATAATTACTCTGCCACAAGGAAGAAAAGTATTAATTAAAGCTATTCATTAAACCAGCCTCGCTATTCTGTGGGGTTTATCTCTTGGAAGTGTCAGCCAGAGGTTAGGGACGGATTAACACACAATGGAGGGCTTTGCCAGTTAAATCTCCTCCTTGTGGTTAGCTTTTAATAATAAAGTTGTCATTAAAAGAAAGAATTTAATGGTTTTAATTGGGTTTAATTACTTGGAAACTCCTGGAAAACAGATCAGCTTGTTTGAAAGAGAAAGACAAGTAAATGATGGTGGTAAAGAAAAAAAAAAAAAAAAAAGGTTGATTCACATGTTTAAACAGTAAAGCTGAAAAAAAAAAAACCAAAAAAAAAACTTGGCTTCTTTGGCAGTTTCATAGGAGAACACAGAAAATAGAAACGATCTTCTTAGCTCAGCAAATGGGTCTATTTGTATTCACAAGAACTTTACCAAAAAAACCAGAAGGATAAATGCCCGTCATCACTGAATCACAAAAGAATCAAACTGACTACAAATGATAAAATCATAGTTAAATTGAAGAGAACAAACAAAGATGTCTAAACTGGTTCTTCTTTTGAAGTTTTACGCAACTACTCAGCCTCTTAAGATTTTTTTTTATCCTTTGAAAAATGTTCTTTCAGCTGGAGGTGTCTGGCAGCTTTAAAAGCATTTCCCTAGGATGTAAATTTAAATGCAAAATATTAAATAGATAAATGGAGCTGTGAAAGTGGATTAGGGGGACCGACTATCTGGATGTGCCTAACTGAGGAGGTTCCTGGGACTTGCCACCTTGAATGTGAAAACGGGGAAAGTTCCAGATGACCCAGATGAGATGACCACCCTAACTCGAGTCACCATTCATGACCAAGGGGCATTTGAGACCAGTGCATTTCTGGAAGTTCACACCAAAAGCTTAGACCAGGGCTTGACACCCAGCAAAGTGGCTCCTGCTTCTGTCCAGGAATGGGCACGTCCTCATCAACACTCTTGAGTCTTGTGCTTTTCATTATTATTTTTATTACTATTATTTGTAGTGGTAGTGATACATTCAGAGAAGGCAATGGCACCCCACTCCAGTACTCTTGCCTGGAAAATCCCATGGACGGAGGAGCCTGGTAGGCTACAGTCCATGGGGTCGCTAAGAGTCGGACACGACTGAACAACTTCCCTTTCACTCTTCACTTTCCTGCATTGGAGAAGGAAATGGCAACCCACTCCAGTGTTCTTGCCTGGAGAATCCCAGGGACAGGGGAGCCTGTTGGGCTTGTCTATGGGGTCGCACAGAGTCGGACGAGAGAGGATATTCTTACACAACCAGCAACATGCTTCTAAAGATGTAGTTCTTGGGACTTCCCTGGTGGTCCACTGGCTAAGACTCGGAGCTCCCAATGCAGGGGGCTAGGGTTCGATCCCTGGTCAGGGAACTAGATTCCACACAGCTAAAGATTCTAGATTCTACAGCTAAAGATCCTGTGTGCCACAAATAAGACCCAGCACAGCCAAATAAATATATGATAGATAAATAAATAAATAAAGATGCAGCTCTTTAAAAGACATTCATTCACTCATTATTACTTACGGTTATATTTATTACAGACCACCAAAGTGTGCTTCCAAGAACTGGGCAAAGTGCATTCTATACATGGAGTGATAAAGACTATGGAAAAAATACAGCAAAGGATTTGTGTTGTGTGGGCTGTGCGGGAGGCATTGCATCTCATAGGATGGTCAGGGAGGTCCTTGTGTGAATCTGTGCATCTGAACACATCTTCAGGAGGAGAGGGAGGAAGCCATGTGGGAGGAGGAATGGTTCAGATGGAGGGGAGCAAGTGTTCCAAGGCCCTGAGGTCGGGGGTGGCTGGCAGGGCGCGGCTGGCAGGGCTGAGTACCAGTGTGGCTGGAGTAGAGAGAGGAAGAGGAGGAGTCCTAGGAGATGAGGGCATGGAGGTAATGGGCCAGACCCTTCAGAGCCACATCTAAGGGCGTGGCCCCTGGTAACTGGGCCAGATTTGTCTTCAAGCGCTTACTGAGCACCTTCTATGAGCTGGGTAAGAACATGCGTGTTCTTGGCTCTCATATGGCTTAAAACATACACATGGAAGCTCAGGGCTGGTGTTCTTGTCTTCCCAGCATCCATGCTGTTACCTTCTGGTAACAGTATCCTGAGTGTTTGTGAGGCCGGGGATTCCATCACTCCCCGTCTGTGTAGTCCCAAGGGGGCTGTCTCAACCTACATCCACCTTTGAGTGACTGGCTCTAGCCAGGCCAAGGAGAGCTTTGTCTGGCACTTGGTTGGAACTCCTGGGAAAGAGTTACTCTCTTTTTACAACAGTTATCAGGCTGGCAGTCCTGTGTTGCTTGGGGGCATTTCTGCCATCACACGTGAAAAGAACAAAGCCAACCTGAAGAAAACAGAGCCAAGGGATGCAAAGAGGCTGACTTCTGTTGACACCGTTTGAACCTCTGGATTCAACCATGCCCCTGAACTTTTTGGTTATAAATGCCAATAAATTCACTTTTCTGTTTAAATCAGCTTGTGCTGAGTTATAATGGAGAGAAAATTAACCTGACCACTAATTACGGGGCATATAGACTGTGCTGTGCTAGAAAGCAGAGATGTGGAAGGAAGTAAGACATGGTCACAGTCCCTGCATTTGAGCTCTGAAGTCCAGTGAGGGAAAGACACAAATCAGTAGGTGATAAAATAATTAGTGAAAAATAGAAGAGGGTTCTAAGGGAACACACCGGAAGGACACCTAACTCAGTATAGTCAAGGATAGCTTCCTGGAGGCAGAGATGTCTAACATAAGACCTGAATGCTGAGTGAGCATTAGCTGGGCAAATGAATGGCAAGTGAGAAAAGCATTCCTGGCAAAGGGAACAGCATGGATAAAGCTGGGGGAGTCTGCTGGTGCAACCGTAGGCTGTAGCTGAAAACAGAAAGATGAGAGTCTGGGAGGTGAGGCAGGACAGAATGGAAGGAAGACCAAGGTCATGGAAGGTCTGCAAGCCAGCCCAGAGGGTCTGGACTTTATTCTGTGAATGAGGCACAAAAGCCAACAAGATTTACAGAGACTAAGTAGCTCACTTCAAGGAGTGAAACACGTGCCTTGCTGATCTGTCAATTTCCACCTCTTGGTACAAGAAATATTTAACTTTCCCCTTAACTCTTCTTAGAGAAAGACAATAGTGCAAGAGAGATAGGAATGACAGCTGACACGTGGCCTTCATGTCAGGGAGGCAACAGGGAGTGGTGGGGATTGTGGCCAACTGGAAGCCACCTACCCCACTGAAAGGAACCAGTTGCTATGCAGCTCCAGCCAAGTGGTGACCTTTGGGAGTGTGGATGCAGCATGGACAGATCTTCTGATTTTTTAAGAGAACCCAGAGCCTTAATTTCTGTGAAAATCTCACAGTTAAAAAATGCTTCATTTAAAGTCTAGTTGATTGATGATATTATATTAGTTTCAGGTGTATAGCATAGTACGTAGATTCAGTACTTTTACAGATTATTCTCCATTAAAGATTATTACATGATAACGGCTATAATTCTCTGTGCTATACAATATATCCTTGCTGTTTATCTAAAATCTCCGCATTTGGGACTTCCTTGGTGCTCCAGTGGCTAAGACCCCATGCTCCCAATGCAGGGGACCCAGGTTTGATCCCGGGTCAGGGAACAAGATTTCACACGCTGCAGCTAAGACTTTGCAGGCCTCAACTAAAGATCCCACGTGCCACAGCTAAAAGACCCTGCATGCCACAATGAAAATCGAAGCTCCCAGGTGCCACAAGTAAGACCAGGCACAGCCAAACAAAGAAAGAAAGAAAACTCATCATCTGACGGGACCTTGTAAGTTTTTGCACAGCAAAGGAAACCATAAACAAAATGAAAAGACAACCCAGGAACTGGGAGAAAATATTTGCAAGTGATGTGACCTACAAACAACTCATCCAACTCGATAACAGAAAGACAAACAACCCAATCAAAGGCTGGGCAGAAGACCTACCCAGACATTTCTCCAAAGAAAATATACTGACGGCCAATAGGCACATAAAAAGATGCTCATCATCATTAATAATTAGATAACTTCAAGTCAAAAGTATGATGAAGTACCACCTCACACCATGTAGAATGGCCATCATTAAAAAGTCTAAAAATAGCAAATGCTGGAGCGGGTATGGAGAAAAGGGAGCCCTCCAACACTGCTGGTGGGAATGCAAACGGGCGCCGCCACTGTGGAAAGCGGCAAGGGGGTTCTTCAAAAAACTGAACATAGAGTTACCATATGATCCAGCAATCCCACTCCTGGGTATATATCCAGAAAAACTGTAATTCAAAAAGATACATGCAGTCCTGTGCTCATAGCAGCACTCTTCACAATAGCCAAGACATGGCAACAACCAAATTTCCACAGATGAGTGGATAAAGAAGATATGGTACACATGTGCAATGGAATAGCCCTAAAAAGAACAAAATAATGCCATTTGCAGCAACACGGATGCACCCAGAGATGATCACACGCAGTGAAGTCAGACAGAGAAAGACAAATGCCATACGGTATCGCTTTTACTACGTGAAACCTAAAATATGACATAAATGGATTTATCTATGAGACAGAAACTGACTCACAGATATAGAGAACAGACTGGTAGTTGCCAAGGGGGAGTGGCAGGTTGGGGGAGGGACAGAGTGGGAGTCCTGGATCAGCAGAGGCAGGCTCTTATGTATGAACAACAAGGTCTGATTGCATAGCACAGGGAGCTGCGTTCAATGTCGTGTAATGAACCATAATGGAAAAGAATATATATATATAAAACGGAATCACTTAGCTGCATAGAGGAACTAATACAACACTGAATACAAGACACTGAATACAACTAATCAACTACACTTCAATAAAATAAAGCTTTAAAAAAAAATCTCCAGTTTGAATGGTGGCAGCTGACTTAAACAATGTAACCCAAAACTATGTTTGAGAGTCAGGTGTAGTCCACAGCTCTCCTCTTGCCCACTGGGGGAAATAAGGCATTGGAAGGACCTGGAGTTGGACTGAAGGTCTGAAAGCTGTGCATGGAACTTGGAGGTCTTCTGATGGGCTGTGCTCTGCTCAGTGGCAGAGGGGCTTTCAATGGCCTTTGGAGTTTGGGGTTTGATCCTTTCTCTGCCGCTTAAGAAACTGGTAGTCGAAAATCCAGGTGTGTCCTGGATAGAATGAGGATCACATATACCTTGTAGGTTTATCTTAAGGACCAAGGAGATGACTCATAGCCCACTGCCACGCATGCAGGGAGAGATTTACATTTTTTATCCCTGTAATTGAAGGCTTCTGGGTGTGGGTTATAATATGCTAGAAACTGAAAGTCACTGTAAAAGTATACTTTTTTTTTTTTTTTTTTAACTCCAGACACTTAAATTCAACAATGAATTAAATGGACAAATTCCTCAAAAACCACAAACTACCAAAACTCACTCAGGGTGCAATAGCTGTAACTATTCAAGACACTGAAATCAAAGTTAAAAACCTCCTGAAAAACGAAATCTCCAGGTCCAGATGGTTTCACTGGAGAATTCTACCAAGCATTTCAAGAAGAATAGCACCAATTCACCACGAGCTCTTCCAGAAAATAGAAGAGGTGGCAATATTTCCCAACTCATTTTTTTTTTTTTTTTGAGGCCAGTATCACCTGGACACCAAAACCAGGTAAGGAGAGTATTTAAAAAAAAACAAACACATACCTTCATTTTTCAAGTTAAAAAATGTTCATCTTTTACCAGCTCAGGCAATGTTGCATTCCTTTAACGGCACCCACAGTGCTTTTAGGGAAACAGCAGATGATTCCCGGACTGGTCTTTTGAGGTCAGTGGGGCAGGAACTGTTATTCCAGTTTTACAGATGAGCAAACCTCTATTTAGTTCCAAAATATTTTCATCACCCCCAAAGGAAACCCCACACCCATGGAGAAGCTGCTCTCCATCCGTCCTCCCCTCCGGTCCCTGGTAACGACCAATCTGTATTCTGCCTCTGTGGACTTACCTACTCTGGATAGTTCATATAAATGGAAACACACAGCGTGTGACCTTTTGTGCCTGGCTTCTTTCCCTTTAGCATAATGTTTTTGGGGTCTGTCCACATCGAGTGCGTATTAAGTTCTCCATTCCTTTTTATGGCTGAAAATACTCCATTGTATGACTATCCGAGGATGTGTTTATCCATTCAACTGCTGATGGACATTTCCAAAGAGATTCTTACACTGCATATTTCTCCTCTGAATTAGGCCCCATCGGGGAATTTGCACTAGTACCTTCCCCTCTCTGCCATCGGAAGGGCCCACAAGTTCGTGAATTCACAGAAGTGTGGGGAGCAGGCCTGGCGGGGGGAACCTCTCTCCCTGTCAAAGTTAACTTCCCATACAACTGCCTTGACACCTTCCTGCCACTCATGGACAGACACCCTCATCACCCAAGGCCGTGGAAAGGGTTGGGATCTTTGGACAGCTCAGGAGCCCTTTTGTCCGGAAATAAATACCGTAAAAAAAAGTACAGGGTGGGGGGACACTGGGGGAGACGGCCTCTCAACCTGCTAGTTAAGTGTAAAGGAAAATTGTTCCCATTATTCAGGTTCGCAGGGTGCCCGGGATTTTTTTCCCACTACTTATCGTTGTGAGCAGCACCCCTATATTTATAGCAGACAAAAGAGCTTCTCATTCTAACCCGACCAACAATTTGTAGGTTTTACACAGGAGATTTAACTCCCTCTTATTATGATTAGCATTATTATTTTTTTTTTTCCAGGTGCCCTGCAGCATTCAGTGAAAGGTGAGGCTAGACAGAAAAAAAAAAAAAGAACTGGCCAAAGTCTGGGAAAGCAGTCGCATTTGTTCAATTTGGGGGCGGAAAACGAGGCATACTCAGGAGTCTTAACTAGCTCAGAAACCCTCCGCCAAAGTAGAAATGGTCTGTCTCCCAGCAGAGCGAGCCTGGGGCTTCAAAGAAAGTCTCTGCTAATGAGCACCTTTCTGACAACCCCGAACCATCTCTGAAATATATTTTATGTTGAAAATAATCCTTTAATGCTCTAAAATACATAAGCAGAGGCACTTGGCATGGAGGCCCAGTGGCTCAGGGAAGAACTATTACAGGGGATTAAAGCTACAAAGGGTCCCACCCCCCTGCCCACGGCCCCTCCAACTGTCATTCACCTCGAGGACATCTTTGAAAGCGTTTCCCACCTCTTCCTCCTCCACCCCCACCGGAATGACAAGGGCAGATGTTCGCGTCCTGCCCCTCCCAGATAGAAGACAGCGATTAGTTAAGTCACTCTTCCTAGTCCTGCAAAGAAAGGAATCATGGCTTGAGGAGCCCAATCAAAATCATCATTTCTTTATTAGCCACAAAGACTAAATACCTTTTACCTAACTGAAAAGAGAGCTTGCGGGGTGTGGGGGTGGTGGTGGGGGAAGTGGGGGAAGACGGAGCGGGAGGTGGGGGTGGGCGCGGAGACTCAAATACAAGGGTTAACCCCCAGTGGGGGAAAGAAATCTCCGACTTCCTCAGAAAATCCTTTCCAAATTGTATTCATCTTGACTTAATCCACATCTACTGAGTGAATTAGGCAGTATTTATTTTGAAAATCTATTTTATAGAGTTCCAAGGACTCTGTTTTCCTTGGGCTGGGCTGACTCCATTTCAGAGCTGGAGACCGCCGCAAGGGCCCCAGCCAGGCCTTTAAACATCCAAGGTGCTGGCCTCACATGGTTAACACAATGTAAATAAACACAGCTGAGCCCGGAGAAATTGGAAGGTTTCTCATTAAAGAAATAAAATAAACAGATGTCCTTAAGCACTTTGGCTTGTGTTTGTCCAAGGATGGAGCGCTCTCGATGTCTGAAGGGCAGAAATGAATTAGACCCCCATCTCCAGGTAGAAGGGTAGAAAAGAAAGAAAAGAAAAGAAGCTGTGCGCCTCTGAAATTAACTAATCGCCCTCCAGGGAGGGCACTTTTGATTTGAACCTTAGCAACTTCTACAAATAGTTTTTAACTGCTGGGTCATAAAAGCAGGGTTTTTTTTTTTTTTTTTCTTCTCAGTTTGTAAAGCAGTAACGGACAGGCCAAGCCGTGTCTCGCCAACTGGATCTGATTGAATCCTGATGGCACCGTGCTGGGTATTGGATTCCGGAATCCGAGCCGGAATCACGTAATTACACCGGTTGAGAGATGGGGGAGGAGGACTGGCTGATCAGAGAGGGCAGGGGAGCCCCCGGCAGAGATGTGTAGAGCCAAGACCTGGCCGGGCTCTGTCTGCCCAGCCTCTTCTAGATACACAAAGAGGTTGGCGGGCTGGCAGGACCCACGAGAAACGCCGTCACCAGGGAATGCATGGCTATCATCCTGCTTCACGGACTAAGGTGTGGAGATGTCCAGTCAACACGTCCATTCTGGTATTGAGAACTGAGACTGCATTTCTAACAGCTCCCTCATGAGGCCAGTCCCTGGACCACGCTTTGAGGGGCCAGGAGGGCTTATGTTACAACAGGGATCCTGCGATGTGGAGTTTCAGTTCCTATAAGTAATGCATCATGAAGATGTCTGAACATCCAGGCATCCTTAATGCCTTAGTTTGGGTCTCCCCCCGAGGCAGATGCTGAGCCTAAGATTCAGGTCAAGTAGTTTATCTGGGAGGGGACCCCAGGAAGCCCTGGTGACCAAGTATGGAGGTGGCGGGGCAGAGGAACAGCAAGGGCAGGTCCATGAGCAGGGTGCTGCTGTGGGTTCTGCCCTTCTGGGGACGCGTGGCAGACTGCACCCCAGAGTGTCACAGGTTCTTACGGAGGGAACCCATCATGCCTGTGGGGATGGGGAGGGCTGTGGTGAGAGATATGAGGCATTAATAGCATCTACTTCAATGGAAATTCAGTCCCTGCCATTGAACGATCATAGAATAATAGTGATGTTATTCTATCATCAAATAATCACACCAAGAAACGTGCTATGGGAAGCCTGCTGTCATCTCAAGAGGGCGTTTCTAACCAGTTGGGAAGGCCAGGCAGACTTGCCTAAGAAAGGGACCCTGGATAATAGCACTGCTTCTCTTTTCTTTATTTTAGGAGAGGAGAGGGTAGCATTTAAACCACACTGAGTGAACAGACGGCGGCTGTGACCGGCGCACTAAGCGCGGCTGAGAGCGGGCAGAAGCCGGGAGGACCCCATGACCGAAGGGCGGCGGCCAAGAGGAGTTACCCCACGTCCGAGGTCAAGGGCAGCGGCCAAGAGTGCTAGGCTGCAACGGCGCAGGAACGGCAGAGAAGAGCTACCCAAGTCCGAGGTCAGGGGTGGTGGCCGAGAGGAGCTACCCTGCGTCCGAGGTCAGGGGGGCTGGCCGGGAGGAGCTACCCCACACCCCAGGCCAGGGGCGGCAACGGGAGGACCAACCCCACGTCCAAAGAGTGGTGGCTGCACGGGCGCAGGAGGGCCTAAAGGCGTTATCCCACATTGAAGGTCAGGAAGGGTAGCAGTGAGGAGATACCCCTCATCCAAGGTAAGGAGCAGCGGCTGCGCTTTGCTGGAGCAGCTGTGAAGAAATACCCCATGTCCAAGGTAAGAGAAACCCAAGTAAGATGGTAGGTGTTGCAAGAGGGCAGACACACTGAAACCATACTCACAGAAAACTAATCAATCTAATCACACTAGGACCACAGCCTTGTCTAACTCAATGAAACTAAGCCATGCCCGTGGGGCAACCCAAGACAGGTGGGTCATGGTGGAGAGATCTGACAGAATGTGGTCCACTGGAGAAGGGAATGGCAAACCACTTCAGTATTTTTGCCTTGAGAACCCCATGAACAGTATGAAAAGGCAAAATGATAGGATACTGAAAGAGGAATTCCCCAGGTCAGTAGGTGCCCAATATGCTACTGGAGATCAGTGGAGAAATAACTCCAGAAAGAATGAAGGGATGGAGCCAAAGCAAAAAGAATACCCAGCTGTGGATGTGACTGGTGATAGAAGCAAGGTCCGATGCTGTAAAGAGCAATATTGCATAGGAACCTGGAATGTCAGGTCCATGAATCAAGGCAAATTGGAAGTGGTCAAACAGGAGATGGCAAGAGTGAATGTTGACTTTCTAGGAATCAGTGAACTCAAATGGACTGGAATGGGTGAATTTAACTCAGATGACCATTATATCTACTACTGCAGGCAGGAATCCCTCAGAAGAAATGGAGTAGCCATCATGATCAACAGAGTCTGAAATGCAGTACTTGGATGCAATCTCAAAAACGACAGAATGATCTCTGTTCGTTTCCAAGGCAAACCATTCAATATCACAGTAATCCAAGTTCATGCCCCAACCAGTAACACTGAAGAAGCTGAAGTTGAACGGTTCTATGAAGACCTATAAGACCTTTTAGAATTAACACCCAAGAAAGATGTCCTTTTCATTATAGGGGACTGGAATGCAAAAGTAGGAAGTCAAGAAACACCTGGAGTAACAGGCAAATTTGGCCTTGGAATACGGAATGAAGCAGGGCAAAGACTAATAGAGTTTTGCCAAGAAAATGCACTGGTCATAGCAAACACCCTCTTCCAACAACACAAGAGAAGACTCTACACATGGACATCACCAGATGGTCAACACCAAAATCAGATTGATTATGTTCTTTGCAGCCAAAGATGGAGAAGCTCTATACAGTCAACAAAAACAAGACTGGGAGCTGACTGTGGCTCAGATCGTGAACTCCTTATTACCAAATTCAGACTTAAATTGAAGAAAGTAGGGAAAATCACTAGACCATTCAGGCATGACCTAAATCAAATCTTTTATGATTATACAGTGGAAGTGAGAAATAGATTTAAGGGACTAGATCTGATAGATAGAGTGCCTGATGAACTACGGAATAAGTTCGTGACATTGCACAGGAGACAGGGATCAAGACCATCCCCATGGAAAAGAAAGGCAGAAAAGCAAAATGGCTGTCTGGGGAGGCCTGACAAATATCTGTGAAAAGAAGAGAAGCGAAAAGCAAAGGAGAAAAGGAAAAATATAAGCATCTGAATGCAGAGTTCCAAAGAATGGCAAGAAGAGGTAGGAAAGCCTTCCTCAGTGATCTATGCAAAGAAATAGAGGAAAACAACAGAATGGGAAAGACTAGAGATCTCTTCAAGAAAATTAGAGATACCAAGGTGACCTTTCATGCAAAGATGGGCTCGATAAAGGACAGAAATGGTATGGACCTAACAGAAGCAGAAGATATTAAGAAGAGATGGCAAGAATACACAGAAGAACTGTACAAAAAAGATCTTCACGACCCAGATAATCACAATGGTGTGATCACTGACCTAGAGCTAGACATCCTGGAATGTGAAGTCCAGTGGGCCTTAGAAAGCATCACTACGAACAAAGCTAGTGGAGGTGATGGAATTCCAGGTGAGCTATTTCAAATCCTGAAAGATGATGCTGTGAAAGTGCTGCACTCAATATGCCAGCAAATTTGGAAAACTCAGCGGTGGCCACAGGACTGGAAAAGGTCAGTTTTCATTCCAATCCCAAAGAAAGGCAAGGCCAAAGAATGCTCAAACTACCGCACAATTGCACTCATCTCACACGCTAGTAAAGTAATGCTCAAAATTATCCAAGCCAGGCTTCAGCAATACATGAACCGTGAACCTCCTGATGTTCAAGCTGGTTTTAGAAAAGGCAGAGGAACCAGAGATCAAATTGCCAACATCCACTGGATCATGGAAAAAGCAAGAGAGTTCCAGAAAAACATCTATTTCTGCTTTATTGACTATGCCAAAGCCTTTGACTGTGTGGATCACAATAAACTGTGGAAAATTCTGAAAGAGATGGGAATACCAGATCACCTGATCTGCCTCTTGAGAAATCTGTACGCAGGTCAGGAAACAACAGTTAGAACTGGACATGGAACAACAGACTGGTTCCAAATAGGAAAAGGAGTATGTCAAGGCTGTATCTTGTCACCCTGGTTATTTAACTTCTATACAGAGTACATCATGAGAAACGCTGGACTGGAACAAACGCAAGCTGGAATCAAGATTGTCGGGAGAAATATCAATAACCTCAGATATGCAGATGACACCACCCTTATGGCAGAAAGTGAAGAGGAACTAAAAAGCCTCTTGATGAAAGTGAAAGTGGAGAGTGAAAAAGTTGGCTTAAAGCTCAACATTCAGAAAACGAAGATCATGGCATCCGGTCCCATCACTTCATGGGAAATAGATGGGGAAACAGTGTCAGACTTTATTTTTCTGGGCTCCAAAATGACTGCAGATGGTGACTGCAGCCATGAAATTAAAAGACGCTTACTCCTTGGAAGGAAAGTTATGACCAACCTAGATAGCATATTCAAAAGCAGAGACATTACTTTGCCAACAAAGGTCCGTCTAGTCAAGGCTATGGTTTTTCCTGTGGTCATGTATGGATGTGAGAGTTGGACTTTGAAGAAGGCTGAGTGCTGAAGAATTGATGCTTTTGAACTGTGGTGTTGGAGAAGACTCTTGAGAGTCCCTTGGACTGCAAGGAGATCCAACCAGTCCATTCTGAAGGAGATCAGCCCTGGGATTTCTTTGGAGGGAATGATGCTGAAGCTGAAACTCCAGTAGTTTGGCCACCTCATGCAAAGAGCTGACTCATTGGGAAAGACTGATGCTGGGAGGGATTGAGGGCAGGAGGAGAAGGGGATGACAGAGGATGAGATGGCTGGATGGCATCACTGACTCGATGGACTTGAGTCTGAGTGAACTCTGGGAGTTGGTGATGGACAGGGAGGCCTGGCGTGCTGCGATTCATGGGGTCGCAAAGAGTCGGACACGACTGAGCGACTGAACTGAACTGAGTGAACAGAATTCGCAGTCATGATAATGGATTCCTGGAACAGATGATCCTTAGGAAGTAACAGCCTGCATTTTGTGGGGTGGGCAGTCCTAAAGGCATCATTTTTGAACCACCTGACAAAGCTTGGAATCTGGTTGGAGGGAACCAGGGACCCACATGTCTTAGAGTCCATGCAGAGGACCCGGAGGGCACAGGGACCAGTAACCTCTGCCCTATATATCCCACCTAGGCTGGGTGCAACCTGGCACTGGCAGGGCACAAATGTAAATGCCTCTGGGGGTGCAAATGAGGCACCATGGAGCCACAACCCACAGCCCAGGGAGGGTAAGTGAGTCCAGGGAGTGAAAGGGGCAGAGGTCAATCCCAGGGCACACATCCTGCCAAAGGGTCTCCACTCTGAAAACTCAGGCCTGGTGTTGCCAGATCTTCTTGTTTTCCAAGAGAAGGGAGACATCCAGATTTTAAAATACTGGCAATGAATTGAGAACTTAAGGAAATGCCAGAGGGCCAACTTGTCTTCAAGCCAGATCTGGCCCCCTACATTGCCAGTGTGAAACCTCTAATTTCTTCAGATTGAGCAGGGGCTGGCTCTTTTAAAGGGGTGATGTGGAGAGGAGCCCTTGATTGGAGTCTGCTCAGGCACCAAGGCTCACCTGGCTGCATCCCAGGTCCTCCACCTGCCAAAGAGTCCCTGGCCCCAGGCCTGCCTGGAGGGGCCACTTACTCAACTTTCCATAGCCTTTGCTGAGCTCCTGCTGTGGGCCCAGCTCCACAGCTGGGTGAGGTCAGGCCAGGTTGGCACCTGGCATCTTGGCCTCGGATCGATGCTGACAGCCCCCTATCTTGTCAAGCATCTGGGTGTTTGTTTCCTGCAGGGCAGACACCCTGGAATCTCATTTCTGCAGTGCGTGCAACCACATACACCGAAATCTCCCTACCCATGAGCTGTTTATTTATTTGTTTATTCCACAAATATTTATCAACTGGATGTGCCAGGCACTGTCGGCTGCCAGGGGATGAAGCTATGAAGACATCAGATCCAGTCTGTGTGCTCCTGGAGCCCAGTCAAGCAGAAGAGTTCATAACGCTGTTTTTTTTTTTTTTTTTTAAAGGAAGTTCTTCTTTTTAAAAACTATTTGGCTGCGTTGGGTCTTAGCTGTGTCACATGGGCTCTTCATTGCAGTGCACGGGCTTCCTTCTAGTTGCGGTGTGGGCTTAGTTGCCTCGAAGCTTGTGGGATCTTAGTTCCCTGACCAGGAATTGAACCCGCATTGGAAGGCGGATTCTTAATCACCGGGCCACCAAGGAAGTCCCTCCAGTGGCTTTTAATTTGCACCCTGAGGACGTTCACATGGATCACTGGGGATGCAGTTTAGATGCTGACTAAGAGCGGTGGGCTGCCTTCTGGGTCTCATGTCTTTCAAGGTGGATGACCTGGGCTGAATCATGCTGCCCTGCGGAGCCTCAGTCTTCCCAGAAATGGGTGTAATAGAACAGTCTTGCCTTATAGGTTAGTGGTATAAAGCTCAGAGGCAGCTCATAAAGGGTGCTTGTCACAGCATTCTCTGTGCTGGTGGGCAGCTGGTGGACCCTGGGTGTCCTCCCTGCAGGGAGAGGGGATAAGGAAGACGAGGAACCCTGGAACTCAGAGCAGCAGATGGATGTGATGTTTCGCAACCCCAGCACTACGGACGTTTGGTGCTAGATAATCCTCTGTTGTGGGGGACTGTCCAGTGCGTTACAGCAGGGGTTCCCAACCCCTGGGATCTAATGCCTGATGATCGGGGGTGGAGCTGATGTAATAATAATAGAAATAAAGTGCACAATAAGTGTAATGTGCCTGAAACCATCCTCTTTACCCTGGTCTGTGGAAAAACTGTCTTCCATGAAACCCATCCCTGGCGCCAAAAAACCGCTAGCCTTGTAGGATGTTTAGCGGTATACCTGGCCTCTCCCCACTAGGTGCTAGTAAGAAACCCCAAGTCGCCACAGCCAAAAGCGGTTGACACTGCCAAATGTCACTTTGGGGGCAAAGTCACCTCCAGCTGAAGACCACTGAGTTAGAGCAATGGAGCAGGCATACGGCCACGCGGAAGGACCTGGGACCACCGTGCCGAGGGAGAAAGGGAAGAAAAAGGGCTACTCAACAGCGCCACCTACAGGCAGAAGGAATAAACGCACACAAGAAGGTAATACATACTTTACAGGCAAGTACACAGCATGGTACACGATGAACTACAAGGAGGGGAGCAGGGAGAGTCCAAACGGGCCTCCAAGGAAACATACATGTGCCCACGTGATATAAGGAAGAGGCCTGTGTGGGCAAAGTGTGAATAACTCCATGTTGGCACTTAGGTTCAACTCAAAAAAACAAAACAACAACAAAACCCACCAAAACCCAAAAAACACATGTTCACAGCAGCAGAGTACTTGGTATACAGTGAATGTGCCCCCCCCCTCCAAAAAAAAGGGGAGATTTTTTCCAAGAGGAATGTGCTAGTTGGCAATAGAGGGAGAAGAGATCAGGTCCCTTTAGAGGGAGACCATGGACAGTGAGTAAGACATCTCTGAAGCCCAGGGGGTGAGAATAAGGACTCGCTTTGCACTCTATGTGTGGTTGGTTCTGCCGTCACAATATGTCCAGACTGCTGCACTGCTCGTCTTCCAGCATCTCACCCACTCTGGTCCAAACAACCATCGTGTTTCAGCGGGACTGCTCCAGCAGTCCCCTCACTGGTCTCTCTGCTTCCAGCCAGGACACCCCCCTTTTTCTGGGGGAGCAGCAAGAGAGACTCTTTAGAAGTATAACTCAGACCCTGTCTGTCCTTTCTCTGTTTCAAACCTCACGGCTCCCTCTTCAGGGGAAAAGCGAGTTGAGTTACTATTTTTCCCCTGACTTGTTGTGTTCCAAACATGTTAGCTTTTTTTTGTCCCTCAAGTCCATCAGGCAGACTTCTGCCTCAGGGCCTTTGTACTTGCTGTTTCCTCTTGCTCTTACAGCAGATATCTGTTCCTCCACCTCCTTTTAAGTCTTTTTTTCAAAATTCAGCCTCTCCATGAGGGCGCCTTCCTGGGCCACTTTTAAAAAGTTTTAATTTAAACCCCTTCCCCCTGCAATATTTCATATCCTTCAAAGGACATCATCAATAAGGTGAAAAGACAACCCACAGAAAGGGAGAAAACATTTGCAAATCACGTATCTGATAATGGTGTGTTATCCAGAATGTATAAAGAACTCTTACAACTCAATGACAAAAGACAAATGAACTACTCACAAATGGGCAAAGGATCCACTGACAGGTGAAAAGATAAAAGAAGATATGTGTGTGGGTCAAAATACTAGTCAACCATAAAAAAATGAAATAAAGACATTTGCGGCAATATGGATGGACCTGGAAATTACCACACTAAGTGAAGTAAGTCGACGGAGAAAGACAAATACTGTATGGTATCCGTTATATGTGGAATCTAAAACATACAAAGTAACTTATTTATAAAACGGAAACAGACTCAGACACAGAAGACAGACTCATGGTTACCAAAGGGGAGGGATGAATTAGGAGTTTGGGATTAGCAAGTACAAACTACTATATATAAACAGATAAATAACAAAGGCCTACTGTATAGCCCAAGGCTTCCCAGGAGGATCAGTGGTAAAGAATCCACCTGCCAAGGCAGGAGACTTTCTGCCTGCCAAGGTGGGAAATCCCCTGGACAGAGGAGCCTGGTGGACGCCAGTCCATGAGGTCACAAGAGAGTCAGACACAGCTTAGTGACTAAACAACAACAAGTATCTGCTTTAAAGAAACACCTATTAAATCCTTTGCTGTTTTTTTTTTTACTGAAATAGAGCTGATTTACAATATTGTACAAGTTTCTGGTATATAGCAAAGTGATTCAGTTATACATATATATTCTTTTCATACTCTTTTCCATTAGTTTATTTCAAGATATTGAATATGTCTTGAAAAACAGTTCAATCCCTCAGGAAGGGATTAGGAAGGAAACAGCAATCCATTTCAGCATTCTTGTTGAGAAATCCAAGGACAGAGGAGCCTGGCGGGCTACAGTCCATGGAGTTGCAAAAAAGTCAAGCATGACTTAGCAACTAAACAATGACTCTATAGCACAGGGAATTATTAATATATTCAATATCTTGAAATAAAGTGATGGAAAAGAATATAAAAAGAATATATGTGTGTAACTGAATCACTTTGCTATATACCAGAAACTAATACAATCTTGTAAATCACCTATATTTCAATAAAAAACTGGAAAGGATTTAATAGGTATCAAAGCAGATAGTTATTGTTGTTTAGTCGCTAAGTCGTGTCTGACTCTTTGGTGACCCCACGGACTGTCGTCCACCGGGCTCCTCTGTCCGTGGGATTTCCCAGGCAAGAATAATGGAGTGGGTTGCCATTTCCTTCTCCAGGGGATCTTCTCGACCCAAGGGTCGAACCTGGCATTTCCTGCTTGGCAGGCAAATTCTTTACTACTGAAGAATTCTTAGGGCCACCTAGGCCGCCCTAAAGAAGGTATTAGCCAAATAAGCACGTGAAAACATCAGTCATTAGTCAACACAGTTTGTCATCAGGGGAATGCAAACCCAAACCACGAGATGCCACTTCACATGCACTAAGAGGACGGTAACCAAAAAGTCAGATGGTGACAAGCCCTAGAGAGGATGTGGGGAAAGTAGAACCCTTATCCTTTGCTTTTGGGAATGCAACGTGGGGCAACTACTCTGGAAAAGAGTCTGCAGTTTCTCAAAAGTTTAAACATATAGTTGCCATACTACCCAGCAATTCCAATCCTAGGTATATACCCAAGTGAATTGAACACATATGTCTACACAAAAACTAGTACACAAACGTTCACAGAAGCATTATTCATCATAGCCAAAACCCAACTGTCCATCAAGTGATGAATGGATGGACAAAACGAAGTCTATGCATACACTAAAATTATGTGACAGTAAAAGTGAGGTATTGATATATGGTACAACACGGATAATTGAAAAAACATTATGCTAAGTGAAAGAAGCTAGTTACAAAAGACCACATATTGTGCGATTCCATTTATAAGAAGTGTCCAGAAGAGGCAAATCTATAGAGACAGAAAGTAGATTAGTGGTTACCGGGGGCTGGGGGTGGGGGTGGGCCGGAGGAAATGGGGAGTGATTACTAAAGGGTTTGGGCTGTCTTTTGGGGGTGATGAAAATGATCTAAAATTAGATGCTGGTGATGGTTGCGCAACTCTGTGAATATACTAAAAACTAATAAAATTGTACACAGTGAAATGGTAGATTTATGGTATGTGGATTATATCTCAATAAGCTGTTATTAAAACACACATACCCACAACTGGGCCTAGAGCTGAGCTTCCAATCGGTACTGAGCAGCCTGGAAGGCAGGGCACAAAAGGGGGAATCGGGGTTGACCCACTGTGAACCCAGAAAGACTGCTCACCAGTCCTCCCTAGGATCCCTTCCTGGCCACAGGCAAAGGCTCCTGACCACCTTGCATTTGTCTAGTCCCGGCTGGAAAAATAAGAGTTTAGGGCCGGAGGGGAGGTGGGGCCGGAGGAGAGGTTAGGAAAGAGGCGGCGATCACTGGCAGCTCTGGCTCTCCAGGGAACCTCTAATGGATCCACAAGATGCGAGGAGGTGCAGCCACCAAAGGGATGCTCTGGCTGTGAGCACTGGGTGGGAAGAGATGGAAAGGAAGTGGAGAGATGACAGCCTCGAGCAGCACATGCCCTGATTGGGAACAGGAAGACAGCCCAGTTTCTGTTTTAAATTCAATCACTCTGTTTTGAATCATTCCTTAATCATTTTAGCTCTGTAGCTCTTTATTTCCCTAAGTAAACAGTGAGTCGCCCCTTCGGCTGGGACCACAACTGATACGACTTCTGCTTCCTGGACGGTGCTCAACACAACAGCCCCATCCTGGCCCTTGGTGTGGATGTACAGAGGGTCGTGACCTGCAGAGCCCACTCAGGACACACCTCTCACTCCCATGTGGTTGGGGTAGAGCTGACCTGCTCCTCTGTTCCCTCAATGCCAGGCTCCTGACCTAGGCTGGCTACAGAGGGCCACAGACTTTGATACATGGGTGGCCATTTGACCTAGTTTGGGCCAATGAGATTCAAGCCTGGGAGTTGTGCTGGAATTTGGAAAGGAGGTCTTCTTTTTCAGCTGGGATTTCTAGGAAGGAGTTGCCACATGGAAAAAGTCAGCCGAGGGATGCAGAAAGACCCAAGTCCTAAGATACTGAGCTTCTGGATCCAGCCCAACCTGAATCCCATTACCTCTGGGCTTTTCAATTATTGTGATCTAATAAATTCCCTTTGTAGTTTAAACAATTCAGAGTGCTGAAGCTGAGTGTCCTGCTTGATATAAGCTATTAATAACATGCTTTGTGTAGCTGCAGCTATAAGAAGAGCACAAAGAGAAGGAACTGGGGGCCAAAAGTCAAGGCCATGTATTTTAGTTCCATTGTGAATACCCTGACTATATAACCTGTCTGTATCTCAGTTACTCCATCTGCAGAATGGGGCTCACACTCCCCCTGCTCCTCTGTATCCCCTCCACTGTCGTCCAAGTTTATAGCCCAGACCTCCCTTCAGAGCTTCAGACACACAAATACAATTGCCCTCTAGGTCTCTTGAACAGGGCAAATTTTACTCTTCCTCAACAATTTTCTCTTTCATGGTTCTTCCTCTTACTGCATGGTGACTTTGTGCCAGAAAACGCTAGCTGTCCTCTAATATACCTTCTTCCTTTTTCCCCCTCTCAGAATCCTAGAATCCCTGAATTTTAATACAGCATGTGTCTAGACTACACTTCCCAGACTCCTTTGCAACTAGAGGTAGCCATGCGATCAAGTCGCAGTCAATGGTATGTGAGCAAAAACGATCTGTGCAACTTCTGGTTGTAGCCCTTCAAAGGGAGGGGAAAAAAATAAAACTGAAAAAGAGAGGAGTGGATTCCTTTTCCTGCTTCCCTTCTCACTGGATAGATGCAGACGCAGGGGTGAGCCGTTTCACCTTGGCAATGAGGGCAATGCTCCAGGGATGGAGGAGAACAAGATGGAAGGGGCCGTTGTCCCTGGTGTTGGGCAGCAGCCTTATCAGCTTGAACTGCTTATGCCTGGACTGCAAGGTGAGGGGAGTAAACGTCTATCTTGTTTGAGCCATGGTTACTTTGGGTCTCTCTTAGAGTGGCTAGATTTAGCAAAACCAACCAACCAACCATACTCACCTAGGAGAGCTGGAGGTCATTGTCCAAAGTCTTGAAGGACTGACCGTGGCGTTCTACCTGAGACCCCCATGATCGGGGTGAAGGAGACTGCCACCAGAAGCAGCTGACTTTTGATCCCCACGAGAACAAGCTAGTGTACAGATAAGAGTTGTTTTTTTCATTGTTTGAGCTTTTCCTAAAAAATTACTTTTGGAAGCATTGCATTTGGTAACATTCATGGATCTAGAGAGGCCCTGAAGTTGGTTACCAGATTGGGCCTTCCCACTCATCTCTTTTTGACACATACAATCACATCCTAAAAAGTTATGGGCTGCTCATAAATCAGGGGTTGGGGTGGAAGGCTGGGGAGTCAAGAAAGGATTCAGAGTCCATCAATGCCGGCTCAAGTGATGTGACTTCCAATCTCAGCCAGTGTCTGGTTCCCGAAGAGCCATTTCTGGCTTGGGGAGTGGGGAGAGGGGTCAGGCTGACTCAGCTACTCAGTCGTGTCCAACTCTTTGTGACCCCATGGACTGCAGCACACCAGGCTTCCCTGTCCATCACTATCTCCTGGAGTTTGCTCAAACTCATGTCTATTGGGTCAGTGATGCCATCCAACCATCTTATCCTCTGTCACCCCCCTCTCCCCCTGCCCTCAATATTCCCAGCATCAGGGTCTTTTCCAATGAGTGGGCTCTTCACATCAGGTGGCCAAAGTATTGGAGCTTCAGCTTCAGCATCAGTCTTTCCAATGAATATTCAGGGTTGATTTTCTTTAGGATTGACTGGTTTGATTTCCTTAAAGTCCAAGGGACTCTCAAGAGTCTTCTCCAGCACAACAGTTCAAAAGCATCAATTCTTTGGTGCTCAGACTTCTTTATGGTCCAATTCTCACCTCTGTACATGACTACTGGAAAAACCAAAGCCTTGACTATATGGACTTTTGTCGGCAAAGTGATGTCTCTGCTTTTTAATATGTTGTCTGGGGTTGTCATAGTTTTTCTTCCAAGGAGCAAGCATCTTCTAATTTCATGGAAGAGTCTAGAAGAGGGATGATGATGGCACAGGAGACCTGGGGTCTCCAAGAGCATCTCACCTTAGTTTTCCCTGGACCTTGTGAGAGTATCCAGGGAGGCACATGAGCCTGAGGCGTGCCTCTTGTTATCCCCTGGGTGACCTCACTCTCTCTGGGCCTTGGTTTCTCCTACTGTCCCATGGAGACTCACTGGATGTGATGATCTCCCAGGTCCTTCCAGCTCTAACTTCTGTGGTTCTGAAATTTTAAGACAGATGTTGAAACTCAGGTGCCAGTGGGGTCAGGAAGGTCCCCTAAATGGGTTAAACAGGCCAGGTGGGGCCGTGGATGGGCTGGAGAGCGTCCACCCCCACTAACTGGGCAGCGGCTACTCAGCTCCTGCTGATTGCTGCCACCTGGGAGTGCAGGATTGCCAGATTTTCTAATTTTTCAAGAAGACTTGGACATCGCGATTATTTTGGTCTGTGCAACCTCCTGGTTTTTGAAATGTTGGCGACAAATTCACATTTTTTCTAACACTCTAGGGGCAAAACACAAATGTCTGCAGGCAGAATTTGGCGGGTGGCCCCCAGTTAGGAATTTTTTGTTTTGATACTATTTTCTTTCCTTCCTCCCTTCATTCACCAAATATTTATTTGATGCCTGCTAAGTAGGGGGCACTGTTCTTTGCTCTGGGGACGAAGCAATGAACAAAATGGGAAAAAAAGCGCCTGTCGTCATGCTGCTTTCATTCTAGAGGACCACCCCGATTCATTCTCCCAACAAATACCCATTGAGCAATCTGGTCTGTGCACTGTGCTTAGGTGGGTTGATAAAAAAATGTTCATGGTCACTGTGCTCAGGGCACATACAACTTAGCAGGGAGACAGAGAATGAGTACATAATTCTATTTATTTTTAATTTTTTGGCCACGTCACATGGCTCGTGGGATTTTCAGTCCCCTGGCCAGGAATGGAACCTGAGCCCTCAGCAATGGGCGCATGGAGTCCTAACCTCTGGTGAGCGCGTCAGTCGGCCAGTGGTGTTGTGTCTGACTCCACCCCATGGACTGTTCCTCGCCAGGCTCCTGGGTACATGGGCTTACCTAGGCAAGAATACTGGAGTGGGTTGCTATTTCCTTCTCCAGAGGATCTTCCTGACCCCAGGATCGAACCCTCATCTTCTGCATCGGCAGGCGGATTCTTTACCACTGGGAAAGCCCCCTAACCACTGGACCACCAGGGAATTCCGTAATTGCAAGTGAAAAATAAGAATTATGGGAAGAGATGCAATGTAGATGGGAGTGGTTAGGAAAGTCCTCTTGGAGGCAGTTACACTGAAAATGGAAACTGAAAGATAAGTGTGAGCTAACCTAAGTACACCAACTTTCTAGAACATTCTAGATTATAGCAGAAACCTCCAGTATGCCCCTCTTCCAGGTCCTCTCAGCAAGCAGAGGCTCTCTCCTGTTAGAACCTGTGATTTCCTGCCCTAGAGTTTCCACGGGGCAGGCCAATTCAGGGAGCTAACACCCCTAGAAGAATCCCTCAACCCATGATGGAAGGGAATTTGTAGATAAATATCTCATCATCCTTGCTCCTTGGGCTATAACCTCTGAGGTGAGTCTCCCAGAGGTCCCCAATAGCTCTGAGCCCCAGTTACCTGCAGCCATAGCTACTTCTTGTTAATAGCTAATATGTTATGGAAAAACCCAAATGAACATTTTGGCCAACCCAATATTCACGTACCCTGTAGAGGCTGCCTTCCCCTCCCCACCTCACTTCCCCACTCTGTGCCCAGTGCTCCCTGGGATCACCCCCCGGCTAAACTACCAGCACTCACTCCCTCCTGGCCTCAGGCTCTGATGCTGAGAGAAACCTAGGATAGATGGGGAGAATGTGGAAGGTTACGAGGACAGAAAGCAACTCTGGATAAGTTGCAGGAAACAGGGCGGGAGAGACGGGAAGGAGCCAGCTCGTGAAGTGCCGTGGAGGCTGGGGTTAGGGTTTCTCTACAGGGAAGCCACTGACAATTTTTCAGTAGAGGAGAGACCAGGCTTACATTTTAGGATGATCTCTCTGTAGGTGGCTGGAAAGGGCAAGACTGGAGACCAGAGAGCTGCAGGGAAAGGTGGTGGTGAACAGGTGAGCGGGCTGCAGAGAGCTGGCTAGTGATGAGGACTGACATGCACCAGGTGCCATGGGGCCCAGAAGAGAGCTCTGAGCTTTGTCCCTGCCTTAAGTGAGCCTGTAATTTGTTTTAATTTTTACTGAATGTATTTTTTATTGGAGTTGCTTTAAAACGTTGTGTTGGTTTCTGTTGTATAGCAAAGTGAATCGCCTATGAAAATGAAAGCCGTTCAGTTGTGTCTGATTCTTTGCAGCCCCATGGACTGTAACCCACCAGGCTACTCTGTCCACAGGATTTTCTAGGCAAAAATGGAGTGGGTTGAATCACCTATACGTATACATATATCCCTCCTTTTTTGGGTATCGTTCCCATTTAGTTCACCACAGAGCTCTGAGGAGAGTTCCCTGTGCCATATCATTCTCATGAGTTATCATTTTATACACAGTATTTTTGTTTAGTCGCTAAGTCATGTCAGACTCTTTTGTGACCCCATGGACTGACTGTGGCCCGCCAGTCTCCTCTGTCCATGGGATTTCCCAGGCAAGAATACTGGAGTGGGTTGCCATTTCCTTCTCCAGGGGATCTTCCTGACCCGAGAATCGAACTCTCATCCTGCACTGGCAGGCGGATTCTTTACCACCGAGCCACCAGGGAAGCCCATTTTATATGTAGTGTACATATGTCAATCCCAATCTCCCAATTCATCCCATCCTCCTTAGGAAAAAATGGTACAGATGAACCTATTTGCAAAGCAGAAATAGAGACATAGACGCAGAAAACAAATGCTTGTCATCTCTTAAACTTTCCCTCTCCAGCTTTCCATACCCTCAAATTTTCAGCAGCAGTAGGAGCATAATTTGGTTTAAAAAGTGGTGGTGAGACACAGACACAAAAATCATACGCAAGATTACAAAGCCCTCCATGGAAACCAAATTGTTGCGTGAAGTAGTGGAACTTCTTGAAGGGCAAGAAGAGTGAAGGAATGGTTCTTAGGGGAGATGGTTTTATCTGGGTGGTTAAGAACCACAGAATACCCAGCCCGGGTGGGCATTTCGCTACTGCAGCCCCTTTGGGAAAGCCCATTTTCTTTCTTTCTTTTTTTTTTTTTTTTGCAATAGCTGCCAAGTCTGCTTTCAGCAGCTCTGGACTCTGCCATCCTTTCCCTAAGCTGTGCACGCTCCAAAAACGCATGCCGGATTTCCCGCAGGCACTGCTAGACGTATTAACGGCATTCCTCCTCGCCGAGAGGTTTCTGCACCACCAACACCATTTTAACATTCTTTACAACGTAACGGCAGACGATAAATCTATCTTGCTAATTACACATCCAGCTTGTTACAACCCTCATAAAAAACACGAGCAGCTGGAAAAGCCATGAGGTGATGTCAAATCATATTCCTGGGCTCTAAACAGAAACAGAAATATTTTCCAGGCGCTGGTGAGTCTCCTGGTTCCCACTCATGCGTGGAAGCAGCTGCTGACAGGTCGCTTAACTCAGAAAAGCTGATTCTGTGTCTGTCCCCCAAAGCCCCACCCCTCCACCTCTACCTGTCTCCCTGAAGAGATGGCAGACATCTGGAGCATCCACAGGGCGGTTGATACCAAGCCCTCAGGATGGATGCAAAGAATCAGCAGGGTTTGGGTTTTAGCAGTTGGGTTCATTTTTGCATTGTATGCATGCTCTGTTGCTTGGCCTGACTCTTGGAGACCCCGTGGACTGTAGCCCGACAGGTTCCTCCATCCATGGTATTCTCCAGGCAAGAATACTGGAGTGGGTAGCCATGCCCTTCTCCAGGGATCTTCCAGACCCAGGGGTCGAACCTGCATCTCCTGCATTGCAGGCGGATTCTCTACCACTGAGCCACTGGGGAAACCCTCATTTTTGCATTTTTAAGGGGTTTTTGGTGGTTCTTGCATGGACCACCAGTCCACCAACAGCATCTGCCTGAAATTCTAACTGGATGGTTCCTCGACATAATTTGTCGATGATACATTTGCAAAGCTGTTGGAGCTGACAAAATGCCTCCCCCTTGTCTCAGAAAAATGGGAGGAAAGTTAAATTCATCTGCCAGAGATACTAAGATAAACAATAGGGAGGAAGAAAAGTACTTTACCTCACTTTCCAGCTAGGATTCCTGGGTTTGGCTGAAGCATCTCCTAGCCCTCTTAGGAGGAGGGAGACAGGCGAAGACTACAAGCTTACATCCGATCAAGTGGATGTTGACTGTTTCATGTGTTGGAAGAAAAGGCAAGGCAGACAATGGGGGAAGCTGATTGAATTTTCACATGTCAAGGGAAAATTCTATAGGACTTCTCAAACCTGGGGTGATACAAAGGGGCAGCATTTGTTGGAGAAGCTGCCTCACCAGCTGCCCCCACAATTCCCAGGATAAACCAGCTGGACAGACTGTTATGCTGAAAAAAAAAAGAGAAACAGAGAGACAACATGATTCTTACCTTCCCGTATCTGGAGGCGAAAGTCCCCGTGAGTAAGGAGTGGAAAATAATTATCGTCTCATCCAGGTCCCACACGAACACACGCTGGGATGAAAGAGAGGGAGAGAAAGGAGATAAATACATTTGCTTGCATCTGACTTGATGTCTGCAGAAATTAACTCCCTGGGAGGAGAAAGATGTCTTGAAAAACATTATCTCTAATTTCTAAAACATGTGACTCATGGATGGGTCCTTGAGTCTCCATTCAACCTCAACTGTGTAAAATATATTCTGATGGCTGATCCTGGGGGTCCCTGTCAACCCAAAGATGCCAGAACTGAGATGCCTGTTCTTGCCTTTCACATAAAAGCTCAAAAAAGGAGGAATTCAGTCCAAAACCAACAATAAAAATCATAGAACTCATTTGACAAAATGAAATACTACCATTTTACGTTGACTGCTCACCATAAGCCTAGCTACTTCTGAGAGTTTGTTTTTAGCAGTTCTGGTGATTACCTTTATAACTCTAAATTACATACTTTCACTTATTGGTTTGCCAACTTTACTCATTTTTTTGTGTTTCTATTTTTACTTTTTTGATTTTTGGCTGCACCTCGAAGCATGTACGAACTTAGTTCCCTGACCAAGGATTGAACCTGTGCCCCCTGCATTGGAAGGTGGAGTCTTAACCACTGGACCCCCAGGTAAATCCCTGATTTGCCCACTTTAGACTGGGCATTGTGAAAGACGAAGGTTTAGCTCATGGTAATCTCCCCCGTTTCTCCAGAATTTTATGTTTTTCACATATGTGAACTGCTCTATTTCCAATTCCCATATGCTCTGGATATTTTCTCTTGGCTAAAACAGCAAGCTCAATATGGAAAATATGGATATTGGTGTCCCTACCCTTTCCACCAGGGCTTCCCTGGTGGCTCAGAGGTTAAAGCGTCTGCCTGGAATGCCGGAGACCCAGGTTCGATCCCTGAGTGGGGAACATCCCCTGGAGAAGGAAATGGCAACCCACTCCAGTACTCTTGCCTGGAGAATCCCATGGAGGGAGGAGCCTGGTAGGCTACAGTCCATGGGGTCACAAAGAGTCGGACACGACTGAGCGACTTCACTTTCACCCTTTCCACTAGCTCCTCCCCTCTCCAGTATTTGAGCTTCAGCCTTACTTTTGCCTTGTCAGTGTGGATAAACTGGTTCGTGCATTGGGTTTTATAACTACCTTAAGTGCTCTGTCTTCATGTTGATGTTAAAAGTTGGTAGCCAGTAAAGGGCATTTATTTACATCTTGTGATTACTGTTCACTGAAGAGCCAAGTAATGAGCTAGGATTTTACTTCCTTTTCTCTGTAGCCAGTGTCATAACTCTGGAGCCCATTTATTTTAATTTTATTAAAAAAAAAAAAAAAACAACGTAGTTATTTAGCTCCATCAAGTGTTCGTTGCGGCATGTGGGATCTTCCATCTTTGGTGAACTCTTAGATGTGGCAGGTGGGATCTAGTTCCCTGACCAGATCTAGTTCACTGGCCCCATGCACTGGGGGTGTGGAGTCTTAGCCACTGGACCACCATGAAGTCCCCTCCAGAATGACTTTAAGGAAACCGTTTCTGCCACTAAGGTCATATGTATTCTCCTTTCTTGTACTCCATCTTGATTAAAATCATGTCATAGCTCAGTTTTTTTCACATAGGAATCATGCCTGTCTGGAATAACTTTTATTTTTGCTGGAGTTTATTAACTGATTTAATTCTTTTGTTTCCAATATGGTCTCTTTATTAGAATCTCAAATTTAGCCACACCCTCTATATCAAAGATGTTCTTCCTCTGTGACAGAATGTTCCAATGTGGACTGGATCATCTTTAGGGTTGCCACATAGCTAGGATCCTGAGACTCCCCTTCACTGCATTTCTGGGTCAGATTCACTGTTTTCTGGATCCTAAATCTCTTTATTGGGTTTCTTCCTTGTTTTGCTTGAGTATATCCTTAGGTTGCTTTTTCTAAGAGGGTGCATAGAAAGTAATCTTGCTGCATTTTTACAAATCTAATCATACCTTTAATTCGCTATAAAGTTCCTCTAAGCGCAGAATTCCAATGGGAAAATAATGCCGTCTAGAGCTTTGAAAGAATCCCTCTATCTTGTAGTATCCAGCATGATTAATGAGAAGTCTGATGTTTCACTGATCTTCAGTTCTTTGTAGGTTTTACTTTTTTCCTCTCTGGATTTTTTAGGCTCTTTTCTTTATATTTGGTATCCTCAAATCCCATGAGGATATATCTAGGTGTAGTCTTTTTTCACTCATACTGTTCAGCATTCAAATAATTTCAATCTTATTTCTTTAAATAATGTCCTCTCATCTCTCCCACTGTTCTCTCTTTCTGGAATTTCCAACAGTCAAATTAGACCTTTTGGATTGATATTACTTATCCTTTAAAAATATTTTTTCTATAATTTTTTTTAATAAATGTTCTCAGAGATGTCTTTAACTTTCTCTTCTAACCTTTCTATGAAACTTTTGAGTCTATCATTTAAAAATCTACAGTAGCTTTTTCTTTGTCTCTGCGTGTTTCTTTTCCATTAGCCCGCACTTCTTATTCTGTGGATACAAGATAAGAAAACTGCTGGGAGCGAGCTCCGCCCGTGGCAAAGGTCATGAGGAAGGAGGCTTGGCATACGCAAAGGCGGGATCGAGCCTCAGGAGTCCCCCTGGAAATTCTCGAGCATCTACTCCCCAAACCAGAGTCTGCCTACTTTCTGCTTTGTGCTTTCACCTACACCTCTGACTTTATGGGGGGCTGTCCCCCACTACCTCTCTCTGAAAAAAAGAGTTAACTTACAGCTCCAGTTAATAATTCCTGGGTGTGACAGTGTTTCAACCTACAAACTCCTTTGGAAGTCCTCTAGCCTGCCTGAATAGGTTTTTCCGGCCACATGTGATTGCTCAGAGCCTCCCAACCGTGAGAGGCATGAGATGTTCTAAACTGTCTAAATACAGAGTCCTTTGTGCAGTTAAAAGATTGATTAGAAATTGTATTGGTGAAGGGATTTTCACTTGTTGGGCCAATGTTTGCTGCTAAGTCTCCATATCCCTTACCTGCTGTGTCCCTGGCAGTGTATTGATTAATATAATTGGTGTAAATAGTAGCTTTAATGTTTGCAACCTGGGACCCTTGAGTTAATTCTTTTTCTTGTTATAGCTCACCACACCTTTGCTCTGTAGGAATGCAACTTTATCTAACGCTTTTGAGGGTGGCGCTTGACTAATCACCTTTAGAGAAAAATAAGTTTTCTGAAGAAAGGGTCTTAAAATGTTAACAGGCCTCCGGGCCAGAAGATGATGCAAATCACCTAAACTTTTGCATATGATAAGTCTGCAGGAAGAAAGCCTGGCTTACTGCATGACTCTACCCCTTCCCCCATTATCCTCTATGCATAACTTAAGGTATAAAAACTACTTTGGAAAATAAAGTGCGGGCCTTGTTCACCAAAACTTGGTCTCCCCATGTCGTTCTTGCTCTCACCTTCTGGCTGAATTATTCAGCCTCTTTTCTCCACTGAATTTCCTCACTGAGCTATCCTTATTCTATTACTCTTTATATCCTTAATTAACGTTTAATTAAGCAGTTGTTTCCTGATCCTTGCCGATGCCGTCCCCGCTTCGAATTCCCTGGACCCATCGGGGCTGGACCCCGGCAGAAAACCAAAGAGAATTTTTCTATGATCTCTTTTGTTTCTTAAATTACCTCTCTTGTCATTTATCCTATTCATTTATCTTGGCCATAATTTTTCATACTGTAGGTTTTCTTAATTTTTCTGGTGATCATTATTTTTAAGAACAAAAGGGCTGACTGATCATTTATGTCGCTGGTGTTGGGGGCAGCAAAGGTACCTACTTAGTCTACCAACTTGAGTGGGCCACCTTGGAAAACCCTCTGGGGGGTCAGGGGTTGTATTTACACATCTGTAATGCCTTTAAAAGTGAAGAGAAAGGTAATATCTCAAAGGAAAAAGATCAATGAATACAGAGGTTTTCAAAACAATTAGTAGACTTGAATATTACTTTGTGAAATTTTTGCTCTGCTTACAATTATGTGTATATATATTCTGGGTCATGATAATAAGTATTGTTCCTATTATAGGTCAAGGCAAAAAGTGTTTGAAAATCACTGTGGGGGGTTAAATATGCTAAGTCCTAATTTATCCAACTGGGTTGGATCAGTTAAACTTAGATACTTTGGTAAGAGGATTTTTAAGAAAATCAACGAATATTTTTCAAATTTAATGCAGAGTCCCTTAATTTATTGACTATATTTCCTCTGAAGAGGGACTGTCCCTCTTCCTCACTAGGCCACCATTCTATCTCCCTGCCCTAGATTTTTAGTGGGTATATTGTTTGCGGTGGCCATTCTGCTGATGACCCTAACTTTTTAGCCCACCAGGGTTTGGGCCAGGGCTGGGCCCCTAACCCCACTGGGTCAGAAGCCTTTCCTCGGGAACTCAAAACTGGAGCCTGGAAAGAAATTCATCGTCTTTGGGTGGCTGTTGCTGGCAACATGATCTGGAGGCCAGGCCAGGCCACTCTGCGGAGGAAGAGGAACAGAGGTTGGAGAGAGGGAAACACGATCCAAGACTTTTGTAGGACTTGGTTTTACTGAGAAGCAAGGGCTTCTCAGCTGGCTTTAGTGAGGACTTCCCAGCTGGCTCAGTGGTAAAGAATGTGCCTGCCAATGCAGGAGACGTGGGTTCGATCCCTGGGTCGGGAAGATCCTCTGGAGGAGGAAATGGCAACCTGCTCCAGTATTCCTGCCTGGGAAATTCCATGGACAGAGGAGCCTGGTGGGCTGCAGTCCATAGGGTCGCAAAGAGTCGGACACGACTGAGTGACTGATTGTGAGCACAGAGTGAGGGGCCTGGAGGAGAGCCGTGCCCAGTAACCTGTACACTGAAGGGACATTCCTGCCTGGGGATTCTAGCACCTACACTGTGGAACGTGGGGCGAGAAGGTGTAAATGCGTTTCCTGGCCTCTCCCACCTTCTGGTTACAGTATCTTGCCGACACTGGCTGTCCCCTTGGCTCATGAGTTCTAAGAGAATCCCCGTATCCTTAAAATAAATTCTGCTTTTTCACTTTAGCCAGCTCCAGTTGGTTTCTGGCACCTGCAGTCAAGGGATTTTAACTAATACAGACTCCGAATTTTCCTTCTTTCCACTTCTCTACCTAATTTCTCTCTCGTGGGCTACGGTCATTAGTAACAGTACCAAAGACTTAGGAGGTGCGACTCGCGCAAACCCTCCATGCTGAAATTAAGCACGGCAGTGAAACACAGCTCACGCCTTTTCAACTGTTCCTGCCCAGTGGTACTTACTCTGGAATCAAGCAGCAGATGTTTCTAGAAAAATATCACCCCATAATCCCCCACTTCCATGCCACCCCACCCCTTTCTCAGCTTAATGGAAAAATGTCTCTCTGCCCCCACTATCCCCTACCTAGAGCAGAAACCACGTTAGTGACTTAATACATGTTTTAAAAATAGTAAAGTGTGAGTTGCTCTCCGGGATTTTCTATAGCTCTGCAACTTCCAGCTGGTAGAAAATCCTCAGGCATCTGGGAGGGCAGAAAGCAAGGGTAACCTGGAGCCAGTACATTTTCTTCTAACTTTTCGCAAAGGCTTAATCTCCTGAAGGGTTTGTGCAAAGTCTCTTTGGTTTTGGAAGGTGGTGGCTTTAAGAATTAGAGGAAAAGCAAGGACAGAATCCTCTGGACTGAGAATGGTGCCATGAGCAGTGGCAACACATGCTCTGTGGCAGGTTCCTAGGGCAGTCCAGCTCTCGGAGGAGATGGCTGGGTGTACCTCCAGAGGCTGACCAAGCACAGGGAAGAGTCCTTGTTTAGTCGCTCAGTCGTGTCCAACTCTTTTGAAACCCCACGGGCTGCAGCCTGCCAGGCTCCTCTGTCCGTGGGATTTCCCAGACAAGAATACCGGAGTGGGCTGCCATTCCCTTCTCCAGGGGATCTTCCTGACTCAGGGATCGAACCCACACCTCCTGCATTGGCAGGCAGGCTGTTTACCACTGAGCCACCTGGGAAGCCTTAGGGGAGGGGAGTGATGTTCAAAATACTTAATAACTTCTGGGATGATCGGAACAGACACCAGCCATAAACAACTGCCACTGCTCTCTTAGTGAATATGGCGTAGCCCTACTAGTAAACACTGGTTAACTAGTACGTCCTACCAGAGAACACTGGCTAAATATCAAATGTCCTAATATTGGCCATTTGTTGTTGTTGGGTCTCCAGCATCCACCCCCTTTCCAAAAAATAATTTTTATTTATTTATTTTTGGCTGTGCTGGGTCTTTGTTGCTGCGTAGGCTTTTTCTCTAGCTGCAGCAAACAGGAGCCACTCTCTAGTTGCGGAGCACAGGATCTAGGGCACATGGGCTTCAGTAGTTGCGGCTCCCAGGCTCCAGAGCACAGGCTCAGTAGTTGTGGCATCGGGGCTTAGCTGTTCGATGCCATGTGGGATCTTCCCGGACCAGGGATTGAACCCCTGTCTCCTGCACTGGCAGATGGATTCTTTACCACTGAGCCATCAGGGAAGCCCCTACTGGCTTAGAAGAGCATCCCGTTTTCTTTTCCCATTGCGCGCTGTCTTGGTGGGACTGTCCATCTGGGCACGAGTGAGGACCTAGACCAGGCCAATGGGATGCCGCCTCTTTGGAATCAAACGTCGAGTGACATAGTGTTAGAATTTTAAATGTTTTGCTCTGCAGTTGGGGCTGGCACCCTGGATTTCCCAGCATGGCCTTTGATAATATTCTTCATAACTTTGGTTGTATCACTTCCTCTTCATGCCGTTTACTCCCAGTAAATTCCTTTTTGCTTAAGTAACCAGAATTGGTTTTTGTTGTTTGCAACCAAATGACTGTACCTAATACCTCAAAGTCCTTATTGTCAACAAGGATCTCTATGCCCAACATATGGCAGGAGACCCCAGAGAATGGCTGGACTTCCAATGACCACTGCAGATCCTGAAAATGAGAAAGGCAGCAGCCACCAAGCCACACTGGACAACAGAGGCTATTATTTTGTCTTTTTTTAAAAATTAAAAATTATTATTTTTTAACCAGGGGCATACTTATTTATTTATTGGCCGCATTGTGCAGTATGTGGGATCTTAGTTCCCCCGCCAGGGATCAAACCCACACCCTCTGCATTGGAAGCATAGAATCTTAACCAATGGCCTGCCAGGGAAGTCCCTATTATTCTGTTTTCTGAGACCACATGAACCTTGAGATTCTCACATAATCCCGGCAGGGGGAAGGGCCCCAGTAATGAAATGGAATTCCCCACCACCTGGATGGATGGGGACTCAGAGTCAAAATGACACTGGTTTTAAGGAAACGATGAAAATGGTATTTCTTAGCATATCTGAGTTTGCCGGCTGAGCTTTGTAGCTGCCAGATTTGTACAGGATTGTGAACAGGGGTGTGATGATGCTGCATTTGGGTACCAAGACAGTGACCCAGGCTTTGCCAACACTACCCGTGTATACCCATGGCACACTCAAGCTGACAAATGACTGCCTTCTGCAAACAAGTAGAAACTTGTGCATGTGCCCATTTTTTCTCTTAGATAACAGTTAGACAGATAACATGAGCTAGATAGATAACATGAGCTTCCCCGGTGGCTCAGACGGTAAAGAGTCTACCTGCAATGTGGGAAACCCGGGTTCAATCCCTGGGCCAGGAAAGATCCCTGGGAGAAGGAAACGGCAACCCACTCCAGTGTCTTGCTTGGAAAAATCCTATGGATGGAGGAGCCTGGTGGGCTACAGCCCATGGGGTCACAAAGAGGTGGACATGACTGAGTGACTTGGGGGGCATTTGTCTCCTTTACTTGTCTCCTCAATCTCTCATGCACACTGTTCTTTTTTGTTTGCTTGGGAAAATGTCAGCACCTGACCAATAACCCCACACTTGCTTCATTATAATCAGGACTGCTGCGGCTCTTCGATAGTAGTTCTGAGCCTGGGCTGCACTGGAATCATGGAGGGAGCGTAAACATACTGACACCTGGGTCTCTTCCCAAGGACTCTGACTTCATTGATCTGGATCGTCATTGATCTGCAGCTTGAGAATGAAGGTTTCTCAAAGCTTCCCAGAGATTCTTCTTTTTTTTAAACTTATTTATTTGGCAGCACTGGGTCTTAGTTGCGATATGTGGGATCTAGTTCCCTGACCAGGGATTGAACCTGGGCACCCCCTGCATTGGGAGGGCAGTCTTAACCAGTGGACCATGAGGAAAGTCCCCAGGAGATTCTTATATGCAGCCCAGACTGAGAGCCACTGTCTGAAAAACTCAGAATCACAGAAACAATGCAAATTCATTTCAGCCAGTCCCCTATCTCCAGATAGATAAATATCTAAGCTGTAGGAGGGTCACTATTGCTTCCCAGGTGGCTCAGTGGTAGAAGAGTCCATTTGTCAATGCAGGAGATGCAGGAGACGTGGGTTCAGTCCCTAAGTTGTCCCTCCTCCTCCTGGAGGAGGAAATGGCAGCCCACTCCAGTATTCTTGCCTGGAGAATCCCATGGACAGAGGAGACTGCCAGGCTGTAGTCCAGGGGGCTGCAAAGAGTCAGGCACGACTGAGCGACACACACCCAGTAGGGTCACTAGGGGAACTTTTAGAACTCCCTGCAATGTCCAGTTAATTAGTCTGGGAGGAGGTCTGGGTATCTGAATTTTCAAAAGCACCCCGGGTGATTCTAACCAGTAGCTGAGGTTAAGAATCACTCCAATCCAATGGGGAAGGTCCACTGTCCAATGTCATCTTTACTGAAGGTTTTCTTTCTTTCTTTTTTAATTAAATTTATTTATTTTAATTGGAGATTAATTACTTTACAATATTGTATTGGTTTTGCCATACATCAACATGAATCTTTCACGGGTGTACACATGCTCCCCATCCTGAACCCCCCTCCCACCTCCCTCCCCATACCATCCCTCTGGGTCATCCCAGTGCACCAGCCCCAAGCTTCCTGTATCCTGCATCGAACCTGGACTGGCGATTCGTTTCTTATATGATATTATACATGTTTCAATGCCATTCTCCCAAATCATCCCACCCTCTCCCTCTCCCACGGAGTCCAGAAGACTGTTCTATACATCTGTGTCTCTTTTTACTGGAGGTTTTCAAAGTGTGGTCTCCCACCACATCAACATTGTCTAGGAATCTGCTGGAAATGCAGCTTCTCAGGCCCTGCCCCAGATCTACTGACTTGGAATCCCTGGCGGTTGGCACAGTCTGGGTTTTCCCAGGCCCCCAGGTGATGCTGTCTTGGCTCACCGGTTGTTACCATGTCTAGGGTCACTTTTCCTAGCCTTGCAGTCAACAGTGCTTCCGTGTGGCCAGTCAAATTCTTCCCTCCTTCTCATCAAGGGCACTTTTCTGTTACTACACTCTGTGAACACAAAGGGCCATCTTCCTCCCAGGGACTTGGAGAGAACTCTGGTCCCCACCTCCTGTTCCAGCTACACGTGGATGTGACATTCACTCAACAGGGTGGAAGCATCTGGAGTTACCTCGATCTCATTGTCCCCTGCTGGGGAGGGGTCGCTGCTCCGCTTAGACCGGCCTCGGAGCTTCCCGTCGGAGGCCCGGGGTGGCCTGTCTGTGTCTCCCTCCTTTGCCGGTGTGGAAGGTCCATTGTGTGTGTTATATTCACCTGGCGTAGGAAAGGAAAGGGCAGACAGATCAGAGAGCTGGCTGAGTGTCTCCTCCTGTGAACGATTATACCAGAACCATCTAACTCCAAAATGGGAGGTCTCAAAGGCAGCAGTGAAGGTAAAGATCATGTAGGATCAAAATTAACTCTCAAAAGTTCCTTAAACTGCTCATTCATAATCATTCATTCACCCAGCAAAGATTTACTGACTAGGTATAGTTCCAGGCACTGGTTCCCACAGCACCCAGACTAGAGGGAGGAGAGAGACATCAGAGAGAGAAGTAAACATGTAACATGCCAGGTGGGGACATGTGTGACAGAGAACTAACAAATCGGATAAGAGCAGGGAGAGTGCTGGGGGGTCACTAATTTATAGGGGACACCTCGTGGATAAGGTGACAGCTGAGCAGGGATCTGAGAGAGGCAAGGGTGGGCAGCTACAACTTCAGTGAACAGAGTTTTGTGCTTACAACTGTCTATATACCCTAAGGTCTGAGAATCCCTAAACTAACAGGAGGAGGAAAATAACATATACATGTGTGTTTGGCTGGGCTCCTCTGGTGGCTCTGATGGTAAAGAATCTGCCTGCAATGCAGGGTTCAATCCCTGGGTTGGGAAGATCCCCTGGAAAAGGAAATGGCAATCCACTCCAGTATTCTTGAGTGAAGAATTCCATGGACAGAGGAGCCACGGGGTCACAAAGAGTCGGACACATCTGGGCAACCAACTTTCACTTTTCACTCCGTAGCTGGCTATCAAACTCCCTCCCTTGGGGTGAGTGGGGGTGTGTGGGGAGAATTCTCTACATTCCTGTCACTAGGCAGCTTGCTGCATTTTCTGTATGTATCTTAAAAGCAAGTCCTTTAAGCTTTTCTTGTTAAGAAATCTGTCAATTTGAGATTGTAAGGCAAGAGCATCCAGCACAGGGCTGGCAATTAGGAGATATCAGCAAAGGGCTTAAACTGAGTTCTGGCTTGACTAGACCTACATACATGAAGGACCAGTGAGAAGGTGCAGGGATGAGGGTGGGCACCTTCGGATTCTCGTTGAAGTGGCGTTTCTGGACACAGTGTGCCGAGAGGCTGCCAGGCTCCTGCCCTTGGGCAATTGTCTAATGATCCACAGTGAACAAGTGGTCAGCACCCCGCAGGACTTAAGTCCCAGAGGCAGCATCCAAGTTGTGTTGGTTTTTAAGCACAGAAGTTTTAAATGCATTTTACTAGACTTTATTATCTTTATTTAACTAATGAGGGAACTGAGGCTTATGGAGATGATGTAAGCCTGTAACCCTGCAAATGAGCGATAAAGCCAGAACTAAAATTTGGGTCTGCCTGTGTCGCTAGAGTGACAGAACTGTAAACCAGTGTGGAACCTTAGAGGACCTCCCATCCCACTTTCTCATCTTACATCTGCTTGTTTTAGCTCCCAAATGTACCCTGTGGACTCCATCTTTCCTTCCATAATTGCCAGTTCTTGGATCATTGGGGTGGCGGGGAGAAACGCTTTTGTCTAAAAATACTTGGCAAGCCACTAATTTTTTCCTACCCTGGAAGGACTATTTCCCTCCCAAACCCAAGGGATTGAATTTTATTTATTTAATATTTATAAAACTTAGCAGACTAAGGACATAATAAAAAAAGATGTGATTTTGAGTTGTAGAACGGCTGGGCTGTCTCCAGCTCCCCCAAATTTCTGGGACACAGCATTAGAGACTTCCAAAACATCAAACTAGCAAAGACTTTCTTCTGGAGGATGAGGAAAAGGCAGTAAATAAATTCACAGATGCTTAAGAGTCATAAATAAAGTTTATCCTGATTCACTTGGTAGTTCTAAGACTGTGGAGGCTTAGAAAACACCGGTTGGCCCCATTAAAATTCAGGCAAATATTATTAAAAAGAGGAGGAAACACCAGCTACCTAAGAAATGTCCCAATAAGGTGTTAGGTGAAGTCAATTTATTAGGGGTGCCAAAAAAAGCAGCTTTCCCCAACCTTATACATTCTTAGAATGAAGGGTCAAAGTTCAAGGACAAAGTCAGAGGTGCACATGCTATACAGCAAATTATAGTAATCTTTCCTGGAGTCATTTCACTCTTTTTCTTTCTCCCCTTTCAATGTTTTTACTTATTTTAACAACTGTTGAGGTATAACTGACATACAAAATAACCATACATACTTAGAGCACAGTTTGATAAGTTTTGAACACACGGTCACATCTATGAACCCACCACCACAATGAAGATAATGAACAAATCCAGCACCAAGGGTTTCTCTGTAATTCCCTTGTAGTCTCTTCCTCCTGCTACCCACTCCCTAGCCAACCATAGGTCTGCTTTCTTTCACCATAAATTAGTTTGTATTTTTTAGAGTTTTAAACAAATGGCATCACTTAGTATGTGGTGTCCACACACATACAAACACACTTTTCTGGCTTCTTTCAACCAGCAGAACTGTTCCGAGATTCAATCCATGTTGCTATGTTTATCGCTAGTTTATTTCTCTGTGTTGCTGAGTACCACTCTATTGGGTGGATGTATCCCTATCTGTTCACCTGGAGATGGACATTTGGGTTGATTCTAGTTTTTGGCTGGACTAAAGCTTTTATGATCATTCACTCATCAGTACTCATCAGTCTGCATAGACATGACCTTTCTCGTTATGAGAGACTGTGGTTACTGGTTCATAAGCAACTGCAAACTTTTTTTCCAAAGTGGTTGTAGCATTTCACACTCTCACCAGCAAGGTTAAGGGGATTCTAGCTGCTCTGCATCCTTGCCATTCATTGGTGTGGCCAGTCTTTGTAATTACAGCCATTCTAAGGGGTGTGTGTTTGAGGATTTAATTTCCATTTCTCTGACTAACGCAGCACTCTAGTCATGTGCTTTTTACAAAATAGTTCTTTATTTTATTTTTGGCTCTGATGGGTCTCAGCTGCAGCACTAGGGCTCTTCGTGGTGGGGTGAGGGCTTCTCTCTAGACGTGGTGCATGGGCTCAGTTGCCCTGCGGCGTGCGGGATCTTAGACACCGGGATTGAACCTGTGCCTCCGGCTTTGGAAAGCAGATTCTTACCCACCCAGGGAAGTTCCAGTCAGGTGCTTTTCTTTTTTTCCGGCTGTGCTGGTATATTCTTTGGTGAAGTGTCTGTTAAAATACTTTGCCATTTCTTTATTGGGTTGTTTTCTTATTATTGGTTTTGAAAGTTTAAAAAAAAAACATATTCTGGATGGTTTATTTTATGCATCAACTTGACTGAGCCAAGGAAGGCCCAGAGAGCTAGTAAGACATTATTTCTGGGTGTGGCTGTGAAGGTATCTCCAAAGAGATTAGTGAGTAGAGAAGATATGCCCTAACCAATGTGGGTAGGCATCAGCCAATCCATTGAGGATTCGGGTAGAAGAAGGCAGAGGAAGGGAGAACTCTCTCTCTTCCTGACACATAAAATTAACTCTCACACATGGGTTATTTACAAGTGTGTTATTTCGCTTTTGGATATTTGCGAATTTTCCAAAAATCTTCCTTTTACTTCCCCTATTTTCAGAGTATGTACTTTTTATTCCTTGAAAATTAACTATCACACATGGGTTATTTAGAAGTGTGTTACTTCAGAGTATGTACTTTTTATTCCTTGAAACCTTTTAAATGTAATGGGACTTCACGATTTATGGCCCGGAAGTTCTATTTTTGGTAAATGTTTCATGCGCATTTGAAACAAATGTGAATTTTGCTGTTCCGTGGAGGAGCCTACAGATTGTCTGTTACATCTTTTCCCTCTAGTTCCCTCCCCAGAGAAAATGAGTTAACGGTCGTTTTTGCATCCTTCCGGAAACTTTCTATGCGAATATGGGCATTTAACTATACTCATATTTAAAACCCTCCAGGACCGTGTCATGCACGTAGTTCTTGTTTCCTCACCTATCACAACAGCTCAGAGAGATCCGTATTAGTGGATTCTTTTCAACAGATGTATAGTGTGCCAAGGGTAGGTACACTACCGTTTATTTAACCTGACTCCTATTCATGGATATTTAGGTTACTTCCAGGCTTTTGCTCTGCTGCAAAAAGAATTCTTTTAACTTAAGTCTTTGTACCTATGTGAAACTTTATTTTTAGTGTAAGTTTGTGGAAGTAGAATAATTGAATTAAAGCAACCACTACTGATTTGTCTTTTCTCTTGAGTAACAAGAGAGGTTCAGATTTTGCCTTTGCCATCAGCAAAAGTGAAAGTGAAAGTTGCTCAGTCGTGTCTGACTCTTGGTGATCCCATGGAATTCTCCAGGCCAGAATACTGGAGTGGTAGCCAATTCCCTTCCCCAGGGGATCTTCCCATCCCAGGGATCGAACCCAGGTCTCCCTCATTCCAGGTGGATTCTTCACCAGCTGAGCCACAAGGGAAGCCCAAGAACACTGGAGTGGGTGGCCTATCCCTTCTCCAGGGGATCTTCCCGCCATCAGTGAATTGCTCTGCAAACGTCCGCGAATTGTTGGGGCTTCACGTAACTGTGAATGCGTGTTGATGCCAACAGTGCGCTGATGGGGCTGCGGGCTGCGGAGGAGCAGAGCCTGAGGACAGCGTATCCGGACAACGCAAAGGGTGAGCATGATCTGTCAGTAATATATAAACCTCTTGAGCCTCTGGAATTTAGAACCAACCACTCAAGGAGATCCTGGATAATTTCAGAAGTGGAGTTTTTATGCGGAATTTTAAGAGAGTGCATGAGCGTGTGCGTGTGTGCGTGTGTGCACAAGTAAGCTTACATGCCGTTCCTTTATAACAGACACGGGGGAGACGAGGCAAGAGACCTTGGTTACAGCTGACTATTATTTATGTCATTAGATTTTATGTGAGCTTGTTAGACACGCAGTAAAAACCATCTCAACCACTTATTGTTGAACCTTAGGGCCAGGGGATAAATAAAGAACAGGGGGAAACAATAAGGGAAAATTTCAAAGAGACACAAAGAGCCTTTATGTTCGCTCCGGATGGGGAACAAAAATGACCATCTCACATAACCCAAATTCTTGAGAAGTCAAGTCTCTAGAATCCAGTTCACCAGCAAATTATAGATAGTAGCATCAAGTGGAAGATTTCCTGCTTATATTTCATTTCTGAAACCAGTTTGAAGAGGCCACATGCTGAAAAGCAGGATGGGCAAAGATAATTCGGCAAGTTTGTTACATTTCATACTCTTCCAAGGAAGCAAACTTTGGAAATTGGAAGGTGGGTATTATGCATTTATTCTATACTCTTTGATGAGGTCACAGTGACCAAAGTCAACGCCCAAACCTTAAACTGCCTTCCAAGTTGACTAAAAAATGCTTGGCTGTGTTGTCTCCCATTTGTCACCAAGCCAGTGCGATTTAACCCACCCCAACTGGTGGAAAACGCAAGCAACAGCTGCACCAAGAGCTGCAGGAACGAAAGTGGTGAGTCTTCACTACTGTCTTTTTCTAGCCATCCACCAATGAATATTTATTGAATGAATGTCCATACACATCATGCTAGCTTGCCTTCTACAAAGCCCCAGAAACAGGAGGCTTCAGAAAAGAAGAAAATGCAATATTTCCTATTATTGGACGGTCTAATTTATGGCTGTCATGGTATTTAATGGTGATGAGTCTAAATTGTCTCATAAAGAGTAGACACGTGCACAGCAGATTTACGAAATCAATAAATGAATGCACAAGCTGGTGAGCTAGTTTACACAGGGATGCAAACATCACCAAAGGGCCTAGATGTGGAATCGGGTGTGCTCTGTCTAAATGGAGCAAACATTACTCAGCTCCAGCCAAGCCCTGTCACTTAACAATGTGGGCCTAGGGTGACCGGATCGTCTTTTAAGAGAAGGCAGGCATTAGAATTTTTAGGTAAAAATTTATGACTTTCTAAAACATGGATGCAATTAAAAACACACGTACACCACGCCCCCACATCCACACACAAAGAAAAGCCAACAAAACATATCTGAGGGCTGATGCTAACTCATGGGTGACCAGTTCATTAAAACTGGGACCTCCACTCAGTTCATCTTTCATACAAGAGCTCAGACCACAGCCATGAATGACCACAGGGCAGTGATGGTACTTACCGCCAAGCGACTCGGAACTCTGGCTGGGGATGTTGTGAGATGCCTCTTGGAGGACGTAGGTGGACGTGGAGAGAGGAGAAGGGCAGATGCTGCTGGCTGGGACGTAAGGAGGGTTGTAGGACGAGCTGTAATACTGGGAGTACTGGCTCTGCGGGAAGCCGGGGTAGGAAGGATAGTCCTGGAAAGGGAAACCCACAAGGCTGTGAGTGGGGAAGACTGTCAGGCTGACGGGGGCGAGGGGCCTCCTGGGCTGGGTCTTCTGAATTGATCCCTGTTCCCCCACCGTTACAATAAAAGTTCTATGAGGGCTGGAGTTTCGGCTAAAAGCAGATTTTCCCCCAAGACAAGGATTCAAGTAGAGGATTTGGGGGATGAAGGCAAGACCAGCTGGGGAATGGGGAAGTGAGGTAGCAAAGGGAAGAAGGGCAAGCAGTCAGCACGGGGGCTTCTCCAGTGGGGACTGGAGCTGAATTCTACCCAGGAGATGCTGGGATGGCAAAAAACACACCTCAGAAAGATCTCTCCCAGGGGGCAAAGGAGCTGGGGTATTTATACACCAACTCCAGCCAGTCTTTGCTTGAGAGCTGCTCCCAGAGGGTTTCAATTCCCTGGCACTTCCTACTGCCCTATACATTGGTTCCAGAAAACACCTGTGTGCCCAAAGATGCAGAGATTGGCAGCTGGAAGCCAACAGGTGCACCCTAAGGGACGTGGGTATGGTTCTGACAGCATCCATCTCAGGCACTATTGTATCCCCAGTGCTTGGAAGAGTGCTGGGCACACGTGGGCACTCAATAAATGCTGGAAAAATTAAAGAACAACTGAGTGAGGAATGAAGACCACGTACACTTGTGCAGGAGTCTAGGTTCATTTTAGGTGGTGGTGGTGGCTCAAATCTAGTACGCCTACACAGCATTAAGGATCCAGAACCTTCTAGGAGGGAGTCTTAGAGATGAAATCAAAGAATACCAATCCTCTTTATCAAAGAGGATCTTGGTCTGTTTCAACCAACCAGATAGTCCAACTCTCCCACCATAGTCACTGTTTCATATATTTAGCCCCCCTGGAAAGTAGAGCTTCTCAATCTTGCAAAGAACTCATGGAAGGTTCTTAATAGGAAAGGTACACAGGCAGTGCACAGAGTTCCCGTCCACCGTGAGCAGGTTAATTCTTAACTCACTCTCTAAGTGAAACCAAGAGACTCACATTATTGGCCAACATCCATCCATCTTTATAGTGTTGACTAAGCTCTGTTTCACAAGTATTTATAATGTAAAGTTGGGCACTTTACAGTGAGATGCAGAGATAAAGATGATGTCCTTTCACCCTTGAAGAGCTCGGGGTCTGGTGAAAGCCACATGTTTTTGCTTTCATACATTCCAGACTCAACAGTCAATGGGTGTCTTCAACGGGGATCAAGATGGAACACAGAACAGAGCCCCTTCATCTTGGAAATCTGCCAACAATTCCGATTTCTCTGCCTCTACGCTGTCTCTTTCCGATGGCTGTTGGTGTAGCCTGGCCCCTGTGGCCTCCAAACCCAGGGAATAAGAGGCCTGGTGCAGGTCGCCTCTCTGGCTGCCCTGATTTAAGGGGACTGCTTACGGAAAGAGCCCAGAAAGCCACTGGTAGGGAGCTAGTCTACCTGGTGCACAGTTCCGAATCCGGCCGCGTTGGTCAGTCCATTTGCTCCTTGATAGATCCCGGCCGTGCCTGTGGGAAGGAGCGACAGATGAGGTTCTTACAGTCAGGGAGGGACGTGGAGGAGAAAGGCACAGTGGAAGGCTGGAGTCTTTGAGGTTCGACAGTTTGGGATGGAACTTATGACTCGGACGATCTCTCTGAACCTCGGTTCTCTCAGTTAATGAATAAAATACAAATAACACCTTCAAAGGATTCTGGTGAGATATAAATGAGAGTGCACACAACATAGCTTCTGGTACTCCATAACTATGTTTTAAAAATAATTTAGTTTTTTAAAAATTGTGGTAAATGTACATAACAACACTGGCCATTTTAACCATTTTGTTTTTACTTTTTAAAACTGACGTATAGCTAATTTAAAATGTTGTGTTAGTTTCGGACGTACAGCAAAGTGATTCGGTTCCAATTTCTCCACATCCTCACCAATACTTATTTTCTGATTTTTAAAAAATATTGCAGCCATTCTAAAGGATGTAAGGTAGCAATGATTATGCTTTGAATTGAATGAATAAAATGACTTCTCCTTTTTGAACTTCAGTTGTCCCACCTGTAAAATGGGAATAAAAATGATACTACTACTACTAGAAAATGCTACTTAGTCAATGAATGAGTAAATGAATGAATGAGTGTGGTGTCATTACCTGGTCTCCCCTGACCAGGTAAGCTGGTGGTCAGGGGAGACCTCCGAGATGACATTTGAGCTGAGTCATGAATGGTAAGAGGAAACCAGTGATGGAAATGCCTTGAGGGAAGAGACTTCACGAACACTGAGGGTGAGACTCTCCGGTAGGGACTAGCTTGACAGGTTACAGAGAAAGAAAAAGGGGTCAATGGAGCAGGAGCCCAGAGAAAGAAGACGGGGGTTACCACCAGAACAGCAGTCAACTCGTGTGTGTCAGGGCTCCTCATGGGGGAAGTGAGCAGAGGAAAATTAAGTCTCGTGCTCAAGGCAGCCTGGATAGTGAGTGACAGCCTCGGGCGCTGGAATCCAGGCAGTCTGGCTCAAGTCTGCTTTTCCAACATGGCTCTATACTGCCAGGGCTTCCCTGGTGGCTCAGACAGTAAAGAATCGGCCTGCAATGCAAGAGACCTAGATTTGATCCCTGGGTCAGGAAGATCCCCTGGAGAAGGAACGGCAACCCACTCCAGCATTCTTGCCTGGAGAATTCCATGGACAGAGGAGCCAGGCGGGCTACAGTCCCTGGGGTCACAAAGAGTCAGACACGACTGAGTGACTGAGCACACACACTGTACTGCCAAAGCTGCTTCTTTTTAGAACTGTTTTTGGGGCACACTTTATAAAATCCCTCCACTGTAAATGTTGGCTCAGTGATTTTTAAAGTAAATTGCTTTACTGTACAGCTGTCACCACGATGAAGTTTTAGAACATTTCCATTGCCTTCAAAGAACCCTCATGCCTGTTTGCAGTCAACCTCTTCTCCCATCCTCAGCCTCAGGCAGCTCTTTTTGATTATAGCCATTCTAGTAGATGTGTCCCTGGAGTGGGAAATGGCAGCCCACTCCAGTATTCTCGCCTGGAAAACTCCATGGCCAGAGGAGTCTGGTGGGCTTCAGTCCATGGGGTTGCAAAGAGTCAGAAACGATTGAGCAGCTGAGCAGTAGATGTGTAGTGGTCTCTCATTTTGGCTTTAAGTAGCATTTCTCTAATGACTAATCAAGTTGGGCACCTTTTTATGTACTTATTAGTCATTCAGGTATCTTTTTTGATGAAGATTCATTCAAATTTTTTTCCCACTAAAAAAAAGTTAGGGTGTCCTCTTAACACTGATTTGTAAGAGTCCTTTATATACTCTGGACACAGGTTCTTTATCAGACATATGATTTGCAAATATTATCCCCCAGTCCTGTCTCTTAATTTTTCTAATGGTGTTGCTTGAAAACCAAAGCAAAAGTTTTAAAGTTACTAATATTTTTTACAAATCTTGTTTTTGCTGCCTAACTCAAGGTCATAAAGACTCTTTCTAATATTTTCTTTTAGAAATTCTAGAGTTGAAGGCCTTACATTTAGGTCTATGACCTAATGTAAGTGAGTTTTTGTGTACTGTGTGAGATAAGGGCCTAAATTAATCTTTCTGCACATGGCTACCCAGTTGTTCCAACACAAGTATAAAAAGTCTATCCTTTCCCTCATTAAATTACTTGGCACCTTTGTCAAAAATTGACAACGTGAGAGTTTATTTATGGGCTCTCTATTCTCTTCCACTGACCTATCCGTTCTGCACAAATTCCATCCAGTCTTGATTACTGTAGCTTTACATGAAGTTTTGAAACCAGCTAGTGTAAATTCTCCAACTTGGTTTTTCTTTTCCAAGATTGTTTCGCCTTCTCAGTATAACCTTGACATTTACATATCAATTTTAGAATAAGCTTGACAATTTCTATTGGCGAGAACAAAGCGGCACGACATTATTCAAGAGTATCAACTCAGAAATCTATATCCAGAGGAAACATCCTTCAGAAATGGGGGAAATCAACACATTCTCAAAATGAGGGAGAACCAAGAGAACTTGTCACAATAGATCTCCCCTGAAATAAGGGCTACAGAAAGTTCTTAAAAGAGACAAGAAATTTTAAAAACTGGGCGGGGGGGAGAGGTAGGGGAGAAAAGGAACCCTGAAACATCAGGCAGGAAGAAAGAAAAAGAGTAAAAATATGGGCAAGTAAAATCTCTTTTCCAAGAGGTTATGACACTAACTCAATATACCATTAGATTCATAATAGTTTGCTGTTAAACTTGTTTTATAACTATATAAAACACTGAAATGGTTCCAAAGTCAGATCGACAAAATAAACTAACCATATCCTTATCCAGGGCTTTCCCAGGTGGCTCAGTGGTAAAGAATCCTCCTGCCAATGCAGGAGATGTGGGTTTGATCCCTGGTCCAGAAAGATCCCCTGGAGTAGTAGGAAATGATAACCCACCCCAGTATTATTGCCTGGGAAATCCCATGGACAGAGGGCCTGGTGGGGTACAGTCCATGGGGTCACAAAAGAGTTGGACAGGACTTAGCAACTGAACAACACCACTCTTATCCAGAGGTGAGGGGAATGTGTCCCAAGCACTGGTAAGGTGGGGGAGAAGTAAACTGCCAGAAAGTGATTTCACTAGGAGCTTGAGGGGCACAGGGAAGGGTTCTGAAATGCCAACTGGGAGGTGTGGAGTCAGGGAGGGCTTCCTGGAGCAAATGACAACTAAACTAGTCTCTGAAGGATGAGTAGGAGTGAGCTGCATGAAGAGAGCACGAACCAGGAACACCAGCACACGTGGGCATCTGCTTCAGATCTTCATTCCACGGAGGCTTATCTGAGACCCAGAAACCAGAGAATGTGTCCACACTAATACGGCATGATATGCTGGAATCCCATTCTCTCCTCCACGGCCTGTCAGGACACATCTGGCAGAAAGTCTAGGCCAGTCGATTTCATTCAAGGTCATTTTGGGGGTCCTGGTTACCATGGCAACCCCTCCCTGCTAAATCACAGAAACATGCCTGCCTTGGGAAGTCACTTCTGGATGCGGTGCTTTCTCTCCTGATTTCTCTTTTCTTTAGTGGCAACCTTCTGAATGATGAATTGGGCGGGTTTAGAAATAAACCGGCCCACAATCTCATCCCTTGGTATTCTTTCTCCCAAACGGCTTCTTGTTTGTTTATATTTTATGACCCAGGGGCATGAGAAGAATGGGCAGCTGAACAAACCGCAGCATGCCGAGGGCAGTCCCCGAGTCCCCGCAGTGAGAGAGCCCTCCCATGCCAGAGAGGACGCAGGAGGAAGGGGGCACACAGCCCCAGATGCCTCATGCCACATATGTGGTCTGCAAATGGACCCACCTGGAGCTGGAATGTTAAACACTGACCTCTCGCCTCCATTTGGCTGGTGGAAGGCCTGGGGAGGGCAAGGATGAGAAGAGGAAAAACATCTTCTCTTAAGGGGACGATGGTGGCGGATCCTGCTTTGGGGTCCCCTCCACTATCCCTTTATTCCTTCTCTCTCATATTAAGAGAATCTCTGCTTTCAAGCTGTGCGCATGGCCGATTAGAGTAAGCCCCGTGGCCCAGCTTCCCCTGTGACTGGTGTGGTCATGTGATGAGCTCCAGGGAAGGGAAGAGGGCTAAGTTACTGTGTGCAGCTTCCTAGTTGTGCCCTCAAAGGGCAGAGGTGGGTTCTTCCTTGCCTGGAATGGAGCTATGTTGGATCACAAAACTGAGGAACCAGACATAGGAGCTTGGAACCCCGCCATATGTGCAGACCAGAACCGCCACATCAGTTTGGACTTTGAGGAGAGAAAGAAATGCCCTTCTTTCTTGCTGAAGACATTGCTATTCTGCGTGTCATATCGGAGAACTGCTTTATTTTTTTGACTGGTTGGTTTTCTTGGATTTTAAGTAAAAGTTGATTCTTACTGCCTGGCTCAGTAAAACAGTTTTTAAGTGAATGGTCATTCATTTATTGAATAATCGTTTCCCAGTGATGTACCAAATACTACTGTGTCTACGACTTTTCTAGTATCATACAATGGGCAAGGGTTGACGCTGATATTCAGAGAGGACAGACAGAAGACCACTGAGTGAAGAGATACGCAAGGAGTTGAGATAACTCCAGACAGACCAAAACACAGTGATGTGTGAATGCTGGCTTTTAAATGCTAACGCTTTGGGGAAGAAGATGCGGCAATTCATGGTGGGATCGTCCTGAACTGGTCCACACCCTGCTCAAGGAGACGAGTCTCTGATCACGGGCATGGATTTGGGGGCACGATGGAGCTGCTGTGAAAGTTTCTCACTCCAGTTTCGTATGTGTTTGTTCCTGCTAGCCAGCAGGCTCGTGGGCTGATCCCACTTGGCAGGCCAACTAAGAATGAGGGTGAAGTAGGTAAAACGGCTTAGTAAGAAATAGGAAGAAAGAAGGCTTTTCTCAAGTGGGGGATGCAATTCTCCTGGCTAGAGAAGTGGGACAGAGCAAGAGGGAGGGAAAAGAGTGAGAGGAGGCGAGTGAGGACGAGCAGGAGTCGCGGGGCAGAGGGATTCCATTCTCTGCACCCGCATGTAGCTGCTGAGAAAGCAGCAAGACGCTCAGGTCATGGGGAACACATGTACACCCAGGGCTGATTCATGTCATCGTATGGCAAAACCCACTGCAGTATTGTAAAGTAATTAGCTTCCAATTAAAATAAATAAATTAAAAAAAAAAAAAAAAAGACCCTCAAGTCAGAAGTGGCCGTGTGTGCTGCGGCTAAGACAGGAAGCCCTCAGAACCTTACAGGGAGGAGAGGGAAGGAGCTGGTGCAGACAGTGATAAATGGTGACTGACATGCAGTTTCAGGGTCAGAGAATGATGAGGGTGGTGGGGATTGTGTCAAACTAGAATGTATAGTTTCTATCTAAGGGGCAGCAGCTTGGAGCAGACACTATTTGGCTCTCCAGGAGGAACTCCCAATTCCTTTCCCCCCAGCAGCTTCAAGATGGCCATGTAATCTAGCTCTGGTCAAGGGGGCTTCTGGGAGAGACTTTTGTCCCTCTGCTGGATCCTCCCTTGGATTATGTAAGGATGTAATGTCTGGAGTTACAGCAGCCATCTTGGGACATGAGGTCACAACCATAAAACAAAAGGTCCACTGGCTGAGGCAGAAGGAGTAAAAAGATGAAAAGAACTTGGTCCTCGAAGATAAAAAATTGAGCTGACAAACAACCTTGGGGGTCCAGACTTCTGGCTAAATACCCAATAAATACCATTATGGTGTAAGCTGATGTTAATTGAGCTTTTTGTTCCTTGCAGACCAAAGCATTCTTAACTGATACAATACTACTCAGCTCCAGCTTACCTGTGTCACCTAGAAATGTGAGTCTAAAGTAGCCAGGGCGTCTGATTTTTCCAAACAAGTCAGAAATCTGGATTTGTATAAAATGTTCCAATTTTAAAGTGTACGCAATAAATACAAAGTAGTCAGACAAAACAAACAAAAAACAAAAAAAAATTAAAAACATGGTCACATGGTGGATGTGGCCAATGGGTTTCCAGTTTGTGACCTGTGGTCTAGGAAGACAGAACAATAGAAGATTCCTGTGTCCACAATGTAGCACAGACACAGCAATGAAGAGCCCCAGACCCAAAAAGGCTACATGGGCCAAGAAATGAATGATTTGGCAGCAGCCTGGGCCCCAGTAAGGGAAGACAGGATGAGCCCCCAACCCCACAACACACTGGGTAAGATGCCAGAACTACAGCCAACATTTTGGAGAGTTTGGGAAAGCCCCAGACAAAACTTTCCCATCAGTTCAGGGAAATGGTGGCTCCAAAGAGAAATCACATTGAAATACTGAAAATAAAATCAGTTCTATTTTGTACCCCCTTGAGCGCACAGATTGAGATTTATACCTAGACGAGGGACTGAGGAATTAGTCATGTCCCTGGAACTGTACTTACATCAATGTCAGGGAACCTGTGCGGCTAGCATCTCACTGCCCCCCATCCCCCACCTTTGTCATCATGCAAAACGTTAAGTGCTGAGGAGTTAATTCACGTTCTTTGCACATTTTCCATTCCAGTGTGTCTGTGTGTATCCTTTGTTTCTGTGTTCTTACAAATGGTGCACTAGCGTTTTGCGGGCAAATATATAATTCCCTGGTAGCTGAGATGTAAAGAATATACCTGCAACGCAGGAGTCTCGGGTTCAATCCATGGGTCAGGAAGATCCCCTGCAGAAGGGAAGGGCTACCCACTCCAGTATTCTTGCCTGGAGAATCCCATGGACAGAGAAGCCTGGCAGGCTGCAGTCCCTGGGGTGTCAAAGAGTCAGACACGACTGAGTGACTAACATCACCATTCATTTATATGCAATTCCGGTAAATTTTGTGCATTACATTTCTTATGGTTTCTTAGCTTTTTTCATCCAGCATTAGGTTCTTTTTTTTCCCTGAAGTACCTTTACTGGTATCTTTTCACATCGCTCATTAAAAATCTACGTTCCATATTTCTTGCATGAATCCCCTGAAAGTTCCAGACCCGGCCAAAATATTTTTAAGTACACAGCTGATTTCTACATTACGTACTTAATATTCATACATTTGTTATTTGTTTTGCACATGTCTATGGTTTTACTGCTTTCAAGACAAAAGTCACATATACAAATGCAGACTAATCAAAACATAAAAGTCAACCGCTGTCTAGAACGAGGTACACGCGTCTGTATCAGAAAGCAAAACTGAAGTTGAAACTAACCTGTGTTGCTTATAAGATGTGAGACAAAAAGCACAAGTTGGAAAGTGTATGACATCTTTACGGAGTGGGATGCCTCTATGTCTGTGTTTGCCTTTTATGGTATTAACCTCTTAGTTACCGGCACAGAGTGTCAGCATTAGGTTCTTAATACCCATCGATGCTACTGCGGGTATATCCCGCCTGCCGCCCCAGCAGCTGCCCAGCCCTCCCTGTGCGCTTTCTTCCTATCTCTTTTGTTCCCTCCTCCATCCGGGAGGGGACGTGGGATGTCTCCATCACCAACAAGGCTGCTGTGAACATCGTTGGACCTCTCCCTCGTGGTCTGTGTGTGAATTTCCTTGGGATGTACTCCTGCAAGCTGGGCTGCTAGGTCCCAAGGCCGAACAGACTGAGTTTCCCTAAGGACTGAGTGAGCGCTCTTGGCACAGCTACTGGCAGTGCTGGTGGGTCCCCTGTCCTCGAGTCCCCACCAGCGGTTGGCATAACCCCACTTGCTAATCTCTGCTATCCAATTAGGACATCTCATTTATTGTCCTGAATTTGCATTTCTCTGATGACTGGGTGACTCTGCACATCCCTTCTTGGGCTTGTTGCCTTCTGGATTTCCTTTTTTTTTTTTTTAAGATTTTTTTGATGTGCACCCTTCTGAAATTTTTATTGAATTTGTCACAATATTATTTCCATTTCATGTTTTGGTTTTTTGGCTGCCAGGCGTGTAGGAACTTAGCTCCCCAACCAGGGATGGAACCCACACCCCCTGCTTTGGAAGGTGAAGTCTTAACGACCAGGCCAGCAGGGAAGTCCCTGGATTCCCACTTTTTAAGGAGATGGTGACAGTTGTCAATGAAAACCTCTCCTCCCTCTAAAGCTCGGCTTTAACTTAATCTAAGCCCTGAGAAGCCTCAGTTACCAGCATTAGCTGTTGTACTACTACGGGTAATGGTCTCCGTTTATTGAACACTTATTACCTTCCCCAGGGCTGGTCGTTGTACACACATTATCTTGTTGTGTCTCCACTACGCACCAGAGGAGGGAGGTTCTATCTGTAGGTGACAGGGCAGGGTTCAAGCCCAGGTTAGCCTGACTCCAGAGCTCCAGCCCCAGCCTGTGTGCAGCTCAGCCTTCCAAGCAGCTGTGGGAAGGCCACAGGTTCTTTAGGCCCTCCTGATTTCACTGTCACCCGCATGTCTGACCTGCCATCCCAGGCAAAGGAAATCTCACGGAGAGTCCCAATGCACAAGCACCCTCTCATCAATGTTACTTGCTCTGGAATCTATCTTACAATTTCCTTCCCTGTAACAAAGGAACTTACTCTACTGGGTCCACAATGACACTCAAAAACTAGATTCCCACTTGCCACAACTAAAGATTGCACTTGCTGCAACTAACCAACTTTTAAAAGATGCTTTAAAAAAACCCCATCCCTCCACCCCCAACAGGTGCTCATTCATTCATTAAGTCTGACTGCTGCCAGTACTAGAATAAGATTGATGAAACCATACCAGGACTGCAAGCGAGAAAACTCTGGATATGTAGTTGTGGGGGGGGGGTGATATACAAAGTCATCAGCAGATAATGTACCACAGAGAAAAACCACAGCTAGAGAGAGGTGAGCCTGTTATAGAAACCCAGCCACTCAAGCATCCCATCCATGGCCCAGGTTCAAATCACACAGCTCTTTTTCAGGGCGAGTTTCTGCTTCTTTTCTTTACCCAGGATCCAGTGACCGCAAAGACCTGGTAAGCCCTGGCCCAGCCCTTTTCCTACTGTGTCCACTCACCCAGACATTCACTCATTTATTCAATAAATATTTGCTCAGTGCCTCCTATGTGCCAAGATTTCTATCTTGAGAGAGAGCTGGGTCCTGTCTTCTTGGATCTGAGAGCCTGGAAGGGGTGGATGACAACAGTGAATTCAGATGTAACTGAGTACTTTGCCCTCGTGACTGTGCACAAGTCTCAGTTTTCCTAAGCCTCAGTTTTACCACCTGAACAGTGGAACTGAGCACAGTTTACTTCTATGATTTATTATGAGGATTCTGTGAGATAAGGCTTATGAGAGGCAGAGCCCAGCACAGAGTAAGTGTTCAGTAACTAGGAGTGAGCTTATGATCCTCTCTGGGTTCATAATTACCGCTGGAGGTGTCAACAAAGAGAGTATTTCATTGATCTACCATTTTAAAAATTTTCATGGAAGTAAAAACATCCAGGAAGTTTGGAAAAAGAAAAAAAAAAAAAAAAAGAAAACAACTTGGATAGGGCCAAACACAGATCCCAAATGAAAACAGAGGATTCTGGGGTGGGCCTGCACTGAGCTCTCGGCTCTGAGACCCACTCGTGGTCCGTAGACAGGAAGGGAGGCGCCCAAGTCTGTCTTGCTGATACCGAGTCGTCAAGCCCATTTTGCCATCTTAAAACAAATCCAAACACACCCCCGGAGCTTGTCCTCTCGCATCTTTGCTCCACGTGGAGTCCAGCCCACATCTGCGTTTAATCAAATCAGTTGCTAAATGTCACAATGGCCTCATTCACAGGTAGCATAAAGCATATTTAACTGGTAATAAAACAATCCGCATTCCTGAGAATGCCTTTTCAGATCGGCTGCCCTGTCACTGCGTCTCTGCCACACGAGTCGGAATAAAGCTGGGGCAGAGGCGGGGGAGGTGGGGGCGCCAAGAGGGGCGAGGATACTGTCGGGGAGCCAGCGATCACAGGCAGGGCCACACGTGCTGCTGCGGGAAGACGTCCAAGGCGCTCGGTGAGAAAGGCAAGAGGCAGGATGGTGAGGCTGCCCCGAGCAAACACGCCGGCGAAACATGGAAATCTGTTCCTTTCAGTTACGTAGAAAGATTGATAAACTGGGTGGGCGTCTTAGAGGAGATGGTAGGTGTGCAGAAGCTCAATGGATGAGACAGAACCAGCCCAACCAGTGAAGGGCTGGCAAAAGGTCATTCCAGGTTGGGGGTATCAGCACAATGTAAAGGCCCTGAGATGGGAAGAACAAAAGGGAAGCCAGTGTGAGCTGAAATGGAAGAAGGGCTTAGGGGGCCGTATGCATGATGTGGTCTGAAAGGCTCTTCAGGCGCCGACCCAGGCCAGGCTTGGCCGGGGGCAGCTATGGCTAGGCACCGGCATTTATTTCTGATTGCAACAGGAAACCCCAGCAGGGCTTTCACGCAGGGGAATGGCATGATCTGATACAACTCGGGAAAGGACTGACTGTGTGACTTCTCTGCTCAGTGTGGTAGAAAGACATCAGGAGGTAATAATGGATGCCAAGGCCAAACACGCAATTCTTCCTGCCAAGCAGCTCCTCGAGAGAGACTCTTGAGAATGGGAACCTATAAAGACCAGAGATTCTTTTTTTTTTTTTTTTTAAATACTTATTTATGTATGTATGTGTTTGGTCTTAGTCACGGCACATGGGATCTTTAGTTGTGGCATGTGGGATGTAGTTCCGCCACCAGGGACTGAACCTCGGCCCCCGGCACTGGGAGTGCAGAAGTCTTAGCCACTGGACCCCCAGGGTAGTCCCAAGATCAGAGAAATGTATGCTGATGTCAAGTGCCTAGGGAGGGCATTAAGGTTAGACAGGCCTTATATTGCCCTGGTGGAAATTTGACAAGAATGGAGTGTGTGAGCCAGCCTGGATCGATTACTGTATCACATTCCCCCAAGCACAATGACTGCTTTAGGGATGTGCCTCTGAACCACACAGGTCCAAATGACAGGGAATCTCAAGGTATTAGATCGTAAACCAGCTGAGCTGGTGCAGCCACTTGGTGACCATGAGGGCCCTTGGCATTTACATGACTGCCCTCCTCCAAAAAGAAATAACATACCCATTTTTCACTGAGTAGATATGCAAAAAAGTCTGCTGGAAGATCAGATGAAATGATTGAATCATCATCTTTGATGCTCTCCCCACCTCATAGATTTAAATGCCATCACTGATTTCTATGAATACGGCCTCTTAAATACCCTGCAAGTCTATCCATTTTTCTTCATCTCCACCACCACCACCTCCACACCTCTATCATCTCTTTGCCCAAGAATGCATAGTCTCTTCATGGATTTTCCTATACCCACCCAGGTCCTGGTTCAGTTCCTTATCCTCAAGGCCCACTCTGCTCCAGATCAGTACGGCCTCCCTGGGTTCCCGTTGTATTTACAACCCTTCACTACGTCCACAGGCCTGCTGTGACCTGCGTCTTCTCTAACCTCACGGAGCTCCACCTTTCTGCCCTGCTGTGGGATGAACTGTGCCCCCTGAAAAGATCTATTCAAGTCCTAGCTCCAGGACCTATGAACATGACCTTATCTGGAAATAGGGTCTTGGCAGATATAATCAAGTTAAGATGAGGTCATTCTGGATTAGGCGGGCCCTGATCCAATGACGGGCTCCCTACGTGGTGCAGTGGTAAAGAATCTGCCTGCCAATGCAGGAGACGTGGGTTCGATCCCTGGATCAAGAAGATCTCCTGGAGAAGCAAATGGCAACCCGCTCCAGTACTCTTGCCCCGGAAATTCCATGGACAGAGGAGCCTGGTGGACTACAGTCCACGGAGCTGCAAAGCATCCAGTAGGGCTGAGAGACTGCGTACACAACACATGATCCAGTGACTCGTGTCCTCACGAGAAGAGAGGACTCGACACAGGCAGGCAGAGGGAAGAAGGCCCTATGAGGACAGAGGCAGAGACCGGAGTGCTGTGTTTCCAAGCCCAGGAAGGCCAAGGATGGCCGGCGACCACCAGAAGCTGGGGGCGGGGCAAGAGACAGATTCTCTCTCAGAAGCTGCAGACGGATCCAACCCTGCACACACCTTGATATTGGACTTCTGGCCTCCAGAATTGTAGGACTTGGTTACTGCAGTCCTAGCAAACCAGGACACCTCCGCTTGGCCTCCTTCCAGTTTCCTCGCTGTTTAGAACATCATTTTGAGACGTCTATGTTTGCCCCTCCCTCCGCCTGGAATACCTGCTTATAGCCCAAATGTTAGTGTGCACACGAATCATCCAGAGATCCTGTGAAAAAGTAGACTCTGTAGGTTCTGGGTGAGCCCTGAGGTTTCTAACCCTCTCCCAGGTGATGCTGGGGCTGCAGGCCTGGCGGTCCCGCCCGGAGGTCCTGCCCCCTCTCCATGGGGCTGCCTCCTTCGTCAGCCCCAACTTCGATGGGACATTCTGACCCTGCCGGCTAAAGCAGTCCCCACTGCCCCAGCCACTCCAGCCACTCCTCGCACACTACCCTGGTTTCGATTTTTTCTTTTGGTAGCACTTGCAGCCTCTGAAATCATCTTTACATCTTTGGATACACACGTATTGTCTATCTCATTCTCACTTGGATGTAGGCTCCCTGAGTGCGGGTACTTGGTCTTTTATTCACTGTATTATGCTTGGTTTCTAGAAGAGTAGGTGGTACATGATGGGCTCTCTGGAAATAATTTTTGGAAAAAAAAAACAAAAGAAGGTAGGCTTTGTTTTGGGCACCATTTTCAGCTCCTAGCACCATATGCGGCACATTACATTCAACAGCTATTTGTTGAATGAATTAAAAAAATGAAGGAATTGACTGGGATAACTTATTATTGAGCACATATTAGTACTATGTACCAGGAACTACATTAAGTCCCTCATTTTAATTTTCCTAGTTTATCCCACCTCGGACAAGGAGAACGGAACAAAGGGGGCTCGGGGTGATCTCTTTTCAATCATTCCACCCGTGTTTACTGAGCACCCACTGTGTGCCAGTCTGTCCTAAGCACAAAGGACCCAGCAGTGAATAAGATAACGGAAAGAAACCGCTGTCTCCGTGGCGCTGACCTCCTAGTGGGGAGGGGCCGGAAGTGAATAAACATGTCAAATAACGTGTTAGATGGTGACAGGTGCTGGAGCCAGCCAAAGCGAGGACGGGAGCTAGGGAACACTGGGATACAGGGTGGGTGGTCAGGGAAGGCTCTGCATTTTAGTAAAGCCTCGCAGAAGGCGAGAGAGCCACACCCACAGGGGTTACACCACTTGCCATTTATAACTCAGAGATTATAAGTGGCAGGGCTAGGGATTGGAACCCAGGACTGCCCGACTCTGGGCCCTGCTGTTCTCCATCTCAACAACCTCCAAGCTGCTGGAATTTCCACCCCCGACCCTGGAAGGTTCATTAATAGTTTCAGTGTATGACTGATTGAACCTAGTGAAAATTTCTTCCTTCTAGGGTGCCCCTAGCTGCTGGATCTGTTCCATGGGGTTCTGATGCCCCAACAGTACACAGCTGCCTGCAGAGCTGTTTTGATCATGCTCTGCGATGCCAGCCACAGGCCCCAAGGCCAGTCTGCCGTGGGGAAGCCCTGCAGAACGTGTTTTTATAATCTCCCGGCAGCCAGCGCTCAGCAACCAGGGGAAATTCTACTGGAGGGGCCAGGGGCTCACCCTGGGGCAGACAGAGGCCAACATCTGGTTCGTGACAGGGTGGCCATCCAAAAACCAAAGAACAGCCTCCGGTCTAAAGTTTCTTGGCAGTAAAGACAACCTTCTCCAAATTGATACTTTTTCAAATAGAGAGGTCAAGTGCTCACCAAAATGACCGCCCACAGCCATCCTCGAATGCCTCATAAGCTCACAAATCCTACATCTGTCCAACTTGAGGGGGTGCAGAGAGCCTCGTAAAACGGTGCATCCCTCTCAGGTACCCTTTACTGGAGTATGGGGCTGGGTCTCCCTGAATGCGTCGTTCCTCTGCTTACAAAGCTGCCTCTTTCAAGTGTTTACCATTAGGACTAAGGTTGCTTCCGCAGACCTGTAAATTCCAAGTGGGTCCATCTAATGCACCCCAGGAGGATGTGGCAATACCTTACGTAAAGGCCACGGTTTCCCTTAAGATGTCTCCCACTTCTAGATCAAAGCCGACTGTCCTGGGTCCTAAGAGCCATAATTCACTCCCTGCCCTAAAACCTCACGTGGCTTTTAAAGATCTGATGGTCCAAGCAGCTGCAGACCTTGGCTTTCATCTCTGCTGGATTTATTTCCCCTTCTCTGGTCAGCTCTTCCAATCTCTGTACCTTCAATGGTTTCCAAAGTCCCAGAACTTGGGTGTCGTCCTTCCCCACTCCTGCCATCACTCGTGGGTGTTTTTAAGTCTGTCTTAAAACTCAGAGGGGCGTTCACACACACAAAGCAAATCCTACGTACTAGGTCAGTGTGCAGGCTGGATGAGGTCTACTGACGAGTTGCTCTGCATATTTTCTGTTTATTTTGTATTTTCCCTTCTCTCTGCAGAAGGAAAGCATTTAAACCAAGGGGTTATAGGGCATGGACTCTGCTGATCAAGGTTAACATCACGGGTAATAAGACTGATATCATGTAGCCCTGATAAGAGGCAAGGAGGGCACAGCATCACGTGTGTGGTCTCCTTGTCCCAAATGCACAACCTCAATCTAACCTTGAGAAAACATGAGACAAACCCAACTGAGGGACTTCTGACAAAAATGCTTGACGAGTATTCATCAAAGTGTCAGGCCTTGAAAGGCTGAAGGTTTGTCAGAGATAGGGGACCAGGAGGGACCAAATAACTAAATGTGACCTGGGATACTGGAACAGAAAATGGAAATTTGTGGGGAAACTGGTAAATTTCGTGTTAGGTCTGTAGTGCAGCTGGAAGCACCGTGCCCCAGTTAATTTCCTGGTTTCAATCACTGTACTACGGTTCCAGAAAACTCACACTGGGGGCAGCTGAGTGAAGGGTGCATAGGGACACTCTGTCCCACCTGTGCAACTCTCCTCCTAGAAGTCTTAACTCACTTTGAAATAAAAAGTTAAAAAAAGAAAAAGGACAAATTCTGATTGAGTTTGAATTGGATACTTACTGGCTAGGTGACCCAGAGCAAATTAAGTAACCCCTCTGTGCCTCAACTTCTCCATCTGTAAAATGGGTATTGAGATAGTAGCCACCTGACAAGGTTACTGTAAAAATTAAATGAATAAACATGCGTACTGTGTTGCAAATGGGATCTGGTTCTGAAATGCCGTAACCATTGTCATCTGCTGTTAGTATCATTAATCTCATCACTCTCATTTCTGCTATTTCTCTTTTGTTGGGAGAGAATGGGGTGAAACAAATATAGCAATTCAGTGTTCTCTGTCAGCTTATCAACCTGGACATTTCATAGTATCTGCCACGTAACTGTGGCATGAGGATTTAAAAACGCACACAGGACTTTCCTGGAGATCCAGTAGTTAAGACTCCATGCTTCCTCCAATGCAGGGGAAGCGGGTTCAACCCCTGGTTGGGGAACTAAAATCCCATATGCTGCATGGCACAGCCAAAAAATTAAAAAATAAAACTGACAGAAGTTATTAATTTCATATAACCCAGATTTTGCTTTTTTTTTTTTTTTTTTCAAAAAAGGGATGGGAGCTCTGGAAAATTGGGCTCACTTTCTGCCATGCCATCACACATTCCAAATGAGGAGCGTCTGCTGCTTTTAGATGAGAATGTGCTCTCCATGTGCCCACACTCCCCTCCCCTCCCTATTGCCTTCCCACCACTAAGGATAAATCCTACCATCCTTGACTTGATAACTTTTCTACAGTTAAAATGTTTTTTTTTGTGTGTATCTGTGGTTGGCTGAGTAAACAACACCAAAAATACCAATGTCCTAACCCCCAGAACCTGTGAATATGTTACTTTAAATGGCAAAACGGACTTTTCTGATGTGATGTCGGATCTTAAGATGGACAGATTATTCTTAATTAGCCAAGCGAGCCCAATGTAATCACAAGGGTCTAATAAGAGGGAGGCAAGAAGGTCTGCTAAGAGAGGAGATAAAACAATGGAAACCAATGTTGGAATGATGCAATGTGAAGGTGGAGGAAGGGGCTGCAAGAAATGAATGCGGGCAGCCTCTAGAGGCTAGAAAGGCCGACAGGATGGATTCTCCCCTGGAGCCTCCAGAAGGAATGCAGCCCTGCTGACACCTTTGCTTTCAGAATTCTGACCTTGAAGACAAAAAGATAACGAATTAAAAAATATATATTTTTGGCCGTGTCACACAGTATGCAGGCTCTTATTTCCCTGACCAAGGATCAAACCCACGCCTCCTGCATTGGAAGCACAGAGTCTTAACCACTGGACCGGCAGGGAAGTCCCAAGAGAACGATTGTGTTATTTTAAGACACTGCTGCTACTGCTGCTAAGTCGCTTCAGTCCGGCTCTGTGCAATCCCATAGACGGCAGCCCACCAGGCTCCCCAGTCCCTGGGATTCTGCAGGCAAGAACACTGGAGTGGGTTGCCATTTCCTTCTCCAATGCATGAAAGTGAAAAGTGAAAGTGAAGGTGCTCAGTTGTGTCCGACTCTTCGAGACCCCATGGACTGCAGGCTACCAGGCTTCTCTATCCATGGGATTTTCCAGGCAAAAGTACTGGAGTGGGGTGCCATCGCCTTCTCCATTTTAAGACACTAAATTTGGGCAATTTTTTGTAGCACCAATAGAACACTAATAGTACTCCTGTCTCCAACAAAAATAAGAGCGAAAAATGCGGCAGAGGCCAATTTCTCTTAGGCTCTGTCCACTTTACTCACTCGTGTGACCCGCCCTGTTCCTGTGGCCATTCGTGTTTGCTGCCCCGGGACCCGGGAGCCTTATTCATTCATTCATGCAAGCGTGCATGCACGTCTTGTAATTATTCACTGAAGACACAATGGAGAATAAGACACAGACTCGGCCCTTAAGAATCTTACAGTCTAAGTGAATATTTGAGGGGATTAAACACAACATTTAAGCTTCAAAAAGCGAAAAATCGTATGAGAAATGTGCAAAAAAGAAAAAAAAAAAAACAACAAAGGACTTCCCTGTTGTTCCAGTGGGCTAAGGCTCTATGCTCTCAATGCAGGGGCCCTGGGTTTGATCCCTGGTCAGGGAACTAGATCCCACAGGCCACAACTAAGAGTTTGCATACTGAAACGAAGACTGAAGATCTCAGGGGCTGCAACGAAGACTGCTCACAGCCAAAAAAAAAAAAAAGTATGAAAATACACAAAATTTTAGAAAATCGGACAAGTTGCCTCAATGTCATCTAAGTTCTGTCCTCACAATAACCCGGAGGAAACAGATATCATACCCATGGTGACCATCTCAAAAGGAAGGAAAGTGAAGCTCAGGGAAGTTAAGTAACAGATTGAAAGTTGCACAGCTGGTAAGTGGCTAGCTATCTCCAAGAGGAGCCTGTCTTTGTTCTATGTTTCCAAGAGGTGCTCAAATCTGTCAGAGCTTCCCCCGAGGAGCACACCAAGCTGTTGAACTCTTGAACTCAAATCTTACCGGCCTGCTCTTAAGCAGTGGCACATGTTACGGTGATTAACCTGGCCCGGAGCTGGCCCTGGACTGGGCTGTTTGTGGTTGCAGCCACTTGGTGACACATTCAGAGCAGATGAAACGACTGATCCAGAAAAAGCAGATCAGCACTAACTCCACACTTGGCTGGGAGGATTTGGCTCCTAGCCACTCGAAACACCAGCCTGCCGTCAAAGCTCCTACTCTGGATGTTTACACCACGAGGGGGCTGAGGGCTTCCCTGGTGGCTCAGAGGCAAAGAATCTGCCTGCCAATGCAGGAGATGCCAGGGATGTGGGCTCCATCCCTGGTCCAGGAGGATCCCACAGGCTGGGGAACTACTAACCCCGTGCACCACCGTTATTGAGCCTGTGTACTAGGGCCCAGGAACTGCAACTACTGAAGTCTGTGGTCCTTAGAGCCCGGGCTTTGCAACATGAAAAGCCACTGCAATGAGAAGCCCATGTACTGCAACTAGAGACTAGCCTCTGCTCTCTTATCTAGAGAAAAGGCCATGCAGCAATGAAGACCTAGCCCAGCCAAAATAAATAAATTCTTAAAGTAGAAAAAAAAAAAAAAAAAGAGGGTTGTGAATGCCAGTAGGTAGCTGGAGTCAACTGCTCTGTGCAGAGATAACTTGGTCACTGTCATCCTTGGGCATACCCACATATTTCTCCCCCTAATCAGCCACGGGTGTCAGAGCCTCATTGCTGTTCAGTTGCTAAGTCATGTCCCACGCCAGGCTTCCCTGTCCTCCACTAATTCCCAGAGTTTGCTTAAGTTCACGTCCACTGAGTCAGTGATGCTGTCTAACAATCTCATCCTCTGTCACCCCCTTCTCCTTTTGTCTTCAATCTTTCCCAAGATCAGGGTCTTGTCCAATGAGTCAGCTCTTAGCATCAGTCCTTCCAATGAATATTCAGGACTGATTTCCTTTAGGATTGACTGGTTTGATCTCCTTGCAGTCCAACAGACTCTCAAGAGTCTTCTCCAACACCACAGTTCGAAAGCATCAATTCTTCAGTGCTTAGCCTTCTTTATGGTCCAACTCTCACATCTGTACATGACTTTTGGAAAAACCACAGCTTTGACTATACAGACCTTTGTCAGCAAAGTGATGTCTTTGCTTTTTAATACGCTGTCTAGGTTTGTCATAGCTTTTCTTCCAAGAAATACGCATCCTCGAATTTCATGGCTGCAGTCACCATGCATAGCGATTTTGGAGGCCAAGAAAAGAAAATCTGTCACTATTTCTACTATCACTCAGAGCCTGATAACAGCCCCCAGATGTTTGTCCCTTCCTTCTCTCTGCAAGTCTGAGCTGGGGCCATGGCCACCCTGACATCTCCCAACATCCCTTGCAGCTAGGTTCGGCCAACTGCCTAGGAGTTGACCAGTGTCACATGAGTGTATGTGTGATGTGCAATCCCGAGGTTGTGCTCTTAAAAGGAAGGCGTGGCCCCATTGCTCCTCTCCCCACCGCCTTCCCTCTGGCTGGGCTAAGCTTGGTGTGACCCACCCTGGGTCATGAGGTGGAGGGCGGCAACTGGGGACCGAGGAGCAGCGCGAGGGAAGGGGTCTGAGCGTTCAACTCTGCAGAGCGGCTTCCACCCAGACTGTTACATCAGAGAGAAACACACTGCTATCCTGCTGAACTGCTTTTTTAAAAAAATAGCTTTTAAAACATATTTAATTCATGTATTTGACTGTACCGGGTTTTAGCTGTGGCATGTGGGGTCTTTAGTTGAGGTCTGTGAACTCTTAGTTGCAGCATATGGGTTCTAGTTCCCCAACCACAGTTCAAACCCAGGCCCCCAGCATTGGAAGTGCACAGTCTTATCCCCTGGACCACCATAGAAGTGGTGGAACCGTTTTAAATTCTGGTCTTTGTTACAGCTATGAAGGCTTCCCTCACAGCTCAGTTGGTAAAGAATCCACCTGCAATGCAGGAGACCCTGGTTTGATTCCTGGGTTGGGAAGAGCTGCTGGAGAAGGGGAAGGCTACCCAGTCCAGTTTTCTAGCCTGGAGAAATCCATGGAATGTATAGTCCCAGGGTCCCAAAGAGTTGGACACGACTGAGCGACTTTCACTTGTTACAGCAGCTGAGCTGCATACACTCCAACGCTACTCCCAAACCCTCATACACCACTGATGTCAAACGAAACTCTCCAAGACAGGGGTCCTGGCAGTTTTCTGATAGAAATTCTCTTGGCCCAAAAGCAATTCCATTACTTATGTAGATGTCCAGGAGAAAAGTTGAGGAAAAGGACAGGGGCAGCCCCAGACAAAAGTTCCTTCTGATAACAAAGCCATGGGAACACTGCATTCTAGCTACTCCAGAAACTCGTGAGAAATTTTTAGGACAGAATGTGGTAGGTTGCCTTTGAATATGGCTCATAAGAATCCCTTGAATACTGTATGTAGGTGCTGATTCCTCTATCTGGTGCTGGGCCCTCTTTCCCTCCCCCTTGAATCTTGGCTGGCCTTGTGATTGCTTTGACCAATAATAACACGCGGCAGACTGATGCTCTGGAACTTCCAGAGCTGGCAGTTCTGGCCTTTGCCTTCTTGGAACCCAGCCGCCATGCTGTCAGGAAGCTGACCAGACAGCTGGAGGAAGAGAGGCCCACGTGCAGGAGAATCAAAGCGCCCAGCCTAGAGTAGCACCCGCTGCCAGACGAGTGAGTATGGCCCTCCTGGGCATCTCTGCTGAATGTGGCAGCATGGTGACCCCAGGCATCACCAGAAAGAGCAGAAAACCCCCTAGCTGAGCCCAATCAACCCCAGAAATCGTGAGGAGTAACACACTGTTGCTGTTTCAAGCCACTAAGCTTGGGGGTGGTTTGTTGCACAGCAGTAGCCAGTCCACACACAGGAGCCGTCTGGCTTTTCTCTGTATCTGCTCAGGTGCAGTTACAGCTCCTCAAAGCCCTGTGTACTCTTCTTTCACAGCACCAATCACGTCACCATCGTTTGATTAGTGTGACTGTTTGTTAAGTATATTTAAGAGGTAGGAAGCGTGTACTCAAGAGGGTCTCAGACCCGAATTCAGAATTATGTTCTGTTGCTCTCTGACTGTGTGACCTTGGGGAGCTCACTTTGCCTCTCTGGGACTCAATTTGCTCATTTAAGAAATATTAGTACTTATTTAATGAGATTTTTGTGAGATGAAATGAGAGGGTGTTTGTTAAACTTCCAGCATGGGATCTGGTATACAGCATGCTCTTGATTAATATTTATCAAGGGAAGGGATGAAACAGTTGATGTAACAGTTCTACAAGGGCTACCCTGGTGGCTCAGATGGTGAAGAATCCACCTGCAGTGTAGGAGACCCAGGTTTGATCCTTGGGTTGGGAAGATCCCGTGGAGGAGGAGATGGCAACCCACTCGAGTGTTCTTACCTGGAGGATTCCATGGACAGAAGAGCCTGGTGGGCTACGTCCATGAGGTCACAAATAGTCAGACCCAACTGAGCGACTAAGCGCACACACAACAGTTCTACAAATACTCGTTGTCTGAACGAACCAACTACTCAATGTCACTTTCTTGGTGAGACCTCACCTGATGGAAAGATACAGCTTGTCCCCACTGCCACACCCCAATCCTCCTGCCACTCTGTTCTTTTCTTTTCTTTTTGGCTGCACCGGGTGGCATGTGGGATCTTAGTTCCCCAACCAGGGATCGAACCCAGGCCCCCTGCAATGGAAGTGCAGAGTCTTAACCACTGGACTACCCAGGAAGTTCCCCAACTCTGTTCTTCATTCACAGTATTTATCGCCCTACAATACAACGGACTTATTTGTTCTATCTCCTATGTTGGTTTTTACCTGTCTTTCCCACCACAAAAATAGAATTTTTAGCTGTTTTGTTCCCCGAAGCATCTCAAGTGCCTGGAACCATGCCCAGTACACAGTAGGTGTCAACAAACATTTTATGAATGAATGAATAAATGTAAGAAGTGTTCATGGGCATCCATGACTTCTGGGGACGTGTGGACACAAACATGTGGAAAGCAGACCCATTAGAAGGAGGCCCCGCACATTCAAAGCAGTCCTGACAACGATGTACGTCTGTGATGACTCGAATGTGAAGGGTACTGCCTAGGGTCATGTACCTGATGGGAAGGGGAATGCTGGCAAACAGTGCCCCGCTCTATTCAACATCAACCAAGCTCATGAACACTTTCTCAAAGCCTTCTCTCCAAGAATATGGATTTATTAATAGGTTTGTGGCGAAAAGGATCTTCTGTCTCTGGACAATGTCACTGGGATCTAGAATCTCACAGCATTGTTGAACTCTCCCTCTTGACCATTGTGAAAATGAGATGAATATGCCAAAGCTGCCCAAACATTGTTTGGGAATGGATCAACCTCTGTGGACCCTCTCATGTGGGACGATGATGCCGATACAATAACCTTAATATGGAGCTTATAATGTGCCAGGAAAGTCACTGTGAGCATTGTATGTATCAACTCACTTAACTCTCATAATAATTCTATGAAGTGATATCATCAACAGCCCATTATTCAGGTGAGCATACTGTGGAACAGAGAGGTTAAGAAACTTTTGCGAGGCCACCCAGCTAGAAAGTGGATGGGGAAATGCTAAGGTGGGCCAGGTCGTAAAGTAACAGAGAAACTGCCTTATGAGTGCAGCACTGTGGAAAGGGTGCTGGCAGGTCACGTGAAAAATGTGGTCCACGCTCATGACCACGGGCATCTGGAAAGAGCAAGCCTGGCTCCAAGGCCACTTCCTGTCCCCGCCGTTGCAGGGAGGCACCTGACACATTCTTCCGGAGACTTCTACCTGACCTTCCCAGGCTGAATGTTTGCCTCCCTCTTTTAAAACATTCTCTTTCCATGGGTCCCCTGCCTATGCCTCCTGTCGTACTTAAACATACATCTGCACCATGGTGAACTTTCATTCCCCTGGAGTAAGTTTGCCAGTAAAAACAGAAGTGGCCTCAACATGTAGAAGTTCACAGAAAAGCCCATTTATGGAAAAATATAGTGTTTATGCTGCTGGGCACTGAGCGCCTTAGGAGGGAGCAGGATGAACATTCTTTTATCACAGCCCTGTAGAGCTGGAAGCGGAGGTCTAAGGAATTAACCCTCCCCTCCTTCCTTTCCTTCTTTGAGCGTTTACAGTCACCTAATGGTTGCCTACCACAATGTCCATTTCCTCCTCATTCTTGTTAAGAGAAGCCACCCAGAGTAGCAATGCATCCAGGTAAAAATAATCCTTTCTCTAGCCTGGCCTGCAGCCAAGGGTGGCCATATGATACAAATCCAGACAAGACAAGACTTGAAAACGTTAGCTTTCGTGATTATGGCTTTGCTCCTTCTTGATTCTTCTTCTGCTTGCCTGAAATGTGGAGGTGAGGGCTGGAGGTGAAGCAGCCATTTGGTGACTATTAGGCGACAAGAATGAGGGTGAAAGCTAGAGGTTAAGGACAATAAGGGAGGTACACCGAGAAAAGCTGGGATATTGGGTTTTCTGTGGTTTCTGGCTGGATGAACCCTAACTGAAAATGTGTGCCAGATGCCATGGGTCCTGTGAGATTAAGGGAAGCTTCCTGCCATCTAGAAGCTCAAATACAGACCAACTCCTGTACTTTACAGTGGGGAATTAGAAGATAGAGACTGACCAGGGTCACAGATGAATTATTAACAGAAATGGGATTAGAACCTGGACTTATGTCCTAAGACTAGCTTTGCCACTTCTACTAGTCTATGGGTCTCAGAGTGTAGCAGAAATCCCTGATGGGTGTACAGAAGATAATTTTAGATGAATCCCTTTTTAATTCTCTTTTAATCTGTCTCATAGGCAGCCTAGCTCAGAGGTTAAGAGCTTGGACTCGAACTAGACTGCCTGGGTTCAAATCCTGGCTTCACTATTCATTAGCTGAGTGACTCTGAACATGTTATCGACTTTTTCTGTGCCTCGTTTCCTCCTCCTCTTCTATAGAACAGAAATGATAACAATTTCTATTTTATATAGTAGTTGTGAGTAGTTAATGAGGTACCACTTGGAACATAATTTTAAATAAATATTCATTATTAATAGGTTCAAGAGAAAATACTTACTGATACTTACTAATCTCTTTTTTAGCTAAGAGATTTGGAGCCTTGGCCAGAATTTAATAATACTATTTTATTTTCAGTGAACTTATTTTTACACACTTCTCTCCATTTATAGCAAATAATGCTGGCTTTCCACTTAAGGTAATGCCGCAAATTTCCCTTTTAAAATGAATTTATTTTAAGCCCAAAGAAGTCTATAAATTAAAAAAAAAAATCAAATAACAATACAAGTAGTACTTGTGTGTGTGCTCAGCTGCACAGTCGTGTCACAGGTTGGACTTATATGTGACAAAAATCATGAGCAAGAACTGGAGTGCCTGACGTTTGGGAAACACTTTCTGGACCAAGAGAGAAAACTGCAGCATCTACCCTGTAACCTCCCCTACCACGATCAAGGCAGACATCACTAACTGATCCCCACACGCTTTTCCACTGAGGCCCCACAGGCCTCAGACGTTTATTCAGTGAAATTCACCAAGGGCTTCCTTGATTTCTCCCCTTCTGACAAAATCCAGAACCTGCCACTGCAAGCTGCTGCTGCTAAGAACACACCAGAGTGAGCCACAGGCAGCAGCAGAAAGGTTGTAAGTCCTGGTACGTTTCGGGTCGGGTTTTTATCATTTGTATAGAAAGTGTCAGATGTGACACGCACTATCTCTGGAAGGACACTCGAGAACTGGGGCCAGGAGCTGCTTCTGGGGAGGAGTCACGGGGGGCTGTGAGAGAGACGGACCTGCTCCCTCCGCACTCTGTGTGTGTAGTAACTATATGCACAACCTAAGTAACATATCATGAAAGGAAAGAGCACGGGGGGGATTTTCTGGTGGGTTAGAGCTGACAAAGTTTCTGCATGTCTTGAAGAGCGGAGTCCTTTAAACCCTGGAGAAGCAAAAGCAGGTTTGTCTGTAGTTTAACTTCCAGTGGTAGAGGGGACAGCTGAGCTCCTGGCCCAGTGCGCGATGCCCACTGGCTGGTTATCTAACTTCGCTGTGGCGGTGGTGCTGGTGGTGGTGGTGGCGTGTGCCTCCGCCCAGGCCTAAGCTGCTTACCTGCAGGAGCCCCAGGGTGCTTCTGAATCACCTGCATCTCTGAGGACATAGTTCAGCACTCCAAGGGTTAACCAAACATGTGCTATTCAGTGATAATCTTCTGGATTTCCTTCCCTCTCTCTGCCCCCACTTCTAGTGACACACGGCCCCTGGAGCCCTCGAGCCGTTCAGGCAGTGGCTGTCATTCAGGCAGTCGGGGTCGGGGTTGGGCATCTTACACTGGCCAGTGACCATTGGACGTGTCCCAGGGTCGACTTGCACTGGCTTCGATGGGTTGACAGGATCCAAGCATTGATGCCACATGAGCCAGGACAGCATTTCCACTTCTTCAGACACTGCCAGCTGCTCTGACATTGAAGGGGTTCCTACACGAGGCGCATCTGAAGGGGCAGGCGCGGTTCAGTTTTTTTCTTTGCTGGCACCTTGCAAAGCCCAGGAGGGAGGGATTCTGAGGGCAAGGAGTGTCACAAAGGAGGAGAGGCAGCTCGGCTTCACAGTGAGGACAGCTGGGGCTGAGTGTGGAATTTCTGTCTGTATTGTCACAGCTGGGACCTCAAACCTGCTACACGGTGCATTCTGTGAATAAACAGGGGGCTTCCCCGATGGCTCAGTGGGCAAAGAATCCACCTGCCAAGGCAGGAGACACAGGGGACCAAGAGACTCAGGTTCGATCCCTGGGTCGGGAAGATCCCCTGGAGGAGGAAATGGCAACACACTCTAGTATTCCTGCCTGGGAAATCCCATGGACAGAGGAGCCTGGTGGGCTAGGAGTCGCAAAGAGTTGGACATGACTGAGTGACTAAGCACAGCACACTCCTGAATAAATATTTGTTTGTTACTGATGAGTGAATGAGTGAGTGACTGAGCAGAATAATGCCTCCCTGGCCCATTATCCATCATAATCCCTGGAGTCTGGGACTGTATGAGGTTACATGGCAAAAGGGGATTAAAGCTGTAGATGGAATAAAGGTTGCTAATCAGCTGACTGTAAAATGGGAAGAGGAGCCTGGATTACCCAGGTGAATGCAGTGTTACCACATAGTCCTTGAAAGTGGAAGAGGGAGGCAGCAGAGAGATGTAACCACGGAAGATCAGAGCGATGCTATGTGAACAGGACCTGACCCACCGCTGCTGACTCTGAAGATGGGAGAGGGGCCACAAGCCGAGGAATGTGGGCAGCCTCCAGAAGGTGCAAAAGGCAAGGAAATGGATTCTCCCCTGGAGCTTCCATAAGGAAAGCAGTCCTGCTGACACCTTGATTTTAGCTCAGCGAGACCTTCTGACCTCAGACTTTTGAACTCCAGAACTGTAAGATAACAAATGTGTGCTGTTTTAAGCCGCCAATTTTGCAGTCATTTGTTACAGCAACAATAGAAAACAATATAATAATACTCATAAATAATAATACTACTACTCATAGAACTTCCCTGGTGGTGCAGTGGAGAAGAATCCGCCTGACAATGCAGGGCACACGGGTTTGATCCCTGGGCCGGGAAGATGCCACATGCCGTGGAGCAACTAAGCCCGTGTACCTTAATACTGAGCTGGCGCCCTAGAGCCCTTGGGTCACAGCTACTGAAGCCCGTGCACCTACAGCCTGTGCTCTGCCACCAGAGGAGCCAACGTTAGTGAGAAACTGGAACTAGAGAGGAGCCCCTGATCTCTGCAACTAGAGAAAGACCTCGCGCAGCAATGAAGGCCCAGCGCAGCCAAAAAGTTTTAAAATGAAAATAAAATAATAGTACTACTCCTGAATGTGTGGTGTTTCTTCTGTGTCATGCTCTATTCTCAGGGTTTTACACTGACTCATTTAACCCTTACAACAATCTTAGCAACACAACGGAGATGTCTGTGATCTGAATCTTACAAATGTGGAAACGGAGGTCCAGAAAAGCGAAGCTGCTTGCCTGTCACACGGCTGCTAGGTGGTCGAGCTGGAATAGGAAGTCAGGGTCTGGATGCAGAGGCCACGGTCTGCACCCCACACTTGGTTATGAAGATTACGTGAGGGCGTGTGTATGACGACACTGTTAAGACCCACCAGAAGGGAGTAATACAAGACAAGGACTTTTCATCCAGGCTGCCTGGAAGACCATCCTGGCTGGTGCCGAGCCTACGGGAAAGGAAAAACACCCAGTTCTCTGTGTCTTTACCAAAATATCCTCTCACGTTCTGAACCGAGCGGAAAAAGTTATTAAACACTCTACGTTCAAAAAGCAAAACTATATATAAAGTTGCTGAATCTGTTTGCACACCCTCATAGACCAGCCTGGCAGGACCCCATGACTGTGGGTGCCCAAATCACGGGACAATTGGAAACAACTGTTCCCCTTGCACAGTAAGTGAGTGTGTGCTCAGTCATGTCCAACTCTTTGTGACCCCATGAACTGTAGCCCACTAAGCTCCTCTGTCCATGGGATTTCCCAGGCAAGAAAACTGGAGTGTGTTACCATTTCCTCCTCCAGGGGTGTCTCCTGCATCTCCTGTATGGGCAGGCAGATTCTTTACCACCGAGCCACCTACGAAGCCCCTTGCCCAATAAGGCAAGGCTGAAAAACAGAGAAACGTCAGCAGTCTGTCTTTATTTAAAAATACAAGGGACTTGCCTGGAGGTCCATTGGTTAAGACATCCTTGCTGCCAATGCAGGGGTCCCTGGTCAGGGGACCAAGATCTCATATGCCATTCAGTGTGGCCAGAAAAGATTAAAAAAATAAAAAAGAGGCATAAAAGTTTTTTGACACTTTCCGCATCAGGGTTTTTTGGCATTGACTCTGACTCTTTTAAATACTGTATTAAAACATTGATCATGATTACTGAGTTTTGGACATCCTCTTAAATTCTGCACCCGGGAGAATGCCTTTTTTTTTTACTTTACTTTAGTCTCAGCCCCAAGGACTGATGCTGAAGCTGAAACTCCAATACTTTGGCCACCTGATGCGAAGACCTGACTCATTTGAAAAGACCCTGATGCTGGGAAAGATTGAAAGAGGGAGAAGGGGATGACAGGGGCTGAGATGGTTGGATGGCATCACCGACTCGATGGACATGAGTTTGAGCAAGCTCTGGGAGTTGGTGATGGACAGGGAAGCCTGGCATGCTGCAGTCCATGGGGTCGCAAAGAGTCAGACACGACTGAGCAACTGAACTGAACTGAAGCCTGGTTATGGCATGTCCTGGCTTTGTGACTTCCTTCCTTGGAGCCTCCGTTTTCTCATCTGTCAAACGGTAACGAACTTGCCACAAGCGCTCAAGTGAGGACCAAGGGAGTGAACGCAGCTGAAGCCTTCAGCCTGGCCCCCACCCCCCGGCCCCCAGAAGCCCTTCCGACCCCACCACACTGCTGCCCAGGGTAAGCTATTTTCACCAGGATTCAGCACCTGTCACTACACAGGCCGCTGACTCCTGGTGGCCATGGTGAGGTTGGCGGTCCCTAAATATTTGTCAAATAAAAGGCTGGATATTAGGACACACTATAAGAGTTACTGCCCCAGGGTTCCGAGAACCATCAGAGAGCAGAGAACAGAGGCACACGCTGGAGAGACATCTATTATGAATTTTTTTCCCCCTGGGAAGGCGGTGGCGGGTGGTGGTGGACAGAAGGGGCCGGTTTTAAAATAATAAAGTCAATTTGGTACGGTCTGCTTTGGTGTTTTGAGATCTTTGAAAGAGATATTGTGTGGCTGCGGGAGGGGGGTGGCCGGGAAGCGGGTGATATTTATACTGTAAAGAGGGGGCCCTGACCTTTGCTGGCGGCGGCCGGTCCTTGTCGAACGTGCTGGGGCCTGGACCGCCTCTGCCGCCACAGAGTTCGACTGAGACTAATGCAAGCCAGCTGAGCAGCAGGGGCCTTGACCGACCCCTCTCGCTTGGGTGGTTTCAATTTTTTTGCACAGCCCAGACATCTCAGGGGCAGAGCAAGCTCTCGGTCCTGCCACGCGCCCCCCCGCCCCTGCCCCAGCTGCCTCTTGCTGCTCAGGCAGGGACCCCGGGTGGGCAATGCTGTGGGTTGAACTGTGTCCCCGGACAAGACCTGTTCAACTCCTAACCCCCGGTCCTTGTGACTGTGACCTTAGGTGGAGATAGGGTGTCCGCAGATGTAATGCAGGTTAAGATGAGGTCATCTTGGATTAGGGTAGCACCCAATCCAATGACTTGGCGTCACTGCAAGAAGAGGGACATTTGGACACAGACACCCAGGGAGAACGTGCTGGGAAGAGTAAGGCAAAGAGCGGACGCGGAGGGAGCCAGCAGCCGTCGGAAGCTAGGACACAGGCATGGAACACACGGTCCCTTGGTGCCTCCTCCAGAAGGAACTGACCTAGTGAATAACACTTTGATTTCAAACTCTAGCCTCCAGAACTGTGCCGCAAGAAATTTTTATTCTTAAAGGCATCACCAGTTTCTGGAACCTCGTTATGGCAGCCTTAGGGAACTAGTCCAGCTGATTTTGTTTCCTTGCTGGCCTTCATTATTTTTCATTCCCCCTTTTGCAGGGACAGGGCTGTGGGCACAAGGACAGCCTGGCCTCCGAACTGCAAAATCCAGGGACGCCTCTGGGCCTTATCACTGAGGAGCAGGTCCCCCAGATCAAGCATGTCACCAGTCAGAGCCTCCATTTCCACGTTGGTACAAGAAAGATCTCAAGCTAGATCCATGTATCCAGACTTGACCTCCCTACCTCTTTATGCTTTTCACCACGTCTCCAAGCCACTCTTACATATTTTACTTACTATTTCTATTAAGTCAACTTCAGATTGACTCACGTTTAGAAAACTTTGCTTTGTCCTAAGTCATAATGTCTACAAAATCATCCATTGTTTTTCTTAAATAAATTTGTCTGAGAAAAAGACTTTACATCACTACCATATGAGAAAATCAATACCACTTGCCATCTGTAATGAAAATGTAAAAATAGAAAATACACAGAAAACAAATGGTTTTAGTTGTAGCTAAATACAATTGCCTGCCAAAGGCCTTAAAGCCAGGCTCGTCTCTATTCCTGTGTCCTTGAGCAACCATAAACACTCCATGGACTTCAGTCCTCAACCAACATCATAGATAACTCCTCCAAAAAAAATCACAATATCTGTAAAGCACAATGACTTATATTTATCAACTACATACTGTGTTCTAGGTGCTCTTCTGTGTAGTTCATAAATACTACCTCCCTTCATCTTTACAACAATCCTATAAGTAAGCCATGGGCTTCCTAGGTGGCTCAGGGGTAGAGAATCCACCTGCCAATGTAGGAGATGCAGGTTCGATCCCCGGGAAATGGCAAACCACTCCAGTATTCTTGCCTGGAAAATGCCATGGACAGAGCAGCATGGAGGGGCTACATTTCATGGGGTTGCAGAGTCGGAGACGACTTAGCTACTGAACAACAACAGCAAATGAATAGGGCGACTGTTGTACTTTGGGCTGAAGAAGCTGAGGCACAGAAAGGTTAAGTAATCCAGCCAAGGTCACACAGCTTCAAAGGGGCGGGAGCTGAATCTAGACCTTGAAAAGATCACAGGGTGAAACACAGGTAAGAGTGGTTGTTTAAGTGTTTGCAGAAACTTGGTCGTGCAAAAAGCAAATATCTGTACATTTAGCGTGTACTGGGCTGTGACGTAGAAGGTCTTTTTTAGTGTGGACTGTGATCAGCCAAGGTTGAAAGCCAGTGATATCTCGTTCAACTCTCTCATTTTACAGGTGGGAAAAGTGAGTTCCAGAGAGAAGGCTATGTTATCCCTGACACTCCCACTCTGGGCAAACACTGGAAGTTGAGTCCACCTGTCCCTTTTAATAACCTGCCCCACCCTTCCAGGCCAGGGCAATCGGCCCACCATCCCAAGGCGCAATATCGGATGGCCACGTGGTGAACGACCCTATGGCAGGTGACACGCCATGAGAAAGGTTAAAGCCCCAGCAGGAGCAGATGCTAAGAATCTGGGCCTCCGAGGTCACAGGTCCCACTCCCTCCCCATGGTGGGGTCCTCCTGTTCACCCTTTTGGCCACATCCCTACTTTGGTCCCAGGGGTCTCTAAGGAGGTCATTCAGAGAAGCCTGGAGAATGTAAAGGTCAGGCAGCTGACTGGGGCCCAAATGCAGCAGCAGCTGTGACGGCTCCAGGCTGTGGCTTGGAGGTTTGCCCAATCTTTTGAGCAGCCAGGTCTTGGAGACCACGATCTAGGGCTGGCGCAGAAGAGACTCAAGGTCTGGTGAGACCCGGAGAGGTTGCCGAACACATCAGAAGGTGCCCTGGTTGCCCCAAAGAGGGACAAACACACACAGAGATGGGGATCCCAGGACGAAGTAAAGGGCAGCAGATGGCCCAACAATCAAGGTTCCAGCCCAACAACTAACACTCCAGAGAGCAACCCATATTCTGGGGGCAGAAGAGATACAGAGATTATGGGCTACACAGAAGGCAAATACAGTGAGATGTTGGGAACCATCTAACTGCCCCTCTAAAGAGGAATGGCTAAATGCCACGATTTACCTGTAAGAATAATTGTTACTGCTGTGTTAGTTGCTCAGTCGTGTCCGACTCTTTGCAACCTCATGGACTGTAGTCCACCAGGCTCCTCTGTCCATGGCATTTCCCAGGAAAGAATACTGGAGTGGGTAGGCATTCCCTACAGAAAGTGGGGATCTTTCTGACCCAGGGATTGAACCCGTATCTCCTGCATTGCAGGCAGATTCTTTACCGTCTGAGCCACCAGGGAAACCCTAAGAATAATAATAGCCGACACTAACAAAGTGCCTTGACTGTTTCAAGTACTGCCCTAGGCCCTGTGCATGTACTATTTAGCATCCAGATCCACAACAGATCAGCTACTCCTAGAGACCCCATTTCACAGATGGGAAAATCAGGTCCCAGAGAGGTTATTTGTGTGAAGTCACACAGCCAGTAAGTGGTGATGCTGGGACTCAAACCCAGGTGGTTGGTTTTTCCGAGGGCGCAGAAGGAGGCCAGAAACCAGAGAATAATCTGGGTGTATCTGGACTAACTTTAAGAGATCTACAAAACACGCCATTTAGTGACAAATATAAAAGGCAGTTTATAAAACAAGATGAACAGCAAGGTATTTTATTTTTTTAAGGAATTTTTCAGTTGTGGGAGGAGAAATACACATACACACACTTACACACACACACACACACGGAGAGATGTTCCAGAAAGATACAACACTAATATTATTATGTGATTTAAAACAAATACATGAAAAACTAAAACTAACTATAAAAAGGCAAGTGGATTAGGGTCTGAAGGATGATGCTGCCTGCCTGGGGCACGCGGACACTGCTGAACGTGAAATGACACTGAGAGAGAGAACTCAGAGACAACAGAGAGAAACGTTGAGACATCAGAAAAACGCTACGAGTTCCCTTGGATCAGGGCAAGAGGTCTCCAGGGTGGGATCTGGGCCCTGGTCCCCCTTTCCTAACAACTTTTAGGAGCAGAAAAGTCTGATTTGTTCTAAGGTACAAATTCTGTGTCCCTAGCCTGGTTCCGTCCTGACCTCGACTTCTCTCTGAGTGAAGATGGATCTGCAGTGTCTGTCTGTCTGTGTCTCTAGGCTAATCAACGGTTCCCTGCCTGAGGCTGTGTTTCCTCCCTCCCCTCGCTGTCCACCCTTCATTATCCATTTCAGTCCTTAGCAGAAGGCAGCCGGCCCCGGGGTTGGGAGCAGACGGCGCCCTCCTTTTATCTGTGAGGAGTTGCCTCGCAGGAACTTGTATAAGCCCTTTCGTTTCTGTGTGTCTGTAGGTTTTTGTTTGTTTGTTTGTTTTGTTATTTGGTTCCTTTTTGTTTTCCTTTCCTCACTCCCCATCACCTCCTACTCTCTGACCGTACTTATCAGATTTATTCTTCCAGGTTTTCAACACATTTTGCGGACACAGACCTTGCTGTGGGATCAGTTCCTGTTTCATTGACACATTAGAACTAAAAATGAAAACAAATACACAAGAGGGGCAACGTCAAAGCCCTTCTTTGGGTCTTTGCTCCTTCAAGAATGAAAGGATAAACTGGGATGAATCTAGAATGTTCTGAATTGAGCCTCTGGGACCTGGTGGGTATTGTTACAAGCCAAGTTTCGTGAATATGGGCTTCAACTGTGCCTGCCTTAAAGCCCTGGATGGAAGGGAGGTCCAGGGATGGGCTGGTGGTCAGAAAGACCTTCCTCCTGGTTGTATCTTCCGTAACCTCCCTACAGTCCACTCACCCCACGGCGGCTACCTGGTTTTTTTTTGAAGATGCAAACCAGACTAACCCTCCCTGTTTGAAAACCTCTGATGGCTGCTCGATCCTCTCAAGATGAAATCTAAACACCTCCACGTGGCCACTAGGCTATTCAAGGTCTGGCTTCACCACCTTCCAACCTTATCTTCCCCCGTCTACCCTCCTCCAGCCACTGGGCTTCCTGTCTGTCCGGAACACTCATGACCCACGGACACTTAATTTCCCCATTTAGGCTCTCTACTGATGTTGATATCAACCCCAAATTGGCCATCCACATGGAACAACAGACTGGTTCCAAATAGGAAAAGGAGTTCGTCAAGGCTGTATATTGTCACCCTGCTTATTTAACTTATATGCAGAGTACATCATGAGAAACGCTGGACTGGAAGAAACACAAGCTGGAATCAAGATTGCCGGGAGAAATATCAATAACCTCAGATATGCAGATGACACCACCCTTATGGCAGAAAGTGAAGAGGAACTCAAAAGCCTCCTGATGAAAGTGAAAGTGGAGAGTGAAAAAGTTGGCTTAAAGCTCAACATTCAGAAAAAGAAGATCATGGCATCCGGTCCCATCACTTCATGGAAGTGGAAACAGTGTCAGACTTTATTTTTCTGGGCTCCAAAATCACTACAGATGGTGATTGCAGCCATGAAATTAATTCCATACTCCTTGGAAGGAAAGTTATGACCAACCTAGATAGCATATTCAAAAGCAGAGACATTACTTTGCCAACAAAGGTTCGTCTAGTCAAGGCTATGGTTTTTCCTGTGGTCATGTATAGATGTGAGAGTTGGACTGTGAAGAAGGCTGAGCACCGAAGAATTGATGCTTTTGAACTGTGGTGTTGGAGAAGACTCTTGAGAGTCCCTTGGACTGCAAGGAGATCCAACCAGTCCATTCTGAAGGAGATCAGCCCTGGGATTTCTTTGGAGGGAATGATGCTGAAGCTGAAACTCCAGTACTTTGGCCACCTCATGCGAAGAGTTGACTCATTGGAAAAGACTTTGATGCTGGGAGGGATTGGGGGCAGGAGGAGAAGGGGACGACAGAGGATGAGATGGCTGGATGGCATCACCGACTCAATGGACGTGAGTCTCGATGGACGGGAGTTGGTGATGGACAGGGAGGCCTGGAGTGCTGTGATTCATGGGGTCGCAAAGAGTCGGACACGACTGAGAGACTGATCCGATCTGATCCGATCTGATAGGGACAACCAGTCTGTGGCATTCTGGCCCCAAGTGCCCTAGAAACATGGCTAAAATCATGGCTGCCCAGCAGGGCAAGTGGAGGGCCACCGTGGAAGCAGGTGGTGTTGCTCCCGTGCGTCTCCCGCACAGCAGAGGTGAGCCAGCTTTCTAAGGCCAGGTACCTTTTACCTGCTGAGCCCCTTATTCAGCTTGAACTCCAGTCCGACTGACCAAGAAGGCTGATGGGATTGAGAGAGAGAGAGAGAAAGACAGGACACACACAGAACCCAGGCCCCAGGCCGTATGGCTCTTCCACCTCCTTGTACCCTGTCCTAAAGGTACCAACTCCATCTCTCTCCCCGGATTCCTCAGTTTAAGTCGATTTAATAAACCATGTTATCTGGACATCTTAATTTGTTCTGTGAGCCTTATACCTGCGACCTCTCGGAGAACAGCCTCCCTGGAGGTTGTCACTGCTTCAGGACAATTTCCCAAGGATGCCACCACTGTCAGTAGAAGGACGGCTGTCCTTTGCTTTGGTTGGATTTTACCAAGACTGGCCTGCCATTATGGAAGTACATGCCACTGACAGCCACGTGCTGGTGATGTCTGGTTGGCCACACAGCCCAGCTCATCAGCCGCGATCGCATGAGTCTTCCCACGGGTGAGTCTGACTGTTTCATTAGGTTATCTGGTGGGGTCATGCCTGGGCAGTTTATTTGTTCAAAAACATAGTTTATAAATTATTTTATAGCAAGGGCATTCTGCTTGACTTTAAAAGATACATGCAAGTAGGTTAAATTATATATGAATTAAATTTCAGGAGCGTGAAGGGGTTTTCTAGGACATTTGTAATAAAAAAAAAAAGCAGGGGGCACTGGGTCTGATGGGGTTTGTTGTTTAGTCGCTAAGTCATGTCTGACTCTTAGTGACTCCATGCACTGTAGCCCGCCAGGCTCCTCTGTCCGTGGGATTTCCCAGGCAACAATGCTCTAGTGGGTTGCCATTTCTTCCTCCAGGAGATCTACCTACCCGAGCCAGGGATCAAACCCTCGTCTCTTGCGTTGGCAGGAGGATTCTTTATCACCTGGGAAGCCCGACAGGGTTAGAAACTGGGATATAAACAGCCCTGGTGTCCAGGCTGCTGTCCACGTCACAGGCTCCCAAGTGTCTTCCTAGGGAAACCGAGCTTGAAGATGCACCTCCTTTTCTGGACCCTAGAGACCCACAGATCAAGAAGCTTTCCCCTTCTCATGGTCCAAATACATCTCATCCGCACCCTACAATCAGCAATTCCGCATTTAAAACGCACCCAGAATCTGGCCGCTTCTCCCACCTCCACCTCCCCTGCGAGTCCAGCCCCCACTGTCTCTTGCCTGACCTACTCAGTCACTTCTGCACTGGTGTCCTGTTTCATTCTTGTCCCTGCAGTCTGTTCTCTACATGGTGGCCAGAGGGAGCTTGTTAAAACTAAGCTGTATCACATCACTCCCCTGCTCAAAGCCCTCCACTCCTCCAAGTCTCCCACCCTAAAGCAGAAGCTGGAGTTCTCTCCATGGCGCGAAGCCCTCATCTCCACTGTCCCTCTCAACCTGCTCACTCTATTCCAGCTGCATGGGTCATCCTGACTCTCCTCAGGCACAAGACACCTGGACTGCTCACCTACCACGTGGATCCCTCCGCTGAAGGCCTTTGCTCAACTCTTCCTCCGTGGAGTCTTCCCACTCTAAAGAAAAATATGCAACCTCCAGTGCTTCCTTCTATAGTTTTTACCTTAGTTCTTATTCTTGCCATCTCACATCCTATACGCTTTGTCTTTCGTATTTAGTATCTGTCTCCTGCCACAGAACCTCAGCTTGAGGACAGCAGGCTTTTTGTCTGTTTTCATCTCTACATGTTTGTTGAATGAATAGCGGAACATGTTCCACCAGTGCCTTGGAGTCAGGCTCAGAGACAAAGTAACGGGGAGCTGTTTGCTGGTGCTGGGTGTCAGCTCTTTGAGGGTGAGGCCTCTAAAATAAGCACGGAGTCTCTTGTCCAGATGTCAGTCCTTTCCATGGTCACCATGGAGAACAGCGTTAGCAAAATGGTGGCCTGGGGGGTGCAGAATCCAGTCTGTAGCTGTGCTTTGTTTTGACCTGCACAGTAGTTCTTTTAATTTGCTGCCACCAATTTAAGTTTTGTTTTGTTTTTCAAATTGGGAAATATCTGAGAAAATTCCAGATCTCTGTTTTTCGTTTTGAAAATTTGAGATAACTGACCCATGCATACAACAAAAGGAGCTGCCCGCTTATGTAGGGTTGGGGCTCCTCCATTTATTGCCGGCATCGCTTGGGCTGGTGGGTGTGTCTTGGACCAGATGAAGAGATCAGGCGTGGAACGGACATCCGCAGAGTCCACCTTGGCTCTACTTCCCGGTGCTTTACTGATGCAATTTTACATGTGTTTTGCCATCATTTGATTATTGTTTGCCTCCCTACTCTGGGCTGTGAGCTCCATGCAGGTAGCGACCTTCTCTGTCTTGCTCACCTTTGTGCTCTTAGCACCTGGCACAGAGAAGATGCTCTATTAATATTTGCTGCAATAATGGTCGTAAGAAGGTGGCAGCCTTGCCCCTCCTTCTCAGTTCCACATTCAGGGAACTTACACTTATTAAGCCCTCAGTAATGGACCTTTGGACATGGGTTTGGGTAGACTCTGGGAGTTGGTGATGGACAGGGAGGCCTGGTGCGCTGTGGTTCATGGGGTCACAAAGAGTCGGACACAACTGAGCGACTGAACTGAACTGACTGAATGGACCTTTGCCTTGAAAATATCTCTCATAGTAGGAGGCAAGAACAGAAGGAGATGAAGCATCTGCAAAGATGAAATTTTAAAAAACGTTCCTCTGCTTAAAAAAAAAAATTATTTATTTATGTATTTCTGGCTGCGCTGGGTCTCTGTTGTTACCTGTGGGTTTTCTCCAGTTGCAGCACGTGGGCCTCTCATTGTGGCGGTTTCTCTTGCTGCAGAGCATGGGCTCCAGGGTGCGAGGGCTTCAGTAGTGATGGCTCATGGGCTCAGTTTCTCTGTGGCACGTGGGATCTTTCTGGACCAGGCATTGAACCCATGTCCCATGTATTGGCAGGTGGATTCTTAACCACTAGACTACCAGGGAAGTCCTGTTCCTTTGCTTTTAAATGTCTCAGAAAAATCTACAGCTTAGTTAGATGGGGCTGTCACAACAAAATACCACAGAGTGGTTTAAACAGCAGAAATTTATTTTTCACAGTTCTGGAAGCTGGAAGTCTGAGATCAGGGCGCTGCCTGATCTGGTTCCGGATGAGAGCTCTCTTCCTGGCTTCAGATGGCCATGGTCTCGCTGTGTCCTCATGCGGCCTTTCCTCAGGGTGTAAGATGAGAGAGAAAGAGATCTCTCTCTTCCTCTTCTTGTAAGGACGCCAATCCCATCAAGAGGGCCCCACCCTCAAGACCTAACCTAACCCTAATCACCTCCGAAAGGCCCTATCTCCAAATACCATCATGCTGGGGGTTAAGACTTCAACACATGGATTTGAGGGGGACAAAAGCGTTCAGTCCATAATGCCTACTAGTCATCCTCATTAAACTCCAGAAGTAACCAGGTTTAGAGATGGGTTTTAATCATCTCTTAAGAGTTGCACTACCTAATATGGCAGCCACTAGCCACATTTATGTTTGATATAATTAATTAAAATAAAACAAAATAGAAATTTCAGCTCCTCATTTGCCTTGGCCACATTTCAGACGAGACCAGGCGTGTCCAGAGTGGTATGGCCATGGACGTCAGCCACATTTCAATGCTCAACAACCACACGTGGTTCAGTTCAGTTCAGTCGCTCAGTTGAATCCAACTCTTTGTGACCCCACGGACTTAGTAGCCACCATGTTGGACAGCACAGATAAAGAACGTTTCCATCATCATCACCAAAAGGTCTACAGGCCAATGCTGGCTTTAGTGCACTGTCGTTTATCAAAATCCCTGCTGGTCCCCAAACTAACTCTCAATCTCTCCAACTTTTTTTATCTGTGACCTCCAGCAGCTTCTGGAGCTGGGGGTGACCAAATCAAACTTGCTACACAACCAGAGGAAAAGACCATCCATTTAATCTTGATATGTCCTAAATCCAGAAGACTTCAGCTCAAGCAGGAGGCAGCAAGCCTGCCAACACACATGAAGGTCTCTAGAAAGCAGCCACCAGGGTGGAGGCGCTGCGTGGCATAAGAGTGCTGACAGGTATCGGAAAACTTCACCCACTTCATCGTGCGCAGAGAGTTGCTGATTCACTCCAGGAAACCTGACCACCAGCCAGGAACCCGAGGAATGCCAAGCCTGGCTCCTGTCTTGACCGACACAGTGAGACCAGGCAGACTCAGACTGCTCAAAACTAGCTGAGCCAGGATGGCTTGAAAGTTGCTGCTGCCAAGCAGAAATAGGGAAATACTTGATTTCACCAGGAGGCCACTGGGCTCCAACTCAGCTATACCCATACCCACAACTCCAGTCTTTTGGGACGTGCCTTGGTGGTGAAATAAATCAGAGATGGGGGCCAAAGGAGGTGATATTTCTGGCTCCCCAGGTCATCACTTGGCTTGGAATTTTCTCCTTCCATTCCTGGTCTCGTAATCTGTGGTTCAATTATGAAAATACAGAACCAGATTGCAAGACAGAGGCATAAACAGCAGCTTTATACATGTGTGTCTGCTTCACAGGTATTTTAAAGAGTGTTTAAATCCATTGCCAATACTAAAAAAGAATGAGAGAAGGAGGAAATGGAAACCCACTCCAGTATTCTTGCCTGGGAAATCCCGGGGACAGAGGAGCCTGGTGGGCTACAGTCCACGGGGTCGCAAAAGAGTCAGACACGACTCAGCGACTAAAAGACAACTGCACAGTTTTGAGGGAATTCCCTGGCAGTCCAGTGGGGAAGACGCCACGCTTCCCCTGTAGGCTGCGGGTCTGATCCTTGGTTAGGGAACTAACACGTCACTCAGCCAACAAAAAAAACCCCAGAACTTTGTGAACTGAATAAAAATGAAAATACAATATATCAACGTAAAAATTATTAAAAATATATAGTTTTGAGAATTTTCTTGAAAAACGAAAGATCTGGCCTCTCCAGGGTCCCATTCTAGTGCAGCAGCAAGGAGCTGAAGCTGAGTAACACCCACCCCTTAACTCTGATGGGTCTGTGCTCTCCAACTGCCACGGACCCTACCACTCCCTATAACTGTACACCTGGCTCATGTCTCTTTTAATTAGAAGAATCATATCCTAGAGCAGCTTAATTCATAGAACTGTAGAATCACTTGAAAAAGAGCGTGTGTTTCCGATGTGACATGTGAACCTTTCCTCCAGTGCACCGCTTGTTTTTGTTTTGTTTTTGTTGTTCCAACATTACTTCCGGGGCTCTTTGCCACACCAGAACCAAGACAAAGACAGCAACAAAACCACTCAAAGACTGTCAGATTTGTGTCTTTCCATGGATGGCCTCTGGATTTCTTAGTCATGACGTCCACTGACGTCAAGGGTATGGAAAGTTTGATTCATTCTTGCTCTAGAACCTTAAAAAACTTTGTTGTTGCTGTTCTAAGTTGCTGTTCAGTCATGTCTGACTCTTTGTGACCCCAGGAACTGCAGCCCACCAGGCTTCCCTGTCCTTCACCATCTCCCGAAGTTTGCTCAAACTCATGTCCATTCTGTCAATGACGCCATCCAGCCTTACCAGTTTTTTAAATGGTAAGCATTTAAAACTTTATTTATTTTGCTGCTTCTCAGGGAGGCATCTACACCACCGAGCAGGGACTGAGCCCGGCCCCCTACACTGGCATAGCACAGTCTTAGCCCCTGGGCCACCAGGAAAGTCCCTTGTTCTATAACCTTATAGTTTTACTTTTGACACTTAAATTTTTGATCCATTTGGATTTTTTTCTGGTATACAGTAATAGGAATGGATCTCCACCCTCCACCCCGAGATGGCTAACCAGTTGTTCCAACACCATTCTCTGAATATTCTCTCTTCTCCCATTGGCTTAAGATGCCATTCACCCCATGGGTTAAATTTCCTGACATGTTTAGTCTCATTGTGGACTATACGGTCTCCTCTACTAGTCAATCAGTCTCTTCCAATATTAGAATCACACTATTTTGATTAGTAAAGCTTTATATTTCTTTTTTTTTTTATTGTTAATTTTTTGGGGGCTGCATCATGCAGCATGTGGGATCTTAATTCCCCAACCAGGATTGAACCCGCACTCCTTGCAATGGGAGCACAGAGTCTTAACCACTGGACCCCCAGGGAAGTCCCTCCAGCTTTATGTTTCAATACTGGTATGCCTAGTACCTTAGCACTCTTCTCTGGTACAGTTTTTCAAGTCTAGTCTCCTAGTTCACAGATAAGAAAACATAAATTGATCAAAGATCTGAAAGGATGCTTACCCCTGTAAGACACAATTAGAAATTAGTAGCACACTGAGATACTATTTTTTCATGCAAAAACTCCAATAGTAAGATTATACTGGGTTGGCAGAACAGGCACTCTCATACACTGCTGGTAGGAGTATAGGATAGGCTCCCTATGGAGAGTAAGGTAGAGATATCTAGAAAATTTAAATACGGACTTTCCCCTTGACCCTTCTGGGAATTTGTCTATCAGATATACTTGCAGAAAAACAAAATGATATACATATAGGAGTATATTTATAGCCTATTGGTGGTAATTGCAAAAGACTGGGAACCCCCCATAAGGAACTGGTTAAATCATTTACAGAATATCATTCAGTGGAATAATAGGCATCTGTAGAAAGAATGAGGAAGCACTTTCTACAGACTGACTGAGAAAGTTCCCCAATGTATACAGCTAAGTTAAGAAAGCAAAGTACAGAGAGTATGCACACTATGTTTCCTAGGAAAACAATATACACAAAGGTTTTGCTATAATCTGAGAGGCCTGGAGTTGTGTAAAATTGTGCGCTAAAATAATGGGGCTTATGGGAAAAAGCAGGATTCAAGCAGATTGCTAAAAAGCCATGCAACTTAGTAACCGCAGCATTAATGAAAGCAATAATAATCCCAATAAAAATAATAGCACAGTGAAAAAATAAATAAGTACTCCACAGAGAGGTGCCATGTTAAATACAGGACTTCCCCTTAAAAAGGAGATAAAGGTATCTTGATGAGGGGGTGCGTGGTGAAGGATAACAGAGGTGTCGAATCATGGAAACAAGGGCAAAATACACAAAGATTGGGGGAAGCTGCAACAAAGATTCTTCAAAAACAGAGCACATGGCCAAATTGAGGTCAGAAGAAGAATACGGGTCACTAGAGGCAGAATTTGGAGAAGGCAATGGCACCCCACTCCAGTACTCTTGCCTGGAAAATCCCATGGATGGAGCAGCCTGGTAGGCTGCAGTCCATGGGGTCGCTAAGAGTCGGACACGACTGAGTGACTTCACTTTCACTTTTCACTTTCATGCCTTGGAGAAGGAAATGCCAACCCACTCCAGTGTTCTTGCCTGGAGAATCCCAGGGACGGGGGAGCCTGGTGGGCTGCCGTCCATGGGGTCGCACAGAGTTGGACACGACTGAAGCGACTTAGCAGCAGCAGCAGAGGCAGAATTATTCCTACAAGGTTTGTTGTCTTTACCCGGGTTAAGTATTTCGCGTTCAGCTGCTGTTACGTGTGATGGGAAAAAGTGCCGACGAATCAGGGCAGCAGTACCTCCAGTTCTGGTCAAGACTGAGACCCAGGGCCTGGTCTCCCTCTCACAGGAAACGGTTTAAAAACTAGATTGCCAAGACATTGGGCATGAGATAATGAAAGACAATGATGCCTTCGACTAATACACACTGCTCTATTTAAAATGGATAACCAACAAGGACCTCCTACTGTAGTAGGGAACTCTGCTCAATGTTATGTGCCAGCCTGGATGGGAGGGGAGTCTGGGGGAGAATGGCTACATGTATATGTATGGTTGAGTCCCTTTGCCGTCCACCTGATACTTTCACAACATTGTTAATTGGCTATACTCCAACAATAAAGAGTTCAAAAAATAAATAAATAGGTCAGTGATTAGAAAGGTAAAAAAAAACCAACCAAAAACCCAAGGGAAGAAAGACCATAATGCTTGAAAGAGAGGAAACAGGTGGTGATCTGTAAGATTCTCTCCCGTGTGGGGATCGTCCAGGGAGGGGGACCCAGGCGGCCCCCAGCGTTCTCTCTGAATTGAGGAGATGGAGCTGCAAGTCCAGGGAGGCCAAGGTGGTTAGACTTCACAGGGCAGGGTACCAGAAAAGAGGGCTGCACGGAGAAAGTGAGCTGGAGACTTGCCGAGCTCCCCGTGAGAGCTCCCTTGAGTAATGACTAGCATATGCTTGTGAAGAAATTACTCAAGGCCAGGAGAGAACCACTTGAAATGATCAAAAGGAACAATCCTCAGAGCTCATAATAGAATTGAGAATAGTTCCTGTTCCCACCAACATGACTGGAAAACCTCTTATTTCTGGGGCACTGAGAGGAATACTCAAGAGAGGCTTGCCTCAGTCCTTGGAAAGCCTGTTAGGTAGAGAGAGCCCTAGACCAGATGCTGTCCTGTCCCCCTCAACAAAGCTTGAGGCAAGACTCGAAAGACTCAATCTATTTCCATGCAACAACAGCATCCTAGAGCAAAGCTCAAGAATATTCACACAAATAGAAAAATATCCAGCAGTTAACCAGGCAAAACTCACAGTCCCTGATATCCAATCAAAACTTATCAAGCAAGTGTCCCTGGTGGTTCAATGGATAGGACTCTGCGCCCTCAGTGCAGGGGGGATGGGTTCAAACTAGATCGCACGTGCTGCAACTAAGCGTTTGCAAGACACAACCAAAGATCCTGCATGCTTCAAACTAGAAGATCTCTCGTGCCGCACTGAAGACCCAGCACAGCCAAATAAATAAAAATAAACATTAAAAGAACTTACCAAGCATGCAAAGAAGCAGGAAAATATAACAAAATGAGAGAAATCAATGAAAATGTCAAAATGACACAGGTGACAGAATTAGTAGATAAGCACATTAAAACAGTACTGTCTGTTCAAGGGGCCAGAGGAAAGCTTGGGCGTGTTAAATAGGGACATGGAAGAAAAAAAAAAAGACCCATATAAAACTTTTAGAAATGAAAAATATGTACAAGATGAAAAAGAAATCACTGGAGAGTAATTAACAAGCAAATCAGATACTGCAGAAGAAAAGATTAATTGACTTGAAGACATGGGGAGGATATTTGAATAATACCCCCAAATTTTCCAAATTTGATGAAAACTATAAACTCACAGATCTAAGAAGCTCAATGAACACAAAGTACTACATCAAGGCCCATCAAAATTAAATTGCTTCAAACCAATGATAAGGAGAAAATCTTAAATGAACCAATACACCTTTGGCGTTCCCTGACATCATTTCCTTGTTTATGAATCACAAATGAGTTGATTCCTGGCATAGAAATATGCAAGGGAATAGACTGCGCTCATGTTTGCTTATATTTGCAAGAGGAAATTCCGGTTGGGTTCACAAGAACAGGGGCTAAGTACCGGGGATTTAGAAGCTGAGTGGATGTTGGATGAGGGTGGGATAGAGATTTCTGTAGATGTTTAAAGTAGATAAATGCATAACCTGCTTAAAAAATTAATATAAAGGAGTAACTTTAAACATATCTTTTTTTGTTATTATAAAAGGAAATACACTGGGAACTTCCCGGTGGTCCAGAGTGGGGGAGTCCACCTGCCAGCGCAGGGAACACGGGTTTGATCCCTGGTCCAGGAAGATCCTACCTGCCTCAGGGCAATTAAACCCGTATGTCACAACTACCGAAGCCCACATGCCCTAGAGCCTGTGCTCTGCAACAAGAGAAGCCACTGCAATGGGAAGCTTGTGTACTGCAATCTAGAGTGGACCCTGCTTGCTGCAACTAGAGAAAGTCTGAGCGCAGCAATGAAGATTCGGTGCAGTCAAAAATGAAAAGTGACGTGAAAGTCTCGCAGCCGTGTCTGACTCTTTGCGACCCCATGGACCATATAGTCCATGGAATTCTCCAGGCCAGAATACTGGAGTGGGTAGCTGTTCCCTTTGCCGGGGTATCTCCCCAACCCAGGTCTCCTGCATTGCAGGTGGATTCTTTACCAGCTGAGCCACCAGGGAAGCCCAGTGCAGTCAAAAATAAATTAAATTAAAATTTAAAAAAAGGAAATAAATTGGCAGGAGGGGAATTAAGGAATGATGGCTAACGGGTGTGGAGTTTCTTTTGCAATGATGAAAATATTGTGGGATTAGATAGGGTGATGGTTGCACAACTCTGTGAATACAGTAAAATCACTGAATCTACACTTTAAAAATGGTGAATTTTATGGTATATTAATTAATCTCATAAAAAAATAAATGAAAATACAGGAAAAAAGGAACACATGCGTGATCATCATGAAAAAAATTTAGAGAAAGAATTTTAACACAGGAAGGGGCCTAACAGCTTCCCAGGCGGTGTGAGTGGTAAAGAACAACCCTGCCAGTGCAGGATATATAGGAGACTGGGGTTCGATCCCTGGGTGGGGAAGATCCCCTGGAGGAGGGCATGGCAACTCACTCCAGTATTCTTGCCTGGAGAATCCTATGGACAGAGGAACCTGGTGGGCTACAGCCCATAGGGTTGCAAAGAGCCAGACACGACTGAAACAGCTGAGCATGGGGACTAAGAGTCGTTACAACCAGGGCTTCCCAGTGAGCAGAGAACATTAGTTTAGGGAGAGGGTCCCTGTTCAAAACTACCTGGGAAAACTGACTACTGAATTTCACTCCTGGAGAGTCACAAGGCACATTAGTCTGCAAAGGCTCTGAAAAGGCCTATGCGTGTGTGTGTGTGTGTTTCAGTCATGTCCGACTCTGTACGACCCCATGGACTGCTTGCTCCTTGGAAGAAAAGTTATGACCAACCTGGACAGCATATTCAAAAGCAGATATATTACTTTACCAACAAAGGTCCATCTAGTCAAAGCTATGGTTTTTCCAGTGGTCATGTATGGATGTGAGAGTTGGACTATAAAGAAAGCTGAGCGCCGAAGAATTGATGCTTTTGAACTGTGGTGTTGGAGAAGACTCCTGAGAGTCCCTTGGACTGCAAGGAGATCCAACCAGTCCATCCTAAAGGAGATCAGTCCTGAATATTCATTGGAAGGACTGATGCTGAAGCTGAAACTCCAATACTTTGGCCACCTGAGGTGAAGAACCGACTCATGGGAAAAGAGCCTGATGCTAGGAAAGACTGAAGGAGGGAGGAGAAGGGGAAGACAGAGGATGAGATGGTTGGATGGCATCACTGACGCGATGAACATGAATTTGAGTAAGCTCTGGGAGTTGGTGATGGACAGGGAGGCCTGGTGTGCCGCAGTCCATGGGGTCGATCACAAGTAGTTGGACATGACTGAGCGACTGAACTGAACTAAACTTCCAGGCTTCTCTGTCAGTGGGATTCTCCAGGCAGGAATACTGGAGTCGGTTGCCATTCCCTTCTCCAGGGGATCTACCCCACCCTGGGATCAAACTCGAGTCTCCTAAGTCTACCTGCATTGGCTGGAGGGTTCTTTACTACTAGCGGCACCTGGCAAGCTGGCTCAGCTGGTACAGAATCTGCAACGCAGGAGACCTGGGTTCAATTCCTGGGCTGGGAAGATCCCCGGAGAAGGGAACGGCTACCCACTCCAGTATTCTGGCCTGGAGAACTCCAAAGAGTTGGACATGACTGAGCAAAAAGTGCTGCAGTGAAGACATCTAGGTTCACACTGCACACTATTTACCAAGTGTATTTGATGTATTTGACAATGACCTTTCCCAACTTCTTTATTTTTCAGTGAGTATTTGTGAGTGCCAGAGCTGTGAAACACAGATCATTAGAGTTCAGTGACTCGTCCAAAGTCACACATCTGGCTGGAGCCAGAGAAGGTGCTAGGTTTCATGAATCCAGCACAAACCAACCTCAGAGGTCTCTGGGTGAAATCATTGGCTCAGACTCTTCCTCTGGACTTTTAATTTCCCTATGCATCCTCAAATCACACATATCCATGTTGCTCTCGAAAGGCTTATGTTGGGTTCGGAGCTCACTGTTAACAATCCCTGTTATTGATGTTGTTTAGTCACTAAGTCGTGTCCGACTCCTGTAATCTCATGGACTGCAGCCCACCGAGGCTCCTCTGTCCATGGGATTTCCCAGGCAAGCACAGTGCGTTGCCATTTCCTCCTCCAGGGGATCTTCCCCACCCAGGGACTGAACCCACATCTCCTGCATTTGCAGGTGGATTCTTTCCCACTGAGCCACCAGGGCAGCCAAACAATCCCTGACTTTGGTAAATAATAGTAAAGAGGAATTCCCCCAGAAGAAGGCTCTCCCACTGTTTGTAAGGCCCGCCCCTGCACACCCCCGCCCCATTCACCATATTTCACCAGCAGGGAATCTGATGCTAATGTGGGTGGCTCAACAATGTCAAATTGGTATTTCTCTTTTCTCTTACCAAAACTACTTCCTAAAAAGGAGAGTTCAGGAAAGAGAAATGAATTTGGGGAAAACATAATACCATCAAATCAGACATTAGGATGAAAATAATATTTAACATTTGTAGTGCACTTAGTTTGTGCCGGTGCTGTTCTGAATATTTCACACACATTAACTCATTTAATTATTGCAGCACCCCACGCGTGGGTACAGTTCGTATCCCCATTTTACAGGGAAAGAAACTGAGGTACCAAGAAGTCACAAGGCTCAAAGTCCCACGCTGGCACATAGGGAACAGCTGGGAAGTTAGCTCAGCCTGACTTCAGGGTTACTGCCTTTAACTCTCATGTTCAGAAGCAACGAGAGAAATAATAAAAAAGTACACCCGGTCTTGAAGGACTTCATCTGATTGCTCATGGCCATTCTGTGCAGTCCCCCAATAGCCCCATGGGCTCACCGCTCTTGCTATGATGCTGGTCCCACAGGTGAGGAAAGGGATGCCTGGAGAAGCCAAGCACCTCACCCAGGTCCTGCCGCAGGACACAGTGCTGACTGCAGCCGGGTCCAGGGCTCTTAACCCCTCGGGGGCACCGGTAAGTTCTTACAACACACTCTCAAGACTTTTTGTTTGTTTGTTTTTTTCTTCTCTTTTTAATCTTTGTGGCCGTTTCCATGAACAGCAGTGTTTTAGCAGGAAAAGCCGAAATGGAACAACAACAAAAAAATCAAACTCATAAGAAATACATTTCAGCTACGAAAACCCCTGGGTGAACTTAAAAAAGAAAATAAACAGCCATGAAAAGGCCACAGGGGCTGTGAACTTTTCTTTTCTACATTTACTGTACATTTGGCAGTGGGGCAATGCTATATTAGCAGATACAGATCTCCAACCAGGGCTGTGGGGGGCAGGGGAAATGGCTCTGCTGAAGTTTCTGGAAGTTACTGAGATCGGGTAGAAGACCCAGCAGGAGGCATTTTTAATGCTTTCCAGTCCTTACCCTACACAAGTCACGCTGCTGCTGCTGTGCCTCAGTTTACCCATCTGTAAATGATGGCGTGGTCCCCACTCAGGGACTTATTTTTACTTCTGTAAAATGATGATTTTAAATTCTTAAAGAAAAGGACTCAGCTCAGCTTCTGAATATGGACCAATCTGACTCCAAATTGGTGCTTTCAGGCCCCAAACTCAATCTCAGTCTCTCTTGATTCCCTTCTTCTTTCAAAAACCCTATGCTTAACCCACATCTTCCATTCTGAAAGGCACACAGAGTAGTTGGAGAGTTTATTTCTCCTCTGGAACAACTTGAAAAAAAAAGTTAATAGGAAGCACATGGGCATGGTGTGTGAGCCTTCTGTGTGTTTGCATTTGAAAAAAAAAATACTTAAGGAGGAATATGTCAGGCTTGCAAAATGCCTGGGCTGTCTCAAGAGCAGTTTATGGCCATTAGCATTAGACTGAAGGCAGTTAATTGGGACAAAGTCCAGCTGGCATCTGGGCCATGAAGACGATAAGAAAATAACCTGGACTATTCCCATGGTCCAGTGGGAGTGGATCAGGAGATGTTTTTCTATTTGTGAGGGCTGATGGGGGTGGGGTCTGGGCCAGGGCTCATCCATGGAGGTTGGTCTTCTAGAAGGATCTATGAGAGTGTGGAAGTGGACTAGTGTTGGGGTTATGTGCCTGGGCTCTGGATGGGAACTGCCTGGTTTGAAATCCCACTGCCACAGCCAGGTGACCTTAGGCAAGCCACTTTACCACGGTGTGCCTCAGTTTTTCCACCTGTAAGATGGGGATACAACAGAACCTAGGTCACAGAGCTGCTGGGAAGATCAAGGGGAATGTGTAATTGCAGAACAAGGGCAGCGTCTGGAGTCTGAAGGAGTCTGGGAAACAGCACTTGCAAGGGAACAGCACAGGCTCAGGAACTCTACTCTGAATCCCAGCTCTCATCACTTCCTGGCCCTTGGGCAAGCCACTTCCTCATGTTCACTGTGTTTGAAGCAGCGTTGATGGAGCCCACCTCCTGTAACTTCTGTAATACGGACCAGAGAAGAAATAACATATTCTCTACGTCCCAGTCCAGGGGTGCCTCCTGCTTCACTTTCCAGTCTCATATCCCTTTCTCACTACCCCCAGATTCAAGTCTCCATTGGAGTCTTTCAGCACTGCAAGCCTTTTCCTGCCTCCAGACCTTTGCTCCCGCCGGTCCCTCTGCCTGGGCTGTCCAGTCTCCAGCTATTCACAGGCTGGTTCCTTTCCACCACTCAGGTCTCCTGACCATCTGGGCAACGTCCATCACCACTCCCTTCATCAAGGCCCATCACAGCGCCCTGTTTGGTTCTTCACGCGATTTAGCACAATCTGTTATGATCGACTTATTTAATTGTTCACTGTCTGTCTCCTTAGAAGCCCTGAGACAGTCACATACATTTCTATTGGAAAAGCTGAAAAAAGAACTGGTTAAGATGGTTAGTTCAGTTCAGTTCAGTTCAGTCGCTCAATCGTGTCCGACTCTGCGACCCCATGAATCGCAGCACGCCAGGCCTCCCTGTCCATCACCAACTCCCGGAGTTCACTCAGACTCATGTCCATTGAGTCAGTGATGCCATCCAGCCATCTCATCCTCTGTCATCCCCTTTTCCTCCTGCCCCTAATCCCTCCCAGCATCAGAGTCTTTTCCAATGAGTTAACTCTTCGCATGAGGTGGCCAAAGTACTGGAGTTTCAGCTTTAGCATCATTCCTTCCAAAGAACACCCAGGGCTGATCTCCTTTAGAATGGACTGGTTGGATCTCCTTGCAGTCCAAGGGACTCTCAGGAGTCTTCTCCAACACCACGGTTAAGATCAATCCAAAGATAAGTTAAAGTTCAGGGTCTTCACAAGCCTTTATGATCAGGATTGTGCTACTGTTTACTCCCTACCTGAAGATGGGTCCCAGCACCTTATCCCCTTCAGTGGGACTCAGAAAAGACCCCCAGGGAGACAGAGGTGCCAACAGAAGCAAAGGAGGCAGGAGGTACCACAGCGAAGAGCAGGCTTTGAGTCTGGTTTGGGGCTGGGAATCCACCAGGCCCCCAAGACACTTCTTGCAGCCTGTTTCTCACTGCCCTTGCAGTAAAATCTAAGCTCCTTGCAGTGATGCTGGGTGGGTCAGGCAATCCCTCTATGACTCAGTTCTGTCTCCTGCAAATAATACTAGAACCAACACTTTGTGGAGTGTCATGAAGGTTGTATGAGATCATAAGCCAGTTTGTGTGGCATGTGGTGAATGCTAGGTTAACGTTAGCTGATGGTGTCATCAACAAACTCTATTGCAAATCTTTACATGGATGGTCTTCCAACGTCTGGGCATTAATGCTCATCACCTCCTTTCTCTTACATACCCCCAAGATCATTTGCTGTCTCTTCATAATGCCTTTTCCTGAAAGGATGCCCTTAACATCAATTTAAATTGTTTCCTTAATTAAAAAGACAAAGCAGCAAAACTTGCAAAGATTTTTTTTTCAGAGAAATGTAGCATCATGCATTAGCCCACCACCTTGTCATTACTCTTTTAATTTTGCACATTACTTTTCAGACTCTTGGTGGTCATTCGTACCAGCTTTCAAGAAGGAAAAAAAAGAATACCAGGGTGAGGATGCCCCGAATTACTGCCATCAGCCTTCTACTCCATGTATCAGCTCCAACACACTCCCCACGGGGCACCGGAGAAGGGAAGGGGCCTTTGGATGGTGACAGGTGGGAACAGGAGAATGCAGCAGGCCAGTTCCTTAGGGTATGTGGGGTTGGTGGGAGTCACACTGGAGTTTCTTCCCTTTCTAAGGCTGCCCAATGGGGATGCGGAGCCTGGAACCTCCTGCCTGGAATAACAACGCTTTTACCTGCTGTCCAGTATTCCCAACACCTGTCACTTCTCTGAGTCTACAATGGACTTGCCTGTCCCATCACACTTCAAATCAAAGCCAACACCTCCCCTCTGCCCTCAAGGCCTTGCATGCTTTAGCCCTGCTCTCCCCCAGACTCTCTCCTCTTATATCCTCCTAATCCTGCTCCAGCCCCACTGGCCCCTATTTTGTGCCCTAAACACATTAAGACACTCCCGCGCCACCCCCCCCACAGAGCTTTGGCACAGGCTGTTCCTTCTGCCAGGCATGTTCTTCCCCCTGGTCTGCGCAGGGCTGGTTCTGCCTCATACTTAGGCCTCTGTCCTATGTCACATCTTCCAAGAGCCTTCTTGATGACTATTAAAGTTACCTCTCCCACCTCTCCGGACCCCTCAACTATTCATCACTCTCTGTCCGTTTATTGGCTTCATTGCATTCAACCCCTTCTGAAATTAGCCATTTGCTATTTGCTGCCTTGTTTAATTGTGAGTCTCTCCCTCCTGCCCTTGTAATTGCCCTGAGGGCAGAAGTCGTTATCTCCTCTGCCCACCACTGCAACTCCGCTACTTGAGATAGGTCCTGGCACATAGTAGGTACTCAATAAAGCTGTTGAATAAATGAACGAACGACTGGACACCCGACTCAGGCAGTACCTTCGAGACGGCAGGGAAGGGCGCAGGACTGCACTCACCATGCATCTGGTAGGTGTACGGGCTCTGTCCAGAGGCTGGGGTGCTGAAGCTGGAGCCATAGCTGAGGAAGCCACTCTGGCCGGGGGAATGGTTCAAGCTGTCTTCTGTCTTGATGCCTTGGAAGGGGAAAGAGAAGCACCAGGCACACACAATTAGGATGCTTCCTTGTCACCCGCAGAAGAGCTGCGGAATCAAGACAGCATGATTTCAGCTCTATCTCAGTCCCACATGTCCTTCTTGGCCTGTGTATGTTAAAGGAAAACCTGAAATTGGTTGCTTTTGTTTAAAAATCAGGAGATTTCACCCCCAAAATCTAGACTTATGGCCTCTCTTGAGCAACAGGATGATCTAGAAACCTCATGACCATGTTCCCACATGACAATACACTGTCTCCAGAAGCTCCCCAATTTGTGAGTTTCCAGGTCACCATGGTTCCCATAACTGTCTCTGAGACATGGAGGTTGGTTTTTAAGGTGCTATTTTTCACCACAGTTTTTTTGGGTGTTTTTGTTTGTTTTTACATCCTAGGACGTGTTCAAGAGTGATAAAGGGAAAGGCAGGCTAAGTGGATCTCATCTTTTGCACATGTGGTCAGCTTCCTGCCTGACTCTACATTCTTATTTGCTTATTTACTCTTACATTGCTTATCTTTATCTTATAGGTGTAAAACAGTATTTCAGTACTATTTAAATTTGCATTTTTTTTAAAAGGACACTGCTAGTTCTGGGGATGGTTTTGTAGTTATGATTTCCCTCCTTCTCACCCATTCACCCCCATAAATAAAGAGAATGCTTAATGTGGTAAAAAACAATGGATTCTGACTCAAGTGGTCTGGGCAGGAGCCCAGGACTGACGGTTTGCTTCATTACTTGGTGACCTGGACAGTTTCTCCTCCAACCCCCTCCCTTATGAAATAAGATGCTGATTCCCACTGGCAGGATTGCTGGGAGATGAAAAGAAAGGGAATGAATGAATATCTAAAGCTGTGAATGAGGTACTCACAACAATCCCATGAACTAGGCAATATGACTTTCCCCATTTTATTTTATGGTTTTTTTTTTTTTTGCCAAACTGAGAGGCAGGCATATGGGAGCTTAGTTCCCGGACCAGGTATCGAACCTGCACCACCTGCAGTGCAAGCATGGTATCTTAACCACTGAACCATCAGGGAAGTTTCTCCCCATTTTAAAGATGTGGAAACTGAGGTTCAGAAAACCAGGCCACTTAATCAGAGTCTTGCGATTAGCAGGTAACTCTGAAGTCTGGGTTTTCTTTGCTTTCTCTTGGTGCCTCTCAGTAATGGGTGTGAAGGGGTTTTATGCACTAGATGGTACACGACTTCACCGACACTTATGACAGCAACTTGGCTAACTTGGTGCCGGAGCCTCGCTGTCCTCTGTCTAGGCTTTCAACAGGACTTCCTGTTGAAAAAAGTACTCCACACTCCTGACCTCCTTGCCTCTGGTTTCCTGTTTAATTTAAAAAAAAATTTAGCATTTTTACAATTTAAAGTGAGAGATGTGTGACTTTTTTTTTTCACTTGAACACTTTGAGGCCACCGAAGGGTTATTAGTTGACCTAATTCCATATTGTTGTGTGTCAGGGAACAGGGAAGTCTGAGGAGAGGGAAAGAAATGAGGGAACGGCCAGCTGGTGGGCAGTCAGAACGCAACTCTGGTTGATTGAATGTGCCATCGTATGTGGCCCATTTCATGGAGCCCCCAAACAATCCAACAGTAACGCCAAAGGTCGCTGATGACAGATTACCATAACAAATATAGAAATGATGCAAAAGTCCAAAATATTGCCAATATGTAACACAGAGAGATGAAGTGAGCAAATGTAAAAACGGCCATGACAGACTAGCTCAAAGCACGGCCCTTCAATTTGTTAAAAAACAAAACAAAACAAAAAAAGAAACCCCACAGTATCTGTGAATCATAAGAGAGCAAAATGCTGTAAAACAAGGCATGCCTGTACACCCATTCAATTCTGTATTATCTATGGCTGTTATCAAAATACAGGGTAGACTTGAGTAGCTTTGATAGACACTGTATGGCCTACAAAGCGCAAAATACTTATTATCAGGCTCTTTACAGAAAAAGTTTGCCAAGCTCTACCCTACATAAGGCCTTCCCAGGTGGCACACTGGTAAAGAATTCACCTGCCAATGCAGGAGACACAGTTTTGACCCCTGGGTCGGGAAGGTCCCCTGGAGAAGGAAACAGCAACTGGCTCCAGTACTCTTGTTTGGAAAATCCCATGGATAGAGGAGCCTGGAGGGCTACAGTCCATGGGGTCGCAAAGAGCTGGACACGCCCGAGCACACATAGCAGTCCAAAGAAAGGCAGAGCAATGATATTAATAAAGGGAAAGGGGCAGTAACCAGCAAATCCAGGGATGTGGGTATTTGACAAGAAAGGGAGATAACCTCCCTTTATTTTTCATGTTGGATGGTCAGCTCACGGTTATTTATAGTGCTACTCTTTTACATATGTCTTAAAAGTTGCATAACATTGTGTTTGCATAACAAATTGAGAAAAAAGTACTCCACACTCCTGACCTCCTTGCCTCTGGTTTGCTCAACTGTGTTATTATTTCCCTGCAGCTATTTAAACAAAGGTAATAACACAATTTGCCAAGGAGCAAGGAGAAAAGTTTCCTAACAAGATTCAACAAGGTTTGTCCAGACGGTGAGCAAACACCGCCTGCTCTGGCACAGGCATGTGTGAAAGGAAAGGGCTTTTCAGCCCACCTGTCATTACTCAGTGATGTGGACATACCAGGTGTATGGCAGCCTGGCTGCTACTGTACTGACTGAACGTTTCCCTTGGGCCAGGCCCCGTGAGCTAAGCCCTTAATATAGATCAAAGGCTGACACATTGTGGTCCGTGGACCCACTGTGGCCCACTGTTTTTTTGTGTAAATAAAGCTTTATTAGAACACAGACACATTCATTAGTTCACATATTGTCTGGCTGGTTTCATGCTCCAACGGCAGTGCTGAGTGGCTGTGATAGAGACTGCATGGCCCAGAAAGCTGAAAATACTTAGGAACTGGCCCCTTAAAGAAAAAAGTAGCTGATACTGGATGTAGATGATCCCATTTACAGCAACAACAATGGTTAGGAAGCCAGACTTAGTATCACTCCCATTGTATGAAGGAGGTGACTCGCCCTGGGTCTTAGGACCAGCTAAGGGGCAGAGGTGGGGTGTGAACCCAGGATATGTGGCCTTGCCCCTTATGTTGTATTCTGAGGGCAGAGAGCCTCTGAAAGTAACTGGGACTGAAAAATGACTTTTGACCAAATTAGTTTCCACCGGATGCCATGTTTTGTCTGGAAGCAGGGCTAGGGTTCTCTTTTATGCTGAAAAATAATCTGGTTTCATGTGTCTTGACTGTCAGCCAGGCAGGTGACTCACCTGTGATTTTATCACCTGTCTTCTGGCACAGGAGGGACAGAAGTTAGAAAAGATGCCCACACCAGTTGGCCGAGGTCCATCACAGGTAATCCCCCAGGATTTCTGAAATGTGTGCTCAGGCAGCAGAGCTCAGCGGTGAGGGGCTTGGACTCCAGAGCCCAGGCTGCTGAGTGTAATTCCACCTCTACCACTGACCAACTGGGGGACCCTGAGCGAGTTATTTATCCTCTCTGAGCCTCTATTTATTTATCTCTTCAAAGAGGATAATGATTGGTCCTTCCTTCAAGAGTTGAGTGGGGCCTTAAAAGAATGAGTGGATACAGAGCCCTGAGGACTGTGGGTGGCAGCATCTCAGTGATACAGCATCTCAAAGACACAGCATCTCAGTGATGGCGTCTCTGATGGATGCGCGACCCAGTGTCCCACAACTTGTCACTCCTAACGCCACAACTGTTCTTGAATATGTCTATCTCTGTCTGTCTACTGCCCCCAGCAGGCTTCTACCATCACTCCACTCCAGGCTTCATCAGTCTCTCAACCTGCCTTCCTGTTTCTCCTCTTGCTTCTCTCCAATCCAATCTCCCCACAGCAGCCAAAGTGATCTTTTTTTTTTTTTAAAGATACATTTATTTACTTTTTGGCTGTGGTGGGTCTCTGTTGCTGCACGCAGGCTTTCTCAAATGACAGAAAGCAGGGGCTACTCTTCATTGTCGTGTGGGGCTTCTCGCTGCAGTGGCTTCTCTTGTTGCAGAGCACAGGCTCTAGGCAGGCGGGCTTTGGCGGTTGCAGCGAGTGGGCTCTAGAGCGCTGGCTTAGTAGTTGTGGCGCACGGGCTTAGTTGCTCTGAGGCATGAGGGATCTTGCCGGATCAGGGATTGAACCAGTGTCCCTTGATTGCAAGGTGGATTCTTAATCACTGGACCACCAGGGAAGCCCCAAAGTGATCTTTAAAAACCCCAGATTGCATCAGATAGCCCTATGTTTATAGACCTGTTTATAGACCTATGTTTAAGTTCCTGTTTCACTGGAATAAAGTCCTCCCCAGGTGCTAAGACTGCCCATCTCGCCTGTCTCATCTAGGTCCTGTGTTCCAGCCACGGGGCTTCTAGGGTTTGCCAAACCCATCTCCCCAGGATTCCCAGGCATCCTCTGCCTGGATGCCTCTCTTCCCGTGCTCACTAACGGTCATCTCTCAGTTCTCAGATGACAGCTCCTTGTGTAAAAGACCTTTCTTGGAGCTGGAACCCAAGTTAAATCTTCCTTGTTCTGTTCCATTTCACGATCTTGTCTTCCTTCATCCCATGAATCATAATTTGAATTTATGCTTTAAGCTACGATTTTTAAAAGTTCATTTGTTTTTTCTCCCTCTAGGCCAGGGGTTGTAAGCTTAAACGTCTTCAGGCAGCTAATTTAAGTGAGTAATGAGGGCTAGGAGAGGACTGTGGCCAACAAAGGCTAACAGGGTCAGCCCTACACAGTTACCTACTTTTGATGCAAAAATGTGGGCCCAGTGCTGCCCAGTCATCTGTTGTTTGTTTTTTTTTTCAAAGACATTAGAAATACGAATTTCTATGTAAACACTTTCGATTTAAAAACTGGCAATTAATTTTGCAAATGTCAAGTATATATTATAGGTTAAAAAATATCCAAGGGCCACCTTATCTCAGTTCTAGATTATCTTGGCAGAACCCAGGTAGAAGTAAAGATAACTCAGAGGAAAACATCGGAAAATGGAGAGACATTTTCCTCCTGATATCTTCTGAGCACCTGGATCCAGCCATACCTGATATCAGCGATGTCCCCAAGCTTACCAGTATGTGAATCATTAAATTTCCATTTTCTCTAAGCCAGCTTGGGTTAAGTTTCTTACCCTTGCAATCAAAAGAGGCCTTGACATAGTCTCTAGAACTTGAACTGTATTGAAAGTGTCTGTCCTTCTTCTCTATCTCTAATCCAAAATCAGGCTGGCTGCATGCCTCTTTCTGCATTTAACTGAAGCGTCTGGGCAGAATGAAGACCATGATGTTAGGGATCCTGGGGAAAGCAAGGGCTTGGTCAGGTACTCACTGTAAGAAGGGATTCCATAGGCTTGTGCTGGAGGCGGGTAAGCCGTGTAGGGGGTAGCTTGCTGGATCCCTGCACTGTACTGTGTCTGGCTGTAGGCTGCCATGGCCGAGGGAGGCTGACCAGGTGGGACACGCGGGCAAGGTCTGCGTGGAAGAAAGAAGATTAAATCTCCAAGCCCAACCTAGCACATCCCTCCCTCCTGGTATCACCACTACCACTATTTCCCTTAGGGTATTTTTTATTTTTTTGGCCTTGCGACTTTTGGGATCTTTCCTCCCTGATCAGGAACTCCAGTCCCAGCAATGAAAGTACTAGTCCTAGTCCCTGGACCACCATGTACTCTTTCCAGGAAAGAGACAACCTACATGTTCATCAGGTCCTATTTCAGTTTCCTTTCCTGGGCACCAGGAAAATGACACTTCCTGGGTCCCTTGTAGTCAGATTCAACCACGTGACTGGATTCTGCTCAACACAGCAGTTTAGCCAATAAAACCGTCTCCTGGAGACCTGCTGCCCTCTCTCCTCTTTCAGCAGCAAATGTGGAGGGTGCCAGTTGAGAGGGCGGAGCCAACAGGGTTGCACCCTGGAACCCCGAGTCAGCCTGTGGAGGAGCGCTGCCTTGGAGAGATCCATGCGATTCCTGGGCTTTATGTAAGAAAGAGACCGTTGTTGTGTTAATCCACTGGGACCAGGGTTTATTGATTACTACAGTAGAGCCCATTCCGCTGTGACTTTCTACCCTTATTTAGACACATTCCCAACTGATACAGCTTTGACAGGGTTGCCAGTCAAGATGCCCTGCTCTAGGCTACAGGGTGGGCATAGGGTGCAAGATTATCCAATCAGATTCTATTCTGGGAACTGAAATCCTGAGCTGAATAATTCATTCCAACAACCACATTCTGAAAAGACTGTTTTTATTCCTTTCCTATTGCTTGGATCCCAGAAGTGGTCCTATTCTGGGTCTTTCTCAAGACCTGATCATTCCAGTTTCAATTTCACTGTGAGCTACTCCAGATGCTTCAAAAAAAAAAAAAAAGAGAAGAAAAAAAAAAAAAACAGCTCCTTTCGGGCTTATATCAGCTGGTGTCTGGGCTTCCCAGATGGTGCTAGCGGAAAGAATCTGCCTGCTGATGCAGGGGACGTAAGAGATGCGGGTTCAATCCCTGGGTTGGGAAGATGCCCTGGAGGAGGAAATGGCAATCCGCCCCAGTATTATTGCCTGGAAATACCTATGGACAGAGGAGACTAGGTCCTTTGGGTCACAAAGAGTTGGACACAACTGAGCATCTGAACACAGCTGGGGTCTATTTGTCTTACTTGCAACCAAAGAACACAAATGAATTCCTTACTCCAAGATGAATAATCGGTTCCATAAGGGCTAGGACTTAAGGGCCACTGAGGGACTTCCCTGGCAGTCTAGTGGTTAAGAATCTGCCTGCAAATGTGGGAGACATGGGTTTGATCTCTGGTCTGGGACGATCCCACACGCCATGGGGCAACAAAGCCTGCGTGCCACAACTACTGAGCCCACGTTCCCTGCAAAGAGAAGCCCACACACCGCAACTAGAGATTAGCCCCTGCTTGCCCCAACCAGAGAACGGCTGTGAGTGGCGATGAAGACCCAGTATAACCAAAAATAAATAATACTAGGAAAAAATCCTAGAAAAGTAAATAAAGGGCTGCTGACCTACGACGTCCGTAACACAATGACTGCTAGTAACCCCTGAGCTCTGACCACAGGCTAGGCATCGTGTCTCACAGGCCTGATGTGGTCTACATCACATCAATACTGATATCAACTTCCTGGGGTAGAGGCTCTGCTAACTCCCATTTTAGAGAAGAGAAAACTGAAGCTCAGAGACCAGAAGTCACGGCTAGAAAGCGGGAAATCCAGAATCTGAACTTGGAAGTGTGACTCCTGAGCCCACACTTGTAACCATGGAGCTTTGCTGCTGCTCAGGGACAGGCCTGGGACTGACTCAGTCCTGCAGGCAGCAATAAATAAAGTCAAGGTTAGCTCATTCTAACCGGATGGGGACAAAACGGTGAATCTACAGATGCAATTTCTTTGGCCAGTGCAGTCTTTTTCTTAATTTGGAGTCGCCAATATTTTAAAACCAGGAGAGATTCACACATGAACATACACACTCCTTATTTTCCCCTTCTCTTGCACAACAGATGCTTTGGAAAGCCTGGGTCTGCTCTCCTGGACACTGTATTCAGCTGGATTTGAGAATTTCTTCTGACTCTCACATTGTCCTCAGCAGTCCTTCCTGTGATAAAAAACACTGACAATTCTTGGGTCTATGATGCGCCAGGCACTGTCCTGGTTACTGTATGTGGACTGGCTCATTTAAATCTCATAGCAACTGTGACAACCCTTGGAGGCACTTACTATTCCCATCCCCATTTTACAGATAAGAAAACTGAGGCAGAGAGAATGCACACAGCTGATCCACAATTTGAACCCTGGTTCCAGAGGCCACGTCCTTAACCACTCCACTAGGACACCCAGACCCTTTAGGTCAAAAACCCAGACTCTAAAGTTCTGTGCAACTTGACAAACTGTATCTAATCATTCTGACCAGAGTTTATCAGTAGATGGTAATGAGATTCCCAAACCAGTATCTGATTCCATTTTGATCACATTAATACAGTAAAACCTTCTCATTTCCAGAGTTTCTCCTACATATGAAGCCTAATGGCATGTATGAGACAGATGTAAAAATTCACAGAATTATAAAAGATGTTCTCAGGCCCCCTTTCCTTTTGACAACTTCTGTGCCAAAGGGTCAGGGAATTTGTTCGAAGATGCATAAGAAAGTCGCTTGAACTGGAGACACCAGATCCAGTATTGGAAGGTGTTTCATCAGTCAAGACTCCCACCTTATGAGGTGCCTGGAAACACATCCAGAGCATGGGACTTAGCACTGAGCAGAGAATTTTATTTGAAAATGTTCCCAATTTACACCTGTCTGGAAGTAGAAGGTGGAAATCCGAGATGATCAATTCCTGCTTCCCATCAAAACTGATGTGAATTTCATGGAATAAACTGGGGCTCAAATGAAAAGCCAGAGAGAGGACAAGGAAGCTCTCTAACCCCAAGGCCACAAAACAAGTTAGGTAGATTTAATAGACCTCAGTTGCTACTGACAACCCCCAAAGTATCTTCTGGAGGGAAAGGAGTGCTGAGAAAGTGTGTTCCTTACAAACAGCTTCTCCGGGGTCGTCTGGGGAAGAGAATATCCAGCTATGGAGGAGGTGAGTATTCAGAGGAGGGCCATGCTGACCATCCTGCCAAGGCTGGGGCTTCTCACACTGCGGGGTGCAGACAAGGCAGCTCCCCAGTTGCCTTGGGTAACCCTGTCCATCACCAGGCTCCCACCGACCCCTGGACGCAGCTCTAGTGGAGCATCTGTACCGTTCACCATATTGAGCTCTCTCATCTACTGGTCCATTTCCCACTAGACTGGAAGCTCTCTGAGGGTAGGGGCTGTGTCTCATTGATCCTGCAAGTCTCCAGAGCTCCTAGGAGATTTGGTTATTGAGCAGTGTTGGGTGAATAGTGGAGTAGGAAGAAGGGAAGAAGGAGGAGAGAGAGATAAGAGAAAGGAAAGGAAGGAAGGAAAAACAGAGAGGGAGAGAGAGAGAAGCAAGAGGGAGACAGGAACGGAGAAAATCTACGTTAGGAAAGGACAGGAAGGAAAGAAAGAAAGGATTGAAAAAAGGAGAAGAAAACAATAGCCAACACTCCCGGAACAGTCTATTCCAGACCCCATTCTAAGTGTCTTTTATGTGAAATAGACATCAGGATTGTTCCCTTTTTCCAGATGGGGAGACTGAGGCCTGGGGAAGTGGGGGTCATTTGTTCAAGGTCGCTCAACCAGTTAAGAGCATCACTGGGATTCCTCTCCAGGGAGTCTGGCTCCAGAGCCTCTGCCTCCAAGGAGAAAAGGGAGAGAGAGTGAGAGGAAGCTAAGGTAAGGGTACTCACCTTGCAAAGAGCTGGGACACACTCCGAGCCGATGTGGTGATGCCTGGAGAGGAAAAAAAGATTTCAAGGACTTGAGCTGTCAGCGAGATGGTCCCCAGAAGCTGTGACTTCAGATGCCAGGCTGAGGGGGAAGAAACTCATGGAGTTGCTGTCAGGGACTTTCTCAAGCACACAAGCTTATCCAAGCCACATCAATGTAGCACTTTTTCCTTCTTGAAAAGCCTTCTCTGGGTGTGCTTTGTCTCCAGGTACTAAGTGAAGGACTATGTATATACAATCTATAGCATCTTGAAACATCAGGGTGGAATCCATCCCCCCACCCATTGTACAGATGGAGAAATGGAGACTAAAGAGACAGAAAGAATGTGCTTGAGCTAGGCCCATGACTAGATGTCAGCTGGCACCATTTCTACTGCTGGATGGAGACCCACTCTTTTCTTTGCTTTAAAGGCAACCCCAGAAACCCAGAAAGGCAGATACTGGTTGGCTCTGGCTATCCGACACCCATTTTCCTTCCTTCTGAGGACATCACATTAATATTCCTCCTCTCCCTTCCCAGTTTCAGTCCGTGGGGTTCAGGTGGGGCTGGCTCCAGCACTTAGGGGAGACACATCTTGGATTGTCTCCAAGGCTCCAACTAGAGTGTGGGGAGGGAGATGGGAGACGCCTGAAGTCCTGGTACAAGGACTGTGTCCCTGGGCACTCAGCCTCCAACCATGGTTGGAAGGCAATGATCAGGAGATGATGAAGAGGTGATACAATTTTGCTGGGAGAGATTTTGCCAAGAGGATCATTTCAAACACCATCAGTTCACTGGGGAGGATTTTGTGCTGTGTCATCTTGAACAAAGACAATGCAATGCCCGCAGTGTGGAGCCCCGGCAAGTTCTAGATGACGTGTCGACTGATTGTACCAACCTGCCAATTCACACTCCCTGGTTTGCAGGGCAGGGGCAGGGGTGTCCCTGTGCCTCCCGAGAAATACTCCACGCCCTCCAGAGCTCTGGGCCGCTCTGTAAACCAACCTGCAATCCCAACTGTACCTCTGAGTCAGCACTGAGACTTTGGGCAGATTGCCTATAGTCTCCAGGGCTCAGGGCACCCTCCTGTGAAATGGGGGAAAACATTTGTCTCACAGCGGTGCGTGAGGATGAAATGAGATTATGATGATGGTAACAGTGATGATTCTATCCATCATTTACCCTGTGCCGGCTACGAGCCAAACTCTTCTAAACCTGTTATCTGGATTCATTATTTTAATCCTCATAATCCTCCCCCCTCCCACCTTGAGGAAGGTTCTGTTCCCGTCCCTGTGTTACAGATGAAGGGAGATGCAGTTGACATCACACACTCAAGAACGCACGGGTCCTAAGGGGCAGATCCGTGGTCTGAGCTCAGGTGGTCTGGCTCCGGAATTTGGCTTCCCAAACAGGGCACAGCAGCCCACGAGTGCAGTCATCATCATTAACAACAACCAGCCCCCACCAACAAGCTCACACGTGCCAGGCTCTGCGTTAACTGCCTGAACTCACTTCACTCCCAATGCAACAAGGACATCCTCATTGCAGTCATGCCGAAACCAAGGCTCCAAAGGCTAATGAGGTGCCTTGCTCAAGCCTGTGGACGTGGAAACTGGGACTCAAACCTAAGGCTGTTTAGTCCCAAGTCTATTTGCTTTTTGTGTGTGTGTGTGTGTGGCGGGGTCGGGGGGGGGGGGTTGTGCCTTGTGGCCTGTGGGATCTTAGTTCCCTGATCAGGATGGAACTCGTGCCCCTGCATTGGAAGTGTGGAGTCTTAACCGCTAGACTGCCAGGGGAGTCCCAAGCCCATTTCCTTAATCATCTCCTTGGTTGAGTCAAATTCTGTTTGAGTCCCAAGCTACTAGGGTGAGGAGGCAAGTCCTGAAGTCCACTTAGAAAGCTATAGCTGGAATTTAAAAATAAAATAGGACGGACAGCATCAGCATATACTGGCCACATAGCACACGAGAAGGAATCGTGGAAAACTTTTATTCTAGCTATACATGTGAGAATGTGGTGTGTGTGTGTGTGTGCGTGTGTGTGCTGGAGGACTGTGTAATATAACGTATCTTCCTATGTGCTGTCTTTATACAAAGTCGGGCCAACAGGGGTCCAAAGCCGCGGAAAGGCCCTGGCTCCGCTTCCTCACCGCTAATGTCCCTGCTCTGGGTTTTTGCCCCAGGTGGAGCCTCCCATATCCCCCTTCCTCCGCTTCCCCGAGGACCGTCTCCTTCTGAAACAGCCTCAGTTTCATTACTGGTAAGAAGCGTGTGATTTATGTTTAGTAATAATACTACATAAGATACTGAATTAAACATTTTGTGGTGCGTTTTAATAAACATGTAAATATTCATAAAAATCGCAATCTATGGAAATAGTCCCGTGGGCTCAGATGAACTCGGCATTCTAGGAATGTGAAGAAAGCATCTTCCCATGCCTGCAACCTCTGCGCCCTGGTTTGCGGGTTCACGCGGCACCAATCGCCTCCTCCTTTCCTCTGAACCGCTGCATGCTCTGCCCTCCCCACGCGGGCCCGTCTCCTTCTCCGGCCGTGCAAACCTCCTATCCTCTCCCTCTTCCGCCCCAACAACCCCCAGGAAGACTGCACAAGCCAGTAACAGGCCTTCAGTCAGTGCTATGAGATTTTCCTTCTGCAGATGATGTGCTTTTTGAAAAGCATAAGCTTTCTCCTATTTTTTTTTTTTTTAAACTGGTATCACATTTAACTTTTTTGAATCCAAGATGCCTGGGAGAATTGAGAACCTGGAAAATGAATGTATTCTATAGAGAATAATCTCTTTCCCTTTCTTCTTCCTTTTTTCCCTGGTAAGGCTGGCACGGACCTCCTCGAGAATCCTGACGGGATGTGACGACACTGGGTCCTCAAGTTCCTTCCCTTCCTGTGGGCCCTGGAGTGGGACTGTGTCAAGGATGGCCATGCTCAACTCTTTGGGTGCAGAGGTGGGGTAGGGAATCCCCGAAAGCAGAGAGCCTCTCTCTTCCTCTGCTGGGGTCCAGGGATATTAGTCCTGTGGACCAGGAGGCCCAGCTGCAGTTGGAGCCATACATCCTCTGTGTATCAGGAAAGGGCCTGATGGAGTGGTCGTGGGGCAACGCCAACCCCAGCATGAAAGGTGGAAGAAGCATTATTGTTCATGTCGTAGGAACAGCCTGGTTCTCGGGGTAGCCCTGGACACCTTTCAGGGACCCCCCGAGTCACCACTCTCTGGCTCCTGTTGTATGTGACAACTTTCTCCAAATGGTAAGTCAGAGCTAGACTTACATGGGGTGGAGACCATGCCAGACGGCATTCCATGCAGCTTAGGAATGGTCTGGCCCACAGACTTGGCAATGCCCCTGGGTGCAGGCATGACCCTCTGGACAGCAGCACGCCCATTGCACCCAAGCTTGCCAGAGGGATAGAGAATGTGGACTTCGGTCACGAGTCTCTCCATGAGGCCAGTGTCCCAGGCCCAGAGGGCATGCTGGCAATCGAGGGGGAGTGGTCATACTGCTCCTGGTTGCCCCATCACAAACATGGGACCCTTAGCACAGGGGCAGAAGACGTGTTAACTCTTGTTCTCAAGTGAGACCCAAGGGTGGTGAAGACCTCACAGGCTGTCGCAGCATCAGCCCTTTGATGCTGGTGGGATCCAGAGTCTGGAAGGTGGAGATGCCCTTCCTACTGACTACAGTGTTCTGTTCTCAGACTTGGCCATGCCGCTGAACATGGCATGGTGGACAAGACTGGGGGCAATGGCAGAATCACTGATGGCAACTTATATCCACGTTGATGGTGACTTATATCCACGTTGGGTATTCCCAGGTGGCACTAGTGGTAAAGAAGTTGCCTGCCAATGCAGGAGACGCCTGAGATGTGGGTCCGATCCCTGGGTTGAGGAGATCCCCTAGAGGAGGAAATGGCAACCCACTCCAGTACTCTTGCCTGGAGAATCCCAGGGACAGAGGAGCCTGGCAGGTTATGGTCCATAGTGTTGCAAAGAGTGGGACGTGACTTAGCACTAGCACTAAATCCAGGCTGCCAGTGGTAAAAACAGCCCTGGTGACCTGACTCACCGTAGCCAAATCTATTTACGCCAAGCTTCATGACGTGTCTCCGAGGGATGTGGTTAACACAGAAACTGGGGCAGCTGGCTCTCAAGGGAGGGGTGGAGAGCCTCCTTCATTTGTGAATTGAAAGCTCTAAGTCCCTTCTTCCTACGGGTGAAGGGAGAAGGATTAGCTAAACAGATAGCCAGAGCCTCAGGGTGATCTCATTCATTCATTCACCACCTTCCACATGCCAGGCATGTGGTAGGTAATGGGTTACAAGAATCAACAAAACCAGTCAGGGTTCCTGTACTCATGGACACTCCAGTTTAGCAGGGGAGTGAGAGTGGAAGTGTCTGTCACTCAGTCGTGTCCGACTTTTTGTGACTCCATGGACTGCAGCCCACCAGGCTCCTCTGTCCACGGGATTCTCCAAGCAAGGATACTGGAGCGGGTAGCCATTCCCTTCTCCAGGGGATCTTCCCAACCCAGGGACTGAACTTGGGTCTCCTGCATTGCAGGTGGATACTTTACTGTCTGAGCCACCCTCCACTTAGCAGGGGAGACTGATGGTAAACAAATACACAGGTAAAGAACTTAATTATAATTGTACCAAGGTGCAGAAGAAGGCACGGATACAGAGAAGATCACCTGGACCGTGACTATGCATAGGATTCGCCCGGGGATCTTATTAAAATGCAGATTGCGAGTCTGTAGGTCAAGGAAGCTCCCAGGTGACGCTGACACGGCAGGCCCGGAAACCCCACTCCGAGTAGTGAGAGTTTAGACCACAGGCTCATAAGGAATTGCAAATTACTAGGAAGTCCCAGCTCTGGCTTCATAAAAATAAATCTTCATTCCAGAAGTCACAAAGCAAATGCATACCGGGGCCAAGAAGGGAATAGAAATGATCTAATGGAATATGAGGAAACTAGAGCTGGAGTCTGTGTGTGTGGACACACAGGTAGTGTGTGACTGTGTGTGTGTGACTGTGTGATGTAACTTACCCACGGACAGACCGGTGGGTTCATTCATTCAACAGTGCTTACCATGCACCCACTGTGGACCAGATTTACAACTCAAGTCTCATAATTTGTTGTCTTATTGTTCCTTCCAAAGAAAGTACATGGGCTAAGGGGTCAAATTCAAATCCTGACTCTGCTGCACTGTAACTGTATGGCCCTGGGTCCATCGCTTCCTTTCCCTAAACCTCAGTTTCCACATCCACAAAATGGGGCACCATCTCATCCCTGTAGGGCTGCTGCAAAGCAGGTACCTACCAAATGGTAACTGATCAACACAGAGGAGCTATTATTAGCTTTCTATTCTCCTGAGGCTCTCGCTTAATCGACTTCCATTGTAAGCCCAATTTGAGTGTCCCCACATTTTTTTTTTTTACCTCTCCTTTCACTGGGAGGATTAAGAAACTAATGATTCTGAAGGCAGCCACCACTATTATGTTGCCTAATTGGGCCCCAGGGGCCACTTCCAACTGATCCCCATGAGATGAGATAATGCGAGATGTCTTGAGGCCGGTCTGTGCTGCCGAAGGTGCGTGCCTGTAAATTTCATCAGCTCATCTCCCTCCTGTGGGTGCTTTAAGCGGCACTGAGACCAGGGGCAGAGACAGCAGGAGGGAGCACTGTATGAGGAGGCCAGCGTGTGCACCACGCAGGTAGAGGAGGTCGTTCTGGGGGCACAGGCCCCCCCAGGAAGCCCGCTGAAAAAGGCTTCAAAATGCCAAAGGTCAGGTTGATCTGTGCCTCCCCCGGCCAGACCCAGGCAAAGCTCTGGGCAGCTCAACCTGGCTTGGGGGAAATGAAGGAAAACCTGCCAGCCCCTGGCTAGAACCGGTGACTGAAACTGGAAATGAAACCACATCACCCCGGGGCAGAGGCGGCGCAGGCGGCCTGAGTGCATCTGACAGCTGCTTGTTTCACAGGGCGGTGACTTCACCTCTCCAAGGAAACACTTAATGAGATTATAGTCTCAGCTTTTGCAAAATGTGTCTGCATTTTAGAAGAAAAAAAGTTTTTTCTTTTTTCTTGATTCAGCTTTGCTTCCTTAGTTCCATAACTTTTTCCCTCCTCCTTCCAGAAGACGGGATAAAATTCAAATCCAATTTTGCCTTAAATTGTAACGAACGATAGCTTCTATTTCTCAAGTGGTTCCTACAAGCCAGGCATGCTGCTAAGGACTGCATGGGCCTTATCTCTTTTATTCCCCAGAACATCTTATTCTCAAAACCAATATCAACCTGAAGTTATCCATGGTTCCTCGTGCTAAGTCACTTCAGTCCTGTCTAACTCTGTGTGACCCCACGGACTGAAGGCTGCCAGGCTCCTCTGTCCACGGGATATTCCGCAAGAAACAGTAGAGTGGACTGCCATGCCCTCCTCCAGGGAATCTTCCCCACCCAGGGGTCAAACTTGCATCTCTTATGTCTCCTGAATTGACAGGCAGGTTCTTTACCACTAGCCTCACCTGGGAAGCCCGTAGGCTACTCTATTTATCCACCACCCACCCATCCACCTAACCAAGCATCCACTTCACCTCCATTCACTCACTCACTCACCCAACCATAAGTAATTTTTAAGGATCTACCATAAGTCAGGCACTGAGCTGTGTGCTAATTAGGAACAGAAATTTAAATACATATGTAGGAATAAAAAATTGTCTTTGTCCTGAAGTAGACATCTAGAGCAGGGGTTATTAACCTTGGGTGCATAAAACTGGCTGCATTTGGAGAGCTTTAAAAACATCTCAGGACTTCTCTGGCAGTCCAGTGATTAAGACACTATTATGCTTCTAATGCAGCGGGTGGGGTTCGATCCTTGGTCAGGAGAACTTAGATCCCACATGCCTCGTGGGGCAGCCAAAAAAAAAAAAAACAACCTCACCACCTGGGTCACATTTCTGAACAACTAAATCAGACTCCTTGGGGGTAAGATCTGGACATTTGCATTAAATTTTTACCAAAAGACTTCCCAGGAGAGTCCAATGCGCAACCAGGCCCCAATGTCCTGGAGCCTGGTTCCCAAAGCATGGTCCTTGGACTGGTAACATCAGCATTGTCTGGGAATTGCTAGAAATGCAAATTCTTGGGCCCCAGCCCCAAACCATGACAGAAGCAGAAATGTGGGAATGGGGCCCTGCAACCGGTGTGCCAACAGAACTTCCAAGGTGACTTAGATGCACTGGAGAATGTGAGAACATAAACGTATCTCCTTAAATTACAGAAATATACATTTATGCACATGTTAGACATAGAAGAAATCTTCAATAACAGGAACACAAAACACTGATAACAGTAGTTACTTCTGGGGAGGGGAGGAAACCACTAAGATTGGGTAAATGCAGCAAAGGGGAATTTGGCCTAGCATTCAAGTTTTTTTATAAGGACTGTGTTACCTGGTGATCAGAAACTGAATTGTCTTTAAAAAAAAAAGCAGCAGCAGCAAGGGAGGGCGCTGCAGACAGGCGACACAGCTTGTGCTAAGGCTGTGAGATCATGGAGGGTGGAGCTCATTTAATCCCCACATCCTATAGTCTTGCAGAATGCTGTGTCTCCTGTCTTGATTCCTTTTACAACTATTTCTTCTTCTTTTTAAACATGGTGAGTATCATTTTAAAGAACTGAGGTATAGTTGGTTTGCAATGTTTCAAGTGTACAGCAAAGTGATCCAGATTTTCTTTCGTTATAGGTTATTGCAAGATATTGGCTATAGGCACTTCCCTGGTGGTCCAGAGGTTAAGACTGCTCTTTACCGCAGCATATGTGGGTTCGATCCCTAGTCAGGGAACTAAGATCCCGCAGGCCATGCAGCACAGCCAAAAAAAAAAAAGCCTACTGGGACTTCCCTGGTGGTCCAGAGGTTAAGACTGCTCTTTCACTGCAGCATATGTGGGTTCGATCCCTAGTCAGGGAACTAAGATCCCGCAGGCCATGCAGCACAGCCAAAAAAAAAAAGCCTACTGGGACTTCCCTGGTGGTCCAGTGGTTAAGACTCCACACGCCCAATGCAGGAGTTCGAGGTTTGATCCCTGGTCAGGGAACTAGATCCTATGTGTTGCAACTAAGACATGGAGCATTGAAATTAATTAATTAATTTAAAAACCCAAGATATTGAGTATAGTTCTCTGTGCTATACAGTAGGTGCTTGTTATTTATCTGCTTTATATATAGTTCAGTTCAGTTCAGTCGCTCAGTTGTGTCCGACTCTTTGTGACCCCATGAATTGCAGCGCTCCAGGCCTCCCTGTCCATCACCAACTCCCGGAGTTCACTCAGACTCACGTCCATCAAGTTGGTGATGCCATCCAGCCATCTCATCCTCCGTCATCCCCTTTTCCTCCTGCCCCCAATCCCTCCCAGCATCAGAGTCTTTTCCAATGAGTCAACTCTTCACGTGAGGTGGCCAAAGTACTGGAGTTTCAGCTTTAGCATCATTCCTTCCAAAGAACACCCAAGACTGATCTCCTTTAGAATGGACTGGTTGCATCTCCTTGCAGTCCAAGGGACTCTCAAGAGTCTTCTCCAACACCACAGTTCAAAAGCATCAATTCTTTGGCGCTCAGCTTTCTTCACAGTCCAACTCACATCCATACATGACCACTGGCAAAACCATAGCCTTGACTAGATGGACCTTTGTTGGCAAAGTATTGTCTCTGCTTTTCAATATGCTATCTAGGTTGGTCATAACTTTCCTTCCAAGGAGTAATTTATGTATAGTAGTATGTATTAATCCCAAACTCCTAATTTATCCCTGCCCTGCCCCGCTTTGGTAACTGTAAGTTTGTTTTCTATTGACAAGTATTTTTAAAGCACTTACTATGCATCATACCTTGTTCTCAGCAGATATGTAAGCAAATAAGTAGGTAAGATCTGCCTTCAGAGAACTTACATTCTGGTGGAAGGGCAAACAAAAAGCAAGGGAGCAAACACAACACGCCAGGCAGGGAGCAGGAATACAAACAAAATAAACAGAACAGCATGGCCGGATGTTCTGCTGACTTCCCCCTCAACCTGCTGCAGAACCTGACCTGTTCTCCCCTCCACCACCACCACCGCATCGAAGCCACCGTGGCCTCTCACTTGGGTTGCTGTAACGTTTCTTCTTTAGCTCCTGGACTCCCATTGTGTGCATCCCCGGTCCTGTCTCACATGCAGCCTGAAGGATCCTGTCAACGTAGACTAGATCATCTCTCATCTGCTCTCAGCCCTCCCATAGCTCCCATCTCACTCAGGGTAGAAGCCAAGTCCTTCCAAGGGTTCACGGAGTCTGATCCTGGGTGCCTCTCTGACCTCGTCTCCCTGCCACCGGTCCCTTGCTCACTGGGCTCCAGCCACACCAACCTCCTTATTGCTCCTCACGTGCTCTGGGACAGTTGCTGCCTCAGGACCTTTGCACATGCTATTTCCTCTGCTCCTAAGGCTCTTCCTCTCTGTCACCATGAAGTGCTCTCGCACACCTCCTTCAGGTCTTTTTTTTTTTTTCGTCCTTAAATTAATCTATTTATTTGGCTGTGTTGGGCCTTAGTTATGGCACACGGGATCTTCATCGCATCATGTGGGACCTTTCATTGCAGTGCACAGGCTTAGTTGCTCCAAGACATGTGGAATCTCACTTCTTTGACCAGGATCAAACCCAAGTCCCCTGTGTTACAAGGAGGATTCTTAACCGCTGGATGGCCAGGGAACTTGCTCTTCCAGGTCCTTCTTCAAGTGTTCCCTTCCCAGTGACATTATTTCTAGTGCCCCTAACAAGAACTGCAATCCCATGTCCCTGCATTTCTTATCCCACCTTGCTTTCTGCCCCCCCAGCACAGTGTGTGGCACCATCCACATGCTATATATCTTTCTTATCTACTGTTACCATCAGACCCTCGCCCTACCAGCACCCCGGGTTAGGCTCCAGGAGGCAAAGATTTTGTATTTCCTTCCTAGAACTTCCACAATGCTGGGCATGTGCTTGAGGAAAACACTTCTTGAATGAATAAATGAATGAATAAACAAATGATTACTTCTGAAAGGAAAGACCTCTCTGCTAAGAACTGAAGGATGAAGTGATGGTCCTGGGATGGGAGGAAACCTGGTCCAAGCAGAGGAACAGCACATGTGAAGGCCCTGAGGGCAGAATCAGACTTGTCAGTTACAGCAAAAGAAACAAGGCCAGGGGCTGGGCGCCATGGCAGGGGCAATGGGGTGGAGTCCAGCCTGAGAGGCTGCCAGGGTCACAAAGCAGAGCCCCCGGCCAAGAGTAAGGAATTTAGATCTGATTCTATACTTTTTAAAAACACCAAGCCCTCTCCATGTTTTAAGTCATTTCAACCTCACATCAACCATGAGCTTGGTGGACTAATTATTCTACTTAACAGAAGAGGCAAATGAGTCCCCAAGAGATTAGGCCACTAGACCAGGGACTTTAAAAAGGTAGGACTTAAAAGTAGGAAACACAATGGGAGCCTTGGGGGGTTTCTTGGGTTCGAGTTTCCCCTCCAGACCTCCTGGAGTGTAGGCCTTGTGGCCCATGTCTCCTGGGGTCCTCCTTTGGGGCGGATCTTGGTGGTCACTCTGTAACAGAAGGGGTGGGCCCAGGAGGAGGGAGACCAGAGGTCGGGCAGGAAGAGTAGCTGAGTCTGACACTTGAGGCCATAGCTAGAGTGGAATGTCCCCTGCTGAGTCCCAGAGCTCGCTGCCCACACCAATAATCAAGAGAAAGAAACATGTGTACATTGTCTGTGTGCGTGTGTGTGTGTGTGTGTGGGTGTGTGTGGGTGTGTGTGTGTGGGTGTGTGTGTGTGTAAACTGACCCTGCCAGCCCTGCCTGGTCTGAATTTGGAAGCAACCTCTCTCTGCCCCTTTGCTGACTCCCAAAGTCTTTCTCTTGGCCCCCGCTGACCCTACCCCGCCCGCTCCCCCCGGCATTGGAAAGGGTGCAGACAGCTCCAAGTCCCAAAAAAGGAGAGAGACGAGGTGTTTGTGGGTACTACCACTGGGGGTGAGGGGTGAACATCTGGGGTCTGAAGACCCTTAAGATCTTGAGTTTAGAAGCAGAGACTGGAGCCAGGGGACTGGGTTTAATTCCTGGCCCTACCACGAGCTGTGTGACTTTAAGCCAGTTACTCAACTCCCCAAGCCTCAAGTTCCACATCTCTAAAACGGGTTCATAACCAAGAATACTGCCGTGCGCGGCCATTTCCTTCTCCAGGGGATCCTCCTGACCCAGGGGTTGAACCTGTGTCTCCTGCACTGGCAGGCATATTCTTTACCACTCTGCCATCCGGGACGCCCTGGAGTCTGATTCAGTTCAGTTCAGTTCAGTCACTCAGTCGTGTCCGACTCTTTGCGACCCCATGAATGGCAGCACGCAAGGCCTTCCTGTCCATCACCAACTCCCAGAGTTCACCCAGACTCATGTCCAACGAGTCAGTGATGCCATCCAGCCATCTCATCCTCTGTCGTCCCCTTCTCCTTCTGCCCCCAATCCCTCCCAGCATCAGAGTCTTTTCCAATGAGTCAACTCTTCGCATGAGGTGGCCAAAGTACTGGAGTTTCAGCTTCAGCATCATTCCCTCCAAAGAAATCCCAGGGCTGATCTTCTTCAGAATGGACTGGTTGGATGTCCTTGCAGTCCAAGGAACTCTCAAGAGTCTTCTCCAACACCACATTCAAAAGCATCAATTCTTCAGCACTCAGCCTTCTTCACAGTCCAACTCTCACATCCATACATGACCACAGGAAAAACCATAGCCTTGACTAGATGAACCTTTGTTGGCAAAGTAATGTCTCTGCTTTTCAATGTGCTATCTAGGTTGGTCATAACTTTCCTTCCAAGGAGTACGCGTCTTTTAATTTCATGGCTGCAGTCACCATCTGCAGTGATTTTGGAGCCCAGAAAAATAAAGTCTGACACTGTTTCCACTGTTTCCCCATCTATTTCCCATGAAGTGATGGGACCGGATGCTATAATCTTCGTTTTCTGACTGTTGAGCTTTAAATAAACTTTTTCACTCTCCACTTTCACTTTCATCAAGAGGCTTTTTAGTTCCTCTTCACTTTCTGCCATAAGGGTGTTGTCACCTGCATATCTGAGGTTATTGATATTTCTCCCTGCAATCTTGATTCCAGCTTGTGTTTCTTCCAGTCCAGCGTTTCTCATGAGGTACTCTGCATATAAGTTAAATAAGCAGGGTAACAAGATACAGCCTTGACATACTCCTTTTCCTATTTGGAACCAGTCTGTTGTTCCATGTCCAGTTCTAACTGTTGCTTCCTGACCTGCAAACAGATTTATCAAGAGGCAGATCAGGTGGTCTGGTATTCCCATCTCTTTCAGAATTTTCCACAGTTTATTGTGATCCACACAGTCAAAGGCTTTGGCATAGTCAATAAAGCAGAAATAGATGTTCTTCGGGAACTCTCTTGCTTTTTCCATGATCCAGCCGATGTTGGCAATTTGATCGCTGGTTCCTCTGCCTTTTCTAAAACCAGCTTGAACATCAGGAAGTTCATGGTCCACATATTGCTGAAGCCTGGCTTGGAGAATTTTGAGCATTACTTTACTAGCGTGTGAGATGAGTGAGACTGTGCAGTAGTTTGAGCATTATTTGGCATTGCCTTTCTTTGGGATTGGAATGAAAACTGACCTTTTCCAGTCCTATGGCCACTGCTGAGTTTTCCAAATTTGCTGGCATATTGAGTGCAGCACTTTCACAGCATCATCTTTCAGGACTTGAAATAGCTCAACTGGAATTCCATAACCTCCACTAGCTTTGTTTGTAGTGATGCTTTCTAAGGCCCACTTGACCTCACACTCCAGGATGTCTGGCTCTAGGTCAGTGATCACAGCATCGTGATTATCTGGGTCATGAAGATCTTTTTTGTACAGTTCTTCTGTGTATTCTTGCTACTTCTTCTTGATATCTTCTGCTTCTGTTAGGTCGATACCATTTCTGTCCTTTATCGAGCCCATCTTTGCATGAAATGTTCCCTTGGTATCTCTAATTTTCTTGAAGAGATCTCTAGTCTTTCCCATTCTGTTTGCTGCTGCTGCTGCTGAGTCACTTCAGTTGTGTCCGACTCTGTGCGACCCCATAGACGGAAGCCCACCAGGCTCCCCCGTCCCTGGGATTCTCCAGGCAAGAACACTGGAGTGGGTTCCATTTCCTTCCAATGCAGGAAAGTGAAAAGTGAAAGTGAAGTCACTCAGTCGTGTCCGACTCTTAGTGACCCCATGGACTGCAGCCTACCAGGCTCCTCCGTCCATGGGATTTTCCAGGCAAGAGTACTGGAGTGGGGTGCCATTGCCTTCTCCGCCCATTCTGTTTACGTAGTTTCAAATTTGGCAATCACTAAACTGTCATCTCAATCAAGCCACTTAACCTGTGGAGAAGGACATGGCACCCCACTCCAGTGTTCTTGCCTGGAGAATCCCAGGGACGGGGGCCTGGTGGGCTGCCGTCTATGGGGTTGCACAGAGTCGGACACGACTGAAGCGACTTAGCAGCAGCAACCTGTGTCTCACCTGTAAAACAAGTGTCCACTTCTTAGAGTTACAGACACTAAAGTGTTAATACACATTAATGCCTGACACATAGCAGGTGCCAAGGGTTTGCTCTGACAGTGATGGAGGAGAAGGAGGATTCATTTAGATTTCTATTGTTTTGAACAGGGCCTGAGACGGAATAGATGCTCACAAAAACAAAGGGCAAGAGGGGGTGGCAGTCACATTCGCCACAGCTGCCCCTCAGTCCCCAGTGGTGGCAGCCAGGTTCCCTGGTGGGGACAGAGGCCCAGCACTTCTAGAGCATTCGGCATCTCCAGAGAAACTAGAAATCTAGATTTTTATGCACACTCTCTCAATTTTTACAAGTTACCTTTATTTAAAACACAGTATAAATCAGACAAAGACGTACCTGAGGGCCAGGCTTGGCTGTGAGCTGCCAAGTTTGCAAGCACGGGTTTGAGTCCACTGTGACTATCTGTTCTTTTCTCTTTGGCCATGTTGTGTGGTATGTGGGACGTGATAGTTCCCTGACCAGGGATCAAACCCGAGTCCTCTGCATTGGAAGTGCAGAGTCTTAACCCACTGGACTTCCGGGGAAGTCCCCGTTGTGGCTATTTAATTCAATGGACGTAAGTTTATTTATCACACTTCCAATCGGGTGGCTCAGACGGTAAAGAATCTGCTTGTAATACATGAGACTGAGGTTTGACCTCTGGGTTGGCGAGATCCCCTGGAGAAGGGAATGGCTACCCACTCCAGTATCCATGCCTGGAGAATCCCATGGACTGAGGAGCCCAGCGGGCTAAAGTCTATGGGCTAGCAAAGAGTCAGACACAACTGAAGGACTAACCTTTTACACAACATCACCTCATTTGATCCCTGCAGTAAGCACCCTATGAAGTGGTCATGTTTCCCAGCTCTCCATTTGACAGGTGAGACAGCTGAGGCCCAGGAAGGTTGAGCCATTTGCCCAAGGTCACTTGGCTGGGAGTCAGTCTGGGATCCTCCCCTCTCAGCAGTCTATGTCCTTTTCTGTTGCTACTGGCTCTGAAATGAAGAGTCTTTAGTTGACTGGTGCCTTCAGGCTGAAGGAAAAGGAAGACGGTCTTTGAACAGGGTTCCGGAAATTATCTCAAACTCTCAAAGAGCTCAGGGTGGCTTATCCAGATGCTCCACAGGCCTGGGAGGAACGAGGCTGTGTTGGTCTACTATGTAGCTTTGGCACAGGAGCCCAGACTCTCTTGATGGTACTTTCAGCAAGGCTGTTTCAGCTTCACAACCAGCATGTAAGACATTACTGACTGCTGTCTTGGTGACAGCAGTAATCACTCCCCAAAGCCTGGAGTTGCTTAAAAGCAAATTCCTTCTGATGTTATATTCAACTAGAACCCTGTCTCTTTGGTTTTCCATGACAATTACATAGCACTGTGTCCCCACGAACTGGCCTCAAACACAAACAATGAAGGAGAGACAGCCAGGGGTCTTGGAAAACCAGCAGCAAATCTCAAAGCTGCTCAAACAAAGGGTTAAGCTCAATGGTTAAACATAATAGCTTAATGCCTTTTGCTAAGTAACTCTGAGCTTTACCAGGAAGGCTGACAGATCCCAAACAGTGCAAACAATAGCTGGAATTGTTCTAGTGAAAACTCGTCCGACTGCATCATTTGCCAATAATTTTTTAAACAGCTTAACTCTCCTCTGCTTCCTTGACTCCAACCCGACCTGAAAGCAAAAGCCAGATGACTTGTTGTCCCAACGTCAACCCCCCGTAAACAGGATGCCTGCTTGGATGGGGCGGTGGTAGGAGAGGTCCAGCCCCAGAGCCTGCAGGACACACCCGGGGCCGGGCCTGGAACCTGAAACTGACTAGTGCCTGTGGAGGTGTCAGCATTTCTTGGAACTGGAGACCAAGACAGGAAGTTCAGAACACGAACCAGCATACTTTTACCTTTAATGACTAGACAAAATTGTTAGCAAAGTACAAAGTTTTGGTCCAGAGTCAATAATCTAATTGGATGGGAAGAGAAGTTGTCGTAATGACGGTACTTGGGAGAGGATGCGTGTCTAAGGCTGTCAGTCTCTTACCGTGTTCCGTGGGCTGAACGGAACCACCACCAGGCCCGCTAAAGCACACAGCAGGAGGCCTACCTTCTCTGTCACTCAGAGTCCAGACATCGGCGTCAGCACGGCTAGGCTTCAGTTTACCCGGACGATCACTGTTTACAGTAAGGCTGGCTGAGACCAGTAGTTCTAGCATTTCCTTGTACCTGCAAGAAAACAAAGGGAAATATAATTTATTCATTAATTATGCATGCCTACTAATGATTCCCATTTCTTTCCCTAAGAGTATAAATATTAAAGCTGATTACCTAAACTCAGCCATCTTATAAATTCTACATCATAAAAATTCACTGAACTTTTCATCAGAGGGAAATGAGGAATTGAAATGAAGTACTTGCTCCCCTCCAGAGAATACACCCACTTGATTAAAACTTTCCCCTCCTTCCTCCTGTATTTTGCCATTAGAAAAATTATATTTGGGCCTTTTAAATGTCATCTAACTAAGCTGGAGTGAGCCAGGGAGACTTTCCAGTAGAGGCAGAGAGAAACAGGTGGCGAGGTAGGATTGAATTTGGATTCCTACAAGCCAGAGGCATGGAGAGAAAGTGGCGTTGACTGCAGTTAAGAGAGACTGAATGTGGTGTTACATGTCACTTATGCAAATGGAGGAAGGCTCAAAAGATGTCATGGATATGTAAACGTCCCTCTGGCAGCAGAGCACTCAGCCCAGCACTGTAGTCCCCATCAAGAAAGAATACACTAGCTCCTGAATTACCCAGGATTTTGATAAACGCTACGCAGGGAGGGTTGGAGAGGGCAGCAAAGAAAAGGGACAAATCTCTCGGGGTCATTCTCATTTTTTAATGAAAAATTTTATAACTCTTGCACTGCTGCTGCTGCTGCTAAGTCGCTTCAGGCGTGTCCGACTCTGTGTGACCCCATAGACGGCAGCCCACCAGGCTCCCCCGTCCCTGGGATTCTCCAGGCAAGAACACTGGCGTGGGTTGCCATTTCCTTCTCCAATGCAGGAAAGTGAAAAGTGAAAGTGAAGTCGCTCAGTCATGTCCGACTCTTCTCGACCCCATGGGCTGCAGCCCGCCAGGCTCCTCCGTCCATGGGATGTTCCAGGCAAGAGTGCTGGAGTGGGGTGCCATTGCCTTCTCCAACTCTTGCACTAGGTCAGTACTTATTCTTAAATTTCTAGCCCCACTTTGGTTAGGTCATTCCCTAACCCAAACCTCATTCGGTTTCTTTTTTAAAAAATTTATTTTACTGAAGTATGGTTGACTTTTTCTATTGCAGGATAATTGCTTTATAATGTGGTGGTGGTCTCTGCCATGCATCAATGGGAATCAGTTATAATTATATACACACCCCTTCCCTCTTGCACCTCCCTCTGCTCCCCACCCCTGCCTATCCCACCCCTCTAGGTCATCACAGAGCACCAGCCTGGGCTCTCTGTGTTGATTTACAATTTGTGTCAATTTCTGCTGTACAGCAAAGTGATTCAGTTATATATATATATATACATATATATGTATGGCGTATATACATCCTTTGGCATATTATTTTCCATAATGGTTATCACAGGATATTGAAGATAGTTTCCCTGTGTATACAGTAGGAACTTATTGTTTATCCATTCTATGCATAATAGTTTACATCTGCTAATCCTAAACGCCCAAACCAGCCCTCCCCCAATTCTCTCCTTCCACAACCACAAGTCTGTCCTGTCTCTGAGTCTGCTTCTCAAAGATACATGCATCGTCTGTGTTCACGGCAGCACTGTTTACAGCAGCCAAGACACGGAGACAACCTAACTGTCCATCGACAGATGAACAGATGAAGAAGATGTGGTTCACACACACACACAATGGAATACTGCTCAACCATAAAAAATGTGTCATTTGCAACAACATGGATGGATCTAGAGATTGTCATACTAAGTGAGCTAAGGCAGAAAGAGAAAGACAAATACCATACGATATCATGTATACGGGGAGTAAGGTTTTTTATTAATGTATACAACGTCAAACACAGCAATTTTCAAAGGACTGAACTACAACCAATAACACGTGACACTGATTCAAGTCGTCCTCAGAGAAAGGCTATGGTAGTCACTGCACATTAGTATCCAAGGTCATCCTTGGCAGGATCCATCGTTACTGTGTTAATAGAACACAGTGTACCAATGGCAACATGGTTATGAACTCACATTCCATCCTGAAAAGACTGTGGATTCAAATTCCACTTCACTACTCAGTACCTTGAACGAGTTAACCAAAGGGCTCTAAGTCAAAGGTGTTCTCATTTGAACAATGGGGGTTATCAGTATCTCCATTACAAGGTCATGGTGAAGATGCAAAGAGATGAGACACAAATAAAGGACCTACCAGGCAGCAACCTAAATGCCCATTCTCTACCACAGGAATGAAGAATACAGGTAGAAAGGTCTCACAGTGGAATACAATACAGCAATGAAGAAGATTGCCCTGGAGCCCCACTCAGCACGATGAACAGTTTGCCAGACAAAGCCATGGGCAATGAGACAGAGGGTACCCAACATACGATACCATTCTTATGAAGTTCAAAAGTATACAAATCAATATGACACACTGTTCAGGGAGAGGTACAATCAATAAAAAAGATAATCGTATGTATAGGAAGGATAGACACCTGTTTCAGGAGAATGGTTAGCTAGGGGTCATCAGGGGATGAAATTTAGAAAGAGGTACCCTGGGGCTTCAACTGTGTTTGCAACAATGTAGTTCAGAGGTTGACACAAACTCTGACCCATCCAAATCCAGCTTATCTGTTTTTATGTGACCCATGAACTAAGAATGTCTTTCATATTTTTAAATGGTTGAAAATAATCCTAAGAAGGATAGCATTTCATGACCTGTGAGAATGATGTGAAATTCAAATTTCAGTGTCCATTAGTAAAGTTTTCTTGGAGCATAGCCCTGCTTGGCAGGTTACTGTATCCTTCACGGCTACTTTTATGCTGCAATTTCTGTATAGAGTAGTTGCCATAGAGACCCACAAAGCTGAAAATATTTCATATCTGGCAGTAAAAGTTTGCCACCCCCCTAAAAACAAGGAAGCTTGTTGCTTCCTCTAACAAGCAAGTGGTGGAGGGCAGGAGAAGGGGGTGACAGAGGATGAGGTGTGAATGGCATCACCGACTCAATGGACATGAGTTTGAGCAAGCTCCGGGAGACAGTGCAGGACAGGGAAGCCTGGCATGCTGCAGTGCACAGGGTCGCAAAGAGTCAGACATGACTTAGCAACTGAGCAACAAGTGGTGGCTTAGTCGCTGTGTTATGTCCGACTCTTGTGACCCCATGGACTATGGCCTGTCAGGCTCCTCCATCCATGGGATTTCCCAGGGGATCTTCCCCACAAATTGCAGGTGGATTCTTTACTGACTGAGCCACCAGGGAAGCTCTCATAGGGTTACTCTACATCTCTGCATGCCCAAAATACTTAATAATTTATAACAAAGAAAGAAATCACTTATCCCAGGACTTGCATATAGGAAGTACTTTATATGTGCTACCACATATAAAAAGAGAAAATTCCACACAAACTAGCTCCTAGTGTTTATGTCTCTCTGTTAGCTGATAAACATTTGGGTCCTAAGTGTTCCCATGTATACATGGGTCCTGAGATCCGGTTTTCTTGTTCCTCAAATGCCACAAGGCATTCCAGAAAGAGGCCTCTGTATCTCTTTAATATATCAAAACATATTGCGTGGAGAGTGGCAAATAGCAGACACTGAACTTATTGTCTGACTGTAGGTGTCAGAAATTTGCATTTTATCCAAACTCATTCCCTTCATTCTTTTTTATATATGCAAATAATTGAAGGTTAAAAAATAGACAATGTTGTAAAAAACTGCATTGGTCTCTAGACATACAAATGCTCTGAGTGTGGGTATGGAAAGCAGCAAATTGTTAGCTAAATGACCAAACCCAGTGAAAAACGTAAGGAACTGTTTTACATCTTCTTAGGGTTTAAAAATATTGAAGTAGTTGCCAATATTTAAAAATGAGGTGATTTCACATAAGAATCTAGAGTTTCAGCTTCTCTTGAAGAATTAGAGGAATACTGACCGTTTCTGTATTGCAACTATCAGTTGGCTGCCCACTTTGGCCAAGGCATATGAGCTCGTTTGCCACAGTCCCCACCACTCCCTAGTGTCTTATATTTGACCTTTCTTTTTCCATCTCCTTGTATTTCCCCGTGGTCTTACAGGCTTTTGTGTTTGAGCTCCATGGATTATGTGCCATCAGACAAGCCTGATGAGGAAAGAGACAGCAATGTGACACTTTTGGCCTCAGTCCCATAGCTTATGGTTTTTTTTTTTTTTTTTTACTGAGTATTACTGTCAGATATGCAGATGACACTACCCTTATGGCAGAAAGTGAAGAGGAACTCAAAAGCCTCTTGATGAAAGTGAAAGAGGAGAATGAAAAAGTTGGCTTAAAGCGCAACATTCAGAAAACTAAGATCATGGCATCCAGTCCCATCACTTCATGCAAAGAGACGGGGAAACAGTAGAAACAGTGGCTGACTTTATTTTCTGGGCTCCAAAATCACTGCAGATGGTGACTGCAGCCATGAAATTAAAAGACGCTTACTCCTTGGAAGGAAAGTTATGACCGACCTAGATAGCATATTAAAAAGCAGAGACATTACTTTGTCAACAAAGGTCTGTCTAGTCAAGGCTATGGTTTTTCCAGTAGTCATGTATGGATGTGAGAGTTGGACTGTAAAGAAAGCTGAGCACAGAGAAATTGATGCTTTTGAACTGTAGTGTTGGAGAAGACTCTTGAGAGTCCCTTGGACTGCAAGGAGATCCAGCCAGTCCATCCTAAAGGAGATCAGTCCTGGGTGTTCATTGGAAGGACTGATGTTGAAGCTGAAACTCCAATACTTTGGCCACCTGATTCGAAGAGCTGACTCATTTGAAAAGACCCTGATGCTGGGAAAGATTGAAGGTAGGAGGAGAAGGGGTGAGAGAGGATGAGATGGTTGGATGGCATCACCGACTCGATGGACAAGAGCCTGGGCAAACTCCGGGAGCTGGTGAAGGGCAGGGAAGCCTGGCGTGCTGCAGTCCATGGGGCTGCAAAGAGTCAGACATGACTGAGCGACTGAACAACAAGAAGAAGACATTGCAGGGCAACTAAGGCAGGACTCAAAGGCCCAGGGTCCCAGAGGTGAGACGTGGACTGAGCTAAGTCTGGCCTCAACTACTGTTCCCGTTACGACATTTGCCAATTTATAAGCACAGAAGAAAAAAGAAGCAGCTTAGAGTTTTCCAGTCTCAATGAGCTGGGGAGACAAAAACTGGAGTTCAGGTTACTAAGGCAGCTAGGACCCAAGGAGCTAAGAGCTTAGAGATGTGAGAACCACAGAGAAGTCAGCCTGACGTCGTTGACAGTCATTACCTTTGAGACGTTTGCTGAAACCTAACCTGGGTGGGGTAAGAGTCAGAGAAGCAAAGCAGAAAGGTGGTGGCTAAGAAGGCAAGGAATGAAGCAGAGATTTGGCAATCTCCCAGTACCAGGGAGACAAAATTGGAGTTCACGGTCCATCAAGATGAGACTCCTTGGTAAACAAATCGGCCTTTTCATGAGACCTCTGAAAAATCACTCCCTTGGAGTAACGACCAACCAAATAGATCCTGTTTTGAATCATTTAAATCTCTTATTAGATCAAAGTGATTTGCCTCAACTGTCACCACTTGCCAAAGAGCAACTTTTCTTTTGGGGAAGATGTCATCTTCCAAAGTTTCCAAAAATTTTTCCTGCACAATGCTTAGCATGTCACAAAAACACAGGCATGCAAGAGACAAAACCAAACAGTCAAAAACCAAGACAAAAAAACCAAACTCATATATAAGATTCGGATATCAGAGTAACTAAGCAAGGACTTCTCAACAACCTTGATAATGTGATCAAGAAAAGAGATTTACAATGGAAAATGCTACTAGAGAACTAGAATTCCTTAAAAAAAAAAAATCAAATGGAAATTCTAAACCCGAAAAGTACTATAACTGAAATTCAGAACTCAGCAGAGCCTTTGAAGCACAGATTGGATATAACAGAAGAAAAGAATGAACTGAGATGTAAGTCACTAGACAAATTTCAGAAAGAAGGTTGGAAAACAAGTTTTTAAAAAAGCATAAAGTAAACATCGGACATCAAGTAAAGTCTAACATACATGTAATAGGACCACAGAGGAGAGGAGAGAGAGAACAACTTAGAAACAATATTTAGTGATAAACTCACTGAAAACCCTTCAAGATTGATGAATGACATCAAGCCAAAGCAATGAAGAAGCTCTGTGAATCAGAAGCAGGATAAACACAGAGAAAAATACTCCAGGGCATATCACAGTCAAACTACACACATGTAAGAATATACTAATTTCAAAAGCAGTCAGAGGGGGAATAAGGCAAATTATTTTTAAAGAAGGTCTAATAAGACTTCTCAACAGAAATGATGGAAACCAGAAAACAATGGAATTTTATCTGCCAATGTGAATACTATGCCAACAAAAATCCTTCTAATATGAAGACAAAATGAAACAAATTAAGATCACTTGCCACTTAATTTTGCTACAAAATTTAGATTACTATAGCAAATAGACTTGCAGTACAAAATAATACTCTGGAAGCATAAAAATTCAAGGAGGATGAAAATCAGAAAATGAAGATCATGGCATCCGGTCCCATCACTTCATGGAAAATACATGGGGAAACAGTGGAAACAGTGTCAGACTTTATTTTTTGGGGGCTCCAAAATCACTGAAGATGGTGACTGCAGCCATGAAATTAAAAGACGTTTACTCCTTGGAAGGAAAGTTAGGACCAACCTAGATAGCATATTCAAAAGCAGAGACATTACTTTGCCAACAAAGGTTCATCTAGTCAAGGCTATGGTTTTTCCTGTGGTCATGTATGGATGTGAGAGTTGGACTGTGAAGAAGGCTGAGTGCTGAAGAATTGATGCTTTTGAACTGAGGTGTTGGAGAAGACTCTTGAGAGTCCCTTGGACTGCAAGGAGATCCAACCAGTCCATTCTGAAGGGGATCAGCCCTGGGATTTCTTTGGAGGGAATGATGCTGAAGCTGAAACTCCAGTACTTTGGCCACCTCATGCGAAGAGTTGACTCATTGGAAAAGACTCTGATGCTGGGAGGGATTGGGGGCAGGAGGAGAAGGGGACGACAGAGGATGAGATGGCTGGATGGCATCACTGACTCGATGGACGTGAGTCTGAGTGAACTCCGGGAGTTTGTGATGGACAGGGAGGCCTCGTGTGCTGCCATTCATGGGGTCGCAAAGAGTCAGACACGACTGAGCAACTGAACTGAACTGAACTGAAAGAGCAACATAAAAGGGTAAATTCAAGAGCAGAGAGGAACAAATAAACTAAACACATTCTAAGGACTGTGCATCCTCCTTGAAGTAGTACAAGTACTGCTGCTAAGTCACTTCAGTCGTGTCCGACTCTGCAACCCCATAGACTGTAGCCTGCCAGGCTACTCTGTCCATGGGATTCTTCAGGCAAGAATACTGGAGTGGGTTGCCATGCCCTCCTCCAGGGGATCTTCCCAACTCAGAGATCAAACCCACATCTAAGATGGCCTTAAAAAAGTGAAGTCGCTCAGTCGTATCCGACTCTTTGCAACCCCATGGACTGTAGCCTACCAGGCTTCTCCATCCATGGGATTCTCCAGGCAAAAATACTGGAGTGGGTTACCATTTCCTTCTCCAGGGGATCTTCCCAACCCAGGAATCAAACCCAGGTCTCCCACATTGGAGGCAGATGCTTTAACCTCTGAGCCACCAGCCTTAATTTTATCTAAAATTCTAAAATTTATTGAAAAGTTTTGAGATATTAGCTGGGTCATTAAAACTGTATCATAAAAAAGTAGAGTAATACAGATAATAGAGCTGTGATAATAGATAATAGAGATAATAGAGCAGGAGGAGATCCATCTATATGGCTGGAAGATCTAACCCAGCTATCTGGGGTCACCCACTGATGAATGCCACCTAAGACTGAAGAGCAACTCAATCTAGAATGTCAACTCTGTGAGAGCAGGGAACTTGTCTGACCAATTTGACACTGTATCCCCAGTGCCTGGAACAGTCCTTGGTCTTCCTAAAAAAAAAGGGTGGGTGGGAGTAAATTAGTAAATGAGTAACAGTTTTGATTTTTGATGTATGATATGAATAGAGTCATTCAAAAAACTAAGATCACAGTATCTGGTCCCATCACTTCATGGCAAATACGCTATGCTATGCTAGGTCACTTCAGTCGTGTCCAACTCTGTGTGACCCCATAGACGGCAGCCCACCAGGCTCCCCCGTCCCTGGGATTCTCCAGGCAAGAACACTGGAGTGGGTTGCCATTTCCTTCTCCAATGCATGAAAGTGAAAAGAGAAAGTGGAGTCGCTCAGTCGTATCTGACTCTTAGCGACCCCATGGACTGCGGCCTACCAGGCTCCTCCGCCCATGGGATTTTCCAGGCAAGAGTACTGGAGTGGGGTGCCATTGCCTTCTCTGACAAGTACTAATTTATAGTAAACTGGTAAAGATTTATCATGGGTGCATTCTATAATCTTTAGGGTAACTGCTTAGAGAATAAAAATAATAAATGTATGCCAACAAGCTAGTCCAGGAGAAAGTGGAATAATAAAAATACTTGATTAATCCAAAGAAAGCAAGAAAGAAAAGAAACAAAGAAGAGATGGAACGCGTAGAAAAAAATGATAGATTTAAACTTCAATTTATCAATAACTACATTTAATCTCGGAGAAGGCAATGGCACCTCACTCCAGTACTTTTGCCTAGAAAATCCCATGGACGGAGGAGCCTGGTAGGCTGTAGTCCATGGGGTCGCTGAGGGTTGGACACGACTGAGCGACTTCACTTTCACTTTTCACTTTCATGCATTGGAGAAGGAAATGGCAACCCACTCCAGTACTCTTGCCTGGAAAATCCCATGGATGGAGGAGCCTGCTAGGCTGCAGTCCATGGGGTCGCTGAGGGTCGGACATGACTGAGCGACTTCACTTTCACTTTTCATTTTCATGCATTGGAGAAGGAAATGGCAACCCACTCCAGTGTTCTTGCCTAGAGAATCCCAGGGACGGGGGAGCCTGGTGGGCTGCCGTCTATGGGCTCGCACAGAGTTGGACACGACTGAAGCGACGCAGCAGCAGCAGCACATTCAATGTACTGCACTAGGGTCTTTGTTAGGTAATGCAAGATCTGAAATTCAAACATGCCTAGAGCAGTACAAACACACCATCCTTCGGAGGCAAATAAATAAATATCACGAACGAAGTCAAAGCAATAGAAATGTTAGTCCCAGGACTCCCCTGGCACACCAGGGGTTAGGATTCTGAGCTCTCAGTGCTGAGGATCTGGGTTCAATTCCTGGTTAGGGAACTAAGATCCCACAGGTTGCCCAGCATGGCCAAAAAAAAAAGTAGTCCTTAAAATAAATACAATATATTAAAAAAATGTTAGTCCTCACACACTAAACAGGACCCTAAATTAAGAAGCCGATTATTGTTCTTTCCTGCTGCCACCTAGAGCTTATGGGCACTGCTATCTCATAGAAGCAAACCATTAACCACAAACTATAGCAACATGAATAGTTCAAGGCAACACAAAGTGAGAAAAATCCTTCCAAAATTTCTAACCACAGCTCCTATGTCCCAAGCACCTATTATGTGCCAGGCACTTTCCTCTCGATAATTTTTACCTTAATTATCTCCTTTAATTCTCTCAACCGCCTGGGGAAATAGGATTATCCACGTCTATTGGGTTGACCAAAAAAGTTCATTCAGGGAACGCATTTTTTGGCTCACGCAATATTTCCCAACAGGATGACTAAACACAGATTTAGGGCTAAGCAAAGCACAAGGACCAAGGAAATGAGAATCATTCCTGTTTGGTGAACATTTCCTATTCTGCCCTGAGGACCTTTAAAAAAAAAAAAGCTTTGTGAATTTCAGCACAGGGTGAATGTTGTGTTCATGTTTTATGGGTCATATTGTTTTATTATTGAATTACCTGAGGCATCAGAGGAAGTGGCACTAATCTCTCTGGTGTTTTGAGGGCTCTGAAGGTCCTAACCTGGCCCCATTAGAGTGCTCATTTTATAGACAACCGAAATAAAAACAGCTAACACTTAGACAGCATTGACTCTGGGGCTAGGAGCTCTTTGTATGTATCAGCTCATCTTAATGCAGTGATGTGGGTAGAGATGAGGAGACTAAGAGAGTGACCTGCTAGTTAGTGGGGGAGCCAGGACTCGCAACCAGGTGGTCTGGCTCCAGGGTCTGTACTCTCAATCACGTACTTGTTGTTTAGTTACTAATTCACGTCCGACTCTTTTGTGACTCCATGGACTGTAGCCCATCAAGGCTCTTCTGTCCATGGGATTTCCCAGGCAAGAATATTGCCATCTCCTTCTCCAGGGGATCTTCCCAACCCAGGGATCGAACCCACGTCTCTTGTATTTCCCACTGAGCCATCTGGGAAGCGTGCTCTTAACCACAGCTTGCGACTGAAACTGGGTCAGAATGTAAACCCAGGGTCCATCCAGCTCCAACACCCAATGAGCCGGCTCTGTCACCTGCTACGGTTCAAATCCTAGCTTTGGGTCTTATGAGCCTTGTTACCTTGGGCGGGTTATTTAACTTCTCTGAGCCTCATCCAACAGAATGGAGAAAATAATAATACCCTCTCAGGGAGGCTGTTCTGCATTATGTCCGAGAAGGCATGAGCGAGTGGATATTCAATTAAGAGTAATTACTGACATTATTGGCATTCACACAGACAAAAGCTTGAAACACGAAGTGGTTGACGCTGGGAACCGCCTTGAGGACTGTCTGGAAACCACTGGTTCCTATCATGGTCTGACAGGCAGAGTTAGTTCTCTCACAGTTTTGGGGGACACTTCCTTCACTTTCTCCCCCACCCCTTACAATTACTGAAAGAGGAGACTGGTTTATTCTCTTTGCAGGGAAGCTTAGAGAGAAGTCAGGCTTGTCATAACAGAGTCCGAGGGGAGGAGAAAGACTCAGCTTCCTTTTCATGAAGGCAGGGAAAGGAAGTGAAAGGCGCGGGATTCATTTACCAAATAAAATTTTGTCCTGCGTTGCACTGTTGCAAAACCCCGATACACCAGCAGCTTCAGAACCGGGAACAGGAGGAACGAGAAAGGAGAAAGAGGCCTAAGTTCCCCGCCCTCTGCCCTCTCCTCCTCCTGCGGCTGCCAGCGGCTTGCCATCATTTGTTATCCTTGTCACCACCAGTGTCCCTGGGGACAGAGAAGCTCTGGGGGAGTGTGGAGGAGCCCAAGAGATGACAGCTGGAGGGTGGGGGCGGGGGTGACTTCAAAGGCTGGGAAGCATCAAAAGCAGATGGAGGGTCCCAGGCGGGCGGGCAGCTCACCTTTCTGCACCCCCCGCCGAGCGCACTGCTACCTTGGCTGAGAACAGGGGCCCTGCCTGCTGGATGCAGAGGACAGATGGCCAGTCAGCCAAAGGGCCCTTAGAGAGGGCCAACTCCTGGAAGACTTCAGGGGCTTAGAAATCCAAATCTGCCGACAGCGATCACCGGCTTCTGGAGGGGCAACAGCTGTGGCTCAAACCTGGACCTTCCTGGCTGCCTCCACCCCATTTGATTTCATTCAAAATACATCTGCTTATTGTGAAATGTCTCTGCCCCTCCACCTCCGTCTCCCCGGGCCTAGGCAGGGTGGGGACGGCACTGCTTACACTAAAAGCCCAGGATCTTCCCCCCGCCTTCCTCTCCCTTCAGCTCTCACATCCAATCCATCACTCGGGGTTGTCAAGTGTATCTGCTAACATCCACAGAACCTGTGAACTTCTCCCCACCGGCCCCCACTGCCATCACCTAGGGCCAAGCCGCCACCCTCTCTGCCCTGGACAACTACCACTGCCCTCCGAACTGCCTCCCTGGGGCCACTCTGGCCTCCCTCCTGCTTGTTCTCTGTGCGCCAGCCGGAGGGACTTCTGACAGCATAAATCCGAACCTGCCGCCTTCACGTCATCCTTGCTTAAAACCTCTGATTGTTCTTAGAACAAAGCAAAAACTTCTGAGAGCAGCCTTGATCCAGCTTCCCTTCGCTCGCTGTCTCATTCCAGGGTGCTGGCCTTCCTCTCACCCCACGCTCTCTGTCACGGGGCCTTTGCACATGCTGTTCCGTCTGCCTGGAACACGACTCCCCTCCGCTTGCCCTTTGGGGGGTCTCAACTTGAGCAGGATTTCCCCAGGGATCTGGGGTACTAACCCCTCCCTGAGTACAGACCCTTCCCCCGGCGCATTCCAGGGACCCATGCCCCTCTCTTTCATATGCCAGTCACTCTAACAATTTTTAGGCTATTTAATTTCCATCTGTCTTCCCAACCAGATTACAACCTACCTGAGGGATTTTATTTTGTCCACCACTACAGTCCCCAGATCTCCTGCAGGGCCTGGTTCTTGATGACTACTTAATAAATATTTGTTGTAAGATGGATGAATGTGCTGTATGAATAAACGTTACTTATTCAATCAATATTAACCGCCTGTTATATGTTCCAAACACTGTGCTGGTCACTGTCATTGTCACTGCTCTGCACAGGACGCTTATTTACATTTGCTGCCTGGCCCTTCTAGGAAAGGATTTTGAGGCCCCTGGTTTACTGTTCTGCCAGGGTTAGTACTGTGTGTAGACATGATCAGAAGTACGTGGATATTGGCTGTGGATCAATGAAGCCCGTGTGCCACAATTACTGAGCCCACGAGCCTAGAGCCTGCGCACCACAATGAGAAGCTCAGGAGTAGTCCCCGACCGCCCCAACTAGAGAAAGCCCACATGCAGCAGCAAAGGCCCAGCACAGCCAAAAATAAATAAAAATTTAAAAGTACATAGATGTTGGATGCTACTGTCCCCAGGCCATCCCAGAAGAGAGAAGTAGTCCAATAGCTCCTGGTCAAATGATACAGGTGTTTGTTAATTATGGTTATCACACTATTAAGTTCTGCCTGGCTGTCATGTCCTTGGTGTTCCTGCTCCCCCATCCCATTTGTTTTATTTTTTCCAGCTTATTGAGATATAACTGACATATTACATAAGTTTAAGGCATATGATGAGATGATTTGATACATGTATATATTGCACAGGGATTCTGGTAGTCCCACTTGGAGCTTAGAAAGCAGAAATGTCCAGTGTAACAGCATGGAGGAGAAAGTTATCACTTAAAGAACATGGTGGGAGCAGCGCGTGCCTGGCACTTGGTCCTGGTGGTTCTTGCGGCAATAGCATCTTTCTTTTCTTCAGGGGAACTGCTTTTCCCCCACTTTCTGTGCATGTGGCTTGAGTGGGGTTGTCTGACAGGCCTGGAGATTGGCCATTTGCATCCTTCATCCCTCTGTCTAGTGATTGGCTCAAGGGTGATGGTCACATGAGTCAGTGGAGGCCAATGAGAGGTCTGGGGTTACCCGATGTAGAAGATATTTCTCCCACAGAACACAAACCTTGGAAGGTATCTATTTCACTGGCAGTGCAAGTCCACAGACTACCTTTGAGTGGCACAGTCTTAGAAGACTGTGACTCCCATTCTGATACATGCATGTCACATCTTTGGTGTTCAGTGTAGGAATAAACTGTAAATACAGTGAAATTCAGGGGTTGCTGTCACCACAAACGACTTCCACATCTAGGGGGAAGGATGCCACCTGCTGACTGGTACGGCCACAAGCCCCTCCTCCTGTCCACATCTCCATCTCCACCCTGTTTCCCCCTTTTCAGTGGGGAAGATGTCACTTAACAGAAGTTGAGACAGGGCTGGGATACAAAGGGAACCAACACCCCAGATGCATGAGGTACTTTCTGTCTCCTCTCCAAATGCTAGGAAGAAGGCTGGTAAAGTAGGAACCAGTTGACACTAAATTCATTCACTGATTCATTCACTGAGTCAAGCTGTCAATCATTTAGAATCGCTGACTCTATTCATGTTGCTGTTGTTCAGTTGCTAAGTTGTGCCTGACTCTTTGTGACCCCATGAACTGCAGCATGCCAGGCTTCCCTGTCCTTCACTCTCTCCTGGAGTTTGCTCAAACTCATGTCCATTGAGTCAATGATGTCATCTAATCATCTTATCCTCTGCTGTCTTCTTCTACTTTTGCCTTCAATCTTTCCTAGCATCAGAGTCTTTTCCAGTGAGTCGGCTCTTCACATCAGGTGGCCAAAGGATTGGAGCTTCAGCTTCAGAATGAGCCCTTTCAGTGACTATTCAGCTTTGATTTCCTTTAGGATTGACTGGTTTGATCTCCTTGCAGTTCAAGGGATTCTCAAAAGTCTTCTCCAGCATCACAGTTCAAAAGCATCAATTGTTCGGTGCTCATCCTTCTTTATGGTCCAACTCTCACACCCATACATGACTACTGGAAAAACCGCAGCCTTGACTATTCAGACCTTTGTTGACAAAGTGATCTTTGCTTTTTAATACACTGTCTAGGTTTGTCATAGCTTTCCTTCCAAGGAGCAAGCATCTTTTCATTTTATGGCTGCAGTCAGCTTTTGCAGTGACTTTGGAGCCCAAGAAAATAGTCTGTCACTGCTTCCACTTTTTCCCATCTATTTGCCATGTTGGAGAGAAGGCAATGGCACCCCACTCCAGTACTCTTGCCTGGAGAATCCCATGGATGGAGGAGCCTGGTGGGCTGCAGTCCATGGGGACGCTGGAGTCGGACACGACTGAGCGACTTCCCTTTCACTTTTCCCTTTCATGCACTGGAGAAGGAAATGGCAACCCACTCCAGTGTTCTTGCCTGGAGAATCCCAGGGATGGGGGAGCCTGGTGGGCTGCCGTCTATGGGGTCACACAGAGTTGGACACGACTGAAGTGACCTAGCATAGCATAGCGTATTTGCCATGAAGTGATGGGACCAGATACTGTGATCTTAGTTTTTTGAATGACTCTATTCATATCATACACCAAAAATCAAAACTGTTCCTCATTTACTAATTTACTCCCACCCACCCTTTTTTTTTAGGAAGACCAAGGACTGTTCTAGGCACTGGGGATACAGTGTCAAATTGGTCAGACAAGTTCCCTGCTCTCACAGAGTTGACATTCTAGATTGAGTTGCTCTTCAGTCTTAGGTGGCATTCATCAGTCGGTGACCCCAGATAGCTGGGTTAGATCTTCCAGCCATACAGATGGATCTCCTCCTGCTCTATTATCTCTATTATCTATTATCACAGCTCTATTATCTGTATTACTCTACTTTTTTATGATACAGTTTTAATGACCCAGCTAATATCTCAAAACTTTTCAATAAATTTTAGAATTTTAGATAAAATTAAGGCTGGTGGCTCAGAGGTTAAAGCGTCTGCCTCCAATGCGGGAGACCTGGGTTTGATTCCTGGGTTGGGAAGATCCCCTGGAGAAGGAAATGGTAACCCACTCCAGTATTTTTGCCTGGAGAATCCCATGGATGGAGAAGCCTGGTAGGCTACAGTCCACGGGGTTGCAAAGAGTCGGATACGACTGAGCGACTTCACTTTTTTAAGGCCATCTTAGATGTGGGTTTGATCTCTGAGTTGGGAAGATCCCCTGGAGGAGGGCATGGCAACACACTCCAGTATTCTTGCCTGAAGAATCCCATGGACAGAGGAGCCTGGCAGGCTACAGTCTATGGGGTTGCAGAGTCAGACACGACTGAAGTGACTTAGCACGCATGCAAGGACACTTCTGGTCACTATCTCCTATTAGCTATATCCACAATGATTAATAAAATGAAGAGCTTTGCAGACCTTTTTCTAGTCATAAACACACAAAACACCCACATATATCCTTAAATACACACAGTATTGTTTTATAAATGTATTTCATGAATACATTTTTATCAATGTCATTTCCCTGAATATCCTATTCTATGACATTTTTGGCTCTAATAAGAAAATGCCTTGATGTTCATTCCATGTCATGACACAGAGATCTAGCTTATTCTTTTTAACTGTTGCATAGGATTCCCAGAGCTTTGGGCCAGCCCTCAGATCTTCCAAGGCTGGCTGATATAACTTAATGCCACATTGCCTGGGATGGGTCCTCTTGGGAGCACAAGCATGCAGTTCTCTAGGGGTGATACCCCAAGAGAGCAAAGGCTGGGTCTGCCTTTAAAATTGTAAGGGACGTTGGCAAATTGCCTCGGAGTGGCTGATCGAAATTTATATTCCCAGTGGCCATGTCCTGTCTTCACACCTTGCATTGTTTCCATTCCCTGATCGGAAAGCCTTTATCCAAAACTCTCCTAGGAAGACGCAGCAATTATCTGCATCTGCCCCATAGCAGCAGTCTACTCCTCATACCATCCTTCAGCCAAGCAGATGAAATTCTTCGAAAGGAAAATCTTGTGAATTATGTCAGAAAGGAAAACCAGCCTGAGTCTTGAATCTTAGCCCCAGACTGAGCTCTCTCATTCAGGTCTGATAAATTCTCTTCTTTGTGAACTTGGTGCAGAATAAAAACATCAATGGAAGAATTTTACTACGCTTCTCTCAGCCCTGATACCATGTAAAACAAGGGCCCATTGTTTAGGAGAATCCAGTTTTGTTTTTTATTTTGAGAATATTGCAGAGTCACAAGAAGTCGTAAAAAAAGAAAGTACAAAGAGGTCCTGGGTACCCTTGATTCAAATCCCTCCCTCCTCCCCCACAATTATAACTTCCATAATCATAGTACAAGATCAAAACCAGAACACTGACATTGGGACAGTATGTTTGTATCTCTGTGTCATCTTATCTCATCTGCAAATTTATGTAACCACCACTGCAATCAAGAGTGGTGATTTCAGGACTCCCCTGGTGGTCCAGAGGCTGAGACTCCATGCTCTCAGTGCAGGGGGCCTAGGTTCGATCCCTGGTCAGGGAACTAGATCCCATACACCCCAACTAAAGATGCTGCCTGCTGCAACTAAAAAGCATCCCACATTCCACAACGAATATCGAAGATCCTGCATGCGCAACTAAGACCCGGTGTAGTCAAATAAATAAATATTTTAAAAAAGAACCCTCCTAAAAAAAGACAGACAACTATCCCATCACCACAAAGATCCCCCTTGTGCTACCCCATTCAGAAACACAGCCATCCTCATTCCCAACACCCTTAACCCTTGGCAATCACTAATCCTTTCTTCATCTCTAAAATGTCACTTTCAGAATATTACATAAATAGAATCATACAGTACATGACCACTGGAGATTGGCTTAAAAAATGACTCAAGGTCAGATGCCTGCATTTTACAGTGCGCTTTCCCATATTCAGTAGACCCACAAGAGACCACAAGAGACAAACTTCACAAAAGCGCCCAACGTGTGGTGACGACCGAGGTGGGACCACACACACTCCGCTGATTTCAGGTTGGGTTCAGCACAGCCCTGGAGCAAAATGCAGAACTTTATAGAATATTTCTCATGCAGAGCCATTAAAAAAAAGATTCCAACCCACAACCAACAAAACAAGGTACAAAGCAAAACACCACGGACTTTTACTGTAAGGGAAGGCTTGCCCGCACCAGTGGTGGCTGGGGAACATCAAGGACTTGGAGGCCACCAGGAGCCCGGGGACCTCCCCAGCAGGCAGGCAAGCAGCAGCCGGCGGCAGGCAGCGTTCCTTGGATGGCAAAGACCTTTTGCTGAGTCCAGTCCCTGCATTCGGTAGACACCACACCAGCCCTGCTGCCCATCACTGCCCCTCTCCCTCTTACTCACCCAACCACAGTCCACCGCAATGGCCTGGACCCATTTTAAACCACGGAGAAACTGCTCCTGAGGTCACAGAGCCAGAACGCTTTAATGTGAATGAAGAGGGAGGGGTGGGAGAAAGATAGTGGAGAAATGCAAAAAGAAACTGTACTAAACACAAAATATTAGAGGGACTTCCCTGGTGGTCCAGTGGATAAGAACCTGCCCTCCAGTGCAGGGGGCGTGGGTTCCTTCCCTGGTCGGGGAACTAAGCTCTCACAGAGCAACTAAGTCCAAGCACTGCAACTACAGAGCCGCAACTAGAGAAGGCCACACGCCGCAAGGAACAGCCCGAGAGCTGCAACTAAGACCCGATACAGCCAAAAAAATACTTCTAAAAATAAATATTAGAATATCTTCATCCTATCAAATCCTTAGTTGGGTCTCCGTGAAGCACCGACCACTGTGAAACTGAAAAACAGTAATTCTCAGGCAGTGAACGCTGTCCAGGAACCAGACCCTGTTTGAAGGGCTTTTTCAGATTCGAACTCATGTTATCTTCCCAAATGGGATTCCCTGGTGGCTCAGAGGGTAACGAGTCTGCCTGCAATGTGGGAGACCCTGGTTCGATCCCTGGGTTGGGATGTTCTACTGGAGAAGGAAATGGCAACCCACTCCAGTATTCTTGCCTGGAGAATCGCATGGAGGAAGGAGCCTGGAGGACTGTAGTCCACGGGGTCACAGTCACAAAGAGTCGGACACGACTGAGTGACTTCACTTTCTTCTTTCTTTCTATCTTCCCAATAGCCTCCATGAGATTGGCAGAACTTAGATCCCATTTTACAGATAAGGAAGGCAAGGACAGAAGTAGAAGTTGCTTGTCTAGAATCAACTACAAGTAGCAGAGGTGGATTTAAAGCCAGGATGTCTGATGCTGAAAGCTCTACTCTCCTGCCATCTGCCACGTTGGCAGCAGATGTCTTAAAATTAATCTTCCCTAATGATGGATCTCTTTTAGTTACATCGTTACGCTCAAACTGAATGGGCCATGCCGTGATTCATGAGTTTGTTAAAATGTTTTTCTTCTTGTGTTGAGGTTAGCTCAATTTTATGCAATTTCATAGACTGAGGGGTTTTTTTCCCCTCCTTTTTCGGTAAGATGATTTTGCAGTGAGGGCTATAAGTTTTTTTTTTTTAATGAAAAATCTGAATCATACGCAACAGCAGACACAATGGTAAAATGAATTGCTGTGTACCATTTAGATTCAGCCGTTTTCAAGATCTTACCACATGTGTCTCTTATTTTTTTTTCTCTCTTTGGTAAAGTGTTTTTAAAAAATTCTTGAAGTCTCCTCTCTCCACTGAACATCATTTAAAAATCTGAACACTTTAAAAAAAATTTTTGTTTTGTAATGGGGTATAGCGGATTAACAATGTTGCAATAGTTTCAGAGGAACAGCAAGGGGACTCAGCCCTACTTATACATGTATCCATTCTCCCCCAGACCCCCTTCCCATCCAGGCTGCCGCGTAACATTGGGCAGAGGTCCCTGTGCTATATATACAGTAGGACCTTGTCCGTTATCCATTTAAAACATAACAATTTGTACATGTCCATCCCAAACTCCCTTCCTCCCATCCTTTTACCGAGCAACAATTAAGTTCCTTCTCTCAGTCTGAGTCTGTTTCTGTTTTGTAAATTCATTTGTATAATAAAAATCTGAACACTTTCTATCATCACGCGTAACAAAAGTCACAGTGCGTCCTGGTGCCATCCTGAACACTGTTCATCTTCAAACCTTGTCTCCACATGCCCTCAACAGGTTTATAAGATACCTGTTTATAAGGTCTAAACAAAGACCACACACCACATTTGCCTATTGTATCTCTTACATTTATTTAAACTAGCATAGCCTCCCCCTTCCTTTTTTTTTTTTTAAACAGACTATTGACATGTTGGCAAAGTAGGTTAGTTGTCTTGTAGACCATCTCATGTTCTGGACTTATCCGTTGGCTTCCTCATGGTGTTGTTAATTTCTCTTTCTACTTCATTTCCCACGATTTCACTTTAAAATGAGATTAGGTTTGGATTAATCTGGTGGGGGAGCAAAGCTTCGGAGCAGTGCTGAGTTCTTCCCATCGCCTCGCATCAGGAGGGGCATGATGTCCACATGTCCCCCCTGCCCTTCCAGTGACAGCGAGACCAGGTGGCAACACCCTGCCTCCTCCAGTATGAAGCTCCCCCTATACCTTTCATCTAACGTTTTCATCCACTCATGCTCATGGTCTGAATCAATTATTTCATTAGGGGTTTGGAAGTTTTCAAAAATGTATTTTGAATGAGGAGAGTTATCTGAGAGAATTGTAATCGTATGAATACATCCGTGCAGCATCTACAAGCTGCCAAACTGTTGCCACAAATCTTTCTTCACTGCTCCTCCCAACCAGCCTGTGAACTGGGCCAAGCCAACAGGAGCCCAGAACAGTGGGTTGACTTGAGCAGGACCCCCTCGGGGGCCTGGGAGTCTGGGTTCAAATCCCAGCTCTGCCACTTACCAGGGGTATGGGATCTTGCTTGACGTCTCAGCCTCAACTTCTTCACCTGTCAAATGGGGATAAATGGCAGTACCTGGGCTAGTGTGAGCTGACTTACTGCTTGCACAGCTCGTAGGACGGAAAAGGACACAAACTCCTCTTTTTTCCGCCCTTTCAGGTAAAGAAATCTAGAGGCCAATAAGCCGAATACATGTCCTCAGGTCCCAGAGCTGACGGGGTGCTGAACAGGACCTCCTTCTACTGCATGATACTGTGTCAGTGGAATGTTCTTCCACATTTTGAAAATAACTGCAAATAATTAGGAAAAACCATCTTTGTCCATAATGACTTTAGAGTAATACCTAAATGGCTTAATATAACACCAGATCCAAGGTCCCACATGATGTGGGTGCTAAGCACCCTCCAATCTCGTCTCCTAGGAGTGAGACAGGCGGGCCTGGGACCTTTGACTGCAGTGCTTGCACCTGGACAAACGCTTCCTCTGAGCAACAGAATACAAAGAAACTAAAGGGAGGAAAAGTAACTGCAAGTAACTGCGTGCGCAGTTGGGGCAAATTATGAACAACAAGATACAAACACACCAAACACCCAACTGCCACTTCTTAGGTGCCAGGAGTAGGAGCAGGTGCACCACCAGCGGGTGGGCAGGCCATCCAAGCCACACCTGTGGCCCGATCCCTGGACCCACCCCACCTTCCCCCCATTTAAGGGACCAGCTCCCCGGGGAGCGAGCAAGTGCGCCCACTGGTACTTGTCTCCCCTCCCTCGTGCCGCACGAGCCCCAGGAAAGCCCTGCCTGAGTTTCTCGTCTGGCCTCTTAACAACTCCTATTGATTGAAGAGTCTGAGAACCTGGATCAGTAACAGAAGGTCTGTCCTTCCTCAAATGCAGGGACACTGTTTTGCTTCACTCAAACCATCTCATGGCCTTGCACTGGTTCCTTCCGCCACACATTCTCTTTCCCAGAGCTTTCCCCGACTTCAGGTGCTGTCTCAAATGTCACCACCTCAGAGATGCCTTCCCTGATCAGAGTATCAAACCCATTTCCCCTCACGCCAACCACTCCCCACTTTCTATCCCCGGGCCCTGCTGTCTTTCCAAGTCTGATCAGGATCTTAACACACGTTGCGTATTCATTGGTTCACTGTCCGAGGTGCTTTGTCTTGTTCACTGTGGCATCCTTACCATCTAGTGTGCATGCGTGTTCGGTCGCTGAGTTGTATCTGACTTTGCGAACCCAAGGACTGTAGCCTGCCAAGCTCCTCTGTTCTTGGGATTTTCCAGGCCAGAATACTGGAGTGGGTTGCCGTTTCCTCCTCCAGGGGATCTTCCTGACCCAGGGATCAAACTCGCAACTCCTGCATTGCAGGCGAATTTCTTACCACTGAGTCATCGGGGAAGCCCTAGCATCTAGAATAAGTCACTGAAATTGGCACTACACAGTCAGTGGGCGTTGAATATTGAATACCTCCCTCTGCCCATCTTCCAACCCCACCAACCAGCTCATGGCCAATCTAGCTTTGTTTTCATCCATCTCCTACCCCTTTCATGGTACTTGGAAGCAAATCCCAGCCAAAATATCTGTTCACCCTACAGCCTCACAGCGTTATGCGCAAGAATCAGGTATGCACCATTTATCAATAGCTTTTTTACAAAATAAAAACAAATTGTGTATGATAAAAGAGTTGACTAAAGCAACATATAATGGAAAAAGATGAGGTCCTCTATAGTTTCACTGGTCTGTACTGATCATCCTTCACAGTTTGAGGTAAGCCACGGTAGAGTTTGTTAGGTGATCCCCAGAATTCTTCCTCTCTCCCTTTCGTTTACAATCAAGGAATCTGTGATTCCAGGCACGGCATACAGGCACCAGAATGAATATCCCAGCTTTCCTTGTGGTGAGGCTGTGGTTGAGACTAAACTATGGTCGGGATGGAATCAAAAGTGATGCATGCAACACTTTAAAGGTCCTTTAAAAAGTGGGGTGAAGCTCCCCTTTTATGCCATTCTTCCTTGCTAGGTTTCAATGTGATAGAGTCATCTCGGGCCACAAGGAAAAGGGCAGCATGTTAAGGATGACATAAAAAGATGAAAGGAGTCTGGGCCTCTGATGACCTTATTGAAAAACAATATATTTATCTTATATAAATATATGTATATGTATATGTGTATATATATATATATATATATATATATATATATATATATCAACTCAGAGTTTTACATAAAAGACAGATAAACTTCTACGATATTTATGCCACCATGATTTCAGTTCTCTGTTACACAGAACCAAATCTATGTCTGTCCTGTCTGTCTGTGTTGTGTGCTGTGCTAAGTCATGTCCAACTCTTTGTGATCCCATGGACTGCACGCTCCTCTGCCCATGGAATTTCCCAGGCAAGAATACTGGAGCGGGTTGCTATTTCCTTCAGGAAAGGCTCTTCCTGACCCAGGGATTGAACCTGTGTCTCTGGTGTCTCCTGAACTGGCAGATTCTTTACCACTAGCGCCACCTGGGAAGCCTGTCTACACCTATTTATTATGTATCTCCTACCAGATTTCTTTCAATGCATTTATGTGTGCATGTGTGTGTGTTTATGTGTAGCATTTTTATTATGTGGAATCCCAACATACACAAAAATACCCAGACTCAGCTAATGAGCCTCCCTCTGCCCAGCACCCAGCCTCAACAACCAACTCATGGCCAATCTAGCTTTGTTTTCATCCATCTCCTTCCTCTTTCATAGTACCTGGAAGCAAATCCCAGCCAAAATATACTTTGATCTGGGAAAATTTCATCTATAAATATTATCTGTAAGTGAATCCCTGAAAAAACCCAAAATCTTTTTTCGAAAACACAGACATAATACCATTATGCCTAGAAAATTCCTTAATATTACTAAAGCAGATTTTAATTTATTTTAACCAAAAATACTATTTAAAAAATATACCGTGGGCAATTTTCAACATCACTACACGCAGCATATACATGCACATAGAACCACCTAATTCTTAATATGGAATGCCCAATATTCCATAGAAATGATGTAAAGAAGTTTATTTAGTCATTCCCCAATCTATGGACTCTCATGTTATCTTTTTTTTTTTTGCCATTTTAATCAATGAAGCAATGGACCTTTACTGATCTCGGATTTCTCAGCTTGGGCACTTTTAAGATTTGGGGCTGGATGACTCTTTTCTGTGTGGAGTTGACCTGTGGATTGTAGGCTCTTTCACAGCATCCCTGGTCCTCATCCTTACTTGATAATAGCAGCATTTCCCTCTCCAAGTTGTACCAACCAGAGCTGCCTCCAGGCACTGCCAAAGGTCCCCTGGGGCCCTGGTCACAAACCATGACTCTAAACATTTACATATACACTTAAGCAAGTAGACAGCCTTCATTTCCACAGTGGAGGCCAGCGGAGAAATGGAAACAGGAGTTTGCAAAATGGTGGCCACTTGAGAAAAATATCAGTTCATACTCACGCTGGATTGTACTTACTACCGTCAGGATCCAATGGAAGAACACGAGATACATTTTATAAAAAGGATGTAGGGATGGGAACGCCATCCTAACTCACAGTCCTGTTTTCTTCCAGTGGTTGGATTAGGTTTCAGGGACAGGTGTGACCCTCTGCATCCTTTTTTTCCTTACATGTAATAAGGAGTTGTATTATAGTGGTGTTTGTACATAAAAGAGGAAAGGACTTCCTAATTCTACACAGATCCTAAACCCAACAGCTTGAAGCACACCCCCTCTGCCGAGATTTGCCCCTGGCAAGATTTAATATGCAGCCACAAGCTGCTGGGGAAAAATCAAAGGGCCAAAGGGTGCCTCGTGGGGCTGAAATAGTGAGTGAAAGTCGCTCAGTCGTGTCCTACTCTTTGCAATCCCATGGACTATACAGTCCATGGAATTCTCCAGGCCAGAATACTGGAGTGGGTAGCCTTTCCCTTCTCCAGGGGATCTTCCCACCTCAGGGATGGAACCCAGGTCTCCCAAATTGCAGGCAGTACCAGTTGAGCTACCAGGGAAGCACAAGAGTACTGGAGTCTGTAGCCTATCCCTTCTCCAGTGGATCTTCCCAACCCAGGAATCAAACTGGGGTCGCCTGTTTTGCAGGTGGATTCTTTACCAGCTGACCTACCAGGGAAGCCCAAAATAAGCCAAGGAAGTAACTAAAGCAGGTTCGAGGCTCTGGAGTTAGGCTGGTCCAGCTGGTGATTCTTCAGCTCATAGCAGTACCAAAGAATCCTCAGGATCTATAATTCCTAGGGTGGTTAAAACAGCTATAGCAAAAACAGTCCTAAAGGAAACCAATCCTACATATTCACTGGAAGGACTGATGCTGAAACTCCAATAAGAAGCTGAAGCTTTAATACTTTGGCTTCCTTATGCGAAGACCCAAATCACTGGAAAAGACCCTGATAGCTGGGAAAGATTGAGGGCAGGAGGAGAAGGCGGAGAGAGAGGAAGAGATGGTTGGATGGCATCAATGACTTATGGACATGAGTTTGAGCAAGCTCCGGGAGATGGTGATGGACAGGGAAGCCTGGCGTGCTGCAGTCCATCGGGTCGCAGAGAGCTGACCACAACTTAGGGACTGAATGACCATAGCAAAAACAAACTAAAATTAAAAAAAAAAAAGAAGTTTAAAAAAAAAACAAAGGAAAAACAAATAGAAAGACAAGAGAAGCCTTAAGGGGCATTTAAAAGAACAGTTTTGTAGATATTCACAAGGGTTTAAGTCACTTATTCATTCAATAAATGCTGTGAGCACCTGCTATGGCACAGATCGAAGCCCCAGGAGTCTACTGGGGGCAGGGGCAAGACAGACGGCAGCCCTGACTCCCAGAATCAACATCCTGGTAGATTTCACTCTGGACCGTGGAGTTCACTCTTACTAGTAAAATCCAGCTAGCAGTTCCTGTTAGCTAAAGATAGACAGGACAGAGGGACATCTAAGCCAAATCTTCACACTGAGAAAGAGCTCATTGTACACCATGTGCTACGTTAGTTGCTTCCCATATACTGGCTCATTTAATCCTCAAAGTAAATAAGATCAATATTGTACCCCCCTGCCCCCGCCCCGGCCATCGTTTTGCAGAAGAGGAAACTGAGGACCAGAAAGATTAAACAGCCTGCACAAAGAGCCACCTGGGTGACTGGCACTAAAACATCTTTTATTCTTTCTTTTTTTCCCCCTGGCCATGCCCAGTGACATGCGGGATCTTAGTTTTCCAACCGAGGATCGAACCCATACCTCTTGCATTGGGAAGGTGGAGTTTTAACCACTGACCCACCAAGGAAGTCCAGTGAAACATTTTTTAGAGGAGAGGTTCTCAGTGGGGAGGGGGTAATTTTGTCCTGCAGGGGCCACTCGGCAATGTCTGGACACATTCTTGGTTGTTACAACTGTGGGAGGATACTACTGGGATCTAGTGGTAGAGGTCAGGGAGGCTGTTAAATATCTACAAGGCACAGGACACCCCCACAACAAAGAATCAAATGTCCCAAGTGCCAACGAGAAACCCTGTTTTAGAACGATGCTGTTCTGTGGGGAAAAATAAACTTTGCAAATGAACACATTAGAAAAACGGAGAGGCAGTACAGAATGGTGGTTTAAACAGCCCCAAAACCTGAGTGTGAATTCTGGCTTTACCTGTACGCCCTGGATAAGAGAGATGCTGAGAAGATGAAGTGAGATAAAGTGCTGTGAAGAATGCCTGGCATGTAGTAAGTGGCAGGTAAATGTTTGCTCACTCCACACAGGGCACCTCACAGGAAACTACATATGAATTTGTTATCACAATTCATGCGATGTCTGTCAATGGGGCCCAGAAGGGTCAAGAATATCAAGGACTGAGACACGCACACTAGGTCAGGGCATTCTCTTGGCTTCTCCCATGGGCAGAAGATGCCACAAGCCACAGGTCCCAGCAACACAACTTAGGGTGGCCTCTCCAGAGGAGGAAGCATGGGAAAGGGGCATTCAGCCCTTCATTTTATCTCGGAGGACCATCTATAGCAGCATTGTCCAGCATACATGGCGCCATGTCTCATCAGTCAGAACTGGCTCATGGTAAAGGGGCTTAGTCTAGTCATCCTTCATCCCTTTGGCCCAAGCACAGGCCAACAAGACTGGGGGTCTGTTGGTCCAGAAGAGGAGCAATGGCTACTGCTGAGCCATCCACACAGGCTGTCCTGGAGGAATCCAATACACCAGCCAAACCAAACTTTTAGGCACGTGGTATAACTAGAAGATGTGGCTGCCCCTCCAAGCACCGGTTGCCATTTAGTAGTGCAGCCTCACCCTGCACCAGACAAATGCTGGCCGCTTCAGGGGACCCTGTCACTCTCTCCCATCACGTCCCTCACCACTCTATCCTCTAGCAACACTGGTATTTCACCCGTTGCCCCTTAAAAGCAGCAAGTTCCTTGCTACCTCGGGTTCTATGGGCAGCTATTACCTCTGCCCTGGATGCTGGCCCCACCCACCCCCACCTTTAGGATTTTGCATGAATGTCACAATGTCACTGCCTCCAGGAAGCCTTCCCTGACCAGCACCACCCACCCTTACTGGATTAGTTTTCACTGAACCGTGCACTTTTTGATCATGGAGTTTATTATCATTGTAACAAACAGTTAGCTGAAAATTTAATTGTATGATGCTTCCCTTTCCTGTTATGTCCTACATAGCAGCCATGAGCCACGTGTGACTCTTCGGCACTTGAAATGTGGCTATGTCAAACACACGCTGATCTCCAAGACTTAATACCAAAAAAATGTAAAAATGCATCAATAATTGTAAAAGTATTGCTTATATATTGAAATGATACTAGTTTTTATATATAGTTGTTGTTCAGTCGCTCACTCACGTTCAACTCTTTGCAACCCCATGGACTGCAGTATACCAGGCTCCCTTGTCTTTCACCATCTCCTGGAGCTTGCCCAAACTCCTGTCCATTGAGTTGATGATGCCATCCAACCACCTCATCCTCTGTAGTTCCCCCCCTTCTCCTCCTGCCCTCAATCTTTCCAAGCATCAAAGTCTTTTCCAACAAGTCGGCTCTTTGCATCCGGTGGCCAAGGTATTGGAGCTTCAGCTTCAGTGTCAGTCCTCCTAAAGAATATTGAGGGTTGATTTCCTTTGGGATTGACTGGTTTGATTGGGTTTTGATACATTAGGTAAAATAAAAATATACTATTAATTTCACTTATTTCTTATCTTTTAATGTGGCTACTAGGGAACTTCAAATTACACATGTGGTTTGTGTTTTTCACTTAACTTACATTTCTATTGGATGGTGTGGCTTGAGACCTAATAAGTTCCATGAGAATAGATACCGTAACTAGATTGTTTCTTACTTATCCCAAGTGCTTAGGACAGCTGGCACGGAATATGTGCTGAATAAATATCTGCTGAATAAACAAATGAGTGAATGAATGAGTGAACAAATTTAAGAGCCTATAGGAGGTTGCCAGGTTCATATCCTGGTTGTCAAGAAGAGCTTGTATATTGCATTTTAAAGTTCTCCAAATGTTTACCAGGTGCTATATACACAAAATTACAGTTCGTTCACTTGCCTAGTCTTGGATAACACGGGCATCAGCTTTCAGCCGGTTCCCCTGCTTCTTTAGCCGACTTCACAGCCCAAGAAAAGACAAGGCTTGAGTGAAACATCCACGGCAGCCTGGCAGCCACAGTCTCCCACAAAAGCCAAGAGATGGTGGCTTGGGGAGTCTGTCAACCTTGACCGGACAAACACATTCTAGAAAGGGCCACTTGAACTTGCAGGGGACGGCACGGTGGACAGGAGCCAAGGCGGGCAAGGCTGTGCCAACTGCGGGGAAGCCAAGAGGCCACGACCAAGTGTCTGAGAGGCTGAACAAGCCTGGGCCTGAACCAGCCAGGTGGGGTCACCTGTCTCCGTCCTACGCCAAGGAAAACAGTTCTTTGAGATGAGACAGGAAGGAGGCAGCTGACCAGGTCAGACTTGGGAGCAGCCCAGACCACGTGGCCCCTGGGGGCTGTGAGTCTGTAGCGCTGTCTGAAGCTGCTCCTTCCCGAGTCCCTCCTGGGCCTGACGCTCTAATTTAGGTCCACTGTTGGGTGGAGAGAAGGGATTAAGGGTTTGAGGGAGCAGAAGAGAAATAAGCCTTGGTGTCTTGACTTCTTTTAAACTGGGTTTTATGCACTTCGGAGCAAGCTGGCTGCAATGAGCTTGAACCCTGACCCTGGCCTTGATGCTTGTATTCCTGTTTGAATAGTAGCACTGACAGCTCATACTTGGAAAGGGGTCACCGCTACAGGCCAGACTCAGTTCTAAGTCCTCAGCAATGAGGGCCCAAATGAGAGCTAACGCTGGTCCCACGTGTCAGCAACCCAGAGGGTCAGCCGCAGAGGTGGGATCCGAGCCCTGGCAGTTGGAGCTGCCATTCTGTTCACTAGTTATGTGGGTTTGAACCCTGGCTCTACTGTTGATTTGCTCTACCACTTTGCAATAGCACAACAGCTATTTAGCGATCACTCACCAAACTCTAGCAGTCACTGCTCTACGGGTATTACTCACTGAATGTATCGCTGATTGAATCCTCACGACAGCCCTTAGCTATTACTCAAACTCAGGCATGTCGGCTCCCATGGACCCTCTGCTGATGCTGGCGTCGCACTGCCTGGCTGGAATCCCAGCTATGCAACTTGATCATAGCTGTGACCTTATCCTCTCGGGGCCTCAGTTTCTTCATTTATAAAATGGGAATGAATAATAATAGTACCTACCAATGGGTTGTTGTGAGGGTAATAAATGAGCTAATACTTGAAAGTATTTAGCAGAGTGTCTGGCAAAGAGGTGTCCGTCATGCAAGTGATACCTGGGCCACAGGAAAGGTGACAAGATGGGGTCAAGGCTCCCGAGGGAAGGCTGGGAGGCAGAATCTCAAACTCAACCTTCCAACTCTCCCGCCCCTCCACTCCCCTGGCACTTCTTGGGGGTACATGCAGCTCTTCGACAACTACCTGCAGGCCCTCCACGCCCTGAACACCCCTCGGGTTTCATTTTCGCTTCTTGATGGCCCAGCCCAGCAGCCCCTGGGGGCACCTCCCAGCCTCCATGACCCACCTCCCTGGATCCCTTCTCCATGCTCCTCAGGTAAGATTTTAACATAAATCTGACCTTGTCGTGCTCCTACTAAAACCTCTTTAATGACTCCCCACTGCCCTTGGGCTCAGTTCCAGACTTTCACAGGGATGAAAAACAGCGGCTTTCAAAATCTTTGAGACGCACAGTAAGAAACACATTTTTCAATGCCGTGCAGGGTACACCTTTATAAAACTTGAAATAAAAGTCTCGAGAAACCACACTGACCTCATGGGCAACACACATGAATATTTTCTATTCTATTCTTTGCCTCCCCCAGCCCAGTGCCAGCTGTGACCCACTAAACTGATTTCACGACCCACTGAGGCATTCAGACTTGCAGTCTGAACAATGCTGGTTTCAGAACTCTCAGGCCCAGGCCCTGGCAGCCCTTCAGACTCATCCCTCCCCACCCTCTCCTGGCAGCCCGAGCTCTGGTCAGGCTGAACCCCCTGCATCATACGCCCTCTCCCCACCGGGCCTTCGAACATGCTGTTCCCTCTTTCCGATTGTTCATCTGGCTTAGCCAAAGGCCACCTCCTTAGGGAAGCTGCCTGCCCACCCCATGAATGTTGTCTCACCATTGCCTGTGACCCACCTGCAGACTCTCCTGAACCTCAGAACCACCTTGAGTGCTTTTTGTTTTTTTAATGAATGCCTAGTCCTGACTTCAGGAGAAAGCGATGGCACCCCACTCCAGTACTCTTGCCTGGAAAATCCCATGGACAGAGGAGCCTGGTAGGCTGCAGTCCATGGGGTCGCAAAGAGTCGGAAATGACTGAGCGACTTCACTTTCACTTTTCACTTTCATGCATTGGAGAAGGAAATGGCAACCCACTCCAGTGTTCTTGTCTGGAGAATCCCATGGACAGCAGAGCCTGGTGGGCTGTCGTCTATGGGGTCGCATGGAGTCCGGACACGACTGAAGTGACTTAGCAGCAGCAGTCCTGACTTCACATCAACTGAGTCAGGCATTTCTGCGGGGTAAAGCCTGAATATCAGGATTTAAAAAAATTCCCCAGTGAGTATGGAGAAGGCCTGGGTGTAGAAGTCACCTTGTTTTATTTCCTCCAGAGGACTTGGGATGACCTGAACTAGTAGCTTATGTATTTGCTTATTTATTTGCTTGTCTGGGATTAAATGAAGCAAGGGAAAAGACTCTCAGATTTCTTCACATACCTCTCCCTTCCCTGGGGGCCGAGGAGGTGCCTGCACACCGTGCTGCTGGCCTAATCTTAAAGTAAGAAATGTGATGGAGATGAGAACTCAGCTCTGAGGGCACCTCCACAACACCTTCTAGGATGTGGGTTTTCTTTCCAGTAGCTGCCAAAAAGATCAACTTGTTTAAAACTACAACACATGCCCCAAATCTAGCAGGCTGTGGGGGTCCCACAGCTCAGATGTTTGGATGGTGATCAGAGAAGGCCTGAGAGCAAGGGTTGGCAAATGTTTCTCTAAAGGGCCAGACAGTAAACCTTTTAGGCTGTGTGGGTCACATCATCTTTGCTACAACTGGTCCACTCTACCACTGTAATCGGAAAGCAGCTCCATGTCAATGAATGGGCATGGCTGTGTCTCAATAAAACTTTATTTACAAAAACAGGCTGTGAGTCGGATCTGGTCTTTGAGACACTGTTTGCCACCTCTGCACCAGAGCATAGGGCTTAAGAGCTAGACCACTGGAGCCCAGCTGTGGGACCTTGGACAAGTCATTTGACCTCTACATGCCTCAGTTCTCTATGGGAATCATAAAGGAATCGAGTTCATAGGGTGGTTGGGAGCATTAAATAAATGAAGGCACAGGAAGTGCTCCGGGCAGTACTTGGTAAACACATCAGTAAATCCTAGCTATTATCTGGAAGAGGAAGGTCCTGAGATTAAATCCCAGCGACTTCTCTTACAAGGTTTGTCCCTGGGGCCACGGAGACTCTCAACCTTCATTTTCTCAGCTGTAAAATGGGGTAATAATAGTGTCCATCTCCAGGGTTGCTGTGATATGAAATGAGCGTATACATGCCTGGTACTTTGCCGAGTGCATAGTAAGTGCTCAACAGCCAAAGTCAATAGTAGCACTTCCCAGAATGATACGCATAGAAACATTTAACAAATCAGAGCAAACTTTGGGCACATTACAACCTTGGCTATGAGTGCAGGCTGCTGACCTGGCCTGTATCTGATAAGTGTGGCCCAAGGGGCCCCTTTAAATGTTTTCTTGCAACCCTTTCCGCACAACTCCTTCCTGAGGTTTCAAAGGCACAGAAGAACACAGGGCAGGCAGTTCCCACATTCTCCGGCACCATCCCTCTGCCGGAGCTCCTGCTGACTTCAATGGGATGGGGTGCTTGGAGCCTTTCAGAAAGGAGGCACCCCTGATGGCAGCCGGGTTCTGGATTCAGTAAGTGGACAGTCAGAGAGGGAGGGTAAGACAGTCTTCATTCTCTGACAGGTCTATATGCCAAAGTGGGGGCAGCTGAAGGGAGATGTGTATACGTGTGCACACACATGCGTGTCTTGGGCGTACACGCAGCAGAGTGCTGCAGGAGGGAGACGCTCTGTCGGGGGAGGCAGTGAAGTTCTCCAGAGCTACAGGGCCTCCCCAGGACCAGCTAAGCAGCGGCGGGGGCTGTTTTGCCTCCAGGAGAACTTGGGCAATGTCTGGACATTTTTGGCCGTCACAACTGGGGAAGAAGTGCTATTGGCATTCGGTGGGCAGCAGCCAGGGATGCTACTAAACATCCTACAATGCACAGGACAGTTCTCCACAACGACGAATTATCCGGCTCAAAATGTGGATAACGCCAAGGTCGAGAAACTCTGAGCTGAGGAAGAGGATTTTACTGTCTACAGTGATGGATGCAAATGCAATTAGAAAGGTCTTTAGAACCTAAAATATAGCACAAACCTATCTATGAAACAGAAATGGACTCGCGGGCACAGAGAACAGGCTTGTGGTTGCCAAGGGGGAGGACGTGGGGGACGGATGGGCTGGGGATTTGGGGGTGGTAGATGCAAACTACTGTAGAGTGGATCAACAACATGACCCCACTCTACTGCTGTTCAGTCGCTCAGTTGTGTTTGACTGTATAGCACAGGCAACAATATCCAATATCCTGGGATAAACCATAATGGAAAAGAATATAAAAAAGAATGTACACATACATATATAACTGAGTCACTTGGCTGTAGAGTAGAAATTAACATAGCATTGTAAATCAACGCTGTTGTTTAGTCACTAAGTCGTGTCCTATTCTTTTGCGACCCCATGGACTGTAGCCCGCCAGGCTCCTCTTTCCATGGTATCTCCCAGGCAAGAACACTGGAGTGGGTTGTCATTTCCTCCTCCAGGGGATCTTCCTGACCCAGGGATTGAACCCAAGTCTTCTGCATTGGCAGGCGATTCTTAACCACTGAGTCACCAGGGAAGACCTGTAAATCAACTATAGTCCATTTAAAAAAAGGTCTTTGTGACTCAGCTGGATCCATTTTCACGTATGTGCTCATTCAACACTTATTTCCTAAGCATCTACTACGTGTTGGATGTCAAGGAATAAATGGGTCACCTCGTGGGAATGCCTTTTTTTCCCCTTTTCATACTGTTCATGGAGTTGAAGGCAAGAATGACGAAGTGGTTTGCCATTCCCTTCTCCAGTGGACCATGTTTTTTCAGAACTCTCCAACTGTTGTATGCAGGTCAAGAATCAAAAATAGAACCACACATGGAACAACAGAATGGCTCAAAATTAGGAAAGGAGTACGTCAAGGCTGTATATTGTCACCCTGCTTATTTAACTGATACGCAGAATACATCACTTGAAATGCCAGACTGGAAGAATTACAAACTGGAATCAAAATTGCTGGGAGAAATAACAAAAATCTCAGATATGTAGATGACACCACTCTAACGGCAGAAAGCACGGAGGAATTAAAAGGCCTCTTGAAGAAGGTAAAAGAGGAGAGTTAAAAAGCTGGTTTAAAACTCAACATTTAGAAAACTAAGATCATGGCATCTGGTCCCATCACTTCATGGCAAACAGACAGGCAACAAATGGAAACAGTGACAGACTTTATTTTCTTGGGCTTCAAAATCACTGTGGATGGTGACTGCAGCCATGAAATTAAAAGATGCTAGCTCCTTGGAAGAAAAGCTATGGCAAACCTAGACAGCATATTAAAAAGGAGATACATTACTTTGCCAACAAAGGTCTGTCTAGTCAAAGCTATGGTTTTTCCAGTAGTCATGTATGGATGTGAGAGTTGGACCATAAAGAAGGCTGAGCACCGAAGAATTGATGCTTTTGAACTGTGGTACTGGAGCAGACTCTTAAGAGTTCCTTGGACTGCAAGGAGATCAAACCAGTCAATCCTAATGGAAATCACTGTGAATATTAACTGGAAGGACTGAGGCTGAAGCTGAAGCTCCGATCAAGGCCACCTGATGCAAGGTGCCAATTCACTGGAAAAGACCCTGATGCTGGGTAAGATTGAGGGCAGGAGGAGCAGTGGGTGACAGAGGATGAGATGGTTGGACGGCATCATTGACTCAGTGGACAAGAGTTTGGGCAAACTCTGGGAGAGAGTGAAGGACAGGGAAGCCTGGTATGCTACAGTCCATGTCACAAAGAGTCAGACAAGACTGAGTGATTGACCAAGCATAGGAATATTATCTTTTATTCCCATAATGCTACTACCTTCACATTAACTGTCAGTGGAAAACTGTATGTTCATGGTTTTCTCATACTTATAGAAAACATGGGCTTAGATTCACCAAATATCATGAAGTTTTATTGCAACCAGGCATGTTTTGGCTCCCAGCCTAACTCATCTCCTAAACAATGATTGGAAATTGGCTAGAAATGCAGTTGACTTGGCTGCACACTTGAATCTTTCTCTTCTGGGGACAGGAGAGCCCATGGAGAATGTTGGGCAAAGAAACAATTTTGGAAAACCTTACCCAGGCAGCATCTTGATGGGTGGCGTGGAGGGAGGTGTAGGGACAGGTAGGGACAGGTAGACTGGTTTTGTTAACAGAAGTTCTAGCTTAGGCAAAAGACACCAAAGTTACAACTAAGGGTGTGATGATGAGAATAAAATGTTAGGGTGGATCCAGAGCTATTTCTGAGCCACTTGGACAAATGTTTAGCGATGGATGAAACTGGATACAAGAAGGGAGGGACTGGAAGAAGGCCAGTGAGAATTTGGAGTCTTCAGCATGAACCATGAGTGGACAGTGGAGTTCACAGCCAATAGGAGGAAATCTGGTAGGAGAGAGCAGGGGCTTTGGTTTGGAACACGCTACAAACTGAGGTACTTATGCACTTTATTCCTAAAAGATCCTTAGAAAACTTCTCAGTGTATTACTTTCATGTACTAAGTCTTGAGAGCATTAGACTGTCAGACCAGTACCAAGCCACACGTTTACAGTCATCAAGGTAGCACCTGCTGAGTGCTTGCTCTATACTGAGCCAGACTGTAACTGCTTAATCAAGTCACTGAGTTCTTAAGGCAGAGATACTTACATGGTTACCGAAGTCCAGCTTTTCTTCCTTCTAAACAGATCTGGACTATTTCCAAGCCTCCCGTGCAGTTACTGTGGTTGTTGTTGTTTAGTCGCTAGATCTTGTCCACCTCTCTGTGACCCCGTGGACTCTAGTCCACCAGGAGGGTCCATGGGGTTTTCCAGGAAAGAATACTAGAGCGGGTTGCCATTTCCTTCTCCAGAGAATCTTCCTGACCCAGACATCAAACCTATATCCACCTGCATTGGCAGGTGGGTTCTTTCCTGCTGAGCCACCACGGAAGCCCCTGCCGTCACACGCAGCCAACGACTGAGCTCTGGCCGATAAACCATGAGCAGAAACGTTGTGTGTGATGTATAGGCCTGGCTGGTGAAGTCTTTAACACTCGATCATTCCCTCTCCTTCTTTATCCGTCTGCTGATTGGACTAGCCTCTGAGGCACTAAAGGAGGCAGAGCTACACAACAGAAGGAGCCTGGGTCTCTAGTAGACCACAGGCAGAATACCAGTCTACCAGGAAACGGTCTACCACCAAACCTGGTCACCACTACTGTTACTGGTCTTTAAGTGAGCCAGAAATGCATGGTGATTGTGTTAAGGCCACAGACTACATGATTTATCTGTTACAGCAGCTAGCATTACCTAGACCAATACAGACAGTCTATCTACTACATGAAATTTTATACAGCCATTGAAAATAAGAGTGATATCAACTGCCTTAAAGGCAATCCCATGAATATCACTGACCAAAAAAAAAAATAAGATGCTAAACATATGTAATACATTATTTAAACATAATCAGCAATTCCTCCTGTTTCTTCTCAACCCTCAAAATTGAAAAAAATTAAAAACCCAAGTAAACCCAAAGCTAAATCCATGTGTTGAGGAACACAAGAGTATGAAGAAAAATGTAGAAGACTACAAAGTCAGGGATTGGCAAACTGTGGTCTGGAGGCCAAATCTGATCACCACTACCTGGTGTGCAAATACAGTCTTACTGCAACACAACCATGCCCCTTGACTTACACCTCTCTACGGTTGTTTTCCGGAGAAGGCAGTGGCACCCCACTCCAGTCCTCTTGCCTGGAGAATCCCATGGATGGAGGAGCCTGGTGGGCTGCAGTCCATGAGGTTGCAAAGAGTCAGACACGACTGAGCGACTTCACTTTGACTTTTCACTTTCATGCACTGGGGAAGCAAATGGCAACCCACTCCAGTGTTCTTGCCTGGAGAATCCCAGGGACGCGGGAGCCTGGTGGGCTGCTGTCTATGGGGTCGCACAGAGTCGGACACGACTGAAGCGACTTAGCAGCAGCAGCAGCGTGGTTGTTTTCATGCTACGTTGCTGACAGGGTTGAACGGCTGCAGTGAAGACTGTGTAAATATTTACTATCTGGATATACAGAAAGTTTGCTGATCCTTGTACTGGTTAGCCAACAGAGGAAGGAAAAAGATTATGCTGTATCTGCCAGTGAACCAGCTGATAGTGTCTGACATGGAAAACTTGTCCACCATATAAAAGTCGAAGGCAGGAAGTTGTGGTGTGCAAAGTCCAATCTCATTTTTGTAAAAAAGAAAACTATATGACTTCATATGATGGTTTGCATACACATTAAAACACATCTGCAAGTGTACACACCCAACAATTAGAAGTGGCCCTGTTACGAGGAAACCTGGGAATTGATGATGAGCCTGTTAATTACTTCTGTGATTCAAAACAAAACCAATACAAGAAAAAAATCACAAGAAACTTGAGCCTCAAAGAGCATAAAGGTTGTTGGTGAAGCAGAAATTGTGGAGGACAGTTCTTAAACCTCCTCAGACTCTCTAAACGCCAGGCTGGGGCTGGCTAGCAACACAGCTGTTGTTCAGTTGCTAAGTCGTGTCTGACTCTTTGAGATCCCACGGACCGCAGCACACCAGGCTCCCCTGTCCGTCACTATCTCCTGGGGTTTGCTCAAATTCATGTCCATTGAGTCGGTGATGCTATCCAACCATCTCTCACTGTAGATGCTCATTAAAAGTATGCTTACTCAGGACTTTCCTGAAGGTCCTGTAGTTAAGACTCTGTGTTTCCAATGCAGGGGTGCAGGCTTGCTCCCTGGTCAGGGCACTAGATCCCACACCCCTCATGGCTTGGCCAAAACAAAACAAACAAAACCATGTATACTGACAGCATGAGCCAAGCGTTGGAGAAAGTGAGCAATATAACAAAAGGATGAAAAGAGAAGAGAAGAGAAAACCCCACCTCCTTCTGCTCACCCAGCAGAGCCTGGGAATCAACCCAGGACTAGGACATGCTGACGTCTCGTTCTGACCTTTGGAATAACCGAAGGTATGGCATTGCTTCCTCCCCCCACCCAAAAGCAAGGCAAACAAGTAAACAAAAAACCCAGAATAAGCGGTCTATTAAAAATGTTCGGCCTGCAGATCACACCAGTTCAGCATCACACACGCCTCATTGTAGGAACTGTCATCAGAGCTTGTTTCCCTTTGGGTCAAGGTCAAGGGCGATGTGAACTACAGCTCTGCTCAAGGCTGAGCAGGAGACCTTGAGGAGGACTCGGTGGCTCTGGGTGCTTCCTGGTGTTTGAGGGACAACACATTTTAAGAGTCCTTCCGTCACTCACCAGCTCAAGGAAGGAGCCTCTACTTATGTTATTGCTGCTTTAACACAGGTCACTCATCAGCATGGTATTTCTGGAAAGAGGCAGCATAAAAATCATATTAATGTGTTCTCTCCAAGGGAGCTAGCTGCCTGGAGCCTGTTTGCTATGCAAATCTTTTGTCCATAAACCACAAGTTCAAAATGAGTTGGAATTTAGAGAGAAACACAGCTGTGTGGGTTGTGAGGTTGTGCTTTTACCATAAGCTCCTGAGTTTACTGATTTTATTTTTCTTAATTATTCTCCTTCCTCCCTCCCTTTGTTCCTTCCTTTCTCCTCCAACTCTCCTTCCTGCCATCTCTCTCCTTCCCTCCTTCCACAAATATTTATTGAACTTCAACTATGTGCCAAGCATTGTTCCAGGGATTGGAGATGGAACAGTAAATGAAACACAGTCCCAGCCCTCCAGGAGTTGACATTCTAGTGGGAGAGACAGACAGTCAAGGGAGGATACATGACTGTTCCAGACAGGGTGACCAGGGGAGGCTTCTCGGAGGAGGTGACATTTGAACAGACACCTGATGTGGCTTAACAAGCGATGCAGAGAGGAGATAGGGATGAGCAACTGGGCAGAGCAGCATATGCAAAGGTCCTGAGGTGGAAATGAGCCAGGTGTGTCTGAAAAACAGAAAGAATAACAGAGCAGCTGGAATGTGGTGAGTGAGAGTAATGGGGACAGAACACAGCCAAGAAGCAGCCAGAGGCCAGACCACACCAGGGTCTTGTCAGTCTTGGTGAGGCTGAGTATACTCAGAATTCACTGGAAGGTTCTGAACAAGCAAGACATGATCTTTCCTAATAGGAGATTCTTTATTCCAACTTATTTATGTAATCTAAGCTTACCTCTCAAAGTAACTTTGGAAGCCATAGAAAAGAAAAAAGAAGGAGAAATGGCACTGTGATGCCACTTGAGATCTTAGTATCTATAACCACATGGTTCTCGACCAGGATGATGGCACATCCCATGGGAGACTTGGCAACAACTAGAGCCACTTTCGGTTGTTACAACTGGGAGGTGGTTGTGCTGGCTGCACTAGCGGATAGAGGCCAGGGATGCTAAAAAACATCCTACAAGGCATGGGGCCATCCCCACCACAATCACGTGTCCCTACATCCAAGGCTGAAAAGTCCTGTTCCAAGTCAATGTTTTGGGACATTTCCCCTGCTCCCAAGTCCACTTGTTCATATATTCATTTATTTTTAATATAGTTGAGCTCCTTCTATGCTGCTGCTCTTTCTATCAACCATGAAAACAAAACTGTTCCCCAAGATCTTTTTTTCACAAACACTACCTGTGACCGTACCAAATTCCTTAGGGTCGGATGTCATAACTGGGTTAACCTAGTGTGGAGGTTATGGACACGGCCTGTGGGCTCTCCTACCCGCTAGGTGAGCTTGGGGAGTTACTGAGCCCTGGGACCTCAGTTTTTCCATCTGTAACATGAGCTTAACGTGAAACCTGTCCCAGAGGATCATCACGAAGATGAAGTGAATTAGTATATGTAAAGCATCAAACAGTGGCACATTACTAAGTCACAGAGAAACATTAAGCTATTAAGATTACTCAACTATCTCTCTTTCACATCTGCCAAGCTTTTGTTTTGTTTTGTTTTAATTTTTACTTTTTGGCCACACCATGTGGCACGTGGGATGTTAGTTCCCTGCCCAGGGATCAAACCCGTGTCCCCTGCCTTGGAGCATGGCATCTCAACCACTGGACCACCAGAAAAGTTCCCCCAAGTTGTAATATTAGAAATAATGGTAAAACTTTATTTAATGTGAAAACGTTTCAAAAAATAGAGTTCCGTAACTTCAAACATCAGGTCTCATAGAGTAGGATGATGCCTGAAAATCGAGTTACATGAGTTACATGAGTTGTACAAAACTGAAATAGAACAAAATGGAAATACAGATGAAGTTCCATTTTCTGTGTGTTTAGATACAGCGTGACTCCTTTACCCTCACTCCTCTGGGGAAACGCCTTGGGCTCTGCATCTTAAACTAACTAGGGGTGTAACTTCTATATATATCTTAGGATTCCCTGCTTCTATGCCAGTGAGGCTGACCTGGAGTGAGGGTCTTAGACAGTGAGTGCGGATACCTCGGGCCCCAAGGGATAAGCAGGCTGGACTGGCAGGACTCAGTCACACACTGTGTGGAAGGTGAGCTCCAGGGAGCAGCTTGGGGCAGGCGGCAGCTGTAGTGGAGGCTGGGCTTCGCTTTTTCTTGGTGCACAGCCTCTCCATGATCCACCATCACCTTCAAATAAGCAAGCATTGATAGTCATCTCAATTATTGAGTGCTTGCTTTGTACCAGGCACGACGCACTCAGAGTTGATAAAAACACATGCTCTGGGACCAGACTACTGGGTGCACACCCGATCCAGCACTCACTGAGCACAGGCCACTCAGCTTCTCTGTGTTATGCTTTCCCTGTGTGGTGTATGCATGTTACTGTAGTAGCTACTTCATAGGGAATGTTGTAAAGGTTCAATAATTCGTGTAAACACCAGAGGACAGTGTGTGACTCTTGGGGAGCTGTCAGGAAGTAGTAAATATTACTACGACCTCATTTGAACTTCTGGGCAACTCTTAGCTTCCATTCTGCAGATGTAGAACTAAGGGGCGCAGAGGCTGAGACCCTTGCCCAAAGCCACATGGTGAATAAGTGATGCAGTCAAGACTGCAATCAAAGCAATTTGCTTTGGGACTTCCCTGGTGGTCCAGTGACGAATAATCTGTCTTCCAAAGCAGGGGACACGGGTTCAATCCCTGGTCAGGGAACTAAGATTCCACCTGCTGTGGGGCAACTACGCCAGCACACCACAACTACTGAGCCCACGTGCTCTGGAGCCCAAGCGTCACAACTAGAGAAGCCCACGCACTGCAAGGAAGACCCAGTGCATCCAAAAACAGAGCAACTTGTCTCACCATTTCCCTCTGTGCCATCCACTGACCAATGCACACAAGTCTTAAAATAGGTATCAACTTAACACTTGAACAAAAGTACCAACCGTTCGAACCAATCTTAGTAGTCTGTTCATTCAGTAAATATTTACAGGCTTCCCTGGTGGCTCAGGGGATAAGAATCCTCCTGCCGATGCAGGAGACACGGCTTTGATCCTTGATCCAGGAAGATCCCGCATGCTGTGGAGCAACTAAGCCCGTGTGCCCCAACTCCTGTGCTCTACGGCAGGGAGATACAACGACTGGAACCAGCATCCTAGGTCCTTGCCAGGAGCCGGCGGTGAGGAGCTCCACTTGTGGCAAAGGTCATGAGGAAGGAGGCTCGGCACACGCAAAGGCGGGATCGAGCCTCAGGAGTCCCCTTGGAAATTCTCAAGCATCTACCCCCAAAACCAGAGTCTGCCTACTTTCTGCTTTGTGCTTTCACCTACACCTCTGACTTTACGGGAGGTTGTTCCCCACTACCTCTCTCTGAAAAAAAGAGTTAACTTACAGCTCCAGTTAATAAAGTTCCTGGGGGTGATTGTGTTTCAACCTACAAACTCCTTTGGAAGTCCTCTAGCCTGCCTGAATAGGTTTTTCCGGCCACATGTGATTTGCTCAGAGCCTCCCAACTGTGAGAGGCATGAGATGTTCTAAACTGTCTAAATACAGATTCCTTTGAGCAGTTAAAAGATTGATTAGAAATTGTATTGGTGAAGGGTTTTTCACTTGTTGGGCCAATGTTTGCTGCTAAGTCTCCATATCCCTTACCTGCTGTGTCCCTGGCAGTGTATTGATTAATATAATTGGTGTAAGTAGTAGCTTTAATGTTTGTAACCTTGGACCCTTGAGTTACTTCTTTTTCTTGTTATAGCCCACCACACCTTTGCCCTATAGGAATGCAACTTTATCTAATGCTTTTGGAGGGTGGCACCTGACTAATCACCTTTAGAGAAAAATAAGTTTTCTGAAGAAAGGGTCTTAAAATGTTAACAGGCCTCCAGGCCAGAAGATGATGCAAATCACCTAAACTTTTGCATATGATAAGTTTGCAGGAAGAAAGCCTGGCTTACTGCATGACTCTACCCCTTCCCCCATTATCCTCTATGCATAACTTAAGGTATAAAAACTACTTTGGAAAATAAAGTGCGGGCCTTGTTCACTGAAGCTTGGTCTCCCCATGTCGTTCTTTCTCTCACCTTCTGGCTGAATTATTCAGCCTCTTTTCTCCACTGAATTTCCTCACTGAGCTATCCTTATTTAACCACTTTTATATCTTTAATAAACATTTAAGTAAGCTGTTGTTTCCTGATCCCCGAAGCCGTCTCCCCTTCGAAACCCCTGGATCCACCGGGCTGGATCCCCGCAGATCCTGTGCTCTACGGCAAGAGAAGCCACTGCAACGAGAAGCCCATGAACCACAGCCAGAGAGTAGTTTTCACTCACCGAAACTAGTGAAGAGCCCATGCAGCAATGAAGACCCAGCACGGACAAAAATAAGTAAATATTTACTGAGCAGCTACTATGTGCCTGAGAAGATGTGGGGATGGAGATACCTCTACCATCTAGCTCTACATGCAGTCTGAAGATTAAGCCCCCAAAATGGAAAATAAAATCAAGAGGCAGAAAGCACCTGGAATCCTGATTGGCTCACCTGAACCCTGAACCAGCTATACCTGAATGTAGATCTAAATCTGAACTCTCAGTTCCTTGAGCCTATGAAGTCCCTTTACTCTCTAAGTCAGTCTTAATTGGGTTTTCTGTCACATGTAACTTGTCTTGACTATGAGAGTAGGTTTAGTCCCACTTATATTTGGGACAGTTTCTAAAGCATTAAACCCATCCTACTCCTCTAGTTTCTCTCTTTATTTCAGATCTTTCCATAAAAAGAAATTGGCCATCTATGTTTTTGGTAATGCCTTGTGGAGTACATTATGGTACATTTCCACACTAAACGCTTCACTTCAGTTCAGCCGGTCAGTCGTGTCCGACTCTTTGTGACCCCATGAATTGCAGCACACCAGGCCTCCCTGTCCCTTAACCCCTTAAAAACAGAGTCTCAAATGCCAACTGCAATTTAAAACCCTGTCTTTGAGATAACTAATAAGGTAATGTGCTGTTCATCAAATAGGTCAGGTTTGTCTTTTGGCTAGTACCATGCCTCTTTATCCTGTTTAAAGTTATAGAAACATGAGTTACTTTGGCCAAAGAAATGTTAAAGGAAATGACGATGGACCCTTCTGGACAGAGGCTTAGAGAACCAGTGTATGATGTTCTATAGCTTCAGAGTCACCAGAAACCCAGGAGGGATGCAGAACAAAAACAGCAAACAAGTATCTGTTGACTTATAGTCACTCAGATTTGGGGCTATTTATTACTACAGCAGAGTCAAGCCTATCTTGACTGATATTAATAGAAAATACGAGCATGTACTGCATGCAGTAAGAGTCAGTATTGCTTACTGAGACTTTTATTTATATATGTACCTTGTGTATTCATGCTGAAGCTGAAGCTCCAACACTTTGGCCACCTGATGCAAAGATCTGACTCATTTGAAAAGACCCTGATGCTGGGAAAGATTGAAGGCAGGAGGAGAAGGGGATGACAGAGGATGAGATGGTTGGATGGCATCATCAACTCAATGGACAAGAGTTTGAGCAAGCTCTGGGAGACAGTGGAGGACAGGGAAGCCTGGCATGCTGCAGTCCATGGGGTCACAAAAAGTCAGACATGACTTAAGTGACTGAACAAAATTCTGTGTGGTGGTGGTGCTGGTGGGAGCCGTGTCTTCTCTGTACACATGTGGTTTTTCTTTCTTATGTCATTACAAGATCATAATACATACATTTCTTACTGAGAATCATGGTCAAAAGTTTTTAGAGCCAATACTATGGAACTTTGGAAAAAACTTCGGGTCCAAAAAAGAACATCTAAAAGATGAGATGGCTGGATGGCATCACTGACTCGATGGACATAAGTCTGAGTGAACTCCAGGAGTTGGTGATGGACAGGGAGGCCTGGCGTGCTGCGATTCATGGGGATGCAAAGAGTCAGACATGACTGAGCGACTGAACTGAACGGAACTGAACTTACTGTGATGGAAGGAAGAAAGGAAGGGAGGGAATAAAATTAATACTAACTATGGATTTACCATAGGGTCGCAAAGAGTCGGACACGACTGAGCGACTGAACTGGATTGAACTGAACTGAAACAATTTGGAGGACTAAAAAGGAGAACTTGGAGGGAAAGGTCTAAGAAGTTAAGTTTATTTATTTTAAAATATTTTGACCATACTCTCATGTGGGACCTGAGTCGTGGGACCTTAATTCCCTGACCAAAGACTGAAGTCACACCCTCTGCATTAGAAGGTAGAGTCTTAACCGCTGGACCACTGGGGAAGCCCCATGAAAAGAAATGGTGTTTTCCAGCTCTTCTCCATCTTTCTAGAGCAGGGGTCAGCAAACATTTTCTGTGAAGGGCTAGATATTAAATATTTCAGGCTTTGGAGGCCCAGAGGTCTCTGTCACAACTATTCAACACTGCCTGTGATAGGGCGAAGGCAGTCACAGACCATACAGAAGTGAATGGGTATGACTGTGTGTTCCAATAAAACTTTATTGACAAAATAGTTATCTGGCCAGATTTGGCCTATGGGCTGCAGTTTTCTGGCCCCTGCTCAAGGGGATCAAACAAAGAAGTAGAAACTGGTTGAAATGGAAGCACTTATATTTGAGATCCACAGAAGAACTAAAGATGAGTTTCTATTAGAAGAACAAGAACCGCATCATCTACATTAGGATTCAGTAAGCTCCTACTCCTGGGCCAAATTCTAGCTGCCTTCTGTTTTCATAAAATTTTGTTAGTTTAGGTGTTGTCTATGGTTGCTGTCATGTGATGGCAGTTAAAACTGAATAGTTGCAAAAGAGATCATTGGACTACAAAGCCCAAAACATTTATTATCTGGCTCTTTACAAAAAATGTTTGCCGATTCTTGGCTGCAAGTATGCCCAGGCTTATGTTCAAACAATGGTGTTTGGAGGCTTAGGGTGGACTCAGAGCCATCTCCAGAAAAGTCCTTAGAACAAAGGGAGCCCCAAGCAGAACAATATTTTTAATAAATTAAATAGGGCAAAAGCCAAAAACGAATCAAAGTAACCTCTGGCCCTGCACCCTGGAGAGATTTCGACCGCAGTGACGCCCAAGAAATGAGTTCACAGCTAAGACGTGCTCCGTAAATGTTAAAATAACAAGAACAATAAATAGTAATAAAACACAGAGCCACGCACCCCATCTCCACAGGCAAGAACACCCAGGGTTCTGAGCTTAGAAGTAAGGAGAGAGGAGTTTTCTTCACCAATGGCCCATCTTGGTAGAGGGTCGGATGGTCTTACAGGGAACCAATGGGTGAGTCCAGGGGAGGAACAAGTTCAAACATAAGCAGGCACTGGAGAAAAGCCAACCCTGACCATAAGACTCTAACTTGCACTGGGGAAAGGTACCCAGATCCGAAGGTCAACACTTATTCTTGAGGTCCTCAGCGCTCAGGGTGTTCTGTGCCCCGACCACCTGGGTTCCAAGTCAGCCCTCACTGCAGGTACACAAGAGCCTGCGTGCCGGACCTCAGCCCAGAGAAGGGCAGCTTAGCATCTTCCATGCTGTGAGACTCAACAGCTGCTGGTTTGATCTGACGGTCCCAGCGCCTCCACCCTCCGCAGTGGAGCCTGCCTAAGGTCTGGAAATCTAAAGCAAAACACCCAATCATTACATCAAGAGCTTGCGACAACCAGTGACCAGGCAGATAGGAACGATGAGGCACCCTTCCGGGAACACGCCCAGTGGGGCCCAGCCAGCCGCAGGGGTGAAAGGCAGACCCTGTTCAAAATCATCAAGCGCTGAGGTGTAAGACAGGCTGCTGAACTCTCTGAGATGCCTTGGGGTTGGTTAAAAAACAGAACAAAACAAGAAGATTGAGCTTTCTAAAAATCCCCCAGATCGGCACTCAGAGTCCGGCCACCCTGGCCAATTCTTACACGGCATTTAGGAAACAGCAGACATTATTGTAGGCACTTTACATAGGCGATCTCACTGAATCCACAATATTATGCAAATTCTATAATTAGCTCGATTTTACAGATGAGGAAACTGAGGCCCAGGGAAGTGAAGGCCATCTAGATAAAGGAGGAATTTTCCCATGGCTATCGCAGGGGCATACATTTTCAAAGAACTATATTTTTTTCAAAAGAATTGCTAAGAGATGGTAAAGCCTGCATCATTACCCTTCATGCTCCCCTCCCTTCCTACCTGATGCCTCTTCTCAGTGCACAGTTGGCATCAATTAGGTAAGATCTGAGACATGCTATAATATGAAAGTTTCTGCCTCTCCCAAAATCCATATGTTGAAACATGACCCCCAGTGTGGTCATATCCAGAGGTGGGGCCTTTGGAAGGTGATTAGGTCATGAGGGTGAAGCCCTGCTAAATGGGACTGGCTCCCCTTTAAGAGAAATCCAAGAGAGCTCCCAGGCCCCTTCTGACAGGTGGGAACACAATGAGAAAATGGTCACTCAAGAAACGAACTCTTACTTGACTTCAAATCTGCCTTGACCTTGGACTTCTAGCCCCTAGAACTGGGAGAAGTAAACATTTATTGTTTAAGCCACCCAGCCTATGGTAACTTGTGACAGCCGCCCAAACAGACTAATACAAGTCACCGACATAACAAACTTTTCTGAGCACTAATTATTTGACAGGTCCTACTGGGACCCTTGGAAGGAAAGTTATGACCAACCTAGATAGCATATTCAAAAGCAGAGACATTACTTTGCCAACAAAGGTCTGTCTAGTCAAGGCTATGGTTTTTCCTGTGGTCATGTATGGATGTGAGAGTTGGACTGTGAAGAAAGCTGAAGAATTGATGCTTTTAAGCTGTGGTGTTGGAGAAGACTCTTGAGAGTCCCTTGGACTGCAAGGGGATCCAACCAGTCCATCCTAAAGGAGATCAGTCCTGAGTGTTCATTGGAAGGAATGATGCTAAAGCTGAAACTCCAATACTTTGGCTACCTCATGCGAAGAGCTGACTCATTAGACCCTGATGCTGGGAGGGATTGGGGGCAGGAGGAGAAGGGGATGACAGAGGATGAGATGGCTGGATGGCATCACCGACTCGATGGATGTGAATTTAAGTGAACTCCGGGAGTTGGTGATAGACAGGGAGGCCTGGCGTGCTGCGATTCATGGGGTCACAAAGAGCTGGACACGACTGAGCGACTAAACTACTACTACTACTACTACTACTACTACTACTACTGGGACCCAGCCAGAGAAGAAGACAGAACAGGGAGGAGGTTTCTGGTTAGAAACCTGCTCAGGGAGCATTGGGAGGCTCCACGCTGACCCTGAGAGCTTTCAGCAACCACCCTGTTTTGTTTTTGGCCCGAGCCAACTTCCTGTACTTGAGAGGAAAGACATCCTTTTAAAGACAAAGAAAAGAGGAGAGAGAGAGAGAGAAAAGTAAAAGAAAAAAAAAAATGGCTTTGATCCTCAGAGGTTCTATTAACAGAGAGGTGACTTGAGGAATCACAAACAGGCAACAACACGTGGATTAAGCTCCCCTTAAAATTCTTACAGCTTTAGAAATCTGGGAAGCGGGGGAACCCCAGAGGTCAAATTGATCCTAGATTCCTTCTGTTCACTCTGCTGCCAGCCTTCTTTCTCTGGGTACATGTCACCCTTGAAATCCTTCAGGGAGAAAACAGTTTGAACTGGGAAGAAATTCATGCTGACTCCCCAATTTCAGATCTGGGACTCTGTGCCCCCTGATTGCCACGTTCATTCAACAGCTGACAACTGTGACCCGGTCCAGAAGGGGTCATGCCTTGGGCTGGGAACTTCCATAGATTTTTTTCCCCTTAAATTTCATGACAAATCTGTGAGGTGTATACACACACACACACACACACACACACACACATACATCCTCTCCACGCTAGAATAAAGCTGAGATGGAGAGAGCAAGTTTTTTTAAGTCTTCAACAAATATGAGCCTTTACCATTTAACAGCACTGTGCTGAAACCGTACACTCGGTCAGGATTTCTTTTGACATTTGGGGCTGGATAATTCTCTGCTGGGGGCTGTCCTGGGTACTGTAGGATGTTTAGCAGCATCCCTGGCCTTTACTCACTGGAACCTCTATAACATATACTCACTCTATAGCATATACTCACTCTAACCTCTTCTCAGCTTGACGAAGATGCCTGCAGACACTATTAAATGTCGACTGCAGGTAGGGGGAAAAAGTCACCCCTGGTTAGGAACCACCGCCCCACGAGGACTCACTCACAGAATCCTCTCTGTGAGGCAAGTCTGCTGGGGTCTTCCTCTCACAGATGAGAGGGAGGTTAAATCATCTGCTCCTGCCCAAGGTCACAGAGCTAGCAACAGAGAGGGGCCTCAGCCTAGCAGGTCTCTCTCCCCAGAGACCTGCGCACACTTAATTCGGCTTTAAGTACATCTTCAAGGCTGCACAGCTGGTTGTTGGAGGCCTTCAAGAGGTTCCATTCTGGAGCTGCATGAATTCAACTCTTAGGTTCTCTCAAGGACACAGAAAATGTCCCCTGAAATCAGTGGGCCCCTTGCCCTACTCCTCATCTTTTAAGGAGGTCTTTCTGTTATAACATGGTGCCTTTCCTTGGCTTGTCTATTGTGCCCTCTTTGGTGAGGAATTTTCTAGAAAGAATGTCAGTAACACAAGAACTCTAGTCACAATCAACTTCACGATCGACAAGCACTTTCATAACATTAAGGGCTGACGTCTACAGTGTGCTCACCACTATTCTCCAGGGGCTTTTACCATATTTCCTCTAGTCCTTACAACAAGCCTTTGAGGAAGGGGCTATGAGGAGCTCCACATTACAAATGAGGAAAACAGAGGCACAGAGAGGAGAAGTCACTTGCTTCGGGTCACAGCTGGCAGGTAGTGGAATTACTCACCAGGACAAACGGCCTCTCTTAACAGTGCTTACTAAAGTTCTACACAGAGTGCACTGGGGCTTCCCTGGTGGTCCAGTGGCTAAGACTCTGCATTCCCAATGAAGGGGGCCCGGGTTTGACCCGTGGTCAGGGAACTAGATTCACATGCTACAACTAAGACCTCCCATGCCACAACTAAGAGCTTGGTGCAGCCAAATAAAAAATCTTTTTTAAAAAGAGTGCATCTATTTCCTTACCCTAGGGGAAGTGTCTTTATTTTCTTAGCCTGATAGATGAAATCCCATGGACAGAGGAGCCTGGCAGGGCTACAGTCCTTGGGGTTGCAAAGAAGTCAGGCACAACTTAATTACTAAACAGCAACAAAATTGTCACCCTATTCTAGAAATTTTAGAAACTAAGCCCCAGAAAGATTACAGAGCCTGCCTGTCAGTAGTGCCTAACACGGCTCGGGAGCCGTGTTAGGCATTACTGATGCCTGCCAAAGCCACAGCTAAGGATATGAACCTAGGAGTTTGGTTTTAGACATTGTGTGTAATCAACATCATCTCACTAAATCCTTCCAGTGCCACTTCAAGAAAGACATACATGACATGTGATCCAGTGAGGGGGCTTGCCCAGACTCAGGATTCAAACCCGGGCCCCTGGGGTCCCAAGGCACAGTCTTCTCACCACACCATCTCTTTGATGACACCCCCAACCAGCCTTCTCCACCAAATACCCTTTGGCAGCCTGTGGGACCAGGGCTTTTGAAAGATGCTGTGTCTTGCACAGTGCCCACTGTCTATTTCAGAGTTGTTTCCCCATTTACACCGAAGGGAACGATCTGAAATGGCACTTCCAGGCCACGAGACAGATGGCGAGTCAGGAGGCTGAGGAGCCGGCGGGCAAAGCTTTCACCTCGGGGTCACTGGCCAGCTCTGCGGGTCCACTGAAGCGACAGGCACCCTTCCCCTCCCACAGCTGTTGGGCCTCGCCTGTGAGAGGCCTGGGGGTGCCTGGCCTGGTCAGTGGGAGACAGCTGGCCACAGCCCCCAGTGGCACCAGCTGCCTGGAGCTGTCTACCCCTCCCTCAGCTGGCCTGTCGCCTTCCTCTCCCAGATTCCCTTGCCTGGGCCTGACCACGATCACAGAACAAAGGGTTTAACTCCTTGAGGACCAGAGCCCAGAGAGCTGGGCTCTAGCCCTGGCTACATGGGTGATCTCCATGCCTTTTCTTTTACATCTTTGTCATCATTTGAGTTTTCAGCCATGTGACCTCAATAACTGCTGTTGTTCTTCTCGTTTGTTTTTAAAATCAGTAATAGTATTTGCAGAGTGGTTAGGCTTCCCTGGTGGCTCAGATGGTAAACTGCCTGCTATGCAGGAGACCCACGATTGATCCCTGGGTCAGGAAGATCCCCTGGAAAAGGGAATGGCAACCCACTCCACTATTCTTGCCTGGAGAATCTCATGGACAGAGGAGCCTGGTGGGCTACACGTCCTTGGGGTCACAAAGAGGCGGACATGATTTAGCAAGTAACACTTGGGTTACTCGCAGAGTGATTAGGAATGTGGGCTCTGGATACAGACACACCAATCCTGTGTCCCCACTTAGGACCAAAGTGGTCTTGGGCCAATGATTAACCTCTTCATGCTTCTGCATTCTTGTTTATATAATAATAGTTCATTGGTTTGTGTTTCTGTCCACTCTGTCTAAGAAGCCCATCTATTTATTTATATTTTTAAATTGGGGTGAATCCTTGAAAGGCCAGATCAAGCCATTTTCCTCCATGAAGATTCCTGAGATATCAGGCAGGCATATCATACTCCGGGTATATCTTCTCACAGATCTTTGAATAATAATGGGCCCACAGAAGATCGTTCATCTAACAACAATTATAAATGGCTATAGTTTTATTGGGTACTTACTATATACCCAGCTCTGTCCTAATACTTAACATATATTATTTTACTCTTTCCTAAAACTTTAGGTACTATTAATATATCCATTTTACAGATAAGGAAGTTGAGGCTTAGAGAGGGTAAGTGACTTACTCAAGATCCTAGCAGTAATATGGGGAACAACTAGACCTTGATGAACTTCCTGGGGGATGGGCAAACCCATTACATAAGGCAGAAAGGTTAGAGGGTTTGCTGCACCATCTTTTACAAATAGAGGGCAGAAAGCCAAGAGCTCTGATTTCTAAGAATATCAGCCCTGCTCTCTTACAGCAACGTTCTGCTGCAAACAAATTAGCTTCTGTGGTAAGGATTTACAGTAAATCATCCTCTTTCCCTGGAAGATGTGCATATTGGGACCATTTTCAGTGCAAATGACAGGAAATTTAGCTCAAATTGGTTTAAGTAAGAAGGGGAATTTATTGACTCACATAACTAGAAACCTTAGGATTAGCTAACTTCAGATATAGCTTGATCAAGGGATTTAGAAACAGTAAAGTCATTACCATCCCTCTTGCTCTGTTTCACTCTCCTCCATGTTGGCTTCATTCTCAGCATTCTTTCCCCCAAGTTGTTGGCAAAGATAGTCCTTGGTGTGTCCAGCTTGATCCCCTGCCAGCTCTTCAATCCCTATAATAAGGTTATATTTTTTCTTAATAGTACCAGCTAACACTCAGGAATTATTCTGATTGGCCAAGTTTGGACCATGTGCCCATCCCTGAACCAATCACCATCACCAAGGTGATGCTATATAGTACTCATTGGTCAAACCTGTGTCATATGCTCACCAGGCATGTGGGAAGGGGAGTCAGACCCTCCTGAACTGAGAGTGGGGAAGGAGTGCTTCCCAAAAGGACAATCAAGATGATTTTACATCAAGAAAGTGGAACGGATCTGGACTGGCAACTCCCAGTCCAGTAGCCGAGAGAGAGAGAGACACGTAAGTTCATCATGAAACTTTGGGGTAATAGATAAAACAGTGAAACGCCACAGCACAGAACTAGAGCAGAGGGAAATCTCTGCAACCTGAGAGTGGGTGAGGGACTCCTCAAGGAAAATCAAGGCAAGTTACCCAAAGAAGAGGAAGGAATGTTAGCTAGCCCCAAAACTCAGAGGTCTCTCTGGGTCTGGAATGGCAGGTCTGGAAAATACCAGTTAACTGGTTTCTTTTCACAACAACCCTATGAAGTAGATACTGGTAGAATTTCCATTCTAAAGATAGGGAAATAGGGCATTTAAACCACTTGCCCAGCTGAGTAGCACTGGAACCGAAACCCAGGCAACAGGCTGAGTCTTTTTTTAAAAAAATATTTATTTATTTTTTGGCTGTGTTGGGTCTTAGTTGTGGTTTTCAGGCTTCTCTCTAGTTGAAGGGTGAAGCTTTAGCTGCCCCGAGATAGGTGGGATCCTAGTCTCCTGACCAGGGATCAAACCGTCATCCCCTGCACTAGAAGGTGGATTCTTAACGGCTGGACCACCAGGGAAGTCCCCAGCAGTCGGAGTCTTAATCGCAAGGCTGACTGCCCCTCCTAAAAGAGGCAGATTCTGAATCATGTGATTCAACTTGGCTACCAAGGAGAACTTCCCATCCTCAGTATTGCCTTAAGCATCACAAGCTGATGCACCAAATTCCAGACAACCCCCACTTCTTAAAGACATGCTGACTTCGCAGAGCTCTCTCATCCCTAAATCTGACCACCTCCCTTTCCCTAACTCCGCTTCACCTCCACCATCAGAAGGAGACTCTATCTTCCCAACTGCTCTCCCAGCCATCCTCTCCATCCCAAGACCAGTTCAGGATTCACCTTCATGTCTTTCTGTGATGACCCACAGCCTCTGACTGCCCCTCAGTCCCTCCTTTGTGGCTTTCATCTTGGCTTCTTGGCAGCTCACCCTCCCCTTTCTCCTTTTCTCTCTCTCCTTCTCTCCATTTCTCTCCATCTCTCTCTTTGCTCTCTCACTGCTTACTTTGTGAGAAGCCAACCAACACACCACGAGCAGCCCTATAAAGAGGTCCATGTGAAGAGGAGCTTCGGCCTCCTGCCAACAGCCACGTGACGTGTGCTAGTTGTTGAGTTCTGCCTGACTCTATGCAACCCCATGGACTGTAGCCCGCCTGGCTCCTCTGTCCATGGAATTCTCCAGGCAGCTGGAGTGGGTAGCCATTCCCTTCTCCAGGGGATCTTCCCAACTCAGGGATCAAACCCCCATCTCCTGCATTGCAGGTGGACTCTTATACCATCTGAGCCACCAGGGAAGCCCTAGTATAATGATACCTCACATAAATACAGCCCCAGCTTTGGCCTTGATTCCAGTTTAGTGATGGATCCTGAAGCAGAGGACCCAGCTAACAAGCTTCATCCAGATTCCTGCCCTCCACACTGTGATATAATAAGTATTTGTTTTATCAAGTCATGATGTTTTGGGGGTGGGTAATTTGTAACACAGCAATAGATAACTACTATACACACTGAAGTATTTAAGGATGAATTAGGATGTCTGCAAGAAACTCTCAAATGGTCGAGCAAAAATTTATAGAGAAAGAGAGTAATAAAGTGAACGTGGCAAACTTTTAACAACTGGTGCCATGTGATAAGGATCTGATATTCACTGGACCACACTGGTAAATTTTGTGGGTTTGATAGTTTCCAAATTAAGAAACTGGGGAGAAAAAGAGAAAAGAATAGACTTTGGAGGTGGGCTGCTTCTGTTTGAATCTGGACTCTACTTAAGTAGCCCTTTGGGTTACTTAACTCTCTGGGCCTCAGTTTTCACATCTGTTGTACTTGCAAATGGCATCTATCATAGGACTGTGGTGATGAGTAAGTGTACTGGTGGAGGTACAGCTATAAAATCAGGGTCTGGTTCCCCAAAGAGTCAGTTGTACTGTGTCATGCAGTACCCTGAGCCTGGTGCAGAAATCTGGTGAATAGTAAGCCCACAAGAAATATTTGTAGAATGAATGAATGAGTCAGTTTTCTACCCAGTGGTTTGCAGTCTCCTCTTGGTTTTGAAGAACTCCCCTGTGAGTTAATGTGGCCAGAAAAATCTCTCTGGGATTCAAGAATTCTAAAATGCCTTGCTAGGAGGCATATCCTGAAAGGTTGGATTAAAAAAGAAAAAAAATCAAGACATGATGAAATGCCTGCATTGGACTCCAAGCTAGAAAACCAAGGAGAAATAGACAATTACAGGTTTCTCTTGCAAACAACAAGGCCATTCTCTAGACTGACTTTCCTGTGTGCCAGGCAGAAAATTACCACCAACCTCCAAAGAGAAGTCTGTATAAGGTAATACTAAGTAAGCCTTGTACCAAGTGTCTTCAGTATCCCAGGCACTGTTTTTCCTTATGCCTAATAATCCCTTCAATCCTTACAACTAGAAACTAGTACTATTATCCTTTCCATTGGACAGATGAGGCACAGTGAGGTGAAGTAACTTGCTCAAAGTCACACAACTTTGGATCTCAGTTGTGATTTCAAACAGTCTCAGATCAAATCCATATAAATACAAAAGTACGATGATTATAAAACCCTTATTCTCCATGAAGTTCCTCCTGTAGGTTCATGTCCATGAATTCAACTCTAATCCCCCCCAACTGAGATTTTTTCTCCTGAAACGTGAGCTAGATTTGTGTGTACTTTGTACATACACAGAGGGATTTATTACTTTGCAGTCAAACGGCTCCAGAGCAGTGTTGTCTTTCTTTCTTCTCAGGGCAAGGCTGTCATAAATTAAAAGGGCTCCCCATTCGGCCTGGCACTTAGCTGGGCCACTTAAAATCACTTTGGACTTTGCCCTCAACTGACCTTTCCAAACCACTTTCCAGGCATTACTCCTTCCGGGACCTGAGTGGGGTTGATCACAAGAACTTTACTCTTGTAAATGGAGCCACAAATTATTCCAGGCACAAGAAAGGGGAAAAAAATCTCCAAGTCACAGCACCAAAACGCTAGCTACAGTCAAATCCTGGGAATGACAGGACTGTCACAGGAGCTGGGGGCACCCCTCCTGTTATCCTGGGAGAAGTGAGTCAGGGAGAAGCACCAGCCTTCTTTTCCTGTCCTGTTTGAGGAGGGCTGGGGGCAAATTTTCCTCAATGGATGTCTTTTCACCCCACCCAAGGAGCAATATTTAATATCCGTGTGATCTGGGAAGAAAGGCATCTGCCTTTGTGGGAGGAAATGGTGTCCCTTTTGTCCGCAAAACCAAATGCTGTCATTTCCCCTCAAAGTGTTTGATGGGAAGATGATGATAAGAGTAATAGCCACTATTTAATAAGCTCTTATTATGTCATAACCTCACTTAATTATCACTATTACTCCTACTCATTAAAAGCATACGACTACTGATATTTATTTATCTGATGTATATCAAGAGCATATTACGTACCAGGAACTCTTCCAAGCACCTAACATAATTCACTTAATTCGCACAGCAGCCCTGTAAGCAGGTACTAAGATTAGCTCTGTTTTTTTTTTTTTTAGACGAGGAATCTGAGGCACAGAGAGGTGACATCATTTGCCCAAGGTCACAGAGCTGCTAAGTGCTTTACCTCTCCACCAAGATACATGGGATCAAAACTCATTTTCCAAGAGAGTCAGATGAGTACCAGAGGTGACGTGCCTTGAAAATGGTAATAAGAGTAATTAGTAACATTGCCATTTACTGAGCATTTCTTATGTGCCAAGCGCTTGGCTGGCACAGTTCCATTTAATCCTCACGATCAGCCCAGGAGACAGGTACTATCACTAAGCCATTTAGAGAAGGAGACCGAGGCCCAGAGAGGTGGGGCAGGTCACAGAGCCAGTAGTGTATGCAGCAGCAAGGATTCAAATCTAGGCTAATTCGGTGGGTGGCAGTCTATGCAAGCAGATGCTACAAAATTGTTCCCAGCAGGCTGCCCTGAAGCGGCATCAAATGAGAGCCTGGCAATCTGCCTCAAGCATTCTCTACACAGTCCGGGTTTAGCTTTGAGCAGAGCTGTGATTCGGGGGAAATATGCTCCACATCCCCACTAAGTCTGATCCTCTTCTGTCTGCACCGGTGCACTGGCCTCCCCACTGGCCACCCTGCCTCGGACGCAGCGTCCCCTATCGTGTCCTTGGGTATCATGAAAATAACCAAGGAGTTTGCGTCTTCACATAGTAGGTGCTCAGCAAATTTGTGTTGGATGAAGGAATAAATTCTAAAACACGAGGTGGACCATAGCCCTTTCCTCTTTGAACCATCTGACATTCAAGACCCCTGGTCACCTGGCCCCTTCTCAATTCTCCAACTTTGTCCACCTACTCCCATCCAATTCCCTATGATCCACGCATGTGAGCTTGGTATCTGCTTCCTAAACATGTCATTTAACGCTTTGGGGCCTTTGCTCATGCTGTTTCCTCTCTCTGAGGTTCCCTTCCCTTCAGTCCAGACCTCCTGTCCCACTTTTTGAACTCTCATTCTAACCATGCAACCATCTTCTTCAAGGGTCAAACTGATACCTGTTATCCCTAACTGCCCAGTGTTTACCTCGCCTTCTCTAACAGCATCTCGACTTTCCTCTAGAGAAACACTCCTCCTTCACTCTCAGTCTATACAAATTGACAGTCTCACATTGTCTTTCAAAGGGATGGGCATAGGTCCCAAGCCTAGCCAATCAGAGCTTTGGCCTGTCCTCGACCAATGTGATTGGTTGAGGGATGGACACATGTTCCAAGCCTGGCCAATCAGAGCTTTGACTCATTGCTGGCCATCGTGATTGGTTCAGGAATGGATATGGGACCCAACTTGGACAGTGAGAGTCAATCCTGTGGCTCCAGTAGAGATTTTGGTTGGAGCCCTCTGGGACTATGGGGATGCGGAAGCTGATGCCAAGCTCTTCTTACTGATGTTGCTGCCTAAGTCCGTAAGGATGCCTTGTCTCCTTATCTGCCATATTAATGGAGGTGTGGCCAGTCAAATGGCAGCTGCCATCATCTGTTACTTAAGGACTCTGACCACTCGGCGTTCCCTTTTGCCTCTCTGCATGTTCTCCTGCCGTCCCCAGCTATACAAAGGGGTCTCTCTGCCTCACCCACCCAGAGCTAACCTAACTGAGTCATTATCACATGCTCATCAGTGTCAAGCTCCTAGCACACTTCTCTCTTTTAAATCTGATATGATCCTTTGAGGAAGACACCCATCAGTCTTCCCATTCTACAGGGCCAGTAACTGAGGCTCAGAGAGAGTAAGCCCTTTGCCCCTTCTTAGCAGAGCTGAGGTTTTAAACCCCATTCCAGGTCGCACATCTGTGAACTGCTAGAAGGATGTGGTGGTGGTGGCACTAAACTTGAAAGATGTTAGTGTTTAGCCTTGTAGGAAAGGTGGTCATGGGGACAAAAGAGGGTTTTTTAGGTAGGGGAATGAGGGAGGCAAAGGCCTGGGAGGTGGGAACTCTGGCCATACAACAAGCTCATTTGGCTGATGTGTGGGAGGGCAGAAGTAAGCTATGATGGGGATGGTAGTGGGAGGGGGAAATTAAAAACAAACTACTTAATCTCATTCTGTCCCCTTCAGTTCCTGAGAGGTCCCCCAGCTAAACAGGCTGGGTAGCTAAGGCAGCCCTGTGGCTTTTTCGGCTGCCGAGCTGGCACCCTGAGTAAATTTCAGGGGATAGGAGATCACAGCGCTGAGGACACAGTGTTCGAGCTATTTGTGGCCGCATGAATTAATCTCTTCCATGTGCAGAGATATTTCCATAGTTCTCCTGAGACTCCCGTTGGTGGGGAAGGCGAATGCTTGATCAGCTTGGATGGCTTCTTCTTGGGACATTCAAGCCAAATCTGGCTACTTCTGCAGCCCGGAAATGATTGCTCAGTGGTCAGTGAAAAATCGACCCAAATTGCAACTCCAGGACTTGACTGCAGAGAAGCAGAGTCAGCCACTTAGGCAATGAGGTTCTGATGTACGTCACTGGGGTCTGAGTTCCAGGCCTGAGTACGTGAAATGGATTTAAAAGCTCGCAAATAAGAATAACAGCTCATATTCATCAATGCTGAATATTGATCTGCCAAGCACTGTTTTACTCTGTGTCATTTAATCCTCAGAATAACTCTGTGAAGAGGTATTATCATTAACTCCATTTTACAGAGAAGAAAACTAAGGCCCAAAGATGTTAAATAACATGACAGGGTTTCCAAATGGGTAAGTAGAGTGAATAAAGGCTTCTGGCTCCAGAGCCTGTTCTCTTGGCTACAATGCTACCAGCCTTTTTTTTTTTTAAGACTTTTTTAAAGAACAGTTTTAGGTTCACAGCAAAACTGAGCAGAAGGTACAGGATTTCTTAAATATACTCTGCCCCTAAGCATGCATAGTGCTATCAACATACCCTAAACCTATCAACCTCCCCTACCATTGGTCTAGTGGTTAAGAGTCTGCACTTCCAATGCAGGGGGCATGGGTTCAATTCCTGGTCAGGAACTAAGATCCTACATGGCCAAAAGAAAAACATCTCCTACAGGAGTGGTACATTGTTACCACCATCAAAGAACATGCACTGACGCAATATTATCACCCAAAGTCCATACTTTACATCAGGGTTCATCTTGGTGGTATACAACCTATGTTTGGACAAATGTGTGACGACATATATCCACCATTAAAGTACCACATGTAGGAGTTCAGTGCCCTGAAGATCCCATGTGCTCGACCTATTCACCCCTCCTTCCTCCTAACCCCCTGGCAACTACAGATCTTTCAACTGTCTCCTTAGTTTTGCCTTTTATAAGATGTTGGAACCACACAGCATATAATTGGCTTCTTTCCCTTAGTAATGTGCATTTACGTTTCCTCCATATCTTTTCATGGCTTGATTGCTCATTTCTCTTCAGTGCTAAATAGTTTTCCACAGCCGGTTTATTCATTCAGCTGCTCAAAGACATCTTGGTTGCTTCTCGGTTTTGGCAGTTATGAATAAAGCTGCTATAAACATTCATGTGCACGTTTTTGTGTGGACATAAGTTTTCAGCTCCTTTGGGTAGATACCAGGGAGAATGACTGCTGGATAGTAGTAAGAGTATATTTAGTTTCATAAGAAACTGCCGAACTCTCTTCCAAGTGGCTGTACCATTTTGCATTCGCACTGGCAATGAATGTGAGGCTGTGTTGCTCCACACCCTTGCCAGCATTCGGTGCTGTCCCGCCTGCTTTTAAAACATTAATGAAATACTAGTATGATTCAATTCTGCATTTTAATGCTAGCCTGGGGAAAATCGAGGTCAAGCCCAGATCCAGGTCTTTATTGAAATACTTTGATTTTCGGCTCTACTACTACTAACTACATGTCCCCAGGTGAATCCCTCCCCTGTTCTCAGCCTCAGTTTTCTCATCTATAAGGTGGACATCCCAACCAGTAGCTATAGAGGTGACTGAAGACAATCCATATGGCATGCCCAGTCACAGGAGACTGGTGATCCTCAACTTGGGGTGGTCTTGCCTCCCAGGAGGCATTTGGTAATGTCTGTAAACATTTTTAAATTTATTTATCTTTAAATTATTTTTCTTGGAATATAGTTGCTTCACAATGTCGTGTTAGCTTCTACCATACAGCAAAGTGAATCAGTCAGATGAATACCTGTATCCCTCCCCTTTCAGACTCCCCATTTTAGGTCACCACAGAGCACTTGAGTAGAGTTCCCTGAGCGACACAGTAGATTCTCATTAGTTACCTATTTTATACATAGTAGTACATATATGGGGCTTCCCTGGTAGCTCAGCCGGTAAAGAATCCACCTGCAATGCAGGAGACCCTGGTTCAATTCCTTTGGGAAGATCCCCTGGAGAAGGGATAGGCTACCCATTCCAGTGTTCATGGGCTTCCCTGGTGGCTCAGAGGGTAAAGAATCCACCTGAAATGCGGGAGATGTGGGTTCAATCCTTGGGTTGGGAAGATCCCCTGGAGGAGGGCATGGCAACCCACTGCAGTATTCTTGCCTGGAGAATCCCCATGGACAGTCCATGGGGTCATAAAGAGTCGGACACAACTGAGCAACTAAGCACAGCACAGCACAGTAAATATATGTGTGTGTCAGTCCCAACTTATCCCTCGCTCCGCTTTCCCCACTTGGCGTCGATATATTTGTTGTCTATGTTTGTGTCTCTATTTCTTGGAAACATTTTTGATTGTCACAGCTTGAGAGGGTGGGGGATGCTCCTGGCATCTACAGGATACAGGCCAGGGGTGCGGCTAAATTCTACGGTGCTCAGCACCTCCGCAACAGAACCATCCAGCCCCCAACTGTGAGCTGAGAAACCCTGCAGTAGGCATTCCAAAGTGACCTCTATAGTGACTATGATTATTCCTCAGGGTCATGGTGAGCACTAAACTGGCTGACATTTACATAAGGTTCCTAGCACAGTGCCTGGCACAGAGTGGAGTCTTCAAAAACAGCTTGCTTTCTCCCTCTCTGCCTCCCTCCCATCAAGGCCAAAATGAAACAAGAAACTGTTCATTAATTTCTCTTTTAATGTGCATCTGTGCCTTCTCTGCAGAATTTCTCAGAACGCACAATCTAGAAACCAAACCACAACCTCCTCTTTTTGTCATCACTTCTCTTCCAGTTATCTTCTGGTCCATTCTGCAGCACCATCCACCTCCTCATCCTCTCCCTCTTCTCAAACCTCACAGAAGTCTCACCTTGGGCAGAGGACAACAGAGAATTGTGTATATGAGTTTGACTTGGGTTCTCAAGTCAAAAAAAGCCTTGGCAGTTCCCTCTTTGTGCGTGTGCACTCAGTTGCTAAATTGTGCCTGACTCTTTGCCACCCCATGGACTGTAGCCCACCAGCCTCCTCTGTCCATAGGATTTTCCAGGCAAGAATACTGGAGCGGGTTGCCATTACCCTCTCCAGGGGATCTTCCCCACCCAAGGATCAGACCTGAAACTCCTGCATTGGCAGGCAGATTCTTTAGCACTGAGCCACCAGGGAGCCCTCTTTGTAGAGCAAAACAAATCACTTCACCTCCCTGAGCACATTTCCTCATTTCTAAGATACAACTAATTAAATATGACAATATCTGAAAAGCTCTTAGCACAGAATCCAAAAAATGGCAGCTACTATCGTGTTTTATTTCTTAAAGTTTTTGAAATTTTTAATCAAAGTTCATATAGCTACATGTAAATTCAAAATTCATATAACACAGAATAGATACTAGAGGAAAACGCACCTCCAGCCCAGTTCTCAGGGGGCAACCACTGTCAACTTTTTTAGCTGTTCCTTCTGGTAATTAACTCCACATTTCTAAATAATATGCTGACACGACCATTTCTCGATGTGTCAGTTTTAGGCTTGATTTTACATGCATTCCCCCTATCCTGTTTCATCCAAATCAGAAGCATATTTTCCTAAAATCACAGAATCTTAGCAATGGAACAGACTGGGACATTATCTAATCCTGATATTTCCAGGCTTCTACATTCCACAAACTGGTAATTTTATAAAGGACACTGAAACACCCAAACACAGGAAGGGCATAGCCTCAAAGGGGCTTCCTGGTGGCTCTGACGGTAAAGAGTCTGCATGCAAAGCAGGAGATCCAGGTTTGATCCCTGGGTGGGGAAGATCCCCTGGAGAAGGAAAGGGTAACCCACTCCAGTATTCTTGCCTGGAGAATCCTGTGGACAGAGGAGCCTGGAGGGTTACAGTCCATGGTGTCGCAAAGAGTCAAACACAACTGAGTGAGTAACACCCACTCAGTCATAGTCTCAAAGGGCAGTCTTTTAAAAAAACATTAATTTCATCTTTCGGATTAAAATGTCACTACTCAATCCTCTTGGTCCTGAAACACACCAGTGTTGTGAGCCTCTGCTCAAGTCTTGTGTCCTAGCTCAAAGATGAAATCCCTGTATTATCACACAGGCTCTGCTTAAATGCTTCTGGGGACGGTCTACTCACTACTGCATGAGGCAGCCTCCTGGCAGCATCAGAAGGTCTAACTGGTGTGGAGTTGGAACTGCCCTTGCAACCTTTCATCCCATGATACCTGTTTGTCCCTAGGAACTCTAACTCCTCAAAAAAAGGGGCCTTTTCTCCATTACCCTCTTGACCCACAAGCTTACCCTCATGCCCCACATTCTTCACAAACGATCACTCCATCAATTTCACGGTTCCTTCCAGCCTCTAGATATGATTCTCTTCTTCCAAACATCCCCCAGCTCCTCCAGCTGAGGTTCCACAGGACCACAGGACTCTGACCTTTTGAGAACTCATTTCTCCAGCCCTCTCTTCCTTTCAGTTTTCAGAAAAAGCTTTGGGACTTTATTATTATTATTATTGTACAACTTATTTGTGATGGCAAAGCACGTCTGCAGGCCTCTCCCACCCCACAGTTCCCGGAGCCTGCTCCAAGCCCTCAGGAACAATGCTTCCATTTTGCTATTTTCTCACAAGTTTCTCTCCTTAGGATAGTCTGCCCTTGCTAAAAGTAGCTGTTGGCAGCAGGATCCGCATTTTAAGTAGCTTGGGTGGGAGAGCAGGGCCAGAACACAATGTGCTCTTGTTGGAGGGAAGAATTTGCTTGTAGTTCCGAGGTAGAGGCCCCCGACATCAGCGCGGTGCCGCTTCCGGGCCACACAACCTTCTAGAAGCCTTTCCATAAAGCAGTCCCTGAAAGCTGCCTCCCGACCTCCCCTCCCCGCACCGCCATCTGCACCCTGACCCACCAGAGGAGGAAAGGGAGACCCCAACGACAGCTGAGGTCAGTTTTCCACGAGCAGATGTAACACCACCACTCCAGGCCTTGGTGGTTTTACCTGTCCAGTGCCCTGTGCCAGAGAGCACAGAAAACAGCTTGAATCCTCAAGCCAGCTCCCCAAGGGCCCAGGCCAAGCAGGGTGGTGATGGATCCAGACTCTGGAATCTGAGAAATGTGGCTTCAAACTCCATCTCTGCCACTTATGGGTTGCCTAAGATTTTGAGTCCATGGGGTCACAAAGGGTTGGACACGACTGAACAACTGAACTGAAGATTTTGAGACACTCTGAACCTCAGTCTTCTCATCTGTAAAATGGGGACAATAGTACTTACTGCATAGGATTCAAGTGAGACAAAAACAAGATGTGTAGGTACTTGTCCCAGCACCTGGCACTTAGGAGGTGCTCAGTAAACAGCAGATCTTATTACTGTCCACATCCCCATTTATACATATATAACAAAAAGGAAATTCATGGAACTAAGAATGGTCCAGGCAGCACTTGAAAGATCAGAGACTGATGCCTAGAGTGGACTTTGACTGAAGGTTTGGGGGTTTTTATTTTCTCATTCATTCAAATGCACACCCCTGAGCTTGTTGAACAGAATGGTGAACCCAAGTAAGCACAGTGTCTGAGCCAAACTCCCAGATTTCAAAAGCCACCTCCTCCCTTGTCCAGATCCTTAACCTCTATGCCTCAGTTTCCTTATCTGTAAAGTGAGGATAATAAAACTATCTTCATAGAGATACAGTTTAGAGCAAATATATGTGGAGGACCTGCAACAGTCACCTGCCCAGTGATGCTCTCTTATTCAGTAAGAATCATCAGATATAGGCTGTTAACCTTCTCACACCAACTTGAGACTTCTTTTTCTGAACTTAAAAGAATTGAAAGTGAATGGAAATGAGATTTAAAAAAAATGACTCAGTGACTTAATGTTATGCAGGGCTCCGCTGGCATAACACTGAAAAACCATCACTGGAAGAGGCATTTCATTACCAGTTTAATAGATAAGAGTGTGGGTTCTGGGCAGAAATGTGGGGGTACTGCTCTAGCACTGACTCGCTCTGGGTCTTGACGCAACTTTACCTCCGTGACCTTCAGTTTTTTCATCTGTGAAAATAAGCATAACCATGCCTGATGTCAGGGGTCTTTCTGAGGAGTAAAGGATATAACAGGGCTGTGCTGTGCTGTTCTTAGTTGCTCAGTTGTGTCCAACTCTTCGCGACCCCATGGACCTGCCAGGCTCCTCTGTCCCTGGGGATTCTCTAGGCAAGAATACTGAAGTGGGTTGCCATGTCCTCCTCCAGGGGATCCAATCCAGGTCTCCTGCACTGCAGACAGATTCTTTACCATATGAGCCACCAGGGAAGCCCATGAATACTGGAGTGTTCAGACTTACTAGTACAAAGAACACACGTGTACCTTTTATCCAGATGCACTTGCTGAAAGCGTCTTATCCCATTTGATTTACAAACTGTTCTTTCTCTCCATACACATGTGCATGCGTGCACACACACACAATACACACACACACACACTCATCTAATTTTTTTCTGAACCATTTAACACTAAGTTACAGATACATGGCCCTTTACTGTTAAAGAATTCATTCATTCGGGGTGTATTTCCTGAGAATATTCTCGTACATAATCTCAGGACAGTTACCATCAGTTCATTGAATGCCAATATCCTATTTTACCTAATCCACTCTCCATATTACGATTTGTCAACTGACTAACCCTGTCCCGCATAGCATTTCCCCTCCTACATAGGACCCAATCTAGATATAGTCTCTGAAGTTAGTTGTCATATCTCTTTAGACTTCTTGAATCTGGCCTTTCTCTGTCTTTCACAACACTGGCGTTTTTAAAGAATAAGGTGGGGTTTTTTAAAAAACAGAGTGTTCCACATTCTGGGTTCCTCTGCTGTTTCTTCATGATTAGACTCAGGTTCTGCATTCTTGGCCAGCCCACTGCACGGCTGATGGTGTGTCCTTCTAAGGGTACCCTGTACCCACCCTCCTCTCACTGATGATGTTAATACTGATCACCCAGGCAACGTGTCATCTGATTTCTCCACTGCACAGTGACCACTTTTTCCCCCTTGAAATTAACAAGCCATCCATGGGGAGATCCTTAAACATCACACAAAGTTCCTGGCTCTCATCAACATCCCTACCCCAGACTTGGTATTCATGAATGATTCCTGATGGCACCAAATCTTTTACCATAATGGTTACAACATGGTATGTCTCCAATCCAGCCCTCCCTCCACACTTCCCGTCAGCCCTTGTCATTCTACTGTAAACAAGAAACCTCCCTCTCCGCTGTTTATTTACTTATCTATTTATTATTGGCTTAAACTCCTGGATCCCTATTTTTTCAAAGGTTTGTAATTCACTATTTGATACTCTTAAGTGTCCCAGGTGAAAGTCAGCTACTGTTACATTTCAAAATTCACTGTTTATTTGAATATAAAACAATCCATGTCCTTAGTAAAAGTTTTCAGAACGTGCAGAGAGTATATAAAGTGAAAAACAAAAATCTCTTCTCTCCCCATTCTACATCCCATAGTTAACTGCAGTTAACTATTTCCTATCCCACGTGCTAGAATTTTTCTAGGCATCTCAACTTACTATTAGTTTTACCCTTACTGTGACTCCATGATACAGTTTAGGGTCTTCCCTGACCTTGCTTACTCTGGCAGTTCATCAAATCACTTTGCATTCCCCTCCCCTGAGGTGGAGGTGTCCTGGGTATTAAAAATTGCTTTTATTATCCAAACTGAAAGTTGGTGAGGATGGTCTAAAGGCGGAGGGGTGGGAAAGTTAACTTGCTTCCTTCCCCTTCTGTGCCTTAGATCAGTCATCAACAAAAATAGGCCAATGTCATTTTGTAGAAGTGAGTCCAATCGCTATGAAAAAGCTTTCAAGAGGGCTTTATAAATGAAAGGGAGGACTTCCCTGGTGGTACAGTGGATAAGAATCTGCCTGCCAACGCAGGGAACAGAGGTTCAACCCCCGGTCAGAGAAGATAGCACACGCTTCGGAACAACGAAGCCCAGCTACTGACTGAAGCCTGTGCACTCCAGATGCTGGGCTCCGCAGTAAGAGAAGCCACCTTAGCAGAGTGCCCCCCGTTGTCGCAACTAGAGAAAGCCCTTGTGCAGCAACAAAGACTCAGCGCAACCAAAAATAAATACATAAATAATTTTTTTGAAGTTCAGGAAAGCATTCAAAAAACTTTGCAAAAATAAATGAAAGGGAGTGTTCCTATGATCAGAGGACATAATGGTTTGAACCATGGCTCTGCCCTATCCTAGCTGTGACACCTTAAAGCAAGTCACTTAGCCCCTCTGAATCTCTGTTTCCCCGTCTGTAAAATGGGGACAATTCCCGCCTCGCAGGGTGTCCATGCCGTCCTGTGTTGCCATTCCCTGAGCACCTACCACATACCTGGCACTCTCCCGGAGGCTAGGAACACAGCAACAATGAAATGACTACAGAGCCTTGGTTCAAAGAAGTTGGCTAGAACTATGCAGAAGGTTACACAACTAAGTATTTAATGACAAGTTTAAGTGCTTTGAGGAAGTACACGATGTTAGAAGGGTTTCCAAGCTTAGGGGCAGGCTGACCACCTGACCACTCCTGAGTATTGTGAGGGCAAAACCAAACCCATCACTCATGATCTTGTCACATCCACAAAGCCACCTGTGCTATTTACATATTTTTCCTCTAAATGCACTCTTCTCCCTTAAACAAATTGCACCTCGTTCTAGGAAATACTACTCATTATGTGCTTTACAGCTATCTTTCTCTATTTTTTCCTAATACAGATGAACAAGAACAGGTCAGTATTCAAAGAAACTTCCATAGCTCACTTCGGAAAGCAGACTGAGAGAATCTTTACACTGAGTTCTGACACACAGCAGGTATTCTGAAAACGTGAGTCTCTTTTCTCTTGGTCAGCTCTCCTGGAAGGAGCGTGATGATCATTTTAAAAACTTGGAATCCACAACTCTTCTCTCGACGAGCCCTCCCAATATGGCCCAGAAAGAAGAAACGTCACTCTTAACCCAACCTTAACCCAGCTCCCTGCTATACCATTAAAAGAGAGTTAAAACCACTTGGCTTTGCACCCTGGCTTAAATTTACACCAAAGTCCAGAAGTGCCAGTCCCAGAGCCAGGGAAAAAACACTTTCATCCAGTTCTATTCAGGGGAAATCCCATAAATCAAGAACACATCACAAAGTCACACAGCATGCACGCACGTGGACACACACGCAGACTCACTCAGATGCACACACACGGTCTTTCTTGAGTAATGAAAAGATTATTTAGACTTTTTTTTTAACTTCTTAATTTCATTTAATAGCATTTCAAGTTTCAGAGAAGTGGGGCAGACTTCGGTCAAGGAAGTTTAATTCTGTCTTAAAAAAAGTAAGTGGAAACCTCAGCCCTGGCATGGAGGGGGTCACAAATGGGATGCTGGCGGAAAAGGGGAGGCAGAGGGAATATCAGGGAGTGAAGACGGCTGGCTGTTCTGACACCGATGTATTCTGCTTGCACATTAAATTCACAGAAAATTCCTTCCCTGCTACAAAGAAATAATATTCTGTACCATTCGTTTTAAAATAAGCAGCCATTTCAGTTCATCTTTTGTTTCTTTGCTTTTGATATAAAGACGCAGCTTCAAGATATCGTTTACTTTCCTCTTAACTACACCATCAGGCTTCCCTGGTGGCTCATACGGTAAAGAATCGGCATGCGATGCAGGAGACCCAGGTGTGACCCCTGGGTCAGGAAGATCCCCCGGAGGACGGAATGGCTACCCACTCCAGTATTCTTGCCTGGAGAATCCCCTGGACAGAGGAGCCTGGTGGGCTACAGTCCATGAGGTCACAAACAGTCAGACACGACTGACGGACTAAGTGTGTGCGAGCACACACACACACACATCGCCATCAGAGAACCAGGAAGGGAGAAGTTCTATGATGGTAACTGACATTCAGCCCCAAGCATCCAGGGAGACTAGAGGGCAGGTTGGGGACTGCGGCAAAATGAAGACATGCTCTGGCTAAAGGGAGTGGACATTACTGAGATCCTCAATGGTCACCAGGCAGGAATGCAGACCTCACTTGGCAGATCTCCCAATGGTCTAAGAGCAGCCAGAAATGTGGGTTTTTATATGGAATCTCCTGATTTCTAAATGCTGGCAACTGATGCAAATTAAAACACTCCTGGGCCAAAGAAAGCACATCTGTGGGGTAGAGGTGGCCACAGGCTGCCCGTTGGTGACCTCTGATGAAGGAGGAAGAATAATGGGCCTGAAATCCAGAGATCTGGGTCTGGCCGAGGCCCGGAGACCAACTCAGCGTGTGGCTCTCCTCCTTGGCCTCTCCGAGCCTCAGTTTTCCCATCCGCGAAACGCAAGGGCGGCTGAGATAACAGCCAGGCTCTGCCATCTGGGACTCTCTTCCAAAGCAGTGAGTGGAAAGAGTGGCGTATGTAGGCCATGAAAGTGGGGCATAACTTGACACCCTTTCAAAACCCAGTAATTCAACGAGAAATGTTTCTCTTCGGCTGAGGTTTTGGGAGGCAGTGGGCGTGTTTTTAAAAAAACACAACACACCAAGTCAGGAATTTCATCAGGAAAAACGTGGCAGCCCTGAATGGGCTCCCATCTGGGGATTTGCTTGTTGAGAGAACAGGCTGTTCTGCCTTTGGCAAATGACATCTCAAGGCAGCCTTCTCCGTGGGGCCGAGGTCGGCCCCTCTGGGGGCTCCGACAGCAGTTAATGGCCAAGGACTGGCTGCCTGTGAGCACAGCAGAGACGCAGATAGAGGCCGCCAACCTCCAGGATTGGACAAAAAGAAAAAAAAAATGGCCAAACTACAAAGCTCTCAGGCAGGACACACTTCACAACTCCTTGTCCCCACCCCAGCTTCAGAAGGCCAGTCAGCCTTTGTCTACGATTAAACCCAAGCTTCTCATTCCTTCACTCAAACCATAACGGTCCTGGGACTCTGCATTTGCCCTGTGTGGCCTCTGGGCTACGCACAGTGCCAAACACCTTATGAATTATCTCATTTAATTCGAGTGGAACTCTTAGTGTGTCCACGGCACAGATGGATAAACTGAGGTTCAGGCAGGTAAAGTTACTGAGCGGTGGGATCTGGATTTAAACCTACGTCCATCCAAAACCAAAGCCTTCTAGGCTGTTGACTAATGTTTTGTAAGTATGAGTTCCCTAAGATCCCTAAGCCGCTAGCAAGAGCATCAGGGGCGTGCAGGGGCCGGTGTGCTCAGTCGTGTCCGACTCTGCACTGCATGGACTGTAGCCCGCCAGGCTCCTCTGTCCATGGGATTTCCTGGGCAAGAGTACTGGAGTGGGTTGCCATTTCCTTCTCCAGGGGATCTTTCCTGACCCAAGAATCGAACCCTCATCTCATGCATTGGCGGGCAGATTCTGCCAAGTGTGAGTTCTCCTGTGAAATATTCATCTTCTTGAGTCAATCCAACATGCTTGTCACAGAAAGAGGCATGCAGTGGACCGACTGAGCGGACCCACCTGTGCCTGCAGTGGTGACCCCTGCAGAGCTCCTTTGCAGTGGACCGGCTGAGCGGACCCACCCGTGCCTGCAGTGGTGAGCCCTGCAGAGCTCCTTTGCAGTGGACCGGCTGAGCGGACCCACCCGTGCCTGCAGTGGTGAGCCCTGCAGAGCTCCTTTGCTTTTTGTTCCTTGGTTGGTTCCATCGCAGAAATTTTCTGCCTCCATTTCCTCAAAATAAAAAGGAGGAATGTGGCTGGAGAGCCAAGGAAACATGGCAAGACAGCTGAGCGGTGGAAGGGGGCAATTCTGGCCTGGTCCAGTCCTAGCGGGGCCATTTGGGGCTTGCTGTTTAACCACGTTGAGTCCCTGTCACAGCCTCTAGAAAATGGGGTAATAAAAGAACCTCCTCATGAGCATGGAAGGAGAAGAGGCTGCACGTAAGCACTCACAGGCTCATAGGAAGAACGCCTAACCTTCCTTCTCAACCTGCTCCTCAACTTGCCTCCCTATGTTAGGAAATGTCAGCTCCATCTTCCCAGATACTCAGACCAAAAACCTTGGAGTCACCTTGGACTCTCCATAGCACTTCCCAGACCCATTCTGTTGGCAAGTTCCATTGGTTCCGCTTATACATCCAGAATCTAACTACTTCTCCCCACCCTTGCTGCTACTCGCCTACTCCAAGTCATTCCATTCAATTCAGTTGCTCAGGCGTGTCTGACTCTCTGTGACCCCATGCTCTGCAGCATGCCAGGCTTCCCTGTCCATCACCAACTCCCGGAGCTTGATCAGACTCGTGTCCATCGAGTTGGTGATGCCATCCAACCATCTCATCCTCTGTTGTCCCCTTCTCCTCCTGCCTTCAATCTTTCCCAGCATCAGGGTCTTTACCATTGAGTCAGTTCTTTGCATCAGGGGCCACAGTATTGACTCCAAGTCATTATCTCTTGCCATTAGCAGTCTCACAACAGAATTACCTGCTCTGTCTTTGCTGCCTGCTCTCAGGGCAATCAGAGGGGTTCTGCTCAATGTAAATCGGATCCTGTTTCTCTTCTGCTTGGTCCCTCCAGGGGCTCCCACCTCAGTCGCAGGAGAAGCCAAAAATCCAACCGTGGCTTAAAATGCTTAGGTCATCTGCCTCTGGCTCTCTGACCACATCTCTTGTCCCTCTCCCCTCTCTCTGTTTCAGCCACAATGGACTCTGGGCTATGCCTGAATACATCAAGCACAATCTCACTCAGGGCTTCTGCACGTGCTCATCGGCCAGATAGTTTATGGTGAGGCCCTCCCCACTGGTGGTGTGCTAGAGCCAGCCAGCACCAACCTGCAAGAAATTACTGGTAAATTGCTGTGAATATTGTGAACTGGTTTTTACACCATCAGGAGCTTGAATCAGCATGGTGGGAATATTTACACCATGGGAAGTGGCAAATGCTACAAATAAGGATCTTAATTTCCAGACAGCCAACTTACTAGAACACCACTGCACTGAGCACTTTATTTTAAATTAAAACTAAATTAAAAATACCACCTTTCCTTGCTGCATTACAACCCTCCTTGCTTCCCCCCTCCCACTTAATTTTTCTCCATAGCAGTTAACACTATATGTATATGTACATATAGTATAACACTAAATACTACATGTATTTTTCCTTGTCTTCCTGATATTGCCCATCTCTCTTCCACCAACAACACAGCTCCATGAGAGCAAGGACTTGGTCACTTGTTTTTGTTTGTTTTTTCCATTTCTTTGGCTGCACTGGGTCTTAGTTGTGGCATGCAGGGTCTTTGATCTTCCTTGCAGCACACGGGATCTTTTGGTTACAGCCTGTGAACTCTTAGCTGCGGCATGTGGGATCTAGTTCCCTGACCAGGGACTGAACCCAGGCCCCCTGCATTGGGAGTGCAGAGTCTTAGCTACTGGGCCAATTTGGTCAGTTTTGCTCTCAGCTTCCTGCCAAGTGCCTGGAACAGTGGCTGCCTCATAGCAGGTGTTCAATTAACATGTGTTGAATAGATGATTGGCACCCATTATTGTCATTATGTGAAATTGAAACATGGACACTATTTCAGACACTTGACCAGATTTGGAGCATGGGTCAAAGGCCAAAACAAATAAACAAAAAAACCAAGCCAGCAGTACACAGTACTGGCCTAGGGAAGCCTCATTTCCCTCCCTGGACAACCATGTTCCTCTGGGTTTCCATCACAGACCACTGTTAGGAGCTGCTGTGATGCAGGAGGCAACAAACCAAACCAGTCTTGGGGAAATTCACTCTTTGAGGAGCAGCTCACAGAATCAGAGCTGGAAGAGACACCTGGAGACCATCTGGTCCCTCTATCTGCTCTGCAGCAAGCCTCGATGCCGGTCCGCTCTCAGTGGCAGAACCGACTGTTTGCAAGCCTTTTGCAAGTAGTGGCCACGATGTCCTTTCACAGCTGAAAGTCAAGAAATTCTCCAAAGACTCTAAGATGCTTCAACCTCTCTTCCAATGCTGAATCCCTTCTATAACATCTTAGACAGGCTGTCATAAGTGGCCTCAATAGTTGGCAAGTTCACCTATGATTAAACCCAAATCAGCCAACTCAGAACCTCTACTGCCAATGCAGGGCCTGCCAGTGAGCAATTCAGGGCAAAAACAGTTTTGTTCTTTTTTTTCTTACGGTAACTCTTCTTACCAAACTGGTGGTGGATGCCTGGAGCACAGGGAACTATTTATTTCCGAAAGGAGTATGGTCCATATGTGGACATATTAAATGCCATCCTATAATGCAAGGACCCATCTCCACAAACAGAACTGTCCAACCTCAAATCTTCACGGGGCCAACGTTGAGAAACATCTTTTCCTTATTTTTCTTAATACTAACGACCAACTCGATTTACACTTCATTTTCATACTTTTGATGAAGACCTGGATATAGGAACGACTTCTCTTCCCTTTGAAACCTACTGTAGGACAGGAGGACAACCAACAGCACCATCCCAATGGCCAACGGTAATTAACCCTGGACCCCTGCTTTGGGGAGACAACAGAGAAAGGTGGGGACCGTGGGGAACTGAGAACTCATCCACCTAAAAGAGGCAATCATGTCCCAGTTCCAGTCAATTGAGGTCATGTGAAGATGTGGGCAAAGTGTCAACAGATCTTCTGATTTTTAAATGGAAGCCAGAAATCTGCATTGTTGTGTACTATGTCCAGATTTTCAAATGTTGGCTCCATTTTCTACTTTAAATGTTCTGCAGACAAAACAAAATGCCTTTTGGCTGCTGGCTTGCAACCTCTGTGTTGCATCAGATATTACTGTAGGGTCACTAAAGGCAACAGGAAAAAGGCAATAATGGAGTGGAGGCAACAGTGAAGGGCAAGGCTCAGAGGAGGATAAGAAACACAGGTTGATCGTCAGAAGCCCAGCAACATAAGCACAGCCTCCCCAAGGTCGCTCCAGCCACTCCAGGTGACGCTGAGACATTTCATTTTTTCCTCAGAAGTCTTCTGCAGCTCCCATGCTTGGCTGGAGCACCCCAAGATTGAGCATTAATTTTGTACAAGACACCATGAAAAGAGATGACCCTCTCTGAAACACCCTTGTGCATGCACACGCTAAGTCGCTTCAGTCGTGTCCGACTCTTTGCGACCCTATGGGCTGCAGCCCACCAGGCTCCTCTGTCCATGGGATTCTCCAGGCAAGAATATTGGAGTGTGTTGCTATGCCCTTCCCCCTGGGACCTTTCTGACCCAGGGATTGAACCCGAGTCTCCTGCGTTTCTTGCAATGCAGGCGGATTCTTTACCGCTGAGCCACCAGGGAAGCCCCGGAAACACCTTTACTTGAAATAAAAGATCATCCTCTAGGTATGTGGGAAAGAACACGTGGGAGGCAGAATAGTAGCACACCTTAAAAGTGCCATCCTCACAGGAATATTTGAGGAGATGATGTACAGAAAGAGTGAAATCACATTTCACAAATGGCACTGTAGCTCAGCAGAAGAGGGGCAGTCAAGGCAAATCTAGAGCAGCATGACACTGCAATTTGGGGGTCCACAGGGAACCAGTCCACTCCTCACTTCCAGAAAATGTTGCTGCGTTCAGTTTGGGAATCTACTTCTCACCCACTCCATCCTGAGTTCCAGAAGTGGCATGTGACAAAGGACGGAATCCTCCTGAACAGGGATGAATTAAAAGATGGGTGCATCACCTATATCTGAGCTCTGGAACCAGCCACACCTGAAGCCAGCACACCCCAGAATTTTACATTTTCCCAAGTCAATACATTTCCTTTTTATTTAAACCAGCTTGGAAGTAAGTTCTCTGTTACTTTCATCCGGAAGAATCTTGATAGCTATGTGGACCCTTGGCTGGGGTTTTGCTTAACTCCAGCTTTGGGGCTGAGAAGGCAGACTATAAAGTCGGTGTTGTCAGTCTCAGCATCCCAGATCTTTAGGGCTCTGAGCCCCCACCTCCCACCCTCAGAGCCCCCCACCTCCAACTAATTACTCAATTTTCCAATCACTCTATGTGGAATCCTTCAAGGCCCCCTCCTTTTATCCCATTTCATGTCTGTAGCCACTGGAAACTATCACAACAGTCCTTACAATGTGAAAAACACAAGAAGTTCCTTGCCATTCTAAACAGTGGCTGACAACCATTTACGAAACCTGCAAACATTTCACCGCTCATAAATCAACCCCAGATGACAAAATAATAATCATCATGAAACTAATGGAAACCCGAAGGAGGACAGATTTGGACCATGTTTGCCATTACCCATGATGAGGGGTGATCAGGAAAAAGTCCTGAGAAAGACATAAAAAATGAAGCAAACTGATTGCTCCTTGGAAGATATCTCAGCCCCCATCCCCAGGAGATTCAAGTCCTACTTTTTCCTGGAAACAATTTTTAGCATCTCTTGGCATCCTTCTGGTCGGGAATTGGTAAAAAAGAAAAGAGAGTGTTTGAGAAAAGCTTGATGCCTTTTCACTGAAGTCAGACTCCCAAGGTCGACAGGGATGTTTGGAAGAGTGGGCTCAAACTGTGAGCATGCAATTGCATGCCCGTGGTTCCTCACGCTGATTTAAAAATCAGAACATTTCTCACAAAGGTCCAGGTTTCGGTGTCTTTTGAAAAATCAGAACACATGGCAATATGGAGTCCTCATTTCTCCTGGTTAATTACCCTGCTCATTTCATTCACTTCTTACCTGGCTGGCCACTCTGGCTATCTGAACTTGCGATGACTGACCTCAGATTTAGGTCCTATGTACTTCTAAAAAGTCATTTAAAAATTATAATACTGTTGACTTCAGACACATCTAACTGATACAGAATGGCCCTCCCGGATGGGGCCCCTCCTTCACAATTTCACCTCCTCCTTCCCCCTATTCAGTGGGCCTAGCCCACTGGGCTCCAGGTCATGGCCATCTCAAGATTTTTGCCTTTGCTGGTTTCTTCTCTCTAGAATACTCTTCCCCAGATATGGGCAGGGCTCCCTCACTCCAGCGGTGGTGTGCTCAGAGGCTGTCTGCGCAGGGAGCCCTCTCATTCCCACCTCGCCCCCCTACAGTTTCCATCAACCTTCTCTTGTTTATTTTCCCCACAGAGGCATGAGCGTCTGACATCCAGTGTACTGCACACATACAGGTTTTTATCTGTGGTCTTTCCCCCTCTTAAGTGTAGCTCCACGAGGGAGTAGACTTTGGTTGTTTCTGTTCTCTACTGTATTCCATGTCCAGGGTAGGTCCTGGTACACAGCTGGTGCTCAATACATATTTTTGAATGAATGAATGAAATTCCATTTTCTATATTCAAGAGGAAATGGAGGGGAGCTGAAGCAGAGGAGGAAGGCGGAAAGCAGCAAACCCAGACGGTCTGCACACCTGGTCACTGGAAACTCGGCCGAGGCTTCTGGAGAGAAGGACGTTTTCCAAGACAGAAGAAAGGGAAGAAGAAGAAAAATGGAATCACAGCCTACAGTTGTGTTTGAGTTTGCACAGGCAAGCGGGGAAGGGTTTTTGGAAGAGTTCTTCTCTGCCTCTGAGTTGAGCTCACGCCCAAAGTCCAGCTCTTCCTGGGGTGGTGAGGAGTGTCTCCCCGCTGCCAGGTACTGGTCACGTGACAGTCAAGCCTCGCCCCCCCGCCCCCATCCCAGGAGGAGGGGGCATGGGGTCCTCAAGCGCAGATTCTAATCCCGGCGGGCTCAAGAGTTCCAGGCTGCCTGCTGAGGAGTCGTCTCTGCAACTTCTCACGTGGGGACGAGGAAAGCCAGTGTCTCTGATCTCATATGGAAAATCCTGGGCTGTTTTCCAGCTCGAGCCCCGCATCCCAGGCTCTTTCCCTTCTCCTTCACTCCAGACTGTACCCCACTGCAACTGTGCCTCACTGGGAGAGACAATTTCTACAGTTACTTTCTCCCCAACAGGTAATAAACAGCACCAGACAACCAGTCACTGTGTATCAGATGCCCTCTGCTACTCAGAGCACAGTTGTTAACGCTGACGATGTAGATTAATATTTGCTAACTCTGATGTTGTAGATTCATGATCCTCACTTCCTAAGTGAGGAAACTGTCGCTGGAAGAAGTAAACCCAAGGTCACAAAGATAGTATTAGTAAGTCGTAGACTTGGACAGGCTGGCTCTTGACCCCTGCATTATGCTGCAGCGGAGGCTAATACACCAACACATCCTTGTAAAATACTGAAAAACTACAGTCAGGACTGACAGTCCCTTTGTTTCCCTCACATGCCTGTCCCTAACTAATTAAGTGTCCAGTAACGTGAAGGTCAAAGAGAAGGAAAATTTAATTTTTTCTATGGTGGTTAAAGAGGCAGGGAGTGCAGGGGATATGAAGATCGTCTCTAGAACCATCTGCAGACAAAGCCTGGCTCTACTCCTTACTTGCTGTGTGACCGTGAACAAGCCACTTAACCTCTCTGTGCCTACTGTCCTCCTCTAAAATGTGAATAGTAATAGACTTCCGTCATAGAATTGTTGTGAGGAATAAGTGAGTTGATCCTTATAGTCGATCAGAACAGATCCTGGAACTGAGGTGATTTTAATTAGCATCATATTCATCCAAAGGACAGCCATTCTTCTTCTGAAGATACAAGATACAAACTGAATATGTCCAGACACGTGCTCTGAGATGACTTTACAAATGAGAAAACTCGTTTGTTTCACTGTATTCCCCTGAAAACTGAGTGCAAAATTCCAATTCTGGTTAGTAGAAAATTCTGTTATTTGACTTATTTGCTGTAAATACCTGGATGCCACTTTTGCTAGAATTACCTGGTGGACTTGATTTTTAAAATACTTTTGTCTTGCACGGTTAAAAACATACAAAACCATTTTTCTGAAGTGCCTGCTATTTTTCAAATGTATAATAACATAAAGACAGAACTCTAAAAAAAATATTCATCCATGTTTTAACGTGGAAACGGTATACCCTCCCTACCCACCCACCCCCCATTAAGAAGAAGATTGCTCTTCAGAGACCAGTAGATTCTTCCAGAATGTTGAAATCCCAAGACTGAAGCTACTTGAAGAATAAGAAGGAATATTCCCTAGGCAAGTAGTGGTCACTTTCTGTCTTTTCTTAGTACTTCTAGGGGTCCACCGTAAGAACCACCACTCTCTGAACCTGCAGACCATGTTCCCATCCATCACTGTATTGAAGCTGTTTAACAAACCCAGCATGGAGGAGTGAGTGAAAGTCGCTCAGTCATGTCTGACTCTTTGCGACCCCATGGACTACAGTCCATGGAATTCTCCAGGCAAGAACACTGGAGTGGGTAGCTGAGGAGATGGCAAATGACCCATGAATGGGTGAGGGGCTCAGAGAGCCCAAGTCCTCTGCCCAATATCACACAGCAGGTCGGGGGTGGATCTGGGAGTCCACCCCATGCCCTCCCCAACGGCTGCCCAGCCTCCCTCCCCCTAATCTCATGGCCCCACATCACAGCCAAGGTCTGAGAAGGAGGTCATGCCACCCACTGGTTGGCAAGAAACCCCACCTAGAGAAAGATGTCACAGTCCACTGCTGTTACTTTTCCCATGTGTTGTGAAAGGCTCAGTGAGGATGAAGGATGCTATCGAAAGGTAAGAGGAGGTTATCTTTGGTTATGGCGAGTGAGGCAGAGTTCGGTGAGGCAGCGCTGGGATGGGACCCTAGCAGCTGGGCTCTCAGGTCCCAGCTCCCACTGATACACGACCACCACCTATAAAACCTGACAAAGACCAGAATTGATACTAGCTTAGCTGGTGGAGCATATCAGATCTGAAATGGTCTCGGGTACCATTCAAAGCTGGGGTTAGAAGGGGGCCAGGCTTCTTTGGCAGGATAAGGCAGCAGGAGAAAAATGAGAAATCTTTTGTTTTTCTTTTTCAATTCATTAAGGTTTGTTGGGGTGAGCAAGAACCTCACTTTTTTTTTCTTCCTATGACTTCCCTTTCATTTTAACGGGAAATGTGCGTGCATTTCAAAGACCGCTCAATAGCAGCGTTGAAGTCTCAAGTTCAATCACAATGTCCCCATTGTGGCTGAGGGACTCCTTGGCCTTTAAGCTTGGGTTATAAAAATTTGGTCTGAGCCCAAAGTCTGGCTTTAATAGAATATTTTAATTTTGTTTAATGAATATTATTTTAAATCTGTTTGGCAGTTTTAAAATGTGTTCTTTTATTTTCAAATTAAAATTTACTAATGTTCAGTGCTTTCTGGGGGGTGGGAGTAGGGCAAGGAGTCGGGGTGATAATAATGCAAGCTTGCATTTATTGAGTGCTTACTATGTGCCAAACACCCTGCTACCCCTTTTAACCCTCAGGACCTCCTAATGCACAGCGACCCTTGCCTCCGCTGTTTGGGAAGTTGAGGGGGTCATCCCCCAACCTGAGCTGGCATAGTTAGTGAGTGGTGGACTTAAGATTCAAGTCAGATCTGTCTGAGTTCAGGGTCTGTGTTGTTAACCACTGCCCTACACTCGCTTGATACTGAAAAAGGACTCCATTGACCAATAGCTTAGAGGCACATCACTGGCCCGGTATGTAATTCCCTATAACCTCAAGCGTAATGACAGCTGGCTTGAGCATAATAGCTGGCTTATTGAGCATTCAATGTAGGCAGGCACTGTAGCAAAGCAAAGTGTTTTACATGTACTGCCTCATTTAAATTCTCACAATGGCCTTTTGAAGCACTTACTATTATCATTATTATCATCATCTCCATTTTACAGAGGGGAGACTGAGATTAGGGTCATGCAAGTATGTAAATAATGCATTTAAGCTGAAATAATGTTAATAATAATGACAATAATACAGTAGCTGACTTTGATATAGCTCACTCTAGTTGCCATGTACTACTGCAAGCACTTTATATTTATTAGCTTGAACTCCATGATGTGTGTGCGTATGCTCAGTCATGTCCAAATCTTTGTGACCCCAAGGACCCGCCAGGCTCCTCTGTCCATGGAATTTCCCAGGTAAGAATACTGGAGTGGGTTGCCATTTCAAACTCCAGGGGATCTTCCTGATCCAGGGATCGAACCTGTGTCTCTTGCATCTCCTGCACTGGCAGGTGGATTCTGTACCACTGTGCCACACTGGAAGCCCATATTTCCATGATAACCACCCTAAACCATAGGTGAAGAAACCAAGGCATGTAAATGTTAGGTAACTTGCCCAACATTACGTAGTTGGTTAATGCTGAGCAAGGATCTGAACCCAAGCAGCCTGGCTCCTGGCTTATGCATCTTAGAGATCCATGTGAATACCAATCCTGCTATCAGAGGTGCCAGGTTGGGCGGGTCCTTCTTACCTTTGGGTCACCATTAATTAGCCCAATGCCTAGAACACAGCTCAATAAATAAAGCTGAATAAATGAGTGAATGAATGCATTTGTAACTTTCCCCATCACCATGCAACACACAAGGCATGTAGGACTCAGTAAATAGTGTTAATAAAATCAGCAAAATGGTATATGTCATGTCCCAAGTAAATGTTATTCTTTGTCAACAAAATTTGTCTTGTCATATTGCAATAGCTCAGGGGTCAGCAAACATTCTACAAAAGGCCATGCAGTCTCTACAGTAATTACTCAACTCTGCTAGCACAGAAGTGGCCATAGGCAATAGCTTAGACCAGCTAACTGCAGTGATGCAGCCACCATTTCAACAGATTTCAATTCTAAACTTTAGTTATTCTATAAGAACAGGCTCAAGATTCTGTGAGAATCAGGTAATGTCGCTTATTTCTGAACCCAACTTTTATACCTGATCATCACTGAATAATATCCTCCAGGCAAAACAACTGGAGACTGACTTTGAAATCTAGCTCTCCAAGGCAGACATGTACAGGAAATGTAGCTCTCATTACACCAGGGTCGGGGGGTTGGAGGTGGGAGAGCTGGGTATACTAGTGGTTAGGAATCAACAATTCTGGCTCTGATATGAGCCATGTAACCGTGGATGAATTACTTCTCCACGAGATGCAATTTCGCATCTGTAACATAGGGGTAATAATAATAGACCCTTCCATCTAAGGCTATTTGGAGTCAGAAATATAAGTGTTTGCTTAGCACGCTGGCACATAGTAAGTATTCAGTAACCATGAGCCACTTGTTATTCCCAAACAAATCTTGTGTCTTTTTTAAAAACAAAACTAAAACCTAATTCTCTAAAAACAAGCATGAAGAAAGGACAGCAAAAGTGCAGGGAAGACATTTCCAAATTAGTTTCCCACAGACACTTAGCAAGGCATTCTAGGGGTCCCAAGGTGTCCGAAAACTCTCTCCTCTACATCAAACTAGCAAGCCCCCAATCTCCCTGCTTAGCCCCATCCGCCCAAAAGCCAGCTTCTGTGTCCTCTTATCATTGTCTTTCTCGTGGGTGTCACAGCAATGCTGGAGAAATTCGGAGCGTTTCAGACATTTGCTGAGTTTAAGACATTCTTTCTCCCCTCCCACCCTCCCCCCTTCACTCCACACTCCAAAATTAAAGTCTCCAGGGAGCCCGGGCTCTTTAGCAAGGGGAGACCGCCAGAAAGCCCCATCACAGACCCGGAGGTGAATAATCTCAGCTCCATTCTTTTCCACGGCTGGATGGGGACAAAACTTTGTTTACAACACAAGCGGCAAGTCACAACTTGTTATGCCACATGACACCCTCTAAGCAGTGAGCCACCGCTTCCCTCTACTGTACTAGCCACACAAAAGGCCAGAGAGGCAGGAATCTGCCCGCTCGGCTTCTCTCCTCCTCCCCCTTCCCAACTAGGAAGGGCATTCAGACCTTTGCTGGGAGACAAGTGTTTCCAGAACGCTGTGAAACTAAAGTTCCCATCCTTGCAAATAATACACACCCACAAAAGAAAACAATCTTCTTTGCAGCGAAACCCTTTCTGTGTCTCCTGTGAAGAGATTTTCTCCCTGCGTGGAATTTCCATCAGCCCCAGTGTTGGTACCAAATTCAGGGATGCGGCAGAATCCTCTCCACCTCTCTGAATTTTCAGGAGCTGCCCATCAACGAAGACCGAAAGGTCTGTACTTACATCTTGTACCCCACCGGCCAAAAAACACATACGTGTTCTTAGAACAACAACAACAACAAAAAATTGTTTTGGAAACTACTAATACCTTAACCGCAAAGTTACTACAGGAAGGGGATGGGAGGCGAAGCAGTTGACCAGAAGGAACACAAGCCATTTTCGACCTCTGGCTTCCACATCGCCAAACACCAGGAATGAAACCTCAGCTTTGAAGGAAGGGGTGGCCCCGGAACCTGCTTTTTTGGTGGAGCCGTGGGAGGGAGAGATCCAAAGGAGATGGGAATTCCAGCTCTCCGCTCTAGCTTCTCCCTGCAAGAACGTCTTCAGAATCCAAATGAAGATCTTTCAACCGTAGACTCAGAACCCCCCACTCTGTGTCCACTTGAACCAAACACGTCTAACAGGCAGGAATTTAGACTTGGCCGAGGTGAAGAGAACTGGTGGTTTTCGCCCTGTTTTGGTGACCTTCAAGGGCTTATTTATGCACTTCAAGCTCATGACCTAATACATGTTGGTTTGGCTTCTTTTCTCATAATAGCAGCCTGTAAAAAGCTTTTGAGAATTCCCCGTGTTTTCTTATTTTGGGTCAAGAAAATAAAATCGATATCTAAGTAACCTTAAAAAAAAAAAAAACTCAGCCTGCACAATCTAAAAATTTGGAATGTTTCCACCGGGACTGCAGATATCTCTGAAAGCCTCAAGATCATCAGAGTAAGACCCACATTTGCCATTTTTAAGGTGAGGTATTTGGTAACAGCATCTGTGAGAATTAGCTAAGAGGGACTTTTTGACATAAGTCAAACAATGACATTTAAAACTCACGTTAAAGCAATTACCGTGTGGAATTTTTCTGTGTTTTTCCCATTTCTCAAACAGAAGTGTATATGTTTTCAGCATAGTTTCTTGCTGTAATTTTCTTTCTTGGCAAATCCACATCTTAACCATGAAACCCAAAGTATGCACGCTACAGAAACAATAATGGTTGAAACAGACTCGGCCGTCTCTGGCATGATTTTTCTTAACAAAATTAAAACGTCTTTTGGCTAATATACTGTACATTTCAGTTATGAAAGACCATTCTTGGGAGATGAACAGAAAAGAAAGGGGAATTGACAGATTCAGCTGATGCGAGACAAAAGTAAAACAGTAGTCTAACCCTCCAGTTCCTCATTCTTTCGGAGAAAAAAAATGTCGATTTTAACATTTTTTCCTTTAGTTAAATTCACAGAGAGCCGACAATTTTCCTCCAAATGATTATAAGTACATGGGTGCAGATATGTTAAAGCTGGGAATGCACGGATCTAAAAATCTAACTTTACTAGATCTTCAAAAGGAAACTAAAGGGGAAAAACCCAAACCATTGAAACCACATCTGTTTTCATGTTATTGACACAATACTACGGATACTAAGAGAGAAAATAATTTCTAGCCTCTTTCAAATCTTTGGTTCAAGTTTAAATAGGCATTATTAGGCAAAGACAATTGGCATGTGCACATTCTCAAAACTGGTGAGAAGTAAACCTGCTTCCTTGACTGCCTGTTCCTCTGAGCTCCTGTTGTAAATTTCTGTGTATGTATATCTGAGAGCAGAGGCAGCCTTTGCAAAAACATATAAGCAGTCACTGCTGCACCCTAACTAGTATCACCAGATGGGCAAGACAAAGTCCTGCTTTCTACAGACCTGGGTCTATGTGCAGAGACCCCTTCATCCATCCCTCCAGGCTCCATCCCAAAGTGGGGGCCCTCTCAGCCCTTGCCTGACCCTCAGGCTGCCTGTCCCAGATTCAGGCAACCGCCAAGCCTCCCTTAACCTTCAAAGTGGCAAAGATAAATCGCTCTGGTTACCTGACTCTTGGGACCACCTGTTCCAAATTATTCTTCGAACTCCAAATGTTTGTATTTCAACCTCCAAACAACAACCCACCCATAGCGATCCAGCACCTTCCAGTAAACTGGATTTGGACAGCCTACCGTAATGTTTTCGGGCCTTGCCACTGCCGGTAAATTTATTGACTCTTTTTAGGAACTGAAATGCATAGCGTTATAGTATTGAAGGAACAAATCAAATTAGTCCTTGTAAATAAACTTTTTTTTTCCTTTATAGACCATATACAACCTGCTAAATATCATGGTTCACCAAGGCCCAGATTTGTGTTTTCCAAACACTTAGTGTGCTTTTTCTATCATTTAGGACAGTGGCAAAAAAACATCAGGGTACAATCAGAAAATCATTGTGCTCAGGGCATTTAAAATGATCCAAATTCAGCATCTCTTTTCAAAGGGAAACGAGAGCAGAAATATTCTCGGAGGCAAGGTTTTCACAGCCCCGTCAGTAGAAGGCTAAAGGCCTAGATTCTGGCCCACGCGCCCTTCAGCTTTGTCAGACATTTGACTTGTGACTCCGTTTCTTTGTTAACGAAGTTGGGAAAATTAATAATAGTAACCATACCTAACTCAAAATGTTGTCAGAGCCCTCCTGAAAAATACATGTCAAGAGTTGACTTCAGGCCTGGCATACAAACGCTCGGTTATTTTCATCATCACTATTAATACAAGGACAGAAATTAAGCAGAGAGAAATGACAAAGCGATCGATACCAAGTGAGCAAAAGAAAGAAAAAAAGCAGCCAAAAAAATAAAATGTAAAGCCTATGGCTTTCTTCGTCCTTTTCCCCTCCATCCACCTGGCCGGCACTCTCGTATCTTGGAATTGATTCTAAATCACACGCAACAAAGAACTAGTTCTGGCCCCTCTGATTCATTTCCAGCAAGACAGTGGGTCTAACTAAGACAGTCATTTCAAGTATTTGTCACCTGACTGAGGGGGTTTATCCTCGGATTAGAAGAGGTGTTAGTTAAACACCATTAGGCCAGTTACGATCTTCAAATAGGAAAATGAAGCATTGTCTCTGGCGAATTCTCGCTAATTGCTTCCCTACCAGAGCCTTCTTTTTGTTTTGTATGTTTGGGACTTTTGAACAGCCACAAACGGCAGGGGGACAAAAAGTGGGCCCTTCGGAAAGCTGTTATGATATAGGGGGTTGGGGGTCAGAGAGGAAGGTGGGGAGTGAGGGAGGCGTTGTGGGGCGGGGAGTGAGTGGATATGTGTGTTTTCTGTCAACAGGCCGTGTCTTCTCAGCTCTGGGGTTAATTCTCTGTAAAGGGATTCCTTTTGAGCCGAGTCCACCGACTCCTTTTTCAGAGCAGCTAGCTTGGAAAAAAAGTTTCCTTCCACCAACAAAACTCAATCTTGGCAAGAGGCAGAAGGTTCAGCCTTCGGAGGTAACTGAATAACCAGCCACTTCATCTCCGCAAACCAACTCTCCCCCGCCACAACCCCACCCTGCAGATAAGGAGAAACTACATCAGGAGAAAGAGGTAAAAAAATCTTTAAGGGGAAAAAGTTATCCTCTCCTGGAAGGAATTGACGTCAGGCCAAAGAACCCTGCATTTTATCTGTGCCTAGTGGAGAGAAAGCCTTCTGACCCAGTCTCCATGCGCATGCACGTACACACACACACACACACACACACACACACACACACACACTCCAACACTCATCACTACACCTCAGACCTGTGGCCACTGCCTAATACTTATGGTTTTCCTTCTTCCCTGAGCATTTTTATGCTAAGGAGGCCTGTCCTCAAAGACAAAACTCAACCCCTGATACAACCCACCTCCTTGGAGAAAAGAAGGCACCGTGTGTGGTGTGCTTGGATATTGAGGGCCAGGCAAAAAAAAAAAAATCCAAACAAGATATTCCCACTTCCTTCATTTTTTCTTGACAGCCATGGGCTCTTTCTGCAGAGAGAGGCATCTGTCATGAGCTGCCGGGAACCCCACTTATGCAGCATAACGGCCTGCGATTTTATTATACAAGGAGTTTATTGCTGGCCTAATTAGTTTCAAACTGGGCATTCCAGCTGAGGACACCTAAAAAACATCTGGTGGAAGGAGTAAGAATGAGTCCTCGTTTTTTGGAGCTGGTTACGGTTGGCTTTCTGCATAACTCTGGTCTCCTGCGCCTGACACAAGTTATCTTTGGAAAAGTAACTGAAAAAATAAGGAAACGGTTTCTTCTTTGTGGGAAAGGAGTCATCTTGTCCTGGGGGAACCAAAAACGTCTTAAAGTGGACGTGCCTGAATTGTGGATACTTTTCCCCAAGCTGCCCAGGATCTCAGTAGCTCGCTCAACCTAATTCAAAATGTACTCAGCTGCACCACAAAGCATTTATTTTGTTTTTGGTCTTTTGTGTGAGTGTGTGTGTGGAGGACTCTTTTGCTCTCCCAACAGCAGCTAGCGTTTTATCAATTTATCCGTCTGGAACAAGGCTTGCGATCTTTTACATGCAATTTAAAGCAGAAGTAATACCGCGTATTTGAAACAGCGTGTCTTGGGTGTTTTTGCCAAATGGTAATCCTATAACAAGTCAACAAATCATATTTCTTTATGATGTGTTTAATACAACACAAAAGGCATGAAAATAAGATTCTAAAACACCAGGGCTGAAAACATCTGTTTTTCTAAATCTCAAAGTATTGGGATAATAACATTTTGTTGTATTGTCTTTAGCTATTTCATATTAGGAAAGATGTATGTGTTTATAGAATATTCTCATACATACAGTCACTATACTCAATAGATGAGCTATTTTCAAGACAGGAAAAATGCTGAGACCTTTAAGGTAAAATAGTTTATCATATTGTGAACCTACAGTTACAAGACTGGAGCGACTAACTAGGTATGGGACACATGAAGTGCTTTTTTAAAAGGTCAGGTCCCTTCAGATCTAGCCACATAGGTCGAAACTGCAAAATTTAGAATTTCCTCAAAAGGCAAGGAGATTTGGGATACAAACAGGAGTTTATGCTTAGTCTAAAGTAAGATTCATACTGTCGGCATTTGTTACATAAATTACGAATTAAGTTTTCCTAGTCTGAGTATGTCTAAATGCAAGGAAGTATAAAGTTTAAGGGGCTTAAAGTGATGGGGAGAGAAAGGTGGGGGAAAAAAATGAAACTTTCTTGGGCAAAAAAAAAAAAAAAAATCTTGCCTGAAGATTTTTTCACAATCATTATTTTAAAAAGGAGGTTCTCCTCTCCGCCTCCAACTCCCCTCCTCCACCCCGCCGCCCCCCAAAGGACCATAGGCTGGTAAGGAGGCTACCAGCTCAGACCAGAAGTAGAAATTTCACTCAAGCAGGAAAGGGCTCGCGAAATGAACAGATTCGGCTTGAAATACAATTGTCCGCTGGTTATAATTTCCTTTGGAAGGGAGCGCCCTAACTCAAACCTAATTCAGCACTCAGATTCTCACTTGATGTTTGTAAATCATTCTACCTTGCCTCTGCCTTGCCCACAACACCCAGCTCCGATGCTCACTCATTCCACTGCGCCCCGTAATTAAAAGGTACCTCCACCAGGGGTGATTTATATATACCTCAAGGTTATTTTTAAAAAAGTAATTCGAAAGATTACGTTGCATTTCGGGGGAAGAAAAGAAAAAAGTTATCCATAAAGTCGCAGCATCAGTCTTGCTTTTTAAAGAGCAAGCGTGCATGCTGTCAACTCTTAGCCCCAGTGAAGCATCGAAGCTTCGCTAAAGGAAAGTAGGAACCTTAAACCGTCAAAGCGCTTCCCTTTCACGCAGCTGAGAATTTCGCGTATTGAGGATTTGGGGATGCGAAAGTTTTTCCCGGTCAAGCTTTCCTAACATTTCTTAATTGTATAACCTATTTGTTTGGGGACAGGAGATAGATTTAAGAGCCATCACGGCCGTTTAAACCCCAGGCTGCTCTCCTTAAAAAAAAAAAAAAAAAAGCAACAACCCCATTCCATTCTCCGCTTTGTCCCATTACAGCAAACTCTCGCTTCCTTCTAAACATCCTTCTGATGTAAAGTTTTCTAAGTTTCAGCTCCAACTTCAGCTAGCGCCCGGACGCCCGTTCCGGTACAAAGCCCGGAGAGCTGGACCATAGCTGGCCGAGCGCAGATGGATTTTTTTTTTTTTTTAAGAGATACAGCTAGAAAAAGGTTCAGGGGGCCATTCCAGCCCCATCCCTGGGATTCCAGCCGTTTGCTCCGTTACCCCATTACCAGCGCCCGAGGGCGTGAGCTTGGCTCCTGGCTCCAGGCGTCTCTGGGTCCGATAAGCGGATCGCCGCTCATCGCTAACCACCCGGGCCATAAAACGAACCAAACGCGGAGGACCCGGGCGAGTCTGAGCGTCATGCACTTGTCCCGCGCTGGAGCGCACACTTCAGGGTCGTGGCCTTCCGGGCGAAAGGGGAAACTGAGGCCCCGGGACCGGCTTTCTCTAGATCTGCGCGCTCTCCCCGCTGCCCTTGTGCCTGACACACCCTGGGAGCCCCGGACGCCGCGACCCTGCCGGTGCGCCCTCGAGGGCCCCGACAGCTGCGGAGGCCCCGGCTGGCCGAGTGCGAGAGAGAGGCTCCAGGCCAGGGGGTCCGGGTCAACACCAGCGAATCCCCGCAGGCAGGCCCGGGCTGGGCGCCGCGGGCGGTACTCACCGCGCGCAGTGGAGAGGGCGCCCGGGCGCGGCGCGGTGCCGGCGACCAGGCGGGCGCGGGTCGGACGCGGCCGGGCTGACTGCGGCGGGCACGTTGCTGCCTCTGCTGCCGCCACTGCCTCCGCCTCCTGGGCTGCCGCGGCCGCTGCCTGCGCGGGGAGGACCGGCCCCTTCCCCTCCCTCGGCCGGGCCCTCCCTCTGCCCCCGCCCGGGTCCCCGCGCCGCGACGTGGGCGCGTGGGGGCGCCGAGGCGCGGCGCCGGGCTCCGCGGGCGCGCACACCCCCGGCGGCTGAACGCGGGGCGCGGGGCTCCGGCCCTGTAGCTGCCTCGGCGCAGCCCTCGGCGCCTGCCGCCCAGCCGGACGCGCTCGCTCCAGCCGGTCCTAGAGGAGGCGAGGTCTCAGCCTCCTCCCCACCCACCGACACCCACACCTCCTCCTTCGGCAACCCAGGCGCGGCCCCCCCATAAGAGAAAGACTGCTTGGAAGGGACCTCAAGGGTGACACTGCATTCACTCATTCAGCCACCTCTTCATTCATTCCACATCTGTGGACCATCTATGTGCCAGGTACAGCTCTTGGGAGATTCAGCTAGAACAAGTCAGACTAGTTTTGTTCCTTCCCGGAACTTAACTGGGAGACCGTAAACAAACAATCAAGTAAAGAATCAAGTCAATTTCAGAAAATTATAATTATTATGGCGGAGGGGAAGTATGTGCTGGGGCAAGGGAACAGGAATCTTGGCTGGAGTAGTCAGGGAAGACCTCCCTGAGGAGGTGACGTCCGTATGATGAGAAAGTGTCATTTCTGAAGATATCTGTGGGAGGAGAGTTGGAGGATCTCCTTTGACCTGTTTTACATGTAGGAGGAACTGAGGTCCCAAGAACTTAACTGGCTTACCTAAAGTCTGGTATAATGCCCTCCACACATACCCTTAAATGAAGGCACCCCACTTCATCCTCTCCTCTTTCAATCTTCCCCATAATAAACTGTCATGAACAGAGCCTGTACAGCATTTTTTTTTCCTCTCACCCACTTTCTAATGTTCAGGAAGCCCTTTATAAGCACCCAGGCTGCTTCAATCTGAAAGCAATGTCAACCACTGCCATTTGTTAAGCTCAAGCAATCATATTTTTCTGGGATCAGGATGCCCAGATAAATGTGAATTATAGAAAAACAGAACTAACTTTTAGTATAAGTATGTCCTCTGCAATAGGTGACACATACTTTTACTAAAAATGTATTCACTTTTCTCTGAAATTTCAATTTAACTGGATGTCCATATTTTTATTTGCTATATCTGGCCTCCCTACATCCATCCAGTTTGCAGGACATTTCCTTGTCTCCTCTGATCCCCCAAAGAGACCAGAAGGTAGATGCTGCTAGCATGCCTATTCTTTAATTTTTAAAAAAAATTTTTAATTTGGCTTCCCTGGGTCTTAGTTGTGGCACAAAGGATCTTCAATCTTCGTTGCAGCATGTGGGATCTAGTTCCCTGATCAGGGATGGTACTGCGGCCCCCTGCATTGGGAACTTGGAGACTTAACCACTGAACCCACCAAGGAAGCCCCTAGCATGCCTGTTTTACAAATGATCATCTAAGCTCAAAGAGAAGGCAGAAAATGTCTGAGTCAGGGTTGAAGTTCAGATCAAGCTGACTTCAAAGCGCTTGCTCTCAAGATATAAAGCCTGTAACTCCACCTGTGGGGTTACTGGGAAGACAGTGAAACTTAACCCTTGGGTCCCTTACTTGCTATGCCTCTTTGTAAGGCCCTGACAGGGACCTAGAAATCTATTCATGGGTCACCTGTTCCTGTGAAATTTACGAAAGTTGTTTGCTTTTGTTAGTGGCAAGCGGCAGAGCCCACCATCTCTCTCCACTCTGATTCCCCCTGGAGCACTTGACCTTGAGTAGGGTGTATGGGAGTGGCCACTGGCATCTCAGAGATCCAGCGGAAGGGAAGAGGAGTTGGGAATTTGTGGTGTTGGTGGAATTCTTCAGCTTCTTAAAATATGCCTGTCGTGATTTCTTTTTTTTTTTTAATAATTTTATTTATTTTATTTTTGGCTCTGCTGGGCCTTTGCTGCTGCACAGACTTTTCTCTAGTTGTGGCGAGCAGGGGTTACTCTCTAGCTGAGGTGTGCAGGCTTCTCATTGCGGTGGCTTCTCCTGTTGCAGACCACGAGCTTTAGGCCATGCAGACTTCCGTGGTTGTGGCTCCCAGGCTCTAGAGCACAGGCTCAATAGTTGTGACACACAGGTTTAGTTCCTCTGCAGCATGTGGGATCCTTCCAGATCCGGGATCGAACCCATGTCTCCTTCATTTGCAGGTGGATTCTTTACCACTGAGTCACCAGGGAAGCCCCTGTTGTGATTTCTTAATTCAAAGAAATTTCGTACCTAATTTCAGACTCATAATTTCGTATTCTTTTTCTTAAGTAAAAGGCCCTCAAGTTGTATAAGCAGCGGGCCCTGCTCTACCAGGAGCCACCTCTGGTCAAAACTTACTCCATCCCTTTTCTCCTCCCCAAAATTCAGGCATGCGAATCTATTAATATTCAGTGAACACGGTTATTCTCCTCCAGTGACATGGCTGAGGTTAGATTTCCTGTTTCTGGATGAAGTTAACTCTCCTGCTTTCTAGCTGCAGGATGTATATGTGTATTTGGCCTTGACTTTCTCATGTCTAAAATGGAGATGGTGACTTACATGTGTCCTACTCTTTGCGATGCCATGGACTGTAGCCCATCAGGCTGCTCTGTCCAGGGGATTTTTCAGGCAAGAATACTGGAGTGGGTTGCCATTTCCTTCTCCAGGGGATCTTCCCCACCCAGAGATCAAACCTGGGTCTCCTACATTGCAGGTAGATTCTTTACCAAATTAGCCATCAGGGAAGCCCTGGAGAAAACAGTACCCATCTTACATTATTATTGGGATGATTCACTGAGATCATGTTCCTGAACCTGTGACTGTAGTTGGGCACGAGCATTGTTCTATATATATTGATATTACTGTACAAACTTTGCTTCCCATAGCATCTTTGCAAAAAGTTCTAAGTCATTATAGACTGAGCATCTTAATGCTCTCCAGAGGTGTTTAATTTATCTGGGTCCACAAGCCTTCATAGAATGTTGTTTAATTTATTTTTAAAAGATATTTATTTATTTGGCTGCATTGGGTCTTAGTTGCATTATGTGGGAGCTTTCTTTGTGGATTCTCTAGTTGTGGTGCTTGGGCTCTGTAGTTGCACGTGGGATCTTAGTTCCTGACCCGGGATCAGACCCACGTCCCCTGCATTGCAAGGCAGAATCTTGATCACTGGACCGCCAGGGAAGTCCTAGAATGTTGTTTAAATAGTGGCAGTAAGCAGCCTTTTTTTTTTTCTAAAGTAAAAGAATGGAGTAGACTGGAATAGAAAATATCAAGTGAACTGCATGCAGAGTAAGACTGTGTGTGTGTGTGTGTGTGTGTGTATACTGGGTCAGAATGTGAAATGTGTTCCTTCTTGCAAATGGTGGGCAAAATGGTGATGAACACTTATTAACCAAGAGTACTCAATGGAATACAAAGGGTTAATCTATTCCTACCCGCCTTCGCCTTCTCAACTCTTTCACTAGAATCTGGCCCATTATCTCATAAATCGAAGCCACACCCTATGGCCCCCAGAGACAGAAACAGGAGGCAGGTGCTTATTAATTTTATTTTTTTCCTTCTCTTAGGGCAGTGGTTCTCAACCCTGGCTTGCACATTAGAATCTCCAGGGGAGCTTTTAGAAATCCCCATGTTGAGGCCTCACCCCAGACCAATTAAACCAGATTCTCTGGAGGAGGGACTGAGGCATCAGCATATTTTTTTAAGGTTCCCAGTGATTCTAGTGTGCAGCGGAGGGTGAGAATCCCCATGTTTGGGAGAAAAAGGACTTGATCACAGATTCACAGCAGATGAGATGGAAACTCAGATAAGATTTAAGGCACCCACTTCTTACTCAAGATCACTTAAAATCCAGCCCCCTTCCTATGCAGGAGCACTTCTTTCCTGTCCCTCTTTCCCTTGATTTCTTCTTGATAACTATTTGTCCTCATTTTATAATGACCAGAAAAATAATCCCAGACAAAATCTGAAAATGCTAACCATAACACAGATTCTTTGGAGTGTAGACCACAGGCATGCCTAACCTGGAGTAAAGTATTTTTTCCCCTAAAATCTTCCAAGTATAAATGTCCTCTGAAGCCAGAAGACCAGCTTAACTTTGAAAACAAAAACTTCACAAGGCTTTCAACGTGTATATACATATCCTACAAACACATACGCACTCACCATGCCAAATCATGCCTTATTCTAATCACATTCCTTTCCCATCTGTAAAAATCTCCTCTACAGAAAAAGCATCGTTTTTTTGTTTTAATGCATTCGTTTAAACCTTGACTTTTTCCAAAAAGGACTTGAGGTTGCATGCAAAAACATATATGTGGCAGCAGAATGAGAAAACAAGAAAAGCAGGTGAAGGGGAAACATGGAGAGGGAAAGAAAAGGCACTCAAGGGTGAGATTTGCATAAATATGTAGGGTAGGAGGTTCTGAGCACTTCTTGTTGGCGGACTGAGAATTAGATGCTGAGCTTCCTGGCAGTCAATGCAAAGGGGAAAATGCAATCAATTATATGAGTGGCTTTCAAACTTTATTGAACTCAAAAGTAAGCATATTGTGCTTGCTTTGGTAGCACGTATTCTAAAATTGGAATGATACAGAGATTAGCATGGCCCCTGGACAAAGATGATGTGCAAATCTTTGAAGCATTTCATGTTTTTAACATGAATTTAAAAGAAAAAAAAAAAAGCAAGCATGGCAATCGGTGGTTAGGACTCCTTGCTTTTGCTGCTGAGGGCCCGGGGTTCAGTCCCTGACTGGGGATCTAGGTTCCCACAAGCCACACAAGCGTACATAGAATCTCCATATGGAAATCAGAGTTGAAAAATCCCAGCCGCCTGCCTTGCACCTTTCTCCTGTGGGTACTTGTAAAGGGTCTTGAAGAAGCACCCAGAGCTCTGCAGAGTCAAGATCGGAAGCCATGGATTTCAAAGTGCTTCGCTGGGTTCATGATCCTCAGAGCCTGTAAGACAGAAACTAACAGAACTACTTGAACAAATCAGAATGCTTTCTGATACTGGGACAGGAGAGAGTGGAATGGGCACTGTTTGTAATAAAGCATGTTTGGGATTAGCACATGCAAACTAGTATATGCAAGATGGATAGACAAGGTCCTACTGTGTAGCACGAGGAGCTACATTCAATGTCCTGTAATAAACCACAGTGGAAAAGAATATGAAAAAGAATATATATAACTGAATCACTCTGCTGTACACCAGAAGCTAGCACAACATTGTAAATCAACTATGTTTCAATTAAAAAAAACAGAAGCAAACATCAGGACTTCCCTGGTGGGTCCAGTGGTTAAGACTCCAACCTGCCAATGTAGGGGGCACAGGTTTGATCCCTGGCTGGAGAACTAAGATCCCCCATACTGTGCAGCATGGCCAAAAGATTTTTAAAAATCAAATCAATTATAGCATAAACCAGGACTGCTCCAGGCAGACTGGGACAGATGGCCACCCTGCCTAAACAGAACGACTTGGATATGTCCTGAGGACAAAGACATGTGAAGCTCCATCAAGTGATCACACAAGAGGCGGTGACAGCTTCCATGAGTAGACCAGGGGCTGTGAGCAATCCTCCTTGAAATTACAAAATCATCAACCTAACACTTCCTGATGTGGGTTGGGGCATTCCATCCACATCTCTGACAAGACCCCAGTCAGCACTCTGGGTCAGATCTATGGTTATTATGCAATATCACTGTGCTGAAAAAGGGTGCCCCGTACTGGGTGGGCTGACTTGATGGATTCCTACAAGCACATCAAGAGTATTTTCCCTGAAAGTCTGCAGTTCCTTATCTCTCACTCTGCTGGAATCTCTAGAATATCTGCCAGGGACCTCTTTGGCAGTCTGCTGAAGTCCAAGGACATTTACTCAGAAAAATGCTTGTATATATACAGAAATGCATATAACGCACATGGGATGCTAGAAAACTGAATAATGATAAGAAACAATTTCTTATTTCTTACTGATAAGAAAAAGATTACCTCACATTGTTCACAAAAATTAACCCAAAATGGAAAAAAAAAGTAACCCAAAGTGGATTAGAGCCCTAAAAGGAAAGCTTAGAACCGTAAATCTTCCAGAAGACAACACAGGGAGAAAATCATTGCAACTCTGAGGTTGGCTAACATTTCTTAGAGCACTGAAAGTACCAACCATGAACATCAGTAAACTGAGCTACATCAAAGTATAAAACCTTTTGTTCTTCAAAAGACAAAACTGAGAAAATGAAGAGCAAGCTACAGAATGGAAAAAATATAATACTTCTATCAGACAGACATAAAAATATAAGGGAAATATAACAATATATGAAGAACTTGAACAACTCGATAACTTTTCCAAAACAATTTAAAAAATGGGTACAACTTCTGAACAAACACTTCAGAGAAGATACATGAATAGCCAATAGGCACAAAAATAGATGCTCAACATCATCAATCATCATGGAAACATAAATTAAAAAATATAATGAAATACCACTATGTAGTCATTAGGTTGGCTAAAATTGAAAAGCCTGACTATACCAAGTGCTGACAAGGATATGGAGCAGCTAAACTCTTATCCATGGCTCGTAGAAATGTAAAATGGTACAACCACTCTGGAAAACTGTTTTGCAGTTTCTCAAAATGTAAAACATCTCCCAGTCATGTGACCCAGCCATCTAACACTCAAGGGAAAGGAAAACACAAATTCACACAAAGATTTGTATGTGAATGTTGATAGCAAGTTTATTTGTAATTGCTAAGAATTGGAAACAATGAAACTATTCATTAGCAGGTAAATGAATAAACAGATTGTGGTATATCCATGCAGTGGACTACTGCTGCTGCCGCTGCTAAGTCGCTTCAGTCGTGTCCGACTCTGTGCGACCCCATAGACGGCAGCCCACCAGGCTCCCCCGTCCCTGGGATTCTCCAGGCAAGAACACTGGAGTGGGTTGCCATTTCCTTCTCCAATGCATGAAAGTGAAATGTGAAAGTGAAGTCGCTCAGTCGTGTCCGACTCTTAGCTACCCCATGGACTGCAGCCCACCAGGCTCCTCCATCCATGGGATTTTCCAGGCAAGAGTACTGGAGTGGGGTGCCATTGCCTTCTCCGAGTGGACTACTACTCAGCAATAAAAGAAATGTACACACAGAACATAGATGAATATCAATATCATTATGCTGAAGGAAACTGCCAGACCCTCATTCACTCCATAAGGACTCAATGCATGATTCCAATTATATAAAATTCTCAAAAAGGCAAACTAATATACAGTGACAAAAAGCAAAGCAATGGTCACCTGTGGATGGGTGTGGCAGGAAGGATGGATTACACAAGAGCTCAAAGAAACTGTCGAGGATATGATGAGAAAGTCCAGTGTGGGGGGAGTTCCTTGGCAGCCCAGTGGTTAAGATTCTGCACTCCCAATGCAGGGGGATGAGATCAATCCCTAGTCAGGGATCTAAGACCCTGCATGCCATGTGGCAAACAAACAATAAAAGAAAAGTCCAGTTTGTGGATTGTATTGATGACTTCACTGTATATCTCTATCTATATATCTATACATCCAAAATGATACAATTAAACCCTTAAAATGTTCCCAAAGAGGTGACATGGTAAAGCGGTAAAGTATCCATCTGCCCATGCAGGAGATGCATGAGACTTGGGTTCAATCCCTGGGTCTGGAGGAAATGGCAACCCACTCCAGTATTCTTGCTTGGAAAATTCCATGAACAGAGGAGCCTGGCGGGCTACAGTCCCATGGGGTCACAAAGAGTTGGACAGTACTGAGCCACTGAGCACATACCTCCATAAAAATATTAAAATATTGTGACATAGTCATGTGAGTTCCTTTACTAATACATTAATAAAGGAGAAGGCCTTTAATTTTCATAATTTTGAAGTAATGCTGAATATAGAAGATATTTCAAGATGTTTGTTAACAACCATAATATGATATGAAAATGCCCATACTTCCTGCTGGTAACAGAGTTGAGGTCCTGTTCATCTGTTATGGTTTGTTGCCACATTCACATTTGAAGGGAGTGTTAATTTTCAGTTAGAGGTTGGTGAATATAAAGATACTTTTTTTAACATCCAAGTTTACAGACCCCCCTGAATTCTGCCATGCACCCCAAGTTAAGAAGTCTAGTTGGAAACAATCTCAGCTACTTGAGGGGAATAATTGCCCTAGAAGGTAAGCATCTTTAAACTCCAGAACAGTTCAGTTCAGTTCAGTTGCTCAGTCATGTCTGACTTTTGGTGACCCCATGGACTGCAGCACGCCAGGCCTCCGTGTCCATCACCAGCTCCCAGAGTTTACTCATGTCCATTGAGTCGGTGATGCCATCCTGCCATCTCATCTTCTGTCATCCCCTTCTCCTCCTGTCCTCAATCTTTCCCAGCATCAGGGTCTTTTCAAATGAGTCAGTTCTTCACATCAGGTGGCCAAAGTATTGGAGTTTCGGCTTCAGCATCAGACCTTCCAATGAATATTCAGGACTGATTTCCTTTAGAATGGACTGGATGGATCTCCTTGCTGTCCAAGTGACTCTCAAGAGTCTTCTCCAACACCACAGTTCAAAAGCATCAATTCTTCAGTGCTCAGCTTTCTTTATAGTCCAACTGTCACATCCATACATGACTACTACCATAGCTTTGACTAGATGGACCTTTGTTGGCAAAGTGATGTCTCTGCTTTTTAATATGCTGTCTAGGTTGGTCATAACTTTTATTCCAAGGAATAAGCGTCTTTTAATTTCATGGCTGCAGTCACCATCTGCAGTGATTTTGGAGCCCCCAAAGTAAAGTCTGTCACTGTTTCCATTGTTTCCCCATCTATTTGCCATGAACCGATGGGACCAGATGCCATGATCTTAGTTTTTTGAATGTTGAGCTTTAAGCCAACTTTGTCATTCTCCTGTTTCACTGTCATCAAGAGGCTCTTTAGTTCTTCATCTTCAAACTCCAGGAACATTTAGAGTGAATTATAGAAATAGCTGAAATGGGAAAGCAGTTTTATCAGGAAGCATATTTTAACTAAGGTTCATAAATAAATGTGGAAATACTCAACAAAGTCAAAATCATCATATTAATATTTTTTGTTAAGAAGGAAATTGTTCATATTTAACAGTTTACATACTTTAAGAGACTCATGTTTAAGTGACTTGGACCCATCAGAGTAGGATGTTGGTCAGACTTGTTAATTATCATGTTTAATGTTATTGAAGCACTGCTTAAATGTGAAATTTGTAAGTCAAAGTTGCACTAAGTTTATCTGTAATCATTTAGAACACATAGAGAATTTAAGGTTTTCTATATAAGTGTTATCTATTAGATTTATAAAAACTGATTGAGAACTTCTCTGGTGGTCCAGTGTTTAAGAATCTGCCTGCCAGTGCTGGGGAGGTTTGATCTCTGATCTGGGACGATCCCACATGCCACGGTACAACAAAGCCCGTGTGCCACAGCTGCTGAGCCCGGGCTCGAGAGCCCTTGTTCTGCAACAAGAGAAGCCACTGCAATGAGAAGTCTGCACACAGCAGTGAAGAATAGCCCCTGCTCCCCGAAACTAGGGAAAACCTGTGCACAGCAACGAAGACCAAGCATGGCCATAAATAAATAAAGAATAAAATAGAGTCACTCTCTCTTTAAAGAAAAAAAAAAAAAGAATGGACTGAGAAGTAGAAATATTGAACAGTTAAAGTACTTGCAAAGAAAATCCAGGATATCAAATTTAGAAATGCAATTTCAAGTGTTTTAAGGCATTTAATTAGTTACGTTTTAAGTGGGACCAAATATTAATCCATGACTTCCTTAAAAACACTGGCTGAATTTTGTTATTTTGTTCTTAGAGCAATAGATTTGAAAAAGGAAACTTAAAAACCCAAGGGGGAGAAACTAGGTTTGGTAAGTTGTAACTTTAGTAATTCGAAATTATTTCCTAGAATTTGTGTACAGCTTATTCAGTACACAAAAAACCACTCAAACACATGTATAGCAGTATGGATGACTGAAAATGGAATGAGCCGCAGGAAATCCAGGATCCTGCTCTCATCTCATGTTTAGTTTTGACCTAAGTGTCCCCCTGTCCCCTTATTTGGGCCTCTGCCATGAAGGAATTAGCCACAAACACAAGAAAATTCTTTTTAGTGACCTAAGGAGAGGAAAGGTCATTCGTTACACTCGGATTAGGAAAAAATTTAAAATACTCAACCACTTAATTTTTCAAAACAGTGGAATCTAAACAAAAGCTATACTGGTGAACAAATGCAGATTCATTGCCAAAACCCCAGTTGGTTTGGACAACATTTCTTCCTGGTTCCTTCAACGGAGCTGAATCCCTTGGCCTTCCCTCTCCAACAGTGTAGAAAAGTCTCAAGGGGAATAAAATAGTTGTACTATAAACGTTCTTAACAATCTACAACAGTAATGGCAATTAAATACCCATATACAAAATTTCCTCCTTGTAGAATTACTGGGAAGATCAAGTAAAATAATATTTTTATAATCCCCCCAGTTGGAATCTTCTTTTACCAGATAATTTTCTTTTAGAATTTAATAATTGCATTGTTTTGGCTGTTGTGACAGAAAGACATTCCCCCAAAGTGGCTTTTATTCAATACGCTTCTCTTTCTCTTGCTTAAAAGTCTGGGTAGGCAGTGGATGGCTGGTTTGATAGCTCCACCGTCATGGGACCCAGGGTCCTTCTGTTTTTTCTGCTCTGCCATTGACAGGTGGCTTCCATTTTACAGTCCAAGATGGCTGCTCTAGTGCCAGTAATCACATCTGCATTCCAGTCAGCAGGAAGAGGGGAAAGCGCCGTAGGGCTCATTCTTTTCTCCTAAAGGATCTGCGCAGAAGTTGAACACATCACCTCCTTCACATTCTATTGACCAGAATTTAATGATATTACTATGTCTAGCTCCATGGGAGTTTGGAAAATGTGGATTTTATTTTTATTTAGGCAGATAGATAGTGCCGAACTAAATACAGTTGGCCTTTGAATAATGTGAGGGTTAGGCATGCTGACCTAGTCAAAAATCCAAGTATAACTTTACAGTGGGTTTGTATGGTACTGTAATATGCTATTTATTGGAAAAAATCCGTGTATAAGGGGACCCATTGCAGTTCAAACCCATGTTGTTCAAGGATCAGTTGTATTCTATTACTAAGGTAGGAAGACATACTGAGTGACAGCAGTCTCTGCCACATTCAACGCTTGACTATAGGTTATTGAGTTGCGTGTGCATGATTTCTCTTGTGTAATATCCCTTGTAAGTTCAAATTGGTGTGACCACTTAAGAGAAAAATTTGGAGATATTAATTAAAATGTAAAGAATAACCCAAGAATTCTATAATCTGTCTCCTCACTAGAGACCCAGGTTAAGGTAGTCTACAGTGAGCATGTACAAAAAAAATTTAATCGAACCTTGTTTATAAGAATAAGCAGAAGGAAGCAAAAGGCAACTGAAGAGAAATGGCTAAGTGCCCTGGTGTATCCATATTTGACAGCATTTAAGAAGAAGGTGAATCTATATGTATGAGAAATGTAATTTATGGGATGTCACAAATAATATGAGTGACAGTATTTATGTATGATAAAAAGAATAAACAAAAGATAAACTGACAAAGCTTTAGGTAGAATTACCAAGAAAGAGCGCCAGCCTCCTCTGTGCATGGAATTCTCCAGGCAAGAATACTGGAATGGGTAGAAAAGGCTCAAATAAATAAAATCAGTAATGAAAAATGTTACAACTGATACCACAGAAACACAAAAGATCGTAGGAGACGACTATGAACAATTACATGCCAACGCATTGGACAACCTAAAAGAAATGGATAAATTCCTAGAAACATACAACCTACCAAGACTTAATCATGATGAAATGGAAAATCTGAACAGACTGATTACTAACAAGGAGACTGGATCAGTAATCAAAAACCTCTGAACAAACAAAAGTCGAGGACCAGATGGTGAATTCTACTAAACAGTCAAAGAAGAATTAATACCAATCCTTTTCAAACTCTTCCAAAAACAGAAGAGGAGAGAACTCCCCTAAATACATTTTAAGAGTCCAGAATTACCCTGATAACAAAACCAGACAAGGATGGTACAAAAAAATAAAAAGAAAATTACAGGCCAATATTCCTGATAAACTTAGTTGCAAAATCTTTAACAAAATATTAGCAAATTGAATTCAACAATAAATTAAAAGCATCATACACCATGATCAAGTGGGATTTACTCCAAGGATCCAAAGATGGTTTAACATCCACAAATCAATGTGATACACCACATTAACAAAATCAAGGATAAAAATCATATGATCACTCAGTAGATGCAGAAAAAGCATTTTCAAAATTCAACATCCATTTATGGTCAAAAGAAAACTCTCAACAATGTGGATATAGAGGAAATGTAATGATATGATATGATAAAGGCTATATATGATAAGCTCACAGCTAGCATCAAACTCAATGGTGAAAGGTGAAAGCTATCTCTCTAAAATCAGGAACAAGACAAGGATGCCCACTCTTGCCACTTTTATCCAACAGTACTAGAGGTCATTGCTGTTGTTGTTGAATCACTAAATCATGTCTGACAATTTTATGACCTCATGGACTGCAGCCTGCCAGGGTCCTCTAATCCATGGAATTTCCCAGGTAAGAATACTGGAGTGGCTTGCCATTTCCTTCTCCAGGAGTTTTTCCCCACCCAAGGATCAAACCTGCGTCTCCTGTTAGCTGGCAGATTCTTTACCACAGAGCCATCAGAGAAGCCCATTGGAGTCATAGCCAAAGCAATTAGGCATAGATCAATAGAACAGATAGAAAGCCCAGAAATAAATCCATGGGTATATGATCAATTGATTTACAACAAAGAAGCCAAGAATATACAATGGGGAAAGGCTATTCTCTTTAATAAAATAGTGTTGGGAAAACTGGAGAGCCACATGTAAAAGAATGAAACTGGAACCCCTACTGAAATGGCAACATACCGGATGCAAGAAACATGATTGTAAATCATGTATCCGATAAGGTGCTAATAACCAAAATATATAAAGAACACACATATACATACAACTCAACAGCAAAAAATCAAACAATTTGGTTAAAAAATGGGCAGAAGATTGGAATAGACATTTTTCCAAAGAAGATATCAGATGGCCAGAAGGCACACGAAAGAATGCTCAACATCACTCATCATCGGGGAGACGCAAATCAAAACCAAATGGGCTGTCACCTCACACTTTTCAGAAAGGCTATTATCAAAAAGACAAGCAATAACAAGTGTTGGCGAGGATGTGAGTAAATTGTGCACTCGTGCACTCTTAGTGGAAATGACGTAAATTGGTGCAAGCACTATGGAAAACAGTATGTTGGGTCCTTAAAAAATTAAAAAAAAATAGAACTACCATATGATCCAGCAATTAATTAAAAACAAATTGTAAAATGGTCATTTTTAAAAAAGGAATTATTTTAGGGTAAAATGATCTATGTAAATCACATAGCACAGACTTGGTACATAACACAGTGCTAGCTATCCTTGTTCTATTTTTAGGTATGAGATTTTCGGATAAAATCCACTTCCCAGGAGGTAGGATTCCTGGTTTTATCACTGCGTGCTGTGTGTCTGCCCCCATTTCTGATTTCCAGGGCTCCTCTAAAATGAAGGGGTTGGACTAGTCTTTCTCAGCATTAAAGTTTTTTTGACTTGAAATATTTGCAAAAGTGCTCGCAAATCAATTCTATTAGTTTTCTATTGCTGTACAGCCCCAGTTATCACAAACTACGTGGCTTAAAACAACACACACTTACTAGCTCCGTTTCTGTGGGTCAGGAGTCCGGGCTCAGTTTCACTGAGTCCTCTACACATCTCACTGGGCCACAGTCAGGGTCTAGCCAGGCAGCGTTTTCACCCACAGGCTTAACAACTGGGGAAAGGACTTACTCCCAACCTCCTTCAGGTTTGTGGCACAATTCATTTCCCTGTGGTTGCATGACTGAGGCCCCAGCTCTTTAAAGGCCACCAACTGGAGGCCACTATCAGATCCCAGAGGCCACCTGCAGTTCCCTGCCACATTGTCCTCATCATAAGGGGTTCAGTTCACCATGGAGAGATCACATCCATCCTACAGAGTTCATGAGACAGGCTGAGACCAAGGACCTGGGACTCTTTGCTGCAGTGCTAGCACCTGGACAAACCTCTCCTCTAGCAACAGAATACAAAGAAACTAAAGGGGCTAAATCAATCCCTTATGATTATACAGTGGAAGTGAGAAATAGATTTAAGGGCCTAGATCTGATAGATAGAGTGCCTGATGAACTATGGACGGAGGTTTGTCCATTGTTCAGGAGACAGGGATCAAGACCATCCCCATGGAAAAGAAATGCAAAAAGGCGAAAACGGCTGTCTGGGGAGGCCTTACAAATAGCTGTGAAAAGAAGAGAAGCGAAAAGCAAAGGAGAAAAGGAAAGATATAAGCATCTGAATGCAGAGTTCCAAAGACTAGCAAGAAGAGATAAGAAAGCCTTCCTCAGCGATCAATGCAAAGAAATAGAGGAAAACAACAGAATGGAAAAGACTAGCGATCTCTTCAAGAAAATTAGAGATACCAAGGGAACATTTCATGCAAAGATGGGCTCGATAAAGGACAGAAATGGTATGGACCTAACAGAAGCAGAAGATATTAAGAAGAGGTGGCAAGAATACACAGAAGAACTGTACAAAAAAGATCTTCACCACCCAGATAATCACGATGCTGTGATCACTGACCTAGAGCCAGACATCCTGGAATGTGAAGTCAAGTGGGCCTTAGAAAGCATCACTACGAACAAAGCTAGTGGAGGTGATGGAATTCCAGTTGAGCTCTTTCAAATCCTGAAAGATGATGCTGTGAAAGTGCTGAACTCAATATGCCAGCAAATTTGGAAAACTCAGCAGTGGCCATAGGACTGGAAAAGGTCAGTTTTCATTCCAATCCCAAAGAAAAGCAATGCCAAAGAATGCTCAAACTACCGCACAATTGCATTCATTTCACACGCTAGTAAAGTAATGCTCAAAATTCTCCAAGCCAGGCTTCAGCAATACGTGAACCGTGAACTTCCAGATGTTCAAGCTGGTTTTAGAAAAGGCAGAGGAACCAGAGATCAAATTGCCAACATCTGCTGGGTCATTGAAAAAGCAAGAGAGTTCCAGAAAAACATCGATTTCTGCTTTATTGACTATGCCAAAGCCTTTGACTGTGTGGATCACAATAAACTGTGGGAAATTCTGAAACAGATGGGAATACCAGACCACCTGACCTGCCTCTTGAGAAACCTATCTGCAGGTCAGGAAGCAACAGTTAGAACTGGACATGGAACAACAGACTGGTTCCAAATAGGAAAAGGAATACATCAAGGCTGTATATTGTCACCCTGCTTATTTAACTTATATGCAGAGTACATCATGAGAAACACTGGGCTGGAAGAAGCACAAGCTGGAATCAAGATTGCAGGGAGAAATATCAATAACCTCAGATATGCAGATGACACCACCCTTATGGCAGAAAGTGAAGAGGAACTAAAAAGCCTCTTGATGAAAGTGAAAGAGGAGAGTGAAAATGTTGGCTTAAAGCTCAACATTCAGAAAACTAAGATCAGGGCATCTGGTCCCATCACTTCATGGCAAATAGATGAGAAACAGTGGAAATAGTGACAGACTTTATTTTTGGGGCTCCAAAATCACCACAGATGGTGACCGCAGCCATGAAATTAAAAGGCGCTTACTCCTTGGAAGGAAAGTTATGACCAACCTAGATAGCATATTCAAAAGCAGAGACAATACTTTGCCAACAAAAGTCCGTCTAGTCAAGGCTATGGTTTTTCCAGTAGTCATGTATGGATGTGAGAATTGGACTGTGAAGAAAGCTGAGCACTGAAAAATTGATGCTTTTGAACTGTGGTGTTGGAGAAAACTCTTGAGAGTCCCTTGGACTGCAAGGAGATCCAACCAGTCCATTCTAAAGGAGATCAGTCCTGGGTGTTCTTTGGAAGGAACAATGCTAAAGCTGAAACTCCAGTACTTTGGCCACCTCATGCGAAGAGTTGACTCATTGGAAAAGACTCTGATACTGGGAGGGATTGGGGGCAGGAGGAAAGGGGGATGACAGAGGATGAGATGGCTGGATGGCATCACCGACTCGATGGATATGAGTTTGAGTGAACTCGGGAGATGGTGATGGACAGGGAGGCCTGGCGTGCTGCGATTCATGGGGTCGCAAAGAGTTGGACACGACTGAGCAACTGAACTGAACTGAACTGAAAGGGGCTAAAAATAACCATACCTCTGTCCACTGGGGCAAATTATGTACAAGATAAAAAAGGCCACCAACGAACCCCCACTCCTGAGATGGCAGAAGCAAAAGCAGGGTTCTACCCGTGCCTGCACACACTGCCAGCAAGGGGCGGGCCACCTAAGCCACGCCTCTGGCCCCACCCACTGACCTGCTCCACCCTCTTAACCCTATTTAAGGGACCAGCCAGCCTTCTGCCAGGCCCAGCAGGGGTACCTGTTACTAGTTCTCCCTGTCTCATGCTACAGCATAAGGCCTTCCTGAATTTCTCATCTGGCCTCTTGCACATGCTAAGTCGCTTCAGTTGTGTCTGACTCTTTGCGACCCCATGGGCTGGAGCCCAGCAGGCTTCTCTGTCCATGGAATTCTCCAGGCAAGGGAGTGGGTATCCATTCCCTTCTCCAGGGAATCTTCCCCACCCAGGGATCGAACCCCGGTCTCCTGCACTGCAGGCAGATTCTTTACCGTCTGAGCCACCAGGGAAGCCCCAGCCTCTTAACAGTTTCTATAGAGGAAAGAGTGCAAGGACCTGGGTCAGTACCATTTGCACTCACTCTGGGAGTTCATACTCACCATGGAGAGCTCACAGAGGTAGAGCTGTTTGCTTCAAGGCCAGAATCTCTCCCTCCTCTAGATCATGCTAGCAACAGGGTTCTCTCTCGCACACACATGTAAAACCTTTATATACATATTTTATATAAAAATTCCTGTGAAGTTTTATATATGTATATAAAATATACTATTTACATTTATATAAATTATATGTGTATATATAAAATCATAGGAGTAACTCCCTTCACCTTTGCCATTTAATGTAACCTAATTAAGGGAGAGACGTTCCATCACCTTTGCCAAATTCTACTGGCTCGGAGGAAGTCACAGGGCCCCCGCCCCTGCAGGGGATGGAATTCTACAGGGCATTAACACCAGGGCAGAGATCATGGGAGCCATCTTAGAATTTCTCCAGCCAGGACATCTCTAAGTGGCAATTATTCAAACAATCCTCTTATCTTTCTTTTTTCCCCCAAGCCGCACAGCATGCGAGATCCTAGTTCCCCAACCAGGGATTGAACCCACGCCCCTTGCAGTGGAAGTGCAGAGTCTTAACCATTGGACCACCAGGGAAGTCCCAATCCTCTGTCTTTCCACTGATAAAATTATTTAGACAGTGAAAGAGAGCGGAAGAAAGTGGATTTAACAGGAAGGCAGAATATCATTTAGACAAAATAGTTTTGCAACCAAGATGACAGAGCTTCACTGCTAGCATTTTTATTTTATGATTCAGAGCCTACTCTATACACTAATTTAAAATCGTTCCTTCAAGCCATAGAACACTGAAAAATACATATTTAAAGAGGATGTGAAACTGAATCACCTCTAGACAATTATTTTGAAAAATTAATTCCTGCCTGATTATATAAAAAAATCTAGTCCATCATTTGGATTCTATTTTCCCATAATTTTTTGTACAGTTATATTAAAAATTGAGGCTCTAGGTATCTCTGGCATGCTTAGAGGGCAAAGTTAAGATTGAAGGATCAAATAAAACGAGTCCCCTTTGAAATGTGCATTTAGGCAGGGATCATTTGCATGAAATGGTGTGAAGCAAGGATAGAAATTAACTTGATATTTATTATAAAAAATAGGTCAATATCAGCCACAAAGCAGGCTCAGATAAATGAACGGACAAGTGAATGAGGAAGGAAGAAGAATGGGTCTTCACATGGACAGTTGTGTGTAAGACTGAGTGTAAATTCTACCAAGATTATCAAGGTCTCCCTTATCAGGTGCTGAATTTGCAGTGCCGGGTTATAAACTTGCATCCCAACTGTACAAGAGGGCATCACTGTATGCCAAGGCAACTTTGGCCTCTCTTACAGAGACAAACAAACAAATCTGCAAATGCTTTTATAAGCTGGCCTCTCTTGTAGGGGAAAAAAGTTTGGCTGTTCCTCTTGGTCTCCTAGCAAATGGATGATTTGCCACAACAGTTAAAACAAATGTTTCTGTTAGGGAGCCACTTCCCAGGCGAATAAACATCTTTTGCAGAAGTAAACATTAAGGCCATGAGGACAGGGCAACATAAAGCCTTTCCAGTCAATGCTGCCAGTGAAGTTGAATTGTAGTTCCGTGTGACCGTGTCTAAAACAGGGTGGATTTTGTTTGCCCAGTGTTACCAAAAATTGTTTTTAAAAATTGGATGGCATCATGAATGAGACGAAAAACTTCTCTAACATCTGGATTTCTGTTCCTCCCCAAATAATTGGAACATCTGTCAATAATCGGCTTCTATTCCTGCCTAAACGGTGGCAGCTGATGGAGCTGACTAGTGGTTTTTCTCTTCCGTTCACCATGGTTTCCACCACGCCCTGTGCTGTCTCTCCTGGGCTTCTTCATTCATGTATCTTTTCTCCTTGGCCCCTACAATCATTTGAACTTGCAGCCCTTAATTTGATGCATATCTAAGCTTTTCAACTTGCAAGCATCAAGGCTGATCCTCTGATTTTACAAATGGGGAAACTGAGGCAATCACATGGTTGGGTAGAGGCTGAACTAGGTGCTGGTCTTCTGACTTCTCAGTAATTCCTCTTTCTGCTGTGGCCCTGTTCCCTTTCTCCATATTCATTAGCAGGAGGTGAAATTCTTGAACTTTCTCTCCAATGAGGTAACTAAAATGTCTAACTGAATTTTCTCCTTTTAATTTGGAGAAGCCTTGGTTGCTTGGCATCTGTTTCAGCAGATAACCTGCTCTAAGGCTTTTAACTCCTCTAATTGGAATTCATCATCTATGGCAGGGTCTCCAGTGTGAAGTAGGTCAGATTAACCATTGGAATTCAAGAGGACAACAGAGGAACTATTTCTAAGTATAATTTTTATCTAAAATAATAAGAAAGGCATTCAGCTCTACTAATACTGAACATTCCAGTTGGCAGTGATGCCCTCTCAGACTGTAGGTTAGATAGTCTTGGGTCCCTTAGGGATTTGAGAACTGCAGAGGGAAGAACTGGAGTTTTCTGAAGTTGAGAGGCTGGAAGCAACACACTTTCATTCATTCACTTACCTCTGTCATGTGTTGAAGGTAAGTCGATTAACTAACACTACTTAGACATTAGGGGCTTCCCTTGTGGCTCAGCTGGTATGCAGAGAAACCTGGGTTCGATCCCAGGGTTGGGAAGATCCCCTGGAGAAGGGAAAGGCTACCCACTCCAGTATTCTGGCCCGGAAAATTCCATGGCCTATATATACAGTCCATGGGGTTGCAAAGAGTCAGACAGGACTCAGCAACTTTCACTTTCACTTAGAAATATAATAAACGCTACTTGGAAATTATTTGTGTGCTCTCTCCATTCTTGGACAACTGTTCTTTTCACTCTATATTTTTTGGAATATCTTTCACGTTGACAGTGGAGTTGATTACAGCAGCCCTTGAAATGGGTTTTTAGGTCTGGGGTGGAACTGAAAACTTTTCTCTTTCCCAGTCCCCCACGGTGAATCCTCTCCTATTGGTAGGTTCGGACTTTCAGATTCATGCCAGTCTGCCATTAATGGTGGACACTGTGGTCTCAAGCTGGGAGAGCAACCTGATGCACTGTCCTATTGCAGGCTGGCAGCCTTCTAGGGCCCTCTGGCAATAAGAGCTCAAGAGAGAGCACCCGATAATGGGTGGCATTTGATGAAGAATCTCACTGAATGGCCTTCTGAAGTGGCTGCCCCTGTGGAAGAGGCAGCTGAATGATACCAATCTGCCCTGATCAACTGCCCTTATCAATCTGTGGGACCCAGGGCAATTGTACAAATGGAGGCCCACTTACCGTATGTCTAAATATTCAAATGTTAAATAAAGCTTTATCAAGTCTCCTACTTTTACAAATACACTGCCATGATGACTTGGATTGCCAGGTTCAGATTTAGAATTCTTGGACTTCTCCATGTTCTGGCTGGAATTTCACCCAGCCTATAGCCACCTCCCTTTTCCTTCTACCTCTAACTCCTTCTACTATGAGGAGCTCCAGGCACACGTTGGCACATGCCAGTGCCTATGTGCCAGCTCTGACCTGACCCCTGTGCTTGGCTTTCTCTGGGGCTGCAACATGTGGACCTTGCTGATGCCATCTGCTCGTGGGAGGATTGCCCTGGGGAGGAAGCTCAAACAGCCCTGGAAGAAATTCTAGGGTCCAGAGTGGGTGGTCTGGGAGATGGTGTGTGGATTCTGGGTGGGCGCATCCCCTTCACCTCACTGACTCCTCCCCCAGGGAGAGGACACAGCTGGAGGAGGACCAGATGGGGGCTCTGTGGCCACTCTAGTTGTACCTTGAACCAACCTTTCCCAAAAGGCATGCAGCCACCAAGTGGCTGAAGAGATGCCTTGGGGAGAAGATGGCGAGACTCACGCAAGCAGAGGAAGAGGGCAGAGTTCATGTTCCTCCTACTCCAGGCACTGGGTCAGCCACACACTTATTCAGGGCCTTCAGGGTGATGGTGGCACTTAAAAATGAGAGACAAAAGGATTGCTTTTCAAAAGAAAACTGGACTACAGAGAGATTATTTTGAAAACAAATGCTTGGAAAGATTCTTGTTCAGGGATTACTGTTGATATTTTCACATGGTTCAACATTATGTAAATTACCTATATAAATGCTCAAAACTGTACACAATGTAAAAACTTGGAAATGGCATTTTCTAATATAACTTAAAATCATCCCATTGTGTATAATGAAGCAAAACAACCTAGGGCTTCTCTGGTGGTGCAGTGGTTGGGAGTCCACCTGCCAGGGCAGGGGTCTCAGGTTTGATCCCTGGTCTGGGAGGATCCCGTGGGCCCGCATGCCACAACTACCCAGCCCTTGCTCTAGAACCCTCCAGCTGCAACTACTAAGCCCCTGAGCTGCAACAGCTGAGCCTGTGTGCTACATTTACCAAAGCCCTCATGCCTGGAGCCCATACTCCACAAGAGAGCCATTGCAATGAGAAGCCCATGCACCACAACTCGGGAGTAGCCTCCACTTGCCACAACTCGAGGAAGCCTGCATGCAGCAATGAAGATCCAGCACAGCCATAAATAAATAAATAAATGTTGAATAAATTGTGAAAAAAATCATCTCAACCTAACATGTCAGGGGATTTTAAACTCATGGGTTAAAAGCATAAACATTCAACGCTCTTGAATCCATTTTCAAGAACAATAGTTTAACCTCAGGGAAGATAGAAGGAAGCAGACAGATTTCAACCAAAACTTTTGCAAAACTGGTGTATGGGATGAAAAGGCTGGAAAGCATTTTAGAAAGCAACTACAGCAAGTGAAATCCTTCTTCCAGTTGGAAGACATATCTTTATGAAGTTATTTTTCCATTTATGACAGCCATTAAAATCAATAATTGATTAGAAAATCTACCATATGATTATAAGCCAAGAATTTAAAAAGAACAAAGGCTATTGAATCACATTGTTTTCAATATTCAAACAGTAATAATGGTTTAATGAGAGTAAAACGATTTTCTAATGTCATTGAATCATTGTTTCCAAAATATTCTTTATTTATCACTTCTTCTTACCCTTTTTCTTGCATCTGCTTCACCATTCAGAGAATATGCTAATAGAGTAGAATATGTATATGATTTGTGAGTAAATATATCAATACTGGGGGAGATGTTTCAAAATGGTTTGCCTGATCAGAAGTTTGGAAAACACTGGTTTAGGGTAGAATGTGATCCAGGGTGAAACCGCAAGTGGCTCCTTTGCCTTGGAGACTTTGGCAGGTCTGTCTGAGAGTGGATGCTTTCTTCTTACTCCTCGTAGACCTGTGCAAATAAATTATACCATCTGCTTCTGGGGGAGGCAGGGCCGGGACTGTTTGTTAATGTATTGCATCCAGCACTCGGGAGCTTCTGGTTTCTATTTCATAATTGGAGTGATACAGGCAGCCAGAGTCACAGTTTGCTTTTGGTTAAACTCTTGGTTTTTAGGACTGATCTGAGGAGTCCTGTTTACTCAATCCCAAACAGAGAAGTCACTGCTGAGGGCAAGAGACAGCAAAAGCCACCAAGCAGCGATGAGCACGCTGGTGCTATGTGAGCAAGGGTTGGATAACAGATGGAAAGGGGCTAGCAGTCACAGCCACCATCACTTATAGGGTGCTTATCCAGGGCTGCACTACGGGCTTTATGTGTGTTCAATCCACATCGCATCTCTATGATAAGAACTATTACTCGCCCTAATTTTCAGTTTCGCAGTAATTTGGGACTTTCAGAAAAACTGCAGAAATAGTACAGAGAGTTCCCGTATACCCTTCATCTGGCTGCCCCCACTGTTAGCAAGTTACCTACTGTTGCACAAGTATCAATCTCCAACCCCAGGAAATTCACACTGGAGCAATTCTGTTAACTCAATTGCAGACCTTATTCAAGTTTCACCAGTTTTTCCCACTCACATCCTTTTTCTGTTCCCAAATCCACTCTAAGAACCCACATAGCATTTAGATGTATTGTCTCTTAGTCTCCTCCGGTCTGTGACAATTTCTCCACCTTCTTTGATTTTTCACGGCCTCTGATTGATGAGTAGTGGTGAGTTATGTCTTTTCATTTGGGTTAGTCTGGTGTTTTCTCGGATTAGGTTGAGCTTATGAATCTTTGGCAAGAACAGTGCAAAAGTGTTGTTGCATTCTCATGGCATCTTATCGGGGGTTACAGGATTTCCCTATGTCTTATTATTGGTGATGCTAACTAACCTTGATCACTTGGTCAGGGTTGTGCCTGTTGAGTTTCTCTGCTGTAAAGTTCTAAGATTTCCTTTGGTAATTAATAAATATCCTGGAGGTGATACTTTCATGCTCTGTGAGAATCCTGTCTCTCTGTAAACTTTTGCCCACTGATTTTAGCATTTGTGGGTGGATCTTGCCTGAAACAATTATTACTATGATGTTTACCTAATGGGATTCACTCTGATTTTATACCGTAAGCAAATGAAGCTCACAGAGCTGAAACCACTTGCCTAAGGCCACAAAACCCATGACCCTCCTCTGCTCAGAAACCTGCCATGGTTTATCCTCCTTCCCTGCTTTCTTTCTCTCCCTCTTATTTGCTATTTTTAGTGATACTTTATGTATATGTGCAAATAGGTGTTATCGATGGCCTGTCAACCCTCCTAGCTGGAATCTCCATGAGGCCAGCGAGTTTGTGTGACTGGATTACTGCTGTGTCCCCAGCATCTACGTTAGTGCTAAGCACACAGTAGACACTCAATGAATGACTGTTGAATGAATGATCAAGCTTTGGAACATGAATGAAGGACTTAGTGCATATTCCGTTTGAGTGAGTGAGGTCGCTCAGTCGTGTCCGACTCTTTGCGACCCAGTGAACTGTAGCCTACCAGGCTACTCTGTCCATGGGATTCTCCAGGCAAGAATACTGGAGTGGGTTGCCATTTCCTTCTCCAGGGGATCTTCCTGATCCAGGGATCAAACCTGGGTCTCCTGCATTACAGGGAGACACTTTACGCTCTGAACCACCAGGTAACAAAAAACCACAACTCGAACTGTCTTTGCTCTAAAGGGAGGTCAGAGGTTCTCCTAACTGCAAATCAGGGATAGGGCAGGCTACAGAAGCATGCTTCAGGACTATGGCCTCATTTCTCTTTGATTTTCTCAGCCCTCTGGGTCTTCTGCATATGGGTTCATTCTTGGGCTGTTCCCTTAAGAACCTCTAGAATCAGGACTTCCCTGGTGTCCAGTGGCTACAACTCTGCACTCCCAATGCAGGGGGCCTGGGTTCAATCCCTGGGTAGGGAACTAGATCTCCCATGCTGCAACTAAGAGTTGGCATGCCCCAACTAAAGAGTTGCATGCTGCAACTAAGACTTGTCACAGCCTAATAAATTAAATAAATATTTAAGAAAAGAATCTATAGACGCCTCTTTTTCCCTTTCCAGCTCCATTTTGCCTACTGAAATCTTCACTCTCCAGTGGGTCTTCACCAGGTGGTAGACCCTGACCCCTGCAGGTTTCCATCACCCTCACATTAGTGCTCCCAATGGAAAGAGAGGACTTCTGTTTTACAAGATTTCCAATAGAATTCTGGGACTGGGGTTCACAAGCTCAGGTTGCATTCAGTGCCTACCCTTGAACCAATCTCTGTGGACAGAGGGAGCAAGTTCTCTGGTTGACCAGGTCCAGGTTTATGGTCACTCTCAGTACTGGGTTTGTGTCATCCCCTCCAACAGCTGCATAGATTGAAACTCGGAGAATGTGGTTTCAGAAGGAGACCTGGAGTTTCTAGAGGAAAGGGGAATATATGCTGGCTGGGAAAAAACATTACCCCTCTATATGTCAATTACTATATGCTCTCCCTGGTCACACCCCCTGGGATTCTGCTTCTTTAGGTTTGGAGAGGGGTCTAAGCATTTGTATTTTTAGGAAGCATACCAAGGGGATGTTGATTTACAGCCAAGTTTGGGAATGACTGGTTTATGGAATTTGCTGTAACCTCCCTGGAATAAGAAGGGGCCCATTTCACAAATGTGATTCTAAAGTTTCTCAGGTGAAAGGCACTGACAGGAATTCACATCCATTATTTGGAGACTGTGCAATGACACCCCACTCCAGTACTCTTGCCTGGAAAATCCCAGGGACGGAGGAGCCTGGTGGGCTGCTGTCTATGGGGTCACACAGAGTCAGACACGACTGAAGTGACTTAGTAGCAGCAGCAGCGGCAGCAGTCATAGGGGACATCTGTTCCTTTGTGTGCTCATCATCCTTTCCTTCTTCCCATCCGAGAGCCATCGATTTCATGGCCCTGCCTCTCCTACTTTAGGGCTGACCATGTGACTCAGAAGCGCCAATTAGAGTCATCCATCTCCTGGCTACTGTGATTGGTTCAAGAATGGGTACCTGACTTGAGTCAGGCCACAGACCTAGTCCTTTGTTTGGAGATATCTGGGAAATGTTGCTCCATTTACTTTCACAAGTGAGGATCATAGGAGCCCAGAACTTGACAACAGTGTTTGTCTTAAAGTGGGAAAAGACCTGCCTATAAACAAACCAACCTAAAGGAGAGAAAAGGGACTAATGATGTGTTGTTAGTGCCCTGAGTTCAGCCATGACTGATGCTGATGCAACCACTGGACTTTCAGTTGCCTGGGCTAACAAATTCCTTTGTTCTGTTTAAGTCAGTTAGGGTTGTGTTTCTATAACTGGAAACCAGAAGAGTTCTGATCAACTCAGTAGAACTACGACCACCTCAACTTTAAGATGAGGTAAACAGTGGCATAAGAAATGTCTTTTGAATTTTGAAGAATAAGCCATCACACATATCTCTACAAATATCACATGTAAGTCAACCTGTATACTGAGTACCTTCGAGGTACAAGGCATGGAATTAAGCACAGCAGGACAAGTAAGGAACATCTTAAAGATGAATGAGACATGGTCCAGCCCTTGAAGCCTAGAAAATGCTGTGCAGCCATTCTTAGACTTTGTGCATAAATAAATATCATCTGGGGCATTTATCCTTATTTCTCTGGGTCTCAGTCTCAGAGACTGATTCAATAGGCCTGGGGTAGGAACCAACAATCTGCATTTTGTACAAGCCTTCCCCACCTCTCATCCTGCAGGCGATTCAGACCCCACTTTGAAACTGATTGAGTAGGAGAGACAGAGAAAAGGAGAGAAGAACAAGAATGAGATAAGAAAAAATACTGAAGAAATAATGCTGAAAATGGGCTTCGCTGGTGGCTCAGACAGTAAAAAATCTGCCTGCAATGTGAGAAACCCGGGTTTGATCCCTGGGTTGGGAAGATCCCCCGGGGGAGGACATGGCAACCCACTCCAGTATCCATGCCTGGAGAATCCCATGGACAGAGGAGCCTGGTGGGCTGCAGTCCTTGGGGTCACAAAGAGTCGGACACCTAAGCATGCAATGCTGAAAATGTCACAAGTTTGATGAGAGACATAAACTCACCCATTCAAGATGCTCAATGAACACCAAGAAGAACAGAGATGAGAAAGGGAATGCTGAAGTCAACCTGAAGAGCAAGTCATGAAAACAGCAAGAGAAAAACAACATATTACAAATATGGGCAAAGATTTGATTTATGTTTGACACTCCGTGGGAAAACACAGAGCATAGAAGGGTGAAGCCATATGATTAAAATGATGAAAGAAAGAAAAAAAATTGTCAACCCAGAATTCTGTATCCAGTATGAATATTCTACATTCATCAAGAATGAGGGCTCCGGCCCAGGTTCCGGAAATGAATCTGAACCCGAGGGATCCAACAACGAGGCCTCGGATAGGGGCTCAGAACGTGGTTCAGATGATAGCGACTAGGCTTCATTTCATGAATATGCTTCATCTCTGCAGGAAACTTTTCTTTAACATATGAAAGCTGTGATAAAAACATTTCAGGTGTTTGGTCAGTGGTGAAATTTTTGCTAAGGCAATTTTTTTCCCTATCCATTCGTACATTACTATGACCGCAAGAGATATTTCCCGTGCTAGAGTCTAATATTTGAGTCTCTTGAGCAAAAGGTGACTATTCTTCATTATGGTACAATTCCACCTATTACATGTGAAAACCCCAGAAAAATAAACCCACGTGCTGAAGCATTCCTACAGAGTTTTGAGTGCCTACAACAGTGGCACACGTATCATCTTTGTATGTTAAGCAGTACACTGTTTGGATTTCTATTACAATCTTTTACGAAGTGGTGTGAGAAACTTGGTGTTATTGTCTTTTTCCATTTCAAGCTTAGATCAAGAATATTTTTATTTTCTGGAGAAAGAGGTATCTACTGTATAATTGCACCAAAGTACAAATGAAAGGAAGGTTTCTTCGATAGGGTAATACTGCAGCCATGTAGATAAAACCACAAATATATCGTTAGGTTGACTAAGATGTGGAAAAATGCTTTTCTGTTAGTAGAATGCAAAGACCTACCTAAGCCACATAATAAAATTCTTTTACCAAAAAAAAAAAAAAAAAGAATGAAGGATATTATCAGATGAAAGAAAACTAAACGAATTTGCTTTGCCAGTGGTTCTGCCTGCAAGAAGTGTTAATGGAATTTCTTCAGGTGGAAGGGAAATGCTACCAAATGGAAATCTCATGCTTCAGAAAAGAATGAAGACCATTACAAATGTTAAATAGTTGGATGAATACCAAATTCTATGTTTTCGCTTTTTCCATTCTAATTTCTTTATAATACATACCTATGTTTAAACAAATACTATAGCACTATCTCGGGTTTATAATGTATGTTGACTTAATACAGATAACAACTATAATATAAAAGATGGGAGAATGTGGATCTATGAAGTTATAGTATTTCTACCTTTTACATGAAGTGATATAAGGTAATTGTAGGTGGACTATAAAAAGTTGAGAATATACCCTGTAAAGCAATTTTAAAAAATAATGCGAAGATGTATAGCTAAAACTTAATACAAAAATTAAATTATAAAACCAATTGTTACAGGGCAAATTTTGTTCCCCCTCCCCTAAATTCATAATTAATTAATTAATTTTGACTGCAGCTCTTGATTGTGAATCTTGGCACCCTGCTGTCAGCAACCTTGAGTAAAAGAGACTTTACGGTGAGGCTATCAGGAGGTCATGGAATTTTTGGAAAGGCTTCAGAAGAGGGGAAAGGAACGGACAGGACCAAGGACGCTGTAGGAGGCAGGAGTTAATTCCTCTGTGTCTTTTAGTCACTCTGAGCTCACATTCCAGAGAGGAAGCCCCCTGTTGCCCTAGCTTGGGTTACTCCTGTGCCCTCTCCTAGGCCAGGGATAGGGTCCCACCTGATTAAAAACAGTGCTGGGGCCCCTAAGACATCCCCAGTAGGGGAAGAGAAGTCATGGTCCTTGGACTGGATCTGGGAGGGGAGGTTAGAAAATCACTCATTCATTCATCCAGAAAATGTTTGTGTTTAAATTGTGCTTATAGGGGCTAAGCTCTAGATGGCCACTTGGGCAGGACTCAGGTAGGAGAGATGAGAATTAGGTTCTGGCTGGCGGGAACCTGCAATTGTCTGTCTGCTCCCAGAGCAGGCAGTGGGGTCCCGTAGACACCGGACAGACTTGGGCTGGCATCTCAGCTCCACTCCTCTCTGGCGACTTTGGACAAGTCATCTTACTTCTCTGAACCTGTTTTCTCCTCTGTGAAATGGGAATAAGACTCCCTACCTCCAGGGAAGGAAGTGGTGTTCTGGAGCCTGAAGATTATATAACTTAAGGGCATAAGCAGGTCTGACTTTTGCCAGTGTTACCATACATGCTGTTATGAGCTTTCCCAGAGGTCTTCTTTTAACTTTAATAGCCTCAAGGTAAACCCATTTCGGGGCTTCCCAGGTGGCACTAGTGGTAAGGAACCCACCTGCCATTCAGGAGATGCAAGAGACACGGGATTCAGTCCCTAGGTTCTTAAGATCCCCTGGAGGAGGGCACAGCAACCTACGCTAGTGTTCTTGACTGGAGAATTCCACGGACAGAGGAGCCTGGTGGGCTACAGTTCACTGGGTCACAAAGAGTCGGACATGACTGAAGCAACCTAACTTGCACGCAAACCCACTTTTGCTTTCATGAAGACTTTCTCTCTCTCTCTTTTTTATAATGAAACAAGACACTTAAAGAACTCAGTGCCATGTCCTAGCACAGAAGTGCTCATTACTAACAGCAAACAATTAAATAGCCAGCCAATGCTCTAAGCACTTAACAGAGATTAACTTGTTTAATCCTCATTGTGGTTTTATAGGGGAGGTGCAATTGACTACTCCATTTTACAGATAAGAAAATCGAGGCCCCAAAGGTTAAGTGATCAGTGCCACGTCTCTCAACTTGTGAGTGTTCTGGCAGTCTGGCTCCAGGGTCCCAGCTCTTAACCACTTGGACTTTATGGCTCTTGTTGAAAGGCAGGGGGTTTTTATTACCTTTTCTTGAATATCATGAACATGCCCCATTGCAAGAAAGTCTCTCTAAGCAAAATGAGACCTTTATCCTGTAATGTAGGTGAAAGCCCCTTTGGAACTCCAGAAGCCTGTTTTCTGAAGGTTGCACTCCTGGTGAAAGAAAACTTCTCCTCCCCTAGGGAGGTCGTGTGAACATGCTACCCCCAAGAACACATGTTACACACGACCAGCTTGCCAGAGTCCCAATTCCCCGACATTACACAGTCAACTCGGAACTCAATTAACTTCCGCCTCCACTTTATATTATCCCTAATGGGAAAACCGGGGACAAACCCAGTTGTACTTTCCATGCAATTTAACTACGCGTAGAAACAGACATGCAGACACTGTCTTAGGAGCGGAACTTGCCCCATATGGTTGTTTCAAAGGTGGGATTTGTCCTCCCGTGGAGGATGGTCATGGCCCACCTGCAGGGCGATGACTGAGGCTTCTGAAGGGTTAACTCTAACCATTTTCTGGAAGCACCTGTGCTGTTTGATACAAGAAGCACCTTTTTAAAAGTTGCAGGGCAGTGCGTGCTGTAGCCCCTGTACAAGCACCCTCTTCTTTCAGCTGAGGAATGAAATCACTTGAGTGAATCACAGCAAACAGCATGAGGGTCAGAGGGCCATCGTGCCCTTCAAAAGCATCTCCGGGTTGTCATACCCATTGGAGGAACACATGTCACCCACATGGGTTCCGCTGGAAAACGTGATTGCCCAATTGCTTTAATAGGGTTGTTTTCAAGATCTGATATTGAGAGCAGTGCTTCTTCCCTCTCACCCCGCTCTCTGCAAAACTGTTAACTCATCAAATGTGAAGGCAATTCAGAATCTTCAGTCTCCTTCTTCAGTCGTGCAGTGGCTTCTCACTGCCTCTGGGATCAAGGCGAAACCCTCAGGTGGCTGAGACGCCCTGTGGCCTGGCCTCCCAGACTCATCTCTCACGTTGCCAGCTCTGATGTAGGACCTTGAGTCCTGAGCATTCCTTGGGGTCCTCTGAAGCATCACAGGTTTTCTTTGATCTTCACAGCCTCTGCCTGGAACTCTCCTTTGCTTCCTCCTTCCCTCAGAATGTAATTTATTTTTTTATTTTTTGGCTGACCCAGCATAATTCCCTCTTCTGGTAATAGCATTTCAGCCTCCTTGGGAACCTATCCACTCATCTCCAAATCTGTCCACTTAATTAGGGTAGATGTGATCACACTATGAAGATGGAACAGCACCTGTGCCTGGCCAGATATATACATATACATATACATATAATATATATATATATATATATATATATATATATATATGGAACCCCAAGAGCTTCCCGTGTGCCTGCTAAGTCATTTCAGTCATGTCTGACTTGTTGCGACCCCATGGACTCCAGGCTCCTCCAGGCTCCTCTGTCCATGAGATTCTCCAAGCAAGAATACTGGAATGGGTTTCCATGCCATCCTCCAGGGGATCTATCCCTGACCCAGGGATAGAACCATGGGTTGCCATGCCCTCCTCCAGGGGTTCTATCCCTGACCCAGGAATAGAATCCACATCTCCTGTGGCTCCTGCATTGCAGGCGGATTTTTCACCACTGAGCCACCGGGGAGCCCAAGAGACTTCTATTTTGCAGCATTTATGAGCACGTGAGCACATCATGGGGTCGCAAAGAGTTGGACACGACTGAGCGACTGAACTGAACTGAACTGAGCACATCAAAGATTTGCAGTAATTCCTAAAAATGAAATAAACAACAGCTTCAAGAATTCCTAGGAATTCGGGACCTCCCTGGAGGTCCAGCGGTTAAGACTCCACACTTCCAGTGCAGGAGGCGTGGGTTTGATCCCCAGTTGGGGAACTAGCATGCCGCAGGCTGGGCAGTGTGAGCAGGCAAAGTAGGTTGACTCCCAGCTCCATGTGCCCACACTCCCCTTTCTCCTCCACTGCAGGGACTAGAAAGCTGCAAACTACACTTCCCACCTCGTTAGCTGGCTTCCTGTGGTTCTGGCGGCACCGTGGAGTTAATGGAAGGTGGGAGAGGGAAGAGGCCATTTCCCCTGCTCCTGGTGATTCCTTTGACCGGTGACAGAGGCGGCAGAGTGACACGCAGCTTCTGACCCTACCCAGGCAGCTCGTTCCCATCAACAGCAGACTCAGCGGCACCACGCCTGTGGACTCCAGTAACCTCACATCCTCCATCTCATTCCTCCAGCCCTTCCAACACCTTCATAATCAATTCCCTGCATTAAATTCCGTCGGCGAAATACGAGATTGAATACTTACTGATAAAATGAACTGGTGTAATCCACACCTTAGAGGTTATCTAACCTAGCCCACGATCCTATTCATGGAGAACAGCCCCCAGTGACCTGTGGCCAAGTCCCCCAGGCCAAGTGTTTACCACGTGACTTCCCCCAACCCCCGTGCCATCTTTGGCCACTGTTGCCTCTCCAGTTTCAGGCTGAACAGTCAGATTTGTCCTCCGGAGAGTTAGAACATGTGACACTCAAACCCTGAGTGGGTCTCTGCTATTACTCAAGTTTAAAACAAGTCCTTGTGCGTGCGCTGTGCAGCAGGTCTCACCTGGGTTGACACTGTCCTCTATGGTATTGCCTGGACGCATTTTTTGGTTGCCACAACTTGGGGGTGCTACTGCCATCTAGCGGGTGGAGGCCAGGGATGCTGCTAAACATCCCTCAACGTACAGGGCAGCCTCCTCCACGAAGGTCAGGAGTGAGGATATAGGAGCTGAAGGTTTGGAGGTGGCCATGTTTGCTCATATGCCTGCTGGAAAGAAAAAAATAGCAGTGAGTGAAGGAGGAAACAACGCTGACACGTCTAGGTGGTGGATATACAGGGCGATTTTATTTTCTGATTGGTTTCTCATGAGCCCTCTTGCATGGAAAGAAACTTACTCTCATCTCTATTTGGTTAAAATGTTATTTAGTGCAGTGGTCCCCAATCTTTTTGGCACCAGGGACCGCTTTTGTGGAAGACAATTTTTCCGCGGACGAGATGTTTTTAGGATGATTCAAGCGCATTCCATTTAGTGTGCACTTGATTTCTATTATTATTACATCAACTCCACCTCAGGTCATCAGGCAATGGAGCGCAGAGGTTGGGGACCCCTGGTGTAGTGAGAATGAGGGAACCACAGCTGCATGGAACAACATGGATAAATCTTAGCAATAAAATGTCACATCTGAAAAGCCAGTCCCTTTAAATTATAGACAATATAATACTATTTTTAGAAAGCTCCCCCCCAAGCGAAGTTTTTACACATGTTGCTTAGGGAAACATACATATTTGATAAAACTGTGAAAGAAAAAACTGGAAGGTAAGCACAAAACTGAGAATGTGGTCCCCTTGGGGCAGGGTAGAGGGAGGCAGGGTGATGGGAGAAGGGAGTAGAGAGTCGATGGTGTGAGTAATATTTTGAGAGTTGAGTTGGATGCCGAGTTCACAGGTTTTTCATTTATTCTTGTATTTTATAACATATTTTATATATAACTTTTTGTGGTTTCTGTAATACTTTCAAGCTAGGTATGGTTTTTGTGGTTTTGAAATGGTTAAAAAAAATGAAAAGACTATTTCATGACCCTTGAAAATTATATGAAATTTAAATTTCAGTGTCCATAAAGTCTTGTTGGAATGTGGCCATGTCCATTTGTTTACAACTGCCTAAGGCTGTTTGCTGAGTACAACAGCAGAATAGAGTATTCATGGTGGAGACTGTATAACTTGGAAAATGAAATATTTATACTCTAGCCCTTTGTAGAAAAACTTTGCTGACCTCTTAAATATTACATTAAAGAAAAAAATTTTTAGAAGCTATCCTATAAAAAAGAGTCTAATCTAGTGATTCAAATACTTTATCTAGGTAATGCTCAGCTGTTGAGCTACTCAGGTCCCTTTTTTCTTTTTTTTATATTTTGTTTTCTTTATTACCTAGTCGTATGCTTGAGATGGGGCTTCCCTGGTGGCTCAGTGGTAAAGAACCTGCCTGCAATGCAGGAGACATGGGTTCCATCCCTGGGTCGGGAAGATTACCTGGAGAAGGAAGTGACAACCCACTCCAGTATTCTTGCCTGGGAAATCCCATACACAGAGGAGCCTGGTAGGCTACAGTTCATGGGGTTCCGAGAGAGTTGGACATGACTTAGTAACAAGAACATTATGCTTGTAATAAGAACTACTATCAAGGATGGGCTTCCGTGATGGCTCAGACAGTCAAGAATCCACCTGCAATATGGGAGACCTGGGTTCTATCCCTGGGTGGGGAAGATCCCCTGGAGGAAGTCATGGCAACCCACTCCAGCATTCTTGCCTGGAGAATCCCCAAGGACAGAGCAGCCTGGCGGGCTACAGTCCATGGGGCCTCAAAGAGTCAGACATGACTAAGAGACTAAGCTCAGCACACATCATGGATGGGATACACCTTGTAATTTGTACAATGAACGATTCTTATGAATTTCCATATTTCTGTCAACAGTGCAACGGACTCCCCTTTCTGCTCACACCCAATCCTCACTCCCACCTCCGTCTGCCTCCACCCAGTTCTATCAACGTTCAATACAAACATGGACATGCTAGGTAAATCTTTATGTTCCCATCAACCATTTGGCTCTTCCAAGTCCCTGAAAACTGATCTTCAAATAGAGGAAGACCTCTACTGTTGAGGTGTGAGGGGCATTAACAAATTTTGTTTTCCTATTACATGTATTTAAATTATACTATTTTAGTCCCAGGTCCCCTATTTCTGTGTCTATCCTGCTGAGATGATCTCCAGGTGCTCAGAGGCAGTGTGAGTGTGGGTGGTCCAAAGGGAGATGTCCTTGCATCCACAGCCTGCTGTTGTGACTCCCTGGAGGTCCTGGGGCCTCCACAGTGAAAGCTGATGGCTGATGGAACAGGATATCTGTTCTTCCTCAACTCGGCCAGAACCTCACTATTAACTTGTTTTCTCCTTCACTTTGGGATTCTTTGAGCCAATGCTCTCCCCCTGCACATGGCCGCAGTGCCTCCCTTTTACCCCCATCTCCCACCGTGAACTGCGCCCCCATAATTTTATCATGCCCAGGCAGTCCACCTTCCATCCCAGCCTCTGCAGCGAGCCATGCTGCCTTCACCACCCTAGGTACCATGATCCATGTGCTAAATTTTGACTTAGCTGCCTTCTGAGTCCCAACTTCTAAGCCACAGGGAATGCCAGGTCTCACCCTTACTTATGTTGGGAACCAAGAATAACAGGGCAAAGCAGAAAGCCAAGGTTGTCCTTGGCCTCACCAACTTGCTGCTCCAAGTTCACTTCCAATGTGACATCCCTGGGTGTAGACAAGTCAGCCAGAGGAAGCCAGATAGAGGATCCATTTTCAGTCTTACATGAAAAATTGAGGCAGGAGCCCCTCTTATCTCAGGCTCCCCCTAACCTGTTTGATGTAGGTCTCCTGGCCCAAAACCATGGTGGGAAGTTAAGACACAGACACCTTTTTCTCTTATTCTCGCTGTCATTCCTTGCCCCCACCTGATAATAATAACTCTGTAGTCTTGGATCCAGTGAAGGAGGCTGCACACAGAACGAGATTTAAAGGACACTATCCAGGTGTACCTTTTTCGGCAGTCATTGCAGGGAGGAGATACCATATTGCCCCAGAGGAAGAGATGCCCTTATCTTGGCCCCAATATCTTTCCATTCTCATCTTGGATTGCTGATGTGGCCTGCATGTTTGGGCTTTGGAATCCATAGAACATCCCTGATTCCTTATAACAAATTCCTTTGTTTGGTTTAGAAGAACCCCACTGACGGACTTCCCTGGACCATCAGGAATTTAAGTTTCTCTTACTTTCAATGAAGAGCCTATCTAACCCAACTCACACTCAATGAATTCTGTAATGCAGTCACGTTTTTTAGTAGACATGTCCTTGATAGGGGGAGGGGAAGAAAAGTCTTCCTGGGCACTAATGTTTCACTGTTGATGATGTCTTTAAACACCACCACCCGTCAAACACACAGAGTTACTCAGACATGTGGTCCCAAATTCAAATCAGTTTCTCCCCTTCATCCTTCACTCTTCAAAGGCGTTGAATGATTTTTAAAGTAGACAGTCTGGGAGAAATAATGAAAAAGATTAGAGTATATTTACTCAATGGACTAACGTGCAGACGGATGGAAGACAAACAAAAAGCCTGGCTCAAGGTAACAAGTCGTCATGGCAGCTACTGTTTCTCTGGTGCTGCCACGTCCAGTGAAGGGCCTGAGCTAGCGACACACTTTAGCCCATTTAATACTGTTGACATGGGATCTAGTCATACTGCTCCCATTATACAGATGAAGAAATTGGGGCAGAGAGCGGTTATATGATTTGTGCAATCAGATTTCTATAACTTGTATTGGAACAGATCAAACTGAAACACAGGTTTGGTACTAAACTCTCAGCCTCAGCTCCTTACCATGCCGCTGCATCTCATACTTAAAAGCATATACAGGAAGTCTGCACACTGTGGCCCGCGGGCCACCTGTTTTTGCGAACCGTTTTCATTGGAACACGGCCACACCCATTCCCTGATGGATTGCTTGTGACTGTTTTTGTGATCACAGTGGCAGACTCAAGTCATTGCAACAGAGACCATCTGGTCTGCGAAGCCTAAAAGATTTATTAGGCCCTTTACAGAGGAAAGTTTGCTGATCCCTGGGAAGTGAGTCTTAGTCACTCAGTTGTGTCCAGCTCTTTGCAACTCCAGGGACTGTAGCCCACCAAGCTCCTCGGTCCATGAAATTCTCCAGGCAAGAATACTGGAGCGGGTATTCCCTTCTCCAGGGGATCTTCCCAACCCAGGGATTGAACCCAGGTCTCCTCCATTGCAGGCAGATTCTTTACTGTCTGAGCAACCAGGAAAGCCCATACAATATTCTATCAAGTGTAAAAAAAGGAAACCGGGCTTCCCTGGGTCCCTTAGCAACTAAACAATAACAAAAAAAGGGAATCATGGAACTGTAACTATATTGTTCCCCTACAAATGCAATACATGGGTGATGGAAGCAAATGGATTAAAGATGTGGGTTTTTTTTTTTTTCTCTCTCTGAGGGGTGGAGAGGCTTAAATTTGCTCTAGTAATAAATTAAAAATTCAAATTAAGAAGTTAATTGATTGCATTATTTAAATAACTGAAACAAAAATTGGGACATTTGAATTTGAATGGTATTTGCGAAATACACAGTGATGTTTTCTTTTCTCGGGCTAACATCAGCCCTCCTGAGAGATGGTCTGGCTCTTGCTAACGGGTCAGGCGAGAGAATTCGGGGCGTCTCAAAAGGCAAATCATTGCAAAATGTGGGAAACACTGAGATCAAAGTCCTGTCGGCTGGGGAAGTTTGGAAACTTTTATCGTCTTAGACATTTTGAGTTTTCCAAGGATAATCTGGGAGCAGGGCCGCGAGTCAGGAAGAGAGACGGGGATGGTGAGGCCGCTTAAAAAGCATTTTTCAGATACGTTCTTCTTAGCCTGTTTCACTGTAGCTCGGGGCTGTGTGTACTCATAGAAGGAGAAAACGCAGGCAAAGTCATTGGGAACACAGATTTTGCTGCTGATAGGCTGGGTGACTCTGGATGTGACATCTTGTGGTTCTGCTTGGATGAGCAGTCTCTCTCCTGATTGGCCAGGGCTCACCAATGTGTCTGCAGAGCTGGGAGATAGGTTGAGGCCGAAAGGGCTGTAAATAGACGCCCTCCTCTGTCTTGCTGGCTGTTGTCTGGGACACCTTGCTCCTCTTCCACAGAGGGTCTCATCCCCCAGGAGGTTTAGACACACCACCTTACGTGGTGGTCTCAAGGTTCCAAGAAGGTGAAGGCAGAAGCGTCAAGGTCTCTTAAGAACATGTTCTGGAACCCCACATCATGTTGGTTAAACCAAGTCACAAAGTCAAGCTCAGATTCAAAGGGGTGGAGAAATAGACCTCACCTCCCTGGTGGCTCATTTGGTAAGGAATCCACCTGCAGTACAGGAGACCACCTGCAAGGCAGGATTCTGGGGTTTGATCCCTGGTCCAGAGTCCCTGGAGAAGGAAATGATGACCCACTCCAGTATTCTTGCTGGAAAATCCCCTGGACAGAGGAGCCTGGAGGGCTATAGTCCATGGGGTCGCAAGAGCCGGACACGATGGGAGAAGCAGCAGTCACATTGTCAAGGGCTGTGCGAACCGGAATGGAGGAATCTGTAGCTATTTAACAATGAACCACGAGAGGGATGGGAAAGCCAGAAGCAGGCAGAGTCTCAGGGAAAATACTTCAGAGGAGAGACAGTGGCCTGTGATTCAGTTACAACACGTCTGCTGTCATTTTGTAACCAGGCCTCGTGGTTTGCCCTGGCTTGGGTATCTGTGTTAGTCTGTTCGGGCGGCTCTAACAAAATACCAGGAACCCAGCAGCTTATAAACAACAGAAATTTATTTCTCACAGTCCTGGAGGTGGGCAGTCCTGGAGGAGGCCAGCAGATGCCATGTCTGGTGATGACCGGCTTCCTGGTTCACAGCCGGTGCCCTTTTGACGTGACCTCACGTGGCAGAAGGGGCAAGGGAGCTTTGTGGGGCCTTGTTTATGAGGGCACTAATCCCAACCCACCCTCAAAGGCCCACATCCTAATACCATCACCACGGGGACTAGGATGTCAACCTAAGAATTTTGGGGGGACAGAAGCACTCAGTCCATAGCCATGCCTCTGTGCAGGCTCTACCCTCAGGCTGGGGTCCCAGCTAGGTGATATTTTGTGGGTTCTACTTTCTCTGTCTGGGCAGAGAACACTCCCCAATTTCTTGGGATGCTCTAGCTTTTTAGCACTCAAATTTCCTTTTCAATGGAAACTTCTTTCCTCGACAGCCTTCAGTCATTAGGTAAACACTTTTGGGCTTCAAACAGAGTCTTCGTGGTGACAGCTCCCTCTGTTTTACCTCCAGCCCAGCCTTTCCCTTGCATTCTAGACTCAGTCCCCTGCTGTCTCATCAACATCTGCTATTGTATGTGTAGTGGGCATTTCAAACTTCGTGGCCGCAACAAACTCCTGGTCACACCCAGGCCAACATCATCCCTTGCGCGGCTTATTGTATAGAATCCTCAGCTAGTCCTCCCAAGACCTAGTATCATTACGATTTCCTGAGTGGTCCTATTGAAACCTAAAACAGAACATCCTGTTTCTCTGCACAGAACCCTTCAATCGCTTCCCATCCTATGCAGAGTAAAGCCGAAGTCCTTACCTGAAAATAGGTGTGGATGTGGTCAGTCTTGTCCAACTCTTTGTGACCCCATGGACTGTAGCCCATCAGGCTCCTCTCTCCGTAGGATTATACTTGGACCCAACTGAACATACATGCACGAGAGCATCTGTGTTAGATGTATCCTCACCTTCAAGTGAGACTTTCTCCTGAATGTAATAGAATAGTTGAAAGATAATTGGACAGGGATTATTAACACTATCACTCGGAGAAGGCAATGGCAACCCACTCCAGCACTCTTGCCCGGCAAATCCCACTATGTGATAAAGTGTTCCATGGCATACTCACATGCAGTTTGCAACCAAAACATCATTTCCCACACCACCACGGTTAAAGGCCCCCACACTTTGCTAAACACTGCCTTACACTGAGGAACAAGAGGTCTTGTTGTAGACTAGTTTTCAAGGTTTTACAATCACCCACTGATGGTAACAAGTATAAACCCACATTCATCACCATATCTGTATTCCCGTTCATATCTCAATCTGTATAGATATATCGATATCTGAATGCAGTCTTGGCTGTATCTAGAACAATGCATAACAAAGTACCTAGAATATACACACATGTATCCTACTCTTGGTTGATTTTATGGTTCTTGTTCATTTCAGATACACAGCCTCATGGGAAGTAATGAAAACTGTCACTTTTATCCATTTTTACATGCTAATATTTCCTTCCTGTCCCTTTTTTCCCCTTTCCTATCCTATATTGTCACCCTGTTTATTTAACTTATATGCAGAGTACCTCATGAGAAACGCTGGACTGGAAGAAACACAAGCTGGAATCAAGATTGCCAGGAGAAATATCAATAACCTCAGATATGCAGATGACACCACCCTTATGGCAGAAAGTGAAGAGGAACTAAAAAGCCTCTTGATGAAAGTGAAAGTGGAGAGTGAAAAAGCTGGCTTAAAGCTCAACATTCAGAAAACAAAGATCATGGCATCCGGTCCCACCACTTTATGGGAAATAGATGGGGAAACAGTGGAAACAGTGGCAGACTTTATTTTGGGGGGCTCCAAAATCACTACAGATGGTGACTGCAGCCATGAAATTAAAAGACACTTACTCCTTGGAAGGAAAGTTAGGACCAACCTAGATAGCATATTCAAAAGCAGAGACATTACTTTGCCAACAAAGGTTTGTCTAGTCAAGGCTATGGTTTTTCCTGTGGTCATGTATGGATGTGAGAGTTGGACTGTGAAGAAAGCTGAGCGCTGAAGAACTGATGCTTTTGAACTGTGGTGTTGGAGAAGACTCTTGAGAGTCCCTTGGACTGCAAGGAGATGCAACCAGTCCATTCTGAAGGAGATCAGCCCTGGGATTTCTTTGGAAGGAATGATGCTAAAGCTGAAACTCCAGTACTTTGGCTACCTCATGCGAAGAGTTGACTCATTGGAAAAGACTCTGATGCTTAGAGGGATTGGGGGCAGGAGGAGAAGGGGATGACAGAGGATGAGATGGCTGGATGGCATCACTGACTCGATGGACATGAGTCTGGGTGAACTCCGGGAGTTGGTGATGGACAGGGAGGCTTTGTGTGCTGCGATTCATGGGGTCGCAAAGAGTTGGACACGACTGAGTGACTGATCTGATCTGATCTGATCTGATCCTATTTGATTTTTTAAAAATGCTAACCAGAACCCGTAATATAAATACTAAAGTTACACCAAAAAGGCAATGATAGATAAAAGATAAGAAGGCTTCCGGAAGGAGAGGGAGATCTCAGTGCCTCTAAGTGTTCTAATGCTTAAACTGTGCTTCCGGGGCCCTGGGCTCCCCCAGAACCTTCAGCAATTCCATAAGATCAAAACTTATTTTTGTTTTGATATAATGATAATAAGATGCTATTTGCCTTTTTCCCTCTCATTGTCTCACAAGTGTCGAGTGGAGTTTTTCAGAGGTCACATGATGTATGATGATGTCATTGCCTGATATTAACATAGACTGGGCTTGTTATTGTTCTTTGCACATACATTAATGTGTATTCTAAACATTTCCTGATTTTGATTTCTAATACAGTAAAAATCAATGTGTTCTTTGGAGTCCTCTCTCATTCTCGAGTCTACAGGGTTCATGAGACCAGCAGCCTTGAGAACTGCTTGCTTTAAAATGATTTGCTGGATTAATGAATGAAGAAGTAGTATAGCGGGCTGAGGGAAAGAAATAAAAGTTTGTGTTGGGGGCTTCCCTGGCAGTCCAGTGGTTAAGAATCAGCCTTGCAGCGCGAAGGACACCAGTTCGATCCCTCGTCTGGGAAGATCCCACCTGCTGCGGAGCAACCAAGCCCATGCGCCACAGCTACTGAGCCCGCGTGCGGCAGCCTCGGACGCTGGTCACCTAGAGCCTGTGCCTGCAGCAAGGGAAAGCGCCGCAGTGAGAAGCCTACACGTGGGAACAAAAAGTAGCTCCCATTCTCTGCAACTAGAGGAAGCCCACATGCAACTAGAGAAGACCCACCATAGCCAAACAAATAAATCTTAAAAAAAATTTCTTTTTAAGTTTGTGTTAAACTGTGGTGTTCAGGGCAGTCTCCACGGGATGGATGTAGCACTTTACCTGGGTATTGAAAACTGAAATAGATTTGTTTAGTCATGGCAGGTTGGGCATCCCAGGCAGCTGGCTCCATGTGTGGGAAGGCAAGATGGTGGGAGAGGGAGCAGGTTGGATTGGAGTGGTGAGGAGACCAGCCTTGTCGACTGGTAGGTGCAGTTCAGAGTCGAGATCCTGGGATCAGTGTTGAAGACCCTTCCACCCTTTGGTGGTCTCTGAAGTCGACTCAGAGGCCCCCGTGGCCAGAGAAACCAAACTGTCTGGCTTGCACTCCATGAATGTTCCCTCCCGCTGTTCCTGGGAGCTGAGACCTCACCCACGGGTCCCCTACACCACAGAGGGTGGGAGTCTCCAGTCAACCACAGAGCAGAGCAAAACCTAAACTGTTTCTTTTCTTTGGAAGGCCTCTAGAAATCGAAAAAGAGGCTGTCTTCTAGAATTTGCCAAGAGTTAAGTCATTCTTTGCTGATACAAACAATTTCTCAGATTACTCTTTGGGGTCCAGGAACATTCATGAACTGCCCGGGATCTGAACTCTTCAACTCTGAACTTGAGTTCTCTGGGTTGTCTGCCTGGGACTAGGGCACAGTTTTCTGGCCCTGCCAAGGTTTTCAGAGACATGGTTTAGCCACCTCTGGGTGAGACCTGTGGGAATTTCTCCTCCAGAGCTGTTGTGAGGAATAGACTGACTTCAGTCTTTCTCCAGAGTTAGATCAGTGGATGCCAGGCCTCCAGAAGCATGTAGCTGGGTGTGTCACAGGTAAAGTAAGGCATGGACATAGAGGCGGCAGAAGAGAGTGTGTAAAGTCAGAAAAGCATCATTTATGGAGCTTGGAATTTATTGTGCCATGCCCTGTACCAAGCACCTGGCAAGTTTTCTCTCATTTAATTCTCACTACCACCTAGCTTCCCTGGTGGCTCAGAAGGAATACACCTGCAATGAGGGAGACATTTGCCACCATGGGGTCACAAAGAGCCTGGCAGGCTACAGTCCATGGGCATGACTGGGCAACTAAGCACAGCACACCACCTAGCAAGGTATAGTGTCGTGGGGAAGAGTAATAGCTCTGGAGCCACCTCCCACGCCCGAACAGTCACTGTGCCCGGATGAACAAGGCTGGATGGGCTCAGCCTGAGTCACGTGCTCACCCCAGCACTAGGGATTGTGGTGTGCTGTGCTTAGTCACTCAATCATGTCTGACTCTTTGCGATCCCATGGACTGTAGCCCACTAGGCTCCTCTCCATGGGGATTCTCCAAGCAAGAATACTGGAGTGGATTGCCATTTCCTTCTCCAGGGGATCTTCCCAACCCAGGATCAAACCCAGGTCTCCTGCATTGCAGGTGGATTCTTTACCATCTGAGCCACCAGGGAAGCCCAACACTAGGGACTGGACCTACAAAAATCACGTAGACAGAGAGTAAGTGGGAAGTGAAAGTCACTCAGTTGTGTCCAACTCTTTGCAACCCCATGGAATTCTCCAGGCCAGAACACTGGAGTGGGCTGCCATTCCCTTCTCCAGGGGATCTTCCCAACCCAGGGATTGAACCCTGGTCTCCTGCATTGTGGGCAGATTCTTTACCAGCTGAGCCAAAAGGGAAGCCCAAGAATACTGGAGTGGGTAGCCTATCCCTTCTCCAGCAGGTCTTCCCAACCCAGAAATCAACCCAGGGTCTCCTGCTCTCCGCATTGCAGGCGGATTCTTTACCAATTGAGCTATGAGGGAAGCCCAAGAGTGGGAAAGTTTTTCTCAGAGCAAAATCAGACTGAAAGAGCTGCAGTAAAGGGGATTCATGCTATATGAAGGTAACATTACCTGATGTTTACCAGGGGGACTGGAGTGGATCAATGGCTTTCTAGTCTGGGTTTAGGGGAGACTTAAAAGGAATTCCCAAATAGTCAAAACATTTTGTTTATGCTAAAACCATACATTCACATAGTTCAAAATTCAAACAATGTATACTTTTTCATTCCTGTCCTTCAACTGATCATTCCCAGAGGCAACTAAGAACGGAAGGTTTCTTATTAGTTGTGTTAGTGTCCTGTTGCTTCTGTAACAAATTGTCACACACTTAGTGACTAGAAACAACATGGATTTATTATCGTTTTAGTTCTGTAGGTTGGAAGTCTGACACAGGTCTTATTGGCTAAAATGGGGCTGTCAAATTCTGATGTAAAACAACAACAAAAAGCAGTGTTGCTCATTCAAACGTGACATCTACCTAGTTTTTAACCTACTGAATATGTACCGCCTGTTAGCTGCCCCGGATCATTCCCATCATCTGTTCTCTTTAGGAGAGAGAATGCATGACACATAATGAAAGGAAGTATTGCTTTGCGAAACTTCTGTCTCAGTCTTTCTTGTGGGTGAATGCATATGTGTGAACTGGGTCATGAGAGAAAGAGTATTTTTTGCTGTGAGTCATCGTAAAAAATGTAGGGAAGTCATTATTATATAGTTTAGTGGTTACGTGAGTTTTTTCTGGGGTCAGACTGTCTGGCTCCATCACTTACCAGCTGTGTGACCGTGAATAACTGATTTAATCCATCTGGGCCTCAGTTTCCTTGTCTTTGAAATGGGGGCAATAATTGTACCTCCACCTTATAGGATTTGTGGGAGAAGATTAGATGATCTGAAGTGTGCTAAGTGCTTGGCACATGATAAACACTTGTTATTATCATCCTTTTTTTAATTATTTTGGCCATGCCATGTGGCTTGTGGGATCTTAGTTCCCCAAGTAGGGACTTGATCACCAGAGAATTCCTATCATCCTTGTTTATATTATCTTTATTACTCCTTTTGGAGAAGGAAATGACAGCCCACTCCAATATTCTTGCCTGGAAAATCCCATGGACGGCGGAGCCTGCTACTGTCTATGGGATCACAAAGAGTCGGACACCACTGAGCAACTTCACTTATTACTCCTTTAAAGGCAGATGGGGGTGACATTTTTCAGGGGAGTTAAGAGCAGAGGCTAGAGAGAGATTTTTATACAAATAGGAAACATAACCTCAGCTTTAGGAGGGCAGGCAGCCCAGAGTGGGATGGGTGTGGAAGTGTCCTCATGTTAATCCAGACCAGGTGAGAGGTCACCCCACTCTCGTGCTCAGTATTCCAGCTCCAGGTGAAGGTTTGGGAGGTGTCTGGAGCTTCCCTGGTGACTCAGACAGTAAAAAATCTGCCTGCAATGCAGGAGACACGGGTTTGATCCCTAGGTTGGGAAGATCCTCTGGAGAAGGGAATGGTTACCCACTCCAGTATTCTTGCCTGGAGAATCCCATGGGCAGAGGAGCTTTGTGGGCTCAAAAGAGTCAGACATGACTGAGCAACTAACACTTTGATGACATATAAATAAGTTTGCAATCTGAGGGGAATTGATCATTAACCCACCAGAATCCTCCAGATTTGAGCACAAATTGGTTGATCTCATTCATTCATCCAGTCAGTAAATATTTATGGATTTCCTAGTGGGGCTTCCCTGGTGGTTCAGTGGTAAAGAATCAGCCTGCAATGTAGGAGACACAGGAGACATGTCTTCGATCCCTGGGTCAGGGAGACCCCCCTGGAGAAGGAAATGGCAACCCACTCCAGTATTCTTGCTGGTTCAATTCCACGGACAGAAGAGCCTGATATGCTATAGTCCAGGGAGTCTCGAAGAGTTGAACATGACTCAGTGACTGAGTACGCATACAGGGTGGATCGGGTCCTGTTCCAGGGGTGGGGACACAGCCGAGAACCATCAGGACGGTGTCCTTGCTCCCATGTGACACTAGACAGGTGTGTGATTAACAGGTGTGTTGGATGGTGTTAAGGAAACATACAGAGCATTAAGGGCAGGTAAAATGGGGACTCTGAAGTATGAAGGGCACGAGGAGTTCCCCATAGAGGTGGATGTGGTCAGCTACCTGCGCAATGAGTAAGGAACCTGCACATTACTGTTAGGGATGGGCTTACATCAGAGAGATTGGTTCTGGACTCTACTGTTAGGGATGGGCTTACGTCAGAGAGATTGGTTCTGGACTCTAGGCTGGACGAGGAGAACACAGAAATGAAAAAGTTTTCTGGTCTCTAGTAGCTGCAGTCTTTGGGGAGAGACAGACAAGAGGAGAGGCAATTACCATATCCTGGGATTAGGGACACAAGGGTAGAGGGATTGGAGGCTGTGCAAGCAGACAGAGGGGGTCCTTTGGGTCAAAAAAATCAACTGCAATTTAATTCATAGGGTACCCCTTAGAGTTACTCAGGTCTCTGAGTTGCAAGTGACAGAAACTCAATCAAAATGTATCAGTTCATACAATGGATAACTATAGGGAGCAAGGCTGGGACATGGGAACATAAGGAGCCTGAGGCTCACAAAAGTGAAATGATTTGTCGAAGTCCCCCACCTGCAAGTGGCGGAATGCGTATTGGCCCCCAAAACCCTTCCCATCGCCCCACAGGCCATTACAGTCAGAACACAAAGCCAAACAAAGTTCTTTAGAGAAAGAGAGGGTCAAGAGGAAGGGGAGAACTAGATAAAGCCTTTGTGAGCCTTCTGGAAGAAAAATAAAGAAAATAATATGCATCGAGTATGAGAGAGGAATGTAATTACAGATAAAGAAGAAAGTAAAATTATTTTAAGAAAATGGCTTGGAAACACCATGGGCAAAAACATGGAAAATCTAGAGGAAATAAGTGATTTTTTAAATCAAAATATAAATGACCAAAACTGACTCAAGAAGAGGTCAGAAATGTTAAAAGGCAAACCATAGGAAAAAATGAAGTTGTTAAAAATTTACCAAAATGTTATTCAAAGCGTTTCAGTAGAAATTGATGCAAAGATCCTAAGTCATTTATCAAAGCAAAGAACAACCTTAATGCCAAGATTTCTCATTCTTAGTATAATTAGGAAAACCCTAGATCGTATTCACTTGTGAATAGAGATACTAAAAATCTGAATACAATGTCAGCAAATAGAATTTAGTGGCATATTAAAAAGAATAATATATCATGGGAAAATAACATCCTTTTCAGAAGCAGGAATAGCTCATTAGAAGAGCTGACAATATAATTTATTACATCATTACATTAGCAAATTAAGCGAGGAAAACCATTTTTATATTTAAAAAAATGCTGGATTGGCATTTGATAAAATTCCACAGCTGTTCCTAGGAAAAACTCTAAGTAAAACCAAGGATAAAAAGAAGCTACATAAATAGAATAAAAATAATTATGATAACCTAACAGTGACTTATTAAGATACCATGAAACATGAATCAGGCCCAGTAAAATGAGACATATGGCAGGAAGGTCATTGTCTCTACTGTTATTTAAGAGTTTTAGCTAGTTATATAATTAGCTAATGTAATTATATAAAAATGGAATAAGTAGTGTAAATATTCAAAATAAGGAGGCAAAATTGTCTCTTTTAGGGGGCAGATCATATCATTGTAAGTGTAGAAAATTCAAAAGAGGTTATTTTAAAAAATAGTATTCACTTGAGTATTTGGTATTTGTAAATGGTAATTTATAAATTGCTCTGATATGTTTTAAAGATGAGTAAATCCATAGCTTTTCTTTTCATTAAGTATGAATTTAGTGAACAAGGAAGGTAAATGATTTCACTCATATCAGTGATCAAAACTATAAAATATGATGAAATTTAGCAATAAAAATACAATACAAGACCCATATCGAAAGGACTTTAAGATTTAATTAAAAAATAAGAAATAAAATCCTAAATAAATGGCATCCAAAGAAAGACATTCCATGTCCCTGCATGAGAAGATTTAATTTCACAAAGCTTCAATCCTTCCCAAATTAATCATTAAGTTGTATAAAATTCCAATCCTTATCTCAACAAGGTCTTTAGGGACATGGATAAGAATCTCCAAGATGTTTTTGAAAATGAGGATCAGGGTGTGGGTGGATTAGACAAGCTGTCCTACCAGATTGTCTTGGGAGGACATTTCCATCTGGATATTTCCATTTCCACCCTTTGCTCCATGCCCCTGGAAGTTGATCTCTCGGACTGTGTCTCCAGCTCCCGTGTCCCCTGACATCTGCTGGGGTTTCCGGAGCGGGAGGCGCTGCAAGGGTAGAGAGGTATGAAGGGATGGAAGGTGGAGGTCAGCATACTTTCCCCACCTCCTTCCCTGCTGGGCTGTGGTGACTGGGCTGTGTCCTAGTGGAGATCAAAGTTCCTCACAGACAGGCTGCTCCAGACAAGTCTACTCTCCCAGTTCCAGGCAATACTTCTCCCGGAGGTGTGCTGCTAAGCATTGAACAGTCGACTCTGGGGATGAGGAGCTCTGATTTATAGCATTTGCCAATTTCCTTGGTGTAAAATATTCCCACCGTGGCTGATTTCAAGTTACCCACGTGAAGTCATGCGTAGCCCAAAAGAGATGCTGACAACTGGTTCCTGCTAGCCAGTGCAAGCCAGTTCCAGCATTTCTCTGCCTCCTTTAAGGTCTCGAGATCGTGGCAGCTCCCTGAGTAGCCCTGTACTGCTTTATCCCTTGTTGGCTTCCATAGACCCTGTCCCTCCCTTGGCAAGTTGTGTATTAAACCCTTCTGTGTCCTCTTGCTTGAGTGGGACATTTATTTCCTCTTGAGACCCTGGCTGCTATATTATGAGAAAATTAGTGAAAGAAAAATGTTAAGAATAAACAAAAAGATTTGTAGGAAATTGTAAATTCCAGAAGAGAATCTAAAAAGTATATATGGAAAAAAATATTTTGGTGGCATTTCAATTCAGTAGAAACAGGATGTTTTATTTTACAGTAGTACTGCTGTAAGGTTTCAGATAGGCTTACTGCTATCTATTTATAAGGAGGTAGGTTAGACCCTACTTTATACTATACACAAATCAATTCTAGGTAGATCAAGTATCTAAATGTAAGAAAATAACATGACATTTGGATAACACTTGAGAGAATGTTTATATACACTCAGGAGAGCACGAGGAGACATTTACAACAAAATGACAGGCAAAGATACAATAGTCCTAACCTACAAAGAGCTCCTAGAAATTGACAAGAAAAAGGTAAAACATTTCAATAGCAAAATGGAGTATTTACAGAATGACAAATATACATAAAAATATACTGCATTACCTCTAAACAAACTTTCACTATTATAAACCACACTGCGACAGATTACTCTTGTATATACATATCTGCATATTTTATTCATCCACTCAAGTCACCATTCATGTTTTCTGCACCTTCTATACACCAGGCTTGGTTTAGGTACTAAGGAAATAGCCTTCATGGACTTGACACTCAGGTTGTGGGGCAACTTGAATGAAACTTGAATATGTAATTAAACACATGTGAAATACAAGGTTTTATAAAATAATCTGTTGATATATAGTTGATTTACAATGTTTCAAGTGTACAGCAAGGTGAGTCTGATATATATATATATATGTACATCTATACATATATACATGTATATATCAGATGTATATATAAATACTAGGAAATGAATGCTCAGTCATATCTGACTCTTTGTGACCCCATGGGCTGTAGCCTGCCAGGCTCCTCTGTCAATGGGATTTTCCAAGCAAGAATATTGGCGTGGGCTGCCATTCCCTTCTCCAGGGGATCATCCTGACCCAGGGATCAAATTCATGTTTCTTGCATCTCTTGTATTGGCAGGTGGACTCTTTACCACTAGTGTCACCTGGGAAGCCCCTGTATGTATACATGTATATATATACATGTATGTATTATATATATATATAATCTGAAAAGAATTCAGATTATTTTTCCAGTACAGAAATCTTTTCAGGTTTTTACAGCACATAAGTTGTTTATATTCTTTTTTTCTCTTTACCTAGACTTGTTACTGTGGGCATTTCTTCATGCTATATTTTTCTGATCATTTCCTTAGGATAAACTCCTGAGAATGAAATTGCTGATCAAAGGATATGCCCATTTAACATTTTGATAATAAGCATTATACCACTTTTGGCTTCCCTAGTGGCTCAGATGGTAAAGAATCTGCCTACAATGCGGGAGTTCAGTTTAGTTCAGTTCAGTCACTCAGTTGTGTCTGACTCTTTGCAACTCCATGAACTGCAGCACGCCAGGCCTCCCTGTCCATCACCAACTCCCGGCGTCTGCCCAAACCCATGTCCATTGTGTCAGTGATGCCATCCAACCATCTCATCCTCTGTCATCCCCTTCTCCTCCTGCCCTCAATCTTTCCCAGCATCAGGGTCTTTTCAAATGAGTCAGCTCTTTGCATCAGGTGGCCAAAGTATTGGAGTTTCAGCTTTAGCATCAGTCCTTCCAACGAACACCTGGGACAGATCTCCTTAAGGATGGACTGGTTGGATGTCCTTGCAGTCCAAGGGACTCTCAAGAGTCTTCTCCAACACCATAGTTCAAAAGCATCAGTTCTTCGGTGCTCAGCTTTCTTTATAGTCCAACTCTCACATCCATACATGACCACTGGAAAAACCATAGCCTTGACTAGACAGATGTTTGTTGACAAAGTAATGTCTCTGCTTTTTAATATGCTGTCTAGGTTGATCATAACTTTCCTTCCAAGGAGTAAGCATCTTTTAATTTCAATGTGGGAGACCTGGGTTCAATCCCTGGGTCAGTAAGATCCCCTGGAGGAGGGTATAGCAACCCACTCCAGTATTCTTGCCTGGAGAATCCGCATGGACAGAGGAGCCTAGTGAGCTACAGTCCATAAGGTCACAAAGCATCAGAATGACTGAGCGACTAAGCACACACATACCATTATACAATCTGACTCAGCTGTATAGAAGAATCCCCATTTCTCTGTCTTTCTTTGCCAGGCTGATAACTTATTTTTTTAAAAAAAGGAAAATCAATCTCATGGTGGTTTTAATTCTCTTTTTGATTGTTAGTAGAAGTCAATAACCCCTTCATTTTTCTAAAAAGAGAAACAAAGAAGAATTAGGAATTCACTTATTTCTCCAGGCAACAAATATTCAGAGTGTTCTTTGTGTTGGAAACCATGATCCTGTGGACGAGGTCAGGAAATTGCGGAGTTGGGAGAGAAACTGGAGACCTCGTACAGTCCTTGGTTTTGTGGACAAAGAAACTGAAGCACAAGAATTCAGTGATTTGCCCAAGTCACACAGTGAATTTGTTGAAGATTTGGGTCTAGAACTTGTGTCTCAATGCTCTTTTTATGACAAAATGCTGCCTCCATAAACAAAACAAAGATCCGTGCAGACTATTTACGTGGAAAGTATGATTTGAAGAGAGATGCTTGGCAGGAAGGCTGGAGTGAGGGAAAGTGGTTTAATCAAACCTTGGTAGCTGCAGAGACTAAACTTGGGGTGCAAGCTGCAAATGTGACATCCTGTAGTTGGTCCCAAGAGTTTGGAGAGAGAAGTAAACGTCAGGAAATTAGCTCTGTTGGCTGTCTTTGTCATTCTGAACCCCCGTGCCCTTACTCTTTCCCCCTCCCCAAACCCATTTCAGAAATCCGGTCCCATTTTTCTTGCCTCTGACCCTGGTGGCTGAAATTTCTCTCAGTACCATAAAACCCTGGGTTGTAAAATTCATATTGTAACTTTAAGAGCCACATCTGTTTTAATCATTTTTTTTCCTGTTTTAAGAACACAACGGGATTTTAATGGCAGCAATAAAATGGAAAAGTTGAAGGAAATTATCACAGATTTGTAAAGCTATAAGGCAGGTTCCTGGGCTCATGTGAGCAGTCAAATTACAAAGAAACAACCCAATTGCTTTTATTGCAGACAGATCTCTGGTTTAAGCATTTCTCAGTTTAATCTATTGATGAGGATTAGCATTTTATTCACTTCGGCACTCATAAGAGCTTTGGTACATATTACCCTGATGGGCCTGAATGCTGAGGCTCACGAATCTCAGAGATGCAGAGAAAGCCAGAGAAATGGACTGAGGGGGGAAATATTGGGTCTGGTAAATCAAACAGACCTGGTTTGAGTCATGAATCTGCCATGTTTAACTGGGTATGTGGTTTTAGGCAAAGCCCTACATTCCCTAAAGTTTGCCTTTCTCATCCACCTATGAGGCTACACGAGAATGTTTTGCAGTGAAATTGTACAAGGAAAGCACTCAGCATGATGCTAGGCAAATAGCAGGGCCACCACCCGCTTCTCCCTCTAAGTTAGTGACTTGGAGCAGCCACAGCGGTGCCTCATCTACATCCTCTCGAACTGCCCTCCTTTCACCAGAGAATGCTCACTGCAAACACCTGCCAACCTCCAGCCCGAGGCTCTTTTTCTGGCCCCAGGAGCATGCTTGGCCTGCGTTCAGGGCAAGCCAGAGGACGGAGGAGTTAATGCTCGAAGAAGCAGCCCTCGCCCAATGACAGGTGGGGACTGGAGGATAAATATCTGTGCTCCCTCTCCCGGCAGGAGGCACCTGTTCTGTGCTGCCCCCCACCCGCCACATCTGGACAGCCCCAGTGAGATGAAACTCTGGCTGCCTGCCGTGATCACCTCCTTGGTTACACACTCTATATTGGCTTCCTTCTCTTCTCTGTCTTCTGTCTCAGTCTGAAAGTTCCACAGACTGGGTGGCTTAAAAACAACAGAAATTGATTTCTGGACTTTTCCGGTGGTGCAGTGGTGAAGAATCCATCTGCCAATGCAGGGGTCATGAGTTTGGTCCCTGGTCCGGGAAGATTCCATATGCTGCAGAGCAACTAAACCCATGTCCCCCAACTTCTGAGCCCACGTTCTAGAGGTCGTGAACTACGACAAGAGAACCTACTTCAACGAGAAGCCTGTGTACTGCAATGAGATGCAGCTTCCCTCCCCCGCTTGCTGCAACTAGAGAAAGCCACCATGCAGCAACAAAGACCCAGTGCGAGCAAAAAAATAAACAGAAACTATTTTTTAAAAATTGATTTCTCACAGTCCTGGAGGCTGGAAGCCTGAGATCAGGGGATCAGCATGACCAGACTCTGGGAAGCCAAGTGGCACATTGCCAACTTCTTGTTGGATCCTCACTTGTCAGAGACAGCAAGCAAGAGAGCTCTCTGGGTCCCCTTTTATTTACTTATTTTTTTGGTCAGTAATTTTCTTTTTTTAAATTATGAAAGTATGATAACACATTTACAGGAGACTTAAAAAAATATAGAACAAAGTTACATATAGCTCCACTATATATTACAATTATTTTTTAGTAGATAAATAAGATTTTTAGTTGGAGTTTCAATATCCAACTCTCGCAAATTAATAGGATGAATATACAAAGAAGTAGAAGGATACAGAAGACCAGAAGAGCACTGTGAACCAATTCAACATAATCAAGATTTATACTATGTTCATACAACAGCAGCATGCAAATTCTATTCAAGTTCTCTGGGTCCCCTTTTATAAGGGCACTAATCCCATTCATGAGGGCTCCAGCCTCATGATCTAATCACCTCCCAAATGTTCCACCTCCAAATATCATCACATTGGGTGTTATATTTCAGCATATTAGTTTGGGTGGGGGTTGCAAACATTCAGTCCATAACATTGTATGGAGAGAAAGGAGAAGGAGGAGTAGGGGATAGACAAGGAAAATGGTCCCTGGAGGCTCTAATAACTTGTAACTGCCAGTATGGACATCTGGGCCTGGGAGCTTCTTTCCCTGAAACTAGAAAGCTTTGCTGCCAATGGGAAGAAGTACCCAGGATCTAACACTGTGACAATTCTCAACCAGTGACTCAGGAATTAATGTATAAACACTCTAGCTCCCTCACCTTGGGCAGAATAACTGTGGGGCATGTAATCTGCACCATTTCCCAGGGTTTGTCTGAGGAATGAAACCGTGGTCACCCATGTGGCCGCTGGTTTAATAAGGGATACGGTATTGGCTGCTCACACCCCTGTCTCCTTCCCTGCTTCCCTTTGCCTCACGCTTCTCAAATAAACTACATGCCTGTGACACTTCTGGGGAAACTCAGATGTCAGGTGTCTCTGATACCTGAGTGATGAGAAGTCGGTTTTGAAAAAGATTGGCAAAGAGTGGAATAAAAGTGGTGGCTGAATCTCTTTCCTTCCTCTTTCTGTCTCTCCCTCCCTCCCCTCCTTCCTTCTTTTCTTTCTCTCTTTTTTTCTTCTTTTGAGTGCTGCTGTTTTTCCAAGATGTGGAAAACTAAGGGAGAAAAAAGAGGAATAGAAGATCACAGTGTAGCAGACTCTGGGGCCAGACCCGTGGGTTCATTTTGCAGCTTTGCCACTTAGCATCTTCAGAAACTCAGGCAAGTGACTAAGCCCCACTATGCCTCAGTTTCTTCATCTGTAAAATGGAACTGGACAGTACAGGAAAGTATTGGATTGTGATGAGGACTAAATGAGTTAATGTGTATAAAGCACTTGGAACAGTCCTGGTTGCGGTAAATACTCTGTCATCATCATCACCATCATCATTATTACTATTACAACTACTACTGTTACTGCTTTGGACATAAGATTGAGATGCCCGCTGACATCCAGTTACATCTGACCCAAGTGCTCCCAGCTCTCCCAGAACAAAACGGTGAGATAATAACAGACATGAAAATGTTTTAGAAACTCTTTGTTCACCCCTGCGTCTGCCCCTCTGCGCTCCAGAGACCGTGACTAACTCGCCCTGGTCCTAGGGCTTGACTCAGGGCCACCGAGAGCAGAGAGGCCCGGGGTGTCCGTAGAGGGAGTGAAGAGGCAAAGGAGCAGAGCCCCTGTTGCTGGCCACAGGTGAGGGAACATTCATGAGATTATTTCAGCGAGGGTCCCAGATCTAGTCAATTCGGAGCTGCATTCATTGCCCCCGAGGCAGCTGCAGGGTTTTTAGAGTTTGCCCCGGAGTTGAAAGGTCTTCCTGAGAGCGCAGTGCCGCGCGGGGCCTTTGCAGATCTGTGATAAGGCCGCTCTCGGAGCCTGACGTAACCTGAGCCCGCCCAGGCACTGGTAGGGCTGTCTGGGTTTTCCTCGGCAGTGAATGAGGAAAGAAAGCCAGCCCCGGTAGGCAAGCCAGCTCCGGGGTCCTCTCAGACAAGGGCCTAATGTGGAGATAATGACTGTCTGCTGGAAGCAGCTTAATGCCCAAAGATGCCTGAAAAACGAAGTCCCTTGTCAGTGGGAATGATAATTGTTATAACCCTTTGGGATGACAAATTTAAAGCATCTAGAACCTTCTTGAGTCATTTTAGAGCCTGAGGCAAGAGAAAAAATGTACATCCCTGATAAACACATTTTTATGTAATTTTTTTCATGGTTAATTTCTTTGTAGAAGTAGATTTTGAAAACACTAGTGATGAGTTTACTTCCGTTAAAGCCAGGAAAGTAAAACTGATACAAATTCTGTCTGATATGAGTAAAATATTTAAACATAAAATAATGCTGCTTTGTTTAATATGCCTACTTTTCAACTTTACAATATTTTTTTCCAACTACTTTAGTATTCTGGAAAAAAAGCAAGCCCACTCCTGGGCATATATCTGGGGAAAAAAAACTCTAATTAGAAAAGATACATACACCTCTGTGTTCATAACAGCACTATCCTCAATAGCCAAGACATGAAATCAACTTGAATGTCCATCAACAGATGAATGGATAAAGATGTGGTACACATATACAATAAACACTACTCAGCTACAAAGAATGAAATAATGCCATTTGTAGCAATACATATGGACCCAGAGATTATCACACGAAGTCAGAAAGATAAACATCATATGATATGACCTATGTGTGGAATCTAAAATATTACAAAAACGAACTTACCAATGAAACAGAAAATGGACTCAGAGAACAGACTTTAGGTGGCCAAGCGGGGAGAGGGGTAAAGGCGGGATGGATTTGAAGTCTGGGATGAGCAGATGCAAACTATTTTATATAGAGTGGATGTGTAGCACAGGGAACTATATGCAATATCTTGGGATAAACCATAATGGCAAAGAATATGAAAAAAGAATGCATTTATATGTATAACTGAATCACATTGTTGTACAGTATAAATTAACATAGCACTGTATATCAACTATACCTCAATAAAATAAATTTTAAAAATATTCTGGAAAAAATTACCATTAAAGAATATACAAAATTCTGTACATAGAGGCATGCATTTTCTTTGGCCACAGCCTTCAGTGTAGTTCAGTATGGCACTGCCAGATCCTATCTGTAAAACTGTGATATTTTGTTCATTGTGACGTGTTTTTAGCATTCATTTTTAAAGAACTGTTGCATTAACATCTGATGTATCTTGGTTACGGTTCTTTTTGGTGTCCTCTTAAATTTTGTGCCTGAGTGGAGTGGCTTGATTGCCTCTCCCTAGTCCCAGCCCGGGAGAGTCTAACTCTGCAAAACCACCTTTAGGACCTGAAACTACAGAAAATCTCACTGCAGGGCATGAAGATGTGCATTCAGTGGTGTTTGCTCCAACACTAGGGAACCAAACCCCAAGTCCCTTCCAGTGAAAGTGAAAGTTGCTCAGTCGTGTCCGACTCTTTGTGACCCCATGGACTGTAGTCCATGAAATTCTCCAAGCCAGAATACTGGAGTGGGTAGCCTTTCCCTTCTCCAGTGGGTCTTCCTGACCCAGGAATTGAACCAGAGTCTCCTGCATTGCAGGCAGATTTTTTACCAGCTAGCCACAAAGAGGACCGCTTAAGTCCGTGATGGTCCATCATAGGATGGCATATTCTACAGCTGTTTAAAGAATTCGATTGCTTGCCTGGAAAATCCCGTGGATAGAGGAGCCTGGTGGGCTGCAGTCCATGGGGTTGCAACTGAGCGACTTCACTTTCACTTTTCACTTTCATGCATTGAAGAAGGAAATGGCAACCCACTCCAGTGTTCTTGCCTGGAGAATCCCAGGGACAGCAGAGCCTGGTGGGCTGCCGTCTATGGGGTCGCACAGAGTCAGACACAACTGAAGCGACTTAGCAGCAGCAGCAGCAAACTGCTTCTCTTTTGATTTGGGAGTCTATGTACATATATAGGGGGCTTCCCAGGTGGCGCTGGTGATAAAGAATCTGCCTGCCAATGCAGGAGACTCAGATTGGACGATCCCCTGGGGAAGAGAATGGCAAACTACTGTTCTTGCCTGGAAAATTCCATGGACAGAGGAGCCTGGTGGGCTACAGTCCATGGAGTTGCAAAGAGTCAGACATGACTGAGCACACAGCACATATGTATATTATACATATAATGTAGATATAATGCCAGAAAAAATCCTGGAGCCAAACAGTAAACCATTACTAATGGATATTTCAGGTAGAGGTGAAAGGATGATACTTTAACTTGGAATCTTACATAGGTTGATAGAGTGTGAATTCCTAACAATGAGTATGTGTTATTTTTATAAGAAATAAAAAATACTAAGTACTTAACTGTGTCTTACGCTGGGCACTTTGAACCCACAGTCTCATTTAACTCTTGCAACAGTCCTATTACTATTCCATTCTACAGATGAGAAAACTGATGTTGGAAGAGGTGATCTCAGTAGTTTTGCAGAGCTCCAAAGCAATGAAGCAAGCCAGAATCCAATCTTGGATCCAGTACACTGAACATACTGCTTCAAGACCTGCGTCCCTTCTGTAGTATGTTTTTTTCACGGCTGCATGTCAGGGCTTTGCAGAAACCACAGCACATTTTTTAGTCTTTCCCCTATTGTTGAGTATTTAGGTTACCAAAAGGGACTCACTCTTTTTTGCAGCGAGGGGGGCTCGGGAGTCCACCGGGCCAGGGGCGCAGGGAATGGTATGGGGAAGGGACGGACGGGGGCTTGGCTTGGTCCCACAGCCCAGTGCCATTTTCTCAGTTGCCCCTTCTCCAGATTCCAGACTTTGAAAGGAATCACCGGGCGGGGAGGGAGGGAAGGACCACCGCCCCCCCCCCCAATACCTCCTCTCCTCCTCCCACGCCCCCGTCCAGCTTTCGTCCCGCCTCCTGCTCCCTGGAGGGTCCTCGGTGCCTGCTGCCGCGGGCGGCACCATCTGCGCCGCGCAGGTGTGCCCGGCCCCCTGCCCAACCTGGGGGCAGCGAACACTGGGCCGATTGTGGCCCCCGCGAGCCCGGCGGGCAGCTGCGCCCGGGCTGCCATCTGTGTGCGCCGGGCCGCCAGGGGCGGCCGGGGGCGGCGCGCGGAGGGGCCGCCGGGACGCGCCCTCGCCGGGCCCCATTCAAGCGCTGCCAAGGCCTAATTGATGAGAAATGGCCCCGAGCAGGTGCGAACCTGTCTCCGGAGGCGGCAGGGTGGAGGGCGGGGGCCCGGGGAGGGGCGGCTGCTTAGTGGGAGCGCAGCTGTCGCGGGTCATTACCGCAGCCGTCTCTTAGGGGTGTTCCAGCCTGGGGGAGAGGGGGGATGGAGAGAGCGCGCGCAGGGGTAAAAGGCGTGCGCTGGGGGCGGGGCGGGGAGCCGCAACCCCTCTGTCGCACCCAGGGCCTCCTCCTTAGTTCTGTGACCTCGCTTAGTGCAGGAGACTGAAGCCAGGTGAGACCAACCTCGCAGCCAAGGACGCCCAGCAAGTCGGAGCTCCCCAGGGACTCCGAGTCCAGGACTGTCCCCAGGGGACCCTCAGTGACGTTGAGTGACCCCCTCCGCTTCATTTTTATTGCTACACCAGGTATGCACACGAAATGCGGAAGCAGGGTTTTGAAATTCTATCCCGTTTTAAATAGACATTGACTGCATCAACGCTTTTGAACCTCTTCACACCCAAACCCCACACCCCAATACCACCCGTACCTGACCCCGCCCCCCAGCCCATTACCAATCAAAAGTGCAATCAAATTGTGCTTTTCCTAAAGACGCTTATAGGACTGAGCTGTACAATGATAGTTCCTTAGAGCCCTGCAGACAGGGTGGCCAGTAATGCGGTCAAGGGTCTGGTTGGATGATGAGGGGCTTCTCTGTAGGAGGTGAACCTCTGCTTCCTATCAGCCACTTGCTCCTCCGTCCATGGGACGAAGTGAAGTGAAGTAAAAGTCATTCAGTCATATCTGACTCTTTGTGAACCCATGGACTGTATAGTCCATAGACTAAATTCTCCAGGCCAGAATACTGGAGTGGGTAGCCTTTTCCTTCTCCTGGGGATCTTCCCGACCCAGGAATCAAACTGGGTTCTCCTGCAAGGCAGGCGGATTCTTTACCAACTGAGCTATCAAGGAAGCCCTGGGACTAAGTGGAGAGCTCACTTAGATGTAATTTCGGAAGGCCTAGTGCCAGGCCCTCCTCAGCAGGGCCACTGGCCTGGTGGATAAGGAGGACCTCTTGGTCCCATCCCCGCCTCTCCAAATACCTCCTCACTCAGCTGCTCTCAGGCCAGTTGATTAGAACACACATTCTCAGTGTCAGATACTTTGCCAAATTTTCACCTGCAGCAGCATCACTCTGCGGCAGCCAGAGCGATCTTTTCAAAATCAGAGCTTGTACATTACGTAAGTAAAATAGATAGCCAGTGGGAGATGGTGTGTGAATCAGGGAACCCAACACAGGTGCTCTGTGACAACCTAGAGGGGTGGAATGAGGAGGGAGGTGGGGGGGGGATTCAAGAGGGAGGGGACACATGTATACCTATGGCAGAAACCATCATAATAGTGTGGTGGTGGTTTAGTCACTAAGTCATGTCCGACTCCTGCGACCCCATGGTATAGCCTGCCGGGCTCCTCTGTCCATGGGATTCTCCAATCAAGAACACTGGAGTGGATTGCCATTTCCTTCTCCAGGGGATCTTCCCAACCCAGGAATCGAACCAGGGTCTCCTGCATAGCAGGCAGATTCTTTACTGACTGAGCTATGAGGGAAGATTGTAATTATCCTCTAATAATATGGCGATGGACAGGGAGGCCTGGCGTGCTGCGGTTCATGGGGTCACAAAAAGTCAGACACAACTGAGCGACTGAACTGAATATTGTAATTGCTGCTGCTGCTGCTAAGTCATTTCAGTTGTGTCCGGCTCTTCGCGACCCCATGGACTGCAGCCTACCAGGCTCCTCTGTCCATGGGATTTTCCAGGCAAAAGTACTGGAGTGGGGTGCCATTGCCTTCTCCGGAATATTGTAATTACCCTCTACTTAAAAAAAATTTTTTAAGAAATCATAGTCAATCAAAATAGAAAAAAAAAAAACAAAACCCAGAACTTGTTTCTTGTGACCCAGAGTCCTCCATTAATTTCCTATTGCACAAGAACACAATTCTGATCCCTACCAAGGTCTGTGGCCCCCACCGGTCTTGCTCCAGGACACTTTTCTGCCCTCATTTCTTTCTCTGTTTCCCTATATGTACTGATCCTGCTACACTGGGACAGCATTCCACAATAAAATGCCTACTGTGTGCCTACTGTGTCAGGCACTGCTCAAGGCTCTTGGGAAACAGCGGTGAATGAAAAAAAGCTGCACCCCATTTTTTCATGTATTACCTGGTTCAAGTTACCTACCCTTTCTATACCTCAGTTTCTCAACTGTAAAATGGGATGATAATTTAAAAAATTCCTTCCCTTCAGAGTTGCTGTGAGGATTAATTAACCAGGGCTTGGAGACCCCCTGGCACAAAGCTAGAGATCCCTACCTGTGAGTTCTAATGATGTGAATGTATATGATGTGAGACAAAACCAGAAGAAGCATGTCAAACCCCTTCATGGGTGTGAATTTTTTAAAATAGATCCATTTGAGGAAAAAACATTAAATGAATAGTAGAACATTAAGTGGTTTGTGGACATGAAATTCATCCCAGAAGTTGAGAAAATGATTGAAGTTTGGGCAACTCTGCTGTGTTGGAGAGAAACCTGTCTCCCAAGCATTTGCTTTCAGAGGCTTCACCTGTGGGTGATGGATGGATGTGCTGAAATCAAGCTGAGCCTGAAGTAGAGTGATTATAGTGGGATTTCAGTCTTGTGTAGGTGGTCTTTCCAATGAAATCCCTGGAGCCTAGGCCTGTTCCTTAAAGGCCATGCCTGGTGAGGGCGTTGGTGACCCCCTGTAGTGGATTGAATAGTGTTCCCCTCCTCAAATGATATGTCCAAATCCTGACGCTATGAATGTGTCCTTATTTGAAATAAAGGTCTTTGCAGATGTAATTACAGTAAAGATCTCAAGATAAGGTCTTCCTGGGTTTGAGTTGGCCCAATCCAATGACAGATATCCTTATAAGAGACAGAAAAGACATCAAGAAGGGCAGGCAAAGACGGAGGCAGGGACTGGGGTGACGCTAGCCCGAGCCGGAGCCTGCCAGGGGCCACTGGAGGCTGGAAGAGACACGGCAGCTTCTCACCTGGAATCTTCAGAGCAAGTGCGGACCTGCCAACACCTTGATTGCAGATTTCTTGTTTTCAAAACTGGCTGAATAAGTTCATATTGTTTAAGTCACCGACTTTGTGGTAATTTGTTACAGTGATGTTAGGAAACAAATACACGCCTCATCACACACACAAAAAGCCCCATTTGCTTTTCTCTTTGGAACTCTGGCCTGGCCAGGACTCTGAGGGGCTGGAGAGGGGATGCTCAGAACACAGACCGCCCCACCGCTCCGAGGCAGATTTCCTGTGAAGTTAATGAAGCTTAAATTTCAGGGCCCGAGTCACTCACCCGGGCATCTTCTAAAACTCTGGGAAGAGCCCTAACACCATGTCCATGGAACCATATGTTTGTGAAATCTGCAAAAGTGTGCTATTTTAACTACTATTTCTCAAGACCACTGTGTTGGGACAGCCCTAGGGGGCTGGCCAAAGGGAAGTTTTGTTGGGATCGCATTCAGTTGGCCCCATGAGATGTTTTGTGTGGCTCACAGACATCTCTGCATAGTTAAGTCATTGCTTGACCTCCAGATGTGAGAATGGCTTCCCAGAAAATTCCTCTTGCTCACGGTGGCCCCAGGGACGTCATCACAACACGAGGATGGATGGCATTGACAGACTGGTTGATGAGAGTCAACAGTTAGAAGGTATTGGAGCTGAGACACTGGGCTTAGAAAACTTGAAATGCCTTGAAATGTTTTAGATCATAGGAAAGAAACTTGAGAGTGGTTTCCCCAAATCTGACAACCGTCCTGCAAAGGTATGCGTCATGGCTGAATTGCATCCTTGCCAAAGTTCCTGTGTTGAAGTCCTAGCCCCCAGGACCTCAGAATGTGTCTGTATTTGGAGATAGGTCTTTAAAAGGTCATTAAGTCAAAATGAGGTCCTCAGGGCGGGTTCTAATCCAATATGACTGATGTCCTTAGACGGGGTGGAGATGAGGACGCGGACACAAAGAGAAGACCCAGGGAGGAGACAGCCATCTCTGAGCCAAGGAGAGAGACCTCGGTAGAAGCCACCCCTGTTGACACCTTGATCTCAGACTTCCACCCTCTAGAACTGCGAGAACATGAATTTCTATTGTTTAAATCACCTAGTCTGTGGTACATCGTTATGACAGCTGTAGCAAACTAACACTGGGTATGACATTACCGATTATGGATTACCAGGCCAAGAGAAACTTTTCTAAAAACTGTCAGTTGGTTTTTTTTTTTTTTTCCTGATCAAATTTTCTAGAGGAAAGGTTGAGTTACCTTCCTTTTCTCTTTTGTGGTGGCAGTGGTGGTTTAGTTGCCAAGTTGTGTCTGAACTCTTGCGACCCCATGACTGTAGCCTGCCAGGCGCCTCTGTCCATGGGATTCCCCAGGCAAGAGTACTGGAGTGGGTTGTCATTTCCTTCTCCAGGGGATCTTCCCGACCCTGGGATTGAACCCATGTCTCCTGCTTGGCAGGTGGATTCTTTACCACTGAGCCACCTGGCAAGCCCTCTCAAAGCATACCAGGAAGTTAATTAATGATATTGCTTTTTATTTCTGAATTTTGTGGCTTATGCCAGCTTTTTAAAAAGTAATTGTTTTTTATTTTTTTCTAAATATTGAGTTTGTATGAGATTTTGTATCAGTAATTTTGTCTTCTTCTTAATAAAGAGGGCCCCTCAGAATAAGTTTCAGGCCCAAGACTGTCTTTGCCCCCAAACCTCCACCCCGTATCTCTCCAGCAGATCAGCATTTTGGGGACCTCCAGGCCTCAGAGGGGCCCTTTCAGGCTCCAGCCACTCCGAGCCTCTCCTGTCTGGGCCCTACTTTCCCAGGAGGTGAATGTTGAGTGCAGGAGGGAAAGATGCATAATTGATGAGACTCCAAGCATGGCTGGGCTGAAGAGGTCAATTAATTATTAAATATAGACTCAATGGGGAGAAATTTCATTATGGGGTCATTTAATTAAGTGACGGGCCAGAGGGACATTCCGAGATGGGATTTCAAAGGCTCTGATATTTTCTGAGTTTGGTTCTGGACCAAGTCTGAGTGTGTGAAGAAGAAAGGAATGGCTCTTTCTTAGACCTAGAACATTTGTTTGAATCCATCCTCCACCACCCTCATTTCCTCTCTTCCTTTCTTTTTTCTTCCTCTCTTCCTTCCTTCCTTTTTTTTCCTACCTCCTCCTTCCCTGCCAAATTCCCTTCTTTTATTAGTTTATGGAGCATCTTCCAGGAACCATTGTTCTAAACACCAGGTTGTGGTGATGAAAAAACAGAATCATGGTATCAAGGGAAACAAGTAGGAACAAAGTAAAGGACTCAGTACACAGGAAGGCATCACATATGTGGGACGGCTGCGCCGGGCTGAAAAGCAGGGTGATGGGAGAGCATCTTGATGGGCTTGTCAAGGAGGTCCCTCTTGAGGAGTCCCCATCCTAGCTGAGTCCTGAAGCCTGACAAGGAAATGGGGAGGTGACACTCGGGCAGTGGAGCACGCGCGTCAGAGAGAACAGAAAACGCAAAGGTCTGACGGAGGACCAGCTGCGGTGCTCCGGGAAGAGCCAGGAGGCAGAGTGTGTGTGAGAAAGCCAGGTAAACCACGAGCTTCAGGAGGTGGGCAGGGGCTAAGGCTAATAGATAATTGATGGGTAGTTTGGTTTTTTTCCAATAGGTGCTGGGGTAAACTGCCTGTCACTCACCGTATTAGGCACTTTTCAGCTGTACGTGATAGAAATCCAACTCAAGTTATCTTCTTCGAAACGGGACTTTATTAGATCATGTATTGGAAAAAATAAAACAACAGAGGCATGCAGGCTTCAGGCGTGGCTGAATCTAGTAGCTCAGAAGACGATGATGTCATGATGAATTTTCAATTCTTCGTGTCTGTCTCTCTCTCTCTCTGTCAGCTGTTTCCCTTTTCGAGCAGGCTTTCTACATATTATGGCTAAGGTGGCTTCCAGTGGTCCCATGTTTCATTCTGCAGGAATAGAGTACCTTTTCCTAAAAAGTTCCATGTAATATCTTGGGTTTAAATGTTGTGAAATGGTGTGGGTCAGTTGCCCTTGCTCAACCAATCACAGTGGCCAGGAGTGTGGGATACTCTGATTGGCCAGGACTTGGATCCGGGGAGAGATGGATCCTCACAGACTAGGAATAGGAGAGGGATGGATTTCCCAGATGAAAACTGGGCTTCTAAGGCCAGAAAAAGGAATGGATTCTGAGCAGGCATAAACAACCGAGTTTAATTACATTTCTTAGACAGTTAGTTGTTTTTTTTCTCTGCTGAAAAGGCTGTTGTTTTGAAGAATCCATCAACAGGAATTATCCCATCTTGACAATGGACATGCATGAGCCATGGGCATTGACATAAATCTGATCAGTGGGATTAGCAGGCACAAGTTTTGAGTCAGAAAGGCAGCATGTAAAATTAGAAAGCACTAAGGTCCTGGGACCCAACAAAACAGAATTTGAGATGAAGAGCTTTGAAAAGGACAAAGAGGGAAATTGTGTGTGAACAAGAAGGAAAAAGCCACCAAAAAGGACCTTGGACATGGGTATACCTAACTGTGGAAACTCAAAATGTAAAAAGTAATAAAAACTGGGTAAAGCAAAAATATTCTGCAGGAGGGTAATCTGATGCAGTCTTTCTAAAGAGCAGACAGGCAGGCACTGCTGAATTAGTAGAGGTAATCCTCTCCCAGGTATTAATTCAAGACAAACTCTCATGAAGATCATAAAAGGACCTCCCAAAGGACATCATTCCAGCATCAGTGGAGGTGGCAAGAAGAGTTTACCAGGGCGTTCATTACTGAGGGAGTAGATGGATAAAATATGGAGGCTCTCTTGCAGTTCTGAGCAATGGATGAGGCATACACACTACAACATGAATGCATCCTGAGAACCTAGTCCTAGTAGACAGCTCTTTACCATTTACAGAAGGTAAAAGCATATATGTATCCCCAAATACTACAATTTGTATATCAGATCAGATCAGTCGCTCAGTCGTGTCCGACTCTTTGCGACCCCATGAATCGCAGCACGCCAGGCCTCCCTGTCCATCACCAACTCCCGGAGTTCACCCAGACTCACGTCCATCGAGTCAGTGATGCCATCCAGCCATCTCATCCTATGTCGTCCCCTTCTCCTCCTGACCCAATCCCTCCCAGCATCAGAGTCTTTTCCAATGAGTCAACCCTTCGCATGAGGTGGCCAAAGTACTGGAGTTTCAGCTTTAGCATCATTCCTTCCAAAGAAATCCCAGGGCTGATCTCCTTCAGAATGGACTGGTTGGATCTCCTTGCAGTCCAAGGGACTCTCAAGAGTCTTCTCCAACACCACAGTTCAAAAGCATCAATTCTTCGGCGCTCAGCCTTCTTCACAGTCCAACTCTCACATCCATACATGACCACAGGAAAAACCATAGCCTTGACTAGATGGACCTTTGTTGGCAAAGTAATGTCTCTGCTTTTGAATATGCTATCTAGGTTGGTCATAACTTTCCTTCCAAGGAGTAAGTGTCTTTTAATTTCATGGCTGCAGTCACCATCTGTAGTGATTTTGGAGCCCAGAAAAATAAAGTCTGCCACTGTTTCCACTGTTTCCCCATCTATTTCCCATGAAGTGGTGGGACCAGATGCCATGATCTTCGTTTTCTGAATGTTGAGCTTTAAGCCAACTTTTTCACTCTCCACTTTCACTTTCATCATCAAGAGGCTTTTGAGTTCCTCTTCACTTTCTGTCATAAGGGTGGTGTCATCTGCATATCTGAGGTTATTGATGTTTCTCCCGGCATCTTGATTCCAGTTTGTGTTTCTTCCAGTCCAGCGTTTCTCATGATGTACTCTGCATATAAGTTAAATAAACAGAGTGACAATATACAGCCTTGACGAACTCCTTTTCCTATTTGGAACTAGTCTGTTGTTCCATGTCCATATGGGCACATGCAAACCCAAAATGCATCTTTTTTTTGGGGGGGTGGATAAGGTCTTACTTTTGGAACAAGGGATTTTCCTTCATCATGCGGAATCTCTCCTTGTAGCACATGGACTCTAGTTGTGGCCCCACAGGCTTAATTGCCCTGCAGCATGTGGGATCTTAGTCCCCTGACCAGGGATTGAACCCACATCCCCTGCATTGCAAGGCAGATTCTTAACCACTGGAACCCCCCAGGGAATTCCCCCAAAATACATCTTGAACACACTAGAATGGTTGCCGACTGTACAAAGGTGAATGAACTTTAATCAGAAAAATGGACATATGGAATTTTAGAAAATGAATGGCAAATAGCTGTGATTTTATGAAATGCTAGCTTTCTTGCACAGAGGTTATCGGAAAATTGGGAAAAAGAGAGCTCTGAAGCTTTTGGTGCATGGCTGGTTTCCCCCATCTTGTCTGCTTCCAATGGTGCACCAGGTGTTGGGAAGGACAGGCAGCCTGGCAGAGGAGGACGCTTCTCACGTGCTCCTTTCCCAAGAAGGTTCTAGAACTTGGTGTTTCAATGCGTCCTGGGCCTGTCTCAAGTCAGACCATCCCTGAAGTTTGCTCGGATTCTCCAAGAGGGACCTTGATCAGCTCTGCCAGTCTGGAGAGTGCGGGCTGTGTCCAGGCTCCCGGGGGTCCATTGGGCCTGGTGAGGCTTTGTTTCCAGTCTGGAAGTCTCTGTGCCTGCCTACGGGTAATTTTACCTCTTATAACTAAGAGACTCCACCGTGTGTCCATCAGGATCCTGTGGGAAACAGATGGAGCAGTCAGTCTAGGTCATAGAGGAGAGTTCAGTGAATGAAATATTTACGAAAGCGTGGGGGGAGGCAGGGAGAACCCTGCAGACGGTGCTCTGCACTTGGGGTACCAGCCGTGGGAGCCTTCACCTCTCCAGGCTAGAAGGGATTCAGGAAGGGAGGAGCCCCTGAACCCAGAGAGAGATGCATGGAGAGAGACTGTGCCCGGCAGGGAGCAGGGGGATAGAGACCCTGCGCTCACTCTGCTTCTATGCATCCATCTCCTGCTGGGGCTTCTCACTGGTTGAACCCACAGGAAACTGGGGGAGGGGAGAGCTCAGATTTGCCCCCTGGCTTATCCTTCAGGATGGACTTGGAGGGGCAGCGAAGGAGGCCCACGTGACCTGCCGCCCCGGACCTCCTTCTGTCAGCTTGCCTGGCGGGGGTGCTGGAGGCGCGCACTTTCTCAGCATGACCCCTTCCTCACCTCCCCTCCACACCCACTGTTCACCTTTATCTGCCTCAAAACCATCAGAACTAATCTGTCTTTGACCCCTTGGCTCCATCAGACACCCCAAGAAGCCCAGACCCTCATCACCCTCTTTTCCCAGGACCCTTATCTCCACGAGACTTCAGAGACAGCTAGGCAATCCCCTAACCCTGGCCTGTTTAATTTTTAATTTTCCTCCATCGCCCTTTTCCCATCTGCCCTATTCTTCCTTTGACTTAGTTTTTCTGCTTGTCTTCTTCAACTTGAGCACAGATTTCTGTCCTCATTGCTCCCCATATATTTAGCACAGTATCTGGCATGTGCTAGGTGCTCAAGAAAGAACACAGCATCCAAGCACTTTTGTGTCTTTTAAATCAGCTCAGAGGCATTTCTCTCATGGTCTGATGGTTAAGACTTCATCTTCCAGTGTAGAGGATGCAGGTTCGATCCCTGGTCAAGGAGCTGCGATCCCACATGCCTTGCAGCCAAAAAATCAAAATCTAAAACAGAAGTAGTATTGTAACTATCTCAGTAAAGACTTTAAAAATGGCCCACATCAAAATAAAAAATCTTAAAAAAAGAAGTCAACTTAGAGTATTTCCTAATACTGGCAGAACTATGGTACATGCAGCCATTCCTGTAAAAAGGAGCTTTTGGGTTAAGTTCCAGGTCTCCCCCAGGACTGCCCTTGCCGCAGGAAACACCCTCCCAATGCGGTTTGCCTCACCTGTGTGTGCCTCACACCTGTGTCCTAGCAGTGGAAGTGCCACGTCAGAGAGGTTGCACTCTGGGGCAGATGCTATGCTGTTTTGAGTTTGCCAAGAATAAAGAATCAAGCTTTTCTTGGTACTCAGTACTGTTCTGAGGTAGAGACGGAATTCTCCATCCACCATGTATCCAGCACTTATCCGGGGGTAGACAGAGCTAGATCTAGTCCAGGCTTTGTCCCGATGAGCTCAGAGTCTAGTTGAGAGTAGGGCATTCCCAGGGTGTTTGCTTCCCTTCTGAAGGTTCCTAGACAGCCAAGGCTCGGGGAGACTCAGAGAGGGCAGGGGTCCTGGGGGCCCAGTATATCAGGATAACTCTCTGGCAAAAAGGCCACTAGTAATCAAGCCTGGGACGCTGCCGTTCATGGGGCTGCAAAGAGTCGGACATGATGGAGTGACCGAACAGCAACAACAATTTACTGGGCCTCTACTATGTTCCAGGTACCATTCTAGACTCAGAAAATAGTGTCAAAAGAGTTAGAAACGGCTCCTGTTCTCACAGAGGTGACAGTCTAATGAAGGGAGGAAAGTACTCACCAAGTAATCAACAAACAGAATGGGATGGTGTCATGGTGACTGATGAAGTGAGTTGGCCGCATAGACTAGATGCTCAGGAAGGCTTTCAGGATATGGCATTGAAGTGAAGATGTGAATGACAAGGAGTGAGCCATGGCAAGAGAAGTCTGAGGATTGGTCTGAGAACTGTGTCTTTCCTGTGTGAGGAAGGCATCCTCTGTGGCTGGGAGGTGGGACTCAGTTTGCAGTGATCAGGGAGCAGAAAGGAGCTCACATGGCTGGAACAGAGGTCTCTGGGGAGCCAACCACGCAGGGCTTAGAAGTCATTGCCAGGAATTTGATTTTATTCTAAGTGTAATAATTAGTCATTGGTGGATTTCAGGCAAGGTAGGGACCTGATGTGATTTCTTCTTTTTTTTTTAAAGATTTTTTTCTTTTTGATGTGAACCATTTTAAAAAGCTTTATCGAATCTGTTAAAATATTGCTTCTGTTTTACGTTTTGGTTTTTCAGCCCCAGGAATGTGGGATTTTAGCTCCCTGACCTGGGATTGAACCCAGAATCCCTGCTTTAGAAAGCAAAGCCTTAACCACTGGACCACCAGGGAAGTCCCCTGACTTGATTTCTTTTTTGAAAGATCTTTCTGGCTGCTCTATAGAGACTGACTTTAAAGAAGGGCAAGAATAGAAACAAGAACACCAATGAGATGGCAATTGCAGTACTTTAGAGATGATGGTGGTTTGGACCAGAGTGATGGCTAGGGAAGTACCGGCAAGTAGATGAGTTTGGGGAATCAACTTTATTAAGAACCAATAGGATTTACGGATGGGAAGAATGTACAGTATGAGAGAAGGAAAGGATAACCTTGAGACTGAGGGACTTGGAATGGGTTGGGTGTTGGGGCCATCCACAGATTTGGAGGTGAAGGTAAAGGAGGATGAAATCAAGAAACCAGTTTGCTTTGGCTCTGCCCCTAGTTCAGGAGCGTTGTCTACAGCTTCCCAAATCTTTTCCTACAGGCGCATCTTTACCCAGACTTGTCTCCCAACAAAGGCTTGAGAGGTTGAGTCTGGGTGGAGAGCTCCCCCACACCTCTGGTTGGATTGTGAAGATGGTTTGCCAAATTGCTTCTGGGGATGAAATTGACAAGGTCAGGTGCACAAATGCTGTAAATAATAGAAGAGACACATTCGAAATGACAGGCATAACCAAACCAGAAAATCCTCATTTCTAACCAGATACATTAAGTATCTGTTTTTCATCTCCACCCCAAAGATGTGCACAGCTGTCTGGCATTTGCGGACGGATGGGCTCAGGCTGCTTAACACCCACCTGCCTTCCTGAGGTCAGGCCTCTTTGGTGAACTTGGATGTTTGTTCCACTGCTACCAGCAGCTTAGATCTGTCCAGCCAGCAAGAGACTTCTGGCAGGAAGAAGAAGGGGCATTTCCCTGAGGGGATATTGGAAGGGGTGTCAGATTGATCTGGGTTCAAAGGCAAACTAGGACCCATCATGATCTTGTGGGGAACAGTGGAAAGAGTTGCCTTCTTTTCTCTAGCAAACTGAGGAAGTGGGGTTAGGTTGGCAAAAGTAGAACTCTGGGTGGGCAGTAACTGGAAGAGCAAGGCATGTTCTACTTGTTTGTTGGTTTTGGTTTGGGTGGTAGGAGCAATCAGAATGGAAGAGGAAATGGCAACCCACTCCAGTATTCTTGCCTGGAGAATCCCATGGACAGAGGAGTCTGGTGGGCTGCAGTCCATGGGGTTGCAAAGAATCGGACGTGACTGACATGACTTAGCAGCAGCAGCAGCAATAAAAAGTAAAAAATGAAATTATTTTCAGTGATGGACATTTCCCTTTGACTTGACTATCCAACAGCCATTCCCCTTCTTTATTACTCATATAACCCTGATTTTGATCCCAAGCACAGGGTCCTGTCCCAGAGGATGAGTCAATTGATCCAAGCCAATCACAGTAACTCAGTCTTCATTGGACAGTTGGACTAGGAGTGGACATGTGACCCAAGGTGTGTCACTGGACATATAATGAAAGATTTTTCAGAAAGAGATGGAGAGGGAGAGAGAGCAAGAGAGATATTTGTTTCTCTTTGGAATGATTGGGATGATGAGTGTGATGCTCAGAGCAATGGCAACCATATTATAACCAGGAGGGAAAACTCTAGAAAATCACAGAAACACAAAGTCCTGCCATTGCTGAACTATTGAACAAATTCTGAAACCATTTAGACCCTGAAATTTTCATTTAGGTCAGTTTCTCAACCTCACATGGAGCAGATAATTCTTTATTGTGGAGAGCTGTCCTGTGTACTACAGAATGTTTAGCAGCATTCCTGGTCTCCATTCAGTAGATTTCACATCCCAGTCGTGACAATAAAAAAAAAAGAAAAATCTCTATAGATATTATCAAATGTCCCATGATGGGCAAAATCACCCCTGGTTGAGCATGACTTCTCCTGAAATCTTATTAAATGATACAATTTCATGTCTTGAGTACTTAAGCCACTGCTGGCTGGGAATTTTGGTTCTTGCAGCCTAAGCTAAAAGTCAGACACAGTCCTAGTTTTCATGTAGCACATAGTCTGGTAGTGGAGACAGAATCATTCACTCATTTTTTGTTCAGATATTCATTTATTTAAACAGATATTAGCTGAGCCATGTACTATTCTAGGGGCAGAGATATTTCAGGAAACAGAGAAACATTTGTCCTCTAGAGAATCTGACATTTCAGTGAGGCAGACGATAAACAAGGCACAAACAATAGTCAAGTGGTGATACCAGTGATGAAGACACCAAATGGGGTGGAATACTGCTTCATGTTCACATTAGTGATCAAAGGGCTCTTCTGTGTCAAGGTGACATTTGAGTAACTGAGGAGAGTGCAAGAACCATTGACAAGGATGGGAAAACTTTTTTGGGAGAAGCAAGTTTGGGATCCGAAAAACATTTTTTAGGGGAACACATTAATCTGAGATGTTCATTAGCTGCTAATATCTAGTAGAGATTCAAGACAGGCCACTGAAGATAGAATTTGCAGAATGATGTAATTCTCAAACAAATCACCCTTTTGTCTCAGAGCATTCATAATGCTGTTCCCTCTGTGCAAATGCTGTTCCTTCAAGTTAATATTTCCAGTTCAATATGATCTGCTCAGGAAGATCCCTCCATCATGCCGCAGCCCCCTCCCCAGGTCTCCACTTTACAAACATTCAGAGCCCCACTCTCCCTTCCCTGTCTCCTTAGTGCCTGTGTCATAGTTGAAATTGAACAGTGAAGTCTGTGATGATCTGCTTTTTGCTAGTCTATCTCATTTCCTTTCCCAGACACCAGCTCCATCAGGTCAAGAACTGTGTCTGTTTAAATCATCACTGTGTTGCCAGGGCTTTGTATATTCTGTAAGTATTCAGGCTTATGAAATTAATGAATGATGGTATTTTTCTATTCATTCACTTATTCACCAAGCAGACACCATCGGCCCCCCACCCTCTGCCTGGGTCCATTTGGTCTTTATTCAGTATACCCCAGACTGACTTTGCAGGTGCCAACATCTGTATTTCTTTGCCTGAGGGCTTCCATGAGCCATTGTGATGAGTTCTGCCCTGCATGTGGCAGGTAGGAGGTACCAAGGAATTAACACTCCCTCCCCTCCCAAGAGCAACCCTCAGCTAATGACTGATTAGAGTTTGGAGATTACTCCAGCTTGCTCACTCCCCAGGGGAGGGTAACTGAGGTGCGTGTTCTCCATGGTTACCCCGAGCATCCCAGTGGGATCAGGCTCCAGTTGCCCTAGGTGGAAACTTGCCTGATGCCACCTGCTGTGGGCGCCGTCTTCCTTCCCACGTCACTTCCCCACTCAGTTAGTGCTGTTTCCCATTCTTCCCAAATACACTTCTTGCACTTGAATTCCTGTCACGGTGTCTGTTCCTGCGGAGACCAAATCAGACACTCAAAGATTTTGAGGAGCCGCTTGGGGCCAGAAGTGGCTTTGGTCTCCAGGAACAAACTAACCAGGCTTCCTCTGACCCTTATTTCCTCTGATTGGAATGGATCACAGACCAGAAACAAGCCCATCAGTAGATCACCAAGAAAATCAACAGAAAATGCTGATGCCCCAAAGAGTTAAACAGTACCATGATTCAGAAAGTGTCTGGTGGGCGAAGACTGTCTTAGTCAGGGTGGTCCAGCAAGGTTTCTCTGAGATAAGGTAGATCTGGAGGATGAAGACAAGGCAGCCGCGGGAAGCTCTGAAGGAAAAAAGTTCCGGGCAGAGAGCAAGGCCAACTCAAGGGCTGAGGGGCTGGCATGGGAAGGGGAAGGAGCGGAAAGATGGGCACGTCAGAGGAGCAGAAAGGAGTGAGTGTGATGGGGCCCACCATCAAGTAAAAGAGATAGGAAATGAGGCCAGCGAGATTGCAGCGGCCAGAATGAATGCACGACTGCATGAACCACCGAGCAGACGACCTAGAGAAATCGGAGAGGAGGCCATCTGGGGTAGATCTCTCCAGCTCCTGGAGGGAGAGGGGAAGTCCCCTGTCTAGGATGGCGACAAGAACCGTCAGAAATGTTGCAGCTGGATCAGAAATGCCGCTTATTACTTTAATAACCACTTGGAGGTCGAGAGGCGAAGGAAGGGAGCCAGACAAGGTGAGGAGGGAGGGAGTGGGGAGGCCCAACGGCCTGTCCCACCAGGGTCTCAGAATCTGACAGCATCTGTCACCAGGAAATCACATGTAATTACCCCCAGGGATAAAAATCCGGGTGGGGAAGCATTTAGGGCCGAGCAGAGGGGTGAGTGGGATGTCTGTCTGGCCTGCCGCAGTCTGCTTCCTTGTAGGGGAGGTGGGGCCACTCCCCTGGAATGGGGCCCCCCGGGGGCTTCTGCAGTCCAGTGTGCCTGGGCTCGCCACTCCCAGGGGCAGGAGGTGGACCTCAAGAAGTGCTGCTTGTTGAATGAAGCTATTATGGATTTGTGGGGAAGCCAGCTCACTCTCAGGTTGTTCCACCCCTGGAGCCCGCCTTTGGACTTGAACTCTCTACCAAGAGCCCGGGTGAACTCACACCGTGACATCCAGAAGTGCTAAGCTCGTTGGCACCTGCTAAAACCTTCATCCAGATGCTTGGTCAGGTGCCAGTGGAGCCCATGAGGGGAGGGGACACAGGACAGATATACGTCAAAGGCAGATAACTAGCGGTACCATGAAGCTGTAGTTTTAAGAATGTAAACAAATAAGGAATGCATCGGCATTTGGAGGTATTTTGTTTTATTGTGGTTGTTGTCTTTCAGCCGCTAAGTTCTGTCCAACTCTTTGTGACCCCATGGATTACAGCGCACCAGGCTTCCCTGTCCTTCACTATCTCCCCGAGTTTGCTCAAATTCATGTCCATTGAGTCAGTGATGCCATCCAACCACCTCATCCTCTGCTGCCCCCTTCTCCTTTTGCCTTCAATCTTTCCCAGCATTAGTGTCTTTTCCAGTGAGTTGGCTCTCTGCATCAAGTGGCCAAAGTATTGGAACTTCAGCTTCAGCATCAGTCCTTCCAATGAATACTCAGGGTTGATTTCCTTTAGGATTTATTGGTTTGATCTCCATGCGATCCAAGGGACTCTCAAGAGCTTCTCCACCATAATTCAAAAGCATGAGGTCCTCAGCACTTAATCCTACTCTCACATCTATACACGACTGCTAGAGAAACCATAGCGTTGACTAGACAGACCTTTGTCAGAAAAGTGACGGCTCTGCTCTTTAATATACTGTCAAGGTTTGTTATAGCTTTCCTTCCAAGGAGCAAACATCTCTTAATTTCATGGCTGCAGTCACTGTTTGCAGTGATTTTGGAGTCCAAGAAAATAAAACCTACCATTGTGTAGAGTACACGCAACACTGCACAGTATCTGGCCTTGCCAAGTGACTCAGTGGTAAAGAATCCACCTGCCGATGCAGGAGATTCAGGAAACACAGGTTCAATCCTTGCATGGGGAAGATCCCCTAAAGAAGTAATGGCAACCCACTCCTGTATCCTTGCCTAGAGAATTCTATGGACAGAGGAGCCTGGTGGACTACACCCCACAGGGTCAGAAAGAATCGGATACGACTGAGCAACTAAGAACAGCACAGCATAGCACGTGCTGGTCAGCAAAAATAATAAGTGCTTTCTACATCCTGTGTGTCAAGCCATCTTTCTGGCCTGAGCGGAGGGTTCAAGTCAGGGCAGTGGGTGTCATCCTAGAATTGTTTCTGCAAGGATATGAACTCGGGTTGCTAAGCTAAATGAAAGCCCAAAATCACTCAAGACACCCAGGCCAAGACAGCCCCCTGGGTCTGAATCCAACACAAAGGAAAGCAGAGCTGAGGGATGGAGGGGGACCATTCCTGACTACACAAGTAAGTCCCCGGATCCAGCCAAGCTGAAAGCCAATTTTACTTCTGGATGTTATAGTTACATGAGCCAACAGATTTGCTTTTTGGTTTAAGCCGGTTTGAAGTTTTATATTTTTGTCACTCTTTATCCAGAGAGGCTTAATACTAGTTCACAACCACAAATCATTTAAGAAGCATGAAGCTAGATGGTTTCTAAATTCCTCTCCAGCCAGTCTAAAAAACTTCCCTTCCAAGATTTGACAACAAAGAATTTTATGCGACCTGGGATTGCTTGTCAAGCCAGCGAAGTTTTTCTAATAGTTACCAACTCATCGCTCACCTCTGGCCGCCCTTTCACTCCCTCCTCCCAGTCTGTCCTTCTGTCCTTCTGCTCCACCCCAGGGACTGGGGGTTGGGATGGCTGGCGGATGCCAATGGTGGTCACAGCTGGAGACTCTGATCAGATGACATTAGAGCAGAGCCAGGAAAAGGTGAGGGAGGAAGTCATGTAGGTTTCTGGAACGTGAGTATTCCAGGCAGGAAAAACAGCAAGTGCAAAGATCCTGAGGCAAACATGAGCCTGCTGTGTTCAAGGAGCTTGGTGTGGCTGGAGGAGAGGGAATGGGGGAGTGGAGTGGTACGGGGCAAGTTCAGAGAGGAAATGTGGGAGGGGGCAGACTGTATGGGGAGCTGGGTGTTATTTTTTAATATTAGCATGATGTTCAGGGTACATAAATCCTTTTTTTGGTCCCACACATTTTTTTGTAGCTTTGTTGGGATATAATTTGTATATGACACTGTGTACATTTAGAACGCACTGTGTGATGATTTCATCACACATGCACTGTGACATGCTTACCACAATAAGGTTAATTAACATAGCTCTCATCCTACAATTCCAATTTGTTGTTGTTGTTTTTATGGTGAGAACATTCAAGCGTTACTCTCCTAGCAGCTCTCAAGGATGCAATATGGTGGTGTTGACCATGGTCACTATATTGTCAGCCTTTCACACCTTCTCCATCACACACTCACACCCACAGTCCCACAGGCCCACATACACCCTTCAGACCCGCACTTATGTTAGCCTATGGACACGTAAGCACACACACTCACGCATGCACATGTACATCCTTTGCCTGGACACACATACTGACATACTTGCCCACATTCTCTCCGACATGCACTCACGCACACAAGCATGCACACACAATCACAAGCATGCATGTGCACTCACGTGTGCTCATTTCTACTCAGTTACATCTACAGGCTTACCTGCATCATCTGCCCACACATGGCTCACTCACACTCAGCCTTGACCCCCCTCACGCCACCTGACACTCTCGTACACACACACCTCTCTGCTGACCGCACCCACTGTCACTCACAGCAGTCGTGCAGAGACGCAAACACACAAACAGGGCTTCCCTGGTGGCTAAAGAATCTGCCTGCCAGTGTCAGAGACACGGATTCAATCCCTGATCTGGGAAGATCCCACGTGCCATGAAGCAACTAAGCCTGTGTGTGACAATTACTGAGCCTGTGCTCTAGAGCCTGGGAGCCGCATTTACTGAAGCCTGCACACCCTAGAAATTTGGAAAACTCAGCAGTGGCCACAGGACTGGAAAAGGTCAGTTTTCATTCCACTCCCAAAGAACGGCAATGCCAAAGAATGTTCAAACTACTGCACAATTGCATTCATCTCACATGCTAGCAAAGAAATGCTCAAAATTCTCCAAGCCAGGCTTCAACAGTGTGTGAACTGTAAAATTCCAGATGTTCAAGCTGGATTTAGAAAAGGCAGAGGAACCAGAGATCAAATTGCCAACATCCGTTGGATCGCTGAAAAAGCAAGAGAGTTCCAAAAAAACATCTACTTTTTCTTTATCGACTATGCCAAAGCCTTTGACTGTACCAGACTACCTGACTTACCTCCTAAGAAATTATGCAGGTCAAGAAGCAACAGTTAGAACTGGACATGGAACCACAGACTGGTTCCAAATAGGGAAAGGAGTACGTCAAGGCTGTATATTGTCACCCTGCTTATTTAACTTATATACAGAGTACATCATGAGAAACGCTGGGCTGGATGAAGCACAAGCTGGAATCAAGATTGCCGGGAGAAATATCAATAACCTCAGATATGCAGATGATACCACCCTTATGGAAGAAAGCAAAGAAGAACTAAAGAGCCTCTTGATGAAAGTGAAAGAGGAGAGTGAACAAGTTGGCTTAAAGCTCAACATTCAGAAAACGAAGATCATGGCATCTGGTCCCATCACTTCATGGCAAATAGATGGGGAAACAGTGGAAACAGTGTTTGACTTTATTTTGGGAAATAAGATCACTGCAGATGGTGACTGCAGCCATGAAATTAAAAGACGTTTACTCCTTGGAAGAAAAGCTACGACCAACCTAGACAGCATATTAAAAAGCAGAGACATTACTTGAACTGAACTGAACTTACTTTGCCAACAAAGATCTGTCTAGTTGAAGCTATGATTTTTCCAGTAGTCGTGTATGGATGTGAGAGTTGCACTATAAAAAAAGCTGAGTGCCGATGAATTGATGCTTTTGAACTGTGGAGTTGGAGAAGACTCTTGAGAGTCCCTTGGACTGCAAGGAAATCTGACTAGTCCATCCTAAAGGAAATTAGTCCTGAATATTCATTGGAAGGACTGATGCTGAAGCTGAAACTCCAATACTTTGGCCACCTGATGCAAAGAGCTGTCTCATTGGAAAAGACCCTGATGCTGGGAAAGACTAAAGGCAGAAGGAGAAGGGGATGACAGAGGATGAGATTGTTGGATGGCATCACTGATGTGATGGATATGAGTTTGAGTAGGCTCCAGGAGTTGGTGATGGACAGGGAAGCCTGATGTGCAGCAGCCCATGGGATTACAAAGCGTCAGACACGACTGAGCGACTGAACTGACTGACTGCACACCCTAGAGCCTGTGCTCTGCAACCAGAGAAGCCGTCGCAGTGAGAAGCCTGCGCACCGCAACTGGAGAGCAGCCCCCACTCCCCGCACCTAGAGAAAGCCTGCACACGGCAGCAAAGACCCAGCACAGCCAAATAAGTAACTAAAATTATTTTTTTAAAAAAACCACACTGGTGCATTCTCATCCCCTCATCACCATGTCCCCCTTCCCTTCATTTTTTGCTCGTTGGGATTCATCAATCATGGGGTCAGGACAGACATTTGAAAATCATCCTGCTATTACATTATTTCAGGGAAGGCTGGGGGCAGAGGAAGTTTATTAAATTTGGAAGGTTTGCTTCTCTGGGGAAACTCTGAAAAAGAAGGGGGGAAAAAAAAGAACCCTCGACTGATGATGGAAAGCTGAGCTCAGAGCAGGGGATTACGGGGATCAGCCTAGATCATCTCGCTGCTTTCATTAACCCCAGAGTTTATTTTTTCCCTCTCCGTCTTGACAAGTTCACGGGAGACTGACAGCCACAGCCGCCGGCTGCCAACCCAGCCTCTCTTAGCCGAGCCGCTGGTGAAGCCCCTAAGGAACATGGTTGGGGGGAGACCCGGGTCCTTGTCAGCTCTACCAGTGTAGTCGTTGAACAGCATCCTCCCAAATTCACGTCCACCCGCAACTTCAGAATGTGACCCTATTTGGAATAGGCTCTTTGCAGATTTGTAATTGTTAAGGGTCTCGAGGTGAGCTCATCCCAGAGCTGGTGGGGGGAACCCTAAATCCAATGACTGGTGTCCTTACAAGAAGGAAGAGATGGACCCAGAGACCCAGGACAGAGAGCTGTGAGAAGACAGAGGCAGAGACTGGAGCGGGGTAGGCAGCTACGAGCCAAGGATGCTGAGGCCCCCAGAAGCTGAAGTGACAAGAAGGACCCTCCACTGAGAGCCTTCAGAGGGAGCACAGCCCCTACCAACACCTCAACTTCATATTTCTGGCCTCCAGAACTGTGACAATAAATGGCTTTGTTTTATGCCACCAAGTTTGTGGTAATTTTTTCCAACAACCTGAGGACACCTACATAGACTTTATCTCATGGCTTGATCAAGTCTGTCACTCTGCTGGTCCTCAACTTCCTCACCTGTAAAATGGGATGCTCTTGAACATAGATTTATTCGATGAATGTATATTGGGCACCTCTTATGTACCTGGCATTGGATAAACAGACAGGAACCACTACTCCCATGAAGCTGACATCCCAGAGAATAGGAGGAAGGTAATACACACGAAAATAAGTAAATAGCATGTATATCAGGATGTGAATGGGCTTCCCAGGTGGCGCTAATGGTAAAGAACCCACCTGCCAATGCAGGAGATATAAGAGACTCAGGTTCGATCCCTGGGTCGGAAAGATCCCCTGGAGGAGGGCACGGCAACCCACTCCAGTGTTCTTGCCTGGAGAATCCCATGGATAGACAAGCCTGGCAGGCTACAGTCCATAGGGTTGCAAAGAGTTGGACACAATTGAAGTGACTTCACACACACACACACACACACACACACAGAGGATGTGAAAGTCCTCTGAGAAAACATTAAGTGAGGAAGAGGAGTAGAAGGACCAGTGGGAGGTGTGAGTTTGTAATGGTAAAGACGGTGTTACTGGTGGGACTCCACTGATGGTCCAGTGGTTGAGACTTCGCCTTCCAGGGCAGGGGGTTCGAGTTCAATCCCTGGTCAGGGAGTTAGAATCCTTTATGCCCAGCAGCCAAGAAGCCAAGACTCGGAACAGAGACAGTACTGTAACAAATTCAATGTAGACTTTGAAAGTGGTCCACATTAAAAAAAAAAAGAAGAAGAAGAACAAACACTAAAGAAAGGCCTTACTGAGATGCCGACTTGTTTTTCTGATAGGAAAGAGATAGACTGTTGTTCCATACAGAAGGCCCAGCAAATGCAAAGGCCCTGGGGAAGGAGGGAGCCCTGTGTGCTCCAAGAACAGCAGTGAGGGTGGGACAGAGTGAAAGAAAGGGAGAATGGATAGATGGTTTTTAACTTCCCTTTTAGTGCTAGATTTCTAAAAGTCTCTGCTTCCCTCTGGCTGATAGAGCCAATCCTGGATTGTGTACATCATGAGAAATTCACACCAATCACTGGGCATTTGTTAAGTTTGTGTTCTCTCAGGGAGGGAGGCCTGGTGAGAGTGCACAGGGCTCTTTCTTGCAGCCCCCACAAACCTTGATTCCAGTATCTTGGCAATAATGGGAGGGGAGGATGGAAGGCCACCCTAAGAGGCGACTGGTGGAGCAGGACCCTGGATACTGGGTCATCCCATTAGCGGGATCCTCTCCTATGCCCAAAGGTAATTCTCCTCTCCGGCTTCTTTCCCCTTCAGAACCACACTGATGATGAAAACTACTTAACTCTCCTGGACTCCAGAGCACACTAGAGCTCCTTGTTGTAAAGACAAGGATGCCAGCTTTGGCCCCAAGCAGACCTAGACCAAATTCCTAACCAGGATGACTATGGTTTTCCACCTTCAGCTCCTCTGCTTGCTGGGCACAGGACCCTGGGCAAGCATTTAACTTCTCTGGGCCTCTGTTTTCTCTTCTGCTAACGGGGTAGTGATGGTTGCAACCTCCTGTCCAGGGTTATTGTGAGGCTTAACGAGGTCTCTGAGCTATCAGCCTGAATTACTGTTACTGCCTTGGTTGCTATTCAGCCCTCTCCAGTGGTCATCCTCTGGCAGCCAAGGGGTGAGAGGAAGGCCAACCAGAGTGCATGAGACAGGCTCCCAGCTCTCAGCCCTTGGGATCAGACATGACTGCATCACAGAGAGGCGTGGCTGTCTGCTCCTGACTCCAGGGGCGTGGGGCACTGCGGCAGTCCAGGAGCCAGGTTGGGGGTGGCTCAACTCTCCCAAGGGCACAAGTCTCATCTGGTGGGTTATTTAACTATTTTTACATCATTAATGCATTAGCACAGGGACATCCTGTGGTTGAGACTCCACAATTCCAGTGCAGGGGGTAAGGGTTCAATCCCTGGTCAAGGAGCTGAGATCCCACATGCCTCAGGACCAAAAAACTAAAACATGAAATGGAAGCAGTATTGTCACACACTCAATAAAGACTTAAAAAATGGTCCACACACACCCAAAAAAAAAAAATCTTTTTTTTTTTTTTTACACAAAAAGGATGTTATGAGCACAGTAGTTGCTCAAGAAATAATTTTTATCGTTTTATGTATTTTTTATTTTTGGCTGTGCTTGGTCTTTGTTGCTGCACGCGAGCTTTCTCGAGTTGCAGCGAGCCAGGCTTCCCCTCCAGTTGTAGTCCACGGGCTTCTCACTCAGGGGCTTCTCTTGCTGCAGAGCCTGGGCTCTAGGTGCACGGGCTTCAGTAGTTGTGGCCATGGGGGCTTAGTTGCCCCGCACCACATGGGATCTTCCTGGACCAGGGATCGAACCTGTATCTCCTGCCTTGGCGGGTAGATTCTTATTCTTATTATTATTTAATTGAAGGATAACTGCTTTACAGAATCTTGTTGTTTTCTGCCGAACATCAATACAAATCAGCAGTAGGTATACCTATGTCCTCTCCTTCTTGAACTTCCCTCCTGTCTGTCTCCCCATCCCACCCCTCTAGGTTGATACAGAGCCCCTGTTTGAGTTCCCTGGGACATACAGCAAATTCCCATTGGCTATCTAGTTTACATATGGTAATGTAAGCTTCCATGTTATTCTCTCCATACCTCTCACCCTCTCCTCCCCTCTCCCCGTGTCCATAAGTCTGTTCTCTATGTCTGTTTCTCCATTGCTGGCAGGCAGATTCTTAACGACTGGACCCCCAGGAAGTCCTGTTCAAGAAATATTGACTGAGCGCCTTGAGAGTGCAGGCCCTGATCTAAGCGCTGGAGACAAGGCAATGAGTGAGACACAGTCCCCAGGTGGCACATAGAAACTAGCAGAGAGAGATGTGGAAAAATAAATGAATAAACAGAAAATGAAATACACCATCTGAATCTGATAGCAGCTAGAGAAGTGCTTTGGAAAAAAAGTGAAACAATTTAAGAGATAGAAGAATCAGATGGGAAGGAGGCAAGTGTTTTAGTAGGACAGGGAAAGCATTGCTGGAGAAGGACATCTGAATAAAGCAAGCCATCCTCAAATACAGTTAAGGCCTGGAGCTGCAAAGGCCTGGAGTCAGGATGATCCTGGTCTTATTGGAGGAATAGTAAGCAGACTAAGTGCGGCTGGAGCCCTATGACTGATGGGCGGGGTAGCAGGAAGTGAGGCCTGAGAGGGAGAGAGTTGGGGCCAGCTCAGGTATTTAAATGGAAAAGTGAGTGAAGAGGTATTTAAGTGATGATTTTGAATGGTTATCTTTAAAATCATAATACATTGAGCCATTTCTGCGGTTGCCTTTCCACCGCAGCCCCTGCCCCCACCCCCAACTCAGTGTCTTCCTTTCTGGGCTCTGATACATATCTCTGGCCTCCTCCATCCATAACTCACTCCCCACCCCTTACAGCGGGCTCCTTCCACAATTCTCTCTCCTGCACTGGCTGGCTTTGGCAGAGATTCTAGCTTGGGAAAGCATCCCCAGCTCCCATTCCAAGTAGAATCCTAACCCTGGGTATCTCCTTTGGTCAGGTGAATAAACGCAAGAGAAGGGGGCTGTCGAGACCACCGAGAGCAGAGATCAACCGGGTCTGGTGAGCAGAGCGGGGTGAGGGAGTCCCCCCAAACTTCCCCACTAGGAAGAAATTGGGGTGATAAAGATGCCTCTTTGGGTTCCGAACCTGCTACATGTCTCCTTCCCAGGGCCTTCCTCCCTCCTTCAGGTCACCGGGACACCGGGGCCAGAGGACATCTGGAGTCCATTAGAATGGCATCAATCCCACACGGGGATGTTTTGACTGGACCCTTGGATGGATTTCTTGTACATTAACGGTGTTTATTTTCCAATAAAGATTCTGAAGTCAAGATTGCTGCCCTGGCCTCTTCTAAGGGGAGAGAGGAGCCAGAATGCCTGCCCTGCTGACCCAAGGGTCTTTGTCTTCCAATAAGGATGGTGGAAGCTTCGAGCATGGGGTATCAACTTGTAGGTGGTCAGAACCCAAGGTAAGCCCAACCCTCTCATGATACGCAGTCTCTGTTGTAGCTATTGAACAGCCCCCCTGCAAAACACAAACAGCAACAGACAATACATAACCAATGAACAGTGTTGTGTGTCAATAAAGCTTTATTTGCAAAAACAGACGGTGGGCCACAGTGGTATCTTCTGTCACCTCTGCCCTGTGGTATCCCAATGCTTCCCATAAGATCTTGGATGTGGTATGTGATCAATAAATATTTGCTGATTTGATGAGTGATTCTTGCAGTTCAGGAGCTGTGAGAATTTGAGCAAATCACTTCCTCTCTCTGAGCCTTCATTTCCTCATTTGTATAATAAAGGGATTGAATCAGATGAGCTGTGATTGTGAGAGTAAGTGGTGGCTGAGAATTTCAAGGTGCCCACACTATTTCTGAATGATTTGCTTATCTTAAAAAGGCGTGATGGGAGTAGCCTGGCCATCCAGTGCTTAAGACTTCACCTTCCAATGCAGGCGGCACAGGTTTGATCCCTGGTTGGAGAACGAGGATCCTACATGCTGAGAGGTGCGGAATGAAAAATAACTCTAGAAAATTTGAATACTTCTGTGCAAAAAAATAGCAACTGGTCATACTTTGCACCATATACAGCAGGTTAACTCAAAATGGATCATAGACCTAAATATAAAACCTAAAAAGATTTTTTTTTAAAAAAGGGTGTAGTGTATATGTGTGTTATTCAGAGATTTATGCATCTTCTGGTATAAATTCTTCGATTCAGCTATCACTATTTCTTTATCTAAAAGGTCTGGTTATAAATTACTGTGGGCCTCTGACCTTCACAATTGAAAGGGTACAACTGAGCCACCTTCCTGCCTCCCAGTCTGTCTTCCACAGTGATGTATTAGCGGGTCTTCTAGTCATAAGTGACAAAAATGTAAGTGGCTTAAGCATAAAGAAAAATTATTGGCTCATGCAACTGAAAAGGCCATGTATACTATAGCTTCTAGCACATTCCAGTGTGAAACGCCAAAGAGTATGAGATTGCTAAATTCAAACCTGGCCTTCCAGATATGTTTGTCAAGGTAGGAGGAGAAAAAAAACAAAACAAAAACACATTCTTAGCTTTATTCATACCTTTTGCACATGAAGCTTAGGGTCTCCAGTCATTTTTTAAAACTTTTAACTTTACTGTATTGTTTATTTTTCGGCTGTGACAAGTGGCACGTAGGATCTTAGTTCCCTGGCCAGGGATTGAACCTGTGTCCCTGGCATTGGAAATGCCGGGTCTTGACCACTGGACTGCCAGGGAAGTCCCTGGGCCTCCATTTATACTTTTGTTCCAGGTCCAACAGATGAGCTGAACCTGGATGAGCGGCCTTTGGCCACTGCGGATGGCCCACGAGGGGCTGAGATGGCTCTGCACCACGCTGGCCGGGAGCTCGGAGGCAGGTGGCTTAACAGTGCTCTCTAAAATAGGACTCAAAAGAATGTCCAAGTCTCAGGGTTATTGTGAGAAGCAAGTGAGATAACGTGTGCAAAGGGGCTTTGAGAAATCTTATACAATGTCGGGAACTATTATTATTACTGGAAGTGATTAGAGGCGGACGTGGTTTCATCACCCTCCTGAGAGATGCTGCCTGAAACCCAGAGGATTCTGGGAAATGCCTGACCCAAGGTGAACAGAGAAGGGCTCTGTGCAGACGGGAGATAAAGCAATGGGCTTAACATGGCGGGAAATCTTAGGAGCTCCGTAAATATTTAGCTTGTCGACCAGATGTCAGCTGAGCTCTACCTGTGCTAGTAAGTTCTGGAAAAGGCAAACTGAGCGCCCCCGTATCTAGCCTGAACCTCTTAGAAAAACAGGGGGTCTTCTCTATGCTACTCTGCCCCTCATCCCTGGGAAATCGTGATCTAGACAGAGTCTCAGAGTTGTGTGCAGAGGTGCAAGGAAAACAGCGTAGGAGGAGGAGTGGGGAGGAAAAGAGGAGAGGAGAGCGTGGCCAGGGGAGCAGAGTGCAGATTCCTAGAGCTTTAGAGGGGGAGTCCACAGATCCTGACCAACCCCCCAGGAAGTGGAGGCTCAGAGAGGCCAAGCAACCTGCCCAAGTTCACACAGCTAAGCACGGGCCTCTGAAAAGAAAGAGAAGTCACTAAGGGAGAGTGGTCTGCAGCAAGTGAGGGGTGGGGGCAGTCAGAAGTCTGCAAAGCTACCCCAAAACTAACCCCAGCCACAGGGTCAGCCAAGCTGAGTGTGGGTGGGGCAGTAAGGACCTGGGAAGAAGCTAATGATTACTAAGTATCTGCTCCTTGCCACCCCCCATGCTGGGCCTCTTTCTTACTGACTGAATATTGTCCTTGGATTATTCTTGGTCCACAAACTCAGGTAAATTTTTGCTGCGTTTTGCTAAGCACTTCCTTTTGGTCTCCTAGCCACATGCATGTCAGTGAACTGTAGGGAAAACCAGATTTAGTCCTTTTGGGTGCCCCCATCCAAGTCTTGTACCAATGTCCGGTGGCCGTGGATGGCTCAAGTCATGGGAGGCGGTTCTTACTGGTCCACAGTCCCCTTTTGATGAGACATCCAATTCCCACCCAGGCAGGAAGCCCTGGTCACTCATGCCATGATCAGGACACAAGACCTTTGGTAAGATTAGCCCGAACTTCCCAGGTGCACTTTGCAGCCAACAGCTCTAATGGGCAGATGTTGGGGCACAGAATCTGGAGCCAGGCCACGTGGGTTCAGATCGTAGCTCCGCCACTTACTAGCTGTGCAAACTTGGCAACTGGCTTAAGCTCTAGCTATGGAATGGAGATAAAAAGTTATGGTGAGGAGTAAACAGGTGAAACCATTTAAGGCCTTAGGATAAGGCCTGGTGTAGAGGATGCACTCAGTAAATGACAGCTGGTACCAGCAAACGTCCCCCACCCCTTCTCTTTTCTTTTTCTTTGGCCTCAAAGGACCCTCTTGCCTCTCCTTATCTTCCGGGACACTTAGCAGTAGGCCATCCCACTGGGCTAGTAGTGATAAGAATACAGATCCAGGGACTTTTCTGGCAGTCTAGTGGCTAAGACTCGGAGCTTCCACGGCAGAGAGCGAGGGTTCAATTCCTGGTCAGGGAACCAAGATCCTATATGCCATGCAGCACAGCCAGAAAAGGAAAAAAGAAAGAAAAAAGGAATGAGTGAACTTTGAAAAAAAACAAGAGCCATTGGGAGAACCTTGTGACATTGGCATGATGCACGTGAAGGGTTTAGCATGGCGCTTCACGCACATTGCTACCATTTTCATACTTACTGGGATCACTGTTGTGATTCTGATAACCTCTGGGCTGTCACTCAGACCCACCTGCCCTAGGAGATGAGAAAGCACACAATGAAAGTCCAGGAGTAACTGAGTCTATGGGCTTCCCTGGTGGCTCAGTGGTAAAGAATCTACCTGCCAGTGCAGGAGATGCGGGTTTGATCTCTGGGTTGAGGAGATGCCCTGGAGAAGGAAATGGCAACCCAATCCAGTATTCTTGCCTGGGAAATTTCATGGACAGAGGAGCCTGGCGGGCTACAGTTCTTGGGGTCGCAAAAGAATCAGACACAACTTAGCGACTAAACGACAACAACTGAGTCTATGACGCTGAGTGCCTGGTACAGAGGAGGTGCAAGAGGGAGGCAGGGTGGGGTGGGCGGCAGGGAAGAAGGATGGCGGAGGCTCCAACTCTCCTGGCCTTCCAGAGTTGGGCCCTGCCTGTGCTGGCTGCTGGCCACCCCCTTCTGGCCTTACCTCTTTTTAAAAAACATTTATTTATTTATTTGGCCACACTGGGTTGCAGTTGTGGCACGATCTTTGTTGCAGCCTGGGAGATCTAGGTCCCTGATCAGAGGTGGAACCCACCCAGGTGCCCTGCATTGGAAGCTCGGAGTCTTAGCCACAGGACCACCAGGGAAGTCCCTGGCCTTACCTCCTGCCAGTCTGGACCCTCCAACTAGCTTTCCTTGCCCCTGGCATCTATCTGGTCCTTTTCTCTCTATCCTCCCCTTGGCTTGCTGCTTCTCATTTGACCAGACCGTCTAAGACCTTGGCCAAACCTCTTCAGCCAAGCCAGATTCCAGGTCCTGGTGTTGTTACCCCCATTTGACAAGTCAGGGAACCAGGCCAGTGAGGGGGTCATGATTTCTTGTGGATCCCACTGTGAAGCAGGATCAGTCTCCCAAATTCTAACCCCGTGTTCCTTCCCCTTCCTGGCAAGAGAGGCTGCCTGGGTGGTGGGTGAATACCCAGATTCTAGACCGGTGAGTCTCAGCCGGGGATGGTATCACCCTCCAGAGAACATCTGGCTATGTCTGGAGACGTTCTGGTTGTCACAACGGGGGGACAGGGGTACCACTGGCATCTAGTGGGTGCAGACCAGGAATGCTACAATGCACAGAACGTCCTACAATGTGCAGAACAATCATCCACCCCCTACAAAGAGTTATCTGGCCCCAGATGACAATTTGGGCCCCAAAGCTGAGAAACTCTGATATGGATTCACGTGCAGCTTTAAACGTAGATCCATGATTTAACTCCCTGTTTCTCTAATGTAAAATGGTGATAATAACACCACCAAGCTTGTAGAATTTTGAGGGGGATGCATTGGAGAAGGAAATGGCAACCCACTCCAGTGTTCTTGCCTGGAGAGTCCCAGGGACGGGGGAGCCTGGTGGGCTGCCGTCTCTGGGGTCGCACGGAGTGGGACACGACTGCAGCGACTTGGCAGCAGCAGCAGCAGCAGATGACTGAATGCATGTAACAAGAAAGCCGGGTGGTTGGCGGTAGTGAGTTTTCTCTAATAAATGGGGCTGTGGGGTGAGGATGGGGGAACAGGGCACCGGGGGCTCATCTCCTAACAGCATCCTGTAACTGAAGTCCAGGAAGTGCAAAAGAAGACCACCATCTCCCAAACCAAACCCAAGGGGCACACTTGTGTCTAATAGAATTTTGAGTTCCTCTCCACCGCCTGCCATCAGCATTTGAGAATTCAAATGTTAATTTAAAAGAAGAAACTGCATTACCTGTTCTCCACGCAGATCTGAGCTTCCATTTTAATTTGCCTTCATTATCTCTCTCTCTTATTAAGAACAGTAAATCTGTTTTGTGTTTTCATTATTCCATTAGCTGGAGGAAGCTCATCAGTAATGTGGGGGAGCTGCCAACATAAATCGCGCAATTTTCATGCAGGCGATGCAATAATTGACTTAAATCGCTATTCTGTGGAGGCTGCAGCTCCCAATTAGAGAAAGCGGCGTGATTTAAAAACGAGTTACAATTGATTGGATTTCAGGGGAAACCAGGTTTGGAACGTGTTAATTGCATTCCACCTAAACACCAGGTCTAAATGAAGCAGCCAGAGATTTAGGGAAATAACAAAATCTTCTCTAGAAACGGCCCCAAATTGCTTAATAAGATAGGCGAGATCTGATTAAGATGGGGGGCTAATGGCCTGCTGTATTTGGGGGTGACAGGCTGAATCCTCATCTTAGAAACTACTCCGGAGAAGAAGTAACAGACCTCAATCTGTTGTATGGTCTGGCTGAGTTTCAGGGGCAAGTATCAGTGGCACCTCCTTTCCGTTAAAACCGAAGTCAGACGACGTGCTGTGCGTGCGTGCTAAGTCGCTTCAGTCGTGTCCAACTGTTTGCAACCCTATGGACCATAGCCCACCAGGCTCCTCTGTCCATGGGATTCTCCAGGCAAGAATACTGGAGTGGCTTGCCACGTCCTCCTCCAGGGGATCTTCCCAACCCAGGGATCAAACCCACGTCTCTTATGTCTCCTGCACTGGCAGGCAGATTCTTTACCACTAGTGCCACCTGGAGAGCCCAGACTATGTGCTACCTCTGCTCAAACCCAGCAGTGGCTTCCATCTCCTTCCGGGAAAATTTTAGTCCTTACAACGGTATGCCAGAAATTATACGATCCATCCCATAAACCCACCGACCTCCTCACTTGCCAGGGTGACCAGGGTCCTTCGTGGTCTGGCCCCTGCCTACGTCTCTGCTCTCATCTTATGGCTCGTTGTTTTGGCCTCCCACTCAGTCACCGAGAATTTCTGAAAGATCCCTGATGGTTCCTGTTCCATGTGCCCCGTGCTCTCCCTGCCTCATTCACCTGGCTAATTCCCAGGCAGCCGGCAGAACTCACTTGGTTTGTGACCTCTTCTCCTTTAATCCTTCCTCTGAAAGTTCTAGCATCCAGGGAAACAGTTGGCTTGAAATGGTCATTGAGTCGTCAACTTGAGAGAGCAAAGAGACATTTTGGCTGTAAATGGATTTTCTGAAAACCTGGAGAGGATGATTGTGGAGCACCTGTGACAGGCGGTCTCTGAACACAAGCATCTTTCCATCAGAGCACCTCCGCCTTCCATGGCCGGGCAGTCACCATCCTCCCCCAGTCACCAGGGAGGAACACCCAGGTCCCATCTTCTCCAGCTGTGCTGCCAAGCACATGCAAACGCGTGTGTCCTGTGTGAGCTGTGCTGCCATGCACATGCAGACATGTGTGTCCTGTGTGAGCTGCGCTGCCATGTGCATGCAAACATGTGTGTCCTGGGTGAGCTGCGCTGCCATGCACATGCAGACACGTGTGTCCTGGGCGAGCTGTGCTGCCATGCACATGCAGATACGTGTGTCCTGGGTGAGCTGCGCTCCCATGCGCATGCACATGCGTGTCCTATGCAGGGACTTGCTCGACTATACATTCTTAACAGGTGTCCTACTGTCCCAGGGGATAAGAATCGATTGCTGTGGGGCTGGCAATACAGAACTCTTAAAAGTTTGTGCTAAAATACACATGGCATCAATTTACCATTTCAACCATTTTGCAGCATATGGTTCAGTAGTATTAAGTCCATCACATTATTGTGCTACCACCATCACCATCCATCTCCCAGAACCCTTTTCATCTGGTGAAACTGAAACTCTATACCCATTAAACAGTAACTCCCCATTCGCCCTCCCCTCAGCCCCTACCAAGCACCCTTCTACTTTCTGTCTCTATGAATCTGACAGCTCTAGGTACCTCCTATGGGCTTCCTTGGTGGCTCAGAAATAGAGAATCCACCTGCAATGCAGCAGTTGCAGGAGACACAGGTTCGATCCCTGGGTGGGGAAGATCCCCAGGAGGAGGGCACGTCAACCCACTCCAGTATTCTTGCCTGGAGAATCCCATGGACAGAGGAGCCTGGCAAGCTACAATCCGTAGGATCACAAAGAGTCAGACACGACTGACCACTTAGCACGCATGCACACAGGCACTTCCTATAAGTGGAATCATAAAGCGTTTGTCTTTTTGTGACTGGCTTCTTTCATTTCGCATAACATCTTCCAGGTTCATCCATGTTGTAACCTGTGTCCAAATTCCCTTCCTCTTTAAGGCTGAGCAGTATTCCATCGTAGGTCTAGACCACATTTTGTTTATCTGTTAATCTGTCGATGGACACTTAAAACCCTTAACTCTGCTTATGTATAAAGCACAGCTACACCTACAGCACATAAACACATACAGTACTCACAGTGTCCCCGTGGTATTAAAATTTCCTGGGGGTGGGCATTTAGGAAAAATGTCCCTAAAGGCTCCTTTGTGCTGTGCTGTGCTTAGTCGTTCAGTCATGTCTGACTCTTTGCGACCCCATGGACTGTAGCCCACCAGGCTCCTCTGTCCATGGAGATTCTCCAGGCACGAATACTGGAGTGGGTTGCCATGCCCTCCTCAAAAGCTCCTTAGGAAACGATAATAACTATTGACATTTGGACCAGATAATTCTCTGATGCGGACGACTGTCCTGTGCAGCGTAGGGCGCTTAGCAGCCTCCTTGTCCTCTACCCGTAGGATGCCAGTAGCACACCCCTAGGTGTGGTAATCAAATATGTCTCCAGGGACTTCCCTGGTGGTCCAATGGTTAAGCACCCGCCTTCTAATGCAGGGGACAGGGGTTCGATCCCCGGTGGGGGAACCAAGATTCCACATGCCTCAGAGCAACTAAGCCCTCCTCTGGCCACCACTGAAGCCCACATGATCTGGAGCCCACGTGGCACAACTAGAGAGTCTGTGCCTGCAGGGAAAGGATCCCGCGTACCGCTGCAATCTAACTGCCTGACACAGCCGCATAAATAAGTGAAGACTTTAAATAATGTCTCCAGGCGTTGCCAAGGTGTCCCCCGGGCGCAGGGTTGTCCTGGTTGAGAATCCCTGCTCCGGGCTTTTGCCATGGGGCAGGATGCCCTGTCTGAGAGCATGCGCACTGTTACTTTCTTGGAGTGCTGCCACGTGGCTCTCCAAGGGGCTCTGCTCCAGCTCCCAGGGCCAAGCACGGCTGCTGGGAAAAAAACCGCGTGGAGGAGCCTGGGCCCAAGCGTAAGGTGGCCAGAGGACAGAAGCCTCACCAAGTTCAGCACAAAAAGCCGTGATTTCTCAGCCCCGAGTCCCTGCGGCCGCTGGGTCACATGTCCCAGCTGTGTGACCAAAGCCGGCCTGGGCCCTTGCCTTGTTCCTGGGTGTCAGGCTCCAGGGCGCCTTGAAGGGACAAAGCTCAGGTGTTCCCATCTAACAACACCCCACCACTCCTCCCCAGCCACTTTCTCACCCTTTCTGAGCACACCTGCCTGTCCACACCCCTGGGTTTTTGTGTACACTCATTCCTTTAGCTGGCAAAGCATTTGTTAAGCATCTCGTAGGTGCCAAGCACTGTGCTCAGCTCTGAGATATGATCGTGAATAAGACTGGCCAACTCCCCACCCCAGCCACACCCAAGAGCTTTCAGAAGCCTGTGGGTGCTCAGACGGCTACAATCCCTCCCCTCCAGCGTGGGCAGTCCAAGAAGGAATTCTAGAGAAGGGATGTCCAAGCTGAAACCTCCAGCTTGCTTCCACACTGTCCGCATAACGGGGACAGTTCCAACAATGGCACCCCTGGTTGCCTACTTACCATCTGCTACCCCTTCTTTCTCCACCTGCCAGTGGTGGGGGTTCCCTGCTTGCTGAAGGAGAAGCCACCGTCTTTGGCGACTCCTAAAGTCACCCATTACCTACCTCTGTCCTCTCGTCTCTCCCAACTCATCTTCTGGCACCTTCTCTTCTTTTCAGCCACTCTGCTCTTTCAAACGCAGGAAGCATGGCTTCTGCTGAGGCGTCTCTGCAGGTCCTTTTTCAGGTCAGCTGTGATACGCCCCTTTCCTCACCTCCATCAGGCTGATGCTCAGCTGCCACCTTGTCATTCTCTCCACCATCATAATCTTTCTCACCAAGCCCCATCCAGGAGCACCGCTTCACTTTACATATTTACATATTTATCATAGCAATTAAATTCCAGAAGAGTCAGGATTTGTGGATCACATTCCCTGGTGTATTCCCAGTGTTTGCCATAGAGCCTGGCTCAGACTAAGTGCTGAAGAAATGTGTCGAATCAATGAATTAATTACATGTCCTTCTCATAAAAGCTCAGTCAGTACCTCTCAAGATGTATGATGCACACGAATCACTTGGAGATCTTGTGAAAACAGTTTCTGGGGTGGAAACCCCCACCTGGGGTGGGGTCCCAGGTCCTGCATTTCTACGAGCTCCCAGGTGATGCTGTGCTGCTGGCCCTCTGCTTTGTGCAGCAAGAACTCATCGGCGACGGCCGGTATCTATGTTCCAGATGAGTAAAGCCAGCGCAGAGAGGTTACTCTCATTGCTAAAGGCACCAAGCTTCAAGATGGGCTGGATTTGAAGTCTGTCCAACTCCCAGATGTTAATGGATCACCCGATCATATTGCAGACCCCAAGTCTGAAAATTGTCCCTCAGGTGCTTGCAAAACTGAACTTTCCCAAACTGTCCAAGTGAGAATATCATGGGTGCCAACTCGGAACCAGCACAGTGAGACCTGTTAGGTGGTGTAACCTCCAGACTGAGCTGGGGTGCTTGTGTGCAGGCTAAGTTCGCTTCAGTTGTGTCTGACCCTGTGTGACCCTATGGACTGTAGCCTGCCAGGCTCCTCTGTCTATGGGATTCTTCAGGTAAGAACACTGGAGTGGGTTGCCATGCCCTCCTCCAGAGGATCTTCCCGACCCAGGGATCGAACCCACATGTCTTGCATCTCCTGCATTGGCAGGCAGGCAGGTTCTTTACCACTGCTGCCACCTGGGAAGCCTCTGAATTGGGATTCTTTGCCTTAACTCTCCCTGCTCTCTATACGCTCTTTCTTATGCTGGGTTTTGGGATCTTCGTGTGTGTGTGTGTGTGTGTGTGTGTGTGTGTGTGTGTTGGGAATCTTCCAGAGAGCTTTCTCAGCTCATTGATCATGAAGGGAGCTCTCTCCAGGCCTAACCTTGCATTTGGTTAAGTGTGAGCTGGTAAACTTGATAAGCAAATTGGAGGGAAATTTACAGCATCATCTCATTAGAAGGTCAAGGGCCTTGATCTCGCTCTTACTGGGTCCCAGAGCTCCATCAGAAACCCCAGAGAGGAAGGCAAAGGTGGCCTCGTGCAGAGCCTTCTAATTCTTTGGTTCCAACTGAACTCATATCGCAGAGAGAGACTTTTCAGTGAGAAGCTCTCACGTTGCCTCTCAGCTCTTACCACTGGCTAATTACCAAGGCCGCTGTTCCCAAATCTAACTAGCTTCGCTGGAGCACAGTCTCTCCAGCTTGGGCCGATCTATACGTAGCCTGCCTGCTGCCTCCACACCCACACCCACCGCAGCCGCAGAGCTCCTGGGCCATCACTGTGGTCCATTTCCTCCAACATCGACTGCCATCCGAGCTCTTCCCCCAAACCCGAAAGTGGGATCCTAGTTCTGGTTTCTCTCGCAAGCAGGCCCGTGGTTAAAGGCAGGTGAAGTCTGGAAGACTTGAGAGATCATAAACTCAATGGCTAGCGGAGCCAGGCAGGTAATGTCAATAGGAAAGGTGGGTTTAGATGGGAGGGTAGTTCGTGGAGAACTTGGGGTCAAGCTTCTAAAAAGGCAGCAGATGTCACAGCTCCTCCCTGATGGCTGAGAGATGTTGTGAGGGGCAGCCGTGTGTGGCCAGATCTGAACTTCCATGTGGACATCCAGTTACGCGAGCTCTCCCGATGACTAACGGTGGCAAAGATCAGTTGAGCAAGAATGACACCCAGTTCAGCCCTCGAGGGCCACTAGTTTGCAGTCTTGGCTTGTGACGCTGAGGGTATGTAGACTAACAGAGATCCGTATCAGCCGGGGTCTGAGGAAGAAATGGGGACAGAATTAAAGAGGGCCCTTTGAAGGGAGGTTTCTATTTACAAAGCTGGGCAGGGTACAGGGAAAAAATGTGCAAGAATACAGGATGGGCTGAACAAGACATAGATGAGGGCATATCCTGATGGAAGATTACGTAGCCTTTACAGATGATAGGCATGACAAGTTTGCAAGAACATAGGAAACGAATACAGTATAATGAAGTGAAAAAGCACAATTTGAAATTAGAGTTGTACATAGGGGAGCTGCATGCATGTCCATCAATTGCAAGTAAAGTCACCTGTATAGTCTCTTGTTCGAAAACATTTAAAAAGGAAAGAGACTTTTCTGGTTTGCAAATAAGCTCGTTAGTATCTTGTGTTTTTTTTAGATTCCACATATAATAACGTGATATTTGGCTAAGTTATTTCACTTTGCATGTCTTTGTCTGTGTTGTTTCACTTAGTATGTTATTTCACTTAGTATGCCTTCCATGTTACTGCAAATGACATTATTTCATTCCTTTTTATGGCTGAGTAGTATTCCGTTGTATAAACATGCCATAGGTTTATCCGTTCATCTGTCGACAGGCATTTCGGGTGCTTCCACGTCTTAGCTAGTGTAAATAGTGCTGCTGTGAATGTTGGGGTGCACGTAACAGAAAGAGACTCACAGACACAGAAAACAAACTTACGGTCACCAAGGGAAAAGGGGGAGGGCGCGAGGAGGTTGAGATGCACATATACGCACTATACAAAGCAGATGACCAGCGAGGACCTCTGTACGCACAGGGAACTGACTCAATATTCTCTAGTGACTTGTAAAGAATGTGAAAAAGAACATACATATATTATGTTGTACTAACATGATATTGTAAGTCAACTGTACTGCAATAAATAAATAGGTAAGAAAAATTTATTTACACAGTACAGGCAGTTCCTCTAATTTAAGGACAATTTGCCGTGTATTGAGTGTGAAATGGGGGGTGAGATGCTGGGGGGACAGAGACTCTGGGTCCAATACCCCTGAGAGCATCTCCCCCTTAGCGTCACTCTCTGGCAACTCAGGATGTGTAATTTCCATGCAACAAACCTTTCAAAAGCAAACCAGCTACTTCGTGTGTAGACAAAATCATTTGGGAGCAATTAGCAGCTTTCATAGGAGAAGGCAATGGCAATCCACTCCAGTACTCTTGCCTGGAAAATCCCATGGACAGAGGAGCCTGGTGGGCCGCAGTCCATGGGGTCGCGAAGAGTTGGACACGACTGAGCGACTTCACTTTCACTTTTCACTTTCATGCATTGGAGAAGGAAATGGCAACCCACTCCAGTGTTCTTGCCTGGAGAATCCCAGGGATGGGGGAGCCTGGTGGGCTGCCATCTATGGGATTGCACAGAGTTGGACACGACTGATGCGGCTTAGCAGCAGCTTTCATGAGCATTTCTGGTTTCTCTCCAGAGGCGTTTTTCTTGATACTCTAACCCTGGTGTACACAATGACTCCACTGTAGAGATGAAAACAAAAGCCAATATATGCCACAAAATTAGGAAGCAAATGCACCAAAATACTGCCAGTGGTTGACTATGAAAGAGAAGTGTGGGTGATTTTTTTCCAACCTCTCTGCTTCATTCATTGACAAATGTTTATTGAGCATCTACTAGGTGCCAGATACTATTACACGCACTGAAAAAGAAAACAGTGCTTAACAAGTTGCAAAAATTCTTAATGGATAGAGACAGACAGTAAACACCTGAGTAAGTAAAATACAGAGCAGGCTGGGGCTTGGCACGTACCTGGGAGAACCGAACAGAACTGGACAGGGGGACGAGAAGTGCTAGGTTGGGGATGGGGGTTTTGAGTTCAAGCAGGGTGATGGAAAGCCTCAGTGAGAAAAGGTGACAGCTGAACAAAGATGGGGAGGAGAGGAGGGACTGAGGATGTTTGGAGGAAGAAGGTTCCAAGTGGAGGGAACAGCAAGTGCATAAAAACTTGGGGGTTAGTGAGGCTGGAGCAGAGAGAAAAAGGGGTGGATGTTTGCTGTGCTTTCTGTGTTCTTTCTAATGAGAGCACAGAACTTGTATGATGGAAATGGTGGTGGTTTAGTTACTAAATCATGTCCAACTTTTGTGACCCCATGGACTATAGCCCACCAGGCTCCTCTGTCCGTGGGACTTTCCAGGCAAGAATACTGGACTGGGTCAATTTTCTAGACCCAAGGATTGAACCCATGTTTCCTGCATTGCAGGTGGATTCTTTATTGCTAAGCCACCAGGGAAGTCTCATCATGGAAATAAAAACCCTTTATTATCATTAAAGGAAGAGCAAAAGAGAAGGAGGGAAGCCATCTCCTCTTTTCTGGCCCTGGAAAGCTGATGGTTTTCTCCTCCTGATCAGTTCTGCATCGGCGCAGTGGATGACTTCCCGTGAGACCTGAGCATCCCTTCAAGTCTGTCCTTCCCTGGGTTATCACGTGGCCAGCACCGAAGATGCCTGTGGTCTAAGAACTGTGGGAAGCACCCCCTCCTTCCCTCAATGCCCTCTGCCCCGCTTCCCATCGGCAGGAGGAGAAGCAGAGACCAGTGTGAGCAAACCACGCTGACCGCCTCACTCCCCCCAAGGGCACCTGGGAGTGATGCCAGCCCCGGGAAGAAATTGCCAATAAAGATCTGAGGTGCTGATAAGGAGGTGTCAATGCATTAACCTCCCCCAAAGGGAAGAAAAATTTTTTTCAATTACTGGTAGCGGGAAACAAAATAGTGAGAAATCACAAATGACAATCTTTTTAAGACAGCCCTGGGGCCACTTTCAGTTGACCCCATGCATTAACCTGGCGGGGAAATTTTTTACTCGTGGCTCCCTCCTGTGTCCTTAATAGCATAAAATAAAAAGATTTTAGATAAGATTTCATTCTGTGAATCAATTGGCAAACCACACTAGGCTTCCCGGGGCATTCTGGCCTCAATCTAATGGAAATTAGTATTTTTTAAATGAGAATATCGATACTGAATTGGATCCCATAGCAGAAAGTCTATACAGAGGATTTCATTTCAACTGGAAGTCTCCGGCTTCTTCTGAGCTTTGCTTAACCCAGTATCTGTTAGTGTCTCAAGTGAAGGATGAGAAAACAAAATCCGGAATCCTTGTTATTGTTAAGTTCTGGCTGCTCACTAGTTTTCCACACTGGTCTTTGTTCTGTTCCTCAAACTGACCGAGGACAGCCCCCGGTCCTGAGGGCTTACAGTTGCCTCTGCAAGGCTTTCTCCCATTGTCCTCCTCTGGCTTTCTCCTTCTCAGTCCTGAACTTCAAAAATCACCTGCTTGGGAAGCTGGGCTTAACCACAGCCTTCTCCCATTATCCCCCCTCTCAGGTCCTTCATAACTTGTCATCAAAGATAATTACATTAAAATGCATTTAGTGTTTCTTTTTCTTCTGCAGAGATGGGGCACATAGATGGGCGGTCATCCTTGGGTATCCTTGGGGGACTGGTTCCAGGACTCGCTGTGGATACCAAAATCCCCAGATGCTTAAGTCCCAGAGTCAGTTCTCCATATCCACAGTTCCGCATCCACGGGTTCAACCACCTTTGGACGGTAGATTAGGTTTGCTCCCTGCGTTTGGCTGAACTTGCAGACGCGGAACCCGTGGGATATGGAGGGCTGACAGTGTTCATTTCAACCACCGTTTTCATGGTGGTCAGTTGTTCTAATCAATAATTCACTCTCTGTGGGTGATCCCCTAGCAAGGCATCAGAGAGACCACACTCCAGAGGCAATGACTTTGATGTTTGGTCAATACCAGAGACTTCACTAATTGATACAATGAACGTTAGACATAAATGGCAGTGGTGAAAGTCGTGGCTGATGATTAACAAAGTGGATGTTAGAATGTGTTCTCTTCAGTGACTTCAGTGCTACTCAAGGGAAGGAGGTGGCAGAAAATATTTTACAGCAGCTCCCTGCACTTGCACGAACAGGGTTTAATGATCTAGGGCTGTGCTGTCTGATACAATAGCTACAATTTCAACTTCATTGTAAACTAACCCAAGTTTAAATAAAATCGAAAATTCAGTTCAATTCAGTCACATCAGCTTGAATTTCAAGTGCTCAATAGCCATGTGCCTGGGGGCTGATGTCCTGGACAGAACCGATTCATTTGTTGTAAGTGCTATTGGACAGAGCTGATCTAGGGAGTGGTACCCTTGGCTATCGTAGGTCAGATCCCTGAGTGACTTTGGTTCTGACCCCTGTGGATGTCAGACAAATCCTGCTGCTGGAATATTGCTGCCTTTGCCCCACTGTGAACCTTTTGTGCAAAGTGTTTTCTGAGCCTCAGAGAGGACAAGGATCCAGCAGTCCATTAAGCTTCCAGGTCGGCCTGTGAGGCTATTTTCTGCTGCCTGTTGATAAGTAACAATTTGTGTAAAATGGATGTGGTCTGAGATTTGCTTTCATCAAAACCAGGATGCCCACTGTCAGCTGTTCCATTTATTCTCATAGTCAGTTGATAAAGATTTATTGAACACCTACTATGTGCCAGACACCTTTCTGGGTGCTGGAGGCACAGCAGAGAATCACAGTTAAGTCCTTCCTCTCGTGCGGATTATATTTTGGGTACTGTGTGGGGTGGAATAGACAACAAGGAAACCTACAAATGAACACCATCTTGCTGGCTGGCAATAACATCTTGAGGACAATCCGACAGCGTGATGCTGTACACGCTGGCTTGGCAGGGCAGGTGTGGAGAGGGTATTTAGTGGGGCACATAGAGCATCACAGCAAAATTGCTCTTCTCCACGCTGGATTTCCTCCGTTTCCAGGCTCTCTGCTCTCCCCTGGACTCCCAGGCTCCCAGACATCCACTCTGGAAGGAAAGTGGAAGTTCCTTTACCCTGAAATGCATGTGTGCTAAGTTATTTCAGTCGTGTCCAACTCTGTGCGACCCCATGGACAGTAACCTGCCTCCGTGTAATCCTCCGTGTACGGGATTCTCTAGGCAAGAACACTGGAGTGGGTTGCCATGCCCTCCTCCAGGGGATCTTCCAGACCCAGGGATCGAACCTATGTCTCTTACATCTCGTGCGTTGGCAGGCAGGTTACTTACCACCAGTGCCACCTGGGAAGCCCTGAGCTCTACCACTAACTTCCCGTTGTTTTAGGAAGGTCACTGATCCACCGATCCCTCAGTTTCCTATCTGTAAGTTGAAGGCATTAGGTCTGCTGATTTTCAAACTGTGAGCTGAAACCTATTAAATGAGTCACACAATCAAGTTGGGGGTTGGGACCATTATTTCAAAAATAGAAAATAGCAGAATGTGAATAGCTGAGCATGAGGAAGGGTGAGTGAGTTTCCTCTGACTTTCAGGTTCCTGTGAGCTGGAGCAGGTACTGGGTTACCATGTAGCTCTTTATCATGGGCTGCCGTTGAAGGAAGTGGAAAGCTCTGCACTAGATCACTTCCCAGGGCCTTTCGATTCTAGCAGACTAGGAATCTGAGTTCTTAACCCAGGGGACCAGACAATTTAGCAACATGCTCACGAGCAGAGTGGAAATTGAATCGGGGAGTGTGTTCTGAGCAGACATCGCCTACACTTTTATTACTCCCAATATGCCAAAATCACATTAAGGCCATGTTTAAAAACCAGTAATATTGCAGGAGGCTTGGTATTTCCTGGGGATCTGTTTCTACACTTCCACCCACCGTGGTCTGAAACTCCAAAATCCCTCTCCTGGGGGGACAGCCTCTCAGCCTCCCTTCCTCCCCTGCTTTCCCTCCATGAGTTCTTCCCATCGTCCTAAGTCACTCCCTCATTGATTCGGCCGTTCAGCACCTGTGTCTTGAGTGCTGCTATGGGACGAACACCATTTTAGGTGCTGGGGATTCAGGTGGTGAAGAAAAAACCGGTGAGAGCCCATTCTCAAGGAGTTTGTGATCGAGGGACTTCCCTGGTGGTCCGGTGGTTAAGAATCCACCTTCCAATGCAGGGGATGAGGGTTCGATCCCTGGTCCGGGGTCTCAGATCCCACGTGCTGCAAGGCAACTAAGCCCGTGTGCCGCAACTAGGGAAGCTCACGAGCTGCGACTAGAGAAAGCTGCACGCCACAGTGAAGACCCAGCACAGCCCTGCCCCTCCCCACAAAAAAGGAATTTATGGTCACGTTTGGTGGGGAGGCATGGCTGGTGGAGGGCAAGACAAAGAAGACAGCGAAGCAATGATGACTTACGGGTGGTGATGGGCACTATGATAGAAATCAACTCCGTGATGGAGGCGAGGGTGACGGGCGGAGGCGAGGAGAGGGGAAGAGAGGCTGCTTCTAACACAGTGACCAGGGAAGACCCATTTAGGGAGCTGATGTTGGACCTGAAACTCGAATGACCAGAAAGAGTCAGGGGAGGGGGACAGTGCGGCAGGGAGAGGGGACAGAGAGTGCCCGGGCCCCAAAGTGACCCCTACTCCTCCTACCTGGCTCCCCGATTTCCCAGTAGCTTTGTGATGACCTCATGCACCTTCCAGTGTAGACGAGACCCATGGTAAGTCAATTTAAAGATGAAATGTAATGGCCCCGATCCCTCTCCTTCCCGTGGCCCTTGAAACTCTTAGCATATGTTATCTTGTTAATTCTTTCAGTGACCCTGGGAGGCGTCTATTGTTTTTCCCTATTTTTCAGATGTAGAAACTGAGGCTCAGAGACGACGTTGGATTTGCCCAAGATCATACAGTTTATATAGTGGTGGACCTGGGGTTGAAGCCAATTCGGTCCGATTTAGAAGTCCACTGAAGGGGTTTTCAGCTGGAACCTCTTTGACAAATCCCTAGTCTCCTCTTGCTGAATCCCCGTAGCTTTGGGTTTATCTCCTTTGCCTGTTCTGATTGATTCCTCGTGGTTGCTGGGAACTCACTGTTGACAAGAAATCTGAAGCTGCCTCTGAGTGCAACGTTCATTCACTCAAGAAAAATTTATTAGGCCCCTATTGTGTGCCAGACCCTGTTTTAAGCATTGAGGGATCCCTGGCAAACAGAACAGTCCTCACGGAGCTGGCATTCCAATGAAAAGACATAAGCAATAAATCCAATTAATGCCCTTCCCAGGTGGCGCCGTGGTAAAGAATTCTGCCTGCCAATGCAGGAGACACAAGAGACATGGGTTCGATCCCTGGGTCGGGAAGATCCCCTGGAGAAGGAAATGGCAATCCACTCCAGTATTCTTGCCTGGAAAATTCCACGGACAGAGGAGCCTGGCAGCCTGCAGTCCATGGGGCTGCAAAGAGTCAGACACAAGTGAACAATTTAATTTCAGAAATCAAAATCTACGTTAGAAGGTGAGAAAGGAAGCAAGCATGGAAAGGGGAATGACTGCGGTTTTAAGTAAAAGAGTTAAACCTGATTCTTCCCACGTCCAGCTCCTTCTGAGTCTTTGAATGCCAGCTTTCCCCCGACCCCCAAAAAACCACACAAAGAAAAAGGCGGAACCTGTAGATTAAAAGATTTAAGGGGCAGGTTGTACATGCGTGTGCTCAGTCATGTCTGACTCTTTGCAACTCCATGGACCGGCCACCAGGCTTCTCTGTCCATGGAATGTTCCAGGCAAGAATACTGGAACAGGTTGCCATTTCCTACTCTGGGGGATCTTCCTGATCCAAGAATTGAACCTGTGTCTCTTGAGTCTTCTGCATCGGCGGACAGATTCTTTACCACTACACCACCTGGGAAGCCCATGGCAGATTAGCCATTCACAGTATCTGTACCTTCTTTGGATGCTTGTTTGAACAAATAAACTGTAAAGCTAATTTAGACTATCAGGAATATTTGAACACTAGATTTAGGCTGACACTGTGGAATCATGGTGGAGAAGGAAATGGCAACCCACTCCAGTGTTCTTGCCTGGAGAATCCTGTGGACAGAGGAGCCTGGTGGCTGCTGTCCACGGGGTCGCACAGAGTCGGACACGACTGAAGCGACTTAGCAACAGCAGCATGGAATCATGGGTAATTTTTGAAGTCATGTTAATGGTCTCAAGGTGACATTTTTTAAAATTCTCATTCTGGTGATATTTACGAAATGTCCACAGGTAAAATGACGCGGCATCTGTGGTTTGCTTCAAAATCACCCAGTGCGGTGGGGTGGGGTGGGTCCATCAATGAGGGCAGATGGACCGGGAGTTGGGAGTCAGAGGGGTGGTCTTGGGGTCGATCTTACCATTTTCTCTACTTTCGTTTAGATTTTTAAGAAAATGTTTGTGTGTGTGTGCATTCAATCGTGCGATCCTACGGACTATAGCCGGCAAGTCTCCTCTGTCCATGGAATTTTCCAGGCAAGCTTACTGGTTAACCATTCCCTCCTCCAGGGGCTCTTCCTGACCCAGGGATGGCGCATGTCCTTGGATCTCCTGCATTGGCAGGCGGATTCTTCAGCACTAGCGCCACTGGGAAAGGAAAGTCCTGCTCTGGATGAAGCTGCTCTCTGTCCACTCTCCCGACCAAGCTCCTTTCTTGCTGGGTGTCTGCGGTAGCCTCCTGGCTCCTCTCCTCCTGCTGCTCCCCCATCTCCAAGGAAAAAAAGTGTAAAGAGCCTGTCACCCACTGTGCAGAAACCCCCGAGACATCCTGCTGGACCTCCCCTCCGTGCTCCTCCGGGGGACTCCCCTGGTCTGGCGGCTGCCCGCTCTCCTCTCTCCGCCCAGCCCCCAGCCGGTCGCCCCCTTCCCAGCCTGGTCTCCGAATGTGCCCGGCATGCTCCTGGCGGAAGCACTTGTCTCATCCCTCCTTCCTTGCCAGCTGACTGCTTGTCATCTTCCAGGTCCCGGCTTGAAGGTCCCATCCTCGGAGTGGCAGTTCCTGGACCACCACCCTAGAGTCCCCATCACATCACCATGGGGGTCCCCTCCTACCCCACCCCCCTGCACTGCTCCAGATATGAAGGGATCCCGGGTATCTCCTGTCTCCATAGACCTTGGCCTCCACCCCTCACTGGGCACAAACACAGCCTGGCACGCAGTTGGCACTTAAAACCCAATTATCGGGTGGACGCCTACACCCCTCCCCCTCCAATGCCGCCACTCAGAGACTACACATGGCACGGAGAGATTGTTAGACAGTTGGGAAAAAACCTCAGATGTGACCTTGGGTGAAAATCCAGGCCACAGAATCAAGCCTCTGGGGGTGATCACACCTGTGTTGAAAAACTAACGAAAGAGAAATCATAAACAACTTGGCTTAAGAAAAAGAAGAAACTAGGATTTAAATTTTAGCTGCCCCTGGAGGTGGGACTAGGGGCAGTTTAAATTTCTTTGTTCTACTTTTTTTTTGTTTTGGCCGCGTTCTCTTTAAGGCACACCTATTCCTTTATAATGAAAAAGCTTTTTAAGCGGGAAAGGCAGCAAAGGACCTCTTGCGCCCTCTGCTGCTCACTATTGGATACTTCAGCGCAGCTCCCAAGATCTGCCCCAAGTGGCGCGTTTGGAGGTGCCCCATGGAAGTTTGGAAGCAGGTAAAAGTGAATGAGAAGAGGGATCATGACAGACTTGGCCATCCTCTGAGAATCCTTCCAAATTTCCCAGTGCCTCCCCCGTCTGTGCTAGGTCCCTGGACTCCACCCTCCACTTCTCACCCCTCTCCCACCTCCCACCTCGACTGGAATGAGCCCCTCCTCCAAGCTCCTTCACATGCCATCACCCCAGTTCAGTTCAGTTCAGTTGCTCAGTCGTGTCTGACTCGTTGCCACCCCAGGAACTGCAGCACACCAGGCCTCCCTGTCCATCACCAACTCCCAGAGTTTACTCAAAGTCATGTCCATTGAGTTAGTGATGCCATCCAACCATCTCATCCACTGTCGTCCCCTTCTCCTCCCACCTTCAATCTTTCCCAGCATCAGGGTCTTTTCCAATGAGTCTGTTCTTCACATCAGGTGGCCAAAGTATTAGAGTTTCAGCTTCAGCATCAGTCCTTCCAATGAATATTCAGGACTGATTTCCTTTAGGATGAACTGGTTGGATCTCCTTGCAGTCCAAGGGACTCTCAAGAGTCTTCTCCAACACCACAGTTTAAAAGCATCAATTTTTTGGCACTCAGCTTTCTTTATGGTCCAGCTTTCACAACCATACATGACTACTAGAAAAACCATAGCTTTGACTAGATGGACCTTTGTTGGCAAAGTAATGTCTCTGCTTTTCAATATACTGTCTAGGTTGGTCATAGCTTTTCTTCCAAGGAGCAAGCATCATGTGATCTAATAGTGGGAGGGACAGGAGGGTAGCAGGGCAGGCTTTCTGGCCGAAACCTTGTCCCGACCCTTCCTTCCTGTGTGTCACTGAACATATTACATAACTGCTCTGGACCTCAGCCAGCTCATCCATACGATGGGATAGTGAGAAATCTGGGTTGTTTGGTCTCAGCCCTGTTGACATTCTGGGCTGGGTAATTCTCTCTGAGAGAGCTGTCCTGTGCACTGTAAGAAGTTTAGCAGCATCCCTGGCTTCTACTCAGTAGATGCCAGCAACACTCCACCCAAAGATCACAGCAACCCAAAGGTTTCTGGACAGTGACCAATGCCTCCTGGGGGCATGGATGCCCCCCAGTTGAGAACCACTGCACTCTTGGTTTCTATTATTACCCCCAACACCTTGCTACAGTTTTCTTCTGTTGAAAGGGGCTCAGAAAATATCAACATGAGTTCCTAAAGAATAACCGGGGAGGACTTGCGTGGACAGAGGAGCCTGGCAGGCTACAGTCCATGGGATCATAAAGAGCTGGACATGACTGAGCAACTAAACAACAAGAACAAAAACCCTGGTGGTCCAGTGGTTAAGGCTCCATGCTGCCAGTGCTGGGGGCGTGGGTTCGATCCCTGGTCAGGGAACAAGACCCCCACATGCTGTATGGTGCAGCCAAAAGATTTTTTTATTAATTGTTTAAAAAAGAACAATTTGGGGATTATCTGCTCTGTTAAGAAAAAGAAGTTGAAAAGCAGATAAGACGCCCTCCTCCCTCCTGCCTCCCACCCCAGTTGGCTGCTGCCCATGAGAGGTGAGCTCACATCCCTGGTCCCCTAGAGACATCCCCTGCCCCTGCCTGAGCGGGCCCCAGGCTGCCGAGGTGGGCCGGGCCTCCCAGGCCCACTTCGTGCTGGGCCTGTTGTGCTTGGCGTGGTCTGCAGGCCTCCACGGCAAAGAGCACATATCCAATTAACCTAGAAAAACAATAGCAGAAAGGGTCAGAGTTATTGTGGAGAAAGAAAAGTGGTGAAAAGAATCTGGCAAACAGGTCCCCAGTGGGTGTGGGTGAATGAGGGAGGCCAAAGAGGCTGGCTGAGCTGGGAGAATCCCCAGAGGTGTGGAGGCGTCCGTGTCCCCCCCCTACAGGGGCCGGGGACAGCTAGCAAAACAAAAACTCGCTCTGTTCCCTGGCCCGTGGGCCTCCCATTCTCCAGTGTGGGGGCAAGAAAAATACAGTGGGATCCAAGTGTCCCTGGGTTCCTCCCGGGCTGGAGCAGAGAGAGCCACAAGATTGGCTCAGAAAGTGCTCAAAGGTTGGGGAGTCCAGTTAGGGGTCAAGGCGGGGGATTCTTTACCTCCTCACTTCCTGGGGAGAGAAGCTCTTCCTATCCCCAAAGCCTGAACCTCAGAAAATCAGAAATTAGAGTAGAGGAAGGTTCTCACTGCCTGCTCCGCTCCACCCTGCCCCCGGGGAGGGTGGTCTCGATTAGTGACCTTCTCATGTTGAGTGCGGATTAAGGGCTGGGCCAGCTTCCCTGATGGCTCACATGATAAAGAGTCTGCCTGCAATGCAGGAAACCGGTTTCGATCCCTGGGTCAGGAAGATCTCCTGGAGAAGGAAATGGCAACCCGCTCCAGTATTCTTGCCTGGAGAATCCCAGGGACAGAAGAGCCGGGCAAGCCCCAGTCCATGGGGTCACAAACAGTCAGACACCGCTAAGCAACTAACATTTAAGGGCCACGCACTGTGCCAAATGCCTTACAAAGTTATCCCATTAAATCCTGACAACTATGCAGTGTGTGTAACTGCTGCTAGTCATCCATTTATTGTACTCAGCAAATATCAATAAGCCGCTAGTCATCCATTTATTCTATTCAGCAAATATCAGTATTTGTTGGGCACCTACTGTGTGCCAGGTTCCATGCTTGGAAGCAGAGATACAACAGTGAGAAGAAAACAGATATGGAGGGTGGGAAGGGGGATGTGAGGAAGGCTCAAGAGGGAGGGGATATACATTATACACTTATGGCTGAGTCGCGTAGTTGTATGGCAGAAACCCACAACAGTGCAAAGCGATTATCCTCCATTTGGGGCTCCCCAGGTGGTGCTAGTGGTAAAGAACCCGCCTGCCAATTCAGGAGACATAAGAGAAGCAGGTTCAATCCCTGGTTGGGAAGATCCCTTGGAAGAGAGCACGGCAATCCACTCTGAGCTTGTTAGATACGCAGTTCTCAGGTTCTGCCAAAGAAGCATTTGGCAGGTGCCTCACGGAGTTCACATAAGCCCTGTATCATCAGATGTGCTTTTGGCTGCAAGTAACCGATCATCTAGAAGAGGTTTGAACTGTATTTTCTAGAAAGTGCATCGAATTAAATGGTTCCAAGTTTGGTTCACTCAGCCTCAATTATGTCAAACAGAAGGGTGGGGATCCCTGCATCCCCCTGGGCTTTGCTTTGTGGTTGCAAGATGGCTGCTGCAAGTCTAGACATTCTGACTATGTTCAAAGGTGGGAGGAGAGGCAGAAGGAGAAGTTTCTCAAGGGTCTGTCTGTCTCTTATTAAACAGGAAAATCTCTCCCAGAAGCCTCCAGGAGACATGCACTTACTTCTCATTGGCCGGAGTCAGGGCATCAGTCCACCTGGAAACCAATCACTGGCAAAGGGGAATGATTTACATCAATAACAGTTGTCCTCCTGGGACTGGGGACGGAGCATCTCTCCCTTGAGCTCACTGCCATCTGCTCTGTGCTGGAACAAAGTGGGAGTTCGCTCAGTCAGGAGGAAGGGAGGACAGCAGTCTCTCTGTTGCAGGTCCTAGCATCAGCTTTTACATGTGATCTTCAAATAAAATTGTACCCAAGTCACAGAGCGATACCACCAGACCTGAAGGCAGAAGAGACCATAGAAAATCATTAAACTTGGGTCCCACTATCAGACCACGTGAATTACTTATTTAAAATGCATCCCACCATCTCTGTCTCTGCCTAGTCCTGTTAGGTTGCCCTGCGTGTGTGTGTGTGTGTGTGTGTTTTAAAATCTAACCTCGTAAAAGTGACTTCGATTTTGGTAACTCCATTTGGGGCTTTATCTTTTCTTTCTCTCTCTCTTTTTTTCTTTACAACTTTTCACTACAGAGAGAACTAGTTCAGGCTTCTTTTGATCTCTAGGAGTCCCTGCTTGATCCTCGCAACAGCCCTGCAAGGTGGGATTTACCGTCCCCATCACATAGATGAGAACACTGAGACCCAAGAGCACAAAGACTCCCTTGCTCAGTCTGGCTTCTAGACCAGCTCTCCTCCCCACCCTCTCAGGGAGTGGACCCTCACCCTGACAGGGTTGGCCGACAGGACCAAGATGGTGCCAAGAATCGCCCTCCTCACTTACAGGAGACCCCTAGGGTGTTTTCCCCCCAACCACTGTGTTCTTAAAGTTAGAGCCTCCAAGGGTCACAGCTATGAAAACTCTTCTTTATTAGGTGCTTGGCGCGCCCTCGTGTGTCTCTATGGTGTAATAACACTGTAGGAGGTTCAAACAGTACATCTTTAAAAATTGCAACAATAGTTATAATGACTGCTGTGCCGAGCAGTGTACCAGTGATTTAAATGCACCATAAGTTTTACATGACTATGGTAAAAGGAAAAAAATTTGTTCGATACAAAAAGGTAGACAGTGAAAAGTTATCTGCCTCTCACTCCCATCCTCCATGATGTAAAAAAGTGCTCCCCTCATGTTGTGTGACAGTGCAGTCTGCCCAGCCTTGCACTGGAGCCCTGATGTGCAAATGTACCTGTGGGAAAATTCTTAGACATACAATTGCGTGTGTATGTGGTCCTTCTCGGGCTTCCCTGATGGCTCAAGAGTAAAGAATCCACCTGCGATGCAGGAGCTGCAGGATACGCAGCTTTGATCCCTGGGTCTGGAAGATCCCCTGCAGGAGGGCATGGCAAACCACTCCAGTGTTCTTGCCTGGAGAATCCCATGAACAGAGGAGCCTGGTAGGCTACAGTCCATGGGGTCACAAAGAGTCGGACACGACTGAAGCAACCTAGCACGCAGACACACTCGTGGTCCTTCCCGGGGCGATTTGCACCGCTTTGAATTGGCACTGGCACCAGGTGCGGAGACAGGCATTTTCCCTATTATTTCCTTCACTTGACAAACTACTCCTGAGCACCTACTGGATGTATGGCTTTGTGTTGCTGCTGCTGCTAAGTCACTTCAGTCATGTCCAACTCTGTGCAACGCCACAGACAGCAGCCCACCAGGCTCCCCCGCCCCTGGGATTCTCCAGGCAAGAACACTGAAGTGGGTTGCCATTTCCTTCTCCAATGCATGAGAGTGAAACGTGAAAGGGAAGTCGCTCAGTCGTGTCTGACTCTTCGCAACCCCATGGACTACAGCCTCCCAGGCTCCTCCTTCCATGGGATTTTCCAGGCAAGAGTACTGGAGTGGGGTGCCATGGCCTTCTCCAATGGCTTTGTATTAAGTCCCGTGAAAAACTCCAGGCTGACTCGGACTCACTGAGTCACATGGACATAATCTGAAGGCTCTCCCAGGGCAGAGAGCCTGCTGCCTAACCCGCCTCGATCAATGGCCTTGGTCAACTGCCTGGGGATGGCACAACCTGTGCCCTGCACCTCCAGAAGCTCCCTCCTGAAATGTGATCCAATAAGCAGCCTCACAGAGCAGTCAGTGAAACCTTATGGGAAAGTTCATGGGGTCCAGACCCAGCTCTGACATCCCAGTGTGCAACATCAGGCAAGCTTCATGTCCTTGCTGACACTTGCATTTCCTTACTGATAAAATATGGATAATAATACTTAACTTGGTTCAGGGTAGGGGGGCGGTTGTCAGGGAAATCCACGTGCTTCAGAAATACTTGTTTTTTAAAAAAAAATAATTTTATTTATCTATTTTTACCTGTGTGGGCTTCTCATTGTGGTGGCTTCTCGTTGCAGAGCATTGGCTGTGGGGTGCATGGACTTCAACAGTTCTGGCCACAGGCTCAGTAGTAGCGGCTCCCGGGTTCTGGAACACAGGTTCAGTAGTTGTGGCACACGGGCTCAGTTGCTCCATGGCATGTGGGATCTTCCTAACCAGGGATCGAACCATGTCTCCTGCATTGGCAGGTGAATTCTTTACCACTTGAGCCACCAGGGAAGCCCAGAAATACTCGCTGAATGAATGAATTGATGAAATTCTTGCTGTGAGTTATGCTAAGGAGACATTTAAGATTGGGCATGTCTCAGATTAAATGCTTAATCCTTTCCCCTCCTGGGAGACAGTTGCTCCTCCTTCTGTATCAGTCAGGTCTCTTGATTGCAAGGGAAGAAAAAAAAATAAGGTGAACGGGTTTAAAAGAACAAAAGGAGATTCATGAGTGGGTCTGAATTTGGATGTGAGATGCTCAAACAATGTCATTAGAAATCTATTTCTCTCCTTATCGTCACCCTGCCACGTTACGTCTTGGCCTCATCCTCAACCAGGCTCTCCTTGCTGGCGGCTCCTTACCTACAGAAAAGTCAGAGCGATGTGGGGGAACCACCTGGAAGTTTGCCCTGAGTCTCCTGGACACACCCAGGCCTCCAACAGTTTACAAATTTCAGATAGTGGCTGCTCAGCCTTCATAGAAATGGATTACTGCGAGCAACAGCAGGAAGTGGCTCAAGTGGGTCAAAGGTGTGGATTTTCCCGAGGACTGGTTCTGAACCCCACAGAAGCCTGAGATCACTTGGGTTCTCAGTGGCAGGACCACCTGGAAAGGTGAGAGATCCAAGGGCAGGGACTGGACCACGGAACGCCAAGGATCTGCCTCCAAGGAAGTGCATTCACAGGCGGGGGAATGGCCAAGAAACCCCACGCACGCACACACGCACACCCCACTGCAAACCACTGCCAACACCCGCTGAGTCCAGAAGGCACAACACCGTGTCCTAAGAGTGCCAGCCAGGTAAGGCCTTTTTTGCCTCTCGCATCTTGGGTGTCTGGTGGAGGTGGGGAAGGGGAAGATGTAACATGAATGAAATTGGGAATTTTGACATGACATGTTAATTACTGATTTTACACTGTCACTTAGCATCCCAGGTGGCACTAGAGTGGTTAGGAATCCGCCTGCTAATGCAGGAGAGAGACACAAGAGACGCGGGTCTGATTCCTGGGTCAGAAAGGTCCCCTGGAGTAGGAAATGGGAACCCACTTCAGTATTCTTGCCTGGAAAATTCCATGGGTAGAGGAGCCTGGCAGGCTACGGTCCATGAGGTGGCAAAGAGTCGGACATGACTGAATGACTGAGCACACACAGACCATTACACTTGGAAATAACTGGAAGGTGTTTTATTGTTCTTATATTGTTATTTATCATTATCTAAGGGTGAGCGGAAAAGCTGTGGAGTCTGTGGGATAGATCACGCGAGGCCAGGTAAAGAACCTTCCCACTCATTGTGTTTGAGTGCCTGGCGGGAGAGGAAATAGGGTTGGTGATTGCACCTGCTGGCTTCCTCGCTTTCAATGTACGAGAACGTGTCTGCCCCAGGAGCAAGTTCAAAGAGACAGTGATGGCAGGCAGGATCACTATATGGAATGGAGCTTCAGATCAGGTGTGAGAGAGGGTGACTCTGGAAGGCTGGAAGTCGCAGGTGCTAACATGGGGGTCACATTGTAAATATCTTCAGAAATGGAGCCACAATGGCATTCGAGAATTTAGAATGGCCGTTGGTACTTTTATGGGCTTCCCAGGCGGTCAGTGGTAATGAATCCGCCTGCCTGCCAAAGCTGGAGATGTAGGTTTGACTCCTGGATGGGGAAGATCCCCTGGAGAAGGCAACAGCAGCCCACTCCAGTACTCTTGCCTGGGAAATTCCATGGACAGAGGAGGCTGGCGGGCTACAGTCCATAGGGTCGCAAAGAATTGGACACGACTGAGCATGCACACTGGTGCTTTAAATGCTGTTCAGATCTGGAGATATTGGTAAGGAGGGCAGTGAAGAGTTGATTTGGAGCAAAAATTCTACCTCCTGCCAAGAGCTACCTGAACTGGTTCCAAGTGTCAAGGATGTAGTGAGCACTTATTTTGTGCCCAGCGTTGTGCCAGATGTATTTCAGGGAGAAGGCAGGGAAAGCTGGCGCCCAAAGGCAGGACGGCTGCCCAATTCCCCCCACCTCGGGAGTTGACATCTGATTGAGCGATGACCTCAGAGCGAGCTTTCTGGATCGTATCTCAGTGACCACCGACCTCGCCTGTCAAACCTGGAGATGTAGGATGGCGTCGGATCCCAAATCTGGAAGAACTTAGCAACTTCACAGTGCCAGATCCAGGGGGAAAATATGCTCACAGAGAAACCAGAAAAGCAGAGGATGGTGGGGGGAAGAAGAAAAATGAGAACACTCTGTTTCCACTGGCAGAAATCAGTCTTTGCCAGGAAAACTGGAATGCTGACTTGGTATGCACATAATTTGATTTTCTATACGTTCCGATGTAAAGGAAAAGCCAGACAGTGAAACTGCTGATACAGTTTTTAACACCGGTGAAGGCAATACGTACATGAACTCAGCCTCATGTCAATGCCCGATGGTCTACAAAGGTATATGCCAGCTTGTTTTAGATAGAGTACAGTCTAAGTGATGTGGAGGTGTCTATCAGAGTGTTGTCTGTCTCCATTTTAAACTAGCTATCGTCATAAGTAACAGGTTCAGTGACCATACACCAACATGTGGTTAGTAACTGGCAGGGCCTGGGCAGTTTTATTTTTGAACTTTAGATTTTTCAGTGCTTTGAGATTTTCCTAATGTAAAAATTTATTTTTCAATGATTTTTTTTTAAACCTAACTAGTCCCTTCATTGGAGGAGGCAATGGCACCCCACTCCAGTACTCTTGCCTGGAAAAATCCCACGGACAGAGGAGCCTGGTGGGCTGCAGTCCATGGGGTCGCAAAGAGTCGGACACGACTGAGCGACTTCATTTTCACTTTTCATTTTCATGCATTGCAGAAGGAAATGGCAACCCACTCCAGAATTCTTGACTGGAGAATCCCAGGGACGGGGGAGCCTGGTGGGCTGCCATTTATGGGGTCACACAGAGTCGGACACAACTGAAGTGACTTAGCAGCAGCAGCAGCAGCAGTCCCTTTATTATTGAAACAAGACATGCGTACCTGAACTTACATGAATATATTGAAGACATGGAGCTTAAAAGGCTCAAATCAGAGAGTAGCTGATCTTTCCAACACTCCCAGGCCCCACATCCGTGAGATAACAACTGTTAAAATTTTGTCTCCTTCCTTCCCTTCGTCCCTGCCCACCTTCCTTCCTTTAAGGTTGTTACCATAAAACTATACCAGGGATGAAATGCTAGGTGGCTCCGCAGCCAACTGTGGGTTAAAAGCCACATCTGCAGAGAATGGCTGCTACCCTTTGCCACCTGCTGGCTAGACTTCAGAGTGCAAGTGTGAAAACTGCCCAAATTTCAAAAGCTGGTACTGACTCAAAAAAGTTAAAAGCAATGGTTGGGCCAAATAGAATACACTTTAGGACCTGTTTTTAGAGCACTGAGACCTCTTCTTTAAAAAAAGAAACACAGAGTGCTTTTCTTAAATTATCAGTCCTAGACAATGTCTGGTGATGAGAGAGATGAGGAATTTTGGTCATCTGCATTCCTTCCACTGCTGCTTTCTTTCCTTTTACTCCCTTGTTTTTATTAGTGATATTATTGCTTATATTATTATTCTACCAGTGTGACCTTTATGACTTTAAATATTTATACTCCATTAAAAAATTTATATCAACTTTTTATAACACCTATGATATAAGAGGAAGAAAGCATTTTTCTTTAAGTCTCTGGTACTAACAAATACCCTTTATTCTGTATCTGCCACACTCTAGGCACTTTACACTCACTTATCCATCGCTCATTCATTCATTCATTCCTTCATTCATTCATGTGATAAATACTGAGTGTCCACTTATGAGTTGTTCTAGACACGAAGTACAGAGGTAAGCAGTCAAAATACCCTGCCTTTGTGGCACATATATTCTCACAGGGGATATGGATAATAAACGAACAAATAAATGAGCTACAGTCTGTTGGAGACTGGAAAGGGCCAAGGAGAAGCGAGGATGTAGGGAAGGGAGAATGTGAAGTGTCAGTGTGTGCGTGTCCGTGTGAGTGTGCAAGTTTAGCTGTGTGTACACACGTGTGGTGTGCGTGTGCATTTGCACATGCGAGTGTGCAATTTTAGCTGTGGTAGCCAGCGAAGGCCTTCCGGAGAAGGCAGCTTTGGAATAACAAATGGAAGGAAGCTAGGAGTTGAGCAGTCCAGGTATCTGTTGTGTGCACGTTCCTACCACAGGGCACAGAGGAGCCAAGAATGGAAGGCGGGGTTGGTCAGATGAGTTGGAAGCGATGGAAAAAAGATGAGGTCTGAGAGGAAAGGGTGGGTACCGCACGGAGGGCCTGGGAGGTGGTGGTCAGTGCTCTGCTGAGTAAGAGGAGGAATCGTGGGGCGATCGGATCAGAAGGGTGGCATGGACTGACAGGTTTAGAAAGGTTCCTTCTGGCCACTGCGTGGAGGACAGACGAGAAGGCAGGAACAGAAGGAAGAAGGCCGGTGTTGCACTATTGCAATCTTCCTGGTGAGAGGTGGGGGTGAGGTGGCGATGGTGATGGAGGAGGTGATCAGAAAGATGGGATTCTGTCAGGAGGCACTGACAGACTGGATGTGACAGAGAAAAAGAGGAGTCAAGGATGCCTCCAAGGTCTTAATCTGAACAATTCGAAGGATGAAGTTGCCGTTTATCTCTCTTCCTAAATTGCTTCATCTGTCATCAGAGATAAGAGGTTAGATGGATGTACACCAAGGTGTTAGTGATTTGGGGCTTCCTAGGTGGCGCTAGTGGTAAAGAACCCAACTGCCAATGCAAGAGACATAAGAGGCACAGGTTCAATCCCTGGGTGGGCAGATCCCCTGAAAGAGGGCATGGCAACCCACTCCAGTATCCTTGCCTGGAGAATCCCCATGGACAGAGGAGCCTGGCAGGCTACAGTCCGTAGGGTCGCAGAGAGTCAGACACGACTGACGTGACCACGCCTGGACACACATTAGTGATTATGTTTTAGTAGTAGGGCTTGGGTGGGTTTTATTTTTCTTGATGTTTCAATATTTTGTATTTGTGCAAGCAAAGAGTGTATTACTATTATTATTGCCGTCATTATTATTTTTTTATTTTAGGGCTTTCAGTCATGACAATTGTATACCCTGTGGGTGAGGTTAAAAGCACTTACTATCTGGGTGGATTCTGTATTAGTCACTATTTGCTGTGTGATAATCAATTCCATAATCACAAGTTAGCACTTACTTTCAGACTTGTGAGTTGGCTGGCACAGCCCCACCGCAGGCTACAGGTCAGCTTCAGGACTGTACCAGATTTCTCCTTCTGGGGCCCAGACTAGATGGGCTGGGGTACCCTGTTGTTATGGTAGATGTAGAAAGTTCCCCAAGGAGAGAGAGGAGACACCCACTGCCTCTTAATGTCAAGGCTGGGAACTGATACCTTGTAGCTTCAGCCCACATCCTATTGGCCAGAGCAAGTCACATGGCCAAAGTCAACATCCATGGTAGTTTCCAGAGCTTGGCTGCTGTGAATAATACTACAGTGAACCTGGTATGCAGATAACTCTTTGGGATACTGATTTCAGTTTCTTCAAACATGTACCTAGGAGTGGGTGCTCACGCGATAGATCTCCTTTCAACTTTCTGAGAATCTACCACACTGATTTCTATCGTGGCTGCAACAGTTTGCAATCCCCACCAATGGAGCAGGTTCCCTTTCCTCTACATGCTCACTGACGTTTGTCATCTCTTCTTTTTTATTATGCTCATCCTCACCCGTGTGGTCTTATTGTGGTTTTGATAGTGGTTTTGCCATGTACCTGTTGGCCATTTGTATGTGTTTGGAAGAAAATGTCTATTCAGGTCCAGAAGCCAGTTTTAAATTCGATTATGTGCTTTTTTGCTATTGAGTTGAGTTCCTTATATACTTTGGAGATTAACTCCTTATCAGATTTAGAGTTTGCAGGTATTTTCTTCCATTCTGTCCATTGCCCTTTCCACTCACTGAGCATTTCCTTTGCTGTGTCGGAGCATTTGGAGGGTGAGTGTGAGGCTTTGAGTTCCTGGGCTTCCAGTGAAACCTGCTTGTCAGGCTGGCTGACATGTGCATTTTCTGCCCACGTGCAGCAGGTGTGTACACTAATCCAGTATCAACATGGCTAATCTATAAGATGGTGTTTGTGCATTAATCCAGTATCAACATGGCTAATCTATAAGACGGTGTTTGTGCATTAATCCAGTATCAACATGGCTAATCTATAAGACGGTGTTTGCAGGGATTCATCCTAAGGCTGGGATGTGAGATCTAGATTCGACAAGAAGGACAATGAAGCCCATGAACCTCTTGATGGGTTCTGGAAGAGCACTGGAGTCAGGGATCAGCATTTAGAGATCAGAGATGTCAGTGAGGTCAGAGAGTTATTGCCAGGGGGAGCATTCAAGCACTAGGAGAAGTGTTAGCACATGGTGGCCAGGAAGTGGGATGTTTGATATAAAACATTAAGACTGAGTAGGGCTTGAGGCTGACCAGGTTTGGGGTGGAACAGGAGGCTGATGGAATGGCAGGTACAGGGACCCAGAGAGGCCACGCTGAGGTGTCATCCAAGAGGACGCTAGAGCTGGAGAGGATCAGTCGTCTTCCTTGTAAGCCTTGGTTTCCTTATCCACAAAGGAGGAGTGGAGATTCCCCTCCCAAGTCTCATGACCCATGACCTCAGGCACGGGCTGTGATGGGTTTCACTTCTTGTCCCATGAATGAGCAGCCCCTCAAAGCATCAGGGAGATAGAGGGTGGATGTACACAGCCTTCTCCTCTGCTGGAGGACCCATCCCCTCATCCCTCCAGTCCTCCTTGAAGGTCACTTGCTGTGGGGACCTTGCTCTTGTCTCCATGGTTCCAGGCTGACACTGCCAATGCTCCTCTCCAGCAGGGTCTGATTAGGGAGTAACTGAGAGACCCTGTCTCTTTCTTGGTGCTTAAGCTTTCCTTGATCATTTCACTCTAGCGCTACACCAACCAAAGACTGGGAAGCATTAGTGCCCATGGCATTGGAAATGGTTTTCGGTGGTTCACAAACATGTAAATGTGCTGAATCACACCACTGTTCTTTCAATCCAGACACAGTCTTAGGATGGTGCTACTATGTCATGAACACCTCTCTCACTTGCTAAGCCCCCCTTTTCAACACAGAGGAGGCCTTAAGCTCAAAGCCATCAGTTGTTGACAGTATTGCAAAAGAATCAAATCCAGTGGAACTGGATTACTTCCATAGTATTTTTGTGGTTTCTATTTCTGTAACTGACATTCTTTTTTTTTTTGTATTCACCAACATCACCCACAAAGGGTATTTTATACCATTAAGTCTGATCATGCCATACCATTGTCAAAGTTCTCCAGTGGCTCCTCAGAACACTTAGAAGAAAGTCGGAAACTTGTTTTCTGGAAGTTCCTTCATGATCTAACCCCTGCTGACCTCTTCCTCATCTTCTGCCATCACTCTACCCTTCACTCACTCCTCCTTCGCATTCCTCCAAGACGGAATCTCAGTCTGACCTCAGGGCCTTTGTACATGCAAATACATCCCCTGCCTGATCTATGAGTTTATGACCCTGATCAAAACAGAGGAGAACCCACCCTAAGACTGGAAAAGTATCCCCTTAGGCTGAGAGGAAAGGAGAACTCAGAAGGTTGGGGGCTCCTGCAGAGAAAATTAGGTCTGAAGGAGTCAAAACAACGGCTGTAAGCAATGGTGGCCGGGTAAATGCTGCTAGTGGACTGGTAATAGTTGCTCTTTAGGGGAAAAAAACAATGTGTGTATGTAAATTTTACTGGGATAAAGGATGTACTGTTGCACAAACCTGACAAATTTACAAATAATAATAAACACTTCATTGTAAATACTCTTTGTTGTAAACTCCAGCTAGCTAATTCTCTCAGAAATGTTTTCACTGATTTTCCTGTCAAACTCTGGATTCCAAAACCAACTGTCACTGCAATTTAGCCATGATTTCACAAAATCAGACCATGAAGAAATGCGTGGCAGCAACACGGCTCGGTAAGGAAGGTGTTCACACCGCCGAAGCATGTGTGCAGCTGTGACACGAATTCCAGGTGAAATGTTTGCTCATGTGAACGAGTAAGATGGAAGGAAAACAAGGAAGGTGTGTGTTCAGACTCCTTCACTGGTGACATGAGTCACCTGTTGGCTGAACTGGATAATAATCCCTCCATTTTTTTGTGCCATTCACAATGTATCGACTACAGACACGACAAAGTGTTAAGTTTAATTTACATTATTAACATTTTATCAATCACATTGTTGAGACTGGAAAATCAACAAAACAATACATCAAGCCCTGATCTGTCATGTTCCTCAGTCTCTCTGATGCAAAGACACTCCCTGCAGACGTTTCAAGTGATCAGCATGACATCACTGAATGCAGAATCGGCAAGGGGTGGGCAGTGCCCCTCCCCCATGCTCCTCTTGTGATACAATAGCTGTAAATCACCTTAAGAGCACAGACAAAAGCAAAATGCAGTAAAATGAGGAAGTGATGAGCTTAGAGTATAATTACCTTGGTTTTTAAGATGATTTATTTAAGTATAAATTTAAATAATTTAATTTTTTAGCAACTGTGTTTAATAATGAGCTTGCAAGAGTCTGAAAATTTAACAATCAGCTTTCACAAGCCAGCATAAGCCAGCTCCAGTGCTCTAAAGGAAGTATCTAGAAATGGGAGGAGAGGAGGACTCGGGAAGGGCCAGAGTCCTGTGGGGTGGAGCTATTTGCTCTGTCCCATTTGACTCGACCCTTGTGGCCTGGGGCAGTGGGGAGTGACCCTTTACAATGTCCCAAAGGTAGGGACCTAGGTATTGAGGGTAAAGAGAAATCCCATTCACCCTGACCAGCTGAATGGGACTAGTTGAAGACACTCCTGATGGGAGACAGAGATTAAATACACCCTTAGGGGGAAAGTCAACTCCATTCTACAGAGGTGGAAACTGAGGCTTGAGGGAGTCGTTACTTATTCAAGATCAGTAGCTGCCGAGAGGTGGAGGCCACACCTACAACCGTGTTTGTTAGCTTTCAGACCTGTCTCCTTTCTGCAAAGTCCTCCTGTGCCATCCTGGAAACTGCTCTTGGAGCGCATGACCCGCATTGTGATGGCCCTTGGATTTTAGGGCACACAACTCTGGAATTCTTCACCTTTCCCCTAATTAAAACTTATCTCCCCCAAAGGGATGACTAGCAACTTGAAAGCAGGGCCCATGCTGATTATCTGTGGTATTGCCAGCATTTAAAATTCTGACTCATTGGCTTCTGAAGATATCTTAAGAACCACCTGGTTCAGATCCCCCATTGTACATACAAGGGAAGCTGAGGCCCACAGTCAGACAGCAAGAACACCTACAGTCAGGGCTAGATCTCAAGCCTCCTACCAACCATCTGAGTCTCTGGTGAATGACAAGTGTTCTGGGCAAGGGAATTGGAGGGGTTGACAAAATGAGATCTGAGTACCAAAAAGCAGGTGTTCCCCCACAAAAGTCCCAGCCAGATGGAGAAAGAGAGCAGATAATATGGTATACTTTGCTGGATTTAGGGGTGATTCCAGGAGTGACTTCCTGCCAAGGGTGGTACCTTTGAGATTCTTTGAGAAAGCCCACAGAGCAGCAGAGTCACCGTGAGATGCTCTCATCATGTCATTACTGCAGAGATGTGCGGAGTCAGTGGGGAAACTGAGGCAGGAAGGCAGAGCCTCAGGAACCCTCTGAGCCTGAGACTCAAAATGAAGACTGCAGCTCTCAGACTTTCATCCCTCTTCCCCCAGCAAAACAGACCTCTTCTGGAGCAGGGGCAAGTCTTGAAGGGCCATCTAGCCCTTGTGTTCTGGGGCCCAGGCAAGCAGGAAGCTGAAGACTAGAGCCACGGTTCCAGCACCTTCCAGATGGACCCCCTCAGGAGGCTGCAGAGACCTCGATACGACTGTACTGGACGCCAGCTGAGCTCTGCCTGTGGCCAAAGCTCAGGGGGAACCTGGAGCGCAGAGAGCAGGTGGGGTCGGAGGTCAGCAGGGCCTGGCGGCCTTCCCTGGGGGTGATGGGAGTGGGCCATGCTTGGGGTCCCCATCCCTTCTCCTCCCCACTCCTACCTGAGCCTTCCTGCTTTCTGCCTTAATGTATCTTTCCTTTGAACGGCCCAGCTGTTCCCCCTGGTCTTCCTGGGTCCACCTGTGCCCTCTACAGCCAGATACCCCCATCACAGCTGGGGTGACCCTCCTAAACACAAAGACTAGCTCCTGTCCCTCCTGCTGGGAAGTGACATCACGCCCAACCAGCCTCTCCCACATCACCGCCCTCCAGTCCCATTTTCCCCATCCCACTCAAGGAGAAGAGCTCGTATACAAAGATAGGATAAAAGTCATTGTGTCCAGGCAGTAAGAACAACAGGAAGAGAAGAAAAACACTCTTCTGCAAAGGCCAAGTGTAAGGACTAAATCCCGAAGCAAAGTGCTCACGGTCTGAAGTCACTCTTCCTCCTTGGCCAGCCCTGACCACCTTACCATTTCTTCTGGAATTGCTGGTCTATGTCTGCCAACGACTGGCCTTTTGTTTCTGGGACAAATAAATAGATGAAGCCCAGGCCGAAGACAGCAGTCAGCCCGTAGAGCAGGAAGGTCCAGGACAAGCCAATGGCACCTGGGACAACAGGGTGGAATGTGGGCAGAGCTTAGCCTGGGCCAACTGGTTGACCAGTGTTCCAGGTGAAACACTGAAAATCAGTTCACCTTGAACAGATTCTCCAGATGGTAGATCTGCAGAATGACCAATACACTGTCAGATAAAAGTACCATAAAGCAGGAGTGGGACTGGTTGTCCCAGAGGCAGGCAAAGGCCCAGGACCCAAATCCACAAAACATCTGGTACTGAACCTGTGTTTCCTGTGTCAGCAGGTGGGTTCTTTACCTCTGAGTCACCTGAGAAGCTTGACCTCCACTTAATGCTTATACCAGCAGAGAGAGAGTGTTGGGCTGGGAGAAGGACTGAGTTCTAGTCTTCTGATTACCTGGCTAGACTTGGGAAGGATGTATTTCCCAATCTGTGAGATGGGGATGATAGAATATGAAACAATTCTAAGAAGCCCTTCCTCCCCTTGCTTCCTTCCTCCTCTCTCTCCCTTCCTTCCTCTCTTATCTCTCATTCATTCCACATAAAAGGAATGCTTGAAAACTGAGGCACCAGTGAGAAATTTGAATTCCCAAAGACTGGGTGTAGGGGACAGGCATGGTGGATGGGTTCTTCCACCAGTATTTCCCACAGCCCCCAAGGGCTCCTCTTTTGAAGGGGAAACCCTTGGCTGCAGGAAGTGGGAAAAAAACTGAACTCTCAGAACTGTGCCTTGGGGGTGGAGCCCCCCCACCCAGCCACCCATCACCTGGGCCCCGATGACCCCTGGCCTTGGGTCACAAGTATCCTCTGCATCTTGGACACCCCTCCCTGGTGTTCTGGGCCCATATAATTCCCACCCCACCCCACCAGCACTCAGACTGGGTCTGAATGCCAGGTAGGAAGAGATGTCACTCAAACCAGATCTGAGCAGAGCTTCCTGCTGGCAGGCGGGCACGAGCCAGTTTAAGCTGAAAAGTTTAGAATGGAAAGGAAAGGTTGTGGCTCCTGCTGGTCTCAGACACGTTCTCCCTAGGGGTAGGGGTGGGTCGGGGAGGGGACCTTCCCCTCTTCTCTGGCCTGGAGGATTTTACAGTGTGTCTGAAAGTTCTGGATGTTGTCAGGCACTTCTGTGGAGCTTCTGCACAAAATTTTATTTGGAGAATTGTTCTGCTGCTGCAAATAGGAAAAAAATGCAAACTCCTCTGGCGTAGAGTGGAAACTTTTAGTTACTGGGGGAGAATGGACTTGCCTTGATCGGGGCAGAGAGCAAAGACCCACACTCAGGGCTCCCAATCTCTGTACACCCTACCCGGAGAACAAACTCCGGGTTTGAGAACAAACTCATCCCCCGCCACCAGTCAGGGATGGCTTCCTGGACCGAGGAGAACTGGACACTTCCACTCTATCCCCCCTTCAGCCTCAACTCCCAGGTTGTCAATAAAGCCAATTCCTCCACTCCCCGCCCCCTGACCCGCCTGCTGCCAACTAACGGGGCCTGGAATGAAGTAGAAATTTCGCAGGTCATATCTTCTGTTGTCTTTGTCTCTCAACCCCTCTCATTCTTTCACTAGCACCTCAGTTTTCCTTCAGGGAACCTTCCCCCAACTCTCAGTCCATGCAGTGGGGTGTCTAACACCCCACCTTGTTTAGACTGGGTATGTGACCCAAGGCCTGGGCATCAGAATATTGCAGCTTTCCAGTGACAGTTCAGTGATGGGCATGTGATCTTGCTGGGCCAATGAGAGTCAGTCCCAGGACATGAGTGAGAGCCATTGGAAAAAACAGGGTCTCCTTCCCAGGAGGCTGCCAAGATGAAGAGCCCTGCTTGTGGTCATCTTTGCAGCCATGCAGTGGGTCTGCCCCAGAATGAAGCTCACAGCACGGAAGGCAGAGCCAAGAGAGTATGAAAGCGGGCCCACAGTTTTGTTGAAGCTTCTGGATCAGTCATGGTTAAAGACAGCTACTACCCTCCTCTTTTCATGACTTAAGACAAAAACATTACCTTTTGCTCATAAACTGGTTTGCATGGGATTTTCTGTCACTTATACCCAGACGATATGGAAGCCTGGGCTCTGTTTGGAGGCAGTTGTTTCTGGGTCTTGGGCCAGGGAATTAGGTTAGAGGACTCACCGATGAGGTCGAGGAAGGAGAGGCTGATGAAGAGGTTGGCGGCCCAGTTGAAGCTGTTGCAGAAGGCAAAGGCCCTCCCTCGGATCTCCACGGGGTAAATCTCACTGAGGACAAGCCAGGTCACTAGAACAGGAGGGCAGACAGGATGCCTAGTAGCTGGGACCCAGGGCCTGGCACCCACAGTCCAGGAGGCAGTCCCCCAACAATGGGACTCAGTGCAGGGTCAGGCCCCTGACACCCATTTCTCCCTGCTGTTTCACCCCTGTGGCCATAAGATTCCCTTTAGAAGGACCAGCGACCTGGGTTTGCCCAGGAAACCAACGGGTTTCCTGGGACCCCAGACTTTCAGTGTCCTAGGCAAACTGGGATGGTTGGTCACCCTATTTATTAAATTCCTTTCCAGCCAACCCTTCTGAGTGAGCCATCCAGGGGCACATTCTGACTTTATGAAGCTTAAAAGATTTTGGGTCTTTATAAGGAAGAAAACATGACAGACACAAATTAGGCTCCTGCTCTTGGAAGAAGTAGCTTCAAAGAAGCAAGGAGCCCTGGAGTCTGAGCTCATTGTCCTCACGGTCAAGCCACCTCTGGTCCTTCTGAGACCCTGACAGTTTCAGTCCCCAGGCTTTCCGCTAGGAGGGGTAGAAGGCTTCCAAGTTACCTGCAGAAGACTCCCACTTACCGGGTCCAAAGCCGATGGAGAAGGCGCTCACAAAGACCATCATGCAGACCAGCGCGGTCCAGTGCAGCAGGGCGTGCTCGGGGGTGGGAGAAAGGCGTGCAGGGGGAGTGAGGCTTAGGGCTGTAGGGTCCTCGGCTCCGGGAGGAGGCCTGGTCTTCTCAGAGGTTGATAAGACTGGCTGCCTGGGGCTCTGGTCAGTCGTGGGCGGCAGCGGTGGAGCCAAGCCCCTGGGCAGGCCGGAGTCTCCAGGGAGCCCTGACAGCCTGGTGGCATTGGGCACAGCCAGGCAAGCTGGGCCTGAGTGCAGGGACACAGCAAAGCTGACGAGGCCGAGGCCGCTGACCGACAGGGCCATGAGGGCACAGCCAGTGAGCAGCAGCGCCCTGCGGCCAGCTCGGTCCACCAGCCCCATGGCCATCAGGGTAGCCGCCACCTTCACCGCACCGAGCCCCACGGAGGCCAGCACAGCGGAGGAGCCTCCCTGGAAGCCGACCGACTGGAAGATGGTGGAGGCGTAGGCGAGCACGTTGGGCTGCCCGGTCAGCTGCTGGAAAAGCACCAGCCCCAGCCCCAAGACGGTCCGGACCCGCATGTTGTCCCGGGCCCTGAAGAGGTCCACAAAGGCGTATCTCGGCCTCCCTGGGTCCAGCTTTGTGGCCTCGCCTCCCTGCAGCGGGATGAGGTCCTTGCGGGCTGCAGCCCCGACTGTACCAGCAGGGAGGAAGAGGAGGCTGAGAGACTGCAGGAGAGCGGGCGCAGCGGCCCAGCCAAACATGTGCCTCCATCCCCTGGGGGCGCCGGCCAGTGCATAGTTGAGCGCGTAGGAGAGCAGGACACCCACGGTGATGCCTGCCTCGTAGAGGGCCACCAACACTCCCCGCTGCCGTGGGCCCGCCAGCTCGGACACGTGGATGCAGCAGGCCATGGAGGAGAGGGAGATGGCAAAACCAGCCACCGAGCGGCCCAGGAGCAGCCAGGCCAGGGAGCCGGCCAGGCCCAGGCTCAGGCTGCCTGCCAACAGCACCAAGTTGCTCCCGAGGATGGCTTGCTTCCGGCCATAGCGGTCGATGAGGCAGCCCCCTACCAGGGAGGCAAGGAGAGCCCCCAGGAGCAGGCTGCCCACCAGAAGCTCCTGCTGTGAGCAGCTCAGCCCGAAATCAAGCTGCAGCGGCAGCAGGGCACCCGATATGACTGCCAGTTCATAGCCAAAGGTCAGGCCACCCAGCAAGGACACCGAGGCACACAGAGGCAGGAGGAGTGAAGGTCGGCCTGAAAAACAAAAGTGATGGGGTGGGTGCAGAATGTGTCCATGCCAGACCATCCAATCGTCCATCCGTCTGTCCCTTTCCATCTGTCCAGCCCTCCATCTCTCCATCTACTCACTCATCTATTTGTGTATCCCTCTATATATCCATCTATTCATTTATTCATCCGTCTATCCATATACCCACACATGCACGCACGCATGCATCCACTTCTTCCTTTATCCTTCATCCATCCCTTCATCCACTTCTTTCTTCATTCATCTCTCCCTCCATCCTTCCTTCCATCCATCTACCCATCCATCCACTCCTTCCCTCACCCACCCACTCCTTCCCTCACCCACCCACTCCTTCCCTCACCCATCCACTCCTTCCCTCATCCATCCACTCCTTCCCTCATCCATCCACTCCATCTGTTCATCCAGTTATTGATCAATTTACCCATCCCTTCATCATCCACTCCTCCGTCCACCCACCTGCTTCATCCACCACATATTCTTCCATTCATTGGTCCACTCATCTACCCCTTAATTCACCCAAACATCCATCCATTTATTGATCCATCTATCCAAAAATATATTCATCCACCCGTCATTGTATTCTATTCACTATTTACCCAGATACACACACACACACCCATCCATCCATTCATTCATCCATCCAATCATTCAAAAAATTATCTGGCATCTACAGCACACTAGGCTGTGTTCTTGGGGCTGGCAATACAGTGGTGTTTTCAAGGACCTGACATTCTAGTAGAAAAAGGCAGATAATAAATGAATAGGTGATAGATGTCATTAAAAAAAAAAAAAGAGCAGGTAATGCCGGGAAAGACTGAAGGCAGGGGGAGAAGGGGACGACAGAGGAAGAGACGGTTGGATGGCATCACCAACACGATGGACATGAGTTTGAGCAAGTTCCAGGAGTTGGTGATGAACAGGGAAGCCTGGCATGCTGCAGACCATGGGGTCGCAAGGAGTCGGACACAACTGAGCGATTGGGCTGAGCTGAAAGGGGGTTGAGAGCAATGGAGGGGTTCTGTTTTAAATAGGGTAGCCAGACAGCTAAGGCATCTCTGAAGAGGGAAAACTGGAGCAGAGATCTGAATGAAGTGAGGGTGGAAGTCATGTCAAATATGGGAGAAGAACATTCTAGACAAGGGAATAGCAGAAACAAAGGCTCTGAAGCTGGACAGTTTGGGGCATATTTGAAAAATAACTATTAATAGCTAATACTCCTATGGTACTAAGTACCAGGCTCTGTTTTAAGGGCTTTACATGTATTTACTCATTTAATTCTTACAACAACCTTAAAATCTACTATTATTAGCATCATCCTCCAAGGCACAGAGAGGTGAAGAAACTTTTTCATGCTCACACAGCAAGTGGCAAAGTTGATGTGACTAGAGAGTTCAGGCTTTTAATCATGGCCTATTGAGCAAGGAGGCTGGAGTGGCTGGAGATCAGTAAGTGAGAGTAATGGGTGATGAGGTAGGAGAGGTAGGCAGGGGCCAGATCAGGAGGACACTGACAGATTTCACTTTCAGTGGACTCTAGGCACTTTTTTTTTTTTTAATCAAACTCTTAAAATGTGGCCAGTGTAACTGAGGAACTGCGGTTTTAATTTTATTTAATTTTAATTAAGTGTAAAAATAGCCACATGTGGCCAGCAACTACTGTACTGGCAGAGTAGCTAAACAGGTTGCTCTTAATTTTTAATTCACATATTTAAACAAATATTTCTGGAAGCATCTAGAGTAATCCAGACATATCTGCCTCACCCACCCCCTACCCTGGACCTGACAAGAACATTCGTAACATTGTAGTCAGATTTATGGAGTATTTGCTCTGGACCAGGCACTGCTTTGAGCCCTTTTCGTGGACTAGCTCATTTAATTCTCACCACAACTTTATGAGGTGGGCTTTTGTATTGTTTATGAAGGAGTAAACTGATCGCCATGCTCCTCAGGTGGTGCTAATGGTAAAGAATCCGCCTGCCAATGCAGGAGATGCAAGAGACCTGGGTTTGATTGGGAAGGTCCCCTGGAGCAGTGAATGGCAGCCCACTCCAGTATTCTTGCCTGGAGAATCCCCATGGACGGAAGAGCCTGGCGGGCTAAAGTCCACGGGGTCACAAAGAGTAGGACATCGCTGAGCAGCTGAGCACACACATACAAACCGATTATCAGAGACACGAAATGACTTGCCTAAGATGAAGAGTATTAATGGTAAGTAGCTTGTTGAGATTCAAAGCCTGGCAGTCTGGTTCCACAGTCTGTACCCTTAGGTACTCCAGTATAAAACCTTGGCAGAATAAGATTTCACTGTTTTCTCACTTCTGCCTCACCCCATCTATGTTAGGCAATTTTTGTGCAGGGGCAGGGAGAGGACTTTCATAGGTGAAGGAATCACCTCCCCCTACCCAGCTCATTTTTCTCTGCATCACCTCTGCCCCCCAGGAAACAAACCCCTACCATTCCCTGGCTGGCCTAGTCCTTCCTCTTCATGACCATCAACCAACACCCTGGGGACCCAGGTCCTGCCCCTTGTCACCCCCTTCTGCTCCACCTCCCTCAGTTTCTAGAGTTCACTGCCAGAAGGGAAGGTTCGTCCAGGCAGTGAGGCAATGTGAGGCAATCCCATGCAAACACAGAACTTTTCTGCCATGTCCTGGGTTCTTCTGGAGGTGAATGGGCACCCAGCCAAAGGACCCAGGGCCAAAGCTAACCGTCCACAGGTTCCACCGGAAAATGCTGAAGGACAGACTCGGGCCTCAGTGGTAAGAGCAGAACAGCAACGGTAAAGGAAGATCAAACAGTAATAATAACAAGTGTCACTGACAGGGTGTCTCCTCTCTGCAAAGACTCCAGGTGCCTTCTCTCAAGTCACCTTGGTGACAACTCTAGGTGGTACTGCTCTCATTACCCCCACTTGACAGATGGGGAAACTAAGGCTCAGATTCTAAGTGTTCTGTGAGAAACAAAGTGTTCTCACAGCTGGGAAGCAACAGGATCAGGACTCAAACGCTGTCCCATCTGACTCCCAAACCCACGTATTTAAGCTTTCCAAGGCTCCCACCACCTGCTCTATTAAGTCCTAACTCATTAGCATGACCTCCCAGTCCCTGCACGAGCTGGTGGCCCCAGCCTACCTCCTTGGCCGCCTCTCCTCTCCACCCCTACCCCCACCCCTCCGACACACCCTGCAAACACTTGTTTCCAGCACACATCATAGAGTTTCATGCTGCTCTGCCCTCTACACGACCTGGTCCCTCTCTTCCCGACCTCTGTTCCCCAAATGCTCACTCATCTTCCTCAGTCCCAGTTCACCTCCCTGAGGGGCTCTGGTAATACACATTGTGATTTGGCCTCAGTCCCCTGTGCTCTGTGGGGAGCTGCCTTCACCTCTCCTGTCTTCATCTCTCAAGTCTCTGGATCTGGGTGGACTTGACCTCCCCACCTCCAGCCCCCATCACCTAGCTCCAGACGTTGTGTCTGTGACCCAGATCTGACTACCTAGCAGGTTCTCCGGCCTTGGGCAGTGGTGAATGCCACGTGGCTGACCCTGAGCCAGTGAGAGACAGTCCAGCCCAGGGTGGTTGCTAAGGGGTTCTGAGCTGGTAGTTTACCTGCCTGGAGCAGCTGAGGGTCATCTTTCCCCAGCAGGGAATCCTGACTACACTGCCTGAGCTCCTAGATCCACCCATGCCTGAAGCCGTAGATTTTTCCCGGACCAATAAATAAGTACTTTTTTTTTTTTTTCCTGGTCAAGCTAGTTTGACAGAGACTCTAATTCCTGTACATCTTCCTCAACTTTCCAAGTCATATTTTTCTCTTCCAGCCAATTCTGCTATCTTCTGCATTTGCTTAAGTAATCGTGAAATTGATGTGTTTTCCTTATTAAACAGGACATGATGAGAACAGAGACTTACTGTCTCCGTGTCTCTAGGCCCCAGCCCCACCCTGAAACCTAAGATGGGCCAATTAAAGCTTCTACTGAGTGAATGAAAGATTGAGTCAGGATCCACAGCAGTATCTCCACATCCCATTCCAAGGACTGTGTCAGATACATTTGAACTTAATTTAATACTCTAGAGCAGCCAGAGAGATCCTATGATAGCACAAGTCAGGCCACATTATTCTGCCCAGAGCCCTCCAAGGCTCCTCTTTCTCTGTGAAAAAAGCCAAAGTCCTGACAGTGACCTTCAAGGCCCTATAGGACCTGCCTCCTCTCGCTGAGCTCCTGCTGCACCAGCCTCCTTGCGGTTCCTCCTCACTCCATGCCCGTCTCAAGTCAAAGCTTTTTACCAGGTCTCACCTCTGCTGGGAAAGCCTTTCCCTCCATTTCAGCGACCCCACCCCTGCTTCCCTCTGGTCCTGCTCAAGTATCACCTTTTCATGAGGCCTTCCCTGGTGCTCTACTTAAAACTGCAAGCTCCCATGGCATCCAGCGCTTCATATCCCACTTTGCTGCTTGTTTTCCTCCATGGTACTTGTCATCATATGAAATAACTATACATTTTACATGTTTGGGGGGGCTCAACAACCAGAATATCAGCCCTAAAGGGACATGAATTCTTTGTGAGTTCTCAGTTGTCTCCTGATGCTGGGGACAGTTCCTGGCATACAGTGGACACTCAGTAAATACTGGCTGAGTAAACACATGATTGAATGAATGCGTGAATTCAGGACATAGGGGATCCAGACAGAAAGGATTTGGGCTCTTGAGTGTCTTGGTGGATTCAGGGTCTGGAAGTGGCCATGGACAGGAAGTGGAGTAAATCCTGGCCTCCAAATTATGACAGCCCAGCCTGAGTTTAGGTAGTAGATGGTTCAGCAGGTAAACAATCTGCCTGCAATGGAGGAGATACAAGAGACCTGGGTTCGATCCCTGGGTCAGGAAGATCCCCTGGGGGAGGAAATGGCAACCCACTCCATTATTCTTGCCTGGGAAATCCCATGGACAGAGAAGCCTGGTGGGCTACAGTCCATGGGGTCGTAAAAGAGTCGGTCAGGACTGAGCGACTAAACGACTCCCTTTCTATGGACTGTCTGTCTAAATACAGTATGTGAAACTGGCTCACGCTGGATGAAGTCCCTCAGTTCTTGAAAGCAGAGCTTCCCAGGGGAGAGAATCAAGGGGCAGGTGGAGAGGAAAAACCCAGCTCATGGCTGCACATGTCACCAGCCGCAAGTCGCAGGGCACCTTCGGTGAATGACTCTAGAGCAGCCTCTCAGCCAGAGGCACAAGGAACTGGATCCCTCCCCAGCCAGAGATCTGCCGTGGCTTCCCTTGCAACTCCAGGGAAAAGCCAGGGGTGAAGCTGACCCATGCAAATATCTTCACCCAGACGGCTGGCTTCCAAGTGTCCCAACGACAGGTGATATAAGTGAGACTGTTGTTGATACTATCAGTCAGCTCACTTCCTTTTCCAGAAGCCATACCTGTAGCAGCTGCCTTAATTCCTGCATTAACCCTGTGTCACAGACACTGGTGCCGTTCCCATTTTACAGCTGAAGCAACTGAGGCACAGAGAAGTAAGGACATTTGCCTAGGGTGAGAGTTTATCAAGTCACAGAGCAGATTCTGAACTTGAGTAATCTGATTCCAGAGTTCCGATGTTGGGTGTGATTAAAAAAAAAAAGAAATCTCACGTTAACGGACCATTTACCATGTGCAAGTGGTATATGGAGTATTTAAGTTCATATTCTCATGTCATTCACATGGCTTCCCTGTGATGGGGTGTTTCCTGGTGACTGTTTTGGAGATGCGGAAACTAAGGTCAGAGAAGTTAACTACCCTGTCCTAGATCAGGATGCACCTGGGAAATGGGAGAATGAGGGCTGGAAACCCCCCACCACCTGTCTTTCTGATCCCCCAAATCTACATACAGGTCCACTGAATCCCCAACCCCCAAACCAATGTCTGCCAGGTGGATCAATGATTGACCTTTTGAGGCTTCTGAATCCAGAGAGAAAAACACAAACCTTAGTCCCCCGGAGCAACAAATAAGTTTCCTAATCTTCCCCCGCCCCCCACACCCCGCCCCCACTTTCCTCTATCTCCCGTCTATTAGGCATCTGACAGCAGAGGTTTTTGTCTGTTTTGTGTAGAGCAGCATACCAAGCCTAGAACAGTGCCTGGAGAGAAGTGCTCAGCGAATCCATCAATGAGTTTGCTCCTTTCGGAGCCTCTTCTTCGTCTGCAGAATAGGAGCAATTTCACTCGTGGGACGCTGCAAGGCTTCAAGCGGTCAGGAGAGGGTAGGGCCCCAGAAAAAACTCCTGGTATCAAGTTAAGGAGCCCTCTCAGGTCACTTTTTTCTGGGCAGAAAGGAGCGTGGAAGGAAGTGGGCCCAAGTCCCTTCCCAGCCCCCAGCCAAGGCCTGCTGTCCCGGCGGCCACCCGAGTGGGCGGTATCTGGTCTGGGAGCGGCAGCGGCGTGCAGAGGGTGCGCGCGCGCAAGGATGGGGTCGCGGGGCTTCCCGGTCCGAAGCACCCCTCTACCCGCAGCGCCGATCGCGACTTACCCATGGTGACCAGGGCTCCCGAGGCGAGCGGGGAGCGCCGGGGGACTGGGTGTGCATCGCCCCCGCCGAGTCCCTGTCTCGGCAGCCGCAGCCGGACAAACTTTCCGGCCCGCCTCCGTCCCTCCCTCCCCGCCTGTCCGCCTGCAGCGCCGCCGCCACGTCGGCCAGCTTAGGGCCCCTGTGCTCAGGGGGCGGGACGGCGGTGTGCTCGGGACGTCGCCAGTCTCGCCCGGCCCGGCTGGGACCCCACCCACCGTCATCCCGGTTGCGGGTGGGGAGCCCACAATTTGTCCTCCTAGAGGAAAGGAGTCAGAATCACTGCGATCCACGCTAGTTTGGCCTCTCCAGCGAGCGTGTGTACATCCGCACTGACACACACCCACTTCAGCCGCTCAGGCTTTCACGGATTCATGTTCCATTCATTGAACACTTAGGTTTGGACACCTCCCATCTGCCTTCAGGCACTCTCCTATGTCTTGAGGATGGGCTGGGAGAACCAGAAAGACAGTTCGTTCTATTCCTGTGGAGTTTACTTTCTGGTGTGGGAAGCAGAAAGATAAATAGCCAAAAGAACCAGAGAAATACCATCTAGTGATGAAGGCCAGGCAGAGAATTAAGCTAGGGTGCTGGGTTAGACAGCCACAGGTGGCTGCTTTAGCTGGGGGTGGGAAGGGGATTTTTTGAGCTAAGATCTCGGCTTCCAGACAGAAGGGAGACCAAAGGCAAAGGCCCTGCAGGGAGGAGCTTGTGCAGCATAAAAACAAATGAAGCCAGAGTTTCTGGAGCACAGGGGGAGATAGTGTCTAAGGTGCATGCATGCATGCTAAGTCGCTTCAGTCTCTGTCCAACTCTTCACCTATGAACTGTAGCCAGCCAGGCTCCTCTGTCCATGGGGATTGTCCAGGCAAGAATACTGGAGTGGGCTGCCATGCCCTCCTCCAAGGCATCTTCTCGATCCAGGGATCGAAGTCAAGGCTCTTATGTCTCCTTCATTGGCAGGCGGGTTGTTCACCACCAGCACCACCTGGGAAGCCCAGAGTCCAGGGTAGGTGTTGGCAAACCCAGATCATTTAAATCCTTGGGAGGCCGAGGTCAGGATGAGACTTTATTCCAACTGACACAGAAATAACTGGGCAGTTCTAACAGGTTATACGGAGAAGGCGATAGCACCCCACTCCAGTACTCTTGCCTGGAAAATCTCATGGATGGAGGAGCCTGGTGGGCTGCAGTCCATGGGGTCTCAAAGAGTCGGACACGACTAATCGACTTCACTTTCACTTTTCACTTTCAGGAATTGCAGAAGGAAATGGCAACCCACTCCAGTGTTCTTGCCTGGAGAATCCCAGGGATGGGGGAGTCTGGTGGGCTGCCGTCTATGGGGTTGCACAGAGTCAGACACGACTGAAGCGACTTAGCAGCAGCAGCAGGTTATAGGGAGAAGGCAATGGCACCCCACTCCAGTACTCTTGCCTGGAAAATTCCAAGGATGGAGGAGCCTGGTGGGCTGCAGTCCATGGGGTCGCTAAGAGCCAGACACGACTGAGAGACTTCACTTTCACTTTTCACTTTCATGCATTGCAGAAGGAAATGGCAACCCACTCCAGTGTTCTTGCCTGGAGAATCCCAGGGATGGGGGAGTCTGGTGGGCTGCCGTCTATGGGGTTGCACAGAGTCGGACATGACTGAAGCGACTTAGTAGCAGCAGTAGCAGCAGGTTATAGGGAGAAGGCAATGGCATCCCACTCCAGTACTCTTGCCTGGAAAATCCCATGGATGGAGGAGCCTGGTGGGCTGCAGTCCATGGGGTCGCGAAGAGCCGGACACGACTGAAGTGACTTAGCAGCAGCAGCAGGTTGTAGGGAGCAGGAGTGGAAACAGGGGACCCTTTAGAGGCTGTTGCAGGGTGAAAAGGTGACATTGATGTGGACTAAAGTGATAACAGTGGGGCTGGAGAAAAGTTGGCAGACAGACTCGATGAGGGCAGATGGACCGGGAGAGGAGCATTTTATGAATGAGGAAAGTGAGGCAAAGGGAACTGAAGTAACTTGCATCATAAACAATACATGGAATCAACAGTGCTTAAGGACACACACTAGTATATAGCTGATCTTGAAGTCAAGCTCATGGGGAAAACCACACTCTTTCCATCAAGCTCTACTGCCTTTCTGGCATGAAGAAGAACCCAAGGAGGCCTCTTGGCTTTTGCCACGTGACAGTTCCTCCTTCACGTGCGTATCTGGAATTGTCACCAGGAGACATACAGAAAAGCTTAGGCTGTTCCATTCCTGAGATAACTTGTAGAAATTATACGATGGAAAAGGGCAGGAAGTCTTTGATCTTCATGGCTTGCATTATGTCAGGAAGATGTTTGCAAGTCTGCTGCCGGGTTCTATCTCTTCTAGAGAATAGAGAATCTCTCTTCACTGGTTGCCCCAAATGAGAAAGAAAAAGTTCTAATTGGGCATTTTGGGTAGGCGTCTTCAAAAATGACTTCCCTTGGACTTTCCTGCAGGTCCACTGGCTGGGAGCCCACATACCAACGCAGCGAACATGGGCTCAGTCCCTGGTCTGGGAAGATTCCACATGCCACGGGGCAAACTGCAAGCCCACGGGCCACACCTACTGAGCCCATGTGCTCTAAAGCCCGTTCTCCACCACAGGAGAAACCACCACAAGGGAAGCGACTGCAATGAGAAGCCCACACACCCCAACTAGAGAGTAGCTGCCCCTCACCACAACACCGCAACTAGCGAAGGCCGACCCAGCACAGCCACAAGAAAATTAAAATAAATAAATAAAAAATTTAAAGAATAAACATCATTTTTAAAAAATGGCTTCCCTTGAGGCGAGGCAGGAGCTAGTAACTCATTTCTAACAAAGGGAATACAGCAAAAGTGTACTCTAAAATATTTGTCATTTTAGAGATCAGGTTATAAAAGATGGTGATTTCCATCTTGCTCAACCTCTTCTGATCACTTATGAAGCCACCTGCTGTGTTGTGAGTTGCCCAGTGGAGAGGCCAGTGTGGCAAGAATTGAGGGTGGCCTCCAGGCAATAGCCAGGGAGGAACTAAAGCCCTCAGATTAACAATCTGTGGGGAACTAAATCCTGCCACTAATCAAGTAGTCATGTAAGCAAACAAAAAGGCAACACAAAAGAGAGATTCACAGGGACTCCAGGAATTATTAAGTTGGGTTTTCCCTCCTATGAGAAGTCAGGGAGGGCTTCCTGAGGAAGTAACATTTGAGCTGGAAATGGAAAGATGCCTAGATGAGTTTAGGCAACCAAGAGAAGGAAGAGCACTTCTGATGTGGGAAATAGCAGCTGCAAAGGCCCCATGGCAAGAGGGAGCCTGGCAAGAATGAGACTGAGAGAAGGCAAATGTGTTGAAGATCCCAGAGCAAAGGGGAGTATGGTGGGAGATGAATCTGGAAGAGGGACACAGGGCCCCATGCAGGATCTCATGGGTCTTTGTCTGAAGCACAACAGGGAGCCACTGAAAGATTTTAAAGTAGATTTCCTATGGTAAAAGTCAGAACCAGTCTGACTATAGCAAGCCTGGGACTTTTAAATATGTTTGCACAATGGATTTTTCCAAAGGAGGGTGTTGGAAATTAGAGGAAACAAAAAGTGCCCTCCAAACTGAAAAGGTATCTTGAGAATGGAAAACAAGGCAGGCAGCTCCATATAATCAACGGATAAGTTTATTATAAGGTAACTTACAGGGTAGAATCAAGTGGACAGAGATCCAGAAGCATTTGCAGCTGCACTTTGAACCTTCAAGAGGCCATTGGGACAATTTTATAGTTAACCTAGGGTTTAGGGATACATGCTTGGAAACAGGAAGTGCATTCCTAAGTCAAGATTTATGAATGCGTAACTAGTTTTTGCAGGAGCCAAGAGTACATCAGCAAAGGTCTTCGTCGTTTGGAGGCTAACAAAGCATAGAGGCCACCTGGACCTAAAACTCACTGATGACAGAGAAGAGATTTATTACACAGAACAGCCATAGGTAGGGTGAGAAGAAGGACAGAAGGAACTGTACAGACCCAAGATGGCCTCAGTTATGCTAACAACCATACAGAGCAGTTCAGACAGATTTGGGAACCATGGAGATGACCATATGGACACTAAGAATTATGATAATGAAACTACAAACTTGGGAAACTGGGTTTTCCAAACCAAATAGAATTGGTTCTATAGGAGCTTCAAGTAGGCTGAACTGAAGAAAGGTGCTGGAAACCACATTAGTACAAAACAAAGGGTCTGATGTTTGAAAAGGTTACCTTCCCTGTGTATGCATGAAACTCAGGGACTGTGACGTGCAACTTCCCCGGATCCAGACAAATTCCTGAGAGCAGAGTCCAAGAGAGGTTTTTCAAAGAGACGCCGAAGCTTTCCGGAAATAGCCGAAGAGCTGAGAGGTGGCGCCACCAAAGCCAACCGCAAGAGTCACGAAGGGCTTCCGGAAAGAGCCGAGAAGTGGAAAGAGCGGCTCACCGAGAGCTGCCGAGGGTGTACGGAAATAGCCGAAGAGCCGAGTGGCGAGATCAGGCGGCTTAGAAAAGAGCCGAAAGGTTGGGAGGAGGAACCACTTCCAGGAGGCAAAAGTGTCGGCATTAGAGAGGCCGAAGAGGTCCGAGAACTTTCGGAGCGAGCCGAAGCAGCCCCGACAGTTTCCGGAGGCGGCCGAAGAGCTCCGAGCGGCGACGCGGAAACGCGAACATGGCGGCGGCCGACGCTGCTGCTTCTAAGCCGAACGAGGATCTGGCGCCCGCGGCCGAAGCGCTGGCCGCAGCCCGGGAGCGGAACAGCCGCTTCCTGAGCGGCCTGGAGCTGGTGAAGCAGGGCGCCGAGGCGCGCGTGTTCCGCGGCCGCTTCCAGGGTCGCGCGGCCGTGGTGAAGCACCGCTTCCCCAAGGGCTACCGGCACCCGACGCTGGAAGCGCGGCTCAGCCGGCGGCGGACGGTGCAGGAGGCCCGGGCGTTGCTCCGCTGTCGCCGCGCAGGTAAGACGGCCCAGCTTGGGGACGCGGGGGACCCCCGAGGCTCCGGGGCCCGGGCGACGCAGGTGAGGGGCTCCCCTGCGCTGCGGGGTGGTGGGGGAGGGCGAGATTTGACTCAGTTTCTCCGTTTGTACCTTCTTCACGGCTTTCCATTAAGAAATGTCTTCCTTTCATCCTTCTTTTCATTAACTCTTAAGAAGCCACTTGACGTTGTAGCGACGAGCATTTGTCCCGGAGCTCTTGGCGCCTGGTTCAGTTCCCGACTCTGCCACCTTTACTCAACGTTGAGCGTGTGTTTTAACTGCCCCGAGCCTCAGTTTCCCCATCTGTACAATCTCAACTTTCGATCACTGTTAGTTACTTTTAAGAAGCAGATGTAGTTACAAGTACTTGCGCAGGAGCCAGGGTCTCTGGGTTCACACAGTCTAGTTCAGTTCAGTCGTGTCCGACTCTTTGCGACCCCATGGACTGCAGCACGCCAGGCTTCCCTGTCCATCACCAACTCCCGGAGCTTGCTCAAACTCATGTCCATCGAATCGGTGATGCCATCCAACCACCTCTTTCTCTGTTGTCCCCTTCTCCTCTTGCCTTCAGTCTTTCCCAGTATCAGCGTCTTTTCAAATGAGTCAATTCTTCACATCAGGTGGCCAAAGTGTTGGCGTTTCAGCTTCAGCATCAGTCCTTCCAGTGAATATTCAGGACTGATTTCCTTTAGGATGGACTGGTTGGATCTCCTTGCAATGCAAGGGACTCTCAAGAGTCTTCTCCAACACCACAGTTCAAAAGCATCAATTCTTTGGCGCTTAGCTTTCTTTATAGTCCAGCTCTCACATCCATACATGACTACTGGGAAAACCATAGCCTTGACTAAACACTGTTTTGCACCATGACCATAAACCTTTGCCTCTGTTGAGAAACAAAGTTCAGAGCGGAGAAGGAACTTGCTCAAGGTTACACAGTTAGTAAGCTTTCACCCCCTATCCCTCTGACTCAGAAACACTGGCTTTTCACTTTTACACTTTCTACCTTTGTTTCTTTCACTGGTGATTTTTTAGGCATCAACTGTACACCAAGACGTTGTTAGGTGCTGGGAGATCTGGAAGAAATTCAGTTGCCAACAAGCACACTGTCTCTGCCCTTGCTTGGATTTGCAAAGTTATGCATGCGTTCGTATTTCCTATTTTCACCCTTTCCAGGAGCTTAGTTCTCTTAAGCAGGGATCCCAGTTGCTTTGTTTTCTGCTGTATCTCTACACATTTGTCTCTAGTATCTCGAAGTGTCTTGAGTGTGATTGACATTCAGTAAAGAGTCATTGAATCCTCAAATTCAGTGAAGTTATTGGATTATTGGTAGTACTGTTTTCATGTTATAGAAGCAGAAATGGAGGCTTAGAGAAATGCATGTGACTTTAAAGATACACAGTTAATAAGGAAGGGAGCTGGGATTTGAACTTGTCCTCCCTCTCTGTATTCCCTGGTGGCTCAGAGGTTAAAGCATCTGCCTCCAATGTGGGAGACCCGGGTTCGATCCCTGGGTCGCACAGATCCCCTGGAGAAGGAAATGGTAACCCACTCCAGTATTCTTGCCTGGAGAATCCCATGGACGGAGAAGCCTGGTAGGTACAGTCCACGGGGTCACAAAGAGTCAGACACGACTGAGCGACTCACTTTCTTTCCTCTCTGTAAAGATGCGTCTCTAGGCCAGCACGCTGCTTGGTCTCCTGCTTCTGTCCTTGTCAGGAAACTGCTTTCATATGTTTGAACATATAACTAATGGTGCTTACCCTTCTGGCTGTTTACTTTGATTTGTATTTTAGGGAAGAAGTATCGGAGAAGGCAATGGCACCCCACTCCAGCACTCTTGCCTGGAAAACCCCGTGGATGGAGGAGCCTGGTGGGCTGCAGTCCATGGAGTCGCTAAGAGTCGGGCAGGACTGAGCAACTTCACTTTCACTTTTCACTTTCATGCATTGGACAAGGAAATGGCAACCCACTCCAGTATTCTTGCCTGGAGAATCCTAGGATTGGGGGAGCCTGGTGGGCTGCCGTCTATGGGGTTGCACAGAGTTGGACACGACTGAAGTGACTTAGCAGCAGCAGCAGCATGACAGAGAAAGTGAAAGTTGCTCAGTTGTGTCTGACTCTTTGTGACCCCATGAACTGTAGTCCATGGAATTCTTCAGGCCAGAATACTGGAGCGGGTAGCCTTTTCCCTTCTCCAAGGGATCTTCCCAGCCCAGGGATCAAAACCAGGTCTCCCACATTGCCAGCGGGTTCGTTACCAGCTGAGTCACCAGGGAAACCCGAGAATATTTGAGTGGGTAGCCTGTCCCTTCTCCTTTGGATCTTCTGACCCAGGAATTGAACTGGGGTCTCCTGCATTGCAGATGGATTCTTTACCAGCTGAGCTACCAGGGAAGCCCAAATATGACAAATGAAGTTCAGTCACAGTGGGTAGAAGGGAGGAGGGAGCCCTGGCTGTGCTGACCTTAGCTGGGGTGGTCTAAGCATAGTCTGGCAGGAGAAACTTCCAGAGAAGGAAAGCTGTACCCTTCTGCAGCATTCCTAAATCTTTTCCCCAAAATGTTCAGATACACACTGGAAAATTTTTCTGACTGAGCTAGAAAATTAAGCTATTAAGAAAAAAAAAAGTATCTAATTCAATGACCCCTTATATCTTGGTTACAGGAATATGTGCCCCAGTAGTCTTTTTTGTGGACTATGCTTCCAACTGCTTGTTTATGGAAGAAATCGAAGGCTCAGTGACTGTTCGAGATTATATTGAATCCACTCTGGAGACTGAAAAATCTCCCCAAAGTCTCCTGGACTTAGCCAGGACCATCGGGCAGGTTTTGGCTCGAATGCACGACGAAGACCTCATTCATGGTGATCTCACCACATCCAACATGCTCCTGAAACCCCCCCTGGAGCAGCTGAACATTGTACTCATAGACTTTGGGCTGAGCTTCGTTTCAGCACTTCCGGAAGACAAGGGAGTTGACCTGTATGTCCTAGAGAAGGCCTTCCTCAGTACCCATCCCAACACCGAGACTGTGTTTGAAGCCTTTCTGAAGAGCTACTCCGCCGCCTCCAGAAAGTCCAAACCAGTGTTAAAAAAATTAGATGAGGTGCGCCTCAGAGGGAGAAAGAGATCCATGGTGGGCTAGAAGAATCACTGTGTGACAGCCACAGGCAGGACACTTCACGGTACATTTGAAGGAAGGCTATGAGTATGAGATCCTACCTAAATAAAGATGATCGGGTAATTTTAAGTGCTGCAATTGTGCTTGTTAGGCATTATCACCTGCCGTTGGCTGTTCTCACTCTGTATATGTCTGGCAGAACTGGGCATTCAGAAGAAATCTCAGGCTTTCTCTGCAGTTGTAAGGCATACACCTCAGATTGAAGGGCGTGACGTTACAAAACGCTGAACCACATACTGAACCAGTGAAGCACACTGAACCACTTTTCAGTCCTTCTGGTGAGACAAGGACAGAACCTCAGTTGGTGGCAGTGTACCTTTATCAGCTCTCTAACCCAGCCTTTTTTGTTGCTGTGTTCATGACATATTCCTCTTGAAACCAGTACAGTGGGATGCAACCAGCATATTAAAAAATGAAATGGAATCAGAGATTAGAAAATGTTAAAGTGCATTGTATGTAGTATTGTAAATATTGTTTTATGAAACTTGTTTCAAATGTGTATATAGACAACAGTACATACTAGGTTTTGGTGTAAAATACAGTTCTTTTTGAGAATATGGTAAAAATGAAAAATGCTGCTTAACTCCATTGACCCTTTAAGAAATGAGATGCTGGCTATGACACATCTTCAAATTATTACATTATGTATTGGCATTATATCACACTGTTTTTCAAAGAATTCCAAGGCCACAGAGGCTGACCATAATTTTTTCAATGAATATTCTCAACGAGACTGCAGGCTCATTTCCCAGTCTCCTCCTGTACTATACGGCTAATATGGCTAATCTCTGCCTCGTGGTGGGAATGGTTGACCCATGTGTGCAGGCGTTACGTCAGCAGATACCTAGTGTTCGCTGTGTGCCAGGCCCCAGAGACTGGGGGCGTGAACCACTCAGGAAACAAACCAAGTACCTAAGACGGTTTCAGACAGTGATGAGGGCTGTAAAGGATGCTGAGATCCCAGGTGCCCGAGAGGAATGTGCGTCGCAGGGCGAGGGGCAGGAGTGGTCAGAGAAGCCTCTGATGAAGTGACGTTGGCGCTAAGACGCACCAGAGAACCGAGAGATGGCGGATGGAGCATGGTGTACCAAGTTGGTAAAGGAGGAACTTCCTTAAGGGACAGCAAGGCCAGTGGGACTGGCTGGCAGCCGAGCAAGGAAAAGCAGAAAGTGAAATCAGAGAAGTGGGTACGCGCTGGGTCATTCCGGGCCTGGTAATGAGGTTGGGTTTTTCTTCTTAACGCAACTCAGGAAGTTTTAAATAGAGCATCTGATCTGTGTTGTGAAAGGACGGCATCAGTAGAGGAAAGACTGTATGGAGTCAGAGTGAAGGCAAGAGAGCAGCGAGAAGGTTGAGCCTGTGATGATGGTCGACAGGTGGATGGTAAGCTACGTGACATGCTGGCCCGCAGCTGGGGGAGGTGTCGGCAGCAACAGGGAGGCAAAAACTGGCCTCTGCAGGCGGGGAGAAGGAGATAACCAGAGACTGGAGAGATGTCTGCCTGTTCCCAGGAGGCGCATTCCATCTTCTTCCTCAGTCCAGGCTGGGAAACAAGGGTGAACAAGCCTTCCTGGGGGGGATCAGTGGATTCTCCTAGTTCAGTGTCTCACAGAGGCCAGGCTAGGGAACGCTCTGCGATCCCAGATCCCTCGACCTCCACATGGGGACGGCCTGTGCTTTGCATCAGTGAGCCAACAGCACCAGCAGCCTTGTGTGAATTCCCCCTGGAATCCCCCCGCCCCCCAGACAGGGGTTCAAACCTCCATTTTACAGATAAGGAAACACTGAGCAACGTGGCCTATGATGTGCTAGGATCGCAGTAAGCGACAGAGCTGGGATTCAAGCTCCCATTTGCAACATCAGTTAACTGTATTGAGCAGTTAGGTTCTTTGTGTACATCGCCCCATCTTCAAGGGAAGGCAGTGAGGCACAGAGTAACTCAGCCTTGCTCCAGTCACACAGACAGTGAGTGGCAGAGCAGGGCAAGGTGCTGACATAGAGGTGTCCCGCAGATTCGGACACAAGCCACATCTGGAGAACTGGCTGGGCCATGGGCCACGGAATGCAGTTACCCAAGCCCGGCCTGGCGAGTGCCCCATGCAGGCGTGCTCCTGAACCGTCTGAGCTGCCCTCGGGGAGGTGGGCGAGCTGGTAAGGCCCGTGGGCTGTAGTCTCTGCTGTAACTGAGGAGTCGGCCTGGATCCTGATGCCGCTTCCCTTACGATTTCTTTTAGACAGACAGGCGCCTGGTTGTGGCCCATAGTTTGCCAGGTTGATTTGTTTAAAATATCACATTAAAGTATTTGTCTCAGTTACTGAGTCTTGGGGACCCTAGGCAAGCACTGCTCTGGCCTTGCACTCATCCTTAACCCCTAACCCCGCCGTCACCAACCGATGGAGACCCTGACTGAGTGCCCATGTCCTTATAAGGGCCTGCCCCCAACCCTCTTTTTGAGAACTAGGAATCTCCTCTTGTGTCCTGAGTTCAGGGCCCAGCAATTCCAAAGGACTCAATTCCCCTTTCCCTGAACCCAGTGGAGTGGCTCTCCTTTGCCACCAGAGGTCGCAAGTTTCTGTCATTCTGGGTGCAAAGAAGTTAAACTTCCTACCCTTCCAGCCTCCCTTCCTCACTGTAAAAGGGGGCAGAGCAAATTCATTACTGTTTCTGCCCTCGCCCCCCAGCATCCATTTCCTGATCTTCGCATGAAACACCTTGCCCAGAGTCAGCCTGTACGGTAGAGGTTGTGCCAGACGTCTGTTGCCTCCTAAAAGCCAACCCCCTTAATCCTTGTGGACAATTCCTCGATTTGTCCAGGTATTTACTAGGTGCAGGTGGCTCCAGGAAAGTTAAGCTCAGTCCCTGAGATAGGGGTGGGTGTGTGACCTTTTTCTGGCCAATAAGACACAAGAGAAAAGCTTTGGAGTTTGCTCTGGGGGAAGAGTTTGCATCTTAAAGAAGGTGAGAGGAGTATGAGAATTCTAAGTTCTGACTCCAACACACCCCCATCAACAATGTCTGCTTTTATTTCTTCATTACATTTTTTAAATGGATCATCAGTTTTATTCCCCTAGTTCCGTGAAAGCAATGTAAATTTACAAGTGATTTGTACACTTTGCTGAAGAATTCACTTAATGCTCTAGTTCCCTTATCTTTTGACTTCTTCTCCTCAGAAGGAAATGACAGCCCACTCCAGTATTCGTGCCTGGAAAATTCCACGGACAGAGGAGCCTGGCAGGCTAGAGCCCACGGGGCTCCAAAGAGTTGGACACGACTGCGCGACTAACACTTTCACTTTACTCTCCAGTTACTCTCTTGCATTTGACCACTGGCCGTAGGAGTCGGGGCTTAGAAGAGAACTATGCCTTGAACAAATAGCTGTTTGGTATGGTAATTTGCTTTCCTGCTTGCCCTTTCAGTCCACTCCCATTTCTCCAAACACAGAATCAAAGTTTGAGATTTAAGCCCTTAAAGCTGTAGGAATTCCTGTCGGCTTTTTTGCAGAGGCATTACTTGGGATCTGAATGGTAGGGAGGCTCCTTGTGGAAGGTGGTTAGGAACCCAAAGCCAACTGTTCACATAAAGACAGCAACACAAAAGCTCCAGTCCTGTCCTCGAGAGGAATTACCTGGCACTGGTGTCACCGTCTGGCTCTGCTGTGTACATGTGTCCTTGGAATTAGACCCCAGAAAGGCAGCTCCAACTTTAAATTGCTAAAACCTGTTGTTGTTCTGTTACTAAGTCATGTCCAACTCTTTGCAACCCCGTGGACTGCAGCACACCAGGCTTCCCTATCTGTCACTGTCTCCTGGAGTTTGCTCAGATTCATGTCCATTGAGTCGATGATGCCATCTAAAACCTTTTGGTGATAGCTCAGTTGGTAAAGAATCCACCCTCAATGCAGGAGAGCCCGGTTTGATTCCTGGGTCAGGAAGATCCGCTGGAGAAGGGATAGACTACCCACCCTGTCCTTGGGCTTCCCTTGTGGCTTGGCTGGTAAAGAATCTGGCTGCAATGCGGGAGACCTGGGTTCAATCCCTGGGTTGGCAAGATCCCCTGGAGAAGGGAAAAGGCTACCCACTCCAGCATTCTGGCCTGGAGAAGTCCATGGATGTGTAGCCCATGGGGTCACAAAGAGTCAGACTCTACTGAGCGACTTCCACTTTCACTTTAATTGCTTTAAGGGGGCAGGGGTATAACGGATCCACTTCAGAGATCTTGAAAGTGGAGAATTTGTCCCACAAAGATTCTTATAAAAGTTAACTGAAATAACTGATAAGGGTTTTTTATGGGCTAACTAGGAAACTGTCGATAGTCAGATCTCAGTAAAACCAGGTTGGTCAGTTTATAGTTCCTTTAGTTCTCTTATTGTCACAAATGCAGTTAATCAAGCCCCCAAAATGAAAATAAATCTGGGAGCCAGAAAAGATAAGCACAAGCCCTCATGCATGGTGGCAGGGCACACTGGTTACCCTAACAGGTGCCCTGCAGGAGCCTGGTCACAGCGGTCACTGATGTTGAAGCCCACGGGAGGAATTCCTTTTCCTTTGCCTGTTCCTGACTATTTCGAGAGAAAGTCTCAATTTGGGTCTGTGTGCTTGGATTTCTATTCTTAAGGAATGTCCCTCTCAGAGAGCAAGGGGCCTCGGGTCACACCCCCTTTAGCTGATAAACTGGTTCAGCCCCTCCTGGGCTTGTATTCTTATTTCGCAGTTGCCTCCCAATTACAGCAACTGCTAGTAATTTCCCCTTTTTAGAGAATGACGCAAAATCTTTTTTTTTTTAATATGTAATTTTAACTCAAAAAATATAAGTAGCAACACAACGTAAACTTCGTGACAGTAGTTCTGGAATGTCCGAAGTCTGAGATGGAGTCAGTTAGGCCAAGCTTGCCTCAGCTTTCCGTATAAGTGCAGTATCTAGATTGCTCTGAGGACCCAGGTGTCCAAAGCCAACTGATGCCATTAGTATGAACGAAGTTTCCTGTTTTACCTGAACAGAGACAAATGATTCTGACCTACTTTAATGAAATTTGGGAAAAACCAGCTGAGGCAGGCCCCATCATGTCCAGATTTGAAGGTGTTTGGGGGGATTAATGAAACATACCAGAAATACTTGTTTTTCTTTCCCCCCAAGCAAGTGTAATGGTTGTCAAAGTGTTGATGCTAATTTAGATCCTGATTACATATTGTGAAGCCTTAAATTCTGCTTCATTAGTTGTAGCACTGGTAGCTGTTTTGCACAATATTGCACGCTAAGCTGCAGGCAGCCTGACAACAAATACTGGAGGAGAGAGAATTTTAAAAACCAGCTTGATGAACCATTGTCCGTTAAGAACTTGAGCAAACATTAAAACCCTGAGGCTTTTGCAGGCAGACCCTCAGCAATGGCCTTCCAGAAGAATATTTCCTAGCTGACTGTTTGAGATGACAACTCATTGGTGGTGTTTTGCTGACATTTTCAATTATGCAGACAAGCCCTGTGATGGAATAGCATTACCAAAACTAATAAAGCTCCCCCCCCCGCCAAATACAATGATTTGAAACCCTGAATTTTTACTAGCAAAAGTAAATCCTGTTCACAAGAACACAGCAATTAGCCCTTGCCCCCCCGCCCCACCACCACCACAAACCCTACATCCTATTAATAAATCCAACCTAAAATGTGTCATTTAAAAGAAGTAGGTTTTCAGGTCCGCAATTGAAGAGTTCATCAAGGCTTTGCAGCTGGAGGGAATTTAAAAATTCTCACTTTCCGAAAATATCTGACAGTCAAGGGCCAGGAAACTAAGGTAACACTGATCCTCATGGGTGTGTGTGAGTGGGTGGCCTACGCTACCACGAAGGGGCTGGTGCCAGCTGCCATTTTTGACTGGACCAGTGACTCTTTAAACCCGAGCTTGAGCAGGACGGCCGACATGCCCGCACTGCTTGAAACAACCATGTAAGACATGCCCCAGGAGATTAATGAGATTCCAGTGTGCAGCGACACGCCAAGAGCACCATATTTTTGAAAAGTCTTTCAGCTGCTGCGACGTGCTTTGCTTTTTCTTCCCTGTACTGTTGATGTTGCCTCCTGTTGTCGCAGTGACTTTGCTGGGGTCCTGGTGGCCATGGCAGTTCCCAAAAGGGGCAGTGGTGCCCAGGAGCCAGGTGGCACAAGACTGGACCTGGGCACTTGCTTTGCCCGCAAGACTCAGCAGCGCAGCAGCCCAGCCATGTTGTGCAGCCTGGCATGGGTGCCTGTGCAGCTGCCCACTGTGTGAACAATGCCTGCTTTTAAATGCAGTGGTGAACGAGGTTAAACCAGTGGCCTGAGATCCGGCCCACTCAGCGCCTGGCCCATCTCTCCACTAACTTCCTCTCTGAATTTAGGAAAAGTCCCAGGCTTCTCTGGCCCTCTGTTTCCCCATCTGTAAAATGAAGGTTCTCATCTGGATCGGACTGGTTGTTGTACCTGTAGACATGTTTGATGGGTCCATGGAGTGTTTGTCTTTTTGGTTGCCAGTGTTAAATGATTAGGATGGTTTCATAGCAACATCCAGATATCTGACTTCTCTGGAAACATCATCAGGAGATCCAGCCACACTGGACCCTCATTCCAGCACTTCCCCTTTTGAGTGAGGAGGGCTTGTGTGTGCCAGCTTACGCCAGTCCCCACCCTGCCCTATTGCCCCTTGGGTCTGAGGCTGGCTGCTGGCCACAATTAACCCCATGCTCATCCTGCTCTTCTCATGATGCAGTTAAGAGGAGAGTGAAGCATTTCTTACTTGCAGACCTTCTCCCCCTCGTGCTGTTCATCCCTGTAAGTATTGAATTTGCAGCCCCCAGATAAGCTGGTCTCTATCTTTTTCCAGGGATTGCACCAGCAGCTCCAAATGCAGTCTGTTAAAAAAAAAACTCCTGGTTCCAGCCCTTGGTCTCTGCTCCCACCCAGCTTCCCATCATAGGAAATGACTCCCCTTGACTCCTCTCTCTCATCCTCACACCCCGTTCCCCAACCCAGCAGTGAATCCTCTTAGCTTTACTTCCAGAATATAATTGGGAAGCTGGGAGAGTGGCTCCCCTTGGAGGAGGGGTAGAGACATGGAACAGGCTTCTGGGGGCTTCTGCAGGGGGAGGGGTAAGTTCCATTTCTCCGTCTTGACGCTGGTTACTTGAGTGGATTTGTTGTAAAACTTCATCCAACTGCACGCACACTTAGAATAAATGAATCTTTCTCTTGGAAAAAAAAAGTGAGTGTTAGTTGCTCCGTTGTGTCCAGCTCCTTGCAATCCCATGCACAGTAGCCCACCAGGCTCCTCTGTCCATGAAATTCTCCAGGCACGAATATTAAGTGGGTAGCCGTTCACTTCTTCAGGGGATCTGCCAGAAATTATGAATATACATTGGCTAGCAAAAGTAAATCCTATTCATGAGAACACAGAAATTAGCTCCTGTCCCCCCACCCAGCACACCCCACCTCCACCACAAAACCTACATCCTGTTACTTGGACCTTCTCCTCTTTTGTTTGAACCATTCTGGCCGTCTCCTCACCTCACTCCCTGCTTCTGCCTCACCCGCTTTGGTCTTGTTCCCACACAGCAGCCTAGGGAATCCTGTTCAAGGCCAATTGATATCATGTCATTCATTCCTCTGTCCAAAACACTCCAGGGTTGCCACCTCCCTCAGGGCCAGAGACCCACCTGCACCCACCCTCACCCTGTTGCCTTTCTGACCCCCTCTTCTCACTTGGGTCAGTCACGCAGTTCTTCCAATAGGCAGTCATTGGAGGAACTGTCTTCCAATGACTCGGGGCCACTGTACTTGCTGTTCCCTTTGCCTGCCACACTCTTCCTCCCACCTCCTCACATGGCAACCGCCTTCGCTTCCTTCCAGTCTCTCCCAGACTCCACTTGGTCTTCTGGGAGGATCCTGTGCAGAAGGTGCCCCATTGCCTCCCCAGCTTTGTCTCCAACCCATTCACGAGCACTTGCTCCCATTTCCATTCACTTGCTCGTTTGCCTCTTGGCCACCCTGGGGGCCAAGGTGGTGTTTGCTTTGTTGCTCCAGCCCTGGTTTTTGCACTGGCGCCTGGAAGGTAGTGGGTGCTCGGTAAACATTTACTGAATTGAATTCCCTCATACAAGCCCAGCCTAGATGTTGGAGAAAAAAAAATCAAGGAGCCAGTGCACTTTCCTACCACTCTGTCAAACACACACACACACACACACACACACACCCCACCTACCCACAGTCTTCCCTGCTGGAGGCAAAGCAGAGTAGGGTCCTGGCCTGCGGCTTAGAACAAAAAACAGAACCCTTGGGGGGTTTGGTGCCGATCAAAGGCCTCCGGATGTTTGTAAACCTTGGCTGTCTGCCTGAGATAGAGGGGGTCAGGGGATGGCCCAGAATCCAGGGTTGCTTGCAGCTCCGGGCCAGGGGAGTCCATCGCCTGCCACTTTCCCCACAGTGAGGAAGGCCCTGAGCGGTCAAGCCGCGTGAGCCCCTCCCTCCAGGGCATCTCAAGGGCTGACTTATCCCAACCCCAGCCTCGACCCCACCTGCTGGGCCTGGGCTTCAAAGCCAATATTGCTCTTGGAGCTGCAGAGGCTTCGACCAAGTGTCCCACTGAGATGCTGACCGTGGTACCACGGGGCTCAGGGAGGGGAATGGGGGGCACACCTCTGTGCGGGCAGAGTGGGGAGGCTGGTGCCCATACACCCCTCAGAAGACTCTCCCCTCCCCTGCTTTATATTTCTTCACGGTGCTAAGCACCACGTGATGCTGAATATAATGCTGCGTATTTCACGCACGCATCTTGCTGTAGAGCTGCCAAAACAAATGCTCTGTGAGGGCAGAGACTTTTGTTTCATTTGATCCCCACTCTTGTCCCAGCACTGAGAATGATGCCCGGTACACAGGACGCACTCAACTCACATTTGTTGCATGAATGATAGGCATGATTTTGGTTGATGTTCACAGTAATACAATACAGTGACTTAAAGCATGTTCAACTATTCAGCAGTTGACTGAGCCTCTGCTATGTCCCAGGCACTGGGACTGTGGCAGGGCGCGATCTGGACTTCTTGTTCTCACGGGGCTTCATCTAGGAAGAATTTCAAATGGTGAGTCATGCTGTGAAGGATTTCACAGGGGATTTTATACAGAGGGAGGGTTGTCAAGTTGAGGAATGCTGTGTTTCACTAAATTAGGTAGTCACGGAGGCCCCACTGAGGAGGTAATGTCTAAATTGAGACCTGAGTGAGGAGAAGGAAGCGGCCACTGTGAGGGATGGTAGGAAGGAGTAGGGGAAGAGAGATGCAGTCAGAGGGAGCAGTCAGTGCAAGAACTTGGCGTGTTCAAGGAGCAGGAAGAAGGTCACAAAGAGGGTGACACCCGGTGGTTGAAGGGAAGGTGGGTAGGACATGGGGTTGAAGTACTCAGCAGGACTCAATCATTCGTGTAAGTGCCCAGCACAGTGCTTGGCACACAGCAGCCCCCTTAGTAACTCCCCTGATGACTATAAACAGTGTGTTTACATATATGTGTATTTGTTACAGAGGTTGTTGTCTGCCTGTGTGCAACTTCTGTGCTATACACTCGCCTAATAATTCTCTCCACATCTTTATGAGTTATATACAATTTTTGTTCTCATTTTAGATGAGGAAACCGAAGCCTCGTGGAATTAAACGTCTTGCTCAGGGTTGTACAACCAGCAAGTGGAACAGCCAGAATTTGAATGTAGCTTCATCTAATGCAAAGTCATAGGCTCAATAAAGAAAAGAAAGAAAAGAAAGTGAAGTCACTCTTTGCGACCCCATGGACTGTAGCCCACCAGGCTCCTCAGTCCATGGAATTTTCCAGGCAAGAGTACTGGGGTGGGTTGCCATTTCCTTCTTCAGGGGATCTTCCCAACCCAGGGATTGAACCCAGGTTTCCCGCACTGCAGGCAGATGCTTTACTGTCTGAGCCACCAGGGAAGCCCACAGACTCAATAAGGTAATGGAAGCAGATTATTGTAAGGATGTGGAAAAAGTAAATACATATAAAGTGCTGCAAACTGTGCCCTGCACATAGTAAGTGCAGGATATGTATTTGGTATTATCAATGCTATTATTGGGCTTCCCTTGTGGCTCAGCTGGTAAAGAATCCACCTGCACTGTGGGAGACCTGGGTTTGATCCCTGGGTTAGGAAGATCCCCTGGAGAAGGGAAAGGCTACCTACTCCAGTATTCTGACCTGGAGAATTCCATGGACTGTATGCTATTGTTATTAATACATTTGAGCCACCAGATTGAAACATCTGCTCTAATAGAAAATATTTGTACTCTTAATCCCTTAGCTGGTTTCAGAATAAGGGAGCCTGTCCAGGGACACTGGGTCCAGTATACCCTGTCCCAACAGCTTCCACCCAGGCTTTGGGGAATGAACCTGAGTTTCTATGAAGTCAGCTGGTCCAAATCCCTAGGACTAGTTTTTCCCGTTTGGAGCACCCCATCCGCCCACATCCAGTCCTCAAATGTCCAAAGTGCTCCCTGTAGGGCCTTGCAGTCCATCCAAGACCGTCTGATGCTAACCTGGCTAGCACCTTTGATGAAGCCGACTATTGGACTGGCTCAAGGTCAGGTCTCCAACCTGAAAGGACACGGGAGGAGGTTTCATCACAGACTGCAAGGGTCCATTGGGAAATAACTTGGCCTAGGGTTTATGGGAATCACGGCAGCATGCCCTGGGTAGGAAGTGAATACTGCACCTCTATCTGGGCCTTTCTCTTGTCTTGGCTTGGCTTCCAAAATTTCAGATCTTTGCATCTAATTTTTGGAATTTTGCCATAACCATGCACTCTCCAGAATTACTTAGTATTTTTCTTTGAATTGCTTCACATTGTAAATTTCAATAGATGTAGCTTAAAAGGAGGATTATTTTAAAGTCATGGGCTTTAGGGACTTCCCTGGTGGTCCAGTTGGCCTTGGGGCCAAAAACACAAAATATAAAACAGAAGCAATAATAAATTCAATAAAACTTTAAGAATGGTCTTCATCAAAAAGAAATCGTGGGCTTTAATTAAAAAAAAAATCACTTGCTCTAAGTCAAAAGTAATTAGAAGAATAAACAAAATAAAAAGAAACCAGTGCCGTCAAATCGCAGCAAGATGTCAAAGTCTCTGGTCCTGAAGTCTTCTCAGGCTGTTAGAAGGGGAGTTACCAAGTGATGAGGAGTTAACGGGAGACTGACACCCAGCAGAGACCCTCTCCGTGGGGTAATGAGTTAAAGAAAGTTGACACAGGAAATGACTTTCACTCTGTGGGATTAAATGTTATTTAAATACCGTCTGTGTGTGTGCATGCTCAATCGTGTCTGACCCCCATGGACTGTAGCCCACCAGGCTCCTCTGTCCGTGGGATTTTCCAGCCAAGAATACTGGAGTGGGTTGTCATGCTCTCCTCCAGGGGATCTTCCCAACACAGGGATGGAACCTACATCTCTTGCATCTCCTGCATCGGCAGGTGGGTTCTTTACCAGCTGAGCTGTCTAGTGCAACATAAAATGATCTGTGTCTCCTCATGGGTCTGCCTCTGTCATGTTGAGAAATATTCCACCACCTCATTTGGTCTCAACAACAGCTCCTTTCTGTCTCATCTTCAGAGATCTGAAGACAGATCCACATAAAAACCTGTACACAAATGTTCATAGCAGTGTTATTCATAATAGCCCCAAAGTATCCATCAGGTGATGCATGGATAAATAAAATATGGTATATTCATTAAGCAGAACATTATTTGGTTGCAAAAGGAGAGAAGTACTGATGCATGCTACAATGTGGGAGAACCTTGAATGAAATCATGCTAAGTGAAAGAAGTCAGACACAAAGAACCTCATATTGTATGATTCCATTTATGCAAAATGTCCAGAACAGGCAAATCTAGAGAGACAGAAAGTAAGTAGATCAGTGGTTATGGTTATCTAGGGCTTTGGAGGTTGGGGGGCAATTGAGAGTATTAATGGGTATGGGGTTTCTTTTTAGGATGATGAGAAAGTTCTAAAATCGGTTGTAGTAATGATTGCACACTTTTGTGAGTATATTAAAACCTATTGACCTGTTGGCTTTAAATGGGTGGATTGTATGCTATGTCAGTTATATCCAAATAAATCTGTTATTAACATAATGAAAGCAGAATCGGTTACTCTGCTTAAGTCCCTGCAATGGCTCCCCTTGTCATTCAGTGTAGAATGCAAAGTCCTCATTCAGCCTTTCAAGATGCTGTGTGGTCTTGTCACTGGCTCTGCACCCCAGTTCCCTGATGGCTCGAAGCCAGGTCTTGCTTGCTCCTGCCTTGGAGCGATTGCCCTCCGTTTTTCCTTCCTCTTGGAATCCTTCCTTCACATACCCAGACGGTCCCACTTGCTCACTTTCCTTGGGTCTCCGCTTAACTTAGGGCACTTGGTCACCTAATCATCCAGGGCTTCCCTGACCACCTTATCCAAAATGGCACCCCACTCCATCACTCTCCATCTCTGTCTCCTGCTTCGTTTTCCTCCGTAGCCCTGGTTGTCTCCTCTTCTTTCTGCTATCATATGTTCTACTCATTTGTTTATTAAGTGTCCCCTCCAACTCCACCTCCCCTCTCTTCAACCAAATATAAGTTCCGTGTATGCAGAGATTTAAAAATTTTGGTCTTATTCATTGTTGTATTCATAGCCTAGTATATAGTTGCCATGTAGTCAATATTTCTTGAATAAAAGGAATAATGAAAGGCTTGGATGCCAAGTTTGCTGATGAGGAAAACCAAGTCTGGTATCCAAATATTAATTTAGTAAACATTACCAGAATGTCTACCACAGACCATGCCTGGGCCCTGGAGATGTAAAGATGCAAAATTCGGTAGAACTCAAGAGGGCCATTCCTTGGTGAGCCATACCTGATTCCCTGGTGGCTCAGATGGTAAAGAGTCTACCTGCAATGAAGAAGACCTGGGGTCGATCCCTAGGTCGGGAAGATCCCCTGGAGAAAGAAATGGCAACCCACTTCAGTATTCTTGCCTGGAAAGTGCCATGTATGGAGGAGCCTGGCAAGCTACAGTCCATGGGATCACAAAGAGTCAGACACGAGTGAGTGACTTGACTTTCTTTCTTTTAGGAGGGCCATGAGAACTGGATTGAAGTCTCTAGATGTGAAGTGATAAATGCCAACTGAGATTTTGCATCAGGGAAATGATTCTACCAGAATCTGACCAAAGATGGACTACCTTTTAGGGATGTGGGGAGTTGGAAAGCAGTGGAGTTGTTCCAAAAGTGACTCTCAACCCTAATTGCATATTAGAATCTGCTGGGAGCTCTTAAAAATTCCCATGTTCGGGCCACATCCCAGACAATTAAGTCAGAGTCTCTAAGGGCAGGGCCTGGCATCAGCATTTTAAGTTTCCCAGGTGATTCACGCTGCAGCCAGGGTTGAGAACCACTGTGTTAGATTTTAGGTTATAAGAGTGTTGGTGGTCCTTGTTACCTGATGGTACTGAGTACTGGGAAACAACTTCGTGACTAAATATACCCAAATTGTGGACAGGTCTGACAATATTTGAGGGGATTGGGTGCTATTTTACTTTAGTGTTCAGTGTAAAAGTCACATATCTCATATCTAGTGAACACATATGATGAAACATAGCTAATAAAACATACACTGTGAGTCATGACTGTGTTGTGGTTAGGCATGGAGACTACTGGAATTTGAGTCCCCCTTAATAGCCGTGTGTTGTTTGATAAGTTGCTTAAGCTCTCTGTACCTCAGTTTCCTCCTCTGCAAAATGGGAATATATTAGGATCTATCACATAAAGTCATTTTGTGTTTAATGAGTTAAATCATATAAATCTTTTAGAATAGGGCCTGGCACAGAGTAAGTACCAGTGAATGCTGGCTGTTATTCATTAATAAATAAGAAAGTCAATATCCCTTGCACATTTGACATAGATCACTAATCTTATTAAATTCTCTTGAACAAAATAAACTGCAACTATAAATGTCAGTAAATCTGATTCTTTTGAATGGTTCAAGCATATTAAACAGTAGAGAAAGTAGATACAAATTCATTGTGGATGAAACTTATGAATACTTTTACACCAAGATCAGTTACAGAAGTCCTTATCCCATGGAGTTTACTTTAATTCTTATTCATATTTTTAGAAAATCATGCTTTTAAAAAATTCATAGATAGAACTATAGAAATTACATTATCTGAACAGCAGAGAGAAAATAGACTGAAAATGAACAGAACCTCAAGAATCTGTGGGATTGTAACAAACAGTCTAACATCTGTGTCATTGGAGTTTTGAAAAGAGAGAAAAAACAGGAAGGAGTATAAAAGTATTCAAAGAGATAATAGCTGAAAACTTCTCAAATTTGGTAAAAGAATAAACCTACAGAGTCCAGAGGCTGAGTTAACGCCAGACAAGATAACTGAGAGAAACTTTTCACTAGGCAAAAATACTGGACTGCTAGGCCCTCCTCCAGGGGATCTTCCAACCCAGGAATAGAACCCAGGTCTCCCACATCCCAAGTGGATTCTTTACCATCTGAACTACCAGGGAAGTCCAAAAGAAACTTACACCAATGCATGAAAGTTCGACTCTTCAGAAATCAAACTTCTGAAAACTAAAGACATATCTTGAAAGCAGTGAGAGAGAAATGACATCTTACCTCTAGAGGAAAAACAATTCAGATGGCAGCAAATTTCTCACCAACATTCATGAAGTCCAGAAAAAAGGGGCATAACATTTTTCAAGTGCTGAAAGAAAAGAGCTGTCAATTCAAAATCCTATAACCAGTGAAAATATTCTTTAGGAATAAGGGGGAAGTCACAAGCTTCTCAGATGAAGAAAAACTAAGAGGGTTTGTTGCCTACTCTAAAAGAATGACTGAAAGTTCTCAAAACCAAAATGAAATTATAAACAAAGGAATATTTGAATATCAGGAAGGAAGAAAGTATGCAGCAAACAAAAAATATAGGTAACTGCAATAAGCTCTTTTTCTTCTTGGCTTTTCTAAGTTCTGTTTAATGGTTGAAGCCAAAATTATGGCATTGCCTGATATGATTCTTTTTGCCTTTTCATACTGTTCTTGTCCTGAATATTCATTGGAAAGACTGATGCTGAAGCTGAAACTCCAAAACTTTGGCTGCCTGATGCAAAGAACTGACTCATTGGAAAAGACCCTGATGCTGGGAAAGACTGGAGGCAGGAGGAGAAGGGGACGACAGAGGATGAGATGGTTGGATGGCATCACCGATTCAATGGACATGGATTTGAGTAAACTCCGGGAGTTGGTTATGGACAGGGAGGCCTGGTGTGCTGCGGTCCATGGGGTCACAAAGAGTCAGACACGACTGAGTGACTGAACTGAACTGAGTCTGTGCTAAGTTATGTATATACAATGTAATACCTAGAATGAACACTAAACAACCTATACTAATAAATGCACTAAAAATCAAAATGGAATTCTAAAAAATTTTCAAATAATCCACTGAAAGGCAAAGGAAATAAGAAATAGAGAAATAAGAAAGATAGAGAGAGAGAAATAGAGAACATATAGAAAACAGAGTGGCAGATTTAAGCCCTAATATATCATGATTATGTTAAATGTAAATGGCCTAAAAACACTAATTAAAAGACAGACCCAAGCAGAGTAGGTGTTCTTAAAGCTTGACCCAATTGTATGTTGTCTATAAGAAGTTCATTTCAAATATAATGATATATGCATATTGAAAGTTCACTTCAGTTCAGTCATTCAGTCATGTCCGACTCTTTGCGACCCTATGAACCACAGCACGCCAGGCCTCCCTGTCCATCACCAACTCCCAGAGTCCACCCAAACCCATGTCCATTGAGTTGGTGATGCCATCCAACCATCTCATCCTCTGTCCCCTTCTCCTGCCCTCAATCTTTCCCAGCATCAGGGTCTTTTCCAGTGAGTCAGCTCTTCACATCATGTGGCCAAAGAATTGGAGTTTCCACTTCAACATCAGTGCTTCCAATGAACACCCAGGACTGATCTCCTTTAGGATGGACTGGTTGGATCTCCTTGAAGTCCAAGGGACTCTCAAGAGTCTTCTTCAACACCACAGTTCAAAAGCATCAATGTCATGAACTTCCGTCCATAGTTCATCAAGCACTCTGTCTATCAGATCCAGTCCCTTAAATCTATTTCCTACTTCCACTATATAATCATAAGGGATTTGATTTAGGTCATACCTGAATGGTCTAGTGGTTTTCTCTACTTTGTTCAACTTAAGTCTGAATTTGGCAATAAGGAGTTCATGATCTGAGCCACAGTCAGCTCCCAATCTTGTTTTTGCTGACTGTATAGAGCTTCTCCATCTTTGGCTGCAAAGAATATACTCAATCTGATTTCAGTGTTGGCCATCTGGTGATGTCCATGTGTAGAGTCTTCTCTTCTATTGTTGGAAGAGGGTGTTTGCTATGACGAGTGTGTTCTCCTGGCAAAACTCTATTAGCCTTTGCCCTGCTTTATTCTGTACTCCAAGGCCAAATTTGCCTGTTACTCCAGGTGTTTCTTGACTTCCTACTTTTGCATTCCAATCCCCTATAATGAAAAGGACATCTTTTTTGGGTGTTAGTTCTAAAAGGTCTTGTAGCTCTTCATAGAATCGTTCAACTTCAGCTTCTTCAGCATTACTGGTCAGAGCATAGACTTGGATTACAGTGATATTGAATGGTTTGCCTTGGAAATGATCAGAGATCATTTGGTCATTTTTGAGAGTACATCCAAGTACTGCATTTTGGACTCTTTTGTTGACCATGATGGCTACTCCATTTCTTCTAAAGGATTCCTGCCCGCAGTAGTAGATATAATGGTCATCTCAGTTAAATTCACCCATTCCAGTCCATTTGAGTTCGCTGATTTGACATTCACTCTTGTCATCTCCTGTTTGACCACTTCCAATTTGCCTTGATTCATGGACCTAACATTCCAGGTTCCTATGCGATATTGCTCTTTACAGCCGTCGGACCTTGCTTCTATCACCAGTCACATCCACAACTGGGTATTGTTTTTGCTTTGGCTCCATCTCTTCATTCTTTCTGGAGTTATTTCTCCACTGATCTCCAGTAGCATATTGGGCACCTACTGACCTGGGGAGTTCATCTTTCAGTGTCTTATCTTTTTGCCTTTTCATACTGTTCCTGGGGTTCTCAAGGCAAGAATACTGAAGTGGTTTGCCATTCCCTTCTCTAGTGGACCACATCATGACCCAGATAATCACGATGGTGTGATCACTCACCTAGAGCCAGACATCCTGGAATGTGAAGTCAAGTGGACCTTAGGAAGCATCACTACGAACAAAGCTAATAGAAGTGATGGAATTCCAGTTGAGCTATTTCAATTCCTAAAAGATGATGCTGTGAAAGTTCTGCAGTCAATATGCCAGAAAATTTGGAAAACTCAGCAGTGGCCACAGGACTGGAAAAGGTCAGTTTTCATTCCAATCCCAAAGAAAGGCAACGCCAAAGAATGCTCAGACTACCGCACAATTGCACTCATCTCACACGCTAGTAAAGTAATGCTCAAAATTCTCCAAGCCAGGCTTCAGCAATACATGAACCGTGAACTTCCAGATGTTCAGGCCGGTTTTAGAAAAAGCAGGGGAACCAGAGATTAAATTGCCAACATCCACTGGATCATGGAAAAAACAAGAGAGTTCCAGAAAAACATCTATTTCTGCTTTATTGACTATGCCAAAGCCTTTGACTGTGTGGATCACAATAAACTGTGGAAAATTCTGAAAGAGATGGGAATACCAGACCACCTGACCTGCCTCTTGAGAAACCTATCTGCAGGTCAGGAAGCAACAGTTAGAACTGGACATGGAACAACAGACTGGTTCCAAATAGGAAAAGAAGTACGTCAAGGGTCTATATTGTCACCCTGCTTATTTAACTTATATGCAGAGTACATCATGAGAAACGCTGGGCTGGAGGAAGCACAAGCTGGAATCAAGATTGCTGGGAGAAATATCAATAACCTCAGATATGCAGGTGACACCACCCTTATGGCAGAAAGTGAAGAAGAACTAAAGAGCCTCTTGAAGAAAGTGAAAGAGGAGAGTGAAAAAGTTGATTTAAAACTCAACAGTCAGAAAACTAAGATCATGGCATCCAGTCCCATCATTTCATGGCAAATAGATGTGGAAACAGTGGCTGACTTTATTTTTGGTGGCTCCAAAATCACTGCAATGGTGACTGCAGCCATGAAATTAAGAGACACTTACTCTTTGGAAGGAAAGTTATGACCAACCTAGACAGCATATTAAAAAGCAGAGACATTACTTTGCCAACAAAGGTCCATCTTGTCAAGGCTATGGTTTTTCCAGTAGTTGTGTATGGATGTGAGAGTTGGACTATAAAGAAAGCTGAGCACTGAAGAATTGATGCTTTTGAACTGTGTTGTTGGGAGAAGACTCTTGAGAGTCTCTTGGACTGTAAGGTGATCCAACCAGTCCATCATCAGGGAGATCGGTCCTGTGTGTTCATTGGAAGGACTGATGTTGAAGCTGAAACTCCAATACTTTGGCCACCTGATGCAAAGAGCTGACTCATTTGAAAAGACCCTGATGCAGGGAAAGATTGAAGTCAGGAGGAGAAGAGGACAAGAAAGGATGAAATGGTTGGATGGCATCACCAACTCAATGGATATGAGTTTGAGCGGACTCTGGGAGTTGGTGATAGATAGGAAGGCCTGGTGTGCTGTGGTCCATGGGGTCACGAAGAGTCAGACACGACTGAATGACTGAACTGAACTGAACAGAAAGATAATATGAAAATCTCCAAACACTTAGAAACTAATTCCTCACTTCTGAATAATCCATGGGTCAAAAAAGATATTGCAATGGAAAATAAAAAATGCATTGAGTTGAATGAAAATACATCACATAAAATTTGTGGGATACAGCTAAACCAGTGTAGAGAGGTGGGATGTTTATCATTAAATGTATACTTTTGAAAAGAGGAAAAAAATCTCAACTCAATAATCTAAGCTCCCACTTCAATGGCCTAGAAAAGGAAGAATGAGCAGAAGGATGGGAAAAAGAAATATAAGACCTGAAATCAATGAAACTGAAAACAGAAAAAACAACCTCACAGAATTAGTTCTTTAAAAAGAGGATTAAATTTAAAAATCTCAAGTAATCCTGATAAAAAGAGAGAGAAAAGATGAAAGTTACCAAATGAATGAATGAGGAATGGATGAAGGAATCAAGGATATCACTATAGAACCTGCAGACATCAAAAGGGAGTACTCAAAACTCCACATGCAAACATTTAACAATTTGCAAGAAATAGAACACCTCCTCAGAAAATTCCATGACGTCTTACAGAAAAACCCTAAAGAACTTTCTGGCTAACTCATAAACTACCGCAGTGCACTCAGTATAAAGTAGATAATTGAAATAGCCCTATTTCATACAGATTTGAAAGGAAAAAATAAACCAGTTCTTATTTGTAGATGACATGATTGTCTATATAGAAAGTCTCAAAGATGTGACCAAAGGAAAAAAAAAAAAAAAACTTCTAAAACTAATAAATGAATTGAACAAGATTTAGGGTATAAGGTAAACATTCGAAATTCAACTTTATTTCAATATACTATCAGTGAGCATATGGATCCTGAAAAAAATAGAATACCATTTACTTTGCTCAAAATTGCAGTTGTTGCTGTTGTTTAGTCACTAAGTCGTGTCCAGGCTCCTCTGTCCAAGGAATTTCCCAGGCAAGAATACTGGAGTGGGTTGCCATTTCCTCCTCCAGGGGATCTTCCCAAGCCAGGGATCAAACCTGAGTCTCCTGTGTCTCTTGCATTGCAGGTGGATTCTTTTCCCCTTGAGCCATTGGGGAAACCCTGTATTGGTAAAGGGATAGACAATTAGATCAATGGAACAGAATAGGGAACCCAGAGACAGATCCACCAAATTTGCCTGATTGATTTTTGACAAAAGTGTAAAAGGAATTCAATGGAATAAAGATAACTTTTTAAACAAATGATGCTGCAGCAATTGGTCAATGATAGGCAAAAATAAATAAAATAAAAACCTCAACCTAAGCCTTGTACCTGATATAAAAATTAACTCATGGTCTTAAATATAAAACATAAAACTATAACTTACCAAACATCTCGAAAAAAATCTGAGAAAATCTACAGGATCTAGGGCTATGCGAAGAGTTTGACACTGAAAGCATGATACAAAAAAAGGAAAATTTCATCATTTTGACTCCACCAAAATTACAAGTGTTTGCTCTGTGAAAGGTCTGTTAGCAAGATGAAAAGCCAGGCTATAGACTGGGAGAAAAATTTTGCAAACAACATATCTATCATAAGACCAGTATGTAGGCTATATAAGGCACTCTCAAAACTCAACAGCAGAAAAAACAGTCCAGTGAGAAAATGGCAAACAACAGGAAGAGATAGTTTTCCCCAAAGAAGATATACGAATGACAAATAAGCACATGAAAAGATGTTAAGCGCCATTAGCCATTAAGAAAATGCAAATTAAAACCACAAGACTTCTCTACACTCCCATCAGTGTGGTTAAAAAAAAAAAATACAAGTCCAGTGTTGGCAAGGACATGGAGAAACTGGTTCACTTCTCCATTGCTAACAGAAATGTAATATAGTGCTAACAGTTTGGAAAATTGTTTGGCAGTTTCTTAAAAAAAAAAAAAAAACCGAGGACGCAACTGCCATACAACCCAGGACTGTCTTCCGTGCACTTATCCAGAAGGAACAAAAAGACTCCTCCAGGCAACCTGTAAAGTAGGAGACACTGGTTCAATCCCTGGGTCGGGAAGACCCCCTGGAGGAGGGAACGGCTACCCACTCCAGTATTCTTGCCTGGAGAATTCTATGGACAGAAGAGCCTGACGGTCGGACTATAGTCTGTGGGGTCCCAAAGAGTCAGACTCAACAAGTGATACAAACACACACAGGCTCCGACCTACAGATGACTGACTCACACCGGAAGAAAAATAAATACCAACTGCCAGAACTCCCAACAGACCTCTTTTGTAGTTCCGACTGATACTATCATCACCCCAGAGGCCAACGTCAAGGCCACGCAACTAGTATGCGGCAGAGGCGGTATACGAATCCAGTTAAGGCTAGTAAGTGATTCAATCCTCAGATTGTCTGGTGTGGCCCTTTTCACAGGCAAGTACGGAACCGTGAAGCCTCGGGCCGCATAGCTGGAAAGTCAGGCGGCTACTCGGTCTTCTGGGCTAGAGTGCGCTCCCCTGGTTCTTGGGTCCAACTTTTCCTAACTTTTCCGGGCCTCTTTCGCCCAGTCCCAGGGGAGCAGGCACCACCCTTTTCCTCCGGGAGGCGCGCGTAGTGGGGAGGGCGGGTCCCCGACCGCAGTCCCCTCCCCAGACCCTGCCCCCAGGCTATAAACCCGGAGCCGGGGGCCGGCGCGGGCAGTCCCGGGCTGGCCCGCTCCGCGGGGCGATCGCACAGATGGCGGCGCTGGCGACAGTGGCCAAGAAGGTGTGGAGCGCGCGGCGGTTGCTGGTGCTGCTGTTCACACCGCTCGTGCTGCTGCCGGTGGTCTTCGCCCTCCCGCCCAAGGTAACGCCGCCTCTCCTGGGCGGTCCCCCCATTCCGCCCGCCCTGGGCGGCCGCGCCACAGTCAGGACCCTGTCCTCCCGAGCCTCGGAGGCGGAATACCGCAGAGGTCCCAGTCTAGATTTCACCAGACCCCACCTCCCCACCCGCTGCGTTCCCTCGCTTTCCCTGCCTTGCACTGCTGTGAACACAATTCCCCTTTCCCAGCTGCGGTTGCTCCTGGGAGCCCTGGGTCCCACTAGCCTTCTGGATCTTGTCATTTCTGCAGCAATGATTCCTCTTTATCGAGCTCTGACTGTGTGCTTGGTGATGTGTTGAACATTTCACTTGATAATCACAAGAAACTTGATGCTTGGCAAGCTCAAGCTTAATGAATGGCAAGCTGTGTGATCTGGGGCTTAACCTCTCTGAACTTCAGCTTGTTCATTTGTAAACACTGGGGAAATGATCATACGGATCCATTGGACAGTGGTGAATATTAAAAAGAGGCAATATATGTTAATCTCTTTGAACTGAGCCTGGTACCCAGTAAGTGCAGAAGACTGCACTGGCTGGTCTGTATCAACGTGCCATATATGATGGAGACAGCCAAGATTTAAGAAATGCTTACTGGGAGCAAGTGTGAGCACAGTCGTGTCCTACTCTGCGACTCCATGGACTGTAGCCCACCAGCTTCCTCTGTCCATGAAATTATCCAGGCAAGAATACTGGAGTGGGTTGCCATGCCCTCCTCCAGGGGATCTTCCCGACCCAGGGATCGAACCCACGTTTCCTGCAGTGCAGGCAGATTCTTTACCATCTGAGCCACCAGGGGCAAGGTGCAGCGCTAAACTTTTGCCTACGTGCTGCATCTGACTTAATCCAGACTGAAAATGCCCCTCTGAGTGGGGAGGGTTATTTGCCTTATTTTCCAGAGGAGAAAAGTGAGGCTGGGAGAGAAGTGTCTTGCTCACAGTCACACAACAGGCAGCTGAGTGGGATCAATCCCTGGCTTATCAGAATCCAGAACCTAGGTTGTTTCTAGACTCTCAAAGAAAGTAATCCATAGAAGATCAAAGGCTGCTGATTGAGGTCGGGAGTGTCATGACAAAATTCATCACCAGTGGGAGAAGGAGATGGTATCGCAGGTCCCCCGGTGGGTCCCTCACCTGTGCCCAGCACATTCGGGGCACCAAGATTAGGTGTGAGGCTCGTTAGACAAGGCTTCTACCTCCAAGAAGTTGTTTCACTGTCCCTCAATGAGATATTCTTCAGTTGCTAAGTCGTGTCCGACTCTTTGCAACCCCGTGGACTGCAGACCACCAAGCTCCCCTTGTCCTTCACTGTCTCCCTGAGTTTGCTCAAACGCATCTCCATTGAGATGCGTTTGAGCAAACTCCATCCAACAATAAGATATTACTCATTAATTGCCATCAATGAAACATTAAATGTTCATAAAAATAGAAGTAAAGAGAGGGTATAATTTAGTGAGACCAGGGGAGTGGGGAGAAGTGTTCAGAGAGGGCTGCCTGGAGGAAGGGGTGAGGAAGTGATACTAAGAAGATGGTGTCGAAAGATCCAGGACAAATTCTTCGGTGTGGAATTATCCTAGCAATTAGACTTTCTTGACATGCAAGGGAAAAACAATAAATGCTGGTGTAAGGATTAGGTTGCTTATTTAAAAGCCGTCCCATCCCTGGCCACTTGCTAACTTCAGGACCTTGCACCCATCTCCTTTCTTCTTTGGGTCTCCTTTTCCTTGTCTATAAGGTGGAGGATTGCCATGCTAGCTTCCGACATTTGATGTGAGGGTCTGAGCAAAGACGTTGCCTCACTTTGTGAAGCATCACTGGTGGAAGGCAGGATGGGTCTGGGGGGTCCCAGGCGGAGTTCTGGGGAAGGAGTGATGAAACACACAGGGTCTCTCTTCTCTGCAGAGGGTTCTGAAAGCTCCGCTCTGCAGTGAACCCAGGGGCAGGTCCAAGTGTTATGGGGCCAGAAACTTGTACTAATTGAGGGGCTTTCTTTAAGAAAAAGCATACAGATTTACAAGTACACAATTTAGTACATGGCTTGGGAGTGGCTCTGAACCTTTAAAAGCTTCATTAGCTTCACAGTGAACCCACTTCCATATGACCCCCAGTGTGGTAGGTAACAGCGCATGTCTGATTGATAAGGTGTTTCACTGTGCTTCACTCTTCTGTGCTGAGTTTCTCAGGTGTTGTCCTATGTAATATCCACATCACCAGGGAGTCAACTGCTATTAGCATGGAACAGGTGAAGAAATGGAAGCTCAGCAATGTTAGGTGACTTGTCCAAGGTCACACAACCTGTACAAAGCCAGAAGGCATTGTCTGTGTCTGACCACTTCGCTTTATACTCTTTCTTTAGTTCTAATTGAGTGAGAATGTCTCCTGATTCCCTCAGGATCCCCAGTGGGGACTCTTTGTGTGGCTCTAGATCTCACTGCCTTTTAAACTCGCTAATAAATCAGGGCCTCCTCCCAGGAGGCAGCTCTGGCTTCTTGGGAGATCTTAGCCTCCCTCAAGTCTCTATCAGCACACTCAAAGCCCCCTCTTCCTCCATGTTATATGTATATGTTTATCACATTGTATTATTATCATATTCTTGGATGTTAATAACTGACATGTTTCTTAATCTAATGTAGAAGGCGAATAAAAGCATCCTTAGAGAATAGTGAGCAGAGAAATTTGTGGTTTTTGTTGGTCTATGACATACGCATAAAGCAAACAGAGTGGGTGTGCTATGCACACAGTTTCAAAGCAATTCCTGTAATCTTAACCAGTTTAATCCTGTGATAACCTCTCCAGATGAAGGCTGGCACTATAAAAAAGTGTGCTTTTTGTGCAAATGAAGCTTCAAGGCAAGTGTGCTCAGTGTCCACCCTCACCCCTAACATTAGGCTGCTGCTTCTAAGCCTCTTTCACCTAGAAATTCTGGAACCACCAATGCCTGTTATAGGGTTCATATCCCAAAAACTTTTGCAAAATTGTTGATATCAGGGAAGAAGTTTGAGATCCTTGGCATTGGTCATTTGCCCCTCACTGGGTCCTGCTTTTCCACCTTGATAAGGTCTCCAGCATCGCTGCTCTGATGTTCCAGAAGTCTGTATGATTGTAACGGTTGGTTATCATGCACCTGTCCCCTGGCGACTGGTGAGGGAGGCTGCAGGGAGGCTGGGGTTAATCTGAAGGGTAGAGCCAGGGCTGGGGGCGGGGGATGGGAACAATTCTTACATTATGTCCTCCTGGCTTGGAACACTGTCAGCAGGGGTGAAAAGGAGTGGGATGCCCTTCTGGAATGCAGTGGCTGCAATTTCCAGGGCCACGGGGATCATGGCTCTTACCCCAAAGAGTGCCAGAGACTGAGGAAGTCAGGATCCTGCCAGAGGGACTGCCTCACAGTTTTCTAAGAATGGCCATCCTGGGAGCTGGGTGTTAGAGGACTGGCCTTGGGCGGCTAGGGGAGACAGAGGAGAGTATTAAATCAAGCTTGCAAATAAGCACCAGCCCCATGTATTTGCAGAGAATCTCACCTTCTTTCCCAACTTACTAAAAGCAAATCTTGCTGGACTGACCATCTGGCCATCAAGAGTGCTTCCAGTGGGTACTTCCACTGGCTCTTTCTAAGGATGCTTTGAGAGGGAGGAGGCATGTAGGAGTGGGGGGACTCTGGGCAGGGCCTCCTCCCAGGCTGCAGGTCTGGCTTCTCGGGAGATCTTTTGTTGTTGTTCAGTTGCTCAGTCATATCGACTCTTTGCGACCCCATGGACTGCAGCACACCAGGCTTCCCTGTCCATCACCAACTCCTGGAGTTTACTCAAACTCATGTCCATCGAGTTGGTGATGCCATCCAACCATCTCAGCCTCTGTCGTCTCCTTCTCCTCCTGCCCTCAATCTTTCCCAGCATCAGGGTCTTTTCTAATGAGTTGGCTCTTTGCATCAGGCGGCCAAAATACTGGAGTTTCAGCTTCAACATCAGTCCTTCCAATGAACACCCAGGACTGATCTCCTTTAGGATGGACTGGTTGGATCTCCTTTCAGTCTGAGGGACTCTCAAGAGTCTTCTCCAACACCACAATTCAAAAGCATCAGTTTTTCACTGCTCAACCTTCTTTCCGGTCCAACTCTCACATCCATACATGACTACTGGAAAAAACATAGCGTTGACTAGACAGACCTTTGTTGGCAAAATAATCTGACTTCACTAATTTTAGCCTCCCTCAAGTCTTTATATCAGCACACTGAAAGCCCCCTCCTGTTATATGCATGTATTTATCATGTTATATTATTGCCATGTTCTTGGATGTTCGTGACTAACATGTTTCTTTATGTAATGTACAATGGGAATAAAAGCCTCTGGGCAGGACGCTCCAGAGCATTGTGAAGGCTGTGCAGCACACAGAGAGAAGTGAGGAGGCGAAATGAGACCGAACCCGCCCGCACTCCACCTGCCGAACCTGGCCTCCCGGTGCAGTGCTGGGCCCACTGAGGAAGAGCCCCTCTCCCCAGTTTGCACGAAGGTGTTGTCTGGCTTGCAGCAGTCTTGCTCTGGGGTGGCAGTTACACCTGTGAAGTCAGAGGCCCACTGTTTTGCATTCACCTAATCTCCATGAGTGGGGTATGTTCAGGTGGATGACCAAGAAAATGGGCCTTTCCTTCCCAGTTTTGAGGCTTTGGAATCAGAACTGGATTCTCATTCCACATCCCTGGTCTGTGACCTTAGGCAAGTCGTTTGACTTCTCTGGGCCTCGGTCTCTTCAGTGGTAACACGCCCATAGTATCACCTTCTCCCCTGGTTATTCTTTGGGCCTAGTGAAATCATATGATATGCTGGCATCATAACTTCGTACTTTTTCATTCAGCCCTCAAGGTATGTTTTCACTCTCCCATCTTGCAGATGAGGAAGCTGAGACTCAGAAGTAAGAGGATGGAAAGAGCATGGGCCTTGGAGTTGGGAAGACTTGGGTTTGGGTCTTAGCTCTCAAACTGTACGATAAGGGGCTTGGGCGGGAGATGTCCCATTTCTGAGCCTCGCTTTCCTCACTTGTGAAGTGGGGAAGACTCACGGGTCCCCAAAGGGCTACTATGAGATTTAATTCAGTTAGAATACAGAAATCTTCCCGTGCTGGGTCAAAACAGGGTGGGAATTGATAACAGTAATAACTGCTAAGTGTTTTCCTCATCTGCCCCATGCTGTTTTACATGCCTTCCACATTTTAGTTCATTTCATTTAATCTCTGAAGCCTACCTTCTGGATAACGGGTGAAGGGAAGTAGACGTCAAGCTCCCATATTTCTATTCAGATTATAGTAAGCCCTCAAGAAAGGATAAGAACACCTCATACTTATTGATTACTTACTAGAAGCTGGCCCCCTCTCTCCCTCTGTAACAGCCACCCTGGCCTTCTTGGTGTTCCTTAAATATCCCAAGATTGCTCTCACCCCAGGGCCTTTACCAGCTTCCCAGGTGGCACGGTGGTAAAGAATCCACCTGCCAATGCAGGAGACCCAAGAGACTCAGGTTTGATCCCTTGGTCAGGAAGATCCCCTGGAGGAGGTCATGGCAACCCACCCCAGTACTCTTGCCTGGAAAATCCCATAGACAGAGGCGCCTGGCAGGCTACAGTCCACTGGGTCACTAAGAGTCAGACACAACTGAGCAGCTAAACACGTGCACACCTGCCTGCGGGGCCTTTGCACTTACTGTTCCTTCCGTTATGAGCTGCTCTTCCCCCAGATGTCTGCAAGCCTTGCTCCCACACTTCATTCATCTTAGTTCAAAGATGAACCTCCTCAAAGGCCTTCCCTGGCCACCCTTTCTAACATAGAAAATAAAAATTCCTTTACACTCTCTTCCCTGCCTTATTTTGCTTCATGGTCTTTGTCACTATCTGGCAATGTATTGTATTTAAGGAATGGGCAAGGCAGAGGAAGCAGGCTTAGAGTTGGTTAGTCAAATGATTTCAGTGGGCTCTGGGACAGAGAGGCTGTCCCTGGTTGTCTGGTCCCTGTCCCTGGGTGATGAGGGCAGGCAGATAGTGGCCTGGAGTGAGAGAGTCCAAGAAAGGAGATGGTTGGGGGTGTGGGTCTGGGATCGTCTGGTTTACATTTGAAAAGCCGACACACAGGTGAGTTGTTTACTATTTCTAGGAATGAGCTAGCCCTGGGAGGGGCAGACCCTCCAGTGTTAGCAAGGTCCCAAGATGCCAGAGCATCACATTCAGAAACTGGAAAACATGGTTGTTACAATCTCCCATACTCTTCTCTTCTCTCACTTGTGGTCCAGCCTTATAGGCCTTCCTTTGGTTCTTTAAACCTGCCAAACTTGTTCCTGCCTCAGGACCTTTGCACTTGTTCTCGCTGCCTGGGACGCTCTTGCCCCTGATCTTCCACACGTGGATCTGTCTGGTCATTCAGGTCTTAGCTCCAAAGGCACCTCCTCCAAGAAGACCTCCTTGATTACCTCTTCTCAATAACACTTGCCCTCCTCACTGTACAAAACACTCTCTAAAACAGAGTCCTGTTTTATTTCCTTCATGGCATTCATTCCAACCTAAAATGTTCATTATTTGTTCACTGCCTGCCTCCTCCACGAGACTATGAGTGATATAAGGGCAAGGCCTGTGTCTGTCTAGTTCCCTCAGCATCCCCAGCACCTAGGACAGAGTCTGACACATAGTAGGTACTCAGTAAACTAGCCAATGAATGAATTTGCATTTGAGCCAGGTAGCTCTGATTTCTGAACACGTGCACTTGCTAAACTCCTAGACTGCTACTAATTTGTAGAAGATCTAAGCTGCAATCAGTGTTTGCAGCCCTTTCCTTTTTCAGCGGGGAAAACTGAGGCCCAGAGGGCACATGGAAGGACCTTCCCACCCCTCCCAGCCAGGTGGTCCCAGAACCCTCATCTGTGTCCCCTCCATGCTCTCCCGCCAGGTTTGACCCATTGCCCACACAGACCCCTTGGCTTGGAACCGCTCCTCTGAGGCCTAGCCAACTTTCCACTTTCCTGGAGATCCTGCCAGGTGTGTAAACAGACCGACAGAATTCCTGATGAGGCGAAGGGGAGCGAGATTGTGTTTCCTGACCTGACTCAGCTGGGCAGTGCCCTCTGGACTGATGAGCGGGATTGTGAGACACCGCCCCCCCAGACCTTGAGGACACAAAGTGAGCACCCTAGCTAGACCGGACCTGAAACAAATGTCACAGGTGCACCCCAACGGCTCTCTCCAGCTGAGATGCACCAGGGACGAGAGAGATGCACAAGGCCATGCCATCCTGGCAAGCCTCAGCTTCCTCATCTGATAAGTGGGCATAACGACACCCACCTGCTCAGAAGGCTTGGCAAGTGCCTGATGCAACATAGGTACTCGGTAAAGAATTGTGGCTATTGCTATTATCTGCAAAATAGGGGTACTAGGCATGTGACTCTATCTACTTGTTCCTGAAATTCACAAGGGGAGGGGCAGCCAATGGGAAGGAGCCTGTGCTGGGGGCGAGGGGAGTCAGCAGGACTGATACACAGGGCAGAACCGTGATGCCCAGCTCAATTAAGACATTGGAAAAAGGCTGGCGAGGCCAGTGTGCCCCTGCTGGCAGCCCAGTGGCTGCCCTGCCCAGTTCCTTTTCCTTTCCTCTCCTGCGAAGCCCTCTCTTGGCCTGGACTGGAGAGAGGAATTTGATTTCAGCCACGTTAAGCTCTCCAGCAGGAATGTGCCAGTCCCTGGGGGCTCAGGATGTGAATTCAAGGTTGCTGATGTCCCAGGCCACATGCCTTATTCATACGCTCTCCTCTGTCCCCCAGGAGGCCCCTTGAGAGCCATAGCCAACACCTCTCTAGCATTTATGAAGTGTCAGGCATGGTTCAACGCACTTGAGATAGGCTAGCTCATGTATGCTCGGCCCGGCTCTGTGGCACAGGTGCTATTATTGTCCACATTCACAGATGGGGAAACTGAGTAACAGAATTGTTCAGTCACTTGCCCTAGCTCCCATGGTTTGGAAGTGGCACAGCTGGGATTCTGACCTGGCATTCTAGCTCCAGAGTCTGTGTTTTTAGCCTCTATGTGACACAAGGGAGATGGACCCATTTTACAGATGAGAAGCCTGAGGCTCAGAGAGATGAAGACACTTGCCTAGCACCTCACAGTCACTGAACGAGTAGTCAGGCTGCCATCCAAGCCTACGTCTGCCTTATTGAAAGCCCACATTCCTTCATGGTTCAGTGGAGGCAAGGGGAAAGGGGCAGGGAGTACATTAAGAACGGCTTCCCAGTGGAGAGACCTGTCATCCTGACACTGGAGTGGGAGTTGGGAGGTTTTGGGTCTTGGGGGCTCTGAAGATAGGAACTAACATGAATTGTCAAATATGATATGTAGGAGCTTGGGTTTGGGTGCTTCGGTGCAAATTCTGGTTTTTTAATATGCTGTGTGACCTCGGGCCAGTTGCATAACTTCTCTATGCTCAAGTTCCTAATCCGTAAATAGGCCAGTTGCATAACTTCTCTATGCTCAAGTTCCTAATTCGTAAATGGGTACGATAATAGGTGATGATGTAAAGGGCTCAACAAATGCTGGCTGGCTTCATGGCTAAAGCACCTCCTGTGTCCTGGGCTCTGTGGAGTCCTTTAAAACAGAGTTCCGAAGTGTTTTGCTCTCCAGGAGACATTCAGCAAGGCCTGAAAACACTTTTGATTGTCACAGCTCGATGGAGATGCTGCCAGCATCTAGGGATGCTGCCACACACCCTGCAGTGCACAGGATTGCCCCCACAACGAAGAGCTCTCAGGCCCCGAATGTCAGTGGTGCCGAGGCTGGAAGCCCCTGCCCAGTGCATTTGCTTGGCGTCCTCTCCCAGCAGGCCCGTGAGGCAGGTGTGATCAGGTCCCATTTTCTGTCAGGAACACTGAGGCCCAGAGAGGGGGAGGGCTTGCCTGTGGACTCACAGCCTGACTGCAGAAGGCCTCCCGGGGTGGAGGGGATTTGGAAATGGAGGGCCTTCCAGACAAGAAGGCCCTTCCAGGGCCTGTGAGCCCTGCTCCAGGCGCTGCTGCGTGGAGCTGACGGTCCCCTCTGCCCTCCTGGCTCCCAGCAGGCGGGACCAGCCTCCTTTCCCGTGATCGGGAGAAATAACAAGAGCGGCCCTTGTTCGCTGCCACCCACAGCCCCGATTGTCCCCTCGATTCCACATGACAGTCCACCTTTCTCGCATGACGAGCCGCTTTGCTGGCTGGCCCCCATCAGCCTGGAGGAGTGCGGGAGAAGGGAGGAAACGGCTCCCTGCTCCTTTAGGCCATTTTCTGCCCCGTCTGGAGCCCCCTTGGATTCCTTTCAAAAGGGCTGGGACTCGACAAAACCTCTCCTGGTGCCTGAGCCGAGCGTTTGACAGCATGGAGTCCGAGAAACAGAAGTGTGAGCAGTTTCCTGAGACACAAGTCTTGGAAATGGGCTCTGCTGTGTTGACATCTGGGACCAGAACGTGGGGTGTCCAGGTCTGGGGGAGCCAGCAGAGGCCTACTGCACGGCCCTGCCTGCAGCCCAGCTCTCACTTCTTCTTGGAGAAACTGAGGCAGTCCTGAGAGGCCCTTCCTATCCCCACTAAACTACCTATCAATCCGGGATACCTGGCTTCCTTTCCTGCTAATCTGTTTCTTCTATGGGGTCTGGACCTCCTCCAGACCTTGACTTTCCTCCCCTGGACAAAGGGTCTGCCCAGAGTCACTGAGCTGGTTTGTCCTCCAGAATCACTCTCTGAAGGGGCGGGGGTAACATCGTGAGAGTATGAACTCTAGCATCAGATCTCCTGGACTCCACACTGGCTCCCCCACTTCCTTTGTGACCTTGGGTAAGTTATTAGCTTCTCTGTGCCTCAGTTTCCTCCTCTGTGTGAGGACACCAATAGGATCTACCTCAGAGGGGGTTGTGAAGATTGGTTTTGATACCTGAAATACTCTGGGCTGCTCCTGATCATAAGAGGTACTAGTTAAAGATCGACTGTTGTTGTTCAGTCGCCAAGTCGTGTCCAGTTTTTTTGTGACCCCATGGACTGCAGCACGCCAGGTTTCCCAGTCCCTCACCATCTCCCGGAGTTTGCCCAAGTTCATGTCCATTGCATGGGTGATGCCATCCAACCATCTCGTCCTCTGTCATCCCCTTCTCCTCCTGCCTTCAATCTTTCCCAGCATCAAGGTCTTTTCCAATGAGTTGGCTATTTGCATCAGGTATAACAGTAATAGTAGTAGGATTGTTATTTGCATTACAAATAAGCCTGTGGATCTAGGGGTCTGGAGGTACTTTATAGGGGATGAGACTTGCTTCTGCATCCTCTTGGCTTCTTCCCTTTCCTCTCTGGGTAGGTTCTTGTGTTCTCTGAGCCTCCAATTCCTCCACTATAAAATGGGGGACAGCTGATCTCCTAGGAGCTTCTGGAATTTTAAATGAGATAGTGCTTATTCAGAAAAAAAATCCCAGTGAAAGTTCCCTTGCCATTCTTACTCTAACTCTGAAGCTCAGGGCCCCAGAGACCTAAGAAGTGAAGGATTGTGGGCAGCGGAGGGTCATTGTCAAGAACGCCTTGTGAACGTCGTAGCTTAGGCCTCAGTAGCAGGGGTCAGCTTTCCCATCATCCCCTGCATTGACTCCCAGGAGGCCTGGGGCAGAGTGAGCTGGACCAGAGTGGAGGTGGGATGATGGTAAATGGTAGAGACTTAAAATGTCAGGGGCAGGGAAGACCTCAGTGCCCAAGAGAAGTTAGGCTAAGTGATGGGCCCACAGCTGATCCAGGATGGATCCCTGCCAAGGACTTGCTCTGGGGGTGGGGGTGGGGGGTGGGCGGAACAAGGCACTTCCCCTGCCATCCTGGGTCTTCCCATCTGTCTCATGCATCCACTCGCCTCATGGGGCCATGTTGAGGAGCCAGGGAAACTAAGCACTTTGTAAAGAGTGAAGTAAGTACCTGCAAATAGTAAGGTACAAATAAGGGTCCTTCCCGTCTGGTTAACCAGTGTATCCCCAGTGCTTGGCAAACAAGGTGCTTAATAAATATGTGTAGAATGAATATGGAATCAATGCAAATATTTCTTTATGTTTCCTGTGTGCCAGGCACTGTCCACGAGTGATCCTTACATTTAAAAGTATTAATTGAGCACCTACTATATACCAGCTACTAGTCTAGGAGAACACGGCAATGAACCAAATAGTCACAAATCCTTTTACTTGTGGAGCTGACATTCTAGAGGGGTAGACATTTTTTTTGAAAAGCAAACACATAAATAGATAAGATCTATGTGTGTTTGTGTGTATGTGTTAGTCCCTTGGTCTTATCTGACTCTGCAACCCCATGGAGTTCAAAGGAGCTCGCCAGGCTCCTCTGTCCATGAGATTCTCCAGGCAAGAATACTGGAATGGGTTGCCATTCCCTTCTCCAAGGTAAGATCTATAGTATGTCAAATGATGATCAGTACTATGGAGAATAAAATCACAGAAGGCAGGGAGCCAGGAATGGGGTGAGTGTAATTTTAGAGTCAGAAAGATTCAGAAAAGGGAACATTAGAACAAACACCTGAAGGAGAAGACACTGGAGCAAAGAGTTGACGGAGGTGAAGGAACAAGCCCTGAGTGCATATAAAGGGAAAGGATTCCAGGTGAGGAAACAGTAAGTGCAAAGATCCTGAGGTGGGGGCATGGGGGATGTTCAAGAAATAAAAAAATGGTCTTCCTGGGTCCTCATGACAGCCCTTCCAGGAGCCTGACCACGGACCCCTTGATCACAGAGAAACTCAGGTGAAGAGCATAGGTGGCATTTGAAGGCAGACCCCACCATAATGCCTTCAGGCTGGATTTCATTTCAGCCCAAGAGAGGCCTCCTGTTAGTACAGGCCTCCGAAGGTGTGGGACAGCTGCCAGGAGCAGGGGGAGGTGGAGAAGCCCTGAGGGGGCCTTTGGCACACCCACCACCTGTGTTGGGGACTGAAAGGCCCTTGGGACACATGGGGAGACTGAGGCCCACTGAGAGGAAGGCGCTGCCTGAGGTCACACGGTCACTTGGCCTCTTTTTGGGAAGAACTTGTTCCAAAAGTTCTCAGTCCTCTGGCTGAGTCAGGCCGCTGGGGGAGTTTTTGGGGGGGCTCCTCTCTATAAAATGGGGAAAAACTGATCTCCTAGGAGTTGCTGGGATTTTAAATGAGATAGTGCTTATTCAAAGAAAAATCCGGGTGAAAGTTCCCTTGCCATTCTCCTTCTAACCCCGAAGCCCATAGCCCCTGAGCCCTAAAAGTGAGGGACCGTGGGCAGCAGAGGGCCACTGGGCAGCTGCCCCCCCCCGCCCCCACCCGCCTGCCTGGCTCATGAATGATTAGTGAAGCTTGGGGGGTAGTGGGGTGTGAGCTGCCCCTTGAACACTTTTCATGAATGGTTTGAAGAACCTGAACTCGTGACATCTGCTAATAAGTCCAGGGATCTAACACAGTCCGTTCAAGTGGAAGGAGTGGAAGGATGGGGTGGGTAGCCTTGAAGGTCTTCCTGGGCAAGTCTCTCCCTCCCATTTCTCCTCTTTCCCCCGTTGAGTCTTAGGCCCAAATGGATACAGGGGGCTTCTAACTGCTGTCTCGGATTGTCTGGGGGCTGAGGAGAGGTTAGGAAGGAGCCTTGGCTGGAAATCAGAGATCAAGACTTCTGGGCTGTCTTACGTATTTCCCGCTGAGTTACCCTGAACCAGTTTCAGGCTTCACCTTCCAGGCCTCAGTCTCCTCCTCCAGAAGGTAGATAACTCTAAGATCAGCCAGGCTTATCCTCAGGACTGAACAAACCCAGAAAGGATGTGAAAGGACCTCTGAAGTGCTTTTCTATTGAATACCTGTCCTTCCGTTTTCCTTCATAGAACCTACCCGAATGTGGGAGGAGCAACATTCACGCTAAGTTTCAAGGGCTTAACCCAGCACCTGCATGCAGTGAGTCAGTAAATGCTGACTGTTACCGTCACTACAGTAATTCTCTTCCCTGAGCCCAGGGCCCTGGGCTGGGAAGAGCCCTGGGCTCAGACCACCACGCTGAAATCACGCTCCGCCCCTTGCTAGAGACTTGGGTGAAGAGGTGGCCGAACCTCCCTGAGCCTCCGACTTCTACTTTCTAAGCAGGGCCGTGAGACGAGCAGGGGAGCTCAGCGTGTCCAGGGCAAGGCTCAGGCCCAGGTCACAGCGATCCCTCAGTGAGCGGTAGTTTCATTGCTGTCACCTGCCACTCACAACGGAGGCAGTGTGAACTCGGGCCAGTAGCTCAAGATCTCTGAGCCACACATAACCCGGGGACAGCGGTCATTACTGCCTCTTAGGGCTGTGGGTAGGCTGAATGAGGGAGTCCATGGGCACCATGCCTGGCACGTCTCAAGTGCCCAGCGTGGGCAGCCGTCTCAGATAAGAGTGCTGGTGCTCTGAGGTCACAGGGGCAGCTGCTCAGGAGACCGCAGGGAGAGATGCTGCCAGCCTGGCAGGGCTTCCAAAGATGCCACGTCCACCCATGTTCCCTTTGACTTCCTGCCCAGCTCTGTCAGGATGGCGAACAAGCACCCTGATTTGTGGATGGGGATATGGAGGCTCAGAAAGGCCACCGATCAGCCCAAAGGTCAAAGCTTGGAGGTGGTGAACCAGGATTTGCACCTGTGAGTCTGGGACCCCTTTGGGCCTTGTCACCCTGAGCCCCAGCTGCCTTACGTAACTCCCTCTTTTCAAGCGGAGGCTCGTGACTCTTGGCCTCAGCAGAGAGAGTTTCTCTTGTATTGCCTCTTGTCTTGCTGGGTCCTTTGCCTGGGTCTGCTGTGTGTGCTCCAAACTCCCTTCCTTTTGGGGTTAATATCTATCCAGCATCCATTGCCTTCATCTGCACATGAAGCGCAGACTGGGAGCGCCTTAGGGATCATCGAGATGAAGCCACTAGTGTAAGGAAGGCAGGAAATGGGCAGAAGTAACAGATCCTGTCAGTAGGAGCTAACGTTTTATAACTTAATCTGCCACGCACTGCTCCCAGTACTCAACCTACATTCCCTGCATTTAATCCTTGTAACAGTAACTTTGTGAGGCTGAAATTCTTAGCATCATTGTCATCATCCCCATTTTCCAGATGAGGAAACCGAGGCACAACGAGTCACTTGTTCTAGGAAGCAGTAGAGGCAGGATTCGAACCCAGGCCCTCTACCGCTAGATGCCAACCTCGCAACTCAAGCGCCTCTGCTTCTTGACGTCGGGCTCTGATTTCAGCCCCCATCTCCTAACTAATTCCCTGTCCACTGTTCTTTCTGTTGATCCCGACGGCTCCTGCTTCTCAGGGGCTGTTCATTTCTAGGTGCAGCGTGATGCTGTAGTTCCTATGTTATCTACGAGCAAGCTGAGGTCCGAACCTGCCCAAGGTCCCTCACACCAGCTGTGGGTGCCTGAGCCGCTATTTCCAGCCCCGAGTGGCCTCAGGGGTTTTGACCACTGTGGAGGCCCAGCCTTGGGATGGAGGGGATACCGAGAGATTGAAGGCCTGGCTCTGGCCATTCTAGAGTTCAGAGTTCAGGGCTCCCCACAGCGCTGGCCCTGGACATTCCTGGGGAATGGGCCTCTAGTAGGCAGCAGGAGGGCACCACTGTGAGCACCTGGCCGTGATCCTGCTTCCCGAAGGGCCTGGCATAGCGCCTCGCTCACAGCCCAGCGCCTTGACAAAAAGGCAACCCAGCAGGAAGATGGATGTGGGGCGGGGAAGGGGGTGGTGGGGTGGACACGGTTTCCGAACAGCTCCCGCCCCGGACTCAGAGAACACCCCAGTGCTCTTTCTTTCTTTTCCTGGGTGAGGGGGGCAGGCTTGGGGGCAATGGGGGACAAGTTGCCTTGTGTCTGTCTGGAAATCATTCCCCCAGCTCAAAAATTAACTGCCTGACCTGGCACTTTCTTCCTTCTCGTTGTCACCTCTGCGTGTTTCGCCTGCAGACTTTAATCCCCGTACTTACGGACCAGCTGAGCCTGAGAAGCTGGGATTTCTTCAGTGGGCGGATTACAAGGCTTTCTGTCAGAAATGTCTGGGTCAGGCTGGCATGAATTGGGCTGGTGAGGGACTATGAGGACCCCCCCCACCCCCGCCACCCCAGCCCAACTGTTGCTCCCAGCCAGGGCCAGGACTAGGGACAGCCAGGTGAAGGACCCCAGGAACAAAGTTTCAGGAGGGACTCACTGTCAGGGTCATGTACCCGCCTCACCCTCATCCCAGCCCAGCCCCCAACTTCTGCCACCCGATAGACCTCAGAGTGCAATGATCTTTCCACGAAACGGGGTAAAACAAGTCCTTGCATCTGCCTTGCTGTGTGACCTCAGGCGAGACACTGTCCTTCTCTGGGCAGTCATTGTACTAGGGGTTAAATCAGACCAGGGTTCCTCAGCCTCAGCAATGGTGACTTTGCTCCTACTGGAAACAAGTCATTTTCTGTTGTGGGGGGGCTGTCCTTGGCACTGCGGGATGTTTAACAGCCTCTGCCCACTAGATGCCACTGGCATCATCCCCTCCAATCACCCAAAAATGTTCCCTTTGTCCCCTGGAGGTCAGAGTCATCCCCTATTGAGAACCGCTGGATTAAGTAATCTCAGGTTAATTCTAGCTCGGATATTTTAGGATTTATTTAAAGATTTAAGAATAGTTTATTTGAAGCTCAGCTTTAAGAAATTTGGGCTTCCCTTGTGGCTCAGCTGGTAAAGAATCTGCCTGCAGTGTGGGAGACCTGGGTTCGATCCCTGTGTTGGGAAGATTCCCAGGAGAAGGGAATGGCTAACCACTCCAGTATTCTGGCCTGGAGAATTCCATGGACTGTTAGTCCATGGGGTCGCAAAGAGTCGGACACAATTGAGCGATTTTTCACTTTCACTTTAAGAAATTAAACTTGTATTATTATTTTTTAAATAATTTTATTTATTTTTGGCTCTGCTGGGTCTTCGTTGCCGCGAGGGCTTTTATCTAGTTGCCAGCAAGTAGGGGCTACTCTCTAGCTGCAGTGCATGGGCTTCTCGTTGTGCTGGCTTCTCTTGTTATGGAACAGGGGCTGCAGGACACCCAGGCTTAAGTAGGTGCGGCACGTGGGCACCATAGCTGTGGCTCCCAGGCTATAGAGCACAGACTCAATAGTTGTGGTGCACCACGGCATGTGGGATCTTCCAAATCAGGGATCGAACCTGAGTCTCCTGTATTGGTAGATGGATTCTTTACCACTGAGCCACCAGGGAAACCCCTACCCTCGTATTGTTATTGCAATGTAACAATAGCTCAAATTTATTGAGCATTCCCATGTCCGTGGTCATTTCATATGAAATAAATCACTCTCTAAGGTAGAGACTATTATTATGTGCCTATAGCACACAAGGAAACTGATGGTGAGGGCAGTTAAATAACTAGATCACACAGCTAGAGTGTGGAAGGATTGCATTTAGTGTTCAGGCTTGTCTAATTCCAAAGCCAATACTATTTCTGTGCGTGCGTGCTAACTCACTTCAGTCATGTCCGACTCTTTGTGACCCCAGGCTCCCCTGTCCAGGGGATTCTCCAGGCAAGAATACCAGAGTGGGTTGCCATGCCCTCCTCCAGGGGATCTTCCCAACCCAGGGATTGAACCCGTGTCCCCTACGTCTCCTGCATTGGCAGGCAGCTTCTTTACCACTAGTACCACCCGAGAAGCCCAACACTATTTCTACTGCATGTTTATTATAGGAAGATTAGAAAAGACAGATAAGCAAAAGGAGATGTAGTACTTTCTGATGACAAAATTACTACGTTGGTGGAGTCCAGACTTTTCTATTCCATTCACCTTTCTGAAGCAGTCTGGGAAAAGTAACAAAAAGCAACAAAAGAGGAGAAATTGCCATATCTGATAAAAGAAGGGCAGACCACAATCCCACCCTGTTTGTGAAGACTGACAATGACTGTGGGATTTGGACCAAAGTGCAGAAGGGAACCAAGAGTGGCATGTGCTTCTGCAGCTCCTGAGCAGGAGGTAGAAGTCTCCAGAAGGATTTTTGAACTCTATGAACCCTTCCTAATCCTGGCAAAGCCTGAAGCCTGCGCAGGGGAAGGGAGAGTCACTGAGATGTATGTGACAGTTCAGAGTTCAGATGAACTGCATGAAGAGACTTGAAGACCCTTGGCAAGAAGTAGGATGTTAAAGTGGCAGGTGAGAGAAAGGATAGATAACAATCAGCCGTTTGGTTCTAAGGGTTCTAATTTTCTCTCTCAGTGAGTCAGAGACTTACTCAAGGAGACACTGAAGAACTGTGATATTCTTAGGTCTTTAAACTTAATCTCCACTCCAAGTCTATTGCTTAGAGTAGAGATATTAATATATTTCAGGGCAGCGCTGGTGACAAAGGATCTAAGATAATCCACAGGGTTACCTGCCTGCCTCAGCTTCCTTCCAGCTCCTGTCCACACACTTTCCTTTAACAAATATCTGTGACAAGTAGCCGGCACGGGACCTACAAAAAGGTTGTGTGAGAAATAAGAGGAAAGAGAACATCAAATGAAAAATAAACAAAGAAAAATACTGGAAGAGTTGTGTTATGAAGTAGGAGAAACTGCTGAACTGACATTTCTCTGTAAAATACACACAAAAAAACAAATGATGACCTTCCTAAAATAAGTCTCAAGATAAGAAATAAAAAGTTCCAAGAAGAGAATAAAAAGTAGATGGAGTTGAGAAAAGCAGTGTCAGAAGAGAAATGAAAGTGGGTGACAGAGAAAAGTGAAGCCACACTATTATAAAAGCTCTACTGGAAATAGCAAAATGTAAACTATTAAAAACATAATCAAGAACTTGTTACACAGGCTAAAGAAGATGTAACAAAATTAAGTAAGAAAGAGTAAGAAAGGATGAAAGAAAAGTGGTCAATATGGAAGACAAAGGAAATCCAACTTCTGCGTAATTGGTGTTGCTGAAGAAGAAAGAAAAAGAAATCAAACAAATAAAACAGAAAACAATATTGGAATCTTTAATAGTAGAAAATTAATTTACCTCTAATTCTAGAGGATTAATTAATTAAATGACTCTGAAGTCAAATTAATTTAAAACATATACAAATTTTCTGTCTCCAAGGAAAAATAACGTATGGAGACTCATCAACTCTGAGCTATGTCATGGCAACATGAATGGATTGAGGATTAAACCAAATAATGTTATGGATATCCAGGCAAAAAATTTGATGAGCTCTAAGGGGGAAGAAATCAGGCTGGCCTCAAATTTCTGCACAATGAAGTATTTCCTAATTCTCAGAAAAGAGAATGCAACCTCAGAATTTTATAGATACATTACATATGTATTCAGGGAATGTCTATTTTAAAAAAACATGTACATATATAGTTGAAATTTGGAAAAATGAAGAAATTCATTTGTAATCTCACTCCTACTCTGCCTGTTAAGTACGCATTTCAGAATGCGTTTATGTACATCCTTTCCCGTGGGATCCTCTAGGATGTAGGCATCGCACCATTATTATTCCCAAGTTGTAGATGGATGAACTCAGTGACTTGACACAAGAATCAGTGGCAAAAGCACTATACCCAGGCTTCCTGGCCCTCGGACCTGAATCCTCTAGAATGACTCTGTCCAAGAGAACTTTCTGCAGTGATGGGGACGTTCTAGATCTGCTCTGTCCAGAATGACAGACACTCATCTTATGTAACTGTGGAGCACTTGACATGTGGCTCGTGTGACTGAGAACCTGGAATTCTAAATTTCATTTAATTTTAATGAATTCAAACTTACACAGCCACCAGTGGCCCAGAGCTGGTATATTTGGACAGCCTAGTTCTAGAGATTTCCTTGGCATTCTTTTCCCTTCTGAAAAAGAAATCTGACCACTTTCCATTTCATCCATCCCCCAACCACATCCGCATCAAATCCTTCCAGATTCTTGCCTCTGGGGTCAATCAGCTTTCACAGTTAGGACCAGCCTTCTGGCTTCTCACCCCAGTCTTCTCGGACTGCAGTCTCCTTCGGGTAGTCCCCCCTGAGGGTTTTAGCTGAGTCATGGCGGCTTCTGCTGGCAGAGGGCACAGGCTGGGGCCGTGAGCAGTGTTTCACCTTGAGCCACAACTCCGTCTATCCTGTGCCATCTCAGCAAATTCCCCTTCCTGAAGCAGAACATCTAGACCGAACGGAGTGGCCAAGGGGCGTACTGATGACTCTTGAGATGACCCAGAAAGTGAGCCTGCGAGAGCAGACACCTCCCCCTACCTCTGGACTCCAGAGGTTAAAATTCAAAGGAACAGGGCCTTGGGTTCATGTGACGCTAGGCTTTACCCAAACCTGCCCTTGAGGGAACCAAAGGAAGATTCCATTCGGCAGACAAGCAGACTGACTCTCCCTGTGGCCAGGTGGCTGGTCTGAGTTCACTGAACAGGGGGCCCAGAGGCAGAGGTGGCTCGGACGTGCTGTGTGCCGGAGTAAAACCGACCCCACTGGACCCCGCTCCCTGATCCACTATTTGGACCAGGAACCATGAGATCTGCTCTTGTGCTCCATGTGGCTTCTCCGTGACCTCAGTTTCTGTCCCTGTAAAATGAGGGTTTTTAAACAGAACAAGGACTTCTCACAGAGCATCCTGTGATTCCTAGTAATCCATGAACAACTTGACATTAGATCAGAATTGTGTATGTGTGAGCTCTTTTCTGGGACTTTCCACCCATTAAGACCATTTAGACAAGAGGTCATACATTGGTGACCATGGGTCTGATGCCTTTTGCGGACATGGGTTGTTTTTTTTTTTTTTTTGGCCCATACTTTCATTTTAATGAGCAAATAATTTAAAACTGTGAAATGTCACATAAAAGCACAATTTCAAGCCTTTCTTGAAAAACCAGAGCTGGCATCCTGGGCCCCATGGCAATAGTCAGGAGCTGAGCAGCAGTTGCTGTTTTCAAGGGGCCTATACTCCCCACTTCACCAGAGTCCCCACTTCTTCCTGTTGCCCCCATGACATGAAAGCCCAGTGCCAGCTGTAATTTATCATCAAACTTGGTCATTTTTTTCCTGTGTTGGAAGATCAGTTCCCTGTACCCATAGCACTGTCAGAAGTGCAAATCAGACTCCAGAAAAATTAAGTGATTTTCCTTAGGCTAGCCCACTTCACTCATTAAATTGTTCCTTGCACTTGAGGTTGTGATGCCTGATTTAGAGTCATTCATTTGGGCTTCCGCAATGGCTCAGTGGGTAAAAAATCTGCCTGCAGTGCAGGAGACCAGGAGACATGGGTTTGATCCCTGGATTGGGAAGATCCCCTGAAGGAGGAAATGGCAACGCACACCAGTATCCTTGCCTGGGAATTCCCATGGACAAAGGAGCCTGGCAGGCTACAGTCCAAAGAGTCAGACACAACTGATTGACTAAACACACACACACACATACAATCATTCATTTAACAAATGTCCACTGAGGCCCTAAAGAGAGAGGTGAGCAAAACAGACAAGAACGCTGTTTGCCTGGAGCTTGAGGTCTGGTGGGAAGAGAGCTAATGATAAGTGAATGAATAAATTCTGCAGTCATTGGAAAGTGCTTGACAAGAACGAGGCTGGGTTGTGGGGATCAGATCGTGGACAGTAGAGTGGTCCATGAAGAGGTGACCTTTGAGATGAGGCTGAACAAGGAGGAGTGAGGTAGGCAGAGATCAAGGCTGAAGGCCGGGCAGAGGAGGCAGCAGGTGCAAAGCCCTGGAGGTGGGAACCAGCTTGGCCGGCTGAATCACTGAGAGCCCCCCACTTAGCGTCTGCAGGCCAGCTCTCTGGTCTTGCCTCCAGGCCTCCTGGGAGACTTTTGCTCTCTGGAACTCAGCTCTGGCCTAGAGGACTGCAGGGATGGAGGGGTGGGGATGAGGGGCAGCAGTACTTATTAATTCCTCACCAGATGCCTGGCGCTCAGCTGGCAATTCTGAATCCAGTTTGCCCACAGGAAGCTCAACCCAGGCAGGGGAGCTACTTTGGGTCACCCCGGCCCTGCTCCAATTCCTAACCAGCGAGGCAACGAAACACTGTTGACCCACTTACTGCCGAAGCCCCGTGAGGGCCAACGATCGACTTCCCGGTTCCTGCCATTTCCCTTGGGTCACCCCCACTGGCTGACATGTGCTGGATCTGGAGTCATTTCTCCACAAAAGATGAATGTTGACCTCCTGGCAAGAGCACCCAGAGAGGGAAGAGAAAGTGGGACAGAGTGAGACAAACAGAGAGAGGGAGAAAAGAGGGGAAAGGGAGAGAGAATCCAGGCCTGGGACTCAAAGGCCTTTGAAAGGCCACCCAGGCAGCCCAGAATTTACCAACAGCCCCTCCCATCATATAATGCACAGAATTTATAGCATTGTACTAAAGGACTGGCAAGATGTCACCCCTGAAGCAGAAGTGCTCGAATATTTACAACAGGTTTATTTACAATAATGCCAAACTGGAAGCACTCCAGTTTCCATAAGCAAGAAGATGTACAGAGAAAGAGTGGTATATTTACAGAATTGAATGCTATGCAGCTATGAACAAGAGAAAACTTCAAACACACACAACCTCCAGGATGAACCACAGGCACTACTCTGAGCAGAAAATACAAAGGTCCATTCTGTATCATTCCATTCAAGTAAATTCCCAGAAGAGGAGAAAAAAGCTATAGTGATGGAAATCATGGCCATGTTTTGAAGGGGTCCTGAGGACTGACCTGAAAGGGGCTGAGGGGTACTCTCTCGGGGGATGGAAATGCTCTGTGTCTCTTTTTTTTGAGCTATAGTTGATTTACAATGTTTTGCAAGTTTCTGGTGTACATCAAAGTGATTCAATTATATATATATATTCTTTTTCAGGTTCTTTTCCATTATAATTTATTATAAAATACTGACTATAATTCCATGTGCTGTATAGTAGGTCCTCTATTTTCATATATCAGTAGTTTGTTCTCCATGTCTGTGAGTCTGGTTCTGTTTTGTAAGTTCATTTGTATCGTATTTTTAGATTCTGCATATAAGGTATATCATACGATATTGGCCTTTCCGACTTATTTCACTTAGTGTGGTCATTTCTAGGTCCGTGCATATCGCTGCTGAGTAGTATTGTACATATTCACCAGATTTCTTTACTGGAAACGTTCTGCATCTTGATTGGGATGGTGATTGTGTGGGTTCATACATTTGTCGAAACACAGACTGTACACTTACAAGACATGCATTTTATTGTGTGTAAACTATAGCTCATAAAGCTAATATTTTAAAAATCATGTTTGTTTTTCTCTCCAGTTGTTGCTCGAAAAATGTAGAGGGGACGTTCTTCCCCTATTACCCACGTAGTCCTGAAGACCACGACTTCCCCATCACTCTTGAGAAGTGTTAATAATTAAAATCCTCCAGTTACTTGAGTGCACACACATGATCTCTGCATAGAAAGTAGAATGGTCAGTTTTTGCCATGCCCTTCTCCAGGGGATCTTCCCAACCCAGGGACTGAGCCTGCGTCTCTTATGTCTCCTACAGTGGCGGGCAGTTTCTTTACCACTGGTGCCACCTGGGAGCCTTTGTAATGTTGGTCAGGTTACTTAACCACCCTGTGCCTCAGTTTCCTTATCTGTACAAGGGAGGTAAGCATGGGACCTACTTCCTAAGGCGGTTGTGACAGTCACAACTAAACTGAGATCATGCAGGGACAGTATTTGGAATGGTGTCTGGCCCGTAGCACGTTCTCAGTAAAGGTTGGTTCTTAGTAGTCTTACTATGGTGCTGGTGGTGGTTGCTCTCATATGAATGAGAGCAAGGATGATAGCTTCCAGTTAGATCATTCTCTGGAAAAGAAAAGACAAAATGGAAGGGTGAGGCTTCTGGAATGGGGAAATCGGGAGGGGACATGATGGTCATTAAGAGCGTGTTCTTTGGGGACAGTGGGGGCACAGATGAGAAGTGATGGAGGGACATAGATGGCAGGCCAGGCCAGTGAGCTTCAGAGGGGTTCTTTTGATCTAGGAGTTTGAGAGATTCCAGGGATGCTAGCGATCTAGAGGATGCAGGAATTTGGCAAGGGCAGCCGCGGATCATGCAGAGATGTGGAGTGGTACAGAGTGCAAACTCTGGAGTCAGGCCGCCTTGAGTTCAAATCCTGGCTCTGCCTCAGTAACTTTGGGCAAGACATCTGGCTTATTCCCTTTGCCTCAGTTGTCCCATCAGTAAAATGGATATTAATAATACCTGCCTCCAAGAGGAGCTAAGGAACGGAATGAGTTAATGCATGTAAATTACTAAGAAAAGTACCCGGCCAGTTGTAAGCACTTGTTAGCTCTCGTTATACTTGGAGTCCTTTACATGTTTAAGGGAAAGGAGTTTAAAAATTAGAATTTCTGTTTAGATGTGCAGTTCATGAATTGCAACACCACCATGGGACCGACTTATCTGGGTCACAGCTTCACACGCATGACTAAACCCATGTCTTCTGTAATCCCCTCTGAAAAATAATAAGGCCTCTCATTAAATGAATTAATACATGTCAAATGCCTGGAATTTAATAAATACTCAAAACATGTTGGTGGTTGTCATTATTACCATAATTATTCTGCTGCATAGTGATGGGAGGCAGGATCGAGAAGGCAGTTCTAAATAGAGCTTCTCAGAGCTCGAATTTTCCAGGTGACCTCAACTATTATAATATTCTTTTCTTTTCGCTTCATACCTTTGTCAGGATAACCCAGGTAAGAGGGTTACACTGGCCTCACAAAATGGATTGAGAGGTGCTCCTTTTTTCCTTCTATTCTCTGGAATGATTTGTGTAAGATAGATATTATTTAGTCCTTAAACATTTGGTAGAATTACCATTGAAGCCTGCAGGGCTTAGAAGTATTTTTTGTTTTTGTTTTTTTTGCAGAGGGATTTTTAATGATTAATTCCATTTCTTTCAAAGTCAATGAAATAGTTTTTCTATTTCTTTCTCTAATAATTGAATAAGTTATGTTTTTCAAGAAGTTTTTCTATTTCCTCCAAGTTGTCAAATTTATTGGTATCAAGTGGTTCATACTATCTGTTTAGTATCCTTTTGAAGCTGTAAGATTAGATCAGTTCATGAGGGTGGGGATGGAATTGTGCTATGTGCTATGTGGTAAGTCCGACTCTTTGCAACCTTATGGGCCATAGCCTGCCAGGCTCCACTGTCCATGAGATTTCCCAGGCAAGAATACTGGAGTGGGTTGCCATTTCCTCCTCCAGGGGATCTTCCTGACCCAGGGATCAAACCCAAAACTCTTATGTCTCCTGCCATGGCAAGTGGGTTCTTTATCCACTAGCGCCACCTGGGAAGCCTGGGAATGAACTTATAGCTCTTATTAGAAGAAAGATGTTTCTCTATGCCTGGCACCAAAGAAGGACCAAGTAAGGACGTAAGGAGAAGACAGCCATCTATGAGTCACAAATGGAGTTCTCCCCACAACCCAAATCTGCTGACACCTGGACCCCAGAGCTTCTGGTCTCCAGAACTGTGAAAAATAATTGTCTGCTGTTTAAGCCACCCAGCCTATGGTATTTGCTTGATTAGACACACGTATCTTTTTCAAACTGAAATACCTATTGGCCTGTCAGGTCGTATATAAAACAGGATAGATGCGGCATGTCTTCCAAAGCCAGCAGCAAGCTTTGACAGCAAACAGTTGTATTATTTTTAAACGATGGGTGCATGATGGAGCATGATACCACACATGGGTTGAAGAATGTCAAGTTTGCACCAGAGTGACCTTGACTCCTTGGGGAGTCCATGTTTGTGTTTCTGCCTGGAGGCCCACAACCGTGACTGGAGCCGTGTACTTCTGGCTCACGAGACCCGATGGTTAGATTTTCATGAACTTTGCTACCTAGTTGTTGAACGTAGACACTATTTAAGGTGAAATTTTATGAACTGGTGTTAAATAAAATATATCAAAACAAAGGTAATAGATAGTCAAAGCTCATCACTTCCTAATTGTGTTACTATTTTGTAAGGTCTTGATGTTATTTACATCTACGGTTATCTACCTCTACTATTATTTACCTCTAACTGTACAGTGGAAATACTGTAGAGTGTTGTGACACTGTCCATCTCCCAGCATTCTGTGCCCAGTGATGTAACTTGGTGGCTTCAAATCAGCCATGTGGAGGTATTCACACCATAGGAATCAGTAAACACTACAAACCAGGGCTTGGCTTATTGTTTGGGCGCTTGTCTAGTCTTAAGGTGATGGGAAAATTTAGTAATGCAGATCACACTTAAAATGTGTTGTCTATAGCTGGGACATTGTGAATAGCACAAAAAATGAGGAACTTTTTGTCCAACGTCTTTTCATGCAGATCATTTTTTAAGTCTTTATTGAGTTTATTACAATATTGCTTCTGCCTTATGATTTGGCTTTTTGACCATGAAGCACAAGGGATCTTGGCTCTCCAACCAGGGAACAAACCCACACCCCTCTGCATTGGAAGGCAAAGTTGTAACCACTGAACCGTCAGGGAAGTCCCCTCCTCCAGTATTTGAAAACCATCATTTGATTCAGTAAAGAAGACACACCATTGATAAATGGACTATTCATTGAGTCCATTTGTCTTAATAATTAATATAAAGGAAAATATAACTAACATTCCAGGTGGCACTAGGGGTAAAGAATTCGCCTGCCAATGCAGGAGATATGGGTTCAATCCCTGGGTCTGGAAGATGCGCTGGTAGGAAATGGCAACCCTCTCCAGTCTTCTTGCCTGGAAAATTCCTGGACAGAGGAGCCTGGTGGGCTACAATCCATGGTGTCCCAAACAGTCGGACACAGCTTAGCACACACACATTCATAGTGGAACTAAACTCATTGATCGATGACTTGAGTGACTTCTTAGCTGAATTGAGTAGTAATTAAGAACTTTTACACACACATACCTGCAGTTTTTCAGAGAGTCAGTTGTTAATCATTTCCCAGCACACCACTTGAGGAATACTAGGTGGGTAGAGTCTGATAAGGTCACTTGAGTTTGAGAAGAACTAACTATTGAAAATGGTCCTATGATTGGCACAGATTTGCTGGTAAAAGTGCATGACAATGTCCCAGTCATTTTCCTAGTCTCAACTCCCAGTCTGGTCAGGAGTAATGTTTGCAGAATGGAAGACAGGGAGCATGTTGTAAGCACTGTCTCTGAGTTACAAGTATTAGTCATGTCAACAAATACTTTGGGTTCCTACTAAAAGTTCCAGGCACTGCTCTTGGCTTCAGGGATATAATCCCAGCCCTCCTAGAGTTTACATTCTAGTGGAGGAGAAAACCAGTAAGGTATAAAAATCTGCTTTCAGGTTAATTTCATCAGTCAACTTGACCATGCTAAGAGATGCCTAACTCGTTGGTGAAACATTATTTCCATGTGTCTGTGAGGATGTCTCTGGAATAGATTGCACTTGAATCAGCCTCAATCTGTTTTGTTTTGGATCTTTGAAATTGCATTGTCAAGCTGTCCTAGATTCTAGTAATCAGCTGACAACTCGGTTAAGAGAGGTGGCTCTGGAGGCAGACTGTTTTGGTTCACAGTCATTGCCTCGATAGTGACCTCCTTGCATCTTAAATTGCCAATCCATCAAACGGTCATATTAATTGCACCTACTTCACTGGGATTTTGTGAGGAATAAACAACACCTGGTACTTAATCACCCAAGGTTGTCGCTATTGTTTAGTCACTAAATCGTGTCTGACTGCTTTGCAATACCATGGACTATAGTCCACCAGGCTCCTCTGTCCATGGGATTCTCCAGGCAAGAATACTGGAGTGGGTTGCTGTTTCCTCCTCCAGCGGATCTTCCCCACCCAGGGATCGAACCTGCATCTCCTACATTGGCAGGTGGATTCTTTACCACTGAGCCACCTAGGAAGACCAATAGCTCAATAAATATCAGTAACTATCGTCACTCTTTATAGAGTGTGTACCGGGTATTGGACATTGTGCTAAATGCCGCGTGTGGGTGCAGCAGTAGCTACTGGGGCTCTTTCTGCATCCCCTTGGGCACTCACCATTCTGCACAGGCTGGTAGCTTCTTACTGAACCCAGGATGCTCGGCAGGAGCATGTTCTCTGGCTGCTGCACAGGGCAGGCCCAAGTGCTGGGGAGTTAACGCTCCCACGAGCAACCCTCAACCAATGATGACCAAGAGTTGGCTGCTTCCTTGCCTCCCAGGGGGACTACTCTGAGGTCTGATCTACCCTTTCTTCAGGGGTCCTGATCAAGATCGCACTCCAGCTGCCCACAGCGGTAACCGTCTCGTTAATAAATCATCTTGGCTTCCTTCTCTATTTCACTTCCTCAGTGCCCTTTCAGAGCTTTCTAGGCTTGCCCATCAAGCAAACTACTTTCACTTTCACACACTCTCTCTCTTTTTGGCTGTACCATGTGGCATGAGAGACCTTAGCTCCCCCACCAGGGATCGAACCTGTGCCCCCTGCGGTGGAAGCACTGAGTCTTAACCACTGGACCACCAGGGAAGTCCCTCAAACCGCTTTCACTCTCGTGCTCATCTCAGGGACTACTTCAAAGACAATGGGGCTATTTCACGTGACCTTCACACAGTCCTATAAAATGACAGGTATGGCTCCCCCACTTTATAGTTGAGTAAAATGAGGCTCAGATCAATGACACCACCTGCTCAAGGTCTGAGCCTTGGGCACGTACCCTCTCCACTGCCTCCCCAAGGAACGTGCCTTGGGGATGGGCCCTTCTCCAGGATCTCTTCTGTCCCTGCCACCCCAAGTTCTGCTGACCCTCCTAAGCCTGCATCTCCCCGCTGCAGGAAGGTCGTTGCCTGTTCGTCATCCTGCTCATGGCGGTGTACTGGTGCACCGAGGCCCTGCCCCTCTCGGTGACAGCCCTGCTGCCCATCGTCCTCTTCCCCTTCTTGGGCATCCTGCCCTCCAACAAGGTCTGCGCCCAGTACTTCCTGGACACCAACTTCCTCTTCCTCAGCGGTCTGATCATGGCCAGCGCCATTGAGGAGTGGAACCTGCACCGGAGAATTGCCCTCAAGGTCCTGATGCTCACCGGGGTCCAGCCAGCCAGGTAAGGCCAGGTAATGGGGTCCAGCTCAGAGGTGGAGAGGCAGAGGGGCCCCGTTCTCGGAGCCCAAACCCACCCTTCCCGCTCTGGTCATCTGATGCAACAAACTCATCATGTCCCACCATCCACTTGTTCAATCATTTCCCAAATATTTAGTGAGCCCCACTCTGTGTGCCAGACACAGTGCTAGGCTCTTGGGTGGTTTTCAAAATTACATAAGAATCACTTGGGAGTCAGTTGAAATGCTGGTTCCCAGACCTCACCCAGGGATTCGTGTCCAGTAGTTTTAGAGGGGGGCTGTGTTAGTAGTTCGACTCAGGTGACTTGGGGCTGAATCCTACCTTTCCTGCTCTGGGAGTGACTTACCCTCTCTCTGCTTATAAAATGACAATATGAGAGTCTGTACAGTAAGCGCTGGCTCTGTCATCCTGGTTTTCTATTTACCAGCCAAGGTGATTCAGTGGGTGGGGAGTGGATGGAAAGATGGCCTTGGAGAGACAGGAGATAGGGTCCATTCCTATGGGGCCTCGGGCCTCCTGGATAGGATTCAGACTTTCATTTTAAGAGAATTGAATGGCCTTTAAAATGAAGTTATTGTTTTGTTTTGTTTTTTTTTTTGCAGTTTGCTGCATCTTAAGGCGTCCTTCCCAGTAATGTTATTTAAATGCATAAAGCACATGTAGGAGTTAAAACAACAACAATCACAGCAAAATGAACTTATCCAAATAATGTTTTAAAACCACACAAATCTGTGATAGAAAAAAATTTCTGATAGAATACCATGTGAACTTCTTTATTAACACAATAAATGATGAGATCTAGCAACAGCCTAGTAATTGTAGTTTTGAGGCTGTAACCAAGTCCTTTATAATAATACTGAACTTTATTGTTTTCATTAATCACTGAAGGAAATGTTCAATTTCTATTGAAGTGAAAGTGAAGGGAAAGTGAAAGTCACTCAGTTGTGTCTGACTCTTTTCGACCCCATGGACTATACAGCCCATGGAATTCTCCAGGCCAGAATACTGGAGTGGGTAGCCTTTCCCTTCTCCAGGGGATCTTCCCAACCCAGGGATTGAACCCAGGTCTCCTGTGTTGCAGGCAGATTGTTTATCAGCTGAGTCACGAGGGAAGCCCGAGAGTACTGGAGTAGGTAGCCTATCCCTTCTCCAGTGGATCTTCCCGACCCAGGAATCGAACCAGGGTCTCCTGCATTGCAGGCAGACTCTTTACCAACTAACCTATGAGGGAATATTAGATGTTAGTAAAGTAGAGTTTCATTTACTCCCATCATTTCCATCCTGAATTATATCCATGGCCCCTCTGTCTATGAATCTCTGCTTTAAAGAATTCTAAGCTGGGGAGTGACATGACTGGATTGGCATTTTTTAAAAATTCCTCTTGGCTGCCATGTGGGGAGCAAATGAGGATGAGAAGCTGGATGCCACCCAGGTGACTTCCTTCTGGAGGAGGTTGTATTTGACACTAAAGAAAGGATGAGGCTACTATCAAACACGTTTTAAAGTTTGTTGCTGTTCAGTCACTAAGTTCTGCTGAACTCTTTGCGACCCATGGACTGCTGCATGCCAGGCTCTCCTGTCCTTTACTATCTCCTACAGTTTGCTCAAACTCATGTTCATTGAATTGATGATGCCATCCAACCATCTCAAGCTCCATCGTCTCCTTCTCCTCCTGCCCTCAATCTTTCCCAGCATCAGGGTATTTTCCAATGAGTTGGTTCCTCATATCAGGTGGCCAAAGTTTTGGAGCTTCAGTTACAGTCCTTTCAATGAATATTCAGGGTTTTAAAGTTATAACAATGAAAACAGTATGATACTAGTTCAGAAACAGATTTTTAAAACAAATAATAAATAATCTGGAAGAAATCTAGATCTGTGGGGAAGGGAAGGATTCAATAAATGGTAGATGTTGGTATAATTAATTCATTAAAAAAAAATCTTCTTAGATCTGACTCTGCTTTATCAGTTCAGTTTAGTCACTCAGTCATGTCCAACTCTTTGTGACCCCATGAACCGCAGCACGCCAGGCCTCCCTGTCCATCACGAACCCCCAGAGTTTACCCAAACTCATGTCCATTGAGTCGGTGATGCCATCCATCTCTTCACATCAGGTGGCCAAAGTATTGGAGTTTCAGCTTCAACATCAGTCCTTCCAATGAACACCCAGGACTGATCTCCTTTAGGATGGATTGGTTGGATCTTCTTGCAGTCCAAGGGACTCCCAAGAGTCTTCTCCAACACCACAGTTTAAAAGCATCAATTCTTTGGCGCTCAGCTTTCATTATAGTCCAACCCTCATATCCATACATAACTACTGGAAAAACCATAGCCTTGACTAGATGGACCTTTGTTGACAAAGTAATGTCTCTGCTTTTTAATATGTAGTCTATACATCTAAATAAATTTAGGGTGGATTAAGAATTCAACGTAAAGGGAAAAAAGCCCACTAAATTTAGATTCTTATTGGTGGGAAGGACCAAGTGATGGCAGGCAGTCTGGGCATCAGGGCATGTTTGGGGGCTGATGAGAAATTCAGCAGAGCCTGAGAAGGGTGCCTGGGAAGAAGGGATGAGGGAGAGGAGGCTGAAAAGACTGTTTAGGGTAAAATAGTGAAAAATCTTGGTGTCAAGGCATCTTTTTTTCTGCAATGGGAGCCATTAAGGATTTGGGGGCAAAGGAGAGAAAATTTAGGGTTGGTGCCCCTCCGGAACTATTTTACCCTGGGTACTTGAGGTCAGTTCACTTACATACAGCTAGTCAATTTCCTTAAGAGCTAGAATAAGCATGGTGAGTGGATTTGGTTTCCATTGGTCACTGGCTCGTCCTTGCTGGGCCCTGACTTTCCATCTGTAGACAAGTGGGATGCAAACTGGGACCAGGGGCCCTGGTTCTAGATCTACCCCCTAACTCCCTGTGTCCCCAGGCTCATCCTGGGGATGATGGCGACCACCTCGTTTCTGTCCATGTGGCTGAGCAACACTGCCTCTACCGCCATGATGCTGCCCATCGCCAATGCCATCTTGAAGAGTCTCTTCGGCCACAGGGAGTCTCATAAGGACCTCAGCTGGGAGAGTGAAGAGACTGCGGGTGAGTCTGTGGGAAGGCACTGGGAGCAACTCCACCAGGGTGGGAGAGTGGGAGTGGGGATGATCAAGCGGTGCCGGGGAAGGCAGAGGGGATGCACTTATTGAGCACCTACTATGTGCCAAGTTCAATAATGAGAGTAACTGAGGATTAGCTAAATCAAACCACGGTACCTTTTTAGCATTTACTATGTACTAAGCAATGAGTTAAACACTTTACGTACATTACCTCCTTGGCCTCTCAAAACAGCCTTATGAAGTAGGTACTATGTAAATTGAAACAACAATGAAATGTACTTCAGTGAGATTGGCAAAAATAAGAAGGCTGGAGAGTGCCCAATGTTGGCAGGAATGGGGGCCACTGGAACTCTCTTTGCTGCTACAGAGTGTGAACGATCGCCCTTTCTTAAGGGCATTCTGCAAATATTTAATCAAATTAAGGGTTCATATACCCTGGAATGCAGAAATTTAGCCCTGAATGCAAGTACCAAAAGTCCAGAAGGAGACCCATGTCATGTGACCGTCTTTAGCACAGCAGCCCCTGTGGTATGCTGGGTCAGGGCCAGGGTTCAGATATGGCCACCACTGCCAGTAATGGAGGAGGTAGATTGTGGAGGGCACCCTCACTGAGCACCAAACTGCTTTCTGGAGGAAAGACTCAGAGAGACATAAAGTTATATAAGGCTTAGCCATTGGCTCAACAGTCAAGAATACGCTTGCAATGCAGGAGCCACAGTGAATGTGGGTTTGATCTCTGGGTCGAGAAGATCCCCTGGAAGAGGGCATGGCAGTACTCTTGCCTAGAGAATCCCATGGACAGAGGAGCCTGCTGGGCTACAGTCCATAGAGTCACAAAGAGTCTGACACAACAGAAGCAACTTAGCGTTCATGCATATTTATATAAATCTCGTAAAACCTAGTTGTTATTGGGAAAGCCAGAATGAGTTATTTTGGTTTGGCCCAAAAGTTCACGGGGCTTTCTGTAACACCTTATGAAAGTGAAAGTCGCTCAGTCATGTCCGACTGTTTGTGACCCCATGACTATACAGTCCATGGAATTCTCCATGACAGTATACTGGAGTGGGTAGCCTTTCCCTTCTCCAGGGGATCTTTCCAACCCAGGGATCGAACCCATGTCTCCCACATTGCAGGCGGATTCTTTACCAGCTGAGCCACAGCAAAACTCAAGGATACTGGAGTGGGTAGCCTATCCCTTCTCTAGGGTATCTTCCCGACACAGGAATTGAATCGGGGTCTCCTGCATTGCAGGCAGATTCTTTACCAACTGAACTATCAGGGAAGCCTGTAACACCTCCTGGAAAAACCCAAACAAATGTTTGGGCCGACCCAAGAGAACACAATACCACTATGTAAATTAAAAATACTTACAACACAAACAAAGGAAAAGCAACACATTCGATGCATCAGAGGGGTTGCTCTGAAAAGGATGGAATTGGGAAATGGAGATAAAAGGGACCAAATTAATAAATAAAAAGAGTGGCCTCGTGCAATACAGAATGAGAACCTACTGTGAGCTGAGGAATTAGATTCAGTTAAATCTCAGAAATTGTGTTCTAAAGGCGACAAAACACAAGTGGCTGCTGTATCTTGAAATGACTAAATGAGGGCTCAGAGAGGAGAACTGACTTCCCCGAGTCACACAGCATGCAAATGGCAGAGCCCAGCTTTGCACCCAGGCAGCCTGGCTACAGAGCCCACTCCCTTCCCCGTGGAATCAGCAGCATCAGTGAGAACTCTTTTGGCTGCAGATAAGAGGATGTCTGTCTGCAAGTGACTTAAAGAACAAAGGGTTATCTTCCTTGTCAGAGAAGGGCAGTGCCAGGTCATTTCACAGGCACAGGGATGTCAAGACTGTTCACTGGCTTCTCTGTGATTCCCTTGGTCTTCCCTTCCTAATTTCAAAATGGCTGCCATATCCTGTCTGCTTTAAAACGTCTTTCTTTTTGTTTACACAGTTCAGTTCAGTTGCTCAGTCGTGTCCAACTCTTTGTGACCCCATGAACTGCAGCATGCCAGGCCTCCCTGTCCATCACCAAGTCCCGGAGTTCACCCAAACCCATGTCCATCGAGTCGGTGATGCCATCCAACCATCTCATCCTCTGTCGTCCCCTTCTCCTCCTGCCCTCAATCCCTCCCAGCATCAGGGTCTTTTCAAATGAGTCAGCTCTTTGCATCAGGTGGCCAAAGTATTGGAGTTTCAGTTTCAACATCAGTCCACCAATGAACACCCAGGACTGATCTCCTTTAGGATGGACTGGTTGGATCTCCTTGCAGTCCAAGGGACTCTCAAGAGTCTTCTCCAACACCACAGTTTAAAAGCATCAATTCTTCGGCGCTCAGCTTTCTTTATAGTCCAACTCTCACATCCATACATGACTACTGAAAAAACCATAGCCTTGACTAGATGGACCTTTGTTGACAAAGTAATGTCTCTGCTTTTTAATATGCTGTCTAGGTTGGTCATAACTTTCCTTCCAAGGAGTGTCTTTTAATTTCATGGCTGCAATCAGCATCTGCAGTGATTTTGGAGCCCAGAAAAATAAAGTCAGCCACTGTTTTCACTGTTTCCCCATCTATCAGGAGATGACAAGAGTGAACATCGACACTCCAGGAATCAGCGAACTAAGATGGACTGGAATGGGTGAATTCAACTCAGATTTAACTCAGATGTTTACACAGATGTGTTTCAAAAGGAGGTTTTTAAATTGGTATATAAGAGGGCAGAGATTGCAATCTTAATTCTTCCTTTGCAGTTTTAATAATAGAACCCCTACCTTGGCACATGACGGTGCAGAGAAAAGGCTGAATGTCTCAGCTTCCTTTGCAACTAGATATGGTCATGTGATCACGATTAGCCAATGGGGTATGATTAGGAATGGTGTGTGCAGCTTCTGGTCCTTCCCTGCCTGCTTCCTACTCGGTCTGGCTGAGATGTGAATAGGATGCTGCGGATGAGAGATGCTACCTGGGACCCAAAGATGGAGGTGTGTGTTGAGAGCTGAGATGGTAGGTCTGCCCCAGTACCTTTCGATCATTTACCCCAACAAACACAACAAGCCTTATCTATGAAACCACGAGCATTGTGTGTGCTATTTTTTCGAATATACGTGAAAATAATTACCTGTTAAACATCTAAACTCTGATTCATGTACCATCTAAGTTGGCTTCCCAGGAGGCTCAGTGGTAAAGAATCTGCCTGCCAATGCAGAAGCCACAGGAGACATAGATTCAGTCCCTGGAGGGCATGGCAACCCACACCAATATTCTTGCCTGGAAAATTCCAGGAGACTGGGGGCTACAGTCCCTGTGGTTGCAGAGTTGGACAGGACTGAGCGACTGAGCACACAAGCACACACCATCTAAGTTAATCTCATTTACTGTGATACGGGTATTTCTCCATCACGCACTCAAGGGTCTTGCTTATTTTATTTTCATGACAGCCCTGAAAGCTAGAAATAGTTATAAGTCCTTTACAGGTGAGGTTCAGAGAGGTGACATGCTATGTCCAGAATCAATCACATTGTTGATAAAGTAGCAACGCCATGATCTATACAAGGTCAAAGTCTTCCATGTGGGCAGGAAGAGCTGTTCTATAGCAGGGGTCAGCAAACTCTTTCTGTAAATGACAAGACAGTAACATATTTAACCCTTTGCTGGCCATTCTGTCACAACCACTCAACTCTGCCCTTGCACGGAGAAACCATCCATAGATGATATGTAAATGAGTGGGTGTGGCTGTGAGCCAATGAAATTTTGCTTGTAGGTGCTGAAATTAAAAACTTGTATAATTTTTACATCACAAAATATTATTCTTCTACCGATTTTTTTTCCATTCACTTAAAACCATAGCTGGCAGGCAGCAGGCAGGATTCAGCCTGTGGACCATAGTATGCAGATCTCGAGTATTCCCTAGCAGATGCCTAGTATTGGCTCAGACAGTAAAGAATCTGCCTGCAATGCAGGAAACCAGGTTTGATCCCTGGGTTGGGAAGATCCTCTGGAGAAGGGCATGGCTACCCTCTCCAGTATTATTGCCCAGAGAATCCCATGGACAGAGGAGCTTGACAGGTTACAGTCCGTGGGGTCATAAAGAGTCAGACACAACTGAGCAACTAACACCTTCACTCTTCAGTATTGGCTTTGTCAGTTTCCAAACTGTTTCCCCTGAGTCTTGGGGCTCCAAGACACTGCCTCATAGTCACTGTGGGGTGGCAGCAAGTCGTTAACTCTGCTCCTTCTCTCATTGCAACCCAGCTGCTCCCTCTTTATCATACTTTATACCCTGAGCTTCCAAGTAACTGTCTCTGATGTTTGTTGAGCACTTACTTTGTGCTAAGTCGGTCTCATCTTAGGACCTTACCTCTGACTAACATGGAAATAGTATTGACCTCATTTAGAGGAATAGAAAAGGAGGGAGAAACTGAAGAAGTGGTTGATTGTAGTCCCCAAGGTCACGTAGTTTCAAAACAGCAGCTCTGGTATTTTGAATCCAGTCTGGCCGACTTTACAGCCTGTGCTCTTCTGTTGATCTACCTCCCACAGAAGTTTCCCCCCAACCAAGAGTTTAGTGGCAAAGCGGGGGGAAAAGTGTGAAAGCTGATTATGTGAAAGAAGAAGTAAAACCTGAGACTCAGGAAGGGGAAGGGGCTTGCCCAAGGTCACACACAGCGTCAGTACATAAGTGAGATCCAGAGTCTCTCCCCTTGCTCTGCAGGATGTCAGGAGGCAGGAGACCCTGTTGGGGCGGGCGGCGGGGGCAGACATCTGCTTTCATAGGCGGTGGGATCAGAGAGCAGGGATTGGTTAATGATCAGCCCTCAGACCTAAACCAGGTAATTCCAGGGCAAAGAGAGTTGCCTTTCATCCAGTTTCTGTGTTCTGTCCCGGTGGCAGGAGGTGAGGGCAGGGGGTAGACAGAGTGGAGACTCTGGTCGGGGCCCGGACAGGGGCGGGGAGGCTCCTGGAGGCTCGAGGTCCCTGAGGGGAGCCCAGAGCAACAACAGTGAGGGTGATGTGAGCTGCCATTGTCTAAGGACGCCCTGTGCCTGTGCTAAATTTTTCAGACCCATTCCCTCATTTAATCTTCATAACCGTACTATGAAGAAGATCATCCCCATTTTAAAGATGAAGAGACTGAGGGTCAGAGAGGCAAAATGATTTGCCCAAAGCAACATGGTGTGTTAGTTGCTGAGTTTTGTCTGAATCTGGAATCTGTGCTTACAGGCACGTGCCAGGACAAGATAGAGCCTGGGGCAGGGCAGGGCTCGCTGGACAAGACCCTGGGGGTCCTCAGTCTTGGAGGGCAGCCCTGCTGCTTCTCTGCAGTTCTGTTACACACTTGGCTCCTTGCACTGCCTGGGGGACCAGGGCTGCATGGGTGGTGGCTTCTCCAGCATCCTTCTACAACGCATGCTCTGATTAGATCCTGCACTTCATCCCTGAAGGGGTGGTCCATTTCAGAGGGTGAAACTGGTGCACAAAATGGTGAAGTATTTGCCCAGAGCCCCTCAGCCAGTAAGGGGACCACCAGGCTTTTGAACCTAAACTCTACAACGCTTTCCCCTCATTTTTTCTGCCCAAAGAAGGCTGGCTTGGGACCTCCCTGGGAGTTCAGTAGCTAAGACCATGCTCCCAATGCAGTTTGATCCTGGATTTGCTCCTTGGTCAGGGAACTAGAGCCCACATGCTGCAATTAAAGATCCCTCTAGCCACAACTAAGACCCAGCACAGCCAAATAAATTAACCAAAAAGAAAGAAAAACAGGCTGGCTTGCCCCTCATGTCTTTCCTTTAGGAATGCCGAAGATGCCACCATTCCCAAAGCAGTCTTGTCGGCTCAGCTAAGCACTGCCCTCTCCTTCCCTTTTCATTCATGAGGCTGGGAGAGGGGCCTCTTCCCGAGGCTCTTTTCTCATCTATTAAATGAGGACAAAATCTCCCATCTTGTGTATATCATTGTGAAGCGTACAGGAGAAATGAGATCCTGGCACACAGATGTGGGTAATACGTGGCAGTTACACAGATGCCCAGTGTTCTTGCCTGGAGAATCCCAGGGACAGGGGAGCCTGGTGGGCTGCCGTCTATGGGGTCACACAGAGTCGGACACGACTGAAGCAACTTAGAGCATACAGTTGCCATTATATAAAAACCAGTATAAGGGTTCCAAGAATCAGAAAGAGTGGGTAATAAGACCCTACATCTCGATTCATATTGAAGTTTCCCATGACTCCTAATTGAGAAGGATTTATTTGTTGATTACCCATCTCCATGGACTCCAACTTCCAAGGGAGCTTATGTCCATCCTTTTCCTTGCTGTGAACTATAGTATTGTTCATCTAGAACACTGTTTGGCATGTAGTAGGTGATCAATAAATGTGTGGAATCTATCAATTAATAAACAACCCAGTTACTGAATTGCTCTAAGCCTCAGTTTCCTAATATATAAAATGGAGAGATAAGTCCTTACTGCCCGAGTGGTTGTGAATGTTAAATAAAGGAACAAGTATACACCTGCCTAACCTGGGGTCTTTGTTCTCCCTGGGGTGCTCTTTTCCAAATTCGACACAAGAACTCTTTTCTAAGGGCCTTCCATGTGCCAAACTTCAAGAACATTTCAGTCATGCTGGGGAGCTTACATTATAGTTAGCTGTTCTAGGTTTGAGCCAGGTAGGTGCCTTTGGAGATGGGGCGAGACTCAGGGGTGGCAAATCAGCAGTCCTGGGAACAGGCCCAACTCTGCCATTAAAAACTCTGCCCCCAAAATTCAACTGGGTCATTATGATGACCCAATGGGTCATCTCAATCCCAACTATGCCCTATCTGTCCAGGCCTGTTTCCCCAGGTGTAAAGAGGAAGGTAATAACCCTGCTCAGCTCTCCTAGGTTGTTCCCAGACTGCTGTAAGATTACAAATGTGAACGTTCAGCTCCCCCTGCCTGATACCAGCTCCGGGATTGTTATTATTTGAATAAGACCTTACATAAGCACCAAGCTCCTAACCAGCCAGTGATTTCTGGACCCAGGGAACTTACAATCTTTGGAGACTTTGGCCTGTTTTCATGTGGTCACGTGGGTCACCGTGGTCACAGGAAGCAAAGGGATGAGGGGCTGAGTAGCACCTTGGTTTTCCAATGTTTTTTTCTACTTCATCTTCACTGACTTTATCATCATCGTTATTCAGTTCACTTCAGTCATTCAATTGTGTCCGACTCTTTTTGACCCCATGAACCTCAGCACGCCAGGCCTCCCTGTCCATCACCAACTCCCGGAGTCCACCCAAACCCATGTCCATTGAGTTGGGGATGCCATCCAGCCATCTCATCCTCTGTCGTCCCCTTCTCCTCCTGCCCTCAATTTTTCCCAGCATCAGGGTCTTTTCAAATGAGTCAGCTCTTTGCATCAGGTGGCCAAAGTATTGGAGTTTCAGCTTCAACACCAGTCCTTCCAATGAACACCCAGGACTCATCTCCTTTAGGATGGACTGGATCTCCTTGCAGTCCAAGGGACTCTCAAGAGTCTTCTCCAACACCACAGTTCAAAAGCATCAATTCTTCAGTGCTCAGCTTTCTTCACAGTCCAACTCTCACATCCATACATGACCACTGGAAAAACCATAGTCTTGACAAGATGGACCTTTGTTGACAAAGTAATGTCTCTGCTTTTTAATATGCTGTCTAGGTTGGTCATAACTTTCCTTCCAAGGAGTGTCTTTTAATTTCATGGCTGTAATCACCATCTGCGGTGATTTTGGAGCCCCCCAAAATAAAGTCAGCCACTGTTTCCACTGTTTCCCCATCTATTTCCCATGAAGTGATGGGACCAGGTACCATGATCTTAGTTTTCTGAATGTTGAGCTTTAAGCCAACTTTTTTACTCTCCTCCTTTACTTTCATCAAAAGGCTCTTAGTTCTTCTTCACTTTCTGCCATAAGTGTCATCTGCATATCTGAGGTTATTGATATTTCTCCCGGCAATCTTGATTCCAGCTTGTGCTTCCTCCAGCCCAGCGTTTCTCATGATGTACTCTGCATATAAGTTAAATAAGCAGGGTGACAATATACAGCCTTGACGTACTCCTTTTCCTATTTGGAACCAATCTGTTGTTCCATGTCCAGTTTTAACTGTTGCTTCCTGACCTCCATACAGGTTTCTCAAGAGGCAGGTCAGGTGGTCTGTTATTCCCATCTGTTTCAGAATTTTCCACAGTTTATTGTGATCCACACAGTCAAAGGCTGTGTTAAAGGCATCATTATTAGAGGGAAATAATACTTGGTATCAAACTGTTTCACATTACTAATGGAATGGAACTAATTGCTACCAATAACTACTGTTTACAGTCGTGTGTGTGTGTGAATATCCTCCTCTGCTTTGTCCGTGGGCTTCCCTGGTGGCACAGGTGGTAAAGAATCTGCCCACAATGCAGGAGACCCAGTTTCGATCCCTGGGTCGGGAAGATCCTCTGGAGGAGGGAATGGCAACCTGCTCCAGTGTTCTTGCCTGGAGAATCCCATGGACAGAGGAGCCTGGTGGGCTACAGTCCATGGTGTTGCAAAGAGTCGACTTTGCACGACTGAAGCGACTTAGCATGCATGCATGCCTTGTTTGCAGCCCTAGGATTTTATATCCAGCTCTCCAGATCTGATGCTGGCAGCGACCAGGTTCCAGGGATGAGAAAGGGGCCAGGTGGGGACTGTGGCAAACTGGTCAGCACACACAACCCCCCACCCCGTAGGGTCATGGACAGCCACTGGAGACATCAGTTCCACATCTCTAACTTCAGGGACGCTTTCTCAATCCTGGCTGCACAACAGAACCACCTGTAGAGCTTTCGAAAAATACTGAGGCCTCAGAGCCTCTAAACCAGAACCTCCGGAGTGGGACCTGGGCTTTCTCAGGACATTCTAATGTTCATCCTGGGCTGAGAAGGGCGGGCTGTGGTTATACCTGAGATGCTGGTGAGCTTTGCAAGTATCTGATGCTGTGGGACAGCCTTTCCTGACCAAGTAAGAAGAGTACAGAGTGAGTGAGAGCTGGGTGGCAGCTGGGAGTCTCTGGGTCAGAGTTCTCCCTGTCTGGTCAGCCCCCAGGGAGTGACTCTGCATCACCCCCCCACCCCAGCATCAGTGTCCTATGAACAACCCTTCACTTCCTGCTTTAGTGCCCTGGCCTCCAGCCTCAGACATTGCATTTGAATGCGAGCTCCCACCACGGGAGCCCTGAGGCCCTTGTCCCCATGGCCCAGGGGGAGATGATCTGAATTTAGCCTTCAGACCCCAGCCTTAGGCACAGTAAAAACAACAGTCAGCCATGGTGGAACCCTGCTCCCTTGTGGTACCAGCAGGAAAAGAACAGCCCAGAGTGGAGAAGGGAAGAGACTTCCCCAAGCCCCTGGGGTGAGACAGGGAAAGGGCCAGAGCTGGAGCCTAGACCCTTCCTCCTTTGTCCAAAGTGGCCAAAGTGCATTTGTAGTTAAACAGGGTGAGTTTGTTATCACTGCTGCAGCGAGGAAAAACACACACCATGGGCAATGACAAAGAACTCAGGGATATTAGAAAGAACCTCTCACTATTTGGACTTTGGTTGGGGCATTTGGGGTGGGGGTGGGGACCTAAGGAAGCAGGGTTTGCTTTAGGTTGGGTGCTGTCAGAAACTGGCGGTCCGGTGGCTAAGAATCCACCTTGCAATACTGGAGATATGGGTTCGATCCCTGGTCAGGAACTAAGATCCCCCAAGCTGCAGGGCAACTAAGCCCATGCACTGCAAGGATGACCCAGCTCAGCCAAAAATAAAGTGAATAGAAAAAAAAAAAACCTGGGGACAATTCTGTGATTAGGTAAGAAGTAGCCATTTCTTTAGCAAGAGAAGGGGATGCTTGGTATTTTGTGGGTGGCAAGTGGCTTTGCGCTTAAACAAGGTCACAGTGTCCTCACTCTAGCTCACTTTATCAGTCTCAGAGTGACTGGAGTCAGTGATGTGTAAGAGTATCCTGGTCCAACAAGACAATGATGTGTCGTAGCTGGATCAGACCCGTTCCAGACTCCAGGGGCCATTTTCTTGTACTTTCTTAATAGTAACCCACATTTCCTGAATCCTCACTAGTGCTCAGATTCCTGTTAATTTTTTAAACTCAGGGGCTGGCAAACTTGGGTGCACCAAATCTAGCCTGCCATCTGTTTTTCATCTAGCCTGTGAGCTAAGCATAGCTCTTATGTTTTTAAATAGTTGTATAAATCAAGCAGAAGATTTTATGACATGTGAAGATTATATGAAATCTTCAGTGTCCAAAAATAAAGGTTTAGTCACACTTACTCATTTCTGTATCATCTAGGGCTGCTTTCATGATACCATGGCAGATTTGAGTAGTTACAACAGACATCATATGGCCTCCAAAGCCGAAAATATTTACTGTCTGGCCTTCTGCAGAAGAAGTTTGCCGGTCCTTGCTTTAAATGGAAATATTCTGTCTATAGCAAATAAATCAACTCTTTAATTCTCTTGATAACCCCAGGGGAATTATTACTTCCATTTTATGGATTAAAGAAATTCAAGGAGATTAAGGGATTTATCTAAACCAGTTTCTTAACTTTGGCACCATTTGACATCTTAGATGGGAAAATTCTTTCTTGTGGGGGCTGACTCATGTGCTACAAGGTGTTTAGCAGCATCCCTGACCTCTGACCATTAGGTACCAGTAACACCCCCAGTACCTTAATCTCAGTTGCTACAACCAAAAATTTCTCCAGACATTGTCCAATGTCCCTTGGAGGCAGAATCCACCCTAGCTGAGAACCACACTGATCTAAGGTCACAAAGCAACAGATGGAGACTTGACCCCTGAACCCATGTGTTCAGTTATTAATCACACTTCCAATGCCCAGGGATGGATTCTTTTGCTCTTGGTGATGGTTTCAGCTGCAGGAAATTTTAATCTCTTCAGTTTTCTCCTGTGGGGAGGCTGACCTGTCAAGCAAGGGATTCTTTAGAAACGAAATCATATCCTTTTCTGACTCTCCTCTGCTCAAACTCTCCCCTGGCTCCACTCCCAGCTGGCTCATAGGAGAAGCTAAAATTCTTATGGTGAGCCCCAAGACCTCTGTGTGATCCAGACCACTTTCTGCTACCCCAGCCCCTGCCCCGTCTCCCACCTCCTCCTAGTCTCCCTCTCCATCAGGCCCCTCCAGCCCCACTGGTCTTCCGTCTGCTTCCCAACATACCAGACACACTCTCACCTCAGGGCCTTTGCACTTGCTGTTCCTGTTGCCCCAGTCCCTCTTCCCACAGCTCTTCAAATGATTGACTCCTTTTAATCCTGGAGGTCTCAGCTCAAATGCCATCAGCTCATATGTCTCCTCTGTTGACCTGATCACGAGTCTACCTGCTCCTCCTCCCCACTCTGCAGTCACTTTCCATCGCTTCGTCCAGTTTTACTTCTTCCACCACTTTCATCACAACCTGAATGTTTTGGTCTTCTTGGAGATTTTCAGAGCTGCCATGGCCTGTATTGGAATTTCTTCCTCCCAGGGGTTTTTTGGTTTCATCTTTATTTTGAACGCCGGAGGCTCCCTTGGGGCAGATCTTCCGAAGAGGGAGCCAGGTGAGTTCTTTAGATCCATCTGGAGAAATACAAGCATACCCCTTTCCCTGTAAGATTAATTTCCCAGATTCCATTGTTTAGTTAGCCCATCTTGATACCAAATGAGCAGAGGAAGAGAAGTTTCCTTCAATTCCTCAAGATGTTTTTCTGCTCTTGTCAAGATATCTCCTTGTGGTAAGTTTAAAAAATTTAAAACAAATAAAGCTGTATTAACAATAGTTATAGGATTAAAGAATATCTTGCATGGGAATCTAGTAAAGTCTGCTCTGGATAGGAAAGATAGAATTGTTCCTGTGTATTCCCCCTTTTTAATTTTTTTATTTGTAGTTTCAGTGTGTGATGTGCTCATTCAACTATGTCTTATGCTTGTGGATTAAAAAGAATGCCTGTAATATGTTTGATAGAAAAAGATTGTAAAAATTGTTTGAATTGCTTAGAGATATAAGCAGGGCCATTGTCTGTTTTTATGCAACTAGGTGTTCCCATTACTGCAAAGCAAGCTAACAGGTGGGTTATAACGTGTTGTGTAGCTTCACCTAAAAGAGGTGTGGCCCATATAAAAGAAGAATTTGTATCAATATAGACATGTAAAAAAGAAGATGGAGAAAGCTCAGGGCAATGAGTCACATCCATTTGCCATATTTCTTTGGGTTGTAATCCTCGAGGATTGATACCTTGTGAAATGGGTCGAAGATGTAGGAGTCTACAAGTAGAGCAATTACTAATGATTTCTTTAGCATGGCGGTATAGAATTTTCCAAATCTGGTATAAGGAGCCAGCATTATTATGTAATAGAGCATGTTGTTCTTTAGGAGTAGCAAAAAAAACGAGCTTATCAGTTTGTTCATTACCATAAGTCATTGGACCGGGAAGGCCGGAATGTGCTCGAATATGAGTAATATATAATAATGGATTGTAATTCAAGAAAAAGTTGTTGAATAATAGATTGATTAGAATTTATAGTAGAATTTTCTATATTTTTTAATACAAAAACTGAATATGAGGAGTCAGAAACTATATTAATAGGGTAAGGATGTAGGTGAATAACCTGAATAAGAGCATATAATTCATTTTGTTGAGCAGAATGAAATTTAGTATAAAAGACTTTATATTTTTTGAGAAACCAAAATGAGGCTTTAGAGTTTTTACTCCCATCTATATAGAAAACATCAGCTTGACGTATAGGTTGTGATGTAACAATGTGAGAGATAATAAATTCAGTATTTTTGAAGAAATTTCAAAGTTTATTAGAAGGATAATGAAATGAAATTTTTCCAAAATAGTCTAAGAAGGCTATTTGAAAATTGGTAGAAGTTTGTAATGCATTTTCAAATTGAGTTTCATTAATAGATAATACAATTTTATGGGGATTGGAGCCAATCAAAGTCTTAGTTCTATTTCTCCCATTGATAATTATTAGAGCGATTAAATCAAGATAGGGCGTAAGTGACTTTGTCCCTCTAAAATGTGTATAGATCCATTCTACCGGGTGTTCTTGTTGGGCAAGAAGTCTGGTGGGAGAATGGAGAGAAGGGAGTATAAACAACTCTCTAATATGAGTAAGAAATTGTTTTTGTAATTTATTTTGTACTAAATTCATGAGTTTACTAAAATACACGAGTTCCTCTCGTGTATCTTGTGAAAGTGAATGAGGGCTATTTAAATCAAGGTCTCCTTTCAAAGTATTAAATAAATTAGTCAGTTGATAATTTGCAATGCCCAAAGAGGGTCTAATCCAGTTTATATCACCTAAAAGTTTTTGAAAATCATTCAAGGTTGATAATTTATCCATACGAATTTGTGTTAGTTGGGGAGTGACATTTTGTCTATTAACAATAGATCCTAAGTAATGGTAAGGTGTAGAGGTTTGAATTTTTTCAGGGGCAATAATTAATCCAGAGTCTTTTAAGCATCGTTGAGCTATATTAAACATACGTTGAGTCTCTAAAACAGATGGGGCCAAAAACAGTATATCGTCCATATAATGAATAACAAGAAAGTCAGGAAATTGTTTTCTCACAGGTTCAAGGGCTTTGGCTACATAATATTGACACATGGTGGGAGAATTCATCATTTCTTGAGTCAATACAGTCCATTGATATCATTTATGAAGCCTGATATGATTAGGAAAAGGAAGAGAGAAGGCAAATCTTTCTCAGTCTAGAGGATGTAAAGATATAGTAAAAAAGCAATCCTGTAAATCTATAATAATAATATGCCAGTTTTGAGGAATAGTGGTAGGTGATGGAATTCCTGGTTGTAATGCACCCATAGGTTTCATAGATGCATTAGCTTTTCTAAGGTCTGTTGCTGCTGCTGCTGCTGCTAAGTCACTTCAGTCGTGTCCGACTCTGTGCAACCCCATAGGTGGCAGCCAACCAGGCTCCCCCGTCCCTGGGATTCTCCAGGCAAGAACACTGGAGTGGGGTGCCATTTCCTTGTCCAATGCATGAAAGTGAAAAGTGAAAGTGAAGTCGCTCAGTCATGTCCGACTCTTCGTGACCCCATGGACTGCAGCCCACCAGGCTCCTCCATCCATGGGATTTTCCAGGCAAGAGTACTGGAGTGGGGTGCCATTGCCTTCTCTGTCTAAGATCTGTTAAGAGATGCCATTTGTTAGATTTCTTTTTTATTACAAAAAGGGGAGAATTCCAAGGAGAACAAGATTCCTCAATATGTTTCAATTTCAATTGTATATAGATAAAGTTCCTTAGCAGTCTCTAGTTTCTCTTTTGTAAGGGGCCACTGCTCTGTCCAAACAGGCTCGTCACTTTCCAAGTTATTTTAATAATTGCATCGTTTGTTAAGTGAGCAGTGGCCCATAGGAAAAACATAGAATACATATTTGAGCTTGTCATTGCATAAGTAAATAATCTTCCTATTAAATTAAGGGGTGCATCTATAACATAAGATCATAATGCTGTGGGCTGGCCTTCTGGTCCCTCACATGGATATATTTGGACACTTTGATAAACCTCTTGTACTTTGGTTTGAGAAACTCCTGCAATCTGGCAAGAAATTCTCTGGATAGGCCACGATTTGGGCCATAAATGTTTGGAGATAATAGTAATATCAGATCCAGTATCAAGAAGACCAGAAAATTTTTTGCCATTAATTTTGATATTTATATTTGGTTAGGTATATTCAGATATAATTGATGTCTATAAGGATTGTTTTTGATCTGTACTGCCGAATCCATCTGTCCACATACCATCAGAGGAGTTAATAGAAATGTAAGGTAAAAGAAGTAATTGAGCAATTTTATCTCCCTTTTTAAATTGCCATAATATCTGAGATAACATAATTTGAATTTCTCCCTTATAATCTGAATCAATTACTCCAGGGTGAACAGTAAATCTTTAGAAGTCAGACTAGATTGGCCAAGTAAAAGACTGAAGGTTTGTGGGGGTAGGGGTCCAAAAGTCTGGCAGGTATTCTAAAAGGGACTGCTTGAGGAAAAAGGAGAAAATCGTTTAGGTATATCACTGGCAGCACTGCCGGATGTTGAGGGTTTGAGGGAAAAGATGAAGTTTGCCCCTGGTTTTTGTGGATGGGGACCTGGGGAGTCCCCAGCTTGGAGTTTCCTGAAATAGGCTTTCCTTCAACATCATATTTAGACCGACATTCCCTGACCCAATGTGTTTTATCTCCACATGCAAAACATCTTTCATCCCCCTTTTTAAAAGCAGCAGCAATTGTTTCAATTAGCATTTGCATTTTTTGAGTTTCTGATCCTAAATTGCGACAAGCCTTCAATAGTCGATAATAGCCCCAGTCTCATGGATTGGAGCGATAGCTCTTTGACATTTCTGATTTGCATTCTCATAAGCAAGCAGTTTTCCTAGTTGCCTTTTGGCTTCTTCTCCAATAACACTATGGGAAATAGAAACTTCCAATCTAGCTAAAAAATCATCATAGGCTTCATTAGGTCCTTGAAATACTTTTGTGTAGCTGCCTTTAGGTTCCCCCTGAAGAGTAATTCGATCCCAACTTCAAGGGCAACTTACTTCAGTTGCTCATGTAATAAGGGAGGGCATTGTATTTGGGCTTTCACTGCATCAAACTGCCCTGTACCGGTTAACATTTCAAAAGTAATTTGATTTTGGGGAGCGCCAGCTCGAGCATTAGAATTGGCATGGTCTCGGGCTACATCCTGAAACCACATTGTCCATTGAAGATATTCTCCTGGCTTAAGAAGAGCCTTTATCAAAAGTCACCAATCATAAGGAACAAAATTTCCAATAGAACATGCCATAGAGTTTAAAAGTTCCTTAGTAAAGGGAGAATGAGGGCCATACATAGTTACAGCTTTTTTCATTTGTTGCATGTGAGAAAAATCAATGTTTTTGTATTGAGGTATAATTTGCCCTTGAGCATTAGGATTTTTGAAAACAGGAAATGTGGAAAAGTCATCAGCCTCAGAGATTCGAGATTGTAAAGCCAGCAATCCAGAAAGCCGTCATCGTGAAGGAGAATGAGTAGATAGTGTTTTCTCATAAATATGAGTATAAGCTAAAGGTGTATCATTGTCATCAAGGAAAGTATTGTCAGCCTCAGAAGAGTCATTATCAGAGTCATCTTGTCCTTGAGTTGAGAGGACTTTTGGTTTGGTGCCCGTTGCAAGAGAAGGAGGAGCACTTGGGGCAACCAGAGCAGTGCTGGTGGGAAAATTCTGAAATATTTTATGTTGTTCTAATTGGGCCTTTTGTAAAGTTTCATCATCTAATTCATATTCATGTAACAAGTGTTCTGCCTGTTGTCGATTATCAGGGGGGCTAGAATTTCCTTGAAATGGCAAAATTACAGCTTTAATGAGGGCCCATAAGGGCCAGAAATCCATTGGAATATTTTTTCCCCATCTTGTGGCTGATTCAACATTCTCTTTAACCTGATTCCAAATCTCTAAATCAAAAGTACCTTCATCAGGGAACCAGGGGTTATGTTCAATTACCGTTTGGAGACAAGCCTCTATTCACTGACATGAAACCGCGAGTCCTTGAACTTTAAATAAATGATGAAGCAAAGTAGAAAAGTGGTGGGGCTTTCCAGCCGTTTGTCCCATTACCCTGCACTTACCGACCCCAGTAGGTCCAGAGTCACTCCGTGAGCTTGCCAAGGGTGTACTCCAGGTCCCTGTTCAGGCGCCACTTGTTTCGGTCTTGACAGATGAGAACCTGGGGAAAGGAATCAACGAAAAGAAGACGAAGAAAAGAAGGACGCGGGGGACCCAAGTCTCTAGTGGAACAAGGGTTCTTTAATCATGGCAGCATGTGCATATGTATTGTTATACACGGAAGCTTTAGGCAGGAAAATAAAGTTGAGCAAAAACACCGAAAGCAAAAGCATAACAACAGTAACTAAGGGAATAACAATCGTCACAGGGCCAGAAGACAACCCATGTATTGGAAATAGGAACATGACTAAGTAGTTCTATAGAAAAGTAAAAGGTTACTGAAAGGAATCCACGTACATGTTCCATCTCATGACCTCAGTCCTGAGAACTGAGTGCAGCTCTGCTGGTTCCTGTTTTCCAGGAACTGATAAGGAACAAAAGGCGCTTGAGAAACAGAAAACATATAGGATTCCTTAACATTAAACGTTCTCTGACACCCGAAGTTTTATTTCTTGATTATTGTCAGTCATTGTCTCTAGAATAGTGCTTTCATGGGAGCAAGGACATTGTCCTATATTATTCAGTGTGTACCCCAAGCTGATGGTCAATAGTACACAGTAGGTGCTCAATAAATGCATTTTGAATGAGTGGTAGATTGGAGTCACCCATCCCATTGCTGATCCATTAACACTCATAGCTGGTCTTTCCCAAACATCCCCTTGACAATAACAGTTGAGGTTAGCCTAGGCTTGAGTTATGGCTTGTCCAGCTGCCTTGCAGCTAACTTCCTGCCCCCAGGCCTGAAGCCCTCTCCTAATAGGAACAGGTTGGGTAGAAGGATGGAATTTTGAGTGTTTTTTTTTTTTTTTTTTAATCCAATGACTAGTATAGGCTGGGACCTGAGGAAGTACTCTTGATTGACTGCACAAGAAGGGGACGCTTCTGTCCCACCTGCTACATCCCACTAAAGACCTCGTGCTCTTTCCTCCTAGCTGCTGTGCGGAAAAACGGCCTGCACGCTGTGCCCACGGAGATGCAATTCATTGCCGGCACAGAAGAGTGAGTTCTCCTGGTGATATTCATAGAGGAGCCCGTGCTTGATCCAAGGAGAGGATGAACAAGAATTCCATGCTGCAGGCAATCCCCACCCCCCATTCTTCTCCCGATGACCCAATGCCCAAATTTCCACTACTTCTCCCTGAGCTCCAGCCTCCTTGAAAAAAGAATATGTGGGATGGGCAGGGGAGTACAGTAAACCCCTAAAGGTCTGCTGAGGTGAAGGGTCTGGAAGGAGGGGCCAGAAGAGCAGGAGGCGCAAACCACATGACCGTCAAGGAGGAGAGGGTGTACCGGGCCAAGCTAAAGCTTTGTCTGCAGACAAAAGATCCCCAGACAGTAGCAGCCCTTCACACCTGTGTGACTCAGGACGCACCTGGACATTGATGGCACAGCTAGTCTTTGGTGTCTTTTGTATGCAGCAGCAAGGATATAAGACCTGGGTGCTTGGGGTCAAGCAGACTTGACTTTGAACCCTGGCTTTGCCACTTACCGGCTCTGTTGATTTGCACACATCACTCCCCCTCTCTGAAACTCAGTTTCACCTACCAACTGGACATGATGTCAAAACCCACCTGGGTTCTTTTTGAGGGTTGTTTTTGAGATTAAATGAGATCATGTAGATAAAGCCAGTTGTTAGGCCTTCCATGCACAGATGGTAATGCTTGTTATTAATGGTATCATTATCTCAATTTCATGATGATGAAGCAAACAGCAGGGAGTAAAGTGACTTGCTCAAGGCATCATTGCTGGGCATCAGTCAGGTCTGTTTCTTTCATTCAGCAAATTTATAGAGAACTTACTATGAGCCAGGTACTGTCAGGCACATGGCAACGAACAGGAGAACAAAGCATTGCAAAGCAGGCCAGGGAGGGGGTTGGGAGAGGGAAAAGGCAGTATTTAAATGTGTGTCAGGGGAGACCTCACTAAGAAGGTCATTCTTGGGCAAACACCTGGGGGAGGTGAAGGGTCCTAGGGAATCTGTGGGAAGAACATTCTTAGCAGAGGGGACAGCAGGTACAAAGCCCTGAGAGTTCAAGGCAGCCAGGATGGTAGTGTGGCTGGAGGTGGGGTCACAGAGATTGCTTGTATGGCAGGAGGGCACTGGTTGGGGACAGAGCATGTGGGACCCCACAGGCCACTGATGTAGTTTTGACTTTGAATGAGATGGGAATGGATGGAGGGTCTAGCAGATAAGGACATGATTTTACATTAGTTTGTCTTATCCTGAGGCCTGTGCTCCTCCCTGGCACCGTGTTTGGGGGCTTTGAGTCCACCTTTGATATACGGGTTCTGTAGTTGGCCCTGCCACTCACCACCTTGCAACCTGGGAATCTGTTTTAACCATCTACCCAGGCAAAGCTTGTGCTGAGTCTGTTGGAAAAGAACTGATCCCTACCCTCAGGAACTCCATGTCCATTGGTTGCAGACCCCAGCCCCACTCGCAGTTCAGTTCAGTTCAGTTGCTCAATCGTGTCTGACTCTTTGAGACCCCATGGACTGTAGCATACCAGGCTTCCATGTCTATCACCAGCTCTCAGAGCTTGCTCAAACTCATGTCCGTCGAGTCGGTGATGCCATCCAACCATCTCATCCTCTGTCGTCCCCTTGTCCTCCTGCCTTCAATCTTTCCCAGCATCAGGGTCTTTTCAAATGGGTTAGTTTTTCATCAAGTGGCCAAAGTATTGGAGTTTCAGCTTTAGTATCAGTCCTTCCAAAGAATATTCAGGACTGATTTCCTTTAGGATGGACTGATTGGATCTCCCTGCAGTCCAAGGGACTCTCAAGAGTCTTCTCCAGCACCACAGTTCAAAAGCATCAATCCTTCAGTGCTCAGCTTTATAGTCCAACTCTCACATTCATACATGACTACTGGAAAAACGATAGCCTTGACCAGATGGACCTTTGTTGGCAAAGTAATGTCTCTGCTTTTTAATATGCTGTCTAGGTTGGTCATAGCTTTCCTTCCAAGGAGTAAGCATCTTTTAATTTCATGGCTGCAATCACCATCTGCAGTGATTTTGGAGCCTAAAAAAAATAAAGTCTGACACTGTTTCCATTGTTTCCCCATCTATTTGCCATGAAGTGATGGGATCAGGTGCCATGATCTTCGTTTTCTGAATGTTGAGCTTTAAGCCAACTTTTTCACTCTCCTCTTTCACTTTCGTCAAGAGGCTCTTTAGTTCTTCTTCACTTTCTGCCATAAGGGTGGTATCATCTGCATATCTGAGGTTATTGATATTTCTCCCAGCAATCTTGATTCTAGCTTGTGCTTCACCCGGCCCTGCATTTTGCATGATGTACTCTGCATAGATGTTAAATAAACAGGGTGACAACACACAGCCTTGATGTACTCCTTTCCCAATTTGGAACCAGTCCGTTGTTGCAGTTTAACTGTTGCTTCTTGACCCGATACAGATTTCTCAGGAGGCAGGTCAGGTGGTCTGGTATTCCCATCTGTTGAAGAATTTTCTTCAGTTTGTTGTGATCCACACAATCAAAGGCTTTGGCATAGTCAATAAAGCAGAAGTAGATATTTTTCTGGAACTCTCTTGCTTTTTCTATGATCCAATGGATGTTGGCAATTTGATCTCTGGTATCCCTGCCTTTTCTAAATCCAGCTTGAACATCTGGAAGTTCTTGGTTCATGTATTGTTGAAGCCTGTCTTGGAGAATTTTGAGCATTACTTTACTAGCGTGTGAGATGAGTGCAATTGTGCAGTAGTGTGAACATTCTTTGGCATTGCCTTTCTTTGGGATTGGAATGAAAACTGACCTTTTCCAGTCCTATGGCCACTGCTGAGTTTTCCAAATTTGCTGGCATATTGAGTACAGCACTTTCACAGAATTATCTTTTAGAATTTGAAATAGCTCAGCTGGAGTTCCATCACCTCCACTAGCTTGGTTTGTAGTGATACTTCCTAAGGTCCACTTGACTTCGGACTCTAGGATGTCTTACTCTAGGTGAGTGATCACACCATCATGGTTATCTGGGTCATGAAGATCTTTTTTGTTTAGTTCTTATGTGTATTATTGCCACCTCTTCTTAATATCTTCTGCTTCTGTTAGGTCCATAATGTTTCTGTCCTTCATTGTGCCCATCTTTGCATGAAATGTTCCCTTGGTATCTCTAGTTTTCCTGAAGAGATCTCTAGTCTTTCCCATTCTATTGTTTTCCTCTATTTCTTTGCATTGTTCACTGAGGAAGGCTTTCTTATCTCTCCTTGCTATTCTTTGGAACTCTGCATTCAGATGGGTATATCTTTCCTTTTCTCATTTGCCTTTAGCTTGTCTTCTTTTCTGTGATTACAGTTTCAGTGTCTTCCCTCTGATGCCCTCTCGAAACACATACCGTCTTACTTGGGTTTCTCTTACCTTGGACGTGGGGTATCTCTTCATGGCTGCTCCAGCAAAGCACAGCCGCTGCTCCTTACCTTGGATGAGAGGTATCTCCTCATGGCCGCCGCTCCTGACCTTGAACATGGAGTAGCTCCTCTAGGCCCTCCTGTGCCCATGCAGCCACTGCTCCTTGGACGTGGGGTTGCTCCTCTCAGCCGCCGCCCCTACCAGGGATCAAACCGAACTGTGGTGTTGGAGAAGACTCTTGAGAGTCCCTTGGACTGCAAGGAGATCCAACCAGTCCATTCTAAAGGAGATCAGTCCTGGGTGTTCTTTGGAAGGACTGATGCTAAAGCTGAAACTCCAATACTTTGGCCATCTTATGTGAAGAGTTGACTCATTGGAAAGACCCTGATGCTGGGAGGGATTTGGGGGCAGGAGGAGAAGGGGATGACAGAGGATGAGATGGCTGGATGGCATCACTGACTCGATGGACGTGAGTTTGAGTGAACTCCGGGAGTTGGTGATGGACAGGGAGGCCTGGCGTGCTGCAATTCATGGGGTCTCAAAGAGTTGGACACGACTGAGCAACTGAACTGAACTGTCTTCTTTTCACAGCTATTTGTAAGGCCTCCTCAGACAATGATTTTGCCTTTTGAATTTCTTTTTCTTGGGGATGGTCTTGATCACTGCCTCCTGTACAAGGTCATGAATCTCCATCCATAGTTCATTGGGCACTCTGTCTATCAGATCCTAATCCCTTGAATCTATTTGTCACTTCCACTGTATAATCGGAAGTGATTTGATTTAGGTCATACCTGAATGGTCTAGTGGTTTTCCCTTCTTTCTTCAAGCCCCACTCTGGGCCTCAGTTTTCCATCCAAACAAGGAAGGGGGTACACAAGAAGAACACTTTCTGCTCTTATTCTCCTGTGAGGCTCAGTCTGGTTGGAGCCCCAGGTCCGAGGGAGCCCACAGGTCCCTGACTGGGCCTCTCACCCTGGATAATCAAGCATGGCATCTGTCTCCAGCTGCTTCCAGCCCTTGTCTTCTTTTTAGACCCCAGATCACATCCCCACCACCCACTGGAGAAGCGGCCCCTCATGTTAGTAATTAAAGCCCCAAGATAGTTGAAGTGTCTTACATTCTTTAAAAAAAATTGATTTGTTACACAAAACAATTCTTAATTTGATCCACTAATAAACATTTTATAATTTCACAAGTAAAAAGAAAAAGAACTCTTAAACAAAAAGAAAAATGTACTCAGCACCTCACTCCCAAAGATAGATTAGAAGAGTTAAGTGAATACTATTCTAGACCATTTATCTATATATGTGTGTGTGTGTGTGTATTTTTAACAAAATAACTAACCATGCTACATATGCCATTTTATAACCTATCATCTCAGCTAATTGAGTGTAGTGGATGTCTTTTCACCTCAATAAATTTGTGTCAGCATCATTATCTTTTATATAATTATAATTATATAATTAACAATTTTTGACTTTATTATTTCCCAAATTTGTAAATTTTTATAAATTTGTAAATTTGTGTCAGCATCATTATCTTTTATATAATCATATAATTATAATTATATGATTATATAATTAACAATTTTTGACTTTATTATTTCCCAAACTCCCCAAAGGTACAAGGAAAATAACCCAGAAAATACAAATAAAAAGTAAAAGAGGAGAAAAAATCCATAATTCCATCCCCACGAAAATCCCCAAAGCAACTTTGTGTATATCATTCTAGACTTTTCTTAATACTCATATATTCATGAAATATGTGCATATTTTTAAAATAAAAGAAGTAAGTAGTGTTGTTACCTACCTTTTCACTTTATATAATGGGCATCTTTCCTCTGAATAAATACCCATCTAAATCACCATTTTTAATAACTGCTTTGGTATTCCATCCAGAAACAGGATCGTCTTAATCTAGCCAATCCTTTTTTGATGGATCTTTAAATGAAGTTTTCCATTTAAGTTATATTTAACACCAAGTATTAGTTTAGGACAACTCGTTAGAGTAGAACACTTAAGCTGAAGGGTTGCACATTTTTAGAAGTGTTTGATTCCTATGCCAATTGCCTTCTAGAAAGTTCACTTAGCTCTCCCATCCCAGGCAGTGTGTTTCTCCATAAGGCCAGGAATTCTGAATGGCTTCTCTTTGGGTTTGTTTAAAGCAAAGACTGCCCTGAGGAGGCAGAGGCTCCAACGGATCTCCACCCTACCTCCAAGAAGGAGGAGGAATATCGCAGGAACATCTGGAAGGGCTTCCTCATCTCCATCCCCTACTCGGCCAGCATCGGGGGCACCGCCACCCTCACAGGCACAGCCCCCAACCTCATCCTGCTCGGCCAGCTCAAGAGGTAAGAGCAAGTGCTCCCTGTCCCTGGCACTGGGGCTTCTGCCTCTTCTACTCCTCTCCTCCTCCTTCACCCAACATCCAGGGATGTGTCTTGGGTGTCTACCATTGTCCAGGCTCTGGGGACCCAGCGATGCACAAAGCTCAGCAAAATTCCTGCTCTGGGGAACTTGCATTCTGGTGGGAGAGACAAACAATAAAGGAAAAAGCAAGAGAATATATAGTATGTTGGTGTGTTATGTTATGAAATAAGATCGAGCAGAAGAAGGGGGCAGAGGTAACAGGAGTGGGTGCTGTTTTATCTGGGTTGGTTGGTATTGTGCCATCCCTCTAATATGGTGACACTTGAGCAGAGACCTAGAAGCAAGGGGGTGAACTTTGTGGACGCAGGAGGAAAGAGCACCCCAGACAGAAGGGATAGCCTGTACAAAGGTGGGAAGCAGCACAAAGACTGGCCAGGCTGGGGTGCAGAAGGGGGTAAGGTACGAAGACCAGGGCAGTCATTGTCAGGGGAGTCAGAGGAGAGCTGAGAGCAGAGGGGTGACATGACCTGACATCTTCTAAGACCAGCCCCAGTGGGAGGTACTGCTGTGTGGCTGTGATGTCCCGTGAGAAGCCTTACAGCCAGGCACATGGACTAGCAGTGGAGGGGACTCTGCCAAGTAAAATCTCCCTGTCACCAAAACTGTTCAAACAGAGGTTGAGTGGCCATTTGTCAGGGCATGAGACTCAAAGAGATGGATTCTCTGATGGTTTGACATCAATTCCATTTTTCAAAACCTCTTAGTCTGAAGATGTTAAAAATCCTTATATTTCAAGATTCTAAGTATTTTCAGATTCCAAGATTCTAATTATTTTCAGATTCCAAGATTCTGAGAGGTGGGGTTTCTAAGATTTTGTTACCATGGAGATGTGCCATATATTAAATTAATACACATGAATCCAAATGTAAGCATTTAACAAACAAACAGCAACAAAATTTTCTGATATTCAACATGGCTCCATGTGCTGGCTGACGTCTTTATCTGGTATTCAGCCAAAGAATCAAGGATTTATAGGGATGATGGAGGAAAAGCTAACTGCATTGGTCTTCCTGAGAGTGGGTTTGGTGTTCGTAAGTCAGTTCCATACTTGTGGGTAGTCGAAGTTATTTTCATGAGAAAACTTAAGTACACCCGTGTCTTACCTCACAGGCTGATTTTAAAACCTTAACTCTCTACCATATTCTAAGGTTCTCAAATCCTTTGATTTTTAGTTCAGTTCAGTTGCTCAGTTGTGTCCAACTATTTGCGACCCCATGAATCACAGCATGCCAGGCCTCCCTGTCCATCACCAACTCCCAGAGTTCACCCAAACTCATGTGCATTGAGTCGGTGATGCCATCCAGCCATCTCATCCTCTGTTGTCCCCTTCTCCTCCTGCCCCCCAATCCCTCCCAGCATCAGGGTCTTTTCCAATGAGTCAACTCTTCGCATGAGGTGGCCAAAGTATTGGAGTTTCAGCCTCAGCATCAGTCCTTCCAAAGAACACCCAGGACTGATCTCCTTTAGAATGGATTGGTTGGATCTCCTTGCAGTCCAAGGGACTCTCAAGAGTCTTCTCCAGCACCATAGTTCAAAAGCATCAACACTTCGGTGCTCAGCTTTCTTCACAGTCCAACTCTCACATCCATACTTGACTACTGGAAAAACCATGGCCTTGATTAGACGGACCTTTGTTGGCAAAGTAATATCTCTGCTTTTGAATATGCTATCTATGTTGGTCATAACTTTCCTTCCAAGGAATAAGTGTCTTTTAATTTCATGGCTGCAAACACCATCTGCAGTGATTTTGGAGCCCCCAAAATTAAGTCTGACACTGTTTCCACTGTTTCCCCATCTATTTCCCATGAAGTGATGGGACCAGATGCCATGATCTTAGTTTTCTGAATGTTGAGCTTTAAGCCAACTTTTCCACTCTCTTCTTTCACTTTCATCAAGAGGCTTTTTAGTTCCTCTTCACTTTCTGCCATAAGTGTGGTGTCATCTGCATATCTGAGGTTATTGATATTTCTCCCAGCAATCTTGATTCCAACTTGTGCTTTTTCCAGCCCAGCGTTTCTCATGATGTACTCTGCATATAAGTTAAATAAGCAGAGTGACAACATACAGCCTTGACATACTCCTTTTCCTATTTGGAACCAGTCTGTTGTTCCATGTCCAGTTCTAACTGTTGCTTCCTGGCCCGCATATAGGTTTCTCAAGAGGCAGGTCTGTAAAAAACAGTGATTCTCAGCCATGGGTGCGTTTAGAGTCTCCAGGGAAGGTGAAAAAAAATATGCTTGGATCTCAGCTGCAGAGATGCTGATTTCAGAGGCTGGGAATGGGGGCCAGGCATTGATCTTTTCCCAGTTGATTTCAGCCCCCTCTTTGCTGTCTTTTCATCTCCATTCTTTGAGCAAGGCCTGGCTGTGAGACTGAAAACCAGAAGCCAAGATGGTTCTGCTTCAGATATGGGGACCATCTGGGATGACCCGTTTGTCTCCTCGGTTAGCAGGAAGTGCCAGCAAAGGGGCAGTCGGCTGGGAGGACAAAGCAGGGTGTTCGGTGTTAGTTCTTGCTGGAGGCTGTCCACAGGGAAGGACAGGAAAGATGGGGGTTCTGAGGCCCTCAGGGGCTGGTCCTGAGTTGGGGGATGGGGGACATGGGAGGGCATTTGCTGTCAGAGGGTTTTCAGGCTGCTTATTCGCTCTGATATGAGCAAGGCTTGAAAAGATATTGGGGGAAAATGCTGGAACTTTAAGTAAAAGTATCCAACATGAAGGATTTTGAGTAAAGGTCATGCAAATTACATGCAAAACGTATACAACATTTAATTGCATAAGCCTGGAACTTCTCATCGGGAAGGAAGGTATTTGAAAGGAATATGGGGTTTATATGAGATTCTGATTTTCCAGCAGGGCACCTGGGGAGACAGGGAAATGGCTGCCCTGAGTGTTCACCTTGGTCTTCGCTCCCCAAGTACATTGTATTGGTTTATTCTGATCACACCCGATGTTGGCCAAAAAGTTCATTTGGGGTTGTTTTTTCCAGACCATTAAAAAATGGAACGAACTTTTTGGGCAACCCAATATATTACTCAGAAAATACAGGGGGGGAAATGTGAAGACCTTCAGCGCCACTGAATGCCGAGCACACTTCCTTTGGTTTTCCCTGTAGGGATGTGTGCACCCATCCATCTGGCTGACGCTGGCGGGCTCTCACCTCCCTCTTTTCCCCAGTTTCTTCCCGCAGTGCGACGTGGTGAACTTCGGCTCCTGGTTCATCTTCGCCTTTCCTCTCATGCTGCTGTTCCTGTTGGTGGGCTGGCTCTGGATCTCCTTCCTCTATGGAGGGATAACCCTGAGGTACCCGGGCACTTAACTTGAGCTTTGCGGTAGATGGAACCGGGATGGAGTCCCAGCTTCCCGCTCCCTAGCGAGTGACCCTCCTAAGTCCTTCCAGCTTCAGTCGGATGTAGTACCCGTAGTCATCCTGGCCTCCCAGGGAGTGGGGATTACAGGTGGTGTGGGTTCTTGCCTGCTGAGCCCAGGCCCTGGGTGAATGCCACCCACCATCAATAATCACTAATTGTATTGTTCCCTAAGTCAGGTCCACACTCGCCCCACAGGAAATGACGTGCAGTGTTTCTTATTTCATGGGGCCTCAGTACAGGAGGCAATTTGGGGCAGCCTGAGGACAAGGTATCAAACAACACTGACTCCGATAGTGAGAAAAATATTCCTTTATCAACGCTGCTTATGCTGGGGAGAAAGTCTCAGTAAGGTGGGGAAAAACTTTAACACCTCTCTAACATTTGCAAATCATCCTTTTAAAAAAGGAAGAGCAAGCCTCAGGCCCAGAGACAAGCCAGCAGTGGTATCCAGCCAGACGTAATAATGTTGCTTTGCTTTCACATCTTTATTTTTATGGGTACTTTCTATGTATGACAAGTGACTCTTGTTTGCTATTTATGGGAGTGATAGAAAGCTTTCTATTTAAAGATCTGCTTTTAGTTAAAATGCTAAATCTAGTTGGAGCCCGTGGCACATGGACATAGGAACATTTGTAAAGGGAGTCATGAATGTGTCAGTTCACTTCAGTTCAGTTGCTCAGTCGTGTCTGGCTCTTTGTGACCCCAAGGACTGCAGCCCGCCAGGCCTCCCTGTCCATCACCAACTCCTGGAGTTTACTCAAACTCATGTTCATTGAGTCGGTGATGCCATCCAACCATCTCATCCTCTGTCGTCCCCTTCTCCTCCTGCCTTCAATCTTTCCCAGAATCACGGTCTTTCCCAAGGAGTCAGTTCTTCGCATCAGGTGGCCAAAGTATTGGAATTTCAACTTCAGCATCAATCCTTCCAATGAATGTTCAGGACTGATTTCCTTTATGAATGTGTGGGTTTGGGAAAATACTAACATAGGAGCTGCAGCTCAGGGCTGGAGTAGCAGGCATGTCATAAAGTCATTCTCTGACTCAGTTTCCTCACCCCTCTGGGCCTTAATTTTTCTCATCTGTAAAATGGGACCAGTAAGAGCTGTTCTAGATGAAAGAGATGTGAAAACCCCTTGAGAATAGAAAAGCTCTGACTGTGGTGTTTCTTGACCTGTCAGAGCAGAAACTTGGGGTTCAAAGTCCGGATTAGTCCAGAGAAGCAAGCCCAGACATTGGACTCAGATAAACCAGATTTCACATAATGGTTCTGCGTGACTTTTAGCAACTCTGTCCCCTCCCTGAGGCTTTACCTCTTTAATTTCTACAATTTTCACTTGTAGATAGGGGATAAAAACGAAGTCTGGGTTTCCTGAGTGGTTCAGTGGAATACAGCTTCCCTGATAACTCAGTTGGTAAAGAATCCACTTGCAATGCAGGAAACCCCAGTTCGATTCCTGGGTCAGGAAGATCAGCTGGAGAAGGGATAGGCTACCCACTCCAGTATTCCTGGGCTTCCCTTGTGGCTCAGCTAGTAAAGAATCTGCCCGCAATATGGGAGACATGGGTTTGATCTCAGGGTTGGGAAGATACCCTGGAGAAGGAAAAGGCTACCCATTCCAGTATTCTGGCCTGCAGAATTCCATGTACTGTATAGTGCGTGGGGTCTCAAGAGTCGGACATGATTGAGCAACTTTCACTTTCAGTGGAAAAGAATCTGCCTGCCAAGTAGGACACACGGGTTTGATCCCTGGGTTGGGAAGATTGCCTAGAGGAGGAACCAACCAACTGTAGGTAACCCACTCCAGTATTCTCGTCTGGGAAATCCCCATGGACAGAGGAGCCTGGTGGGCTGCAGTCCATGGGGTTGCAAAGAGTCAGACACGACTGAGCGACTAAGCACACACGTTCCCCCACTCACAATATATAAGGGACTTCTCTGGTGGTTCAGTGGTTAAGACTCTGTGCTCCCAATACAGGAGGCCTGGGTTCGATACCAGATCAGGGAACTATGATCCTGCATGCTCTATGGTGCAGCCAAAAAAATAAAAAATAAATACAATATATGAGAGCATCTGTTTCCATGCAGCAAGGTGGATTTTTGCCAATCTGATAAGATAAAAATAATTTGCATTTACTTTAGGAGTAATTTTGAAGAACCTTTCATACTAAGGGGTAAAATGAAATCTTTTCAGATATTCATGGGGCACCCTGGTATTTCCTCTCCTGTGAATTGTTAAACTGTGTGTTTATGTTGCTGGTCTTGGTTTTATTGATGACTGAGTGACTTCACTTTCACTTTTCACTTTCATGCATTGGAGAAGGAAATGGCAACCCACTCCAGTGTTCTTGCCTGGAAAATCCCAGGAACAGGGGAGCCTGGTGGGCTGCCAGCTATGGGGTCGCACAGAGTCGGACACGACTGAAGCGACTTAGCAGCTGCAGCAGCAGCAGCAGCAGCAGCAGCATTCTCTCTATATTGAAAGATTAGTGTTTATTTTGAATATGAGTTGCAACTATTTTTTCCTGATTTTTCACTTTGCATGTCATGCTTTCTTCTGTGCAGAAATTTTTAGAAACATTTTATGAGATGAAATCATCAATTTTTTCTCATGTGGCTTCTGAATTTTCAATTGTAGTTAGACAGGTCTTTCCTTTATAGGAGTTATGAAAGAACAGTCTCATGTTTTATTCTAGTATTTTTGTATTTTTTACATTTAAATCCTTTCATCTAGTTGGAGCTTGCCTTTTAGGGTGCAGTGTAAGGATGCAACTTACACTGCAGGGTACAGGTTTGGAATCAGCTTTTTTTTCATTTCAGATAACCATCAAGTTATCTCGATACTTTTTCCTGACACACAAACGTTTTTAATTTTAATGAAGTCAATTTATTTTTGTTTTCTTGTGCTTTTTGTGTCATAGCTAAGAAATATGTGCCTAATCTGAGGCCATGAGAATTTATCTCTATGTTTTCTTCTAAAAACTGTATAGGTCTAGCTCTTCTTATGTTTAGATCTTTGAACCATTTTAAGTTAAGTTTTGTATGTACCAAGAGGTAGGGGGTTCCACGTTCATCCTTTTGCATGTGGCTGTCCAGTTGTCTTGGAGCTTCCCAGGTGGCTCAGTGGTAAAGAATCTGCCTGCCAAGGCAGGAGATGAAGGTTTGATCCCTGGGTCAGGAAGATCCCCTGGAGGAGGAAATGGCAACCCACTCCAGTATTCTTGCCTGGTGAATCCCCTGGACAGAGGAGCCTGATGGGCTACAGTCCATGGGGTCTCAAAAGAGTCAGACATGACTGAGTGACTGAGCAAGCACACATGCATCCAGTCGTCTTAACACCGTTTGATGAAAGACTGTTCTTTCCCCGTTGAATGGTGTTGGTACCTTTATCAGAAATCAATTGACCATAGAAGTGTGGGTTTATTTCTGGACACTCTATTAGGTTCCATTGATCTGTATGTCTCACATCATTGACTGAATATGTCATCTTTCCTACAACAAGCTGGGGCATCCACTTTATCATAGACTAAATCCCCATTTATGGTGGGGTCTATTTTGGACTTTGTATTTTATTTCCTTGGTGTGTATGGTTTATTCCTGAGCCTGTTTGACCCCAAAAAAGATTTTAAGCCTGGGAGCCAAATGATCAGATTCACATTTTTTAAAGACCATCCAGGCTATATGTGGGCAGGACAGATTTTAGAAAGGGAAGAAGGAGGCAGGGTGACCACCCAGCAGGCTGTCACAGAGTCTCCAAAACAGAGGCAAAGGGGCCTAACTAGATGGAGGGGGGTCGCTGAAGTGTTTTAGACTGCAATGGCCACTCCTAACTTCCCCGTTTTCTGTTTCAGGGGCTGGAGGAAGAAGAAATCTGAGCTCAGAACTGATGCAGAAAAGAGGGCTCGAGACACGATTCGGGAGGAATTCCAGAGCCTGGGGCCCATCAAGTACGTGGTGCAGGGATCCTTGCTTGGGGTGGGAAGAGAACTGGGCACTAGACTTTCAGGAGAGCTACCTCTCGGGGACTGAGTCCAGAGGGAATTTCAGGACCAAAAGCCTGGGAGCCTGGAGATGGAAGGTAGGGAGATGACTAACACAGTCAGCCTCTTGCCCTGGCACTGGGGTCGATACCCTGAGGACCAGCAAACCCCTCAGGCTGCACATGGAGTGGGGACGTGTCACCTTCCTGCCTATTGCCCACTTTCCCTCCTTGTTCATGGGATACCTGGCCCTGCCTCGGTGGCTCCCAGGACCTCGTTCAGTGCATGTTAAAGTGAAAATAACCAGGAGTCAGCAGGCCCACACACAAGGTCTGACTCTGCTACTAACTTCCCGTGTGGCCTTGGGCAAAGCATTAACCCTCTCTGGGCCCTGCTTCCTGATCTGTGAAATGGGCACATTGGGTAGATATTTACCCCAACATGTGGGGGGTTTCTCTTTTGCCTCTGTCTGCCCCTCTCTCCATGTTTGTCGCTCTGCGTAGCTGCCCCATTCTGGATATCTGACTGTTCCTCTCTTTCGCCTACCTCTCTGTTCCCGTCAGTTGCTTTTCTCTCTGTTTTTCTGACTCTGTCTGTGTCTCGCTTTCTTTCTCCCTCTGGATTGTCCCTAGGACCCTGGGAATGATATGAAGTGTTTGCAGGGAGGCAGGCCTGATGCTCAGGAAGGATGCTGGGGGAACATGGAAGCCCCAGGAAAGGAACCAGTGACACCCGGCACCCCCCGCCCTCACTCTCGGGACTGCCGAGGCACCGAACTACTACTTCTGGCTCTCAGAGGCAGGGCCTGGGCCCACTCACACCCACCACACCCAGTGGGCCCCTGCCCCAGGCCTTCCCTTGCTGCTGTCAGGCCAAAGCCCAGGGTCACCTTGGTGTTCTCATCTCTGTGTCGCAGGTTTGCCGAACAGGCCGTGTTCATCCTTTTCTGCGTGTTTGCCATCCTCCTCTTCTCCCGGGACCCGAAGTTCATCCCTGGCTGGGCCAGCCTCTTCACCCCTGGGTGAGACTCTGGGGACCTGTGGGATGGAGTCCAACAGGGGAGCCTCGGGGCTGGGCCGCCCGGAGCTAAGCAGGCAGTGCCGCTGGGGAGAGCTAGGCTAGGTTTCCGCCTCTCGTCCTGTGTGGTTGTTACCAGTTCCTTCTTTTGCTCTCAAAAGAGCTTAGGTTTGGGTGATAAAATATCTGGGTTCTCGTGTGGTAAGAGCTCTGCCTTTGGAATCAGACAAAACTGGGTTCGAATGCCAGTCCCCCCACTACAAAGTGTGCAACCCTGAGCACGTGGTTCATTCATTCATTCTATTATTCAGTCAATCAATCAACTTTTATTGAGCACCTATTGGATGCTCAGTTGCCCCGCGGCATGTAGGATATTTCTGGACTGGGATGGAACACGTGTCCCCTGCAGGTGATTCTTAACCACTGGACCACCAGGGAAGTCCCAAAAACTTGCCTTTTTTTTTTTTTTTTTAGTTTACAAGGTATCTGTTGTATTTCCATATCAAACATAACAGTTGATGTTATTTTTTATCTTTTTTTTAAATAAGCAAGGAGTACTTCATTATACATATGATAATACACAATTTATTTAAACATGTCCCTACTAAAAATCCCCCATTCTTTTTTTTGTTCTTATCAGTAATGAACATCCCAGTACATAATCTGTGTACAAGAGCCTAGTTATTCCCTGAAGATAAATTCCTAGACGTACAACAACTGGATCAAGGGGTATTCACACGTAAAGTTTTGAAACGTACTGCCAGCTCCCCCTTCAGAAAGTTTATTTTCCCACCAACAGCCTGTGTTTCTCAACATCCCCATTAGATATTGTCACCCTTTTCACGGTTTACTTGTCTATTAGCGCGTGTTTTCATCTGTGTTTCTCTATTACATTGATACTGACCATCTTTCCCAGTTTCTTGGCCATTTGAATACTCTTCTTCCCAAATGTGTGGGCTGAAAGCGTCTTTGTTGGCATTTGGCTCTGTGCTTTATTGAACTCAGAGCCAGAAATAGCTGAGTTCAAAATCATCTCTTCTACAGACCATGGTCTGGCCCTGAGCAAGTTGCTGCTGTTCTCTGAGACTCAGATTCCTTATCTGAAAGGGAAGATACCTGCCCCTGAGGACTGTCTCTGAGACTTTGGTGGGCTTGATATCCCCACAGGACACGTTGTGGATTCTTGGAAGGTGGCAGGGAGGTCTCAAGGGGCTGTGAGGTGGGCTCCATCTGGGCTCTGCTGGTGTGAGCTGCATCTCTGGGTTGCATCTTTGTGTGCTAAGCTGCCCACCCCAGGAGGAGTGCAAACAGGAGCTGAACAAATACACTCAGGGCTTCACAGGAGCCCCGGTTATAGTGATGCGTAGGGGTTCCACAGACTCCAGCCTTCTGCGGCTCTCAGATTCTCCCCTCCTTGGTCAAATCCCTCTTCCTAGGGTCCTTGAAGTGGGAGGATAAACATTGTTTGGCTCCAGCCAAGTCTAAACGCCCCAGGGAGCTGTGGATAAAGAGCTTTCGCATCCACGGGCGGTTCGCGTCCCTGCCAAGCACAGTGCAGAACACAATCGTTGGCCTCCAACAACGTCCCCTTCCCAGAGGGCCTAATTCCCTTCCACAAATCCTCATTTGCAAAGCTGCCAAACCTTGGCCTGCTGACATGCCGGGGTCTCATGCTTTGGGGCCTTGTCCTTGTAGGTTCATTTCTGATGCTGTCACCGGCGTGTCGGTTGTCACCATCTTGTTCTTCTTCCCGTCACAAAAGCCGTCCCTCAAGTGGTGGTTTGACTTTAAAGGTAAGGCGGGCAAGGCCGGGGCATCGGTGGTCTGGAGCCTGGTGATCAGTGGCCTGAAGGCGGGGCCCTCCTGAGACTGACAGCCCCATTGTACAAACCACAGGATCCTGCTGCTTCCCTCTCCCTGTCTGAGCTTTTACCACGTCTGGGTACACAGCTGCCAGAAGTGACAGTCCAGGGCAAAGGTTAGCAATTAGAGTCTCTGGGTCAAACCCAGCTGGCTGGCTATTTCTGTACAGTCCCTGAACTCAGAATAATGGCTTTCACATTTTTTAAATGGTTGAAAAGAATAAATAAATATATATATATATATATTTCTGACTCGTGAACATGACATGAAATTCAAATTTCAGTGTCCACAAATAAAATCTTTATTTCTTGAAGAAGAAATTCATGGACATTTATTTTCTTTAGTTGTGTGAGTGCCTCTACAATAGCCTCGGCTCTGCCCAGAAAAACTCTGGGCCCAAAGCAAGAGCCTAAGGAGCCAGAGATGGAAATCTCCTGCTGGGTTCTAAATGGATAGGAAGTAGGGGGACTGCGGCAAACCTAGACCCAGGCGTTCAATTTCAGCCTCAGGAAATCACTGAGCACCCAAACCAAAGTGTCTGTGGGCTGGCCTTCAGATCTCCAGATTATGACCCCACTGGGATTTCAGCTGGTGTCTGCAGAAGAAGGTGCCAACATCTGCTGCCGGTGACAGAGGCCATGGCTGGCCCGTCACCCTCTGAGGCTGTGGGATGAGTTCTGGGCCAGAGGTCAGGACATAGGGGTTGTGATCTAACCGTCTTCTATTGCTGGGGGAAGAAAAGCATATTCCAGCGGCAGCTCCCGTTTCCAGGAGGAGTGAAGGTTTGCGTGTGTGGACCCCAAGCCTGGGGTCAGGTGGCTTAGACTGTGGGCTTTGAGGCTCTGCCACTGAACGGGATTCAGTTGTTCTCTTCCTCCCTGCTTCTCTGTCTTACTTCCAACTGGCTTTCCTCACCATCCACTCCCTTTATCATTTGTTGATCTGTTCAGACTTTCTTGGTAGCTCAGATGGTAAAGAATCCGCCTACAGTTCAGGAGACCCAGGTTCGATCCCTGGGTTAGGAAGATCCCCTGGAAAAGGGGATGGCAACCCACTCCAGTATTCTTGCCTGGAGAATTCCATGGACAGAGGAGCCTGGCGGGCTACAGTCCATGGGGTCCCAAAGAGTTGGACACGACTGATTGTCTAACACTTTTTTAAACTTTTTTTTTTTTTCAGAGTTTCTCCTGTTTCTGAGCTTTGGCATCTGTAACTTCCTCTTCATTAGCGTTCCTTCCTAATTCTAGTTTCTGTTCCCTGGTAGAGTGGTCCCCCTCAGAACACCCACTTCTGCACAGTACCTACTCCCACTGCTCCTCCTACTTCCTGACCCCGGTTTCTGTCCCTCGAAGCATCAAGTCCCACACACTTTCTGCTACTCTCCTAAAGCATTGACTCCAGTACTCAACACCCATGTCTTCCACGCAGCCTTAGAGAGTGGTCCGTCAGTGCTCATGGAGAGAAAGTGACCTGATCAAGGTCACACCGCCAGTTAAAAAGAGACGGGAGGTAGACCCCAGACATCCGAGCCAAACTTGACTTTCCTCATCTTACCCACTGTCTCCCACTCCCCTGTGGGTCTGAGTGGTACTTGCAGCTCCCTTTATGATCGCTGCCCAAGCACTGAGGCTCTGCCTCCTGGGTGTTGTGCGCTGTGCTTGTGGCCTTTATGATCGCTGCCCAAGCACTGAGGCTCTGCCTCCTGGGTGCTGTGCGCTGTGCTTGTGGCTGGTGATGGCGACACGGGTGATGATGAAGAGGGGGAGGAAGGCGAGGAGGAGGCTGCTGTGGATGACACTGTTGACGTGGAGAAAGAGGATGCCCGTGATGTGGGTGATGATGATCGCTTCCACTTCCTCTCTGCCCAACAAGCTCTTCCCCCAGACATCCGAATGGCTCACTCCATCATTCTCTTCAGCCTCTGTCCTGAGGTCACCTCTCCAGAGAAGCCTTCTCTGACTACACCATCTAGAAAAGCGCTCCTCCTTTGCACTCTCAGTCTCTTTCCTATATTTTCTTTTTTTTTTCCATAGCACATAAAATTTCCCAACATGATACATTTATTGATTTATCACCTGCCTTACTTACTGGGATGTAAGCTTTCCAACAGGAGGGTTGGTTTTTTGTTTTTGTTTTTTTTTTCCTGTTTTGGCCACTTCCATATCCTCAGGGCCTAGGGTAGGTCCCCAGTATACACTTGCTAATGAAATGACCAAGGACTCGCTCCGGGCCACACCCCGTGCTGAGCCCGTGGCACACACCGCTGCAGGTGTGCAGCCTCAAAGCCCACGGGTCACTGTCGGAATTGGTCTTCAGAGGGGTGCTATTGCTCCCTTTGGCAGATGAGAACTTTGAAGCTCAGAGAGGTAGGGGCACTTGGCTCAAGTCACACAGCTGAATGGCAGAACCAGGACTGAATTCTAGTTCAACCTCAAAGTCTATGCCTTCAGCTCCTGCTCTAGATGGCAGAGTATAATGTAGAGCCAGAAGTGAGAAATTCAGTCAGAGGCTGCATTTATAAGAAATAGTGCCAAGCGTGGGAAGATAATAAAGCCAGTAACAGCTGACATTAACTGACTTCACCGGTGGGTCACTTTTTCAGACCTTGGGTGCCTCTTTAGTGAAATACTATTTTATCACCTAAAGGCCAAGGGCTGGGCTACCTGATGTCTTCCTCACACTTGGGTTTGGCCCACGAATCCGATGGCAGTGTGTGACATCAGAACCACATGTATACACCCATGGGCTGCGTGCATCTTGTGCGTGCTAACTCGCTTCAGTCATGTCCGACTCTTTATGACCCCAGGGACTGTTTAGTAGAGGGGCTTTGTTAAGTATTAAGTAAGGGGCTTTGGATTGTCTTTATTATCCAGTTAGAAACTTTTGTTTTAGATAACCATGCTATAAAATTTTGAAAAACACCAAAAAGGGGAAACAAAAATATCAAAGAGTGTTTAACCAGGGACTGTCCTGGCAGCGGGGGAACCTTGAATGGGTCAGACCCATCCTCCTCCAGGGAGGCTGCTGGCAGCCTGCAGTGAGAAGGCCCAGTTCCAGGGAGCTTACTCGGTGCCAGGCACTGGGCTCCGTGTGTTGTATATATCATCTGACAAGTGTTTATGGAGTGACTTCCAGGTGCCAGGCAGCTGTGAACTGAACCGAAATGTCCCTCCATCCACAGCTCCATCACTGCCTCATCAGTGCCCACAAGGACCTACCAGCTTCCATTATCGTGTCAGGGGTCAGCTGAGGATATGGGGGCTCTGAGAGGCAAGGTCATGTTCCAGGGACCCACAGCAAACCAAGGTCCAGGAGGATGCTCTCAGTGCAGGGATGACAAACTACCACCCGTGAGCCAAATCCGGCTGCCCCCCGCTTTGAAAATAGAATTTCGTGGAAACGCTGCCCCGTCCACGTGTGTCTGCCGTCTCTGTGGCTGCTTCCATGCTTCCATGGCAGCCTGACCACAACAGAGACCTGCAGAGCCTGAATTAGTACCTCTCCAGCCCTTTACAGCAGACGTTAGCCAGCCCCTTGTTCTATCCACTGCAGACATCCCTGCTTTTGAAGAAATACAATTTGCCTCATGATTCCACGGACCAGACATTCCCTCGGTTTCTACTCTCCTGAATTTGCTTCCTCTTTTTTTCTGAACACGTTCAGTTACAAAAGAGGACCTTTTCTCGTGTAAACGAGGGTGAAAGTAACACTTACCCAGAAGGGCTTTTAGGAACTGAAAGGATGCTCTGCATGTGAATTGTGCAATTTCAGAAGATTCTGAGTACAGCAAATGCTCCGTCATGATGTTTGTGTCTTTTTCCCCTGAAACTCCTAAATGGGATGCTGAAGCCAGATTGTGGCTTCCGGGAGACCCCTGTGTGTCCCCACGGAGATGGGGCTCCAGGGGCTGATGTTCCCTCCTCCGGTTGAGGGTCCTGAGAATGTGTCGGGTCCCTTCCCTGCCCGGGGTAGGGGGTAGTGGGAGGAGCTGGGTATCCCCTGCCAAGCTGAGTGTCTTCTCTCCGCCCAGCTCCCAACACAGAGACAGTGCCCTTGCTGACGTGGAAGAGGGCTCAGGACACAGTGCCCTGGAACATCATCCTTCTCCTGGGAGGGGGCTTTGCCATGGCCAAAGGCTGCGAGGTAAGAGGGGCAGGCAGCAGGCAGCTCGGGGAGGTGAGCGCCCATCCTGGGGCAGCTGCAAGCGTGGGGCTGAGCAAGCCCCACCAGCCACACAGCCGCCCCATCTCCCATGTGGGGGTGATCACAGCTCCGTGCCGTGCCTGGTGCTGCCCAGAGAGAGAGGAAAATGGTACAGTGTGGGACCTCGAGGAGCTGGCATTGAGTGTTGTGCCAGAACTGCTAACACTAATATCATGACCCGAGGGGCCTGTGCGAACAGAGGACTCACCCTAGCAGGCTGACCCTCCACAGGCACTGTTCAACGTGCTGTACGCATGTTAGTGTGTTTAAACCTCCCAGCAAGCCTATGAGGTAGATGCCCCCATTATCCCATTCTGTAGATTTGCAAACTGAGGCACAGAGAGGTAAAGTAATTTGCCTAAGGCCACACAGCTATGTCCTCAGGATTAGAGGCCAGGTAGTTTGGCTCTAGGGCCCAGATATTATGAATATTAACTACGTGGTGTTACTATTAATGTGGTTCTAAAGGGCTGTGTGAAACTCCAATACTTTGGCCCCCTCATGCGAAGAGTTGACTCACTGGAAAAGACCCTGATGCTGGGAGGGATTGGGGGCAGGAGGAGAAGGGGACGACAGAGGATGAGATGGCTGGATGGCATCACCGACTCGATGGACATGAGTTTGGGTAAACTCCAGGAGTTGGTGATGGACAGGGAGGCCTGGTGTGCCTGGTGTGCGGTTCATGGGGTTGCAAAGAGTCAGACACGAATGAGCGACTGAACTGAACTGAACTGAAAGGGCTCTGTGAGCACAGAGGCAGAGCCAGGACTAGACTGAGGTGAGCGAGGCACTGACAGAGAAGAATTTTGGGAGGCACATGTTCTCAGCACAGCCAGACCTGCTCAGTGGAAGTGCAGCCTCAATGTCCAACATGTAGTAACCTATTAGCTCATGAAGTCTCCACACTGACCCTCAGGGCTAGAGAATATTTTTATCCCCATTTTACAGGTAGGAAAACTGAGGCCTGGAAAAATTAAGCAGCTCTCTTAATGTCATGCAGTTGCCCTCTGCTTAGGCGGTGAGGTTTGAACTCCAGTCCATCTGATTTCAAAGTCCAGCCTCCTAACACTCATTCTTGAGAACTTCCCAAGTGCCAGGCACCACGGGAAGCGCTATGCAAATATTGACTCTGCTAATCTTCAAAGGCACCACTGAAGTAGATGTGTGGTCATCCTCCTTTCAAAGATGAAACAGGGCAACTCAAGGCTGAATAAGTTGCCAATATTTGTGCAGCCAAAAGCTGGCAGAGTGGTATTTGAACCCATAGCTCATGAAGCTGGGCCCCACCCTACCCCCAGATTTCAAAACCACAGCTGGTTAAGGGTCAATCCGAAATTAAGGTAAAAGAAGCTGAAATTACTTCTCAGATTGCTTACTTTTTAAAATTCAGGATTTTAAAAATATTATTTATTTATTTTTATTTGGCTGTGTTGGGTCTTTTTTAAGCCATTGAGTCGTGTTTGACTCTTTGCGACCACATGGACTGTAGCCTACCAGGCTCCTCTGCCCATTGGATTTTCTAGGCGAGGTACTGGAGTGGGTTGCTATTTCCTTCTCCAGGGGATATTCCCAACCCAGGGATCAAACTTAGGTCTCCTGCATTGCAGGCAGACGCTTTACCATCAGAGCCACCAGTCTTAGCTGTGTCACACAGGATCTTCCGTGGCAGCACACCAATTCTCTAAATGTGGCACACAGGCTCCAGAGCATGAGGGAACACAGCGGGCAGAGCTGGGATTTGAACTTGTCGGACTCCTCTCACTACTGCCTCTTGCTTGGGACATATCAGGGAAGGCTTCCAGTAGGAAGTGGCATGTTAGCCAGGTAAATTAGGAGGCTGTGCAGGGCAAAGGTGGAAAGCATGGGCAGTGGACCCAGACCATCTGGGTTGGAGTCAGTCCTCCACCTCTGAGCTGTGTGCCTCCATTTCCTAATCTGTAAAATGGGCACAGTAATAGTGCCCATCGCATAGAGTTGTTACAGTTACTAAGTGGGTTGGAAAAGTGGAGGTTCTTGCCATGAGCAACTCGGTGGAAATGGTGCCATTTAATGAGAGGACATGGCCCTTGCCTCACCCTGAGCCTGACCTACACCCCAGAGGCTTCTATGCGGTCAGAGTGGTGGACAAAGCCCGGCTTGCAGTGGGGGCTGGGCTGCAGGACCGCTGAGCATGCTGAGGAGGCCAGTCTGGCTCCCGGCCCAGCCTTGGGCAGCCGGCCGGGGTTTCTGTGCAATAAAGACTTTGTGTGACGGTGGCCCCCTCCCCCAACCCCTGCTCACACCATCCCCTCCCCAGGCGGCCTGTCCCAGGAGGGACCAGAGTGCTCATGGCACGTCCTATTTCCCAGCCCCAGCCTAATGCCCTCGCCAGGTTGCTGCCAGGCCTCCCGGGGCTTAGAGGCCCTCGGACTGGGCCCACAGGGAGCCTGGATGTGTAGATACCCACCTGCTGGTTCTCAGGGGCTGGAAGCAGACCCCAGTGCTTGCGCTGAGCTTGGGTAACTTGCTTAAACCTGCCTGATGCTCTCACCAGTCTCCTCCTGCTGCAAAGCTGTCCATGCCTCCCCCATGTAGTTAGACTCTAGTCTGAAGGTTTGCCTGGACCTCCAGAGAACAGCCCCCACCCATCACCCCAACATCAGCTCTTATCTCTGTCCCCTCAGGGCTCCTCTCCAGCCCCACTGGCCTGCTCCTCAGCCACACTAAACTCATTTGCACCCCAGGACCTTTGCACCTGCTTCCTCTCTGCCGAATGCTCCTCCCTGAGATCTCTGAGTCCTTACCCTCAGGTCTCGGCTTCAAGGTCACATCCTCAGAGAAACCCTCTCTGGCACCATATCTAAGGTAGCCTCCCCTCCACACACAGCCCCCATCTCTCTCTCTTATCACCCTGATTACCTCCTGTAGCCATATCTACTCCTCAGGTTGTGGACTTCCCTGGTGGCTCAGTGGTAAACGATCTGGCTGCCAATGCAGGAGGTGCAGGTTCAATCCCTGGGTTGGGAAGACCACCCCCCACCCTGGAGAAGGAAATGGCAACCTACTCCAGGATTCTCGCCTGGGAAATCCCACTGACAGTGGAGCCTGGCAAACTACAGTTTACGGGGGTCACAAAAGAGTCGGACACGACTTAGCAACTAAACAGCAAACAACAACCCGCCCCCACCCCCCACAGGAAACCCTGTTCATTTGTTTATTGGTGTCTCTCTCACTAGAATGTAAGCTCCATGAGGGCAAGGACCATATCTGTCTTCTTCATTGCTCTTCTAGGCATCTAGAAAAGTCCTGGTACTTAACATGCTCTCTCAGTAAGTATTTGTTGGACATGACCTGTAAATGGGATGTTCTGAGGACTGATGACATGATGGATGGCGGCTAATGCAGAGGGCTCGCCACTTTTATTGTTGTTATAGTTTTACTGTCTCATGAATTAAAAATTGGTCTAATTCTGGCACCTTCATGCATATCTCATTTAATCTCTATCCACAACAATCTACACATATATTCAGGTGATACAAGTTGATATTAAATCAGGGTGGAACGGACCCTATCAGTTCAGTTCAGTCGCTCAGTCGTGTCCAACTTTTTGCGACCCCATGAACCGCAACATACCAGGCCTTCCTGTCCATCACCAACTCCCGGAGTCCACCCAAACCCATGTCCATTGTGTCGGTGATGCCATCCAACCATCTCACTCTGTCGTCCCCTTCTCCTCCTGCCCTCAATCTTTCCCAGCATCAGGGTCTTTTCAAATGAGTCAGCTCTTCTCATCAGGTGGCCAAAGTATTGGAGTTTCAGCTTCAACATCAGTCCTTCCAATGAACACACAGGACTGATCTCCTTTAGGATGGACTAGTTGGATCTCCCTGAAGTCCAAGGGACTCTCAAGAGTCTTCTCCAACACCACAGTTCAAAAGCATCAACTCTTCTGCGCTCAGCTTTCTTTACAGTCCAACTCTCACATCCATACATGACCACTGGAAAAACCATAGCCTTGACTAGACGGACCTTTGTTGGCAAAGTAATGTCTCTGCTTTTTAATATGCTGTCTAGGTTGGTCATAACTTTCCTTCCAAGGAGTAAGCATCTTCTAATTTCATGGCTGCAATCACCATCTGCAGTGATTTTGGAGCCCAGAAAAATAAAGTTTGACACTGTTTCCACTGTTTCCCCATCTATTTCCCATGAAGTGATGGGACCGGATGCCATGATCTTAGTTTTCTGAATGTTGAGCTTTAAGCCAATTTTTTCACTCTCCTCTTTCACTTTCATCAAGAGGCTCTTTAGTTCTTCTTCACTTTCTGCCATAAGGGTGGTGTCATCTGCATATCTGAGGTTATTGATATTTCTCCTGGCAATCTTGATTCCAGCTTGTGCTTCCTCCAGCCCAGCGTTTCTCATGATGTACTCTGCATATAAATTAAATAAGCAGGGTGACAATATACAGCCTTGATGTACTCCTTTTCCTATTTGGAACCAGTCTGTTGTTCCATGTCCAGTTCTAACTGTTGCTTCCTGACCTGCATACAGGTTTCTCAAGAGGCAGGTCAGGTGGTCTGGTATTCCCATCTCTTTCAGAATTTTCCACAGTTTATTGTGATCCACACAGTCAAAGGCTTTGGCACAGTCAATAAAGCAGAAGTAGATGTTTTCCTGGAATTCTCTTGCTTTTTCCATGATCCAGCGGATGTTGGCAATTTGATTTCTGGTTCCTCTGCCTTTTCTAAAACCAGCTTGAACATCTGGAAGTTCACGGTTCACATATTGCTGAAGCCTGGCTTAGAAAATTTTAAGCATCACTTTACTAGCATGTGAGATGAGTGCAATTGTGTGGTAGTTTGAGCATTCTTTGGCATTGCCTTTCTTTGGGATTGGAATGAAAACTGACCTTTTCCAGTCCTGTGGCCACTGCTGAGTTAGACCCTATAGGCAAGTAGAAGCATGTGTATTCTCCTGAATCCCTCATTTTCTGCTGGAGAGTTGTTATTATTGCTGTTCTTACTGTTCTTATCATTTTATTGGAGAGGTAGCATTATGAAGTAAGAGCCAGATTCTGAGCGCAAAATTCCAAACTCATTTCACTTATTTGAGCATATTACAACCTCGTTGTGCCTCGGTTTCATCAACCATAAAATATGGATAACTGTACCACTTCATTCCTGCCAGGTGGCACAGTGGTAAAGACTCTGCCTACCAATGTAGGAGATGCAGAAGACACAGGTTTGTTCCTGGAGAAGGGCATGGCAACCCACTCCAGTATTCTTGCCTAGAGAATCCCATGGACAGAAGAGGCTGGCGGGCTACAGTCCATGGGGTCACAAACAATTGGGGGCACACGCACCCACATCACCACTCCTTCGTGGAATTGTCCTGAGGATTAATAAGTTAATGTTAGCAAAGTACTGAGGCGACTTCTCAGCATAGAATCAGCACTGTATTAAGTGTTTGTTAAATTAAATAAGTAATAGTAAGCCCTGTTTGGTACTTATTATATACAGGAATTGTTTTTACCTGTACTTTGAAGAAAGCAAGGAGCAGAGATGTCCATTTCCTTGCCCAGTGCCACACAGCTTGTAAGCAGTACAATGGTTTGAATGCTCATGCATGTGCATGCAGTCTTTTCTTCTTTTCCTCTAATCAAGTTCACTGGCTCTCTCCACTTAAGAATTCTATTTTTTTTAGTATCAGTTTTTTGTAAAATATTTATTACTTTACTTATTTATTTAATTTGGCCGCACTGGATTTTGGTTGTGGCATAAAGGGTCTTTAGTTGCATCTTAACCGCAGGACCAGCAGGGAAGTCCCTACCTAAGAATTCTTACTTCGAGTTGTGCACACACGGCTGAGCCTACTGTCTTTCAGATCAGATCAGATCAGATCAGTCGCTCAGTCGTGTCTGACTCTTTGCGACCCCATGAATCGCAGCACGCCAGGCCTCCCTGTCCCTCACCAACTCCCGGAGTTCACTCAGACTCACGTCCATCGAGTCAGTGATGCCATCCAACCATCTCATCCTCTGTCATCCCCTTCTCCTCCTGCCCCCAATCCCTCCCAGCATCAGAGTCTTTTCCAATGAGTCAACTCTTCGCATGAGGTGGCCAAAGTATTGGAGTTTCAGCTTTAGCATCAGTCCTTCCAAAGAAATCCCAGGGCTGATCTCCTTCAGAATGGACTGGTTGGATCTCCTTGCAGTGCAAGGGACTCTCAAGAGTCTTCTCCAACACCACAGTTCAAAAGCATCAATTCTTCGGTGCTCAGCCTTCTTCACAGTCCAACTCTCACATCCATACATGACCACAGGAAAAACCATAGCCTTGACTAGACGAACCTTTGTTGGCAAAGTAATGTCTCTGCTTTTGAATATGCTATCTAGGTTGGTCATAACTTTCCTTCCAAGGAGTAAGCATCTTTTAATTTCATGGCTGCAGTCACCATCTGTAGTGATTTTGGAGCCCAGAAAAATAAAGTCTGACATTATGAGGCCTTTAAAGAGATTTTTCAAGGGTTTTCTATAGAGACTTCAACCTGAAACATTTCATTTCTACCATAACATCCTTCTGTATATCAGCGAAATCAGGAAGAAAGGACCTCATAGAAGCGAGAAAGGAGGAGAAAGAGGGGTCACCGTCCTGCCAGCTCTGTCTTCCCCTCTCATGCTGCACCAGTGGCCTCAGGCACCTCTTGGCACCCCTGGGGGCTATAAGGAACAGTTTGACAACCACTACTCAAGGCAGTTTCTTGAGTGTCCCATCACTGCTGATATCTCGTGACTTGATGCCACTAATAGGCAATGGCAGGTTTGGGGCACTTACCTGGTACCCAAGCATTTTTATAAGAGCTTTAGAGATTAGTTCCTTTTCTCCCAACCATAACCCCTAAAGTGAAAGTTGTCCAGTCGTGTCCGAATCTTTGTGACCCCATGGACTGTACAGTTCCTGGAATTCTCCAGGCCAGAATACCGGAGTGGGTAGCCTTTCCCTTCTCCAGGGGATCTTTCCCAACCCAGGAATCAAACCCAGGTCTCCTGCATTGAAGGTGGATTCTTTACCAACTGAGCCACAAGAGAAGCCCAAATGTTGAAGAACAGCTGCCCAACGTGGGGCTCGAACCCACAATGCTGGGATCAGGAGTCCCACGCTCTACCAGCTGAACTAGCCGGGTGGGTCTGTAACCCCGAGGACAAGCACTATCGCATCTCAGTTTACAGATAAGGACCTGAGGCACGGAGAGGTTTAGTTACTTGCCAAGGAAGACACAGCAGAATGGATGAAGGTGGGGGAACAAGCCTAATCTGATTCCAGAGCCCTTTCTCCTCACCTCCTGGGCATACCGCCTCTGCCCTTGCAAGTTGCTGGTCCTGGAGTCCCTGGGAAAACCTGTGGCTGTGTGTTTCCATGGAAACAGAGCTTCCGATTCCTAAGGGAACAGGAAAGAGCAGGTGAAGCCCCTTGAGTCCCCTCGAGAGCCCCTGGTCAGGGGCCGGGGGGGTCTCCTCTCTCTTGAAGCGGCCAGACCGCCCTTCGGCTACGGAAACCGAGCCAAGGCCCTGAGTGGCCGTGGGGAGGCTGGCTGGAAGCCTGGCACCCAGAGGCCCGGCTACAGGGAAGCTCTTGGCTCCTCATTCATCCAAGTCATTAATATTCCCTCTCTCCAGCCCTTCTCCATTTAATTACACACACTGCCGTCGGTCTCTTTGCCAGAGCCGTGGCCTCTGAGAAAAACTAGTGGCCCCATTTTTCCCTGCAGGGTTCCCTGCGCCAGAGGAGGGTCCGGGGTCTGGACTCTGCCATACACTATAATTTCTAGGTTATCAAACAGTGCGGATGTGAAAGAAGAACCTTACTTTTTATAAGGTCTCTTCTAGGGAATTATCTTTAAGCATTTATTATTCATTCCCTGAAGGTAACTTTTAAGTCATGGTGTAGGGACAAATAAAATAATTTATTTTATTTGTGTCAAAACAGTATACTATATTCTAGAATCCACGATGAAACCTTAGTTTTGGATAAACAGCAAATTTTCTATTCAACAGAAAAGAAATGCATACCTGTTCCCTGATAAACCGAAGTGTGTTAGTACCAAAAGATATTGCACTGATAAACGGGATGTGGTAGACGTACACTTGGCTAAGTGTTCGGGGTCTAGCCCAACCCCGGCCTTGATCCGCTAATAAGCCTACAACTGCTTTATCTTTGTCAACAAAACGACCTACAGGTGGCGCCCCTGTAGCCTTATTGCTATATTGCCGCGTGGCACCACCAGGGGGCAGCATCGAGCACAATTTTTCATCCGTTTTCCCGCTTCGGGGTCTTAACGAAGGTGCATTGGATTCTGGGTTATTAAGGATACATTTGAAGCCTGGAGGGCAGAAGCGGGAGAGTGTCATTATGAAATACCCGCAAGTAGAGTAATTCCTGGGGAAGTCGGCAGAGAGAGAGAGCTTGGAGATAATTCTGCAGCACTGATGGCAGGTGGAGTCTGGAGTCAGAGAGAGGACATCGACCTTGTCTTTACTGCCCTGGAGAGCTGTGGTCAGCTCTGGGCACTGCCCTTCATTAAAAGGTGCAGTGACAGTCTGGTGTGTCCACTGGAGAGTACGTGGTGACAGGGCGCTTTGCAGGAGAATGTTAGTATACTGACTCCGTGGCCCTGAGTGCAAAACACATCTTAGCCAGTATTTGGGGGACACTGAGCAAGTCACAAAAACTTCGCCAAGTTAGGATTCCTTCTCTGTAACACGCGAAGGAAGTGTTTACTTTGCCGAAAGGTTGGTGATTCTTATCTAATGAATAATGATACAAATAATAATGGCAGTGTTTGTGTACCATCATTGTAATAATCATCATAAATATCTTTATTGGTGGTAATCTTATTCATTGTGCTGGGCTTCCCTGGTGGCTTGGTGGTAAAGAATGTGCCTGCAGTGCAGGAGACATGGGTTCAGTCCCTGAGTTGGGGAGATCCCCTGGAGAAGGAAATGGCAATCCACTCTGGTTTTCTTGCCTGGAGAATCCCATGGACAGAGGAGCCTGGTGGGCTACAGTCTGGGGTTGCAAAGAGTCAGACATGACTTAGCAACTGAGTGCTCACACATTCATTGTGTTGTATTTGACCTCTAGCTAATGCATGTTTTCTATTATATATGATATATATATTATATATATTATATATTTAATATGTACTGATACATAATTATAAAAATTAATAATGAATATTTTGTATAAATACGTTAATATTTTTGGAAGTGATAGCTATCATTGGAGGAATGAGAAGATTTAACATGGAGGTTCCAGTGCCCCTCTCCCACTCAAATTAGGGCTACCCAAACCAAATGAACTATTGGGGAACCATATGGATTATTTGAAGGATCCAGGGGTTTGGGCCCTGGGCCTGTGGAGTATGGAGTAGACAGCAGCTCGGGAAGCAGAGAGGCTGAATGAATATGTGACCTTGGGCAGCTCACCTACCCTCTCTGAACCTCAGTCAACCTGTATGTGAAAGTGTAGTTGTCATCGCTGTAGCCAATCCTAAACCCCTCCCACTTGGCCCAGGCTCGGGGTGGCAGGCGGCAGTGGGCTGGTGTGAAGAGGTGCTCTTGCTTCCTCCCTCTGCAGGAGTCGGGGCTGTCGGCATGGATCGGCGGGCAGCTGCACCCCCTGGAGAGCGTGCCCCCAGTGCTGGCCGTACTGCTCATCACCGTGGTGGTCGCCTTCTTCACCGAGTTCGCCAGCAACACGGCCACCATCATCATCTTTCTGCCCGTCCTGGCGGAGCTGGTAAGGGTTCTTACACGGTCCTGGGATGGGAGAGCAACATCCCTCCCCAATACAGGTTCACTAGTCTCTTCCTTGATCCCGGGAGCTCCACGGGGGCCAGAATTGTCATCATTCTTGTCCAAAATGCATAAAAGTGTCAGAACCATGATTTTTTTAATACTGTCTTTTTTTTTTCTCTAAGAAATGCATAAACAGTAAATATTTTCAAAGCACACCAGAGGGCCTCCTTTGGGAAAAGCAACCCGTGGTAACATAAGAGTTTTCTAGGAAAACAGAAATGACCAAATATGGACTAAGAAGAAGTAGAAAATCTGAGTAGACAGATAAGGATACCAGGAATTCTAACGGTAGGCAAAGCTCTAGCTTCCCTTTAAAGCAGAGTTTCTCAGCACTACGGACATTTGGGGCCGGAGAATTCTGTTATGTGAAGCTCTGCATTGTAGGATGTTTAGCAGCATCCCTGCTCTCTACCTACTTGTTTGGACCGTTTGAGAAGGACCAGGCAGAGGGCATGAGGTTTTAGAAATGTGATTCTCAATATGTGGTCCCAGCACATTTTCAAAATTCTCAAAATGTGGACCAGCAGCATCAGCATCATCTGGGATCTTGTCAGAAATGCAAATTCTTGCCGCTACCACCCCCGCCACCCGCCCCCCGCCGCAACAAACCCCACACATGCTGACTCAGCAACTCTGAGAGAGATGGGGCCACCAGACCTCCAGGTGACTTTGATATGCACTCAAGTTGGAGAGGCAGTGTTCTAGAATAATTTTCCCTGCCCGCCCTCCCTGATAAACCCACACGTGACCTTGGAACGTTGCTAACCTAGGAACATTGCTAACCTAGGAACCTTCTCTCTTGTCTCCCTCTCTATGGTTCTCTTCTTGTCTGTGTGTCTCTCCTTCGGCCTGTGTGTCTGTATTTCTGGCTGCATTTCTGTCCGTGTGTCTTTAAATTCACCTTCTCGCTTGTTTCTCTTGTTCTCTGTCACTCTGCACATCTCTCTCCGGACATCTCTGGCTCTTTCCCGTCTCTCCATCTGTCGCCGTGTCCCTTGCTTTCCTCCTGTCTCCACCTCGCATGTGGTTTCTCTCTTTCTCTGTTTCGGTCTCACCCCTGACTGCCGGGCCCAGGCCATCCGTCTGCGGGTGCACCCCCTGTACTTGATGATCCCTGGCACCGTCGGCTGCTCCTACGCCTTCATGCTCCCAGTCTCAACGCCCCCCAACTCAATCGCCTTCGCCTCTGGACACTTGCTGGTCAAAGATATGGTGAGTGCAGGCGTATTCCAGCAGAGGCCCCGAGGAGTGGGCGGATCAGGGGCGGGCAAGGAACCGGGGCAGGACTCCCACTCTCCCCTCCCCCCAATTCCTGAACAGGTCATTCTGAGTGGGACCAGCAAACCCCTGGGAGGGCCCAGCCCCCGACTAGCAAACACTCTGGGATGATTGCTTAGGTGATTTCAGGAAGCGCTGACTTGGCCACTGCTTTCCAAAGTTTGCCTTGGAGATGAGGGCCTTCCCCTCTCTCTGCCCCCCACCTTGTCTTCTGACTTGTTTGGCCAAGCGCTCTGGGCCGGGCAGCATCTCTAGGGGAGACGGAGCAGCGGACCACACCAGAGACATAGGGGTGCACGTCAGTGCCCGGTCACCTGGAGAGGAGACAGAAGCCGAGGACGGTGGTGGGGGATCCCAGCTTTTAGCAAGGCTCTCCTCCAAGCTGAGCCTCTTCCTCCGCCTGCTTCCTACTGCCCTTCCCCCTCCACTGGCCGCCTCGGATGATCGCACCGAGCAGTTCAGGGGCTGCAGACCCTAAACTGGTTCTATAGAGAAGAGGGATCTGCCCGACTAGTTCTTAGCTGATGTAGGGTCTCCAGGGACGGAGACCCCAGCAGGACAAAGGGAGAGAAAACAACAGTGAGCGGCAGGAAGACAGAGCAGAGAGGCAGCAGGGACCCGGGGAGACAGACATTCATTCATTCGCTGGTTCATTCACTGTACAAGTGTGCTGAGCACGTCCGTGTTCCAGGCGCGGAGGTGGTGCCGGGTAGGGGAGACACACACCTGCCTCCAAGGAGACAGGAAATGCAAAGCAGGGGGGATGTTTAACGATCAAAGCAGGTTGTTTTCAAGTTGTGTGATGCTGGGTCAGCCAACTGCTCTGAGCCTCATTTTCCCCTTCTATAAAATGGGAATAATAATAAGAACAACCCTAAAAGGGTTGCTTTCAGGGTAAATGACATAGCTCTGTGACAACTGCATGGCACAAGGCCTGGCTCCTAGAAACCACTGAACGAAAGGGGATGTTATCAGCTCCTCGAGGGTCAGCCTAGGTGTGTAAAGATGGAAGCGTCTTGGGTATCAACCGTCCTGGGTTTGCGCTCCCCCTCCACCTCTCCCCAGATGTGCCATCTGGCGTGAAAGACTTTCTGACTCTCAGTTTCCCCATCTGTATAATGGGCCTCGAGTAGAACCCTGCCTCACTCTGGGCTCCCTTGCAGGTGCGGACGGGACTCCTGATGAACCTGATGGGCGTCCTGCTGCTCAGCTTGGCCATGAATACTTGGGCACAGACCATCTTCCAGCTGGGCACCTTCCCAGAGTGGGCCGACCTCCACTTAGCCAACGTCACAGCACTGCCATCCAGCTTGGCTAACGGCACATATAGGACCCTCTGAGCCCCTCTCAGGAACTCTCTTTGGGCTGGGCCCTCCCAGGGGTTTCACCATCCTCTGCTGCTGGGACCCCACAGGCTGATCAAGCAATTCTTCTCTGTGATCCAGTACACAGCAAGCAAGGGTGACTTCCAGCGGTCCACTCGGGTCCACAGTCTCGTTATCTAGGATACCTTCTCGTTTCCCACACAGTTCAGGGAGCCACTTCCTCCCAGTTCTGCTGCCTGAGAAACAAGCTCCTTTATCTCTGAGTTGATCTGTGGTTAGGATGCAAGAAAGCCCAGTTTCAGCAACAGTAAGCCAATCTGGAATGGTGTTTGTCTTGAACAGCTGGGGCAGGAGACACCACTAGCATCCCTCATTGATGACGTGAGGTTCATCCAGAGACAGCATCCTGCCTTTAGGGATCACCTTCCTTCCAGAGGCTGGGGCTGTCTTGTTCCCGTCCAGCTGCTCCAGCTGTTCCCAGCTGGTGTGTGCTCTGCTTGGTGAGGGCCGTTTCTGAACCAGTTGTTTGAATATCGGCTCTGCTGATACCTAGAAGCCAGGGTTATTTTCAGTCCCTGGAGACAGCGAGGGAGAGACAGATGACATCCTGAGGACATGGAGACTGAGCAGAGTCTCTTTGCTGTTTCTCTGGGCTCCCAAGCACCCAAGGGCGAGTTCTAGACCTTTCTACCCAAGCTTTTTCGGATTTTCCTGATTAGTCTGAATCAGTGTGGCCACAGTTCCAGGGTCAGGCCAAGTGTGGGCCGTGTGCCACTAACAGGTGGCCCATGGCTCCTCCAGCCAGGCGCCTCCCACACGGGCCTTCCTGGCTGCCGGCTTCTTCTTGTTCCCAGAGCTGCTCTTTGCCTCCCTGCCCCCATCCCAGGTGGTAAGCATGTGTGATTAGCAAGGGCCACGTTTTCCAGGGGAGAGAGAAAAGTCAAAAGAGAAATCAAGGCCTTGTAAAACATCCAGTGTCTTAGGCAGGGAAACCCTGTAATCCTCTTCTACAAATAAGAATAATGTCCCCTGAGCCGGGGGCTGGTGGGGCCCATCCTGAGGGATGTGCTCCTTCCATGTTTCAAGCGGGAGCATCTAGGTACCCCCACCCCTAGGAACAGCACAGTTTGGATGCAGTCAGCCCAGAAAGCTCACGGCCCCCCTTCCTACGCCTCCGGGGGATGCGGTTCCCCCAAGCAGCCCGGCTGGGGAGCCGCACCCTGGGGACTGCACTTGCTCTTGGAACAGTACGTGTGAGTCATGGACCTTTCCCTGGGAGCGGCAGGGAGGAGGGAGAGGAGGCTCCCGTCCTTCCTGTAGGGGCGTCCTTCAGGATTTAGTCACAGTTACAGCCCACTGGGATTGGGGGGTGCCCTCCCATAGGAAGGGGTAGGGGAGAAGTTCATTCACAGAGAAACCCAAGGGGCTTATCACCAGATGAATAGTGATTTCAAATACTTCTGATTGAAAAATGCTGTAAAATAAAGAATGTTAATCAACCCTGAGCCTGGAAATCATTTGCCTTGATAGCCATAAAAAAGCTGCAAACCCCACATTCTGGAACTTGGGGTGTCACAGAATTGACCTCATGTCCTTACTGCTCTCCCTTCTCCACTCCACTCCAGCCACACACTCCAGCTCTCCTGCCTCGGGGCCTTTGCGCATGCTCTCCCTGTTGCCTAGAACACTTTGCTCCCAAATATATGCCTGTTTCTTCATTTTATTCAGGTCCCTGCTCAAATGTCACCTCCCCAGAGAGGCTTCCTTCACCATTGGGTCTAAATATCACACCGTTACTTTTTAACCCCTTGCCCTGCTATAGTTTTCTTAGTATTTAGTCAGGATGCTGTATTATTTTCTTTTTTATTAATTTTCTCACCCTCTAGAATATAAACCTATGAGAATGCAAACTTTCTTTTGTTCGGTGCTGTACGTCCAATACTTAGAGCAGTTTCTGGCACATAGTAGGTGCTCAGTAAATATTTGATAAATAAATCTATGCTAGAAATTATGATAAAACCATCTTGCTCTTTGACCCAGGGTTTATTTGGCTTATTTCTTTATTCATTTATTCTTCCATGTATTCATCCAACAGTATTTATTTAGAACCTATTTTATGCTGGTTCACTGTCCCTAGCCACATAGAACTTATCCCAGGAGACAGGCTGTAGACAGGTAAACAAATAAGGCGACTCTGGGTCATAACATGGGCTAAGAAGAAAATGAACTGGCCGGTGTGACAAACCTACTCTGAGGCTCTGTTAGCTGGGGTGGTCAGGGAGGGCTTCTCGGAGGAGGCAGCACTGGACCAAGGCCAGCAGGAGTCAGCCATATGCTCACCCTACTGTTGGGGAAGGGGGTGGCAGGGGTGATACAGAGTCATTAGAAATACACCAGTAACTCATCTGTAACACACAAGAAATACCCAGAAGTCAAAAGAGACAAAAACATTGCTTACCAGCGGTTGCATAACAAATCAGCCCAAAGTTCAGGGCTGAAAAATGCAACACATTCCTGCATTTAGTCAGAGTTCAGCAGGTATGGTTTTATCTCTGCTGTACATGGTGAGGGTGGGGCCGCTCATCTGGGGGTTTTGCTGGAGCTGGAATGCCCATGGTGGCTTGGACACCCCAAGGGTCATGTGGCTTCTCAGGAGCTCAGCCTGGGCTGCTGTACATGACAGCGGACTTCTCAGAAGGCAAAAGCAGAAGCCACAGGGCCCCTTAAGGCCTGAGCTTGGGAGTCCAAAACATCAATTTTAATGCATTCTACTGGCCAAAGCAGGTCACAGGGTATTGTGACTGTGCTGCTAAGTACAGTTATCATCTTGATTTTACACACTTCCATCAGCCTTTTTGGAGAAGGAAATGGCAACCCACTCCAGTATTCTTGCTTGGAGAATCCCACGGACAAAGGAGCCTGGTGGGCTACAGTCCATGGGGTCGCAAAGAGTCAGACACGACTGAGCAACTAACACATACACAAACATTGGTCAAAGCAGGTCACAGGATTAGCCTGGTTCAATGGGAGGGAAATAACTTCACTCCTTGATGGGAGGCATGTCACCCACAAACAGGAGAGAAGATGGCTGGCCACCAACTTTGGAAGCCTTCCGTCATGGCACTCAAGAGAAAACTGAGTGAAAGATACAAATAGGCCGTTCTGAAAAAGGATGTGAACGTGGCCAGCAGGTTTCTAAAGAGATGCTCAAATCGCTTGTAATCAGATATGTGCGAGTTAAACCAAGACTCAACAATGCATCCATCAGACTAGCAAAAACTAGAGAAGTAGACAGTGAGTGATGGTGAAATGGGAAGACACAGAAACCCTCATGTTCTGTTGGCAAGACAGCAGACTATCATTGTCATCCTGGCAAGCACCGTGGCAGTAATCAGGAAGACCCACTATCGGCATTCCCTGTGGCCCATCCGATTCTTGGGCTTATATCCCAGCAAAATCACCCCTGGATCCCTGAAGAGATAATATAGGAGGATATTTGTGCCAGTGTTGTTTGAGGTACCAAGGAGCTGGAGGCCATCACTGGAGAATGGGGGGTTATTTCACGCTGGGGAAACATGGCCACAGGTGGAAGTGAGGAAATGTGGAGTGATAGAGAGGAAATGGACAGATTTCAGCATGTACATCAAATGGAAGAGCAGAGTCATGTGGGCAGAGGAATGGAAACCCTGATGGGAAAAGGAAGGGAGGGGAATAAAAATCATTGAGTCGGAGTTCAGTGAACTGCACTGGACACCTGGCTCCACCCATATCATCTGTATGACCTTAAGCAAATCCTTGTCTGTTTGGACTTTGGTTTCCCCATCTGAGAGATGGGCATCATAGTCAGGGTCTCAAAAAGAGATGGTAAACACATAAAATAGCTCATATGAGGAGATTTTAGTAGAAGGTCTAGTTGCAAGGTGTGAGCAGATGGTTGCTTATGGAAACCACAAGAAAAAGCACAGACCCTGGTGGTGATGGGAGGTAGGACCAGCCATGGAGAAGCACCTTCCAGCCCTGGGGCTCAAGGACAGATGCTGACCTGGAGCTGGAAACTTTAGTCCAGGGGCATATCCAGTCCTTGGTGACCCCATAGGGAGGTAGCCACCCTGGATCTCCCTCCTCCCCTTTCTCTCCCAGCTCTCCTGGGGCTCCCCAACCCAGCTACATTGGTGGGGGCTCTCCAGAACCAACAAGATGCATATATATGGAAAGAGTTGCAGTTCGAGTCTAAAGGGAGTCAGGGGATGTCAGTCCTTTGTTCTATGCAGGCCTTCAACTGATTAGATGAGGCCCACCACACAAGGTAGAGCAATCTGCTCTATTCAAACTCCATTGGTTTAAATGTAGAATCTCATCTGGAAACACTTTCACAGAAAGACCTGGAATAATATTTAACCAAATATCTGGATACTGTGGCCCAACCAAATTGACACATAAAATTTACTATCACACCAACAGAAGCCAGAACGCAAGGGGATCCTTTGGTGGATCTCATCCAGGTCCTCAATACATTTTTATATTGACTGCATGTTGAAAGGATAATACTTTGGATGTAATAGGTTGGATAAAATATTTTATTAATTTCAGTTTTGTATGACTATTAGAAATCTTTTAATTATGTGTGTGACTCACATCATTTCTCTTGGCTAGCATGGCCGACTTGATAAGAATCTAGCCACCTCTCTACCTTCTCAAGCCAACGGGATGGATGGTGGCAACATACTATACCCGCAAGCTGTAAAACTCAATGACTCTGATATTCTACGGACTTCTGATTATGATTCTAGACCTGAAGACTTACCACTTCCTCTTTCTGTTCTGTCTTATGGCTCTGAATCCTCTACCCAGAAATTCCCCTCAACAAAGTTCATTCTATTTTTGATGATTCAGAGACTCCTTCCGGATATTGTGGGCCTGAACTCAGACTGCTGCTGCTGCTGCTGCTAAATTGCTTCAGTCGTGTCTGACTCTGTGCGACCCCATAGACAGAAGCCCACCAGATTCCCCCGTCCCTGTGATTCTCCAGGCAAGATCACTAGAGTGGGTTGCCATTTCCTTCTCCAATGCATGAAAGTGAAAAGTGAAAGGGAAGTCGCTCAGTTGTGTCTGACTCTTTGCGACCCCGTGGACTGCAGCCTACCAGGCTCCTCTGTCCGTGGGATTTTTCAGGCAAGAGTACTGGAGTGGGGTGCCATTGCCTTCTCCGAACTCAGACTAGCACTTATATAGGCAGAATTGACTGCCTATGTTTGCTGAAAAAAAGCCAAAAATATCTTCTGCCCCTTCCCTACCTTTGCTCCCATCCTCCCAGATTTTATGCATCCACTAGAGGCCCTGGAGAGATGACCAACATGGTTTTTAACCAATCAGCTCTTTGATGCCAGTGTGAGAACTAAGCAAATGATGATGTCTTCCCAAGACTCTCCCTTCCAGCCACCACAAGGATCTGAAGTTTCCTTTGTGATGAGGCCCAGGCCAGGGCTCTGGTCCAGTGGGCACCGCAGAGGCCTGTACAATCTGATATGAGAAGCCTGGGGCTCACTCAGGCCAAGCTGTTAGCCCAGGTTGAAAGGAACAGGCCTGGAAAGTTTATATGTTGTTTACTGGACCCTGTACATACATTATCACATTGAATTCTCAACCCTAAGAAGTAGGAACCAGTATTCTCTTCATAGCAGAATATACTAGAGTTCAGAGAGGGACAGAGTCTTTCCCAAGGTCACACAGCACATTAAGTGGCACAGCTGGCATCTCAGGGCAGGTCTACGGCCTCCAGCCCAGGGCCCCTGCAGCAGAGAAACAGAGAGACAGCTCCCTGCACCGGTCCACTGGGGTTTCCTGCAGAGCCTGTGATCCAGTGGCCCTCATGCGGGCCCACAGACCTACCAAGATTGGCCTGCACATGGTCTTTCATTTTTTAAAAAATGCTAGCTTTTAAATCGGGGGACTGTCACATAAAAATGGGAATGAGTGGCATCTTTGGAAAAACTAGCCACTCTGGTAATGTTGGGCCTCATTTTCAAGGGGCTTCAACCCTCTGTTCAGGGAGCAGAGTAGAAGCTACGCTTTTCGAAGGGTCTCCACGTGGCAGCTCACCACTCGTTCCACCTGGCTCACCCTGCTCCTTACCTGGCAGGTGCCTGCATTTCCTGCTCTTGATCTACTCTGGGTCCCCAGCTCTTGGCAGACTTGACAGTGGCCCAGCTTCCTAGGTTGTGATCCAGGAAGGGTGTTATGCCCTCTGAGGGCTGCAGGTGTCTCATCCCAATTGTGTGACTATGAGAATGTCACTTCCCTCATCTGAGCCGTGGGACGCCCTCCCTCAGGCCTGAGCAGTGACCCAGCCGATGTCCTTAGAAGGGAAATGACAGGGAGTTTGGAATGTCGCCTAGGTGTGCCCCCTGCACCAGTCTGTCCTGCAGGGTGGGGCACTGGGGGCTCAGGAGAGGCCTCCAGAGGCAGATGGTCCTGCTGGCAGTGATGGGCACAGAGACCCTGGGTTGGGTGAGGGGCAGGGGAAGGGTGTCTACTTTCCAGAGAGAGATTGGCTTTCAGAAAGGCCTGGAAGTGTACCTGCAGGGCAGTGACTGCAGTAGAGCCCACACACAGGGAATTCATGTTGAATGCCTTCTCTTGCCAGGGCCGGATGCATCCCAAGGTCAATGTGAATCTTGTGAATTCTTCCCTCCCCACCAGTAGGGCCCAGGGGCTGACCAGGAAATTCTGGAGCAAGACTACTGACTATAAACTGTGGCTCTAGCTATTACTAGCTAAGCAGCTGGGTTGAGAGAGTTAAGTCTCTGGATCAATTTTCTGAACTGAAGAATGGAAATAACAGCATTGTTGGGAGAAGCAATTCTGTGGGCACGAATAGAAGCTACTTAGGAGTATGCCTCACCCTTAGCAAGTGCTCAATAAATGCTAACTGTTCTCATAAGCACTCTCTTTTAAGAGGAGGAAACTGAGACAGAGAGGTGAGGTCACTTGCCCAAGGCCACACAGCTGGCGGGGAGGGTGGTGGCAGCGGGACAGAGCTGTGATCAAAGCCAGGTCCACGTTGGAATAAAGATAGGAAGGGAGCTGAGAGAGGGTCCAGAGCCACTGATGTTGAAAGAGTCGTAGCAGAGGTCCAGTGGTCTCCTGTGGGTTTCCACCCTCTAAGAGTTAGGGACCAGGCTCCTCTGGGGGCACATACTGTTCAGCGGGAGGGAAAGGAGCAGCTGAGCTGAGATCTATCCCCAGCACCACCACCAATGAGCTGCATGGCTTCCCTGAGCCTCAGTTTCCTCTTCTGTGAAATGGGACTAATTCTACCTTCCTGATATCAGGTTTAGTAGTGTTGCTTGTAAAAGACCATTTCTTTCCTCCCACACCTTCCACCAGCTCCTGCCGGCCAGAAGAGGATGAGGCAGCTTGCCCAACCCCCTGGGAGGTGGACCCAGGCAGGGCGGGACAAGGCCCTCAGGAGCACTTGATTAAGGGCAGAAAAGCAGAAGTGACAGGGTTTCCCAAGTCCTGGAGGACGCAATTCCCCCCCACTTCCCCTCCACCTGCCATCGCTGCCTGAGCCCGCCTGCCCACATCTGCTGCTGTTCAGGAAGCATGAGGCCCCCCGGGGGAACGCTTGAACACCTCGTCAGGACCGGGTAGGTCTGGGGACTTTGGACACTGGGGGCCACAGCCAAGAAAACAGTCAACGAGCCTGATGGATATGAGCCTAGGTCTCAAGGTCTGCCGTTCCCTGGCAGTGTGAGCTCGGGAAATCTTCACCTCTGTAAGCCTCACTTTTCTAAGCTGTGAAATGGGAGTAATAATAATGTCTGTGAGACTGTCATGAGAACTGAATGAGAAAATGCATGCTTACTGCTTGCCATCGTGCTTGGCTCAGAGTAAACACCCAGTGAATGGCAGCTGATTCCTTATCCTTTACAACAGTCAATGCACACCGTAGTACACAATATGACTTAGAACCGGTTTTCCGTTCCAATATCATTTAAATTATTAGCTATCATTTTAACAGCTATCATGTTCTGAATATGAATTATACAATAGAAAGCTTAGTCCCAAATTAAAATGCCATCGGGGGCTGGGAAGACCGTAATTCATCATCTCTAACCTCAAGTGGGTCCTCAACGCTGCCCAGCATGTATATAACTTCTCTAGTTCATTTACTCGCTGACTCTCCTGGATAAATATTTTACACCTTCTTGTCCATCTTCAAACTTCCATCATCTCTTCCAGCATTCTCACCCTCAATGCTGATCTGGCTTCCTGCTACCCTGAACAAACAGAAACAAACATGTAACAGTCTACAAATACTTACGGAGCACCCACTATACACCAGACACTATTCTAGGCACTTGGTGTGTATCAGTGATCAAAAGAGACCAAGTCCCTATATTGGTGAAATTGATGCTCTCATGATAGATCATGGCTGACATGGTACTTGCTATGTGCCAGACACAAAATGACCCTGTGAAGTACCACTTAGGTTGTACCATTTTACAGATGAGAAAACTAAGGCATGTAGAAGTTAAGAAACTTATCCAAGGTCACACAGATGGTGAGTGGTGAAGTGGGGATTTGAACCCAAGCAGTCTGGAGGTCACACACTTAACTATTGCTCTGTTCTGTGTGGATCAGATGATGCTGATACATATGCACCTACACCTTGCCTGTCCATTCGTCATCACCTGTACCCATGTTCTCTGCCATCCTACCTACTACTGAGGATGAAAGGCCCCTGCTCCTTTCTAAGACCAGCCCTAGCTTCCATGTCCTGCCACCCACTGAAGGATATTACTCCAGGGACCTGCCCCTTCATCACTGTCTCCACTCTTGATTGGATCCTCCATCTGCCAACATGCTAGACTTTCTCTAACTTAAATGAACTTGGTCCCACATCAGCTACTATAGCATTTCTCAGCACCTTTACTGCACAAATGATCTGAAACCGCCGTCTGCACTTATGTCTCATGTTCTTCTCGGTCCAGTCTTCAAGCTGCCCTTGTCCACATCACCAGTGACCTCCAGGTGCTAAATCCAATGGTCATTGCTCAGTCCTCATCTTTCTTGACCAACCAGCAGCACTTGGCACATTGGATCACCCCCTTCTTCTTGAAACACTCACTGACTTGGCTTCCCAAGCCCCACTTGACCTGGTTCTCAGTATTCTTTGTTCTCATCTCTTCCTCGCCTCCCAGCCCATGAACTCTGGAGTGGCACGAGGGTCTGTCCTCGGCGCTCTCTCCTTCCTGGCTACACACAGTCTTAAAGAATTTCATCTTCCCCATCTTTAAAGACCATCTATCAGTCCATGACTCCCAACTTTCTATCTCCTGCCTGGTCTCTCCTCTGAATTCCAGACTGTGTTTTCAATCACACATGGCAGTTCCGCCAAATGGCTGAATCAGTGTCTCAGTTTCCCCTCTGCCCCCTCCACTCAAGCCTGTTTCAACCACAGGTTTCCCGTCTCAGGAAACATCACCTCAGGGCTTTCAGCTGATCAGACACAGATCTCCCTGCCATGCTGACTCCCCCGTTCTTTCTCTCCCACCCACAGCCAATCAGTCTGCCAGTCCTGTTGGTTCTTCCAACAAAACGTATCCAGAACCCGGCTCTCCTTACTATTCCTCTGTTATCACGCTTCAGAGGAAGCTCTATGAGGTCAGAAATTCTCTTCTGTTTTATTCATTCCTGTTTCTCCAATGAGTAGCACATAGTAACTGCTTAACAAATGTTTGTCAAATGAATAAATAAGAGTATAATAAAGGAGAAATTTTCCTCAGATCAGCTGGTCCACTCTCCCCATCCTCTAAATTATAGAGGAGACACTGAAGTCTATAAAGAAGGAATGTCTGGGGTCACACAGTGAGCTGACCAAAACTATGACATCAAGTGAAATAGCACCTCTCCCTGGGACTCCCTTGATGGCTCAGATGGTAAAGAATCTGCCTGCAATGTGGGAGACCTGGGTTCGATCCCTGAGTCAGGAAGATCCCCTGGAGAAGGGAATGGCTACCCACTTCAGTATTCTTGCCTGGAGAATTCCATAGACAGAGGAGCCTGGTGGGGCTATATACTCCATGGGGTTGCAAAGAACTGGACACGACTGAGTGACTAACACACCCAGCATCTCTCCCTATTTCTCTCTTGTGAATTTTCTCTTTTATCTGTGCTTCTCTCCCCATGACTCTTTCATTCCCCTGCACCAGTTGCCCTCACAAGACATAAACAGCCCAGATACACATCCTCAGTAATCTGGGTTCTTTTCCTGATAACTCAGTGAGAATAGTCCTGGGGAAGGCTCTGATTGGCTCAGCTTGGGTCATGTGGGTTTGGGGTGGGTTACTCTGATTGGCCCACCAGTTGGGAGGTGTGCCCACCTCTGTAGCTAAGGGGGTGGAGCCTGTTAACAGTTGAAGAGTTTTTAAGACAAGGACCCCTGGGGAAACAGGCAACCCTCCAACCCTCCTGATAGAGGTTCCCCCGACTTACCTTTATGCAGGTGGAGATATTGGTACCTGGGGCTCCGCAAGGCCCTTGCCCTGCTGCAGGCCACCTGGATTACCTACTCCCAGCCCGTCCCAGCCAGTTGTGGCCAGCTGCTGACCCAGATCCTCCTGTGTGGTTCCCTGGCCCTTGCTGCCGCGAGTCTGACCTACTGCTGGCTGGCGTCCTCGCTGCTTTATCCTCTCGGGCCTTCGGCCGTGGTGGCCACTGTCTGCGGCCTCCTGGCCTTCCTGGGGCTGGTCCTGGTGCCCCCCGCCCGCTGCCTGTTTGCGCTCAGTGTGCCCACGCTGGGCACAGAGCAGGGCCGCCGGCTTCTCCTGTCCTGGAGCACCGCCACCCTGACCATCGCCGTGGTGCCCAACATCCTGGCCAACCTGCGTGCCACTGGGCAGGTGCTGAGGTGCGTCACGGAGGGCTCCTTGGAGAGTCTGCTCAACACCACTCACTGGCTGCAGACAGCATCCCAGGCCCTGAACCCTGACGGCCAGGCGGGCAGCCAAGGCCTGACGCTCCAGGCCCAGGGCGACAGTGCTGCTGCCTTCCGGCTCCACGTGCTCAGGGTCACCCAGCAGGTCCTGGAGGACTTCTCTGGCCTGGAGTCCTCGGCCCGGGTGGTAGCACTGGGGACCCAGAGGGTGGTCACTGGGCTCTTTATGCTGGGCCTCCTGCTGGACTCGGCCTGGTACCTCTACCGCTACCTGACCGACCTGCGGTTTGATAACATCTATGCCACCCGGCAGCTGACTCAGCGGCTGGCAGAGGTCGGGGCCACCCACCTGACAGCCTCCCCTCCAGCCTGGCTGCTCTGGGCAGCCCAGCCGAGGCTGTCCCAGGCGGAACTGCTGAGTTGTCTGGTGAGGCTGGGGCTGTTCACCCTGCTCCTGATGGCCATGGCGGTGACGGTGGCCATGGATTACGTGGCCTTCCTCCTGGCGCAGGCAGCCGTGGACTGGGCTCGGGAGCTGCCCGCTGTGCCCGTCACGCTCACCATCAAATACAATGTAAGTGTTGTGACCGGAAGGTTTGAACAGAGTCATTTCCTTGAGGGAAACGATTGATGCTGTTGTTTAGTCGTTCAGTCGTGTCGGACTGTTTGCGACCCTGTGGATTGTAGCACCCGCCCCCCCAGGCTCCTCTGTCTATGGGATTCTCCAGGCAAGAATACTGGAGTGGGTTGCCATTTCCTTCTCCAGGGGATCTTCCTGACCCAGGGATTGAACCTGCATCTCCTGCATTGCAGACAGACTCTTTACCATCTGAGCCATCAGGGAAGCCTAAGGGAAAGGATAGGGTTTGTTAAACCCTTGACTCATAATGGAATTTTACTTGCCCGCAGGTCTTTGTCCTTGGGTAAGCATGAGATCCAGAGGCTTTGGCAGATGAACGCGTTTAATTCTCAGGACAGACTAAAGCAGTGGGTTCTGTTTTTACCCCTATCACTCTGGATACTGATACCCAGAGACATTCACAATAACTTGCCCCCCAGAGTCACTCCTCACATGTGACAGCATGTCCCAGCCTCATTTTTCTCATGTGTACAAACTGGATCAGTCCTCCTTACCCTACAAGATTACCATGAGCCTTAAAAAGTGGTGGTCTCTGCAAGTATCTAGTAGGCTCCATGCCACATAGGAGATGTTTAATAAATAGTGGCTATTATTAATAGCTCACATCTATAGATAATAGACTAGAGGTGACCTTACCAATGGTCAAGATCAGGAGTCCACCAACAATAGCCACAGGCCAATTCTGCCAGCTTGCTGTGTTTGTAAATTGAGTTTTATTGGACTCAAATTAGCCATGTACATGTATTGTCTATGCCTGCTCTACGAAGTTGAGTATCTGCAAGAGGGATTGTATGACCTGCCAAGCCTGAAATATTTACTATTTTAATAGTGATATATAAAATACCATCTATTTACTATTGGAAAAATTTACTATCTCATCTAGTTTTGTGATTTTTAACCTTCTTTGGCCACAATCCTTTTCTTTTTAATGGTAAGATCTCACACAGAAGTCCATTGTGTAAAACATGCCAAAGTATCAGACTCTGAGCTAAGAATATTTGTAGTTAATATTTATTGAGTACTTATTCTGCATGGGTTTCCCAGGTGGCACTCGTGGTAAAGAACCCACTTGCCAATGCAGGAAACGTAAGAGATGTGAGTTTGTTCCCTGGGTCGGGAAGATCCCCTGGAGGAGGGCACAGCAACCCACTCCAGTATTCTTGCCTGGAAAATTCCATGGACAGAGGATTCTGGTGGGCTACAGTCCACAGGGTCGCAAAAGAATCAGACATGACTGAGCATGCACATACGTATTAATAGAAGCAGGACATTGGGACCCACCCTAGCTGGGACCGATCCCTCGATGGGCTGCATGTAACTCTCAATGTGACCTTAGGTTTCCATCTTTTAAATGAGGCTCTTGATAGAATCAACCTCATACAACTGTGTTTATTTGATGGATTAGAACGTCTGAAGTATTCACTAAAGGCTCAGAGGAGAGAAAAATGCCTGTAGGCATGAATTGGCTTTCTCTAAAGCATTCTCTGCAGAGTAATAATAATAAAAAAATAGCATTTGGCCGGTGCTTTTCATTCAGCAAAAAGCCTGTTTCTGATTCCTGATCTCATTCGGCCCTCCTCAAGCTCAGGAAGTAGGGGTTACTTCCGCGCCCACTTTGCAGACATGCGGGCAGGGAAAGTTGGACCGGTCCAGCCCAGAAGCATCTGTTTGTGGGGGAGGGGATGGCCGGGGTGTCTGCTGACTTGACCTTTCCCTCCTTTCTGAAGGCTGCGTACACCATCCTGGGCTTCCTCCCCTTCCTCTTCAACCGGCCACCTCTGGAGAACCCCTACCTCTCTGCCCACAACTCCTTCCAGTGGGAGCTGCGCTTCACTGCCCCAGGCTGCCCGCTGCTGCCCGCCCAGCGCCCGCACACAGCCGCGCCCCTGGCTGCAGGCGCCTTGCAGCTCGCGGCTTGCTCCACAGTCCTCCTGGAGACCTACGCCCGCCGCTTGCGGCACAGCATCGCCGCCTCCTTCTTCAGGACCCAGGAGGCCAAGAGGGTCTGCCACCTTCATGCCCGCCTCCAGCGAAGATACGACAGGCACCGAGGCCAGCCGGCGCAGCCGCAAGACACTTCCTCCTGCTCCTGACCCCCAGGACGGGCAGCTAGAGCTCAGCACAGGTAGACAGACCTGCTGGACGCCTGGAAGGACACGGAGCAGTGAGACTGAGGGGAAAGAGCTTTGGCATCACCCAGACCTGAGTTGTAACCTTGGTCCCTCTGCTGCCTCCCTGTGTAACCTTGGGTAGATTGCTTCCCCTCGCTGAGCCTTGGTTTCTGAAACTGAATAAGGACTGCATAGCAACAATTAATGTGACCTGCTTTGCACATGGAAATGTAGTAAGGATGGAATGAGACGGTGGGCAGCAAAGGCCTGGATAAACAGAAAAGGATAATGCACAGTGTGGACAAGCTTCCTCTGGGCAAGTCAGGGGGCATCCGTCCAGGTTGCTGTCCCCCGTAGTTGGAGACTTTGCACCCTGATTATGTCTGAAATGCCCCTGAAACTTATCTGTATGTTCCTGAATCCTCTGGACTTATTTATAGTCATTAAAATTTTCTCAGTTTTATAAATACATTGTATTTATTAAACTCTAAATTAGATTGTTATTCCTTTCCTTCCAGTTCCTTCAGGGGTTTCCAACCTAGGGTTGCCAAGTTTTGCAAATAAATGTACAGGATACCTGGTTCAATTTGAATTTTGGATAAACACCAAAACAGGTTTTGTATAAGTACATCCTGAAGATACTTACATGAGACCCATATTTGTTGTTTATCTGAAATTCAAATTGATGGGTAATTGTAGTTCATGGCCACTTCATCCCTATCGAAATTATAATACCGTCGCAACTCCTTACCCTGTGGGCTTGGTACTCCCTGTCTTTCCCTCTAGGTTATTTTCTGCCCTTCTCTCACCTGCTCTCTTTCCCAGGCATCTGACCTTTAGTGATTCTGTCATTCCCTTGACTTCTGACCTCTGGTTGGGCTCAGCCAACAGCATGTGCTGGCAGGAGGTCTAACGTGGGAGCGGGGAGAGAGGTCAGGATGTTAGTCCGGGAGACCTCCTGGCAGAGGCCCATGTTCCCGCTCTGGGTGACCCCTGTCCCGTGGCTGCAGCTCCTGTGGTGTTCCCAGAGGTACCAGTCTACCAGGTACAGGTCTGTGGGGGCGTCCCCATCCTTCCCTTCACCAAGTCCCCGCCTCTCTGTGTCTTCATTAAACTCTCCTAAGTTATCCCTTTGAGATCTCTTTCCTGCCTGGGTTACAAATTCTTAACCGAGTCAGGCTCTCCCTCGCTTGTATGGGCTTAAGCTCCCCAGAGGCTGGCTTGCACCTCAGGGTGATGCTCTTGCTATTCCCACATCCTGGAACACTTTTCCTTCAAACACGGCCGGCTTCTTTGCATCACTGGGACATTAGCTCAAATATCACCTCCTCAGAGAAGCCTTCCCTGACTATACTACCTAAAACTGTCCCATCCCACCTATCACAGGAGTTCTCCTCTATCACAGGAGTCAGCAAGCTCCAATCTGTGGGCCAGATCAGGCTTGTTTCCATGAATAGGTTTTCTTGGACTTTTGATACACTTATTTAAGTAGTCTCTGACTTCCTTTGCTATGATGGGAAATATGAGTAGTTCAGACATGGTGTAGGAAATCAAATATTTATCATCTGGCTCTTTAAATAAAATGGTTGCTGACCCCTAATCTTTCATATCAAATTGTTCCATCATCTTTATACATAACTCTACCAATATCCTTTATTGTCTTACATACGCATTTGTATATTTAGCTCTCTCCTTTGTTTGTTTACTTGCTGGTGTGTTTCATGACATGCCCACAAGCATGCAAACTCCATGCTATCTGTCTGGTCTTCCACAGTTTTCCTAGCATCTCAAGCAGAAGCTGAGCAAGGGCTCAGTAATGATTACCTAAACAGCCAGATACCTGGTGGTAGAATGTTTTAAAATACTTGCTTATTCACTTATTTGGCTGCACTGGGTCTTAGGTGCATGCGGGATCTTTAGTTGAGGTATGTGGGAGCTAGTTCCCTGCAGCGATCGAAGCTGGGCCACCCGCCTTGGGAGCTCGGAGTCTTAGCCACTGGACCACCAGGGAAGTCCCAGGAGGTAGAATTGCATTCTCTCTGGTCTCAGCTCCTTCCTGAAGATCTGGGGCTTGCAGGAGGGGATGGTCAGGCTCTGGAAGCAGGCTGAGTTTGTGGCCAAAGGGGAAGATGCTAAGCAGTAAGAGCACATCCCAAGCCAAGTGTTTCCACTTGAACAGCCAGTATGTTTGGGAGAATCGCCTCAGACTCCAGCCATCAGCTTTGCATGCCAAGGCCAGCTCCCTCAGGACCAAGCATGTGGTAGACAGAATAACGCCCCCCAAAGCGGTCCATGCCCTAATCCTCAAAACTTGTGAGTATGTTACCTGACATGGCCAAAGGGGTTTTGCAGATGTGACTGTCAAGGGTCTTGAAATGGGGAGATTATCCTGAAATATCGTGTGCGGGGGAAGGCAATGTCATCACAATGTCTTCGTAAGAGGGAGAAGGAAGGAGAGAGTCGAAAAGAGGGGACATGATGACCAGAGCAGAGGTTTGGGTGATTTTGTTGTGAGGAAGGAGCCGTGAACCAAGGAGTGTGGGCAGCCTCTGGTCCCAAGCTGGCAGAGTAGGAGAAAGCAGGGCTGTGGGGTCCCCAGGGCCAAGCACTCCTCTCTCCCCTGATGCCCTCTGCTCCCCTCCAAATTCTGGCTAGAGTGGATCTGGGGGGCACATAAATCCTGATTAAGTATCATAAAGCCGTGAGTTGTCTTTTGTTGTTGTTTATAACAATAGCAATTTAAAAAACAAAATAGGAGTTTGCAATCTTCTCATCATCACTCCTAAACATCGAAAAAAAGTTTTCTGAGTCAGTTTCTAGGTCTTCCTTTGTGTGCAATCTGAGTAATGGGTAGATAAGGTCACGTACACACTCCTGTATTCAAAGTGGATAACCAACCAGAACCTATTGTATAGCACGTGGAACTCTATTCAGTGTTATGTGCCAACCTGGATGGGAGTTGGGTGTGGTTACATGTATATGCCTGACTTCAAAGCTGGCTTAAAACTCAACATTCCAAAAACTAAGATCATGGCATCCCCTCATAGCAAATAGATGGAAAAACAATGGAAACAGTGAGAGACTTTATTTTCTTGGGCTCCTAATCACTGCAGATGATGACTGCAGCCATGAAATTAAAAGATGCTTGCTCCTTCGAAGAAAAACCATGACCAACCTAGACAGCATATTAAAAAACAGAGACATTACTTTGTGAACAAAGGTCTGTCTCATCAAAGCTATGGTTTTTCCAGTAGTCACGTATGGATGTGAGAGTTGGACCATAAACAAAGCTGAGCACTGAAGCATTGATGTTTTTGAACTGTGGTGTTGGAGAAGACTCTTGAGTGTTTCTTGGACTGCAAGGAGATCAAACCAGTCAGTCGTAAAGGAAATCAGTCCTGAATATTCATCGGAAGGACTGATGCTGAGGCTGAAACTCCAATACTTTGGCCACCTGATGTGAAGAACTGACTCATTGGAAAAGACCCTGATGCTAGGAAAGAGTGAAGGCAGGAAGAGAAGGGGACCACAGAGGATGAGATGGTTGGATGGCATCACCAACTCGATGGACATGAGTTTGAGTGTACTCTGGGAGTTGGTGATGGACAGGGAGGCCTGGTGTGCTGCAGTCCATGGGGTTGCAAAGAGTCAGACATGAATTGAACTGATTCCCTAATACAAAATTAAAAATTTGAAGTTTGAAAAAAAAGAAGAAATATGAAACTAATTTGATCTAATTTGAAAAGAACTAATGTGACCTGAACTGGGTGCCCTCTCAGTTAGGGTTTGATTACAGATTAAAGAAAATTCCTTAGATATTTTAAGCCAGGAGATATTTAACACAGGGAATGAGTCCTTGCAAAAGGTTGGAAGTACTAGAGGAAAGGACTTCCAGGAATGAGGGTCCAGGGCTGCCTTAACCAGGGAACTTGGCTCTGGGATAATCAGTAAGGTAAGAAATCAGGAAGCACAGTTCAAACTGCTGGCTCTCAGGATGCACTCTCTTAGCTGTGTCCACGGATGAGAAAGATGCCTCTGTAACCAGAGCCAGGCTGCATGTGGGAGACTTGCCCCTCAAAAACATGGATGCCTAAGCTTGGCCTTTCAACTCCCAAAATACTAGTCCCCTAATACTGAGATCCCTGCACCTCCAGCAGGGCTACCACAGGAGCACCTCTAGGGCAAGTTGTCCATAGCACGGGCCACATGAATAATGCATCCCCAGGTGAAGGGCTGAGCATCCCTACCTTGCATGGCTGTACACAGTGATAGGGCTTTCAGGACACTGCTTACCAACAGAAATAGAAGCAACGAAACTGCATCTCTACTTTTACTTCACAAATTGCACGTGTATGCTATATCGCCTGAGCGGTGTCTGATTCTGTGCAACCGCATGGACTCTGACCCAGCAGGCTCCTCTGTCCATGGGATTCTCCAGGCAAGAATACTGGAGTGGGTTGCCATGCCCTCCTCCAGAGGATCTTCCTGACTCAAGGATCAAACCCGTGTCTCTTATATCTCCTGCATTGGCAGGTGGGTTCTTTACCGCTAGCGAGAGAACCCCAATCACACTTGAATCAAGGGAGGCTGGGGAACAGATTTCAGTTTTCCAAGGACTGAAAAATTATACTTCGAGAAGACATGCCAAAATAATGACTTTGAAACTTTTTTGACCTCAGCCCACACAGGAAATACCTGTTTCTTTGCAACTACACACGCACGCGCGCACACACACACACACACACACACACTGGCTTCCCCAGTGGCTCAGTGGTAAAGAAACCACCTGCAATGCAGGAGACCCGGGTTCAGATCCCTGGATGGGGAAGATCCCCTGGAGAAGGGAATGGCAACCCACTCCAGTACTCTTGCCTGGAGAATCCCATGCACAGAGGAGCCTGGTGGGCTACAGTCCATGGGATCACAAAAGGTTGAACATGACTGAAGCAACTGAGCATGCACGCGTGCACACGTGCACACACACACACACACACACAAACTGAAATAAAAATTTAATGAAAAACAGTTTTTTAATTATTTATTCATTTGTCTGTCTGTGTCGGGCCTGAGTTGCGGCGTGTGGGATCTTCCTTGTGTTATTCGGGGTCTTTGGTTGTGGCACGTGGACTCATTCATCTCTCGCAGGCTCCAGAGTGCGCAGCCTCAGTACTTGCCCCATGTAGGCATGGTGGCTCCCCAGCACGTGGGATCTTAGTTTCCTGACCAGGGATCAAACCTGGACCCCCAGGGAAGACCCCACGTTTAGTCTTAGTTTGTGCAATGCACTTTGATGTTCTCTATCCTGTCCTAGTCTGTCCCAGTCCATGTAATCATGTCTGATTCTGTTCTATTCTAGCGCAGTCTATCTATTCCATTCTGGTCTCCTCTACTCCACTGAATGCTACGGGTTAAGGTTTTACCCAATTGAAAACCCGTTGAAAAGGAGGGTTGATTGGATATTAGGAAGAAGAGTGGATTGGGTATCATATTTGCCCTAGAGATGGATACTTTTGAGATGGGAGGCAGGCAGGTTAGAAATAAGAGGGAAAGAGAAAATATTAATAACGTTGCTGCCTGGAGGATGAAATACTGAGACACAGAGATGAGAAAAGGGGGTTTTGTGGTGTATTACCCGCCTTGGGGTTTTCTCCAGAAATGCCACTAAAAATAAACTTACTTTCCCTTTCACTCTACGTTGCTACCAAAGTGTTTATCTGAATGCCAGGACTCAAGGCGAGCCCAGTGAGCCGGGTTCCCTGCAGTCACATGTCATTACAGGAGGAGGACACACAGGTGGAGCTACAAGCCAGCGCCTCTGATCCGTCCTTTAACGGAACTGACGTGCAAAAGCACATCCTGGTGGTTGGGTTTTCACAAGGATGGAGAACAGAAATCCTGCCATCCGCCCCTTCCACCCCCACGCCCTCAGCTCTGGGGTATTTTTCGGCTGTGAGTCAGCAATTGCACTGAGCTGGCCACGCTCCAGCCACTCTTCCACCCACTCCCCAAAGGTGTTTGTCCTCATCCCCGAGAAGCACACTGGTCTCCCACAACAGCCAGCCCCCATCACATCCGTTCTCACAAAGCTGCCTTGTCATTTGCGTGGGCAGTGACTCACCCACACATTTTTTAAAAATTTCCCAAGTCTTACATGAACTTTTGCCCCTATAAAAATGAGTGCATTACAGATAATAATAGCTCCATTTGCTGGGTGCTTGCAATGTGTGGGGAGTTTGCTAGTAAATGCTTAACAACTGGTTCTTTAAGAAAAAAAAAAAAAAGCCCTCATATACAGTGTTTGCTGATTTCCATGGTGTAAATATTCCTCCTCGAAGAGGACTTAGGAAGAGATGACTGCAACTAGCTCTCATGAGCTGGCTCCAGCACGCCATCAGATGTGCCCCAAACTCTATAAAAACCCCCATGTACATCATCTGGATTAAACCTCACAGAAGTGTATGAGATCAATGGTATTGTTATCTTTTTTTAGAGGCAAAGAAATTGAGATTCAGAGAGGTTAACTGTTTTCCCCAAAGTCACACATCTAACAAACAGCAGAGTCCAGATTCAACCACTTAGTTAGTAGCTGCATGACACTGAACAAATCACTGTCTCTCTGTATGCCGTTTTCCCTCTCTTTCAGTGGGGCTAACAGAACTTTCCTCCTATCCATGTGAGACACACATGGAAAGAAGCGTCTGGCCCAGTTGAATAGACGGAATTCACCAACATTTCATGTGCTGTGTGCTGTACTGTGATAAGTTGCTTCTGTCCTGTCTGACTCTTTGTGACCCTATGGACTGTAGCCCACCAGGCTCCTCTGTTCATGGGATCCTCCAGGCAAGAATACTGGAGAGGGTTGCCCTGCACTCCTCCAGGGGATCTGCCCAACCCAGGGATCAAATCACAATCATATCACTTACATCACCTGCACTGGCCAGCAAGTTCTTTACCACTAGCACCACCTGAGATGCCCAACATTTCTTCCATTTACTCAACAATTATTTATTGGACAACTCTGTACATTAAGCCCTGTGCTGAGGTCAGTGGTAAAAGGGACGCACGAAGCTCCTTATGGAACTTACATCCTAGATGAAAGACTGGCAACAAACAAGGAAATAAATTAGCATGATAATTTCACCTGGAGACTCGGGTCACAAAGAGGGTGGTGAGCAATCTTAGATGGGGTGGCCAGGGAGAGCCTCTCTAAGGAGATAGCTTTTGAGTTGAGGCCTGAAGGATAAGCAGGAGCCAGACCTGCAAAGAGAAAGGGAAAGGACATTCCAGACAGGAAAAGCTGCAAGTGCAAAGGCCGTGAAGTGGGGACAAGTTTGATGTTTCTGAAGGACAGAAATGATGAGGAGGAGGTTGTCAGATCACTTGTCTGAGGCTCAGCTCCTTTCAGGACACCCACCGGGCTCCCTGCTGGGTGCCCAGCCCAAAAGGACGGAGCAGAGTGAAGGCCAGTTCCAGCCCTCCTGACACTCCCACACTTTACCTCGGGAGCCCCTTCCTCTTTGGCCTAGAGACTGGAAAACACAGGGCTGGAACCTCCTTCTGTCTTCTATCCCAAGAGCCCTGTGACATGAGCAAAGGGACCATTGTCATCCTCAGTCTACAGATGAGAAGCCTGAGGTTCAGAGAGGATTATGTGATTTTTCCCAGAGTCACAAATGTGAATGTTGACCTTTCTCCTACCCTGACTTCAAAGCAAGTCAGATGGGGGAGGCAGTGCTAATTTCCCTTGACTGAGGTGGTGGAGAGAGCCCTGGGGTCTCCAGCCGGAGATGCTGAATGGTCCAGGGACTTGGAAAGCTGGCAGCAGCCGACGCCCTCTGCTGGCTGCCCCAGGACCATCCTCGGGATTAGCGCCGGGAGGAAAAGGTACCAGGTAAGGCCAATGACTCTGCTGCCCCACCTCACTACTGCTGCTGCTAAATCGCTTCAGTCATGTCCAACTCTGTGCGACCCCATAGACGGCAGCCCACCAGGCTCCCCCGTCCCTGGGATTCTCCAGGCAAGAACACTGGAGTGGGTTGCCATTTCCTTCTCCAATGCATGAAAGTGAAAAGTGAAAGTGAAGTCACTCAGTCGTGTCCGACTCTTTGCGACCCCACGGGCTGCAGCCCACCAGGCTCCTCCGTCCATGGGATTTTCCAGGCAAGAGTACTGGAGTGGGGTGCCATTGCCTTCTCCGTGCCCACCTGGAAATGCCAAGGTGATCCTAGACATGAGTTCAAGTACTGGGTTCCAATCTCGGGTCAAGGACTGGGCGACTCTGCAGCATCAGCTCTCAGGGGCTCTTGTCTCTTCCCTGTTGATCTGAAGGAAGCCAAGGAGGGTGGGAGCAGTCTGTGAAACACCAAGACCACCTACCTGTGCTCAGGTCTCAGATCAGAGGTTCTTCATGCAGCAATAAACAGGAGCGAGAGGAAGAAGGCTCCCTCTTGTAACACCATCACCACCATCGGACCGCAGATGCCCTGGTGTGTCCCTCCCATGACTCTCCTAGAGTCTTCCCTCCCCCCTTCCCTGTCTCTCTCCCCTCCACTCTCTCCCTGTCTCTCTCCCCTCCCGTCTCTCCCTCTCTCTTTCTCTGCCCGACCCCTCCCTTCCACTACAGCTGGTTATATAAGAATATAACCTCCCCAGAGCTCCCCCCACCAGCAAGATTGCTTCATGATTCATTAACTAGAATTAGTCTCTTGCTTCTTTCCACCCTGAGCACTAGGAGGGGAGATGGGACTAGCAAGACTGGCTGAAATGTTTTTCAAAAAGATGGGTCACAAAACGTGGATCAGGAACCAAATTAACAGATGGCAACCAGTCTTTCTAAAAAATAAAATAGAATAGAAAATACCAGCACACGTTGCTCATAGTAAGCCCAAGCATAATTTTGTAAAAATTGTTTCAGCTCGTGTGTGTGTGAGTGTAAGGTATACTGAGATACTATACAAAATTTATTTTCTGTGGATACTGGGTGAAAAGAAAACTAGTAACTTAGAATTGTTTGGGATAGAATTGATGATGGACAAATAGAATGACCAGGAACTCTGCTTAAATGTCACTTTCTTGGGCATGCATTACCGTGACTTCCCTGATGGTCTAGTGACCAGGACTCTGTGCTTCCAATGCAGGGGGTGAGGGTTCAGTCACTGGTTGTGGAACTGAGATCCCACTTGTACACGGTGTGGTCACAACCTAAAAGAAAAAGAAAAAAACTATGGCTCTCCAACTCACACTGCTGTAGTATCTTCAAAACTCTTCTGACAAGTGTAATTATCTGTTTGCTTACTGTCTTCCTCCCTTACTACACTATAAGGGCTAGGAAGCCAGGGACTGAGTCTTCTGTGTTCACAGTGGCCCCCTAACTGAAATGCCTTCAAAAGGGCAGGGTCTGGTGGAAGGTTTAGAACCAGACAGATCTGGTTCCAACACCTACTTTATCTCTACTGGCAATTAACACCAAGTAGACCACTTTATCTCTCTAAAAACCTGTTTCCACATCTGTTAAATGGGAGCAATCAAGCCACTTTGCCTAATTCTAAGTTGACTATTCATAACAAGAACCCAGCTTAGTCCCTAACACAACAGAAGACCATCGGTGCACATGTGTAAAATTACTGAATGGGTTTCCCTTCCCACTTTGATAGTCTTTGCTTTCTGATAATTGAGGACAGTTTGATTCACTTGTGTTCTGTTATCATTATCTAACAACCACCCATGTTATAAAGCTCATGGATTATGTGTCAGAAATTTGAACAGGGCAGAGTGGGGATCTAATAATACTTGTCCCATAGGACACAGAGAGTATAGAATTACATATTTGTAAAGCACACAGAGCATCGCCAGGCAATACCCAGTGTTTCATACACATTACTCATCATTTGTGATAAAGACTGAAAATGGGGACAATGGAATCTTGGCTGGTGCTCCCAGAATACTCCCCTGGCAAGTTCCCTCTCATTCTTTCTTTGTCCATTTATCAGATTTGTAGACAGAGCAAGCTCTTCAGAGAAGAAGGGGAGGAAGAAGGGGGAGGAGAGGGATAGAGCGATAGATAGATGGATGATAGATAGATGGATAGACAGAGATAGAACTGTACCTACCCATATATTCGCCCCTTGCCACAGTCAAGCACAGCTAAGTGTTTCACATGGATTTTCCCCACATCAATCATGTGAGCTTCCCAAAGACACTCCGAAATGGGTTCTATCATTATTATTCCATTTCACAGATGAACAAATACTTTTTAGAGCGCATAATCGACGGATCGTCAGGGCAACAACTGTCAGCATCTGCGAGGTGCAGGCAGGAAGCTAGGCTCCCTGGAAGCAGCCTCTATGCCTCTTATGAAGCTTAGTGTGGTCCCACCTTCAAGGAGCTTCCTCTAATGAAGAGGCAAGTCCTTTCATTCATTCAACTACCCTTAAGCATCTTTTCGGCAGCAGGAACAGAGCTTAAGATTCCTAACAGGTTTGTGCCCTGTGAGTGGTACCGTCTAGACGGGAGAGATTCTTGTGGGGCGGGGCACCCTCCAAGAATGTACAGGTCAGCTTCAGGAGGAAGGAAAGAAAATTGGGAAAAGTAAGCAAGAGAATGAAATGGCAACCTACTCCAGTACTCTTGCCTGGAAAATTCCATGAATGCAGGAGCCTGGTAGGCTACAGTCCATGGGATCGCCAAGAGTTGGACACGACTGAGCAACTTCACTGGTTCACAAGCAAGAGAAAGTGAAAAGGTGACAAGGAGATGAGACGTTTAGGAGGAGACAGGAGCAGCCCAAGCCCAGAGGAGCAAGTAGCTTTCCTTTCCCGCAGCTCTGGGTCTCTGATCCCCATTTGTCAGGATTAGGGCTGAGGTTTCTGCCAGGGAGAGCAGGATAGGATCCCGGAACTGTGTTGGGAAGCCAGCGGGTCTCTGACTCCTCCCCTACCCCGCCGCCCACCTCCAGGTCCAGAGGAGATGCTCCCGTAGAGAAAGAAGGGAGGAAGCAAAGCCCAGGGTAGGGACGCGCGAGCAGGGCGCCACTGCTCGTTTTTCAACTTCCGTTCCCCACCGCACCCTGCGTCCTCCATCTGACCTCGTGCGGTGCCAGGAGCTGGTGGAAAGAACTGGTGCCGGGCTGGGGCAACCGGAATGAGCCAAGTGGCATCAGTGGAGAGGACAAGGGAACAGTAGAGGAGCCTGCCTGCGGGGGTCGTGCAGAGCCGAGAAGAGGTTAGAAAGGCAAAGGATCGTCAGTCCGCGCACCGAGCTTCATCGACTGGATCCCCGAGTCTAGAGTCCTGAGCCTCCAGAACTGGAGAGGAAAGGTAAGAACTGAGCGCTCCAGCAGCTGGTCCTGAAGGAAGCGGCATTCGGGTGCCCGGTCCCCTGCTAGAGCGCGACCCTACAATCCAGAATGCTCTGCTGCAGTCAACCCCACCCCCGGAGCGATCGCGCCAACTGGGCAGCACAAGCCTAATTCCTGATGCCTCCGAGTTTCCAGCGTCACAGTGGCAGTGAGACCCTGCCTGGAGTTGGAAAAACCTGTTAAGCTGGAGACAGCAGCGAGACCCGCCCCTCCTCCCCGGGACGCGCAGCTTCCTTCAGGGAGATTCTCCCAGGACACCTTTGCACCTGGGAGTCGTTCCCAACTCGCTGCTGCCTTCGCGGGGCAGCGCGGACCGAGGCACATGGAGAAGCCCGCCGAGCACTCTGAGAGCGCAAACTTCTCCGGACCGGGCTTCATGCCCCGCCCCCCACTGACTGTCCAGGCAGTGACCTTGACCCTGGTGCCCCTCGTGTGCGCCGTGGGTGTGGCGGGGAATGCCATGGTGGTCCTGGTGGTGGTCCGGAGCCGCCACATGGTCACGTCCACCAACTGTTACCTGGTGAGCCTGGCCACCGCGGACCTGCTGGTGCTCCTGGCGGCTGGAGTGCCCGCTGTGACCGAGGCGGCCTCCGCCCAGGTTTGGATCTTCCGCCACGCCGGCTGCCTGGGCATCACCTACCTGCAGTACGTGGGCATCAACGCGTCCACGGGCTCCATCACCGCGTTCACAATGGAGCGCTACCTCGCCATCTGCCGCCCTCTGAGCGCCCAGGCTCTGTGCACGGCGGCGCGCGCCAAGCGCATCGCGGCGCTGGTGTGGCTGGGCACCGGCGCGTACTGTGTGCTCTGGCTCTTCCTGGTGGACACGCGCGAGACCGCGTACGCCGACGGCGTGCAGGTGCAGTGCGACTACCGCGTGTCGCGCTCTCTTTACCTGCCTGTCTACTTCCTGGACTTCACGCTCTTCTACGCGCTGCCCCTCGGCTTGGCCACCGTGTGCTACGCGCTAATAGCGCGCGTCCTCTTCGCGGGGCCGCTGCCTCCTGGCGACCCCGGACGGTCGGGCTCTGTGCACCAGGGCGGCCCCGCTGGCCAAGGGCGCTTGTCTTCTAACGGCAGGAGGGGTGCCTTCCATTCCCGGAAGCAGGTAGGGCCCTCCTCCCCCGCTCTTTCAGACCCCTGTAATGAGCCTGCAGCAGATTGGTGGATGGCACCTTGGCCCCTTCTGGAGTCAAAAATGTAGTGAACGGATTAGTGGCTCAGTCGTGTCTGATTTTGCGACCCCGTGGACTGTAACCCACCAGGCGCCTCTGTCCAAATTCTTTAGGCAAGAAGACTGGATTGGGTAGCCACTCCCTTCTCCAGGGCGGGGGTCTTTCCCGCCCAGGGATGGAATCCAGGTTTCCTGCGTTGCAGGCAGATTCTTTACCGTCTGAGCCACCAGGGAAGCCCTCTGGAGTCAAGCTCAAATCCAGGTCATGACACTTATTGGGCTTGTTTTGGGAGAGATCACTTCTGCCTTTCTGAGCCTGTTTCCTCTCCTGTTGTACGAGATAAGGGCAATGTGGAGCACTTTGGAGTGCCCACAGAAATGGAATAATTCATTTAGCGTTGATGTCACAAATTTGGGCTTTCCTCGTGGCTCAGATGGTAAAGAGTCTGCCTGCAGTCCAGGAGACCCAGGTTCAATCCCTGGGTCGGGAAGATCCCGTAGAGAAGGAAATGGCAACCCAGTCCAGTATTCTTGCCTGGAAAATCCCATGGACAGGAGAGCCTGGCAGGCTACAGTCCATGGGGTCGTGAAGAGTCCGACCCTAAAGGCTAAATTCACGTTGGTTTATTATTATACTTCCTCAGTGAGTCCCTCCACCATACCCGTTATTCCCCTTCTTCTACTGATGAGGAAAGTGAGGCTCAGAGAGGTGAAGTGACTTTCCAAGACAATTCCACACCCTCTGGTGCTAAAGCTGCTTCAGTGGACAGTCTGAAAGCACAAGAGGAGAAAGGATCCTGGGGAGGAATCCAGCATTTACTGAGCGCTTGCTGTGTGCCTGATTATCTGATGGTTCCTGAAATCACTCCTGTTTGGGAGGTTTACTACCTGAATTTACAGACAAGGCAACAGGCAGAGGGGACAAGGGAGTGACCAAGGTGACACAGCAGGGGACCTGGGAGCAGGAACCCAACTGCCCATCCCTGTATCTTCACCCCTGTTCCAGCAGTTTCACCATACCACGGGGTTTCCAGGAATGGAGGTGGGAGGAGCGCTCTCTGGGTCCAGCTGGTCTTTATCTTCAGCCTTCCACCCTGACCCACAGCTCGTGTGGGAGGCAGAGGCACCTCGTCCTGGCTGAATCACTCCTGAGCCAGGCAAGAACCATCTGTGCCATCTCCCTGCCTCTTGGGATGGGCACACTGTTGGGGGGCTCTTCCAGCTGCCTCCAAAAGCCCCTTTGGCCCCATCCTGCTTGCAGACAACTTAGATCAAAGTAGTTTTTAGAGGGAAGGTGGCAGGACACGGGCTGAGCAGGTCTGAAATAGAAAGTTTAGGTTCCAGACAAATGCAACTCCTGCCCTCCCACTTATTTACTACTGTTACTGCTCTCAGGCTCAACCTGGAAGGACTGGGATCAAAATCCTGCCTGATCTATGCTGTAGGCGAAACTTCTAGAAGCGAAAAGAGTATTCTAGACCTAGGTTCTGGCCCCTAGCTTTGCTAATGTCTTGCTGTGTGGCTTTGGGTAAGTCACTTCACCTTGCTGAGACTTGATTTCCTCCACTGGAAAATAAAAAATAATTATAGTGTGTATCTACCTCAATGGATGGTAGTAAATATAAATCTGACATATAGTAAGTGTTCAACATATGGTACCTATTGCTATTGTTTTGTTGGGGCATTTATGTTTTATTTTTATAACGTTGAGTTTTTACACCAACTCCATGATGTATCATGTCATCATCTCAGAGGAAACTGGGTCACAGAAGGGCTGCCCAAGGTCACAGAGTTGGTAAATGACAGAACCAAGATTTGAAACCTGGCTCCAGAGCCCACCACCCTGCTGGTATTTCTCACCCAAGTGAACATAAAATAGAATGGAACAGGATCTGAATTTGGTACAGTTAGAAGTCAAGACCTTCTAGGGAATTCGTGTGATTTTTCATGGTTCCTGGAGAATATTATATAACATGAATTTATTGACTCAGCCAGAGCCAAACCTCTTAGGAGAGGAACTAAACTCACAGACTCTAAGAAGTAATCCTACGCTGGAAAACCAGGCTAGCTTGATGAGAAAGTTGTCTCTCCCCTGTTCCCCAGAGCTGATTGAATGTGTCCAGGGTTTGCTGGTCGCAGAACCGGTGACAGGACTATTTGAGCAGTTGCAGCTCATTAAGCTCATTAAAGACTATTTGAGCAGTTGAAGCTCATAACGTTTGCCGCCGTGTTTTGGTCTCTGGAGAGATCACTGAGGACTCCGGGGTCCGGGGCTCGTGTGCGCTGTTAGCCTCCGCAGTATTAGCTCCCTCGACAGACGCCCCCTTGTGGCGATTTCATTCCAGAATTTAGAAACTGCATCTTTTGAAACACCTTCCAGCGTGCACTCCTCTTGGAGGCTTCATTTAGTCTGTGCTTTGAGGGAAGTGCTGCGGAGATCTGAAGATTCAGGAAGTGAAGAGGAGGGAGCAGGGAGAGGCAAACAGGTGGCCAAGAGCAAAGGCAGGAAGGAGAGTCAGAAGGGAGGGGGCAGGGTGAGTGAAAGAGCCGGAAGGAAGCGTGTGGCTGGGTCTGTTGGGGAGAAGCCACTGGAGAGAGGGACAGTCCGAGGCCAAACAACTGGTTTGCGGTGGAGCAAGGATTCTAACCCAGCTGTGCCCGCTCTGAACCTCACACAGTTGCAATAGTGGTATAGAGGTTATGTTAGTAGCAGCAGCAGCAGTAAACCCACAATAAACCCACAAAAGCATCTCTCATGTGCCTGGCACTATTGTACCTTCTTTACTGGCATGAACGCCTTCAGTTCTGGTGTCCACCTATGATGACAGCAGTACCGTGTCCTGAAGCTCAGTGGATGAGTGAATTTGCTTCCAGTATGTGGGAGCCGCCCATTCAAAGGCTTTGGAGGTGGATTGGAGCTGGGAGGTTTCTGAAGCCTTGAGCAGAGCAGAGAAGGCTGCAGAGCAGTTTTCTCGGTGAGGATGGAGTTGAAGTGAGGACGTGCGTGCAATCACAGATTGGCCAGGCCCGGACACTCTTGTGTTACAGAGCGCCCTGGAAGCCAGGATTCTCCCTGGGCACCCTTGAATTTCTTGTTTTCCTGTCTCACTCGGCAGATCACCAAGATGCTGGCTGTGGTGGTGGTCCTTTTCGCTCTGCTGTGGCTGCCCTACCGCGCCCTGGTGGTGGTGAATTCCTTCCTGAGCCCGCCCTACCTCAACCTCGGCTTCCTTCTCTTCTGCCGCCTTTGCATCTATGTGAACAGCGCCATCAACCCCATCGTCTATGCCCTCATGTCCCAGCGTTTCCGGGAGGCCTTCCATGGACTGTTTCAGTGCCACATGGCCCGGCCCAAGCCCCCGCCCCAGGAGGCCAGCCCTGTTTACAACAGGGTCATCAGAGACTGTTCCCAGGGCAGACTGGGCTCTTAGAAGAAACCAGGGGACGTGATGTCCAGACAGGAAGGGGATCCTGCCACTTCACGTCGAGACCCCCCCATTTACCCCTATTGAGGTGAAGGGGTCTCCATGCATTTGAGGAGACATGGGTATTGGAGGAGAGAGTGGTGTCCAGGGCTGTTCGGGAGAGGTGCACAAGCTGTGCACTGCACCACCCTAGGGATCACTATTTATATCACAGACAGCCTAGATTTGTGTATTTAGTAAAACAGTTTCCCAGTTCAATAAATATACAAATCTAAGAGGTGCTCCCAAATATTTATTACATGAATAAATGAATGAATGAAAATGAAAGTTGCTCAATCATGTCTGACTCTTTATGACCCCATGGACTATACAGTCCATGGAATTCTCCAGGCCAGAATACTGGAGTGGGTAGCCTTTTCCTTTCTCCAGGGGATCCTTGCAACCCAGGGATCGAACCCAGGTCTCCCCCATTGCGGGTGGATTCTTTACCAGCTGAGCAACAAATGAATAGTAATGAATAAAAACAAGTTTTAATCCTAATACTCAAGACCCATTGCTGAGATCTGGCTTCCAGTTTGAGGAAGATTTGAGGTCCAGATTGTGACTTGTTGTTCTTTGTTGGCAACAGAAAGTATCTCTGCCTAATGAAATCAGAAAGGAATTGGTTGGAGCTGGAAAGAATCGTAACCAGGATAACTCCAGGGATCCACATGGCAGGAATTAATTGGGCAGTGACTTCATGGCATCCATATCAGAATGAATCCACTCCACCTAGACCAGAAGTAGGATGGGTAGCTTACTGGACCATCATTCAATGGCTGACACTGACAGTTGTGCAGGCTGAGCACTGCTCGGTTCCAGTGGGCACCACCCAGCAGTCTAAAATGGACAGATCCCATGAGGTTGTTCAGTGTACAGCCTATGTGAGTGTGTATGGTAGACCTTAATGGGAATAGGGTTGTTCCCCAAAGAAAAATGGAAGTGCTTGTTATCAGGAAAAAGTGGTATAGATGTCAGGAGGACCAAACAAAAGCGAAACAACTAACAATAATGGATATCAACCACAGAGGAGTCGACGCAGATTAACAGCAGCGGGAGCCTACCCGGGCAACGAAGTTCACCTGCCCTCAATGGCCACTGATCTGTGATGATACCTCCACCTAGTGGCCACAGTGGAAACTGCATTATCCAATATCTGCTTGCGCGTCTGCCTTTTTATTGGTTTCTTCTCTTTCCTGTCTTCCCTCCGGCCATCTACCCTCCTCTCCCACGCTTCCCCTACTTCTCCCCTCCCCTCCCGCTAGACTCCCTGACTAATCATCACTTCCGAGGACCAGTCCCTGAGCTCTGTGATGACAGGACTGAGGCTTGGAGTTGGAGACCTAGGAAGCTGTAGAACTCAAGACCCCAGCCCCTTTCCCTGTTTCCCCCTCATTCTTGCAATATCTTTCTAAATTTTATCTAAATTTACACAATCATATGTATTTAATGTACATAACTTTATCTAAACGTGTATATGTAAAAAAAAACAGAATTATGCTTAATAGATTTGTCTTATGCTTTATTTCTTTAAAAAATATTATGTGTGGACAATTTTAAAAGTCTTTATTGAATTTGTTACAATATTTCTCTTGCTGTTATAGTCTGGCTTTTTGGCTGAGAGGAATGTGGACTTCTAGCTCCCCGACTAGGAATCTAACCTGTGCCCTCTGCCTTCACTCCCCACTGCTGCAGCAGAGGCCCCAATAAAGCCTTGCCTGAATTTCTTGTCTGGCTTCTTATCAATTCCTATTGATTAAGGAGACCAAGAACCCTGGTCGTTAACACTTTGTTACATAGTCATAGAAAACTAATACAAACACAAAGATCTTCACAGTTTCTGCCCAGCGCCATAAATTCCTTCTTTTTCCTCTAATATTCTTATCTGCACTCACTCCTTCAATCCTACTCTTTCCAAACCACTAAGCCAGGCAACCATGCAACACACATTTTTCTGATTGCTCCCCTTTGAGATCCAGGCTAAGGTAGAAGGCTTTCTCACATGTGAAATGCTCACTGGGCATATTCCCCAGTGCATTTTCTGATGTTGAATGGGAACAACAGCAGGAAGAATAACGGATTAGTGATTCTGCTAATGCTAAGTCGTTTCAGCCGTGTCTGACTGTGCGACCCTATTGAGCTAGCCCACCAGGCTCCTCTGTCCATTGGATTCTCCAGAAAAGAATACAGGAGTGCGTTGCCATGCCCTCCTCCGGGGGATCTTCCGGATAGAGGAATTGAACCCGCATCTCTTATGTCTCCTACATTGGCAGGCGGATTCTTTACCAGTAGCGCCACCTGGGAAGCCCTTCTGGTGTTCCTACAAGTTTAAGAGAAAGATAAGGCCTGGGGAGTCATTTGCATTTGGGGGGACATTTCATAGTCTGTCATCTTCACTTCTCATCTGTAGTCTTCGATGAAGTTCATATGCACTCTTTTTGTATTAATTGTTCCAGGCAATCACCCAAGCCGGGTAATGACAGCAGAAGCTCCTCTAAGGAGCCCCGCTGTGGGCGGCGGCCGCGGCGCCTTATGGAGAATGTAGTCCGGAAAAGCGTGGACGGTCCCTTGGGGAACCCTGGGGAGGACGGCCCGGAGGCCTCTTCTGTGCATGTGCCATTGCCAGTACGCTACCTACCGTGCTTTCCAGTTTTCTGCCGAGTCCGCGTTCCAATTCTGTAGGCTGTTCCGGGGAAAGAGTCCTGCAGCGTCCAGAACCCGCCCTTCCGCGGTCACCTGGGCGAAGCGGGTGCACCCGCAAGTTAAAGGGTTGGCAGGGAGCTCCGAGCCCTTGGGGCCGGGGGCGAAGGGCTGGGCGGAGCTGGCCTTGGCCCGCGGAGAGTGGACGCACTCTCTGCCCGCATCCCTTCCCTGAGGTGGGTTCCCGGATGGTCGAGGGCAAGGCGACAGAGGGCAGAGCTCCTGACTTGCAGGCCTCATGACGGGCGCTCCCTGCAGCCCCCCTTTTAAAAAAGAAGGTTCTTTGTGAAGGTGCAAGGTTTGTACATGGCTAAAGAGGGCAAGAGGAGAAGGGGGCAGTGACAGAGGATGAGATGGTTGGATGGCATCACCGACTCAATGGACATACGTTTGAGCAAACTCCAGGAGCTGATGATGGACAAGGAAGCCCTATGTGCTGCAGTCCATGGGGTCGCAGGGAGTCCGACACAACTGAGCCACTAAACAACAAATAGCTAAAATCTTGTCCCCAAAGTTCCACTGATGCAACTTAGATCTGCAGCCTGTTGGGCTGGGTTGAAGAGTAGTGGAGAACAGCAGGGAAGGGAAGGAATGTTTATTATAGAAACAAATGTTAGAATCATTGTATCAGTTATTTTATACTGTGCATATATTGGAAGAAAAATTGTGAGCTTCAGTTGGCGGGAATGGCCAGGGAGCAGATTTGACCGGAAAAGATTTCAGGGGGCTGGGGGGCCGGGCTGATGTCTGCTGTGCCGCATGAGGTTTTAAGAGCACGGTGTTTGTGTTTAGACCAGGTCCTGTCACAGTACAGCACTGCTTCCCAGGGCATCTTATTCACATTCATCATGTTTTCTCATCTGAAAAGTGAGCCTAGGAATAATATTTGCCTCATTGGGTTGTTCTGAGGTAAAACGAGATAGCATTTGTAAAAAGCAAGCCCATGGGACTTCCCTGGCAGTCCAGGAGTTAAGACGCCACACTTCCACCACAGGGGGCTTGAGTTGGATCTCTGGTCAGGGAACTTAAGAGCCCATATGCCTCCTGGTGCAGTAAAAAAAAAAAAAGTACGTTGCAGGGAGCAAGCCAGAATACAATACACTCCAGACTTGTATCCCTTGCAATCAACGTTACAAAGATTTTTAGATGTCTCACTCAGTCCACCCAACCAGGCTATGAAGTTGGCATTACCGCACCTTTAGGAGCACATTTTATAACTTCGTTTACAGAGAGCTAAAGTGATTTATTCCCTGGTAAATGAGTAAATTTTAAAACTGTTTAAAAATCTGTTTTAGTGAGGTCTGTTTTACTCCCAGTCTCATTGTGGGGCTTTCTTTGTGGGGCTTTCCAGGTGGCACTGGTGGTAAAGAACGCACCTGCCAATGCAGGAGATGCAGGCTCAATCCCTGGGTCAGGAAGATCCCCTGCAGGAGGGCATGGCAACCCACTCCAGTATTCTTGCCTAGAGAATCCCGTGGACAGAGGAGCCTGGCAGGAGTCCATGGGGTGGTAAAGAGTCGGACATGACTGAAGCAACCTAGCACACATGCATGATCTCTGTAATATATATTCCCCCCTGCCTACCCTCATTGGTTTTTTTTCTGGCATGATGACTTGCCTTCTGTGTGCCCTAGGAAGCAATTGTACTATGTATTTTGATAATCACAGCATTGGACCTATTTTCCTTAGGTAACAAGGTATAATCGAGGCTTCTAGGCTCGTTCTGCCTCCTGCAGCTTTTTTCACTCTGCAGTCTTAATTGGACTTTAGAAAAGGTCCAGCTGACCAGGCACTTCAACACTGGGAGTCCAAATGCAGAGTCCAGCTGATGGAAATGTGGCTGCTATGCCCACGTAGAAACAAAACCATCCCAGTGAAGGAAAAAGCAGGAGGCCCCAAGGACAGAAATCACACCTGGAAAAACATATTTCTAAACTGAAACCTCTCCCTACGATTTTAAGGCAGAAACAGAAGAATCCCTGAAAGAAGAGTTTGGGGGCCAGAATTTTCCTCTCCAGGGTGAGCAAAACCTGGGTGATCACACCATATTCGAAGACCATTGAATGATCATTGTGATTCATGAAAGCCTCAGTTCAGCTTTCAGAAGAAAAAATGTGCATTGCAATGGTAGGGGAAAGGAAGGGTGCAGATGTGTTAAAGAGAAAAAGACACTTCGTGAGGATTCATTCCATAGAAAACCATCGCTTACATTTGTTCTTTGGTTGCTAAGTCGCCTCTGACTCTTTTTCTACCCGTGGACTGTAGCCCGCCAGACTCCTCTGTCCATGGGATTTCCCAGGCAAGAATACTGGAGTGGGTTGCCATTTCCTTCTCCAGGGGATCTTCCTGACCCAGGGATCAAACTTGAGTCTCCTGCATTGGCAGGCAGATTCTTTACCGCCAAGCCACCAGGGAAGCAAGCCCACTACTTACATTTTCTCAGTATAAAAAGTTCTACGTGATCATTTCAGAATTCTGACAAGTGGATATTCCCTCACTGTGTTATTTCCTGTGCTTCTTGGACCAGGTGGATCAAAGGGCCATTTTCTTGGTAAATACTAGTAAGAGCTGCTGTGTTAGCTGTCTCATGATTCCATTCTTCATTCTTTCTTATCCAGCTTTGATGTCATCATTCTTGGTTCTCTTCTTCGAAGATGAACAAATCCCAGGTAAGTTGTTTAGGGATTTACTTCCCACATTTTGGAGTAGATCTCAAGAGGTTTGAGGAATGGAGTTGGTCATGGATGGATCATGCCTGCTTGATGATGCTGCCTCCATAAAAATCCCAACAGAATGGGGTTTGGAGAGCTTCCAAGTGGAGTTGCTGGGTGAATGACAGGCCCAGAACCCCAGGCCCCTTCCCACGTACCTTGCCCCACACATCTCTTCCATCTGAATGTTTGTCCGTATCCCTAATTTCCTTTTACAATAAGCTGTTCACCTGAGTTGCTCTAGCAACTTGCTCAAGCAAGTTCTGTGAATTGCTCAGGCAAACTCTAGCAGGGAGTGGGGTACGGTCAGAGGAACTTCTGATTTAGAGCCAACCTACCAAAGCAGGTGACCACCTAAACTTGGGATTTGAAGTTAGGGATGAGGGGCAGTCTTTTGGGACTTGGGCCCTTAACCTTAGTCTGACACAATTCTCAGGTTGTCAGAATTGGGTTGAATTATGACCCCCAAGCAATATCACAGAATGGCTTGGTGTGGGAAACCCCCCCACATATCTGGTGCAAGGAGTGTCAGTGTGGTGGTAGTGTAAGAGTAAAGGAGAACACAGGAGAACTGAGTTTTTCCTGCACTCGGGGGTTAAGACTTAGTGTATCTTTCGTCGGGGGCCAGGGGGTAGCTCACGTCAACACCCTGTTGGATTCTGTCCTCAAATGTGTGACCGTGAAAACTCAATTTAAATAAGAAATTCACTATTAAAAGCAAAAAGAAAAAGTTGTACACACTAAGTTAGTGTTTAGATGACATTTTAAATCTCCATATAAGCATTTCTAGCTCTCTCTCCATGTATCATACCAACAACTCTTATTATTTTCTTAAACAGTAGAAATATCTTATGTGGTTTTAATGTTGAAATCCAATAGGAAATTTTTTCAGCTGAAACTTTCCAATGGGAATGTCTTGAATGGCCTAACTTTTGCATAATGGCTATTTCCTGTTTTTATTTTCTAACTTTTTCCTTTTTCATGTAATTAGAGACTTAGGATTTATAGTGATTATTCCCAGGAATCATGGCAACAGATATAAAAAAAAAAAGTTGCCATTTCCCTCTCCAGGGATCGAACCCGGGTCTCCCACATTGCAGGCAGATGCTTTAACCTCTGAGCCACCAGGAAAGCCCTGCCCCCTCAACAAAAAGACATTTATTGGAATCTAGGTTTCTATTGAGTCTGTTAGCAAATTTGGAATACTAGACTTTTTAGAACAAGCTGTTCTGTTAAGCTTTTTTCTTTCTTCCTTATAATATAGACTCCAGAGTTAAGAGCCATGTTGGAAATTCTTAATATATTTTAAACACATAGAATAGTTTCCATTTAGGTTGAGTCTAAACCAGAATTTTAAAGACCAAAGGAGTAACTGCCCCATTTTTCCCTCCTTACCCCAGTAACCATTTTACATTTTCATAATTGCATTGATCACATTTATTTTATACTCATCTTTTAAACTTATTCAGTTGCATTTTCATTGTATATATAACTCAACAGACACATAATTTTATAGGTTATTTGCAAAAAGTGAGCTTATGTCCATACCCTTTCTTAGAGATTTAAAAAAAAGCACATAAGGAATGAACATGGGATGAGGAGCTGCCTCCAATGATTACACAACAATTTAGCCATGTGGCAGCCACTATAATACTCTAATATCTGGGAAAGCAGAGGTCAGAAAGATGAGAGAACGACCCACAAAGAAGAAACTGAATGTTTTCCATCAATTTCTATGGCTTGAGAGCAGTGCTAAAGAGACGTGTTCGACTACGCCCAACCCCACTTGACTGAACAGGGCTAAGCTGCCACCAATGATTATGGGAACTGATTCAGAAAAGTGTAGATTTCTGACACAAGACTTGAATGTATGCAACATTTCCCACCAGTGTTAGCAGGCCCTAGAAAACTTGTGACTTATTTATCAGGGAACACAGGAAATCAACTTATTTTGAATAACACTACTATGGATTCTCTAAGTCCTGAATCTAAGTCATAGAATTGTTGCCATCTCTCCGTCTCCTCTTGGTTCTCTGGATACATTCAATAATGGTGCCAACTGCTCCAGGAAGCTGGATGTCTATGAATTCTATCCGTCTAGACAAGGAGCAGAAACATTGTCTTGTAGCCCAGTGACCCACCATCTTTAAATTTCTCATGTCTTCCCTCTTAACTTTCTTTTAGGTTTTTAAATAATGACCCACCTTTTGTTTTCATTGTCCACTGGCAACGTTTCTTCTTCTCTGAAGTTTTAATTCCAAAGAAATGGCTTTTGTGGTCCTGACTTACGCCTAGATCAGAGTTGTATCCCCTCCACACAAAATAGAGAGCCACCTCTGTTAAAACTAGGATTTTACTCATCCAGTGAAAATACATAATGAACAGTCAGCAAAGTGAGTCTGTTCTTTTTACTCCACCCTCAAGCTGCCTGTGAGTCTACTTCCCATCATAGGAACTGCCGTTTTCAGGTTCAAATTTTGCTTGGGCACGTTTAGCTGCTTTTGCTCAAAGAACTGAGTCAGTGAAATACAGAAAATATGTCTCTGATCGCATCTCCCCGTTTCTTCAACTTGTATTTAAATTTCTAAAATATTCCACACAGGATGAATTCATGCAGAAGAATTGGACTTTGGCTAACACCCTTTCCACGTTGATCTCTTTGGTTTAGATTTTCGATTTCTAGTAAAAGGTAAGTGATTTCTAAATGCCTCCCTGCCTCTTCTACAGTCAGGGTTTCTTTTTATCATGAGTTTGCAGATGACGAGACAGTTTCGAATTTAGACTGAACGCTTTTCCACATTGATCACATACAAAGGGCTTCTCTCCAGTATGGATTTTCATGTGCTTACTAAGATTTGAACTATGGTTAAAAGCCTTTTGACATTCACTACATTTATAAGGTTTCTCTTCAGTATGAATTTTTTTATGTCGGTTAAGGTCAGAGTAATAGCGAAAGGTCTTTTCACATCCGTCGCATGAAAAGGGCGTCTCTGGCCTCTCTTCAGAATGACTTTTCTGGTGTCTAATAACATTTGACTGATGTTTAAAGGTTTTTTCACAAACATTACACTTGTAGGGTCTCTCTCCAGTATGGGTTCTTCGATGTCGCGTTAGATCTGAAAAACAGACAAAGGTCTTTTTACAATTATCACAGCTGTAAAGTTTCTCCCCAGTGTGGATTTGTTTATGACGCTTAAGATCTACGAGCTGGGTAAAGGTCTTCTCACATTCATTACATGAAAAGGGCTTCTCTCCAGTATGAATTTTCTGATGCTTGTTAAGATTCGATTGGCTTTTAAAGGATTTTTCACAATCATTACATTTGTAGGGTCTCTCTCCAGAGTGAACTCTTTGATGTAAGAGAAACTGTGAATATGGGTTGAAGTCCTTTTTGCAGTGATTACATGTGTAATATTTCTTTCTAGTATGAGTTTTTTGGTGTTGAATTTTTTCTGAGAAACTGTGAAAGGCCCTTCCACAAAACCTACAGACAAAGAGTTTCTTTTGTGTGGGAGTTCTTTGATGCTGAGTCAGCTGTGGTCTCTGGCCAGCATGAAATTTCTGATGAGTAATCAGGGATGAAAGAAACCGGAAGGCCCTCTGACACACGTCACACTTGTGTGGTTTCAGTCCGCTGTGTGTGCTCTGATGTTGAATGAACTTTGAAGCTCTGTTAAAGGTTTTGCCACACTGGTCACATTCAAGGTGTGTATCCAGAGTATCGATTCTTTGGCACCTTGGAAACGATGCTCGATGCCTGAAGGCCTTTGTCTCTTCATCATCTCCGGGGGCTTTCTCTACCTGGTGAATTCGCTGGTGTTCAGCACGTTGCGAGCTATAACTAAACACCATGCTGCAGTCGTCACATTCATAACACTGGACAAAAACAGAAAGTTCTCGATATTTTGCTTGGTGAGGGTTCTGCCTGAAGGTACTCACAGATTCATAAAGGGCATGATAATCCACCAATGCTGGTTGACATGCTAGAGGGAGAAAAATAAAATTAAAGCCAGGCATCACAGCAAACGAGACTGCTAGTGGTGGAGCGGGGACAGAAGGGTTCAGTGACTGGGGACTCGAGAGGAGAGGGACGAGAGGCTGGAGTTTACCAGGAGAGGAATGAGAGAGAAGTGTTCTCCAAGTACAAGATAGTTTAAGTGATCAACATATATCCAATGAAAAGTTTCTTTAAACTTTAAATACTTCTTTAAAAAAAAAAAAAGAAATACTTCTTTTTGTAACTGAAAAATGATTTGTTGCCACTGTAATCACCAAACCAGCAATGTTTAAAGACTCTAAAAGCAGCCACAGGAGATTCTAAGCAAGGATTAAAGTTTTACTTTCATTAAGGTCCTTTAAAATTTCTCTCTAGAGATACAGCAATTTGTGAAAGTAATTAGACTTTAAATACTTTCCTTTGAGCAACAAACTGGGGGAGGGTCTCTCTGTGAGAACATCTTCCAACATTGTTGGAAACCTTGTTGGAGAACCCGGAGGGAAAAGGACTGAAGAAATAGAGTATGTAACGCAAAAGTTAGAACAGTCAGGATTCAAAGAGAAGTATTACCATCCATTAATATAAGTCCCCAAAGAGGGATAAAAATGTTAGAAGATTTGCCAACTTCAAATGGCTTAATATACGGGCAACTAGAATCTCTGAAAAGAGATGAGAAATGGAGAAAGAAGGACCAGAGAGAAAAATACTTAAAGAAATAATGGCCAAAAAATTTCCAAGCCCCGTGAACACTTATAAACCCACAGATCCAAGAAGTCCAGTGAAGTCAAGCATAGCAAACATAAGGAGAATCACACCAAGACATCATTGTCAAACTGCTCAAAGTCAGTGATGCAGAGAAAACTGTAGAATCAGCCAGAGGGGGAAAAAGATGCTGTACATGTACATCAGATTCTTCACTGGAACACTGCAAACAAAAAAAAAAAAAAAAGGAGAATCTTTAATGTATTAAAAGAAAAAAAAATCTGTTGACCAGAGTTCATGCCCAGCAAAACCCTTTCAAAAATGAAAGCAAAATAAAAAAAAAAAAAAGACATTTTCTCTCATATGAAATTTGGATTTAACCAAAGGAATGAAAAAAAATCAGAGACCATACCTATATGCTAAATATGTAAGGTTGTTTAATAAAGATAAAGAGGTCAGTTAATCTGAAGCATAGCAATCTTAAATGTTTATGCACTTACAGACTTGGTATTTGTATTCTATTGAGTTTTTTTCCTTATTGAGAAAGTTTATTTGACTGAATTAATAACACTTGTATAAACTTAGTTGTGTTTCAAGCAGTTCTTTTAAAAACATGGTCTTTTCCCATATCATTCATAAATAAGTAATCATTATAAAACACTGCACACAATTTAAACTATTATAGCCACTTAATTTAGTTCATAAAACAATTCACTTTTGCGCACATCTATTAGGTCATGTATATTTGTTATGGTCATAATTGTTATTTATGAGACTTTGAATATTGGCCTTTGCTGTGTTATGTTGAATAGTTTTAATAAAAGAACCAAAGCAGGAGGAGGCTCAGTTTTAAAGTAAAAAGTAAAAGTCTTAAAACACAGTACAAATATCAGTGGAAGAATCCATTCCATGGATAGGTAACTGATTTTAGACAAAAGAACCAATGGGAATACCTCCCAAGTATGAATGAATACTCCCTAGGAAACTAATAGGAAGAGTATGGTACTAACACAGAACAGACACATACATTAATGGAATAAAAGAACAAGTTCAGAAGATGACTTATCTGTATAGATATCTTATATGTCCCTGGAGAAGGAAAAGGCAGCCCACTCCAGTATTTCTGCCTGAAAAATCCCATGGACAGAGGTGCCTGGCGAACAACAGTCCATGGAGTTGCAAAGAGTTGGACACGACTGAGCAGGTTAGCAGCAGCCTTATATGTGATAAGGATGGCATCACAAGTCAGTGAGGACAGGATAGATGACCTGGTAGATAGTGTCATAAAAACTGGCTCACTATCCAGGAAGAAAATGGGGCTGATTGATTTCTTACACTGTGTACAAAAATCTCTCTCTCAAAACCAGAGAGATTAAAGATGTAAGTATGAATTTTAAGCCTCAAAAGTTAACAAGGGGCTTCTCCAGTGGCTCAGTGGTAAAAGAATCTGCCTGCAATGTAGGAGTTGCAGGTTCGATCCTTGGTTTGGGAAGATCCCCTGGAGGAGGGCATGACAACCCACTCCGGTATTCTTGCCTGGAGAATCCTGTGGACAGAGGAGACTGGCAGGCTATAGTCCACGGGGTCACAAAGAGTCAGACATGACTGAAGCCACTGAGCACGCACGCAAAGCTAACACGAAACTATGTGAGTTACCTAGGATGGAATGGGCTTCTTAAACAACGACAAAAAGATATTAAGTAAAAGCTACCTCAAAAATGTGAAGGATGCGATTACATCAAAATGAAGGATTTCTGGTCAAGAAAAGCTTCAGAATCAAGAGGCAAATGACAGATTGGTGGAAGTTTTCGTATGTCTTAAACCAAGCAAAAATTATCTAGAACATACAAGAAAATTCAATTTCCAACAAAGAAAAGAGAAAACCATTAGAAATGGGCAAAGAGGCAATTCAGAAAAGCTGAATACTGAGTGGATAGCAAGAATATCATGGGAGTTTCATCTTACTATTAGAGAAAGTAGAATTAAAGAAAGGAGGTAACTTTACTATCAAAATAGAACAATTAAAATGCAGATTATTACCAGGCATTGGTAAGATGCAGGAAGAGGACCTTGTACAATTAACAGATGTTAATGCTTGTACAATTAACAGATGTCCAGAAAAAAATCTGAGAATATTTGTGAAATTGTTTAGAGATGCCCTGTGACCCAGAGAAATTATTACACAGGTTCTTAAAGGAACATATGAGATTTTGATCAGAATGAGTTGGAGAGATTTAGCCACTGTTAAGGAAAACTTAACACTGTTAAGCCACTGAACTATAAAAGAAAACGTGTATATTTAACATGTAAAGATCTCAAAGATAACTGGAATGATAAGTTTTACAGCATGCCATTTAAATTAAAATGCCATATATAAAACAGTGATGTGTATTTTATAAAAAAGGTGTGCATATTTTTTATAAAATATGCATAGAAAACAACATAGAAAAGATATTAAACTGGTTGTCATGGGACAGGAAGATTAATGAAATCATAGGCTACAGATGAAGGGAACACAAAAGAATGGATTCTCATATAATATAATTCTCAGTAATCAACAGTGATTATTGACTATAAACTGAACAATATGATTGGCTCCGTTCTCTGTACCTGAAACTTCTAGCCCTCCTGTCACTTTGCCAGACAAAGGATAAAGACCAACATGTTAATGGAATGGAGGTGAAAGTTCAAAAGATGACTCATCTGCACAGATAATCTGGGGGTAGGAGAGAAGTTGGGGGTCAGCCTACTAAGTTTTTAAAAACAAAGAGAGCCCAGGATTACTTGGAATTCTAGTGAACAGTTCTTATAAAAACCTTTTAATTTCTTCCTGGATTACAGGCTCACTTTCCAAAATGCCTACAGCTTATAAGCATTTAGTATTTTTTGAAGCATTTAGTAACTTACTCCAGAGAAGGCAATGGCACCCACTCCAGTACTCTTGCCTGGAAAATCCCACGGACGGAGGAGCCTGGTAGGCTCCGGTTCACGGGGTCGCTAAGAGTTGGGCACGACTGAGCGACTTCACTTTTCACTTTCATGCATTGGAGAAGGAAATGGCAACCCACTCCAATATTCTTGCCTGGAGAATCCCAGGGACAGAGGAGCCTAGTGGGCTGTCATCTATGGGGTCGCACAGAGTTGGACACGACTGAAGTGACTTAGCAGCAGCAGCAGCAGTAACTTACTCAGCTCTAAGTCTGTCCAAAGCCCAGATCACCATCTGGGCAAACTTAACTTTTTGTCCCTTGACTTTCAGAGGTCTGTTAGTGAGCTATGCTCTCTATTATACACTGAAATTTAGAGTTTCTCTGAAATTTCTGGGTCATCTTGCATTCTGGCAATTTCTACTTTCTATTTGTGATGGGCTTGTCATTTCTCTCCAATTAGATGGTAAACTTGATTACTTTTTTCATGGGTTACTCAGTGTCTAATTAACTTTTTATCTGAATATAGAGAGAAGACAATCTCCCTAACTCTTTCTTGGGAAAAAAAGTGGTGGAGCTTTTCAGGACACTCTTCTGAGCCCATCCATTCTAATCACTGATAAATTATTTGACCAGTTCAGCTATTCATACTTCTGTCCCTTCGTGGGGTCATTTAAGTTTCAAAATTTTACCAGCACACCATTTAGTATCCTAAGACTAGAGATACAGCAAGGCGGGTACAGGGAGAGGAACGAATGTGGGGTAAAATAGGATTTCTTTGGGGAGCTCGCTTCTCGTCACCTTCGGGATCCAGATCACTCTGACCAGTTGGGGTATGAGTGGGGACAGCCTCCACATGTTTGTTCCTTGTCAATTACCTGGGCATGGAGCACTCGTCACCTCTTTCTCCAGCATCCAGGGCTCCTTCCCTTGCCTCAAAGAGGACATCACTTCTGCTTTGTAAGCCCAGCGTCCTAAGAAAAATAAATGATCTTCACCATGCTGAAGTAATTACAGAAGTCCGACTTAGACTTCTAATGAGATTCATTATCACCTCAAAAATCTTTCAGGAGCTGGGTTTTTTTTTTTAGGTTTTTTCTTTTTTCCTTTTTTTTTTTTTTTTTTAAGGTATTTCTTAGGCAGACACTAGCCTAAGAGACATGATGTTTTTTTAAAAAGTGTGATGGTTTGGAAGACGATGGAGAATATGAAGAATCCATCATCACCAAATGATAATGCCCTCTCCTATCGTCACACAGCACCAGTACTTTACTGAGGAACATCGAGTTGAATTCAACCAAGTGTTTCTAGGGCCTTTGCAGATATTCCCATGGAAGGAAAAATTCCACCTTGGGCAATTGTAAACTAACTAGGAAAGATCTTCTTACCCAATGACACAAGGTGATCACAGGTATCCAGCATCACATCCCGATACAGTTCTCTCTTTTCAGGGCTCAGATGAGCCCACTGGTCCGGAGAAAAGACCACAGCCACGTCTCTAAACTTCACTGACTCCTGAAACAACAGTTGATACTATATAAGTATACATGCTTCTGTGTGGCCCTTGGTAGACAACTTTCAAGTTTTCCATAACAGGGAGGTAGGCAGAACAAGGAATGAACACACACAACAGAAACTGTAAGAAATAAACTTTGTCCTTAGAGAGTTTGGAGGGCAAAATTATCTATCCTCGTGGAAAAGTAACAGCTAAAGAAACATGCCTTTGGTGTATGTGTTTGGCTGAAGAGTCAGTGGGATGAAGCTATCGTCTGTGGGATTATGACTGTAGGCCTCCAAGTCAGAGTCCCAGGCAGGTGGGATGATAAGGACAATGTCCTGACTGTTGGACTAGGACATCAGTCTGTTCCTGAAACACCACTCTATTTGAGTTTCAAGCCTGCCAGACTTCAGACCTGGAACTTACACCATCAGCTTTCCCCATCTCCGGTTGACTGCAGATCTTGGGACTCCTCTGCCTTTGTAATCACATTATTCTCAGCCTTATCATAAATCATTACATTTATTTAGATAGATAATTTGGAGATCCTGATGGTTCTGTTTCTCCAGAGGACCCTGATTAATGCAGTCACTTGATCAGTGTCAGAGAGTGTGGACTGATAAGGACTGAGATTATATGGGCCAAAGCATCAAGGCAGACCTTCAAAAATGAAGTCAGCTTGCTGCTCCTGCTGCTAAGTCATGTCAGTTGTGTCTGACTCTGTGCAACCCCATAGACGGCAGCCTACCAGGCTCTGCCGTCCCTGGGATTCTCCAGGTAAGAACACTGGAGTGGGTTGCCATTTCCTTCTCCAATGCATGAAAGTGAAAAGTGAAAGGGAAGTCGCTCAGTTGTGTCCGACTCTTTGTGACCACATGGACAGCAGCCCACCAGGCTCCTCCATCCATGGGATTCTCCAGGCAAGAGTACTGGAGTGGGGTGCCATCGCCTTCTCCGGAAGTCAGCTTGACCTGTACTTTACATGAAAGAACCGACACCTTTGGTTCTACCCATGATGGAGTGATGTGAGAATTGGATGTGAGAGTACAGATGTGAGAGTTGGACCATAAAGAAGACTGCGCACCGGAGAATTGATGCTTTCAAATTGTGGTGTTAGAGAAGACTAGAAGACTCTTGAGAGTCCCTTGGACAGCAAGAAGATCAACCCAGTCCATCCTAAAGGAAATCAATCCTGAATTTTCATTGGAAGGACTAATGCTGAGGCTCCAATACTTTGGCCACCTGATGTGAAGAACCAGCTCATTAGAAAAGACCCTGATGCTGGGAAAGATTGAAGGCAGGAGGAGAAGGGGATGACAGGGGACAAGATGGTTGGATGGCATCACTGATTCAATGGACATGAGTTTGAGCAAACTCCAGGAGATGGTGAAGGACAGGGAAGCCTGGCGTGCTGTAGTCCACGGGGTTGCAGAGTCAGACAAGACTTTAGTGACTGGACAACAGCAACAATGATAGAGTAGTTGCTTTAGTTACCCTCTTACTGTGAAAGAGCAGGAGAAGCTAGATAAATAAACGTACCTTACTTTTACATACTGGAAAGCAACGTATTCAAGGGCTGTGATCCTTGACAGAGGAAAAGCATGTATCATCCTGACATTCTCTTTGATGGCGTTTCTAGAGCCACAGGGCAAGGAGCAGTGACCTTGCTGGATGGAGGGATTTGATACCAGAGTTTGGACCTTTCAACACAACTGGGCTTGGAGGGCAGGGTGCTAGACAGGGAGCCTTAAACACTAATATGAAAATTTCCCTTGGGTCCATAGCTGACCACAGAGCCAAACTTGTGAGAACAGCTGCTGGGATACTGAGTCAAACAGAAGTTTTGAAGGTCACGTGGTGCTGGTAAGAATGTGGGGTTCCAGCCAGAGTGGAAAGTGGAGTAACGGGGCATTTGGTTGAGGCCGTGTTCTATACCCAATGAAGATATCCTTTGAAAATGAAGGCAGATATAAACACATCAATTTGGACTTGAAAATTGAATAACCAGGGACTTCCCTGGTGGTACAGTGGCTGAAACTCCCAGGTTCCAATGCAAGGGGCCCGGGATCCATCCCTGGTCAGGGTACTTGACCCTGTATGCTGCGACTAAGAATTCACACGCTGCAGCTAAAAAAGACCCTGCATGCCACGACTAAGACCCAGCACAGCCAAATAAATGAATGCTTTTTAAAAAGCAAAAGGAAATTGAACAATGAATGACCATAACAGAAAGAAATTCTCTCCCAGAAGAATCCTTGTTAGTTTTTTGTGTCGGGCTGTTATGCATTCATGTGTGCATGCTCAGTCTCCCAGTCATGTCCGACTCTTTTGCGACGCCATGGACTATAACCTGCCAGGTTCTCCATCCATGCGATTCTGCAGGCAAGAATACTGGAGTGGGTTGCCATTTCCTCCTCCAGGGGATCTTCCTGACCCAAGAATCAAACTTGCATCTCCTGCAGCTCCTGCATTGACAGGCGGTTCTTTACCACTGAGCCACTTGTGCATTTATAGTGCACACAAAACGATAGGCTTCCCTCGTATCTCAGATGGTAAAGAATCTGTGCACTGCAGGAGACCTGGGTTTGATCTCTGGGTCGGGAAGATCCTGGAGAAGGAAATGGCAACCCACTCCAGTATTCTTGCCTGGACAATCCTATGCACAGAGGAGCTGGGCGGGCTACAGTCAATGGGGTCACAAAGAGTCAGACACGACTTAGTGACTAAACCACCACCGAAAACGATACATGGAAGTCCTGACCCCCAAGACCTCAGAATGTGACCTTACTTGAAAATAGGGTTTTTGCCGAAGTCATCAGGTTAAAATGAGCTTCAGATGGGCTTTAATCCAATGGTTTAGGAAGGGGAAATCTGGATACAGTGGCAGACATGCGCTGAGGGACCACTGTGTGAGGAGACCCAGGGAGAAGACAATTAGAGGATAAAGGCAGAGACCGCAGTGAGGCACCCACAAGCCAAGGAATGCCCAGGACAGCCAGCATCCACCAGAAGCCAGGGGAGAGACCTGCAACAGACTGCCTTATGGCTCCAAACAGCCAAGTGTTATTAGGCCGGTAAATTGGTATTTAGGAAGGAATTCAGAAGTAAGCGATTGATTCACCTGTGATATCGCCTTTAGAAATGAAAGAACCATGTTTCCTCCTCCTCCTCCTTCCATTCTCAGGGCAAAACACTCCAGAGAGGTCACACCTTAAAACTGAGAGCAGAAGTACGTGAGACCAAGGGTCCAAACCCCCATCTCCACCCCAAATCCCAACCACCTCAACCACATACACAGAGGAAGCCAGGAATGCAGGACAGCCTCCCAGCCTCAGCCTGACACATTGCCTCCTCTCCTGGGCTCCACAAGGAGCCCACGTGTGAGCCTGTGGCAGCTAGAACTGCAGCTGTATGGGGCCTGTGCCCATGTGCCAGAGCATGCCGCTGTTTCCCAGGTGTGCAGTGCACAAAACGTTCTCTGCTTCCCAGTGGGACAGAGCACGAACTCACCATCCCAGACAGACCAGCTCCAGCATAGCCAGCAAGCCCGTCATGCACCTAGGGCCTGCTTATATAGAGCCCAGCTCATCACACCCAGAACCTTCTCATTTCCCAATCAAGGCCCGTCATCACCTGCAGGACTCTCAGCCCTTCTCATCTTGAGTATATTAGACACAGGAAGGATTAGGGGATGTGGTGTGTAGGTCAAGATTTAGGCTGGAAATTCCCTACTGGTCTTATTCACCCCCCTACCATGTTCCCCCACTGTGTCATGTAACATACCCTCTGGTTGATTCTCTTTCTGCTTGAATCTCTGAGATGAGGGGGGCATCTCACCTGGTACCCCTGCCCCACATGAGGCAGCTGCATGGAGGAGAAGAGACAGTTACCTGCTTCGGTAGGAAGAAGGTATCTGATAGCACCTCTTCTTCCCCATGGCCCATCATCGGTAGCAGGCACGGGAGAATCCCATGTGCCGCTTGTCCCAGACAGGGGCTGGGAATGATGCAGGGTGTGGTCCACAGGATAATGACCATCACCACCACTGTGGCAAGAGGACCACATCCTGATTCCCAGAACCTATATTACCTAATGTGGCAAAAGGGACTTTGCGGGTGTGATTAAGCACAAGGACTGCACCCAGCCCTGAGATGCTTCCCTGCTCCTTCACTTCTTATCTGGCCCTCATGCAGGGAACACTTGATTCACAGGCACAAGAGGAGGGAAGAGGAAGAACACATGGGGAGAGGATGTGTCTGAGAGCATCTTTGAGATCAGAACCTTGTTTCTCAATCAACTGATAATCTCACGAGAGTCTGTTTTAAGAATGAGGATGTGGGGACTAGTCTGTTTTAAGAATGAGTGTGGGGACTTCCCTGATGGTCCAGCGGTTAAGACTCCACGCTGCCAATGCAGAGAGTGCAGGTTCTGTCCCGGGCTGGGGAACTAAGATCCCACATGCTTCGAGGCAAGGCCAAAAGACTTAACAATGAAAACAAAAGTGCAATAAAAATTTGCTCATTAAAAAAAAAAAAACCAAAATGTGAAACTACCTTGGAGTGATATGAATATGTTTCCTGCCGTTATTTGTGGCTGAGCAAATACAGTTGGTTAGACAGAAAGTAAGGGCTTCTCTTACTCAGACAATAAAGAATCTGCCTGCAATGCAGGAGACCCAGGTTCGATCCCTGAGTTGAGAAGATCCCCTGGAGAAGGGAAATGGCTGCCCACTCCAATATTCTTGCCTGTTATTCTGCCCACTCCAAAAGAGCCTGATGGGCTACAGTCCATGGGGTCACAAAGAGTCACACAACTGAGCAACTAACACTTTCATCAGTTCAGTTCAGTCACTTAGTCATGTCCAGCTCTTTGTGACCCCATGGACTGCAGCACACCAGGCTTCCCTGTCCATCGCCAACTCAAACTCATGTCCATTGAGTTGGTGATGCCATCCAACCATCTCATCCTCTGTTGTCCCCTTCTCCTCCTCCCTTCAATCTTTCCCAACATCAGGGTGTTTTCCAATGAGTCAGTTCTTCACATCAGGTGGCCAAAGTGTTGGAGCTTCAGCTTCAGCATCAGTCCTTCCAGTGAATATTCAGGACTGATTTCCCTTAGGATTGACTGGTTTGATCTGCAGACAAAGGGACTCTCAAGAGTCTTCTCCAACACAATTCAAAACCATCAATTCTTCAGCATTCAGCTTTCTTTATAGTCCGACTCTCACATCCATATATGACTACTGGAAAAACCATAGCTTTGACCAGACAGATCTTTGTTGGCAAAGTACCATCTCCGCTTTTTAATATGCTGTCTAGGTTGGTCATAGCTTTTCTTCCAAGGAGCAAGCATCTTTTATTTTCATGGCTTCAGTCACCATCTGCAGTGATTTTGGAGCCTATGAAAATAAAGTCTCTCACTGTTTCCATTTTCCCCCCCATCTATCTGCCATGAAGTGATGGGACCAGATGCCATGATCTTAGTTTTTTGAATGTTGAGTTTTAAGCCAGCTTTTTCACTCTCCTCTTTCACTTTTATCAAGAGACTCTTCAGTTCCTCTTTGCTTTCTGCTGTAAGAGTGGTGTCATCTGCATATGTGGGGTTATTGATATTTCTCCCGGTAGTCTTGATTCCAGCTTGTGCTTGCAAGTAAAGATGGTGAACCTTTTATGTAGCCTGTGGCCATTTTAGCCAGCTACGGAAAGATACTGAGAACATAGCCCATGCTAAGTCACTCTATACTCATGATCGCATTCCCTGACACAGTCACCCTCTAAAGAAATCACTATTCTTATTTTGGAGACAAATGGGAGGATTCAAGAAATAAGCTATTTGCCCAAGGTCACACAGCGCTGGGGGGCAGCACAGGGCTTCCAGATCTGGCCAACTTTGGGAGACTGGGCTCTTTGGCACACCCTTAAGTGCCTAATCCTGGGCCAAGTTCGCTTTTCTGAGCCTGTGCCTTCCTCACCTGGACACGTTTGTTCCTTAGCCTGGCTCATCAACCACCAATCCTAGACACCCACTTATTTTTCATTCTTCGTGCTGCACAGTTTTTAAAAAATATATTATTTTCTCTTCCAAGCCTTCATTTATGGACTAGAGACTGTGCCTTTTCTCTTTCTATATAAAACCTTTCATTCCAGTGAACAGTGCTTAAAATGCCCTCAACGGACATTATTTTGAGAGTATCCTATCACCTGTCCATTGTACTAGCATGAATTATTTCAGCATCTTGAAATCCTACTGGTGTAGATATAGTTGTTAACTCATTTTAGTGAGAGGAAATCCAAGCTGGTTATTTTTCTATCACACAGCCAGACAGTCTAGTCCCAAATTTCTTTGACCCCAGGGCTGGATATCTTGAAGTTGCCACCAGACACTCTGTCATTGTAATTATAGAGGCAGAAATCATGATCATCTCCTTAATATTCACAATCTTTAAGGGCTTAGGTGCTTTCACCTCTGTTTTCTCATCTTTATTTTTTAATTAATTTTTATTGTAATGCAGTTGCTTTACAATGTTATATTAGTTTCGACTGTGTTTCTACAGTGAAATGAAGCAGCCACACATATGCTTATGTCCCTTCCCTTTTGGACTTCCTTCCCATTTTGGTCACCGCAGTGCATCGGTAGGTAGAGTTCCCTGCGATGCAGGGTGTTCTGCTTAGTGAGCTACTTTATACATAGTAGTGTGCATGTGTCAATCCCAATCTCCTAATCCATCCCCCCTCCCCTTGGTGTCCATATGTTTGTTCTCTACATCTGTATCTCTGTTTTTACTTTGCAAATAAGCTCATCTTTGCCATTTTTTCTAGATTCCACATATGTGCATTAATGTTAGTTTTTCTCTTTCTGACTTAACTTCAGTGTTGCCTAAGGGTTTGCGGTTTAGGTGATGGTTATGCCGTTCCTAGAGAGAGTGCGTAAAGAGACTGCTCAGATCAAGTTTGAAGTCTGTGATTCTTACAGATGTCCAAGCCACAGATAATGCAGCAGGGACTAGGGCAGAGGCGCAGGAATAGACACAATCAAACATATACTGTAAATTCAGACTTAAGTTGCAAAGACATACCAGATGCTAGAGTAGGAGAATGCTGGAAAATTGAAGTTGATTCTCAGAATTCTGCCCACCATCCTGCAAAGATATCTCTCTGTAGTTCTTTTGTATCTCATCATCTTGGTCCTGTTGCTTGGAAGCAAGAGCAAGACTAGTCAACTTTTTAAATGAGATGTTGAGAACATATAGGTTAGACGAGATAGTATAGGTCCCCAACTCTCTGTGATAGAAGGTAGCTGTGTTCACCTCTGTACCATCAAGACTCCCAACTCTTTGTGATGGAATTAGAATCTGAATCCATTCTTCCTACAGGCCAGGGCCACTCTGACTAGAGCAACTTTGTTGGAGTTTCATAGCTCCTCAAAAGGGTGACCATAAGTGTCCAATATAAAAGATTTAATGACAAAATTAAAGAAAAGTGGATGTGTGTATAACACTGTTATAATCAGATATTCCAAGATAAATATGTCATTCATGACTATCATTTTTGTATTTAAAACATTGTGTTAAATGTATCAAACATATCCATATGTATAATAAATAATAAATCCATTATTTATAAATGGATATGTTAAAAAGTTTACATACATTAAATTAATAGCATATGTTAAACATAAAGGACAAGTTAACATAAAGGGTATGTTAAAAGTTAAAAGCATAAAGTGATTTTTACGTGGATTTTCTCAATCATGATATCTTTGGATGACCAAAATTTCATGAGTGCCTTTTTCTTTACCTCTTAAACAATTAAGTTCAAACGGTTAATTCAGAGGCTGAGACTGGCTTACAGTCAGTAAAAACCCCAAACAAACATGGCAAAGTGGGGACAGGATAAAAATATGAGTTTTGACTTTTTTTTAATGATGGGCCTATTGCTCGTGTACTGATAGCCTACTTGTGAATGCCAGCTTTTCAGAACAAGTTTCTTTAGTGTTATATTCAGTTTCTTTTGTTTTCTTTCCTGTCATTTGGATTCAGGTGTTGGAGTGGTGGACCAATGGGAGTTTTCTTGGGTCATCACTATACATATGCCATTTAATTTGCAGGATTTTAGGGATCAAAGATGGAGCTTTGCTGGTGGCTCAGCAGTAAAAGAACCCACCTGCCAATGCAGGAGACACAGCTTCGATCTCTGGGTTGGGAAGATCCCCTGAAGAAGGAAATGGTAACCCACTCCAGTATTCTTGCCTGGGAAATCTCATGGAGAGGAGCCTGGCGGGCTATATAGTCCATGGGGTCACAAAGAGTCAGACACGACTAACTGACTAAACAACAGCAAAGGAAACAAAGATGGGAAGGCGTTGTGATACGCATTAGTCTTAAGTCTCTCCTTTGTCTCGTTAACTGAGGAAGTCATGAGTTACCTAGGCCAGTAATGTATCTATCTTCATGTCCATGTTTATAATCTCATTTCCGTGTTCTTAACTATTTCTCAAATATTTTTTAGCCAAGTGCAATTAGTTTCAGCTCCTTTAAGTTGAATTCAAAGCGGAATGGGTCCTGCAGAGGCAAGAGAATTGAGGATCTGTTTCAACTGTGACTTGGAGAATCATGCATGTTACTCTTTAGGCTATTAGTGAATTGGGCATGCAAGGCTCATCTGGAAACCCGAAGCCAAATTTTGGAGATTATGTTTTGTTTGGGTACTCAGTCATGTCCAACTCTTTTCAGCTGCATCAACTGTAGCCCACCAGGCTTCTCTGTCCATGAGATTCTCCAGGCAAGAATACTGGAGTGGGTTGCCATTTCTTTCTCCAGGGGTTCTTCTTGACCCAGGGATCGAACTCAAATCTCTTGTGTCTCCTGCACTGGCAGGCGGATTCTTTACCACTAGCGCCACCTGGCAAGCCCTTTCTTTGGAAAAGCCATCATAATATCAGAGAGAGGAGTGACAGGGAAGAAACAATAACTTAGGCTCATATTCCCCTATTGTCTGTGCAATAGAAACAGGCCTGGGAAACTTATTAAACCATACCCTCTGCCTTAAGCTGGACAGGGGAACTTTGTCATTAATGGTTGAAGGAATTCATCGAGAAATGTGAGATGGATTCTGACTTTGTGTCAGAAATCCACTACACAGCAGATGCTCAAAAGCTTTGTGTTTACTTATTAATCCATTAAGAAATATAGTTCCTTCCAAGTAAAATATGACCATAGATTCTCCACATTCATAATGGAAGTCCAACAGCCTTCTGTTGCAATACTTCATTTTTCTCTAAATAACTGCACAAGGCCAGATATCACAGGCATTACATCCATTCAGACAAGACAGCAGAAACATTTTGTCACTTTAAGTATTTTAATTTTTATTACAGATGTCAACACCCATCACCAACCCCTACTTTAGTTTCAGAATTAAGGAGCAAGTCAGTTAAGGCTGTTAGTCTCTGTAGATAGGAATTTTCTTTGGTTTTAATCCTAGGAAGAGAGTTCACGTCACTTATGCCCACTTGGATCCTATATACAGTTTTCTCTCACAAGTCTATTTATCATTGACCATGTTGTCTCTATTTTTAAAGATTTTTTCCTGACCTAGTTTATTCATCCATTGAAATAAGATTATGAGCTGAATTTATTTTTTCTTATTACATTAGTCTTCTTCCCTTTCTACTCTCAATGTAGGGACTATGATGAAAGCAATGCCTTGGCTTATTTCAAATCCTGCGCTGAACCTTCTCAGTCATTTTTCTAGTGGATATTTCCAAGAATCATGGTCAAAGTAAGAGAAAATATTAAATCTGTCATCCTATGATGCTGTTTCCTTGCATGTTAAAAAAACATGTTAAATTTCATATACTAGTTTTATTCTAAGATTTTTCACACAGTGTGCATTCTGAGGAACAAGCATGGACTCTTATAATCAACATGGAAAGTTACTTAGCTATAAATAGGGTTTCTCGGGATAAATTCTCAGACATTTAATAAAGACCATGTGATACCCAAAGGCCTTTTTGGTATTACCATGATTTTAGAAATTCTATTTCCTATGAATTTTCTGATGTTGAACAAGGTATGTTGAAACTTTCCTTGTAAAAGTTTTTTCACACTGGTCACAAGCAAAAGGTTTCACTTCTAAGTGAGTTACTTTATGAATTCTAAGAACAGATGCAATTCTGAAGGCCTTGCCACGCTGGTCACATCTATGTGGCTTTTTTCCAGTATGAATTCTTGCATGCTGGATAAGCTCAAATTTACTGATAAAATCCCGTCCACACACTTGACAATGAAAAGGCTTCTCTCCAGTGTGAATTTTTTTATGCCGTTTCAAGACCTCTTCTCGGCTAAAGGTCTTTTCACATACATCACATTTGAAGGATTTCTCTCCACTATGAGTTCTCTGATGTCTCCTATGAGTAGAACTTTAAGGACTTTTCACAGTTGTCACATTTGTATGCCGTTGATTGAATATGCGTAGCCTGATCAGTACTCGTTGCCTGGGGAGTTGCCCGGTGTTCCATAAGCTTTGAATGACTGTCAAAGATGTCTTCACATCTGCTACATTCAAAGCTTTGCCCTAGAGTATGAGTTTCTTTATGTCATTGCATGGTTGACTTTTGGCTAAAGGCCTTTCCACACGTATCACACTGAAAGGGTTTCTCTCCAGTGTGAACTCTGATGCTGAATAAGGAGTGAATAAAAATTAAAGGCCTTGTAACATGCATCACATTTGTATCGTTTCGATTCCCATATGCTTTTTCTGATGCTGCATAAACCTTAAAGCTCTAGTAGAAGTATTGCCACAGTTATGACATTCAAAGAGTTGCTGTAAAGCATGAATGCTTTGGTGAGTAGTAAATGGTTGTCTAAAGGTCTTTGCATACCTGTCATATTCGTATGATTTCTCTACTGTATGAATTTTCTTATGTTGAATTAAGAGTCAGAGATGACTGAATGCTGTTCCCCAGTTATCACACTCATGGCTTTGCCTTAGTATGTAAAATCTTTGCTGTGTGAGCTCTGTCGAAAGGCACCCATGGATTCATGAAGTTCAGGAGAAAAAGTTGGTTGGCAGGCTAATGGGAAGACAAAAAGAAAATGAAATTAGACTCTCAAACACAATATAAATCACAAGCTGTTTGTGTATGTGTCAGGGAATAGGAAGATACAGTGGCAATATGTGATTGGAAGGTGGCAGATTGGGAAGTGGTGAAGAGTAAGTGCAGCTGTGCATTTCGAAGGTTATTATTTAAAAGCAGTACCGGGAGACTTCCCTAATGGTCCAGTGGGTTAAGACTCTGCGCTTCCAATGCTGGGGGGGTACAGGTTCAATCCCCAGTCGGGGAACTAAGATCTCTTATTTGGCGTGGCCAAATGAATAAAGTTTAAAAAAATAAAAGCAACATCAGTATTTTTAAAAATAAGGCACTGACATTGTTTGAACTGAATAATTTCTCTAAGAATTGCCTATTAAATGGTACACTAAGAAGTTACACTCAATAGACAAAGGGTTTTACACCTACGTTTTTCTTTTAGCCATAGATTTTGATGAGTTAATATGTGCGCACACGTTCCACCACTCAGTCGTGTCCAACTCTTTGTGACCCCATGGACTGTAGCCCAGCAGGCTCCTCTGTCCATGGAATTTCCTAGGCAAGAATACTGGAGTGGGTTGCCACTTCCTCCTCCAGGGGATCATCCAGACCCTGGGACTGAACTTGAGTCTCTTGCATTAGCAGGCAGGTTCTTTACCATTGAGCCACCTGAAAAGCCCGAGTTAATATGTGGCTCAATATAAGTAGTACACTAATTTGAATGCTTCTTGAATACTAAGAGTGCCGTACTAGATTTATCCATCGATTTTATTACAAGGAATTTGCATTGTATCCATTTGTTAATGTAAAGAGTGGTCCATTAACTTGTGTCTAGACCTCTGTGAATTTAATCACCAGTACGTGTGTCTGTGCTTAGCTGCTCAGTCATGTCCAACTCTTTGCAACCCCATGGACTGTAGCCCTCCAGGCTCCTCTGTCCATGGGGATTCTCCAGGCAAGAATACTGGAGTGGGTTACGATGGCCTCATCTAGGGGATCTTGCCAACGCAGGGATCAAGCCCAGGTCTCCTGCATACTATGTTTAAAGTCACAGAATTACTCTTTCAAAGAGGAATCTCAATTATGTATGTTCCACATGTTAAAGCATAAAACTCAAGTAAGTTGCCAGTTCGGATTCTGAACTCTAGTACATGTATGAGTCATTGCTATCACTTTCTATAGCCCTGGGTTCTACTGGTATTTTATATTTTTGCTAATCAGATACTTAGTTTTATCACTGATCTTTTTATTTCCAGGAGATAGTGAAGGACAGGGAAGCCTGGTGTGCTGCAGTCCATGGGGTCACAAAGAGTCGGACACGACTTAGTGACTGAACTAAGGTTCATTTTGAAGGTTATTATTTATTAGATAACCTTAGATATCTGGGTTTTGCTTTATGAGATAAAACAAATTACAAAAGTATAAAGTAAATATAAGACTCTCTACCACCGAGGCATGGCCCAGATGGCAGAGTAGGAGGACCCTGAGTTCACTTCCTCCCATGAGCACACCAAAATTACAATTGTTTAAAGAGCAACTATTGATGAGAAAGATCAGAAGACTAGCAGAAAAGATCTTCTAAAAGATTTCAAGAAGGAGCCACAACTAAATGGGTAGGAAGGGCAGGGACATGGTATAGTCAAGACTCGTACTTAAAAAATGAAAGAATGTTTTGACCAACCCAATACTTCAGTTCCAAATGAGTGGTGAGATTAGAGTCATTTCTTACATTTTCTTTTTTGAAACTTTGTAGGTTGAACCTTTTGAAAATATATTTCAGGAAAAGAGTATTTTCTCATATTTTACATAAATGATCTCAACTCAGATTTTGCTATCTTGCAATCAGGTTTATACTTTGACTATTGATGGGAAGGTTATTAAGGTCACCTTGAGGGAGCAGTTTTTAACCCAGGAAATAAATACCTAGATATTATTTAGAATTCAATGAATGATTCTCAGATCATTAAAATTTTTTTCAACAGTTTTACTATATCTGATTCTCTTATGTTTAACTTACTTCTAGGTTCCCAGCCCACATTACAAACTGATCACAGCTTATCTACATTTGATCATTTCTTTCCTATTCTTTGAACCTAGTTAAGATGCAAAATAAAAATATCCCCCTGCCATATTTTCCCCTTAATTTTTTGGAATTAATGGACAGTTATTTCTTCCAAAATTCTTTAAACTTTAAGAGGAAATTATATTTTACTATCTCTGAACTCTGCATTGGACCTACATTCTGTCTGATTAGAAATCCTGCTCGTTTCTACATTGTTTTTTTTCTTTATTTTATTTTTGGCTGTGCTGCATCTTTGCTGCTGCACATGGGCTCTCTCTAGTTGCAGCGAGCAAGGGCTTCTCATCGGAGTGGCTTCTCCTGTTGCAGACCATGGCTCCAGAAGCTGTGGTGCAGGAGCTTAATTACCCCGATGCCTGTGGGATCTTCCCGGACCAGGGATCAAACCCGTGTTCCCCTTATTGGCAGGTGGATGCTTAACCACTGGACTCCCAGGGAAATCCTCCACATTGATATTTATGATCATAGCTTGTCTCCTCCATTTGACATAAACTTCTTGTTAATTTATGAAGTTTTAGTCTCCAGTTTTCTTATTGCTTTACCACAAACATTTTTTTAAAAACTCCTCCACAACCATTTGTTAAAATATTTGTGATACTTGTGATTTGGTGGATTTTGGATTATCATTTTCTGCTTCATTTTTGCCCGTTGAAACTGTTATCCAGTTGAGCAATTCATGTATCTGTTCTTTCAGTCAAATAAAAATGTTAAAAATGAAAAAAAAAAATCAATGTCTAAGGAGGTCATGGATGTGATGGTCCATCACCCATCACTTAGTCCTGAGTCCTAATGCTCTTTCACGATTAAGTCACTGCTCCTTCCACCTGTTGAGAGATTGGCTGCCTATGGCTCACAGCTGAGCAAACTTTTGGGCCACTGTGCTTGAATGAAGATGGCTGCCTCACCCGGAGTTACACTCCTGTAAGTGTAAGGGGTGCAAAAGGGCAGGGGTGCAAAAGTCCACCTTCTCTGCCTCAATGCAGAACCACTCTGAAGGGCCATCTGAGGTTCAAAAGTCCCTGTAGGATTGGATATGAAGCCTGAGATGCAATAGCTCAGTAGTTCAGTTTCTCCCTTGGCTCAATCTAGTTTCCCCTCTTCAGATGTTGTTCCCAAAAGAACTCCAAAACCTCCTGCATGCAAATCTCAGATATCAGAGTCTATTTTTCCCAGATCCTGACCTACGTCAAAGGTCTGAGGGATGGGATGGGGAGGGAGGAGGGAGGGGGGTTCAGGATGGGGAACACATGTACATCCATGGCTGATTCGTGTCAATGTATGGCAAAAACCACTACATATTGTAAAGTAATTAGCTTCCAATTAAAATAAATTAATTTTAAAAGATATATATGCACATAGACAGGTGAGAGTATCTGCCTCTTTAAAAGAGAGAGATGACAAGAAGGGCTCTAGAAAAATAGTGATGGGATAAAAAGATCCACTAGATTATTCTTTTCTGTCCTATATGGAAACCCGTGCACAGAGTTCATCTGTCATCACCTCAGGGACCCAGGTTACTCTGACCAGTTGAGGTGGGAATTGTGATGACTTTCACCTTGCTCACTGCATGTCAATTACCTGGGCATGGATCATCTGTTGCCTCTCTTTTCAGCATCCAGGGATCACTCTGTTGCTTCAAAGATGACATTGCTCTTGCTTTAAAAGCCCATTGCCCTGCATATAGGGAAGCAAAATGATCTTTTCAGTGCTTTAACTGTCAGAGAATTTAAACCCAATCTTTTGGCCATAAGCGAGATGTCTACAGGTCTCAGTTTGCTTTAGTTATCCCAGCATAATTTGTAACATTCTCTTTCACTTCCAACACCACTTAGGATGGAAGAGAAGTTATATATTGATACCTGGTAAGGAAAGAGATCTCCAAGGAAGCCTGGGAGCAGCATTCTTTCACAGTTCAGTCCATAAACCACCTGTGCTTTTTTTTTTTTTTTACCTGTGTTTTAAAAGTAGCTCTACCGGTGACCTGGGGTCCACAAGAGCCTTAGGACAGTTGTCTTTGAGAAATGTATGAAGATTTGAGGAAATTGGGTGCACGAAGCTTGGGTGTTTGAAGCATGAATGTGCTCATTTCTCCCTTCAGAAAGCTCTTAATTTAGGGAACTTAGGTCAGCACTTCGAGTTCCATAGATATCAGTAAAATAGCAAGAAAAAGCCTCAAAATAGGCAGCATATCAACTGAGAAAATGTATTCTTACCCAAAGTCATCATATGTTCGTAGTTGTCCAACATCACCTTCTTGTACAGGTTTTTTTTGATCAGCGTTTAAGCATTCCCACTGCTCCCAAGAGAAGTCAACAAACACATCTTTAAATTTTACTGACTTCTGAAAAACCAAGTACTTTTTGAAACATGTATAATATCATATATGAAACGAGTCACCAGTCCAGGTTCGATGCACGATACTGGATGCTTGGGGCTGGTGCACTGGGACGACCCAGAGGGATGGTATGGGGAGGGAGGAGGGAGGAGGGTTCAGGATGGGGAACACATGTATACCTGTGGTGGATTCATTTTGATATATGGCAAAACCAATACAATATTGTAAAGTTAAAAAATAAAATAAAATTAAAAAACCAAGTACTTTGATTCTCCAACTGCCCATATAGCCGAGTAGTCCTATAGAAATACTAGTCTTAATATTTGAGATATAAAAAGTAGGAGGTTGTATGTAAGTCTAAACTTGATACCATGGTGGATTCAGGGGGTAAAGGATATTGTCAACATCAGGAACAAAAGAGTGACCATCCCTGCAGACCCTCCAGAGATCAAAAGAATCATAAGGGAATAGTATGAACAATTCTACATACATACATTAGACAACTTTAATGGTTCAGTGCTTCAAAAAGCACAAACTTTTATAGCCCACCCAATATGAAATAGATTCATTTGAACAGGGCAGGAGGAGAAGAGGGTGACAGAGGATGAGATGGTTGGATGGCATCATCAACTCAATGGACATGAGTCTGAGCAAACTCCAGGAGATAGTGAAGGACAGGGAAGCCCGGGTGCTGCAGTCTATGGGTTTGCAGAGTCGGACATGACTGAGCGACTGAACAACAACAGTAAGGAAACTGAATTCATAATTAAGATTTTGAGATAATAAATAATTTATAAAATTTTTAAACGGTTAAAGTACGTCTTCTGAGACCCCTTGGTTAGTACCTCCTTGAGTACTTTGTTGAATAAATATGTGAATATTGGACTAGAGGAGAAGGCAAGGGAAGAAACCCTCTGCTTTCTGACTAGTTTCAGATGTGGAAATCATGCCACTAGATGTGGCCTCTTAGTATGAAATTCTAGGAAACCTAATGTGTAAAGCTAATGTGTTAGGAGCTGAATATCAGCATTTCAGAAAAGGAGACAAGAAGTGAACTCACCTGAGTCATCATTTGGGACGTGATTTTTTAAAATGAAAGCATCAATTTATCCTCCCCCTTCTCTTATAGTTTTCTCACTAGCAAAGAGCAGAACTCTGAGAAACCACACCTTGGAACCAAAAACAGAATCATGAGAGTCCACGACCCTTTCCCCAGCACAGCACACAGAGGGGAAACTGCAACAGCCTCCCCAGCTCTGACCCTCACCCCCTCGTCATCAGCCCTCAGGGACGCCCCACAAGGCTGCCTTGGAAGCCAGGAGTTAGGGTAGGTCTAGAACCATCCTCACCAAATCTGCCTTGAAAAAACCAAGCTGCTACTCCCAACAGAGAGGGAGGGAGTGATCACCCTTTCTTAGAACTGGAAATCCAGCTTCTGTGGCAAACTACGCACCCCACCCCACCTGCTTATATGGAGCTCCGATAAACCCACCCGGGATCTTCTGGTTCCTCAATCAGAGCCAGTCACCTGCCTGCATAGCTCCCAGCCTTCTGGCTTAGAGTGTGGTGAGGAGAGGAGAATGAAAGCTGTGATTCTCAAACTTGAGCTTGCACCAGCCTCCCTTGGAGGGCTTGTTAAAAAAACATCAATTGCTAGTTCCCTCACCAGACTTTCCGAATCAGTAGGTCTAGGACCATGCATAATGTTAGTGACAGAATTAAAACTAGAAATTGAGAGGAAGCCCCTGCCAGTGCTTTTAGGTGAAATAAATGAATTTGTAGACAAACATCAGTTACCAAAACTGACAACAGAAGAAATGGAAAATCTATGTAATTTTGAACTATATTAAATTATTTTTTGAGATTGAATCCATAATTGAAAATTTAGGGGTCCAGATGTCATCACTGATTAATTCTACCAAATACATAAAGAAGAAGTAACCCAATCTTTCTGAAATTGTTTTAGAGACTAGTAAAAGAGAAGACATTCCCCAACTTATTCTATTTGCTAGCATAACCTTGATATCAAAACCAAAGAAGGGGCTTCCCTGATGGCTCAGTGGTAAGGAATCTGCCTGCCAATGCAGGGGACATGGGTTCAATCCCTGGTCTGGGAAGATCCCACATACCTTGGAACAACTAAACCCCTGCACTGCAACTGCTGAGCCAGTGCTCCAGAGCCCACAACTTCTGCACCCACGAACCACAACTACTGAAGCCCACGCACCTAGAGGCCATGCTTCTCAACAGCAGAAACCATGGTCATGAGAAGCCTGTGCACCAAAACTAGAGAGTAGCCCCCACTCTCCACAACTCAAGAAAAGCCTGGGCAGCGATGAAGACCCAGCACAGCCCTAAACAGATAAATCTTAAAAAAAAAAAAAAAAGTATGAAATTAAAAATAAGTCTCATTCTTGAATACGAGTTATAAACAAAATATTAGCAAATAAAATTGGGCAATAGTTTTCCAGTTTTATTGAGATGGAAACTGACACAGCACTGTGTAAGCTTAAGGTGTACAGCATAGGACCTGACTTACATATAACGTGAAACGATTACCACACAAATTTATCCATCATCTCATATAAGTAGCAAAAAAAGCAGTATTTTTACAAGGTAAAATATCTTAACCAAGTTGGATTTAGTCTAGGAATGCAATATTTGTTTCACTCTTAAACAAGAGTTAAGAGATGAGTTATATTAGCAAGATAAAGGTCTATCAATAATATAAAAAATAATATAGAAAATGCATCTGTTAAAACTCAAAATCTACTCATTATTTTAAATATATGATTTTCAAAATCCTTAGCAAACTAGGAACAGAAAGAATTCCCTGTGATTGATAATAAGAAACCTACAGCCAGTATACTAATATCTCATAGGTACAAATTTCAATATAAGTCTTCCAAAGTTTTCACAGATTCTAAGAAACCATATAACTTACAAGATTATACAAAGTTAGTTGCTCAGTCGTGTCTGACTCTTTGCGACCCCATGGACTGTAGCCTGCCAGGCTCCTCTGTCCATGGAATTCTCCAGGCAAGAATACTGGAGTGGGTAGCCATTCCCTTCTCCAGGGGAACTTCCCAACCCAGGGATCGAACCCAGGTCTCCTGTATTGCAGGCAGATTCTTTACCATCTGAGCCACCAGGGAAGCCCAAGTTTGTACAAATTAAGTACAAATTTCAGTATAACCACATAACTTTCAAAGTTTGTACAAATTAGGTACAAATTTCAATATAATACAAGTCTTCCAAAGTTTCCACAGACTGTAAGGAACCGCAAAATTTATAAACAGTAAAGAGCACTAATTGTGAGCTGTGTTTAAATTGTTGAGATTTGGCTGTATCACTCTAGCACATGAACTGAAACATACCTGTCTCATAATCAAGTCAGAGTTGCTGATGTCCTGGCTAGTGAGCACACTGACTAATGCTGTAGAATATTTTGGATGATTTTATAATTTTGACTATTATTTTAACATTCATTGTTATGAAAATTTTTAAATCTTTCAACTACTACTCCAGTCTCATCCGAATATTCATTAAATGGTAGGGCCCTTAGGGGGCTTAAAAATTCATGAAGACCAATTACTTTGAAGTGGAAATTAGATGTTATACTACAAAGACACTTAAACAAACACCGTATCACTCTCTGCAGTTAATTCAGTGGTGAACAGTCAATACTACATCAGAGCTAACGCTGAGAGAATTAAAAAAGACAGCATTAGAGCAGAAACACTCCACAATGGATGTAAATTTATGCTCCCTGAGAATGCATTCTTCCTATCTTCCATCTATTCCTATGGGGATATTAGACTGCTCCATTCTCATGTATATAGGTAATTTCCAATTTTTTTTGGTTCAGTTTTGTTCCTGCATTTGATTTTTACATTTGCTTTTATACTCTTAGGAGACATTGATGATTTTTACAAAAAAGATCGATGCCTTAAATTCTTGTGTAAAGAGCATTTTATTTAAAAATACAATAAAGATATAAACTCCCCCATATCAACTAATATATCTCATTGTTAAGATTTTTAATGGTTACCTAATACCCCACCTTATAGGTTCCTACAAGCTCATTTCTTTTTTCTCTCTCTCTCTTTTTTTTTTTTCCTACATTAGACTTCTCACAGTGTGTTTTTGTTAACATGAACTTTAAGAAATGTATTTATACGTGTATCTTTGGACAATTATTTTCTTAGGTCATATTTCTAATAATAGAATTGTTCCATTAAAGTGCAGGCTATTTTTAAATCTTGGTACAGAGTAGCCTCCAAATTGTTTTATAAATTACATTCCAAAGAGAAATTTATGAGAATAAACATTTCCCCAAATGTATGCTCCCCTGGATATCATTTTTCTTTATCATCTTTGCCAACTGTAAAGGCAAAAAAATGTATTTAAACCATTGCATTTTTTATTTGCAGTCCATAGGCTGCTTTCACATATTTATCCCTCATTTGCATTTTCCCTTTTATTATTTTTCCTTCATATCCATAGATCATTTTTATGGTAGGGTGATCTTCTTATAAATGTGTAAGAAATAAAGTCAGTAAACCATTTCTTTCATATAGTTAACAAATGTATTTTCACCTGGGTTTTTTTTTTTTTTTTTTTTTCTGAAAGTAAGGTTTTAAATTTTTCTAGAGTAGGGCTTCCCTGGTGGCTCAGTGATAAGCCACCTGCCAACGCAGGAGACACGGGTCTCAGATTCTTGATCCCACATGCTGTGGAGCAGCTGAGCCCATGTGCCACAACTACTGAACCTGTGCCCTGGAGCTGGGAAGCCGAAACTGCCGCGTGCTGCAGCTACTGAGGCCTGTGTGCCCCAGAGCCCGTGCCCCGAAACAAGAGAAGCCGGTGCAATGAGGAGCCCTCGCGCCACAGTGAAGAGTAGCCCCCGCTTGCCACAACTAGAGAAAAGCCCAGGCAGCAATGAACACCCATCACAGCAAAAAATAAATAATGACTAAATAAAATAAAATTATAAATTTTTCTAGAGTAAAATTCGGTAGTCATTTTGTTTATGGCTTGACAGCCTGCCATCCCTACTCAGAGATTAAATGAGAACATTCTTTTCTATTTTCTCCAGGTGCTTAACTATTAAAATGTTAAATCAAGAATCCATGTGAAATTTATGTCTAGGAAGGGTGAGAGAGGTCATCTTCCCACACTGCCTCCAGTCTTCTAACATGTTGTCTTGACTACTTCATTTTCTCCCCTCCCCACACGATGGCCTGCTTCGAAATTCCACCTTAATCATACTGTAAATTCTTATGAGCTCTTGTTGTTCTTGTATCTGTTCTTTAATGAGCCAGAGGAAACTTCTTGAATATTATGTTAACGTTATTCATATTCATGTCTGATAGGAAATACAGGTAACTCTTTGTTTGTTTCTTTTTTTAAGTTCTGGCCATTTCCCTAGGCTTTTTTGTTCTTCCAGATGAAATTTAGATGTGTTTTATAAAGTAAAATAAAAATTAAAGAAACCACATCATTCAACCTACTGAGATTTAATTGGGATTTTGTTTAAAAATGTCTTCCTATCTAGAAAGACAGTATGTGTCTCTGTTCACATCTTTCATGTCACACAGTAGAGTATAATAGTGTCTTTTGTGTAAATTCTGCCCAATTATTATTAACCTAGTTCTAGATACCGAATGCTACTGAAATTGGGACTTATTTTCTGTTAACTACTATTGGCATGAGAAACAATTGATGTAAAAGTACGTTGACCTGCACATCATCTTAATTATGGAATCAGTTAATATTACCAAAAGTGGGACAAACTGACATCGTGTGTATGAAATTGATCTGGTACAGTTTACTGAGAAGAATTTAATATCTATTATGTATGCCAAGAAATGTATAACCTGAGTTTAATTGTGACAAAACAGTCAGACAAACCCAGATGAAGGAACACTCTTCAAAACAGTGTCTGTCCTCTTCAAGTTACCAATGTCATAAAAGACAAAAAAGGCTGAGGAACTAGATGAAAGAAGTCTAAATTATATGACAACAGGATGTAAGGAATTGGCTGAATCGGATGCTGGATCAGAAAAAAAAGTGTTACAAAGGACCTTATTGGGACAATGAGTGAAATTTGAATATGGTCTGCATATTGTATGATAACATATCAATGTTCACTTTCTTGAATTTGATTAGTGGTGATTATGTAAAAGGATGTTCCTGTTACTTAAAATATATGCAAATTTTATGGGTGACAGTTCCTGTTTGAACTTACTCTCAAATGGTGAGGAAGATGAGAGAAATTGAGTGAATGCAAATGTGGCAAAATAATACTTGAAGAGTCTCAGTAAACACTTTACAGGTGTTCATTCATAAGGAATCATCCTTGCAACTTTCCTGTGAGTTTGAAAATTTTCAAAAGAAGAAGGTAAAAACAATAAGAAAATTACTAACCTATTATTTAATGACAATATCAAAATAACACACTGAACTTTTAGGGTCCTATTTTAATAAAGATATCATCTAACATGGGCATTTCGGGGAGAGGAAGTTATGAGGGCTCCCTTCTGGTCAAATCTTCATTTAATTTGGGCTTCCCTGGTGGCTCAGCTGGTAAAGAATCCGCCCTCAGTGCGGGAGACCTGGGTTTGATCCCTGGGTCGGGAAGATCCCCTGGGAAAAGGAAGTATTCTGGCCTGAAGAATTTCATGGACTGTATAGTCCATGGGGTCGCAAAGAATCGGACCCGACTGAGTGACTTTCATTCACTTCACTTCATTTATGTGTATCTGCCATTTTATCCACAGTTGTGGTTCGTTACTTTCGAAATCCGTTTTGAGTATAGGTGGACAAATGATCCAACTCACCAAATAAGGCAGGAGCTCTTCTGACATACTGTAAGGAAGGGGACATGGAAACTAATGGGAAACAGATGGATTACAAGGAGGAGAGGGCAGGGAACTGGTCCCGCACAGCCCCCTCTGCGCATGCGTAGTTCGTCCTTCTTGTTCGCTCGCTAGTCACCAGCTTTGCGCTGCAGATAATCCTGGAGCCACCAGATTCGTGCATTGTTCAGTGACTGGGTCCTGCACGAGCCGTATGCGCTACAGGTAAGAACCTAGTTTGGAGGGGTTTTGTTTTGTTTTTGCTGAGCTTAGGATAGGTTCTGTGCCCACACCTGGTAGAAGCAAAAGCTTGCGCGAATCCCATGTAGGCTGAGACGCTGTATAGCACTTGTTCCTGAGTCTGGTCTGCATTTGAGCCTAAAGAAAGCCAAGTGATAGAGCAGCTCGGCTTCCATGAAGGGACTAAGGGAGAAGCACAGGTTACTAGGTCAAAATAAATGCGCTGAAAGCATCCAAAGGTTAACAAGCTGTTCCAGAAGCTCCTCGAGTTTGCAAGTGACCTGGCCAATCATTCATTATCGAACCACATCCAGCAGGACACCAGCGGGACAAGAATTAATTCTGATAACATTTATTATATGCCTGCAGGCTAGTGGCAGGTGAAGGGTCTGCAGTATAACAGGATGATTTAAGAGCCTCTATTTGAACTAAGACAAGTTCAGATTCTAGCCTGGCCCCTGAGAGTCCCTGGACAAAAGGATGCACCTCTGAGTCTGTTTCCCCATCTGTCAAAGGAGGTTATTCCAAAAGCCTGTCTCAAAGTTGCTTTGAGGATTGAATTAAGATAACCTGCAAATTCTCAGCTGTGGTCTCCGTGTTCACTAAGCACTCAGGAAGTGTTCATTGCCCTTATCACTGTTCTTTTCACGAAGATACTGGTTCTCAAAGACCCCCTGGCAAGCTGGTATTACCCATTCCAACTGACAAGAAAACCAAGATTCTGGGGGTGAATACTCAAGGCCAGTAATTGAAGAAGCTGGGATTACAAACCACAGTTTTATTTCCAGATCCCATACTGGGCTTTATGCAGTAGCACACCCTTCACAGGCTTCCCTGGTGGCTCAGTCGGTAAAGAATCTGCCTGCAACGCGGGAGACCTGGGTTTGATCCCTGGGTGGGGAAGATTCCCCTGGAGAAGGGAACGGCTACCCACTCCAGTATTCTTGCCTGGAGAATCCCATGGACAAAGGAGCCTGGTGGGCCATAGTCCATGGGGTGCTAAGCAGAGTTGCATGCCCCTAAGAGCCACAGGGAAGGACCCGGACTATATGGGGACTGGGTCTTCTCCAGAACCTCTTGGAGATCCCTTAATATCTGTTCAGAGTCCTCAGGTTACTGCATAACTGAAGCTTCTAGACTCTTCTTTCATTGCCCATCTGTCCTGTGCCTGCAGCAGTTTACAGACTCCCAAGTCAGATTTTTCTGGCCGTGGTTCTCAAAGGAGCTGGCATCAGAAACACCTGGAGGGCTTGTTAAAACCCGTGACTCTGCTGGGCTCCACCCCAGAGTCTCTGGTTCAGGAAGTCTGGGGAGGGGCCAAGAATTTGCTTTTCTATCAAGTTCCCACATGTCCCTGATGCTGCTGGTTGGGGACCACTCATTGAGAACCTCCACTGTAGAAGATGGTGAACTGACTCCAAGGTAGAGTTGCTGGAACCTGGGCTGAAGATTGTAGTTGTTTGAATTTACCCCTCCCTGCCCCAGCCAGTTTTCATTCCAATCCCAAAGAAAGGCAATGCCAAAGAATGCTCAAACTACCACACAATTGCACTCATCTCACATGCTAGTAAAGTAATGCTCAAAATTCTCCAAGCCAAGCTTCAGCAATATGTGAACCGTGAACTTCCTGATGTTCAAGCTGGTTTTAGAAAAGGCAGAGGAACAAGAGATCAAATTGCCAACATCTGCTGGATCATGGAAAAAGCAAGAGAGTTCCAGAAAAACATCTATTTCTGCTTTATTGACTATGCCAAAGCCTTTGACTGTGTGGATCACAATAAATTGTGGAAAATTCTTCAAGAGATGGGAATACCAGAGCACCTGACCTGCCTCTTGAGAAATTTGTATGCAGGTCAGGAAGCAACAGTTAGAACTGGACATGGAACAACAGACTGGTTCCAAATAGGAAAAGGAGTACGTCAAGGCTGTATATTGTCACCCTGTTTATTTAACTTATATGCAGAGTACATCATGAGAAACGCTGGGCTGGAAGAAGCACAAGCTGGAATCAAGATTGCCGGGAGAAATATCAATAACCTCAGATATGCAGATGATACCACCCTTATGGCAGAAAGTGAAGAGGAACTCAAAAGCCTCTTGATGAAAGTGAAAGAGGAGAGTGAAAAAGTTGGCTTAAAGCTCAACATTCAGAAAATGAAGATCATGGCATCTGGTCCCATCACTTCATGGGAAATAGATGGGGAAACAGTGGAAACAGTGTCCGACTTTATTTTGGGGGGCTCCAAAATGACTGCAGATGGTGACTGCAGCCATGAAATTAAAAGATGCTTACTCCTTGGAAGGAAAGTTATGACCAACCTAGACAGCATATTCTAAAGCAGAGACATTACTTTGCCAACAAAGTTTCGTCTAGTCAAGGCTATGGTTTTTCCAGTGGTCATGTATGGATGTGAGAGTTGGACTGTGAAGAAGGCTGAGCATCGAAGAATTGATGCTTTTGAACTGTGGTGTTGGAGAAGACTCTTGAGAGTCCCATGGACTGCAAGGAGATCCAACCAGTCCATTCTGAAGGAGATCAGCCCTGGAATTTCTTTGGAAGGAATGATGCTGAAGCTGAAACTCCAGTCCTTTGGCCACCTCATGCGAAGAGTTGACTCATTGGAAAAGACTCTGATGCTGGGAGGGATTGGGGGCAGGAGGAGAAGGGGACGACAGAGGATGAGATGGCTGGATGGCATCACTGACTCGATGGACGTGAGTCTCAGTGAACTCCGGGAGTTGGTGATGGACAGGGAGGCCTGGCGTGCTGCAATTCATGGGGTCGCAAAGAGTCGGACACGACTGAGTGACTGATCTGATCTGATCTGATCTGCCCCATCCAGGAACAAATTTTCCCTGGCTCTTACAGTTCTTGTGAGGAAAAAAGGCAGGCCACCAGGAGCAGGACTCTCTCCTGGAGATCTCCACGTTACGCAGACATACCTCAGTACCGCTGCGGGACAGAGAGCCCAGAAACAAGCAATTCCTGATCCTTCCAACCTGAGTAACATCACACCAGAGGTTGTGGAGAACCGTTGGTCAGTGGGGGTGTGGGCCAGCTTTCAAGAGAGAGAGGGAGTTGGGCTGAGGGTGGTAGCAGGAGGCAGGCTTCCTGGGAAGAGAAATCCTGTATACTTATCACAGCCTCCGCAGTTATCAACATATACATCTGCCGCACCACCAACACGCACGTACACTCTTGCTCTTCTGCCTTCCTCTACTGGATTATTTTAATATAGATCCCAGACATCAAAACCTTCAGAATGTGGGAATTCCCAGGTGGTCCCAGGGTTAGGACTCTGCACTTTTACTGCCAAGGGTGTGGGTTCAGTCCCTGGTCGGGGAAATTAAGATCCCGCAAGCCACCCAGCAGCCAAATTAAAGAAAAAAAAATTATTTTTAAACCTTCAGAATGTAACAGGTTTCATAACAGTCCAAAGCACGGCATGGCGTCCTTGCGATGCTGTGAAGCATTAAACCAGGTCTTTCTCCGTTGGACTTTTTGTTTTATACTTGTCGCTATTAAATCAAAGTGTTGGTTGCTCAGTCGTGTCTGACTCTTTGGGACCCCATAGACTATAGCTCTCCCAGGCTCCTTTGTCCATAGGATTCTCCAGGCAAGAATACTGGAGTGGGTAGCCATTCCCTTCTCCAGGGGATCTTCCCAACCCAGGGATCAAACCCTGCATTACAGACAGATTCTTTGGTAAGAACTAATAAGGAAAAAAAAAAAACTCTGACCAGTGAAAAGCCTGCTTCTCTTAGCTCTGCTTGTTACACCAGGGTTGCCAGAGTCCCCTCGGCCTGCCTGTCCCTCCAAAGGGTCAGAGACAGTCTTCCTCCGTTTTACTGTTTGTTAGCTAATATGTGTGGATTTCTAGGCAAGTGCTGTGGGGACCTTCAGGGTAGATCATAGTCTCCCAACTTCTTTGCTCTATCCCTTTCCTCCAGCTCTGCCTTCCCAATTCTCTAAACTTTTCCAGGAGTGGGAGAAAATGAACACAGTCCAGGTGAATTGTTTATTACTCAGGTTTTTTCAGTGACATCTTAAAGTTACTTTGCATTTTTAATAACCATGGTTTTTTGTCAATTGTTCATCGTTTTCATTTGCCAGTGTTTTCCTGTGTTATTATTTTACTTTCCTCTTTTTTTCTTCTTCTGGTTGTGAAGGCCCACAGCTTATTTTTATTGTGTTATTGATTGCTTTTGATGTGTTACTTTCCCAGATTCTGGTGAATTTTAATAGAGGCCTCTGGAGTATTCTGCAGACTCCCTATGGGTTACATGCCCTCTGAGTCTGGGAATCTGAAAGGGTCTTTTTTCTGCCCCACTCCATGACTGACTGGCTGGTTATAGAATTTTAGTTTGAAATCCCTTTCCTTCAGAAGATCATAGATGATCTGTATTATCTCCTAGCATTTGGGGAGACAGAGAGAAGTCATGTGACAGCTTGATTCTCAATCCTTTGTTGTAGCCGGTTTTATTTTTTCTTCTTGTAAGTTTTTTCTTTACCCTTGGGTTTCAGCTATTTTCCTAGGCAGTGTGTCTGGCTACCTGTCTTGTTTCAGAATTCCTGCCTGGTAATAGGATGCATCCTGTGGAGATGAAAACCCACTTGCTCTGGGACATTTTTGGATCTTTCTGTGTTTATTTCCTTCCCTCCATCCTCTTTGTTTCTGTAGCCCCCAAATCCCATGAGATAGTCAGTGCTTCTCTCCAAATGTGCTCCTCTGTGTTTCTTTCATCATTTCTATTCTCCTGTGTTTTTATGTTTTATGCATTAAGAGGTCTCTACATTTTTGCTATTGGAGTCATTTTGTTTTCAAGCCTTCCCTTAAGAGTTTTGGTTTTTTGTTGGTGTGCTGAGTCAGCAACAAAACTCGTGTTTCATTTTTCTGTTTTCATAGCCAACTTTCTCCTTTTAGGTAAATAAGACTCTCTTAAGTGATTTGCAGACACCAGTGGGAATACTTAAAATTTATTCTCTGCAGTATCTTACTTACATTTGTTTTCATAGTCTTCAATCTGTTGGTTTTGATACTTATCTTTCAGGCTGCTGCTTTTTATTGGCATTCTATTTGTTTGGCAGTCTTCAAGTCTGCTCTTCCTGATGCTTCTTTCTCAGATCATTGTTTTCCCTCTAGCATCTGGGCCCTTTGTTGTTTTCTGGGTGAAGAGAAAAGTAAAGACCTCGTTAGATCAACGGAGGCAGCTGATGTGTGATACTCAGCAGTGCAGAGGTCTGTTTCCTGGGCAAGATTTTCCCCTGAATGAAAGGACTGACTTGGGGCCTCTTACATGGATTACTGGGTTATGTGTACAGACTGGCTTCTCTTAGGCTCTACAGAGGGGAACAAAACCTGATGGGACCCCCTTCCCCCTGCTAAAGGGGGCAGCCTCTTACCTAATGGCATTCTAGTCTGTTTCCCCAGAGCTGCCTTGAAACAAACGCTGTGCCCGAATCAGAGGACTAAGCGCTGTACCTTGCTCCCCTTTTGGTTTCAAGGTCCATGCAGATATCTGGAGGCAGTTCCTTGCTTTTTTAAAATTTTTTATTTTATATTAGAATATGGGGTCACTAAGAGTCAGATATGACTGAGCAACTGGACACACACACACATAGTTGATTTACAGTGTGTTAGTTTCAGGGATACAGCAAAGTGTTTCAGTTATATCTATATATATACACACACATAGCTACTCTTTTCCAGATTCTTCTCCCATGTAGGATATTACAAAGTACTAAGTAGGGTTCCCTGTGCTTTACAGTAGGTCTTTGTTGAAGTTCCTAGCTTTTTACAGGGAATGTCCTCCTGAGCATTAACCCTCAGGATCAGGAGTGTGGTGGCCCTTCTATGACTCATGTTCCCTAAGCCCAAGCCCAAAGGCTTGGCTTTTAGCCACAGCTGCTGCTGCGCTGGGAGGTCTTTCCAGGTTCTGACTAGGAAAGTTATGAGCATGTCAGTTCAGTTCAGTTCAGTCTCTCAGTCGTGTCCGACTCTTTGCGACCCCATGAATTGCAGCACTCGAGGCCTCCCTGTCCATCACCAACTCCCGGAGTTCACTCAAACTCATGTTCATTGAGTTGGTGATGCCATCCAGCCATCTCATCCTCTGTGGTCCCCTTCTGCTCCTGCCCCCAATCCCTCCCAGCATCAGAGTCTTTTCCAATGAGTCAACTCTTTGCATGAGGTGGCCAAAGTACTGGAGTTTCAGCGTTAGCATCATTCCTTCCAAAGAACACCCAGGACTGATCTCCTTTAGAATGGACTGGTTGGATCTCCTTCTAGCCCAAGGGACTTGCAAGAGACTTCTCCAACACTACAGTTCAAAGGCATTAATTCTTCGGTGCTCAGCTTTCTTCAAAGTCCAACTCTCACATCCATACATGACCACTGGAAAAACCATAGCCTTGACTGGACGGACCTTTGTTGACAAAGTAATGACTCTGCTTTTGAATATGCTATCTAGGTTGGTCATAACTTTCTTTCTAAGGAGTAAGCATCTTTTAATTTCATGGCTGCAGTCACCATCTGCAGTCATTTTGGAGCCCCCCAAAATTAAGTCTGACACTGTTTCCACTGTTTCCCCATCTATTTCCCATGAAGTGATGGGACCAGATGCCATGATCTTCGTTTTCTGAATGTTGAGCTTTAAGCCAACTTTTTCACTCTCCTCTTTCACTTTCATCAAGAGGCTTTTGAGTTTCTCTTTACTTTCTGCCACAAGGGTGGTATCATCTGCATATCTGAGGTTATTGATGTTTCTCCTGGCAATCTTGATCCAGCTTGTGCTTCTTCCAGCCCAGTGTTTCTCATGATGTACTCTGCATATAAGTTAAATAAGCAGGGTGACAATATACAGCCTTGACATACTCCTTTTCCTATTTGGAACCAGTCTGTTTTTCCATGTCCAGTTCTAACTGTTGCTTCCTGACCTGCATATAGGTTTCTCAAGAGGCAGGTCATGTGGTCTGGTATTCCCATCTCTTTCAGAATTTCCACAGTTTATTGTGATCCACACAGTCAAAGGCTTTGGCATAGTCAATAAAGCAGAAATAGATGTTTTTCTGGAACTCTCTTGCTTTTTCCATGATCCAGCAGATGTTGGCAATTTGATCTCTGGTTCCTCTGCCTTTTCTAAAACATCTGGAAGTTCACGGTTCATGTATTGCTGAAGCCTGGCTTGGAGAATTTTGAGCATTACTTAACTAGCGTGTGAGATGAGTGCAATTGTGCGATAGTTTGAGCATTCTTTGGCATTGCCTTTCTTTGGGATTGGAATGAAAACTGACCTTTTCTAGTCCTGTGGCCACTACTGAGTTTTCCAAATTTGCTGGCATACTGAGTGCAGCACTTTCACAGCATCTTCCAGGATTTGAAATATAAGCATGTGCTGCTGCTGCTGCTGCTGCTAAGTCGCTACAGTCGTGTCCGACTCTGTGTGACCCCTTAGACAGCAGCCCTCCAGGCTCCGCTGCCCCTGGGATTCTCCAGGCAAGAACACTGGAGTGGGTTGCCATTTCCTTCTCCAATGCGTGAAAGTGAAAAGTGAAAGTGAAGTCGCTCAGTTGTGTCTGACTCTCAGCGACCCCATGGACTGCAGCCTACCCAGCTCCTCCATCCATGGGATTTTCCAGGCAAGAGTACTGGTATAAGCATGTAGAGGAACTCAAATTGTTTTATGAATCACCAGCTGAAGGCAGAGGCAGAGTATTCTGGTCTGGTTTTTGTTTCTCCAATAAAATACAGACAGACCTCATTTTATTGTGCTTCACTTTACTGAAGTGCAGGTACTGCATTTTTTTTTTTTTAACAAATTGAAGGTTTGTGGCAGCCCTGTGTGGAGCAAGTCTGTCGGTGCCTTTTGTCCAATGACATTTGCTCACTTTGTGTCTCTGTGTCACATTTTGGCAATTCTCACAATTTTTCAAACTTTTTCATTGTTGTATTTGTTGCAGTGATCTGTGATCAGTGATGTCCCTATTATAATTGTTTTGGGGCACCACAAACATTGCCCATATAAGATGGCAAGCTTAATCTGTCCATGTTGTATGTGTTTCAACTGCTCCCTGACCAGCTGTTGTGCTATCTCTCTTCATCTCCTTGGACCCCCTCCCCCATTCCCTGAGACACAGCGCTATTGAAATGAGGTTACTTAATGATCCAACAGTTACTTGTAAGTGTTCAAGTGAAAAGAAGAGCTGCACATTTCTCATTTTAAATCTAAAATTAGACGTGAATAAGCTTAGTGAGGAAGAAATGTTGAAAGCTGAGATAGGCTGAAAGTTAGGCCTTTTGTGCCAAACAGTTAGCCAAGTTGTAAATGCAAAGGAGAAGTCCTTAAAGGAAATTAAAAGTGCTGTTTCAGTGAACGCACAAATGATAAGAAAGCCTTATTGCTGATATGAAGAAAGTTTAGTGGCCTGGATAGAAGAGCAAGGCAGCCACAACACTTCCTTAAACCAAAAGCTAATATAGAGAAAGGCCCTAACTCTCTTCAGTTCTGTGAAGGTTGAAAGAGGTCAGGAAGCTACCAGCTAGGACTTTCATAGTTAGAGAGGAGAAGTTAATGCCTGGCTTCAAAGTTTCAAAGGACAAGCTGACTCTCTTGTTAGGAGCTAATGCAGCTCATGACTTGAAGTTGAAGCCACTACTCATGTACCGTTCTGAAAATCTGAGGATCCTTAAGAATGAAACTAAATGTACTCTACCTATGCTCCATAAATAGAACAACAAAGCCTGGATGACAGAACATCTGTTTACAACATGGTCTCCTGAAAAGTTTAAGTCCACTATTGAGACCCATTGCTCAGGGGGAAAAAAAAGATTCCTTTCAAAATATTATTGCTCTTTGGCAATGCACCTGCTAATCCAGGAACTATGATGGAGATGGACAGTGAGATTAATGTTGTTGTCATGCCTGCTCACACAGCATGCATTGTTCAGCCCATGGATCAAGGAGTAATTTCTTTAAGAAATACATTTTATAGGGCAGTTGCTGCTATAGGCAAGTATTCCTCTTATGGATCTGGCCAAAACAAACTGAAAACTTCTTGGAAAGCATTCACCATGTTAGATGCCTTTAAGAACATTTGTGATTCATCGGGAGAAGTCAAGCTATCAATATTAACAGGAGTTTGAAACAAATTGATCCCAACCCTCATGAATGACTTTGAGGGGTTCAAGACTTCCATGGAGGAAGTAACTTCAGACGTGGTGGAAATAGCAAGAGATCTAAAGTTAGAGGGGGAGCCTGAAGATGTGGCTGAATTGCTGCAATCTCATGATAAAACTTAAACAGATGAGGAGTTGCTTTTTATGGATGAACAAAGAAAGTGGTTCCTTGAAATGGAATCTACTCTTGGTGAAGATGCTGTGAAGATTGTTGAAAAGACAAAAGATTCAGAATGCATACACTTAGGTGACAAAGCAGTGGCAGGATCTGAGAGGACTGACTCAAATTTTGAAAGAAGTTCTGTTGTGGATAAATCGCTATCAAATAGCATTCATGTTATGTAGAAATCATTAGTGAAAGGAAGACTCAATCATATTGCAAGACTTGTTGTTTTCTTATTTTTAGAAATTGCCAGTGCCACCCCAATCTTCAGCAACCGTCACTCTGATCAGCCATCAACATCAGAGCTAGACCCTCCACCAGTGAAAAGATTACAACTTACTGAAGACCAAAATGGTTGGCTTTTTTTTCACCAATAATGTGTTTTATAAATTAAGGCATGTGCATTGTTCTCTTAGATGTAATGCTATTGCACACTCAATAAATAGCATAAACAGAACTTCTATATGCACTGGGAATTCCCTCCCAAGTTCATGTGGCTTAACTGCAGTAGTGTGGAACCAAACCCACAATATCTCCAAGGTACCTGTATAGCATGACAGAAGGTATGTGGTAGACAGCCTTTATAACATTTTCTGGTAAACTCGTCACAGTGAATACAGTAAGATCAGAATCCATAAGTATTTTCCATGCCATCTGGTCTTGAGCATTGCAGATTGAGCAGCCTTGGGCTATTACAGGGATCCATGTTTTTCAATGATGCACTGGTGGACTTCACCCAGGATGAGTGGCAGCTGCTGAACCATGCTCAGAGGCTCCTGCACAAGGATGTGATGCTGGAGAACTATGAGCGCATGGTGTCCCTGGTTAAGCCTGGCCCCCCCCGCCCCCATGCCACTCCTGAAAGCATGCATTTTCTGTCTTAGGGACCAAACCACTATAGCCTGTCATGAGTTTTGGGCTTGAAATTTTGGATTCAAAGACCTTTAAGGGAACTTGAGAGGATATTGTATTCTCACCTCCCTAGTGAAAGGATCCTCAGCATTGTATGGCTCTTAAAGTTTCTACCTTCTGATTCTTCAAAGGGCTTGACCCCTAAGCAACTTTGCCAAGTCCATGTCCTTTCCCATAACAGGTCACTATGTTATCTAACCTGAGCTGATATTGGAGCAAGGAGTTGGAGCAAGAAGAACTGCGGATATTAAAGGGACAACTCCCAAGTCAGAGCCACCCGGGTGAGTTAACGAAGTCAGATAGAAGACAACTGGGGAAAACTGGATCCAAACTGGCCAGTTCAGGGGGTGGTATCTTTGAAATGGGTTTTAAGGATCTCTTTTAGTGACTCTAGCCTTTTAGAAGTGACTAAAGGCAAATGAGGTTGCGAAGAGTCGGACACAACTGAGCGACTGAACTGACTGAAAGGTAGATGACTACCACCTCTTAGATATCAAACCACCAAATGTCACTCTCATATATAAATGTTCTTTGTTTTCTGTCCTTTGGAGAAAGAGATTTGCTTGGGTTTTGTAGAATCCAATTGCTGTCTTTCTCATCCTAGGCCCTTATTTCTCTGTTTTTCTCTGTTCAATGATTGGATCCTTTGCCTTCCCTCCCGTGCCAAACATCCTGTAATTATGCATTTATTGATGCATCATTTTATTCAGTAAGTACTTACTAAGACCTGTTATACACCAGTCACTTTCTATTTAAGTCACAGGAGATACAAAAGTGAAATCTCTACTCTTGTCAATAGATCCAAATAGCAAATGCATATGTAAGATTCTGGTAGCAATCTGAATTCTGATTGCTTTAATTCTGAAAAATTAAAGTCAGATGAAGGGGAGGGAGACTGACAGGGAATCTTGTTTCAGAAGAAAGTCAGAGAAGGCCTCTCAGTGGAGGTGGATGTTTGAAGAGGACTTTATTCAGGGAATGGAGTCTTAAATGAAGGAATGGAGTGAGCCGTGGGTTATCTGAGAGATTCCAGATTGAGAGAACATCAGGGGCCATACCTCTGGACAGGAGTGTGCCTGGTGTAATCAGGGAACAGCAAGGAAGTTGGTGGGACCAGAGAGGGTTCAGTGAGGGAAGAGATCAAGGGATACACCCTTGAGCACTGCATTTGGAAGTCAGAGAGATGTAGGGCTCTAACAAGAGAGACCAAGAGAGAGCACCTACCATGGTAGAGGGAGAATCAGGATACAGTGGTGTCCCAGGAGCATGTGAACAAAGTGTTTTCTAGAAGGGTGGAGTGAATTCCAAGATGCAAATGTAAATGTGGTCAACATTTCCCTTTTTCCTTTTTCCTTTCCATTTCCTTTTTTCCTTTCCAAATTATCCAAAGGCCACAGGAAAAATATTTAATGTCAATTCCATTTTTATTACAGATTGGAGGCAACTGAAACCCCAAACTTAAAAAAAAAGTGGAAAAATTGCCAAAAGCAATGAAAATCAGGCTTGTTCATGGAAGTAGAAATAGAAAGTGACATAGCTGTGTAAATAGTGTTGGAATATATCACACAGACAGTATTAACTTGCCAACTTTAACCACAAATGGAACTTAAAGTATTGAGGAGATTCATTTTTAAACAATGGGGTCATAGCATTACCCTGAAGGATGTACAGGTTCTGATTAGAGAAGTGTACTCATTCCACCATTCCTTGTGTTTTATTTCAAACTCTGTACCCATTTTGAGGTCATTTTTGTAACAAGCCAAAGCTACTCTTCCTCTCCCTTTTTCTACTACCATATATGTTTTTGTTTTCATGTACCAACTAAAAGAGTAAGATAAATATGTGCTTAGGAGTTCTTTCACCCCAGGAGTCTATGTCTAAAATCTAAGAATCACCTCAACCTAGGTCATTTATGTACAAACCTGTTCCTTAAGAAATGTGTTAAGATGTATAATGTATGTTAATTTTCATATTTCTAGAAGTCCAAAGAACCAATAACATGAAAGAGATAAGCCAAGAAAATGACAGATATTTGAGGTAAGATTTATTCATCAACAACAGAACGCTGACTAAGGAGAGGAATAAGACCTTCAAAGAAACACTTAATATGGCCACAGATCCAGTGCCCTCAAGAAAAATATCCCAGCAGGGTGACCCATTTGTAACAAACTTGAAAAGTGTTTCTCAATTAATGATTAGTAATAGAAGTAATATGAGAAAAAATCTGATGATTTCAGTGGATGTATGTTCTTTGATACTGTGCATGAAAAAAACTCATACAGAAAATAAATCCTGTGAAAATGATCTAAAGAAGAAATCCCACAGGCAAATTGAGGCCTTTATTGAACATCAGAAGATTTCAGCTTTGGAGCATCTTCTTGAATATAATCATTATGAGAAAGCCTTTCACAGAAAAACAGCCTTTATCCAAAAGTTAAAGCTCAGTGCTTGTCCAAGAACCCCTGGGGAAAGGAATCTACATGAGTCCAGTAAAAATTGGAAATTTTCATATGCGAGGTCAAAACATACACCTCGGAGAGCTCATTGTAAATGTAATAAGTTGGGGAAATCCTTTTGTGAGAAGTCAAACCTTATTCAACATCAGAGAATACACACAAGAGGAAAACTTGGAAATGTAACAGAAATAAGGAAGTCTTGTAGAAGTCATCCACCCTCAAAATGAGTGAACTCACACAGGAGAGAAAATTGATGCCTGTAACCAGTGTGGGAAATCCTTCCATGAAAAGCCATGCCTGACTCAACATCAGAGAACTCACACAACAGAAAAACCCAGTGAGTGTAATGACAGTGAAAGAGCCATAAAAAAAGGATTCCTACATTGCTCTAAATCAGAGAATTAACACAAGTGAAAAAACTTGAAAGGGAGTAAGTGTGAGAAATCCTTCCATAAGCTGTTGAAACTAAGTCAACATCAGAAAGCTTGCTTGGGAGAACCAAAAAATGAGTGTGGTGAAAGTAGGAGGTTTTAAATGAGAAGTCACACCTCACTCGAAATCAGAGGGCTCACAGAGAGAAGAAAACCTATGACTGTAATAAATGTGGATGTGGAAACAGCTTCCCTAAGAAAACAGACTTTACTCACCATCAGAGCATGTACCCAGGGAAAAAGCCCTACAAATGTAGTGAATGTGGAAAGTCCTTCTTTGTGAAGTTCAATCTTACTGAGCATCAGAGAACGAAGGAAACTCTATGTGTGTCATGAATGTGGAAAATCCTGCCTGAAGTCAGCCCTCATCATCCATCAGAGAATTCACGCAGGAGAGAAACCCCGTATATGTAATGAAGGTGAGAAAACCTCCTGTGTGAAGTCAAACCTTGCTCAGCATCAAAGGATGCACATAGGAGAGAAACCCTATAAATGTAATGAATGCTGGAGATCTTTCTGCGTGAAATCCAACCTTGTTGTACATCAGAGAACTCATACTGGAGACAGACCCTACAAATGTCCTGAATGTGGGAAAACCTTCTATGAAAAGTCACCCCTCACAAAACATCAGAAAATTCACACAGGGGAAAAAACTCTATGAATGTAATGAATGTAGAAAAAGCTCCAGCCAGAGGTCAGCACTCACCAAACATCAAAGAAAAACAGGCGAGGAGAAAACTCCCACAAACACTTTCCACTGCAGGTCATGCTCACTGAACACCAGCAAAATCACAGGGCAGAACCGCAATGATGTCAACATGCAGGAAAGTCTTTATCAAAGGGTCATGAAAGTAAAAGTGAGAGTGAAGTTGCTCATTTGTGTCCGACTCTTTGTGACCCTATGGACTGTAGCCTACCAGGATCCTCTGTCCATGGGATTTTCCAGGCAAGAGTACCGGAGTGGGTTGCCATTTCCTTCTCCAGGGGGAATCTTCCCGACCCAGGGATCAAACCTGGGTCTCCCGCATTGTAGGCAGATGGTTTTACCATCTGAGGCACCAGGGAAGTTCAATAGGTCATAGCTAATTGTAATTAGAGAAGTAATATAAAAATGAAATAGGAGTGCTCTGTGAATGCTTTGGGGCTTCCTAGGTGGCTCAGTGGTAAAGAATCCACCTGCCAATATAGGAGATGCAGGAGATACAGGTTTAATCCCCGAGTCGAGAAGATCTCCTGGAGGAGGAAATGGCAACCCACTCCAGTATTCTGCCTGGAAAATCCCATGGACAGAGGGGCCTGGGGAGGACTGCAGTCCATGGGGCCACATGGAGTTGGACATGACTGAGTGACTGAGCACACACAGGAAGGCTTTGATTGTGTTAAAACTTTCAAAAAGTATTCAAAGATATGAGGAGATATGTATTGTTCTAAGAATGTGGATAAAAATGTTCTTGTGGGAAAATGTTCTTGTGAAAATAGAAGTTGTATTTTAGATGTGATGCCAAACTTGTTACAAAAAAAGATGATAAAATATTCAGTTCTTAATAGAATGTGAAATATGCAGCTTTTGTCAAAGCAGGAATAAGTTATTGGCACAACAGCATAGAATATATATGGGAGGACTTTCTGAAGTATATGAATATGTTATATAGTACATAAGTGTACTGTATAACATGAATTGTGTGTATGTTGGATTTATATAGGGAACCCACTTCTAACTCTGTATCTCAACAATCCAGTATTTGTAATAAGTGAAAACTGAGCAGTCACACAAACCATGCCTCAACAGTTGCATTTCTGGACACATACCCTAAAACCACTGGGCATTCTGAGGGGTGATTGGAAATGCTGGGATAATTTGTTGTCACTATGACTAAGGGTCAGTCAGTTTAGTCAGTCGTGTCTGACTCTTTATGACCCCATGGACTGAAGCACACCAGGCCCCCCTGTCCGATACCAACTCCCAGAGTTTACTCAAACTCATGTCCATTGAACTGGTGATGCCATTCAATCATCTCATCCTCTGTCGTCCCCTTCTCCTCCTGCCTTCAATCTTTCCCAGCATCAGGGTCTTTTCAAATGAGTCAGTTCTTCACATCAGTTGGCCAAAGTATTGGAGTTTCTGCTTCAGCATCAGTCCTTCCAATGAATATTCAGGACTGATTTCCTTTAGGATGGACTGGTTGGATCTCCTTTGCTGTTCAAGGGACTCTCAAAAGTCTTCTCCAACACCGCAGTTCAAAAGCATCAATCCTTCAGTGCTCAGCTTTCTTTATAGTCCAACTCTCACATCCAACTCTCACATGACTACTGGAAAAACCATAGCTTTGACTAGACAGACCTTTGTTGGTAAAATAATGGCTCTGCTTTTTAATATGCTGTCTAGGTTGGTCATAACTTTTCTTCCAAGGAGCAAGCGTCCTTTAATTTCATGGCTGTAGTCACCATCTGCCATGATTTTGGAGTCCCCCAAAATAGTCTGTCACTGTTTCCATTGTTTCCCATCTATTCATCATGAAGTGATGAGAAGGCAATGGCACCCCACTCCAGTTCTCTTGCCTGGAAAATCCCATGGACGGAGGAGCCTGGTAGGCTGCAGTCCATGGAGTCACAAAGAGTTAGACACAAATGAGTGACTTCACTTTCACTTTTCACTTTCATGCATTGGAGAAGGAAATGGCAACCCACTCCAGTGTTCTTGCCTGGAGAGTCCCAGGGATGGGGGAGCCTGCTGGGCTGCCATCTATGGGGTTGCACAGAGTTGGACACAACTGAAGAGACTTAGCAAAAGTAGCAGCAGCAGATGGGACTGGATGCCGTGATCTTAGCTTTCTGAATGTTGAGTTTTAAGCCAACTTTTTCACTCTCCTCTTTCACTTTCGTCAAGAGGCTCTTTAGTTCTTCTTCACTTTCTGCCATAAGGGTGGTGTCATCTGCATATCTGAGGTTATTGATATTTATTGATATTTCTCCTGGCAATCTTGATTCCAGCTTGTGCTTCATCCAGTTCAGCATTTCTCATAATGTACTCTGCATATAATTTAAATAAGCAGGGTGACACTATACAGCCCTGACATACACCTTTCCCTATTTGGAACCAGTCTGTTGCTGGTTTGGAACCAGTTCTAACTGTTGCTTCCTGACCTGCATATAGATTTCTCAGGAGGCAGGTCATGTGGTCTGGTATTCCCATCTCTTGAAGAATTTCCCACAGTTTGTTGTGATCCACACAGTCAAGGCTTTGGCGTAGCTGATAAAGCAGAAGTAAATGTTTTTCTGGAACTCTCTTGCTTTTTCGATGATCCAGTGGATGTTGGCAATTTGATCTCTGGTTCCTCTGCTTTTCTTTCTTTTTTTTTTTTAATAAAATTTATTTATTTTAATTGGAGGCTAATTACTTTACAATAATGTATTGGCTTTGCCATACATCAACATAAATCTGCCTCGGGTGCACACATCTTCCCCATCCTGAACCCCCCTCCCACCTCCTTCCCCATACCATCCCTCTGGGTCATCCCAGTACACCAGCCCCAAGCATCCTGTATCATGCATCGAACCTGGACTGGCGATTCGTTTCACATATGATATTATACATGTTTCAATGCCATTCTCCCAGATCATCCCACCCTTGCCCTCTCCCACAGAGTCCAAAAGACTGTTCTATACATCTGTGTCTCTTGCTGTCTCACATACAGGGTTATCATTACCATCTCTCTAAATTCCATATATATGTGTTAGTATACTGTATTGGTGTTTTTCTTTCCGGCTTACTTCACTCTGTATAATAGGCTCCAGTTTCCTCCACCTCATTAGAGCTGATTCAGATGTATTCATTTTAATGGCTGAGTAATATTCCATTGTGTATATGTACCACAGCTTTCTTATCCATTCATCTGCTGATGGACATCTAGGTTGCTTCCATGCCCTGGCTATTATAAACAGTGCTATGATGAACATCTGAATGGGTGAATTTAACTCAGAAGACCATTATATCTACTACTGCAGGCAGGAATCCCTCAGAAGAAATGGAGTGGCCATCATGGTCAACAAAAGAGTCCGAAATGCAGTACTTGGATGCAATCTCAAAAACGACAGAATGATCTCTGTTCGTTTCCAAGGCAAACCATTCAATATCACAGTAATCCAAGTCTATGCCCCAACCAGTAATGCTGAAGAAACTGAAGTTGAATGGTTCTATGAAGACCTACAAGACCTTTTAGAACTAACACCCAAAACAGATGTCCTTTTCATTATAGGGGACTGGAATGCAAAAGTAGGAAGTCAAGAAACACCTGGAGTAACAGGCAAATTTGGCCTTGGAATATGGAATGAAGCAGGGCAAAGACTAATAGAGTTTTGCCAAGAAAATGCACTGGTCATAGCAAACACCCTCTTCCAATAACACAAGAGAAGACTCTATACATGGACATCACCAGATGGTCAACACCAAAATCAGATTGATTATATTCTTTGCAGCCAAAGACGGAGAAGCTCTATACAGTCAGCAAAAACAAGACCAGGAGCTGACTGTGGCTCAGACCATGAACTCCTTATTGCCAAATTCAGACTTAAATTGAAGAAAGTAGGGACCTAAATCAAATCCCTTATGATTATACAGTGGAAGTGAGAAATAGATTTAAGGGCCTAGATCTGATAGATAGAGTGCTTGATGAACTATGGAATGAGGTTTGTGACATTGTACAGGAGACAGGGATCAAGACCATTCCCATAGAAAAGAAATGCAAAAAAGCAAAATGGCTCTCTGGGGAGGCCTTACAAATAGCTGTGAAAAGAAGAGAAGTGAAAAGCAAAGGAGAAAATGAAAGATATAAACATCTGAATGCAGAGTTCCAAAGAATAGCAAGAAGAGATAAGAAAGCCTTCGTCAGTGATCAATGCAAAGAAACAGAGGAAAACAACAGAATGGGAAAGACTAGGGATCTCTTCAAGAAAATCAGAGATACCAAAGGAACATTTCATGCAAAGATGGGCTCGATAAAGGACAGAAATGGTATGGATCTAACAGAAGCAGAAGATATTAAGAAGAGATGGCAAGAATACACAGAGGAACTGTACAAAAAAGATCTTCACAACCCAGATAATCACGATGGTGTGATCACTGACCTAGAGCCAGACATCCTGGAATGTGAAGTCAAGTGGGCCTTAGAAAGCATCACTACAAACAAAGCTAGTGGAGGTGATGGAATTCCAGTTGAGCTATTCCAAATCCTGAAAGATGATGCTGTGAAAGTGTTACACTCAATATGCCAGCAAATTTGGAAAACTCAGCAGTGGCCACAGGACTGGAAAAGGTCAGTTTTCATTCCAATCCCAAAGAAAGGCAATGCCAAAGAATGCTCAAACTACCACACAATTGCACTCATCTCACATGCTAGTAAAGTAATGCTCAAAATTCTCCAAGCCAGGCTTCAGCAGTATGTGAACTGTGAACTTCCTGACGTTCAAGCTGGTTTTAGAAAAGGCAGAGGAACAAGAGATCAAATTGCCAACATCCGCTGGATCATGGAAAAAGCAAGAGAGTTCCAGAAAAACATCTATTTCTGCTTTATTGACTATGCCAAAGCCTTTGACTGTGTGGATCACAATAAATTGTGGAAAATTCTTCAAGAGATGGGAATACCAGAGCACCTGACCTGCCTCTTGAGAAATTTGTATGCAGGTCAGGAAGCAACAGTTAGAACTGGACATGGAACAACAGACTGGTTCCAAATAGGAAAAGGAGTACGTCAAGGCTGTATATTGTCACCCTGTTTATTTAACTTATATGCAGAGTACATCATGAGAAACGCTGGGCTGGAAGAAGCACAAGCTGGAATCAAGATTTCCGGGAGAAATATCAATAACTTCAGATATGCAGATGACACCACCCTTATGGCAGAAAGGGAAGAGGAACTAAAAAGCCTCTTGATGAAAGTGAAAGTGGAGAGTGAAAAAGTTGGCTTAAAGCTCAACATTCAGAAAACAAAGATCATGGCATCCAGTCCCACCACTTCATGGGAAATGGATGGGGAAACAGTGGAAACAGTGTCAGACTTTATTTTTCTGGGCTCCAAAATGACTGCAGATGGTGACTGCAGCCATGAAATTAAAAGATGCTTACTCCTTGGAAGGAAAGTTATGACCAACCTAGGTAGCATATTCAAAAGCAGAGACATTACTTTGCCAACAAAGGTTCATCTAGTCAAGGCTATGGTTTTTCCTGTGGTCATATATGGATGTGAGAGTTGGACTGTGAAGAAGGCTGAGCGCCGAAGAATTGATGCTTTTGAACTGTGGTGTTGGAGAAGACTCTTGAGAGTCCCTTGGACTGCAAGGAGATCCAACCAGTCCATTCTGAAGGAGATCAGCCCTGGGATTTCTTTGGAAGGAATGATGCTAAAGCTGAAACTCCAGTACTTTGGCCACCTCATGCGAAGAGTTGACTCATTGGAAGACTCTGATGCTGGGAGGGATTGGGGGCAGGAGGAGAAGGGGACGACAGAGGATGAGATGGCTGGATAGCATCACTGACTCGATGGACGTGAGTCTGAGTGAACTCTGGGAGTTGGTGATGGACAGGGAGGCCTGGCGTGCTGCGATTCATGGGGTCGCAAAGAGTCAGACACGACTGAGCGACTGATCTGATCTGATCTGATGATGAACATTGGGGTACACGTGTCTCTTTCAATTCTGGTTTCCTTCGTGTGTATGCCCAGCAGTGGGATTTCTGGGTCATATCGCAGTTCTATTTCCAGTTTTTTAAGGAATCTCCACACTGTTCTCCATAGTGGCTGTACTAGTTTGCATTCCCACCAACAGTGTAAGAGGGTTCCCTTTTCTCCACACCCTCTCCAGCATTTATTACTCCTCTGCTTTCCTAAATCCAGCTTGAACATCTGGAAGCTCACGATTCATGTACTGTTGAAACCTGGCTTGGAGAATTTTGAGCATTACTTTGCTAGCATGTGAGATGAGTGCAACTGTGCAGTAGTTTGAGCATTCTTTGGCATTGCCTTTCTTTGGGATTGGAATGAAAGCTGACCTTTTCCAGACCCAGTTAATCATAGTGGTGTGATCACTCATCTAGAGCCAGACATCTTGAAATGTGAAGTCAAGTGGGCCTTAGGAAGCATCACTATGAACAAAGCTAGTGGAGGTGATGGCATTCCAGTTGAGCTATTTCAAATCCTAAAAGATGATGCTGTGAAAGTGCTGTTCTCAATATGCCAGCAAATTTGAAAAACTCAACAGTGGCCACAGGACTGGAAAAGGTCCGTTTTCATTCCACTCCCAAAGAAAGGCAATGCCAAAGAATAATTAAGTGTGCTACAGGCATTTAGTATGTGAGAGGACCAAAGATACCCAACACCCCACACTGTCAGTGAGAGGACAGGAGGAAAGGACTCAGCCAGGATACCAATACCCCCATCACAGGAAAACCCTCCCCTTGAGAAACTCTTGGACATCTACACCCGTAGACAAGTAAGAGAAGGTCTATTGCCATGTTGCAAGTTTTGTAATGACAGTTGAAAAAAAGAAAGTAGTAATGTCTACTGACAATAGACTAGATAAATAAATGTTGGTATGGTTATTCAGTGGGAATTGTTATTGTTCAGTCACCCAGTCATGTCCAACTCTTTGCGACCCCTTGGACTGTAGCATGCCAGGCCTCGCTGTCCCTCACCATCTCCCGAAGTTTTCCCAAGTTCATGTCTGTTGCATCAGTGATGCCATCCAGCCATCTCATCCTCTGATGCCCTCTTCTCCTGCCCTTAATCTTTCCCAGCATCAAGGGCTTTTCCAATGGGTCAGCTGTTTGCATCAGATGAGCAAAATACTGGAGTTTCAACTTCAGCATTAGCCCTTCCAATGAGTATTTAGGGTTGATTTCCCTTAATATTGACTGGTTTGATCTCCTTGCTGTCCAAGGGGCTCTCGGGAGTCTTTTCCAGCATCTATTCTTCGGCACTCCTCCGTCTTTCTGGTCCAGCTCTCACAACCGTATGTCACCACTGGGAAGACCGTAGCCTTGACTATACGGAGCTTTATTGGCAGAGTAATGTCTCTGCTTCTCAGCACACTATCTAGGTTTGTCAAAGCACTGGAAATACTATACACCAATAAAAATAAACCTCAGTTATACATATCAAGATTGTTATCTTAAAACAGTAATGTTTAATAAAAAGGAAACTATAAATACCATGTTATTGCATTTATATAAAGTTCAAAAAGAATTCAGCAGTACATTGTTTAGGAACACATATATAATAAGCAGTAAAACTACAAAGGAAAACCTGTGGATGGTGAACACAAGATCTAGTATAGCAGTTACATCTGTGGAGGAAGGAGGGGCTTACATTCAGGGAGAGAGAGAGGAAGCTTCGTGTTATTAAATGGGTCATGAGTATTTCTTATTTCTTTATATTTTGTCTCTGTGTGTGTTTATGTGTATTTGCTATTTAATTTTCAAGAAACAGATAGAAATAATTGTATTATAGTGTTAGCAAAAGTGTGTTTGGTGTAAAAATCAAGGTTTTTCTCTTTCATCTATTTTTCTGTATCCAGAACCTCTATGATGACTTTTTCAAGTATTTGTACCACTATTCATTTGGGCCTGGTATGACTGAGTTTCTTGATTGTATTTTTCCTTTATTTCCTAGTAAAAAAAAATTCTAATTAAAAAAAATAATAAAATGAACATTGACAAAGTATAAAAGTAAAGAAAGTGAAAAAGAAACAAAAAGTACAGTAAACTAAATACAAATGAAAAGTAAAAGTAATCGCAGACAATGTGAACACATTGAATTTATATATCAAAGGCAGAGGCAGATTAATGCTCAGTTAAAAAACTAAATCCAAGTATGTGTAGTTTACAAAAAATAGTAAAACCAGGTGACAGAGGAAATTTGAAAGTTAAAGGATTGGGCAAAAGTATGTATGTAGATATATGAAAGTGTGAAAGTTTTAATCACTCAGTTGTGTCCGACTTTTTGTGACCCCATGGACTGTAGCCCACCAGGCTCCTCTGACCTTGGAATTCTCCAGGCAAGAATACTGGAGTGGATTGCCATTCCCTTCTCCAGGGGATCTTCCCAATCCAGGGATCGAACCTGAATCTCCTGCATTGCAGGCAGATTCTTTACCATCTGAGCCACTAGGGAAGCATGTATATGTGTGTATACACACACACACACACACACACACACACACACACACACATATATTCCACTAAAATGTAAGCACTTAATTGCAAGTCCTGTGATTATATCATTTAACCCAACTGTGTTTTTAACTGTTTGATTCTTTAGCCTCTCATCAAAATGACCTTATAGGGAAATAATCCATCAACAGGTAAATATGTTCAGGTCATGCTGCTCTTCGGTCTTAATATTTTCAACTCTTTGCGGTCAGAAAATCCACCATTGGGGGAAGAGGCTCTCAGGCATGTGTGTCTTTTTGATTGATGGCATTCCCTTGGTTGACATTTCTAGGAAGAAACTTTCAATAGGCAACTTGTTTTGACTATTTGGAATGACCACAGGGCACTGAGAGTGGGCAACTTGACTTCTAATCTTGACCTTGCCTAACGTTATTCATCTTTAAAAGGAAGAGGCAGATTCAGGTCATACTATTGTCTTCATCTGTTCAGACTGCTGTAACAATACCATAGACCCAGGGGGCTAATAAACAACAAATTTATTTCTCACAGTGATGGAGGCTGGAAGACCAAGATCATAGCACCAGCAGATTCAGTGTCTGGTGAGGACTTGCTTCCTGGTGTAGGGTTGGCCATTTCCTCCCTGTTCATACATGGCAGAGAGGGTGAGGGGCTCCCTGGGGTCTCTTTTATTAGAGGGCTCCTCGCTTATGACCTACGCATCTCCCAAGGGCCCCACCTTCTAATACCATCATAATATTGGGGAGTTTGAATTTCAACATAGAAATTTTGGAGGAATACAAACAGTCCATAAGAACTATATTATTATTAACCAGTATTATCTTTCTAAACTGTGATTGTCGATTTATGGGGCAATCAGCACATCTTTAGAGGCCAAGAGTGACAACCTGGAGAGAAGTAGAGAATAAAGCAAGCACAGTGTCTTTGGAGAGGACTGGAGATTAAATTTCCTTAGCTGGGTCTAGCCTCCTGCCTAGACTGTCCTCTCACAGACACCCCGAAATAGGGCCTGTATTGTGGAGTCTGCCTCCTGCCCATCCTCTGAGCTCAGCTGACTCCTCTGAAAGCTGTCCTAAACCTTCATCACCCAGTCCTGATACTCCCTCACGAAGGAGAACACCATGCAAATTTTGCACACTCTGAACAGAAGGACCAAGAGTCGTTTTGTTTCTGGCCCAACTCCCTGACTGAGGCCCTTCTACCTCTTTCCAGAGTACTGGTAAAGAAGTCTATTTTTTTTTTTTAAAAGATGTCTTTGTGTCTTTATTTTTGGCTGTGATGGGTCTTCCGTCGCTTGCGCCGGCTTTCTCTAGTTTCAGCGAGCAGGCGCACCTTCTGGTTGCAGTGCAACTCGCTCCCTGGTCTCTAGGGCGTGAGGGCTTCAGCAGACGCAGCTCACGGACTTAGCTGCCCCATGGCATGTGGGATCTTCCCAGACCAGGGATCGCACCTGTGTCCCCTGCATTGACAGATTCTTAACCACTGGACCACCAGGGAAGTCTCAGTAAGAAGTCTTACTTCTTGTGTGTGTGTCCCCTTGTATTTTTGTTTCTGGAGACTCCTAACACACAACAGATGATATATCCATGTGGACTCTACCAGAGCCCCAAAGACAAATTCACTTTAGATGGAACCTCCGCCCTGGGAACCAATGTCGGTCCCCAGTGGCACCCGCTGGCCTCTGGAATCTCAAACCTAGCTTCTGGCAGGCTCAAACTAGAGCCACCTTGAACAACAACAACAACGAAACAGGCTGGAGGGCCCCTGAGCTATCCTTAAGCTACAGCATGCAGTTTGGCTTCAGACTCCACAGAAACACCAAGATATCCCAGGAGTACAAGGCAGGAGTCAATTTTAATTCACCATTGATTTCCTGAGGTCACTGAAGGGCATTTCATCAGGCTGAGTGCTCTGAAGAATTCAAAGATAGTTATTAAAATACATGTCTGGGTTTTAGGCGACGTGGTATATTGCAGAAGCCTCTAGAAAGACTGACAAAAAGACAGATAAGGCATAAATTACCAATATCAGTAATGAAATGGGATATCATGACAGACCCTGAAGACGTCAAAATGATAATAGGGCAATCTACGAACAACTTTATATGCATAAACTTGACAACTTAGATTAAATAGACCAATTCCTCCAGAAATATAAACTATCACAACTCACTGAATATGAAATAGAATTAAGGAAATTTAATTTGTAATTTTAAAACTGCCAAAAAGGAAATCTCTAGGTCCAGATGGTTTCACTAGAGAATTCTACCAAATGTTTAAAAGCAGAAATAACCCCAGTTCTACACACTTTGTTCCAAAAATTCAAGAATAAAAAACACTTCCCTGTTCAGTTTATGAAGCTAGATTCACTGATACCAAAACCAAGAAAAAAATGTTAAATACAGTACAAAAAAGGATAAATATAAACCAATATTCCTCATGAATTAGACACACAAATCCTTAGCAAAGTATTAGCAAATAGAATTATTTATTAATTGTATGCAAAGACATGAGTATATGAAAATAATTTTATACCATGGGGTTTACTGTAAGGATGCAAGGCTGATTAAATATTCAAAATCAATACATGTAATTCACCATATTACCAAACAAAGAAGAAATATCACACAATTTCCACCAATGAAGAAAAAGTATTTGACAAAATGTACGTGAAATTTATGACAAAACTCTCATAAAAATACAAGTGGGGTGAATTGATAAAGAGCATCTATAAAAACCTACAGCTAACAATATCCTTAATGGTGAAAGACTGGATGCTTCCCCTCTAAGATTGGGAACAAGGCAAGGTTATCTGCTCTCACAAGTTTTACTCAGCATTGTGCTGGAAGTTCTAGCCACTGCAACAAGACAAGAAAAGGAAACAAAAGCATACTGATCAGAAAAGAGAGAATAAAACTGTTCTATTTACAGATAAATGATTGTCTAAGTAGAAAATCCCAAAGCAGCTACAAACAACAGCAACAAAACAGGAAAACCTCCTAGAACTAATAAATGCGTTCAACAAGGTCAAAGGATGCAAGAGAAACACACAAAACCCAACTGTATTTCTCTATGCCAGCAATGAACACATGGGTAGCAAAGTTTTAAATATGATATCCTCTTTTAATTGCTCAAATATAGTTAGATGTAAGCTTAACCAAACATGTCCAAACCTGCATTTTGAAAACTACAAAATGCTGGTCGAAGAACATCTTAAAAAGTGGATAAACGTACCTGATTCGTGGACTGGAAAACTCAACACAGTAAAGATTCCAGTTCTCCCTGTATTGATATTTAGGTTTAAAGGAATTTCTATTAAAATCCCAGCAGGAATCTTTTTGTAGATATAAGAAAGATTATTCTAAAGTTTATGTATGTGGAAATAAAAAGAAACTACACTAGCTAAAACAATTTTGAAAAATAAGAATAAATGGAAAGATCAGTCTACTCACTAGATTTATTATATAGCTACAGTAATCAAGACTGGCTTTGGTGGATGGATAGACATGTAGATCAATGGATATAACAGAGAAATCAGAAACAGACTCACACAAATATACACACTGGTTTTTTATTAACAAAGGTGCAGAAGCAATTCAATGGAGGAAGGATAGGCTTTTCAACAAACAATGCTGGAGCAGCTGGACAAACTGTAGGTGAATAAATGAACCTCAGCCTCCTGAGGAGGAAAGTGTGGACTTTGGATTCAGACAGAACTGGCTTTGGCTGCCAGTTTTCCCAATTACTACTATGTGGTTCTGATTTGATTATTAAACTTTGCTGAGCCTCAGGCCCAAGCCTGGAGCTCATCAATGACGTGTTAGGGATGCTGGGGTAAGGAATAAGCAGCATTTAATTTGGGGGGTTATGTTCCCAAATCTTGATTCCAGCTTGTGCTTCTTCCAGCCCAGCGTTTCTCATGATGTACTCTGCATAGAAGTTAAATAAACAGGGTGACTAATGTACAACCTTGACGTACTCCTTTTCCTATTTGGAACCAGTCTGTTGTTCCATGTCCAGTTCTAACTGTTGCTTCCTAACTTGCATACAGGTTTCTCAAGGGGCAGGTCAGGTGGTCTGGTATTTCCATTTCTTTCAGAATTTTCCACAGTTTATTGTGATCCACACAGTCAAAGGCTTTGGCATAGTCAATAAAGCAGAAGTAGATGTTTTTCTGGAACTCTCTTGCTTTTTCAATGATCCAGCGAATGTTGGCAATTTGATCTCTGGTTCCTCTGATGACACCACCCTTATGGCAGAAAGTGAAGAGGAATTAAAAAGCCTCTTGATGAAAATGAAGGAGGAGAGTGAAAAAGTTGGCTTAAAGCTCAACATTCAGAAAACAAAGATCATGGTATCTGGTCCCATCACTTCATGAGAAATAGATGGGGAAACAGTGGAAACAGTGTCAGACTTTATTTTGGGGGTCTCCAAAATCACTGCAGATTGTGTTTGCAGCCATGAAATTAAAAGACACTCCTTGGAAGAAAAGTTATGACCAACCTAGATAGCATATTCAAAATCAGAGACATTACTTTGCCAACAAAGGTCTGTCTAGTCAAGGCTATGGTTTTTCCAATGGTCATGTATGGATGTGAGAATTGGACTGTGAAGAAAGCTGAGCGCCGAAGAATTGATGCTTTTGAACTGTGGTGTTGGAGAAGACTCTTGAGAGTCCCTTGGACTGCAAGGAGATCCAACCAGTCCATTCTAAAGGAGATCAGACCTGGGTTTTCTTTGGAAGGAATGATGCTAAAGCTGAAACTCCAGTACTTTGGCCACCTCATGTGAAGAGTTGACTCATTGGAAAAGACTCTGATGCTGGGAGGGATTGGGGGCAGGCGGAAAAGGGGACGACAGAGGATGAGATGGCTGGATGGCATCACCGACTCGATGGACGTGAGTTTGAGTGAACTCCGGGAGTTGGTGATGAACAGGGAGGCCTGGCGTGCTGCAGTCCATGGGGTCGTGAAGAGTCGGACACGACTGAGCGACTTCACTTTCACTTTTCACTTTCATGCATTGGAGAAGGAAATGGCAACCCACTCCAATATTCTTGCCTGGAGAATCCCAGGGACGGGGGAGCCTGGTGGGCTGCCGTCTATGGGGTCGCACAGAGTCAGACACGACTGAAGCGAGTTAGCAGCAGCAACAGCAGCAGCATGTTCCCAAAATGGCCAGCAGAGGGCTCTACGCGCACATGAATGGCTCCAGCACGTCTCTACCCTGGCTGAAAGCGGTCCGCTTTGCAAACCCTCCTCTCCTCATTTCAGCCACCCATTTTCATTAACCCACATTAATGCATGGTGCTGGGGAGGCATTTTTCACAGTTATGTGTGTCACCGCATTTCTGTCAAAGAAACAAATCAGATCATTTAAATTATAAGACTGCCTTTTTCCTGCCTGCTTTAATTTTTTCCTTAAAAGAATAGACATGCATTCTCAACAGGGGCAATATGGCCCCCAAGGGGGTGAAAATTGGTTCTTAGAGCCTTAAAAAATCTTTAGATATTACAGTGGTCTGTGGCCCTCAGAGGACCATAGTACATAAAGAGATATGCAGTATATCTGTGGTATTAAATTTTTATGGAGAGGACAATTATTACAGGGGAAAAAAATATCTAAAAAGTCCCCTTGGAGGAGCTATAACTTAAAAAAAAAGTTGAGAAACACTGGAATAACGGGAGATGAATCAAAAGATGTCATCTTTGTACCACACATGAAGTTAGGAATACATAACACAGTTCTTTCTTTTTTTAATTGGAATATAATTGCTTACAATGTTGTATCGGTTTCTGCTGTACAACATCATGAATCAGTCGTATGTATACATACATTCAGGCTTCCCTGGTGGATCAGACAGTAAAGAATCCGCCTGCAGTGTGGGAGACCTGGGTTCAATCCCTGGGTTAGGAAGATCCCCTGAAGGAACGCATGGCAACCCATGCCAGTATTCTTGCCTGGAGAATCCCCTGGACAGAGGAGCCTGGCGGGCTACAGTCCATGGGGTCGAGTCAGACACGACTGAACAACTAAGCACATACATATATCCCTTCCCTCTTGAACCTCCCTCCCACCCCTCTAGGTCATCACAGAGCACCGAGCTGAGATCCCTGAGCTATACAGCAGCTTTCTGCTAGCTATCTATTTTACAATGCATGCTTGCTAAGAAGCTTCAGTCATGTCCGACTCTTTGCAACCCTGTGAACTGTAGTCCACCAGGTTCCTCTGTCCATGGGATTCTCCAGGCAAGAATACTGCAGTGAGTTGCCATGTCCTGGGGATCTTCCAGACCCAGGGATCAAACCCACGTCTCTTATATCTCCTGCATTGGCAGGCAGGTTCTTTACCACTAGTGCCACCTGGGTTACACATGATATTATATATGTATATGTTTGTATATGTCAATATACATATATATACATACATACATACATACACACAATATATACATATATATGTCAATGCTACTCTTTCAATTCGCTCCTCTCCTCTCCTTCCCTCCCTGTGTCCATAGTTTTGTTCTCTACGTCTGCATCTCTGTTCCTGCCCTACAGACTGGTTCATCAGCACCATTTTTCTAGATTCCACATATAATGTAGCATAATTCTTTCTCCCATAATTTGGGGAGTGCCACAAATTGAGCACCGCCCAACCTCAACAGTCCCTAACTGAAGGTCTTGTCATGGCTCAGGATGTCCCCCTGCCCCATGAAACTTCAGTTCCATTCAAATTATCTCCACAAGCTTTCTGTGCACCTCTGTGCTCCCTCCCCACCGCTGTCCCCCACCCTCCGTCCCTGAACAATCTCCGATCGACTATGTCGCCATAGGTTAGTTTGCATTTTTAGAGTATTACATAAATGGTGTCAAACACTGTGAACTACTCTCTTTTCTCAGTTCTTTCACTTAGCATCATTTTGAGATTCATCCATGTTGTTGGGTGTATTAATGGTCCATTATTTTTTAGAGCTGAGTAGTATCCCATTGTGAGGATATAACACAATTTGTTGATTTAGTCACTCATTAATGGATATTTGGGTTCTGTCCAGTTTGAGGCAACAGTGAATAAAGCTGCTGTGAGGATTTGTGTACAAGTCTCTGTATGGACTTAGGTTTTCATTTCTCTTCTTAAATACATAGGAGTAAAATCACTGTATTGTATGGGAAGTATCTGTTCCCCTTTATAACAAAGGAGCTGGTTAAAGTCTCTTTCCCCAGGCAGTGGGGCCCCTTTCCCACTCCTCTGGGAGAGGCCACCTTCAGTGATTCAAAAGGAGTCTTTCCTGGGAAGACTGCTCCAAACATGCCAACATGCCCTCACCCACCTCGGGAGTGGCCAAGATTGAGCAGAGGAGGGCCAGATGGCAGAAGCCAGCTGCATGAGTAAGCAGCCCAGACCCCCATTTCATCCACCTGTTGCCTGCCCCTTGGCTTCAACCTATGGCTGAATGCATTGGGAGGTGGGTCCCTCATGACCAGCAGAGAGAAGGAAGAAGCCTAAGCTTGCTGTATGGAGGAGGGGTCCACTTTGGATGGTAAATGGACATGTGCATCCGTCGTGGCCTCATCCTGAGAACGGCATAGTGACTAGGACGGGCCCAGGTCCCTTAGGAGTGAGGGCGAACGGCCACGCCACCAGGTAAGCCACTCATCCAGCAGAGGGGCCAACAGGGAGGGAAATCCAGAACTCACAGGGGAGGTATTCCCTGCACCACCCACTTACCTACCTCTTGTTACACGAGGAAAACCAAGTTTCTCCTGTGTCTAAACCGCTGTGATTCAAGTTTCTGTTACACACAATTCTGGCTGATACCATATTCCTAACAATAGCCCATGCCTGGGTCTTGTTCACTAATCCTATTTAGCACTCTTGGAGTTTTCATAGCACAATTCAGCCCCTTTGAGATTACCGTAAAAATGGAAACGCTTCATTTTATTCCTTCCACTTCAATTAGGCTTACTACTTATTTTACTTTGTTATTTCTCTCTTCCTTTTTCTTGTTTTTTACTGGCTTGATCACACACTCATTTATTATCTGGTTTTGGTGTTCGGTAAGAGTTAATGGTTACCTTTTATTTTTTATATTAAAAAAAAAAACCATGATCATGGGGACTTCCCTGGTCATCCAGTGGATAAGACTCCAGGCTTCCAACGTAGGGCACATGGGTTCAATCCCTGGTCAGGAAACTAAGATTGCCCCATGCCATGCAGTGCAGCAAAAAAAAAAAAAATTAATAAATATAAATTATCAAAAAACAAAATATATGATCACAATTATATAATCTTCCATTATATGAAAAACACCATCTATTTCTCCACATTAAGACAACCCTTTGGAGGGGATATATGTATACCTATGGCAGGAGTTCCAGAAAAACATCTATTTCTGCTTTATTGACTATGCCAAAGCCTTTGACTGTGTGGATCACAAGAAACTGTGGAAAATTCTGAAAGAGATGGGAATACCAGACCACCTGATCTGCCTCTTGAGAAACCTATATGCAGGTCAGGAAGCAACAGTTAGAACTGGACGTGGAACAACAGACTGGTTCCAAATAGGAAAAGGAGTTCGTCAAGGCTGTATATTGTCACCCTGCTTATTTAACTTCTATGCAGAGTACATCATGAGTAATGCTGGGCTGGAAGAAGCACAAGCTGGCATCAAGATTGCCGGGAGAAATATCAATAACCTCAGATATGCAGATGACACCACCCTTATGGCAGAAAGTGAAGAGGAACTAAAAAGCCTCTTGATGAAAGTGAAAGAGGAGAGTGAAAAAGTTGGCTTAAAGCTCAATATTCAGAAAACAAAGATCATGGCATCTGGTCCCATCACTTCATGAGAAATAGATGGGGAAACAGTGGAAACAATGTCAGACTTTATTTTGGCGGGCTCCAAAATCACTGCAGATGGTGTTTGCAGCCATGAAATTAAAAGACGCTTACTCCTTGAAAGGAAAGTTATGACCAACCTAGATAGCATATTCAAAAGCAGAGACATTACTTTGCCAACCAAGGTCCGTCTAGTCAAGGCTATGGTTTTTCCAGCAGTCATGTATGGATGTGAGAGTTGGACTGTGAAGAAAGCTGAGTGCCAAAGAATTGATGCTTTTGAACTATGGTGTTGGAGAAGACTCTTGAGAATCCCTTGGACTGCAAGGAGATCCAACCAGTTCATTCTAAAGGAGATCAGCCCTGGGATTTCTTTGGAAGGAATGATGCTAAAGCTGAAACTCCAGTCCTTTGGCCACCTCATGTGAAGAGTTGACTCATTGGAAAAGACTCTGATGCTGGGAGGGATTGGGGGCAGGAGGAGAAGGGGACGACAGAGGCTGAGATGGCTGGATGGCATCACCAACTCAATGGACATGAGTTTGGGTGAACTCCGGGAGTTGGTGATGGACAGGGAGGCCTGGCGTGCTGCGATTCATGGGGTCGCGAAGAGTCGGACACGACTGAGTGACTGAACTAAACTGAACTGAACTTATGGCTGATTCATGTTGAAATTTGACAGGAAAAAAACAAAATTCTGTAAAACAATTATGCTTCAATCAAAAATAAATAAATTTTTTAAAAAAGACAATCCTTTGTAATATTTTACATCTCCGTGCTCTGTAACTCTCAAAGAGATTCAAAACCTTTTATTTTCGTCTCCACCTGCCCCTCCCCAAAAGCCAGACTGAGGTCCTTCAGTATTTGTAGTCCCATATTATTATTAATCTTTCCTTTAGGATTCCTTTTTCCGCCAAAAGAGTCCCTAGACAGTATTACATCATCATTTGCTTCCTATATTGCAGATGAGAAGTCCAATTCAAGCCTCATTGATTTTCTTGGTAAGTTACTTACTTCCCCTCTCTGGAGGCTCGTAAGCTTTATATGCATTCTTGGAGTTCATTTTCCCAGCACACAGGTGAGTATTCTCTTTTGGAAGCTCTGTTTGGAATTCGGTGAATGCTTCATGTCTTCCAATCAGGTCTTTGTTGGGAAAATTTTAGGGAAAATTTCCTCCATTGTTTTGTTTCATTATTGCCTGCCTTCCAGTACCTCCATTTTATGAATTTCTGTTTTTTCCAATAGTCATAATCCCAATATTGAATAATTCAAACAGACAAGCATTCATTGGGTTGATCCCATCAATCCCCCAACCTCTTTGATTTCACCTCATTATCACCATCTCTTTGAACTTTTTTTTATTTCTCTGTTAATCCACGTTAGGTTTCAACAGCAACCACACTCTCCTTGGATTCATCTCCTGAGATGTTTTAGTCTGAATACAAGATTTTCCTTTGATGCAAAGCATGAGTGTGTGTGTAAACACACACACATCACACAGTGTTATGGATCTGATCTCAGGGGGCCTCAGTCTGCAGCAACTTGAAGCAGGGCTTCAGGTCCTCGCCAGAGACTGAGGTCGGGTCGTGGTGCCGAGAGCCCCGAATCCCAGACACTAGACCAGTGGTCAGGCAAGGCCCTGGTCCTTTGGATTTGCAGGAAAAGAATTCCCGCAGAGACCAAAAGTAGTGAAACAAGTATTTATTAGGAGGAAAAAACAGCATATGCGGACAGACACATGGCCCGGCTCAGAGTCACGCCCTCTCGGTGGTTTGAATCAGTTTTGTGGGACGTTTCTTCTCAGTCTCCTGTGATCGGTCCTTTTGACTTGCCGGATTCTGAGTGTGTTTGGTGTATTTCAGGATCCTCCCTTGTGCACGTGGGCGTCTCTCAGCCAAGATGGATTCTAGTGAAGAGGCCTATGGGTAGTTGACGTCACCTACTACAAGGGGACACCCCCTCCCTTTCTGACCTGCAAGGAGCCTTTATGTGCCTGTGTAGTCAGGGAGGTCTCCTTGACTTCGAGAAGGAGGAATATGTGGTCTTTTAGCTCCTATCTGGGCAGGGCCCAGCCTCCTCTGTCCTTCCGCTTTCGTGGAGTTTCTGGCCACAGGGGAGAGAACTGTTCAGCCTGGGGCCCATCTAGCTCCTGCCTCAGGGGTTGTTTTCATGCTAGATTTCTGTCCACATTACCTTCTCTCTCCTCCAGCAGGTTAGTACTAACTGTCCTCTGTGACATGCCAGTTCTCCCCCTTTCTCGTTTCAAGGACCCCTCGGGTGTACTGGTGTTTCCCTTTGCTGGCTCCCCGAGGTGCGTGTTCAGGACTCCCTGCTGGAGCCCTGCAGCCAGTCAGGCCTTCAAGCCCAGGATGGCTCAGCAGTCTTAGGTCTCCTGGGTCAGCAGTGCTCCAGCTGGTGGGGTGCTGGTCCCAGAAGGACCCCTCTGCTCTCTCATCTCCTCAGCTGGCATTTCCCCAGGAAAGAAAGGGCCCAGCATACTTACTTTCTCCCTGCTCAGCCTTCTGAGCTCTGGAGCAGTGAGGCTGAGAACGCCCCCGTGGATGGGTGAAGCTGCTCCTGCAGGAAGCCTGGATTCGCATAAGTCAGATGTTCTCAGCTGTTCCCTCTTTCCTTCTGACCATCACTCCCAGGCCCTGGGCCCTGCTCTCACTGGACCCAGACTAGACCCCAGAGATGCACTCGATCTTACCTCTACTCTAGACCTCAGAAGCTGCTGTCCTCAAAAAGCATTCTGTAGCTGGTTTTAATTTGAAAGATTAGAGTAGCAAGGATGTATTCAAGTAACCATCTCCCCAGAATTCGCAGAGGAAGTTTCCCTGTACAGTAAGTCCCCTGCATGCAAGTGAGTTCTGTTCTGCGAGTGGGTTCTGTGTCCAGTTTGTTCATAAGTTCAACAAAATTAGCCTAGGTACCCACCTAACAAATTGGCTAGGTAGGACTGTACTGTAATAGGTTTATAATACTTTTCACACAAATGATATGTAAAAAACAAACACAAAAAATAAACGTGTTCAGTCTTACAGTACAGTGCCTTGAAAAGTATAGTAGAATTGTACAACAGCTGGCACTCAGGGGCGGGTACTGAATAAACGGGCAAGAAGGGTTACTAACTGGAGAAGGGCGAGGTGTTGGGAGATGGCAGAGCTGAAGGATCGTCAACAGTAGGAGATGAGGGCAAGCTGCAATTTCACTCAGGCCTGATGCTGATGTAACTCATGTTCACATCTTTGAAAGTTCGCAACGTGAAGGTTCGTATGCAGGGGACTTATTGTAGCCCAAAGACAGAAAGACTACAGGCTCTCTCACAGACTCCAACGCAGTAAAACTAGAAAAGGCCGCCCAGGACAGCCAAAGAAAAAGTAAAACTTCACCACCACCAAAACCCCCCAACTCCAACGCAGTAAAACTAGAAAACGCCGCCCAGGACAGCCAAACAAAAATAAAAACTTCACCACCACCAAAACCCCCCAAACATGAACATCCAAAATTCACTTTTTAGCTATCTATTGGATTAAAGAGAAAATTAGAATAGAAATGACCAATTATTTTGATGAATGACAATGAGAGCACAAAATATAAAAATCTTTGAAGGGTGACTAAAGAAAAATTCAAAGGAAGAATTACGGATTTAAATAAGTTTATTAGAAAAGCAAACAAAAGATTTAAAATAATGAAGAGGTCCTAGGAAAAGATAGAGGATTGAATGTTCAACTGTAAATTTGGTCCCACTGAGACATCTATTAAAAAGAGTTTAAAGGGATTTTATTTTCACTGGTGTATTTTGTAAAATCTCAAATCCCCAGAAAAGGCAGAAGAACGCTACAATAAACATCTCCATATGAACCATTTAGATTCACCAGCTGTTATTGTGCCCTATTTGCTTTATCTCTGTGTCTTTTGTTTTATACATACATACGCATTTTGTCTGAATCTTTGAAAATAAGTTACCAATATTATGACACTTCACTCTGAAGCATGCGTCCCTTAAGAATCAGGGCAATCGCCTATTGTCAGAGCTGACTTTCCTAGAAAAAAGACTGCAACAGAGATTTGCGTGTGAAGTGCTCTTGGGATCAACATTTGTGAAGAGGAAGGAAGAAGGTTTCTTTTAATAATTTTATTTATTGTTCCTGGCTGTGCTGGGCCTTCACTGCTGCGTGGCTTTTCTCTAGTTGTGGTGCGAGGGCTTCTCATTGTAGTGGCTTCTCTTGGAGCGAAGCACGGGCCCTAGGGCGCAGGGCCTTCATGGTTGCAGCACATGGGCTCAGTAGTCGGGGGTTCCCCGGTTCTAGAACACAAGCTCAGTAGTTTTGAGGAACAGGCTTAGTTGCCCTGCAGCACGTGGCATCTTCCCAGGTCAGGGATCTAACCCGTGTCTCCTGCATTGGCAAGCAGATTCTTTACCCCTGAGCCACCAGGGAAGCCCAGGAAGAAGGTTTATTAAGGAGCGCTCTTGGGACCAACATCTCCAAAAGGAAGGAAGGTTTAGGCAGAAGTCCATGGCAACCCACTCCAGTATTCTTGCCTGGAGAATCCCAGGGACGGAGGAGCCTAGTGGGCTGCCGTCTACGGGGTCGCACAGAGTCGGACACGACTGAAGCGACTTAGCAGCAGCAGCAGCAGGCTGTGATACCGATTCAGTGAAAGCATCTCCAAAGTATTAGAGCTTCAGCTTCAGCATCAGTCCTTCCAATGAATATTCAGGGTTGATTTCCTTTAGGACTGACTGGTTTGACTGATCTCTTTGCAGTCCAAGGGACTCTCAAGAGTCTTCTCTAGCATCACATTTCAAAAGCATCAATTCGTCAGCGCGCAACCTTCTTTCTGGTTCACCTCTCACATCCATACATGACTACTGGAAAAACCATAGCTTTGACTATCTAGGTCTTTGTCGGCAAAGTGATGCCTCTGCTTTTTAATACACTGTCTAGGTTTGTCACAGTTTTTCTTCCAAGGAGCAAGCGTCTTTTAATTTTGTGTTTGCAAAGAAGGACACTACTACTGCATAATTTGTGAGGAGGATGCAATGGACTTAAAACTGTAGCAGGTAAATTTAGAAAGCAAAATTTATTAGAAATACAAAGAGAGTCTCATGAAAACATAATTTCGGCAGGAGGCTTCAATATATTCCTTTCAGAATCAGTAGATCTGATAGGGAAAAGTAGAGATATGGGAGAATTAAAAATATAATCTACAAATTCAAATAAATGTTTCTTCAAATACAGAACGTACTTTTTATACATATTCAATACATCAATACACGAGCATTTACTAAAATGTATCATCCCCTGGGCTAGAAGGAAAATCTTGAAAAATTCAATAAATTTGATGTTTCATGGGCTATCATCTCTGCTCATCATTCAAGAAATGAAAAGCAAATCATTTTTAAAGTCACCAGAATATGCGAACTACATGGAAATTAAGTCTGTTTGGGAACACCTGAATTGAAGGAAAGTGAAAAATGAAATTACAGATTATCCAGAAAACAAAGAAATGGAGATTTTTTTTATTGGAAAGCTTATGGGAGGTAGAAAAGGCTACCCTCAAGGGAAGTTTTTTACCTTAAGTAACTTCATCTATAAATGGAAAGAGTGTAATGCTTGTGTATGCTTCAGTTTAAGCACTACTTCAGATCCATACCATACCCTGCTCTCCACTCTTTCTCCCTGCCTGTCTCCCCTTTAGTCCCTCAGTCCCCAGGCATTTCTCTGCTTCACTGAACAGCTACTGCCTTGAAAAACTGACTTATATCTCCCCTCTGAGGGAAGAAATGAGGACACCTTGTCCTTGTGTGTGCTCCACATATTACAAGAGGGCGAAAGCCAGGGGTGCAAGGGGCAGGATGTTAGACTGAGGTTATGCACCTCCACAGCCTCTGTGCTGTGCCCCCCTCAAGCCCACGACTCACCCACCTCACCCCTAAATCATTTGTCTCGATTCCTGGATGGAGAGGCTCTGCAGGGAACGGCAAGCTATTCCCTGGTCGTTAAGCCAGGTCAGGGTCCCTGCCATCGTCTGCACTACAGATTGAGGAGTCCCATGGTAGCACAGACAGAAAGGGAGAGACAGCCCACTCTGCAGCAGCCAGATTGGTCCAGGAGGTTCTGGCTTCTCCAGAGGCCACAAAACACTGCCTTGGATATGTTGAGTTAGTGCCCTCTGAGGCAGACTTTGAGCCATAGGAGTTGGGGGACAAAGAAGGACCCAGTGGATAAATTCATCTCACCTTCTCTTGCTAAAGGATGCTCCAAGCCAGAGTAGTTCATCCAGCCTCTCTGAAGAGGTACTGTGAGCCCGAGCAGCTAGCTCCACTGGTTAAACAGTGAGCCTCTCAGAAATGCCGCCTCTTAGTCGGCTCTGCTCCCTCCCTGCCTCACTTTCTCCTTCAACCAGGTTTCCTGCAACTGGTCTGTTGCACAAACCCAATGAAGTGTTAGCAGGTAAACTTTTGACACAGGCTTCTATTTTCTGGGGAAGCCAGGGTAAGACAATAGTCTCCTTGAGAAGTAGAAAAAGAACAAGAAAATAAGCTGGGGATAAAAAGAAGAGAGAACTCATTAGGGTGGAAGACATTTTTTATTTCACGGTGATAAGGGAACAGACTCTGTACGATTTCAGTGCCTTTAGGCCATGAAATTTTTGCACCTTGTTTTGTGTCCCTGGATAGCTCCAGTGTCTCCTAGTTTACAGTCTATGGGAACTTGGATAGAATTTGTATCCTACTGCTGTGTGAAAATTGTATAAATCTTAATCACACTGAATTGGTTCATAGTGCTTTTCAGGTTTACTATATCCTTCTACGTCTCTGTATATTCATTCTATTAATTTTTGAGAGCTTGATGTTGAAACTCCAACTAAAAATCTTACTTTATCTACGTTAAAAATAATTGTAATTATAGTGGAACTATATGTAACCTTGTTCTGTAGTTTCCAAGTCTCCTGTAAATGTGTTATCATTTTCATAACTTTAAAAAATAAAAATTAAAAAAGATGGAAGATATTTTTTAAACAGTAAGAAAAATGTCCCAAATCCTCTTCTTGAAGCCCATCCCACTCTATAGTGAGTCCTATGTTGCAATGGAAGCTGATTCTGATGATTAAAGAGCAAGCAAGTTTTTTTTTTAAAGAGAGTCATTGTGAGGGCTGAAAAGTCAGATTCAAGGTTAAGCAATGCCCCCAAACCATACCCAGTCCTGCCCGATGAGGAAATGGCTGTGCTGTTACTACCTGCCCAAAGCCACGACCTTGACCTTAAAACCATTCTTGGGGCTGCTATCCTCAAAGCTCATTGCCTGTGTCACCTGGACCTATGGAAATGGAAACTCCTAGAGCCTGGTTCCCCATGTAGCTCACTTCCCATTCATCCTGTGAAAGTCAAGTACACACAGCCTAATGGTGAGGGAGGCTGGGAATTTGAGATTTGATGAATTATTTCTCCAAATATAAAAAGACTGTTTAAAAGACGATGGGAAGTGATGAATCAGACAGATGTCTTTTATAAGCAATAAAACAGATACACCTGTCAAGAGGCAGATAAAAGATAAATGAAAGAGAATAAAAATGTTTAAAAAATAGTTCTGGCACTACCAATGATCAGGAACAGTCTGTGCAATGGGAATATAATGTAGGCTGTGTATGTAATTAAAATTTTTCTCTGAGCCACATTAAAAAGAATAAAAAGAAAATATATGAAGTAATTTTAATATTTTATGTAATCCAATATATCCAAAATATTATTATTTAAACATGTAATCGAGATAAAAGTTATTAATGAGACATTGTACATTCTTTTCTTCGTATCAAGTCTTGGAAATCTGGTATATATTTTACACTTACAGCCCATTTCAAGTCAGACCAGTCACATTTCAAATAAAATCATTGCCACATGTGGTTACTGAGGACTATAGTAGAGAATGGAGAGATTGAAGAAATAAAATAATAACCCTATCTCACATCATTTAAACAAACAAAAATTCAAATGAATTAAAGACAAGTCTGAAAAAAAAATCAAACCATTGAAATCTTAGAAGAATACCTATAACACTTTACCTTTCAGCCCTCAATCAGATCTTGGGACTATCTGCAATGCAGATGGCAGATAAAGGGTTAATATCTATATATACACAGAGCATTTGCAAATTAGTACCAGAATTAAATGGTCAGATGCTATCACTAGACTATGCATAGAAGAACAAATCCAAATGGTGAACAAACCAAAAAAGATGTTCATCTTCCCTAGGAATCAGGGAAATGCAAATTAAATAACAGTGAGATATCACTTTACTCACATCAGACTAGCAAACTGAGAGCATGAAAACACCTACTCTAGGCTCGGAAGGGACTCTCTTCACCACATTCCAGTAGCGATGACCTTGTTGGAGAGCAATCTGGCAACGTATAAACAGTTCCACACATTCTCTGACCCAGCAATCTCATGCCTGGGAATCCATCCCATAGAAATAAAAGCACCAGAATATATGTGGCTGTGGTTATTCACATCAACAATGAACATGATTGCAATGAAACTCTAAAAATAAAGTGTATGCTCAAATAGTTGAATACATCATGGTACGTTTCTATCATGACGTCACACAGCCACTAAAGAAGAATGTCTTAAAGCCTCTGTCTGCTGACTTGAAGGTATTTCCATCTTTCATCTCTACAAGATCCAGAGAAATGTATTATAAACTGAGGTTCTATTTTTGTAAGAGATAGGGAGAGAAATCTACATAGATATATACATTTGCATCTGACTTTACGAACACAAAAAAAATACAGGAGGATATAATCCATCTGCTAGCAAGGTTACCTGGGAGGAAGAAAAGCAGGTGGTACAGAGAGAGAGAAAAACGGGAAGGGAGGAAAGAAAATATAGCAGAAATTGGAAAAAATATAGAAAAATATAGAAGAAAAGTGAGAAGAGGGGTTAAAAGAAAGAACTATTATTTCAAACAGGTACAATGTTTGTCAGAGTTATCACATGTGTTTGCAAAGGGAAAACACATATTTCCATATAACAGACTTATATTTATAACTTTATTCTGTAAAGCTTATTAATCATGCTAATGCCTTTCTTGATTTCTTGACTACTTGTTTCTACAGATTTCTAATCAGACCAGATCAGATCAGTCACTCGGTCGTGTCCTACTCTTTGCGACCCCATGAATCGCAGCACACCAGGCCTCTCTGTCCATCACCAACTCCCGGAGTTCACTCAGACTCACGTCCATCGAGTCAGTGATGCCATCCAGCCATCTCATCCTCTGTCGTCCCCTTCTCCTCCTGCCCCCAATCCCTCCCAGCATCAGAGTCTTTCCCAACGAGTCAACTCTTTGCATGAGGTGGCCAAAGTACTGAAGTTTCAGCTTCAGCATCATTCCTTCCAAAGAAATCCCAGGGCTGATCTCCTTCAGAATGGACTGGTGGGATCTCCTTGCAGTCCAAGGGACTCTCAAGAGTCTTCTCCAACACCACAGTTCAAAAGCATCAATTCTTCGGCGTAAGTTAAAGTTTCTGACAAAACTGTAGATTTGTTTTTTCTTTTTAATTCTATCAGGTTTAGTATTACACATCTCAACTCTATGTTACTAGGTACATATAGGCACAAAGATTAAACTTATTGGCAGATTGACTATTTCCTCAATATCTATTTTTAAATTTTATTTACTTATTTAGCTTTGGCTGCCCTGGGTCTCTGCAGCTTCTGTGAGGGCTTTCTCTATTTGCAGCGAGAGCGGCTGGCCTGCGTTGCAGTGCATGGCATCCCTTGCTGCGGAGCACAGGCCAGGCATGCAGTCCTCTGTAGCTGTGGCTCCTGGGCACGAGTGCGGGCTCAGGAGTTGTGATGCATGCTCTGTGGCATGCAGGATCTTCCCAGACCAGAGATTGAACCCATGTCCCCTGAACCGGCAGGTAGTCCCAATATCTATTTTTGCCTTTTCAATCATACTGATTATTTTTGCCTTGGAATCCATTTTGCCTAATGCTAACATTGATGTTCTCCCTTTGCTGCCATTTTCCTGGAATACTTTTCCCTTCTCAGTATTTTCCATCTTTTCTATATTACCCTGTTTTTGCTGTCTCTTATAAAACATCATGCAGTTTGACTTTAAACTCAATTTAAGAGTCTTTGTCTTTTAATATTGGATTTAATGTGTTAATATAGTTTATATAATTTAATGCATTTATTCTGGCTACGGATATATTTGCACATGTTCCACCAGTTTACCATGGATTTTCTATTGCATATGCTGTTTTCATGCTTCTCTTTCATCCCTGCTTTTTGGTTAGTTGACAACATTTTATTTGCTCTCAATTAATTTTCCTTCTAGTGGCTTGGAAAATATATATTCTGTTCCTATTATCTTTATATCTTTGACACACATCGTTAAACGCATCCTTGTTTAATTTTTTGGCCATGCTGGGTCTGAGTTGTGGCATGTGGCACGTGGGATCTAGTTCCCTGACCAGGGATGGAACTCAGGCCCCCTGCATTGGAAGCACAGTGTCCTAGCCACCGGACCACGAGGGAAGTCCCATAGCTTAACATATTCTTAATCAACATCTAGAGTTAATTAACATCTATGTCTTCCAACTAAATAAAATGAGAATCTCCTACCTCTTTCCCAGATTTTATGTATCTCCACCCCATGTTATCATCTTAGGTTAGTGAAGTCGCTCAGTCGTGTCCAACTCTTTGCAACCCCATGGGTTATCATCTTAGCTTTTGATTAATTGTCGTAAATAAATTTATTTAGACTTAAACATAAATTTTTTGGGTTTCCTTGCTTACCTGTGCTTCTTATGTCACGTGGTTTCTTCCTGGATTCATTTTCTCTTTGTTGAAGTTTACCGTCTACACCAATGGGTTCTCAACCAGAGGCTGTACACACCCTCTTCCAGTGTAGGGGTGTTTTGTACCGTCACAGCGACTAAGGAGGAATGCCACTGGCAGTTAGTGGGTGGCAGTGAAGAACGCTAAGTGTGTGCACACAGTGATCAATGGCTCCACCCAAACGCCAGCAGGACCCTGGTGAGAAGTGCTGTTCTGCCTGGACTCGGAGTTACAAACAGCTTTAGTCCATCTGCGTCTTAAAGTGTCTGTGGTGCCCTCACATGCGCTTGGTAGCTTTGTTGGATAAAGAATCCTAAATTCACAAGTCTTTCACCAGGGAACTTTGAAGACATCATTCTGGTGTTTTCTTGCTTACAAAGTTGCAAATGAGAAGCTTGATGTCCACTGTATTCTCATTCCAGCCTAATTTTTTCCACTTTCTTTTCATGCTCAGGGTCCTGAAATTCCACTGCGATATGCTTAGATGTAGGTCTTTTGACAGTCTTCTTGTAAATTGCAGGAAGTAATTCCTGTGAGGTGTACAGGACCTGTAACTAGGTTTTCTTGATGTAAGAGCACATGTATTTAAATCCTGAGAAAATGCCTTGAATTATTGCCTTGCCTTGGGGATTCTCTCCTTCGTCTTCTGCTTTCATTCTGTAGCTCACATTAAGCAGACAGTGAACTTGCGTATCTGTCTCTTAACACTTTGTTCACACTTCTCATCCATTTCTTCTTTTGCACTGCATTCTGGGAGAATTCCTTGGCTTGATCTTCTGGCTCACTAACTCTTCTACCCATTTTGCTCTTCAACCTATCTATTGAGATGTTTACTTTTTAAAGAGTTATTATTTTTTTTTAAAAAATGAAACATTTTCATTTACAAAGCTTTGGGGAGCTTTTAAAAAATTTAATGTGCTAGGCTCTTTCATGCTAGATATTCGTGATACTTATTCCACAGCCTGGTTCTGTGTGCTCTGTCAACTCAGTTTTATCATTTATTAAACAAGAATAATAATACCTACCACTCGGTTTCACTGTGATGATTAGAGTTAATATAACATGATGCCTGGCACGTAGTGAGCTAAATACCTGTTGGATGAATACACAGAGCAGAATAATAATGTCAAATGCCTGACACATATATAGTAGGTGCTCGTTAAATGGGAGCATATTATCATTATTATTATTACCCCTATTATTAGTATTCGCTGAGACAGAGACATTCAAGGATTTTACATTCTTGGTTGTTCTCAACCAAGTGAGAACACCACCACCCCTCCCACCCCCAGATCCGTGACAGGGACTGCTTTATCCCTTTGCCGAGGCACGAACTTGAACTACAAATTGGCAGGCTGGTGAGTGGAAAGTGGGAATCTGTCCAGCATCTGTCTCCCAAAATGGCTTTATGTTTTATTTAATATATGAAGCCAGTTAATCCTCATCACCACCCAAAAGGCAGATGTCATTATCCCCATTTTATAGGATGAGAAACCCGAAGAAATTACAAGCTCTAGTTGCCAGGCAGAAGGTTAGGCATCTCGGGTCAGCAGTCAGACAGATGAAGTTTGTTCTGACCAAGAAGTAGGTGGTTTCTTCGTTTATAACACAGGCCTTACAGGGCGTGTGTCTAAGCTGTTGGAATGCCACCTATTACCCATCCTTCAACGTGAATGCAAAGGCACAGCGGCTACTTCCAGGGATGTGAACCGTTCGGGCTGAACTCTCACCACTGCCCACTTCCTCTGTTCCTCTGTTCACTGGAGGCATCACCCTTCTTTGCTGGGCATCAACTAATCTGTGTGTGCGACTGTGCCCACCACTGGAGAGGGGGCAACCAAGAGAAATCTGAGGTGACTTCCAAAATCTTAGAAACAAGGCTGCCCGCTGATAAGGAAATGATAAGACAAGCCAAAACACGGTCTAGAGACAGATGCAGAATGTCACCTGTTCAGCTATCAAGCTACTGCCTCTCAGCTCCAGACCCACCTTTCCATGCTCTGCTCTGTGATACTGGCGCTGGGATTCTGGAAACACTCTGCAGCTTTGCCAGCAGCCCCCTTCTAGTCTCTGCTAAGTGGGGAGAGTGTCCTGGCGGGAGCTGCAAGCCTGGAAGTGGAAAAGGAACTGCTCTTCCCGTGTCCTTTTGTGTGATTCCTGAGAGCATCACCCCAGCATCCCGTGTTCACCTTGGGCACGCCTGTTTCTTCCTCTCATCACCTGGGGCTTACCAGGTGACGCTGGTGGTAAAAAAAAAATCTGCCCACCAATGCAGGAGACTTAAAAGGCATGGGTTCAGTCCCTAGGTTGGGAAGATCCTCTGCAGAAGGAAATGACAACCCACTCCAGTATTCTTGCCTGGAGAATTCCATGGACAGAGGAGCCTTGCTGGTTACAGCCCATGGGGTCCAAAGAGTCAGACTAAGTACAACACATGCACCTACATTTCTTCCTGTAACACCAGTTGATTCCAGTTTGCAAGGTGTTTTTTTTTAACACTTGCAGAAAACTTTTTTTTAAAAAAAAACATATTTTTAGTTAGTGCTAGTTGCTCAGTTGTGTCCGACTCTTTGCAATCCCATGGACTGTAGCCCACCAGGCTCCTCTGTCCCTGGGATTCTCCAGGCAAGGATATACTGGAGAGGGTAGCCATTCCCTTCTACAGGGGATCTTCCTGACTCAGGAATGGAACCCGGGTCTCCTGCATTGCAGGTGGATTCCTTACTGTCTAAGTCACCAGGGAAGCCTATTATTATTGTTTTTGCTGTGCTGGGTCTTAGTTGCAACATGCAGGATCTTTACTTGCAGCATACAGGGTCTAGTTCCCTGACCAGAGATGGAACCTAGGCCCCCTGCATTGGGAGCACGAATCTTAACCACTGAACCACAAGGGACATCCAGCCCCGGGGGAGCAGCTCCCCCTCAAAGGTCAGCATCCCACCCTCAAGGTCCCTCCTCTGAGCTCAGACACCAGCACAAGCTGGCCAGGGACCGTCCTCATAGGCTGCTGAAACCACCTCTAGGTTTTAATAATGTCAGTGTCTTTCCTTTGTTCCTTGAGCCTTAGAGGTAATAGACGTTTCCTGTGGTCACTGCCTCCGTGAGAACTTAAGAGTTCTTTTGATCCTTTTTTAGATGCCTACTTAATAACTTGATACCTCGTTAACAATTCTTTATATCAATATATCTCTCTTAAATAACTGGTGTGGTTTCCAACTCCTGATTAGACCATGACCCACACCTCCCCCTCGAAGAGGGGGTAGCACCCCCCAAGGCCAAGAGGTGAATGCCAAGATGAAGGCCTAAAACCTCCCAAGGGATAGAGTGAACGTCAAAAGAGGATTGGTCAGCCACTGAAGCCTGGACCAGCGAGAGCCAGCAGCAAAAAGCCCAGGAGGACAGTCTCAGCAGTCCCAAGAGGACACACCATCGTCATCTGTAGCCAGGATGACTGTAAAGAGCTCTGATGGAGGATCAGACCACCTCTCTGTATTGCAACCAGCTGAACTTATTGCTTCCTCGCATGTAGGAGCACTCAGTTGCTCAGCATAGTCTCATGAGCAAAGCAAACGGTTAATCATACATAGGTTTTGGGAAAAGATTGTTTTGGGATTGCATTGTTTCCAAAAGTGGGAGTAGGGTGATGCCAGCCTTAGAAGCATGTTCATTTCAGTGAAGCTCTGCAGGTTGGCTGGTTTTCAAAGCACAGACTGTCACTGATTGGCTGGTTTCAGAGGCAGGATCAGTGAGGTGAGTTGCCCTTGACCTGTTAGACAGGTTGAAGACCAGTTCTGGTGGTTATTTATCCCTAGGGCTATAGAAAAATCAGTCTTTTCCTAGGAGTCTGCAAGCTTTTAATATTCACATCACATTTAGTCCTCCTGCTTCCATCTTTGAACCCTACCAGCCATTCTCAACACAATCGGATCACAGCACCCAAGAGATCTTTTTGCAAAATTGTCAAAGATCTTGTCATTCCCCTGCTTCCAACCCTCTCGTGGATTTCCATTGCACATAGAACAAAACTGAAACTATTTACTTCAGAGCTGACAAGACCTGCATTAACTGGCTTCTCCCTGCCCATCTCTCCTCCTTCCTTTACAGTCTAATGACCCAGTTCAAGTCAGATCTCTCCTGCCTCCAGGTCTTCCCACATTGCTGGCCCTTCTACTAGGAACCCTCCCCCTTCACCTGGAAAACTGCTATTCAGCCATCAAGTCTCAGTATAATCATCACCTCCTCAGAGAGGACCTCCAAGACTGTGCAACCCTCCTCCTTCCATTGCTAAAATGTGGGAAAATGAGTGATCAATGCAAAGAAATAGAGAAAAACAATAGAATGGGAAAGACTAGAGATCGCTTCAAGAAAATTAGAGATACCAAGGGAATATTTCATGCAAAGATGGGCTCAATAAAGGACAGAAATGGTATGGATCTAACAGAAGCAGAAGACATTAACAAGAGGTGGCAAGAATACACAGAAAAACTATACAAAAAAGATCTTCATGACCCAGATAACCATGATGGTGTAATCACTGACCTAGAGCCAGACATCCTGGAATGTGAAGTCAAGTGGGCCTTACGAAGCATCACTATGAACAAAGCTAGTGGAGGTGATGGAATTCCAGTTGAGCTATCTCAAATCCTGAAAGATGATGCTGTGAAAGTGTTACACTCAATATGCCAGCAAATTTGGAAAACTCAGCAGTGGCCACAGGACTGGAAAAGTCAGTTTTCATTCCAATCCCAAAGAAAGGCAATGCCAAAGAATGCTCAAACTACCACACAATTGCACTCATCTCACACACTAGCAAAGTAATGCTCAAAATTCTCCAAGTCAGGCTTCAACAGTATGTGATCTGTGAACTTCCAGATGTTCAAACTGGTTTTAGAAAAGGCAGAGGAACCAGAGATCAAATTGTCAACATCTGCTGTATCATCAAAAAAGCAAGAGAGTTCCAGAAAAACATCTACTTCTGCTTTATCGACTACACCAAAGCCTTTGACTGTGTGGATCACAACAAACTGTGGAAAATTCTTCAAGAGATGGGAATACCAGACCACCTTACCTGCCTCCTGAGAAACCTGTGTGCGGGTCAAGAAGCAACAGTTAAAACTGGACATGGAACAACAGACTGGTTCCAAATTGGGAAAGGAGTACGTCAAGGCTGTGTACTGTCAGCCTGCTTATTTAACTTATATGCAGAGTACATCATGAGAAACGCTGGGCTGGAAGAAGCACAAGCTGGAATCAAGATTGCCGGGAGAAATATCAATAACCTCAGACATGTAGATGACACCACCCTTATGGCAGAAAGAGAAGAACTAAAGAGCCTCTTGATGAAAGTGAAAGAGGAGAGTGAAAAAGTTGGCTTAAAGCTCAACATTCAGAAAACTAAGATCATGGCATCCAGTCCCATCACTTCATGGCAAATAGATGAAGAAACAATGGAAACAGTGAGATTTATTTTCTTGGGCTCCAAACTCACTGCAGATGGTGACTACAGCCGTGAAATTAAAGGACGCTTGCTCCTTGGAAGAAAAGCTATGACCAACATAGACAGCATATTAAAAAGCAGAGACATTACTTTACCAACAAAGGTCCATCTAGTAAAGCTATGGTTTTCCCAGTCATCATGTATGGATGTGAGAGTTGGACTACAAAGAAAGCTGAGTGCTGAAGAATTGATGCTTTTGAACTGTGGTATTGGAGAAGACCCTTGAGAGTCCCTTGGACTGCAAGGAGAGCCAACCAGTCCATTCTAAAGGAAATCGGTCCTAAATAGTCATTAGAAGGACTGATGCTGAAGCTGAAACTCCAATACTTTGGCCAAATGATGCAAAGAACTGACTCATTGGAAAAGACCCTGATGCTAGAAAAGATAGAAGGCAGGAGGAGAAGGGGACGACAGAGGATAAGATAGTTGGATGACATCACTGACTCGATGGACATGAGTTTCAGCAAGCTCCGGGAGTTGGTGATGGACAGGGAGGCCTGGCATGCTGCAGTCCATGGGGTTGCAAAGAGTCAGACACGACTGAGCGACTGAACTGAACTGAGCCTAATCATTCTCCTAGCACATTTATCCCTGTTTATAATAATGTTTTTAATTAATTAATTAATTTAGTTAGTTGCTTATTGGTTGCTGTCTATCTCCACCGCAGGACTGTGAACGCTCTGAGGGCAGGGACCACATTAGTCTTGCTCACTCTATATAACCCGTGAATGGCATATACTGAGCACTTGACAAATATTTGCGAAAGGAACAGATAAACTCTACAATAAACAAGAGCCCCTCCAGCTGGACTCCTCCTCCAGCCAAACCTCTAAGGCCAGGTTCTCTGGCAAGGGTGGGTTTTGCTTTGTTTTTTAAGTCTTTTGGGCATGCCAGGAGGCATACAGGCTACTGGATGCTGTCGCTCCCTGACCGGGGTCAGAGATTGAACCCATGACCCTTGCCGTGGAAGCACAGAGCCTTAACCACTGGACTGCCAGGGAAGTCCTGAGAGTGGGTCTTCACTTCTATCATGGCCACTCCAGCTTCTCAACAACCAAGGAGCTGCTCCAGACAAACCAAGCCAGTTCAGAACACTCACGGAGGTGTCTCCAGGAGCAAAAGAAGCGTCAGCCAATAAAGGAACCCACGCCTCACACCCAAGCTCTGATTTCCAGGGCTGGGCTTACACTTAAAGTGATGAAGGCAAGAGATGGTGAGACAAAGGGGCCGTGGGTCAACAAGGCTACCTCACTCTCCTCTCACACCTAACAGCCACACACACACACACACACACACGTTTAGCCATGAATAACAACCCCCATCGACTGAACACCTACTCAGAGCTACAAGCAGGACCTTTACTTGGTTTCACTTCATATAACTCCCTTACCAGCCCCATGAGTCAGTTTCCACTCCTATCCCTATTTTAGAGATGAGGATAATACATTTCAGAGAGGTCAAGCAACCAGCCTGAGGACCCACAGTAAAGACGGCATCACAGCCTGAATAGCCATAGCAACCATTAAAGTAGAAAAATTCCCCCACATTAGCTGATAAATAGTAGATGTCTGAAACCCCTCAGCGTTTCCTCCACAGCCCCAGCGTTTCTGAGCTCTCGCTCCACCTCTGACCCCTCCACCTCTGACCCCTCCACCTCCCCACAGTCCAGTAACTAAAGGGTTAAAGCAGCGCTGGCCACACGGGAAGGGGGAAGGACAGAGCTCCTAGGAATCTTCTCCAGGAGCTGTCGGTTCTCATCTGTCAGTCTTCATGCCTCACTGGTTGTTAAATATTTCACATTATTATTTAGGATTCTCGGCTTCTCTTGTAAGTAAAATCTTCCTGAAGGAGAAGTGGATCCATGGGGCCAAGCTTAGCGCTGGCCAGGGGCTTATCTCCGGTTCAGAGGGATGCAGTGGGTTGTAAGACTAGTCCTCAGGAAGAACCTGCAACCTCCCCTGCCCCCGCTCGGGTCCAGAAAGCAGCAAATCCTAGCAGGCTCACCATTTTCCAAGAAATTGTTGAGCCCGCCCTCGGTGAAGCTGTTTACAGGGGACTTGCCAGGGGGCGCTCGGGGCACAAAGAATGGCGGCCATGTAGTGGTTCCCAGAGCACGGACGCCAAGGCTGAGAGTCCGCTTGTTCAAGCCCCAGATTCGCCACTTAATAGCCATACAGCGCATGACTTAACCTCTCTGTGCTTCGGTTTGCGCTTGTGAAAAATGGGAGCAATAATAATCAGAATTCTGACTTCAGCAGGTCGGGGTGAAGTTTCAATTAGATACAGTATGTGAAAGTCCCTAGGAGCAAATAAAATTAATGTAGCTTCCCTGGTGGCTCAGACGGTAAAGAATCGCCTGCAATGCGGGAGATCTGGGTTCGATCCCTGGGTTGTAAAGATCCCCTGGCGGAGGGCATGGCAACCCACTTCAGTGTCCTTGCCTGGAGAATCCCCATGGACTGAGGAGCCTGTCGGGCTACAGGTTGCAAAGAGTCAGAACGACTAAGCACAGCCCCAAATCCTTAAAACAGTGCCTGTCCCTACCCTGTCACACTGTAAGTGGTAACTATTATTTTTATCTACTAGGTGTGCTAGTCGTTTCGCAAATCTCATTGACTATCTCATTCCCCTGATGTCCTCCTGCCCCAACACACACACACACACACACACACACACACACACACGCCCACCCACCCACAGAGCTGTAGATGTTGGGAGATGATTTCCTGGGCCAGCAGAGGGCGCTAGTCTCACACAAGCGGCTGGAGTCGGTCCCTGGCCGGGGCTGACCGCTGACTGCTCACCAGGGTCTTCACCTCCCACCCCAGGCTCCGCTTCCACTCACACAAATACAAGATAAGCCCCAGTTCCTGGAAGAGCGATCTTCGCAAATGAAGTTATCGTGAGTTATGTGAACCCCTAACCTGCAAGAGCTGAGGCTAGACTGGCTGTCTGCCTCCTGCCCTTTGCTTCCCACTTAAAAACCAAGTCACCATGAATTTTCTTAATGATGCTTTATTCGCCTGTTTTAGTCATTTTTCTCCTCTTTCTGAGGCAGAGAGATGTCTTAAGGGAAACGGTACAATATTGCAGAAGAGATCCAGGCCTTGAAATTCGACCTGTATTTGAAGACTGGCTTCACCACTCCACCAATTAACCCCAGACAAATGTCTGAACCTCTCGTACCTCAGTTTCGTCATTTGTCTAATAAAGGTAATGAGTCTGCACCTCATGGGAACGTGAGGATCAAGTGAGATAAATCATGTAAAGACCTTGGCACAAAATCTCTTTTCTATCCAAGCCTAACAAGTGTTTGACAAAGAGTGAAATGCCCAGGTGTACTGTTTTCAGTGATGAGTATAAAGAGAAGGTCATGTACTTTGATGTCAGACTGACTTGGGTACCAAACAAGCTGCATGGCAAGTTTCTTTGCATCGCTAAACCTCAGTCTTCCTTATCTGTAAAATGGGCACCCTAGTGCTTCATTGGCGAAGGCAATGGCAACCCACTCCAGTACTCTTGCCTGAAAAGTCACATGGACGGAGGAGCCTGGTAGGCTGCAGTCCATGGGGTCACTGAGAGTCGGACATGACTTAACGACTTCACTTTCACTTTTCACTTTCATGCATTGGAGAAGGAAATGGCAACCCACTCCAGTGTTCTTGCCTGGAGAATCCCAGGGACCGGGGAGCCTGGTGGGCCGCCATCTATGGGGTTGCACAGAGTCGGACACAACTGAAGAGACTTAGCAGCAGCATCAGTGCTTCATAGAAAGTTAGCCATTTTAGATGAGATTGTATGCATAACAGCCCCCAACGTAAGTCTTGGCACATAGTAGATCCATAATAAATACGAATTCTATTTCTTCTAGCAGATACACATTGTTTTCGATTATGAGCCGCCATGTCAGAAACCCTTCTGATATGGTGTCAGGAATCGTATTTCAACAATTATTGTTGTCAGAAGGAAGGAACATGCTTAATTTTCAAGTGTTTGGGAAGATTCAAACATAGCATGAGTCAAGTTCATAGAGACCGGTTAACCATGATTTCTTTTTGTTTATTCGATAATGCAATACGTAAGATATTGCCCGAGTATTATGTACTAGACATGCTCTAGGTGGGCTTCTCAGGTGGCGCTAGTGATAAAGAACTCGTCTGCCAACGTAGGAGACATAAGAGATGTGGGTTCAATCCCTGGGTCGGGAAGATTCCCTGGAGAAAGGCACGGCACACCACTCCAATATTCTTGCCTGGAGAATCCCGTGAACAGAAGAGGCTGGCCAGCTACAGTCCATAGGGTCACAAAGAGTCAGACACGACTGAGCGACTTAGCATGCACACACACACTCTAGGTCCTGGGGAGACGGCCAGGAACAAGCTTGTCAATATCCCTGCTATCATGGAGTCTACAACCAAACTGAAAGTCATAAACAAAACAGCAATGTGACATCAAGTGCTATACAAGAGATTGGAGCAGGATAAGGATACACAGTGGGGTTGGAGGAGCTGGATTACAAATGATAGTGTGGTCAGGGAAGACTTGCCTGAGGAGGTATTAGAGTATGACCTCAATAAAGTAAAAAAGTAAGCCATGTGATGATGGGGGAAGAGCATTCCAGGAAAGGGAACAGCAGGTGCAAAGGCAGAGAGAGAGGAAAAAACTGATCAAGGAATGGGAGATTAGACCTATGAGACTCAAGTAGAGTGAGCTAGGAGGAGAGTGGAAAGAAATCAAATGCCAGATCATCTGAGGTCTTGAAGACGATGGTGAAGATTTTGTCTAAGCACCCCAGCACTCTAGAGGTGGACCACAGTATGGCATAGGTGGATGCTGATGGGAGTAACCAAAGCATTGGTCTGCAAGGGAGAGGAGAAAACTACAGAAGTAACATTTCTGAGTAGGTGACAGGAGATGAAATATACCTGCACCTCCAGGATCGCCCTTATGGAGGATCCGAGAAGGATGCAAAGCATTCAGGCTCTGATGCAAGTGGATGGGTGGATTTGCAGTGAGAAGATGAGGTTGTTTTCTTCTTATTGTTTCTTTTCCTTTCTTTTTTCTCTTTTGTCAGAGAGATAAGGTCATCAGTTAAGAATAAGGAATGGTCTCCTCTGGTGGACTGATGTGAGGGTCTGTATTTTCCTCTGGCCCCAGTCCATTGCTGGGCATAGGTGTGACATATGGTGATTTAGGTTGAGGGCAAACACAAGGGCATGATTATAGTGAAGACCAGGGGTGAGGCTGTGAGCTGGGTAAGGAGGAAAGTGAGGCCCCAAAGGGATGCCAGACTACACAAATGTGGGTGGTCAAAGGATTAGAGAACTGGGAGAAGTATTTCCATATGCTCCGGTTTCAGATGTGACTTTAGAGGAACTAAAAGAATACAGCGAGTACTTACTGCTGCTGCTGCTGCTAAGTCACATCAGTCGTGTCCAACTCTGTGCGACCCCATAGACGGCAGTCCAACAGGCTTCCCCGTCCCTGGGATTCTCCAGGCAAGAACACTGGAGTGGGTTGCCATTTCCTTCTCCAATGCATGAAAGTGAAAAGTGGAAGTGAAGTCGCTCAGTCGTGTCCGACTCTCAGTGACCCCATGGACTGCAGCCTACCAGGCTCCTCCGTCCATGGGATCAGGCAAGAGTACTGGAGTGGGGTGCCATTGCCTTCTCCCATTTTGAAGACTACATACAACTTAATGAGCACTGGTCATGTTCCTGCTGTTGCTGTTTAGTCGCTCAGTTGTGTCTGACTCTTTGCAACCCCGTGGACTGTATGTAGCCCGCCAGGTTCCTCTGTCCACAGGATTCTCCAGGCAAGAATACTGGAGTGGGTTGCCATTTCCTTCTCCATATTATGTGCCTGGCACCCTGCTAAGTGTTGGGCATTTACTGTATTTCACTGAATTCTCATGACAGTCCACCAAGGTCGATACTGTTATTATCTCCGTTGTACAGATGAGGAGACTGAGCTTCAGAAAGATCTAGTTAATGTACCAGAGAACACACAGCTTGGCCTGTATGGTTAGGCCATTCAAGACGGCAGCTCTCTTGCTCTCTGTACATCCCCCACTCAACCTGGCCCCACTTCACTCACATGAATATCCAATTCTCTTAATTATAGGGCTTAATTAGACCCTAGTAACTAATGCTCCCACCTAGCATCAATTCCCCCTATAAACGGTCACCTCCTCCTCCACCCAAGTAGTGAAGACTGCTACCATGCCCACCATCTGCCACACACAGTATGGTGTCGCTCCAGGACCCTTTGTGTAAGAGTGGTTGTTGTTTAGTTGCTAAGTCGTGTCTGACTCTTTTGCGACCCCATGGACCATAGCCTGCCAGGCTCCACTTGTCCCAGGCAAGAATACTGGAGTGGGTTGCTGTTTCCTTCTCCAGGAGATCTTTCAGGCCCAGGGATCAAACCCAAGTCTCCTGCTTGGCAGGTGGATTCTTTACCACGAAGCCACCAGGAAAGCCCTTGTGTAAGAGACAATAAACCATTGGTGTCTCTGGGCTCTTTCTTTGGTCTTGCAGGTCCGTGAGGCTACAAAGGGCTCTTGTATAATTACAAGGCCCGGGGATCATAACTATCATGCCATATTGGCTTCCAGACATTGTGTTGGGTTCGTATAATGATGACATTCAGCTTCAGGTACTTCTCCTAGTTGATTTCAGTCTGAAAACAGGGCGCCTGGTCTGAAATGCCAGGGTCTCAGCTGGGAGTGGAGATGGAGGGATCTGAAGAATTCTTGCCTTGTGTAGTAGCCTTGGTTGAGCCGTCAATCAGGGTGCCTGCCTTCCTTGGCTAAGCGATGTTTCCTTAGCTGGGCATGTTACCTGAGCCCAGCCACTAGACTCTTGCTCCAGGGACCTTGACTCTGATCAAAGAAAGATCTGATCAAGAAAGGGGAGAAGAGGGTGGAATGAATTCATTTTGGCTACGTACACACCCAAAGCATCTCCAGGCTCTGTCCTTTTCTAACCCTAGTCCTCCAGCTTCCTGTCACCTCTGTGAATTGCCACTAGCCTGCCAAGAAACTCCTTTACTGCTAAAGTTAGCCAGAGCTGGTTCCTGAGACTTGCAGTTAAAGAAGCTGCACTCGGGGAGGTGGGAGGGTGAGGAGACCAAGTATTGTAAAGCTAAAGGGAATGACTTATTCCTTGGCTAAATGGGTACTGAACAGGACTAAGACTAGGGTAAGGCAAGTGAGATACCCAGGGCACAAAATTTAAGGAAGCTGTCACTCTCGGGGTTGTGTAAGTGCAGGGCTGGTTCTAGCCAACAGACACGTACCCTCCCACCCCAAAAAAGTCAATGGCTTAAAGAACAAAGATTACTTTTCTTATGCTCACATAAGAGCATAAGGTGACCCAGAATTATTCCAGGTCTGCCTGTAGCTTTCTCTCCATGTGATCTATTCAGGGACCCCAGAACTTTCTGTGTGGTGGTCCTTTCATCCCTCAGCATGTTATAATCATCACAAGGTCAGGACTGGACCCAGCTAGAGAGAGAAGAAAGAGCAGGGAGGAGCCAGGCCCACTGACTAAAGGCCTTGCCTGAAGTTTCATACATCACTTCCACTGGCAAAAACTTCCTCAGTCTTCTTTTGTTTCGTTTTTTTTAATTTGTTTGGCTGTGCCAGGTCATAGTTGAGTGGCATATGGCATCTAGCTCCCTGACCAGAGATTAACCCTGGGCCCCCTGCATTGGAAGGAGGGAATCTTAACCACTGGGCCACCAGGGAAGTCCCTACCCAGTCGTTCTTAACTGTAAGTGAGGCTGGGAAGGGAAGCTTAGCTAGGCAGCTCTGTCACTGTGAAAGGCTGGGAGAAGGGGTTTTGGCAGACAGCTAGCAGACTCCACCAAAGCCAATGGCCACATGGAGTCTATTTCCCAGCAGGGTTTATCCTCAGTAACAAAGGCTACTAGGGAAACAGACTCACAGACCTAGAGAACAAACTTATGGTTACCAGAGGGGAAGAGTGAGAGGAGATAGCGAGAGAGTTTGGGATGGACATGTCCACACTGATATGTTTAAAATCCATAACTAACAAGGACCTAAGGTATAGCACAGGGAACTCTGCTCAATGTTAGGTAACAATCTAAATGGGAAAAGAATTTGAAAAAGAATAGATATCAATACTCATATATATAACTGATCACTTTGGTGTACACCTGAAACTAACATTGTTAATTACCTATGTTTCAATATAAAATTAAAAGTTTTTAAAAAAATGATAAAAATAAAAAGCTGCTTGGTGTAGGGGCTCAGGGAGGGAGAGGTGTTTATGGGCTACAGTAAATGAATAAGGCAGGAAGAGCTGGGAGAATGTTCCTGAAGAAGGGAACTGCAGGAGTTATTACCACCCGAGGCTGGGGAGGGAAAATGAACTTGGCCTGTCATCTTGTAATGGGGCAGGAAAAAAGTTCTGCTAGACCAAGGAGATTCAACCAGTCACTCCTAAAGGAAATCAGTCCTGAATATTCATTGGAAGGATTGATGCTAAAGCTCCAATACTTTGGCCACCTGATGTGAAGAACCGACTTATTGGTAAAGACTCTGATGCTGGGAAAGATTGAAGGCAGGAGGAGAAGGGGATGACAGAGGATGAGATGATTGGATGGCATCACCGACTCAATGGACATGAGTTTGAGCAAGCTCCAGGAGGTGGGGATGGATGGGGAATCCTGGTGTGCTGCAGTCCATGGGGTCGCAAAGAGTCAGACGACTGAGCTACTGAACTGAACTGAGACCAAGGTGGAACTCTCAAGGGTTCCTCCAACCAGTTCTGTAGACAGAAGATGAAACTGGGAATGAGGAAAGCTGGACCTGAGTTCTAGTTCCTGTTCAGTTTAGTTCAGTCGCTCAGTCGTGTCCGACTCTTTGTGACCCCATGAATCGTAGCATGCCAGGCCTCCCTGTCCATCACAAACTCCCAGAGTTCACTCAGACTCACGTTCTTCGAGTCAGTGATGCCATCCAGCCATCTCATCCACTGTTGTCCCCTTTTCCTTCTGCCCCCAATCCCTCCCAGCATCTGAGTCTTTTCCAATGAGTCAACTCTTCGCATGAGGTGGCCAAAGGACTGGAGTTTCAGCTTCAGCATCATTCCCTCCAAAGAAATCCCAGGGCTGATCTCCTTCAGAATGGACTGGTTGGATCTCCTTACAGTCCAAGGGACTCTCAAGAGTCTTCTCCAACACCACAGTTCAAAAGCATCAATTCTTCAGCGCTCAGCCTTCTTCACAGTCCAACTCTCACATCCATACATGACGACTGGAAAAACCATAGCCTTGACTAGCCGGACCTTTGTTGGCAAAGTAATGTCTCTGCTTTTGAATATGCTATCTAGGTTGGTCATAACTTTCCTTCCAAGGAGTAAGCGTCTTTTAATTTCATGGCTGCAGTCACCATCTGCAGTGATTTTGGAACCCCCCAAAATAAAGCCTGACACTGTTTCCACTGTTTCCCCATCTATTTCCCATGAAGTGATGGGACCGGATGCCATGATCTTCGTTTTCTGAATGTTGAGCTTTAAGCCAACTTTTTCACTCTCCTCTTTCACTTTCATCAAGAGGCTTTTTAGTTCCTCTTCACTTTCTGCCATAAGGGTAGTGTCATCTGCATATCTGAGGTTATTGATATTTCTCCCAGCAATCTTGATTCCAGCTTGTGTCTCTTCCAGTCCAGCGTTTCTCATGATGTTAAATAAGCAGGGTGATGATATACAGCCTTGATGTACTCCTTTTCCTATTTGGAACCAGTCTGTTGTGTCCAGTTCTAACTGTTGCTTCCTGACCTGCATACAGATTTCTCAAGAGGCAGATCAGGTGGTCTGGTATTCCCATCTCTTTCAGAATTTTCCACAGTTTATTGTGATCCACACAGTCACAGGCTTTGGCATAGTCAATAAAGCAGAAATAGATGTTTTTCTGGAACTCTCTTGCTTTTTCCATGATCCAGCAGATGTTGGCAATTTGATCTCTGGTTCCTCTGCCTTTTCTAAAACCAGCTTGAACATCAGGAAGTTCACAGTTTACGTATTGCTGAAGCCTGGCTTGGAGAATTTTCAGCATTACTTTACTAGCATGTGAGATGAGTGCAATTGTGTGGTAGTTTGAGCATTCTTTGGCATTGCCTTTCTTTGGGATTGGAATGAAAACTGACCTTTTCCAGTCCTGTGGCCACTGCTGAGTTTTCCAAATTTGCTGGCATATTGAGTGCAGCTCTTTCACAGCATCATCTTTCAGGATTTGAAATAGCTCAACTGGAATTCCATCACCTCCACTAGCTTTGTTCATAGTGATGCTTCCTAAGGCCCACTTGACATCGCATTCCAAGATGTCTGGCCCTAGGTGAGTGATCACACCATTGTGATTATCTGGGTCGTGAAGATCTTTTTTGTACAGTTCTTCTGTGTATTCTTGCCATCTCTTCTTAATATCTTCTGCTTCTGTTAGGTCCATACCATTTCTGTCCTTTATCGAGCCCATCTTTGCATGAAATGTTCCCTTGGTATCTCTAATTTTCTTGAAGAGATCTCTAGTCTTTCCCATTCTGTTGTTTTCCTCTATTTCTTTGCATTGATTGCTGAGGAAGGCTTTCTTATCTCTTCTTGCTATTCTTTGGAACTCTGCATTCTAGTTCCTGAGTTGACCTCAAATATAATCCTTAACCTTGCTACACCTTCAGTTTCTCCTTTGTAAAACGATGAGGATGATAACGTCTACAGTAATTCATTAATAATTAAAAAGGACAGCCTGAATAATAACAGTCTTCTGTGAAGATCTCACAAAGCGATGGTCTACTAAAAGCTTTGGTAGGCAAGGCGTGGGCGAAGTACAGCCACAGGTCAACACCTATTTTTTGTAAATAAAGTTGCATTGGAACACAGCCACCCTCACTGGTTTACATATCGTCTGTGGCTGCTTTCACAGTCCAACAGCACAGTTGAATAGTTTTGACAGAGGCTGTATAGCCAAAAGCATTTACTATCTGGATGTTTATGGAAAGTTTGCTGATGACTTCTGCAAGGGCTGTAGCTACGTTAGCTATTACTAAGCCACAACCTCCATGAGCATCATTGTATTCACCAGTAAAAGGGGACTAATAAAGGTCATCTTCAATTCCAAGATGTTTTGAGGATCAAATGAAACAACATATGTAAAACTGCCTTTCAGATGCTTTGCAGAGTGTGAAGTGCCATATAAATGAGAGTCCTTATTTAGTCTCTTTGCTGAGTATCAGTTTCATTATTTCCTCTCTTCGTTGAGCATCTGTAAACGGGACAACAAAATACCCATCCCTCAGGGGGTTGTAAGGATCCCTGAGACAAGACGGTTAAAGCATTGACTTTAGAATCAATCAGGCACAGGCCGGAGTTTTGCTCTGCCCATCACTAGCTGCACGGTCAGGGAACCCATTTAAAACCTACATCGGAGTTGCTGTGCGTGTAAAAGGGAGGCAGCACGAGTGAGGCCCTGGCGCAGGGCCCGGCTCCGATCTGCAGGTGCAGTGACAAATACCACCTCCCACGGGTCCCTACCAGCAGTACGGCTGAGCTGTACCCCTCTGCCTCTACTCCGCGCCCACGGTCAGCCCTGGGTGCGTGTATAATTAGCTCCAGCTCGGTGGTGAGCAGCCGCGGCTGCTCACAGCCTCTGACACGACTGTCACCTCCCACTCAGTTCTCCAAACCACAGTTATCCCACTGCTGTGTGCGTTCCATGCCTGCTGGGCACCCGGCCGAGTGCCATTGGAGGACATCTGAGCCCTCAAAACCTCTGATTTATCACCTGGGACCCAGGCTGTGCCAAAAGAAAAGTTTCGGGGAGCAGGGGAATGTGGGGAGGAAAGGCTGCTTCTTGCATTTGCCGGGGGGCGTGGAGGGGATCCCATTTCTCCAAAATCAATAACCCGAGGCGGGAGAAACAGGCTGCGCCTTTAAGAGGCCTCGGGCAGCCGGGCGGAGACCGGCGGCTCCCTCTTCCCCGCCCGGGCAGTTGGGCCCTCCCTGTTTTGAGTGACAGGCAATCCGCCCAATTGAAGAAAGAGGGCTCAGCGTGACGGCGAAACGGAGCAATAGGAGCCTGGGTCGGCGTGCGCGGGGCGGGGTCCCGAGAGGGCCGGGCAGGCGGGAGGCTTTGCGGAGCGGCGGCTGGGGGACCTCGGCGCGGGAGCTGGGCCTTGGTCGGCGCCCTGGTGAGTGTGGGGCGCTCCTGGGGCCGGGGCGCGCCGGGCAGCGGAGTAGGACCTGGCCCGAGGGGCGGAGGGCAGAGGGGCCGGGCCGGGCCGGGGAACGGGCGGAGGGCTGAGGCCTGCTTCTGCCCAGGGGCCTGGGGGCTGGAGAGGGCGGGCCTGGGCCCCCGAAGAGGTCAGCAGGCCCCAGGTGGGCCCGCCGGGACCGGAGGGCACCGGGTCCCCAAGCCAGAAGGGCCGGCTGGTGGGGAAGAGGGCGGAACAGGCCTTGAGGAGCGGCAGCTAGGCCGGGTAGGGGACGCGGGGTCGGAAAGGAGAAGGGTGGGAGGATGGAACCCGGGGGCGAAACGAGATGCTGGGGGCAGGGAGGGGGTGACCGGAGGGGGAGCGGCTGGCTGAGGACTCGATTGGAGCCCGGGAGTGTGTGGGGCTGGGTGGCACCCGTCGGAAGCCTGGGGAGTCTCCCTTTACATCGCCGCCCTCTCCTGCACAAACAGACCCTGCTCATCACCCCGCCCCGGCTACCGGGCCGGCCCTGGAGTCCCCCAGACCGTTGATTTACTGGCATCTCTGCCGCTTCCCCCTCAGTGCAGACCTCTCTCGCCTCTTACCTGGACTGATGCAGTGTTCTAACCCATCTGCCCACGCAGGCGCTGGGGCCGCTCTCCTGTGGGCCTCGCACCGTGGCCCGAGGGATCTTTTCAAAATTCCATCCAGATCCGTTCCCTGGCTTACTTTGTAACTGACCGGCTTCCACCTCTTTGCAGGACCACTCTCAGATCCTCACCCAAGCTCTGGAGATGGGATGCCACCCACCTCTCCTCTCTAGTCTCCATCTACTAACCCTTCTTGCTCAGTACTCTTGTCACACTGGCCTTTTCTTGTTCCTGCTACATACCGAGCCCTGGGCCAGATCAGAGTCTGCACCCTTAACCTTCTTTCCTACTCCCCAGGAAGTACCTTCCCCTCCTGCCTTCTTCCAGTCAAGTCCTCTTTATCTTTCAAATCTCCACTCAAGTATCAGTTCCTCTAGAGGCATCCCTGGTCCCAGCAAGTGAATTCCCCGCTTTCATCACCCTCTGTACTTCTCCTTCACGCCACTTGAACAGCAGTTTGACATATATTTATGAACGTATTCGTGTCTGTCTGTCCCCCCATCCCCAGGTAGTAAGGTCCACAGGGGAAAAGAAAGGGTCCGTCGTTGCTCCTTGTATTTCCTGCATCTTGCCCAGGGCCAGGCACTGTGAATGTGTGTTAAACATATGAATGGAGGACTTGGCTTTGGCCAGAGGTACAGGGTGTGAGTCGCAGCTCTAATGTCCTTCACAAACTGTGCCAGGCTCTGTGCTCAAGCATTGCTGTCCAGTGGAAATATAATGCAATATTTGTGGTTAAAAAAGTTTTGATAGCCACACTAAAAAAGCAAATGACTTCCGTGGTGATTCAGTGGCTGAGGTTCTGCACTCCCAGTGTAGGGGGCGCCTGAGTTGGATCCCTGGTCAGGGAATTAGATCCTGCCTGCTGCATCTAAGTCCCGGAGCAGCCAAAAAAAGAAAAAGGGGAAAAAGTGAAATTACTTCTTGTCATTTTACTGAACCTAGTAGATTTTCAAAGAATATTCTTTTGACATGTAATCAATAGAAAAACATTACTAGTGAGGTATTAACATTTTTGTGTGTTATTAAGCCTGTGAAGGGCTTCCCTGGTGGCTCACTGGTAAAGAATCCACCAACTAATGCAGGAGACATGGGTTCAATCCTTGGGTCAGGAGGATCCCCTGGAGAAGGAAATGGCAACCGCTCCAGTATTCTTTCTGGCAAATCCCATGGACAGAGGAGCCTGGTGGGCTACAGTCCATGGAGTTGCAAAAGAACTGGACATAACTTAGAGACTAAACAACAATAAGCCTTTGAAATCTGATGCGTGTTTTATACCTAGGGCCCATCTCAGCTTGTGATAACCACATATCAGCTGCTCAATAGCCACTCATAGGGGTGTGCAGTGCTAGAAGCTGTATATACCGGCAGCATTTAATTGCCTTAAACCGTATGAGGTAATTATTGTTACGTGCATTTCACTAATAAACATAATGAAGCTCCTAGAAGTCATGTTGCCTGCCAGCAGTCATCCTAAAGTTTGTGAGCGGAGGAAGCAAGATGGGACCCAGGACCCCAATCTCTTCATCTGGAGTTTGGTCCTTCTGTACCCTGTGCTGCTTCCGGGAGGCGCCAGGGGAGTCCGGGGGTGCCAGAAGTGGAGGCTAAACTTCTCCCCCCAAAACGGCCCCTGTGGGTCGTACTTACTCTGCCGTGTCCTTGCAGAGTCAGTGTGTCCGGGTGCACGTGTACCACCTATGTAGGTGGCTCAGGAACAAGCGCGTTTGATGCAGTTGAGGAAAAACCTGCAAAACCAGTGCTTCTGGGTCCAGTCACCGCAGCTCAGCGCCTACACCAACTCAGCCTGGCCCTTGGGTCGAAAAATGTACCCAGCCCGCAGCATCTCGTACAAGGTGCCAATTAACAGTCTGGCTGTTCAGTTCAACAGCAGCTGGCTGAGTGAGGTCCCCATCACTGTGAGACCAGGATCTGGGGAGACTGGGGAGTGTGGTCCCAGCCCTCATCTTCAGGACGCCAACTGGGTATGCGGAAAGACAAGGCCAGATCACGGAAGGATTAGATGAGCGGCTGGATACTCTGCAGGGTAGTGGAGGACCAGGGACTGGTGTGCGGAGGCTGCAGCAGCTGCATAACATGTGTCAAGTGCTGGGTTTGAAATCCTCTAGGCTGTGGCAAGGGGTCCTTCGCAGTTTCCTACAGTTCCCACGTAGGTGCTTCCTGACTTAAGCAGCTGGAATTTGTGAACCCATTAGGCACAGTAGTTTTAACTGAGCCAGGAGAAAAGTTTGTTGAGCACCTGCTTTGTGCTAGGCGTTGTAGTGGCCACTGCTCTGGAACTCTGAAGCTCTCCAAGGTTCTGCTAGGAAAGGAATGTTAAGTATTATATATCATATCATCATTATATTATACAATTGTTACAATATTTATTATCTGATTATTATATTTATTATCATTATTATATTTCCCCTCTCTGATTGCCTTAACGTATGTTCTCTCATTCTGTCATCAGTGTGGTAAAGCCCAGTAGATAGGGCTTTGTCATGCCAGGGAAACACAGTGACCGTGCTTTGCAACTTCGTCAAGTTCACAGGGTTGGAACTCCGCTTACTGTGGGTCAGGTACTATGCTTAAATGAATTACGCGTATTATCGTTCACAACAACTTTATAGGGTAGGGTCGGTTGATTGAAATCCCCATTTTACAGGTAAAGAAATTCTTAGAGCTGGGATCCAAATCCAGGTCTGTCCCACCCCAGAACACGAGCTCCTAACCTCAGTAAGTTACTCTGCTGTGCTAGAACGTCAAGCTTAGAAGGGACCTCACTACACCTAGTCCAGCCTCCTCATGTCGATCAGGACCTAAGGCCCAGCGAGGCTCGGGCTTGTGGCAGAGCTGTCGGCCAGGCCTCCTGTGCTCGGGGAGGACTGACCCTGAAGCGAGGGGCGAGGCCTTCCCTTGTCCCTGACTGGTGGTGGGGCCTTGCCAGCTTCTCTGGACCTCACTTCCCGTATTCATAAAACAAGAGGCTTGGCCCAGCTTTCCAGCAAGAGCAATGCTGTGCTGTTGGGGTCAGGATTGAAGGAGTCGGGCCCCCAGCCTGGGATTTCAGTCATCCCCCAGGGCTTCTCAGGTCAGCATACCTGCTCCCTACAGAGTCTCTGCCTCCCTGCTGCAGCACCACAGCCCCATGAAGGCCGGCAGGACTTCTGATTCATCCTTCTTTTCCACTCCAGGGTCTGTTTCATTTCCGGAAACTGAGGCAAGTGATCTGGAAGCACTGACTCCTACGTCCACCTCGATGACTATAGGGATTTGCAGAGTTCTAGGCAACAGCTAGTCCTCTGTCATTAGAGTTTTTGTTTCTCTTTTAAAGGCAGTCAGGTTCAGGGGCATCCTCGAGGGTATTTTTGGTGTGGAATTCCGTGGGCACAGCTGTGTGCCAGGCCCTGTGCCGCCAGCCTTGGGGAAAGGTGGGCAGGGGAGTAGATACGGACTTGATGAGTCCCTGGCCTCAGCTGGCAGCCTGGACCTGTGGCTCCCAGCCCTGGCTGCCCATCACAGTCACCTGCTGGGGGTGGGGAGGTGGGTGTTGCAGGGGGGTGGGCCTGGACGAGGCACAACCAGAGCGGAGAACCACCAGTCTCGAGTCTGGCTCCTCAGACTGTCACGTGCGTGCCAACCAGCTGGGAATCTTGTTTGAAGGCAGCTTCTGGTTCAGCAGGTCAGGGCTGGAGTGGGTGATTCTGCGTTACCTGGGGCTCCCGGGCTCCCCGGCAGCGTCGGTGGTGCTGGAAGGCAGGTCACAGTCTGAAGAGCAAGAGAAAAGGCTGCATATACAGTTGTGAATTAGCTGGATCTTGACCAAGTGTAAAAGATGCGAATGCAAACCAGAGCACAGTTCTCTTTGCCTGAGGTCAGAGCACCAGGAAGGCCGCACAGAAGAGGGACTGTTGGGCCTCGGAGCTCGAGGAGAAGTTTGGCAGCCAGACCAGATGGAGGCAGTAACGGCTGAGACCGAAGTACGACTTGGAAGCGTCTGGCAGTCGGGGGAACAGGGTGGTCCACTGGGACATTTGGAGACACAAGGAGGGTCTGTGGTGGGACTGGAAGGAGCCGGGTGCCCTGCTGAGGAGTCTAAGCGCAATTCTATAAGCACGGGGCGCTGCAGAAGTTTTCTAAGCCAGAGACCTGGGTGGTTCTTAGAGCGGGTGTTTCGTGAGAATAAACCCAGACAGTTCCCGTCTTCCCACACCCTTCCTCACCACGCTTGTGGCTCTAAGTCAGTGGCTTTTAACGAAGTGTTTGGGTGAGTTTTGTGTCCGACAGAAAAACTGGGGAGAAACCTCAGCTGCCACTGATGCGATGGTCCTTCTAGGTGTTTCTAGCAGTGATTGGCAGAATCCGAGCCTGCAAACCCAGCTTCCCTCCCTGTACACCCGAGTCTCGCCTTCACTCGGGGGTCTGACCCAAGGGAAGTTGAGTCACTTCTCACTTGAGAAGCTGGCCAAGGGAGAAGCCTCTGTGGAGATTGTGCTGTTGATTAGAAAGAGGGTGTGACCTCTGGTCCCCTTTCTGATGCCGTGGGTTCTATCTCAGGAAACAGAAACCAACCTCCCCGGAGCCTCAGCCTCCCCCACTGAATCAAAAGCAAAAGAATGAAACAAAAAAGCACAGTCAGCCCTGGTCCTTAGGAATGAGGGGGGAGGTGGAGAGCTGGAACCTTCTGGCCTTCCTTCTTCATTCTGAATTCCTTACTAATGGTCAAGGATCGGCTTTCACTTCCTTTCTGCTGGGCTCTCAGCATCCCGCTCCCAGGAGTAGTCCTCCCACCCCACCCCCCCCACCCCACCCCACCCCCCCCACGCAGGCGTGGTTAATTGATGGAGCTCAGTGGGGCCTTTTGTAACTGTGCTGACTTTATAAGCACACCTTCCAGCAGCCACTTAAAGAAGGCTCACTGGAGACACGAAGGTCCTTGTTTTCCTCTTGTTTTCCCCAGCTTCGCCTTTGAAAACCTGGGCTTTCATTCTCAAGCCTTAGAGTAGAATTATCTTCCCCACATCGCTGTGCATCTCTCTCTTGTTTGGTGGCCTTAGCAGCAGCAGCAGAGTTCCCCCAGTCATCTTTGTGTCTATAGTACTTGAAAGGGGGCGGGGTGGGGTGGGGTGGAGAGTCATTTAATGGAAAGGGGTTGATGACTTCTTTGCCCTCTGGTCCTGGATGTGGACCCAAAGCTCCCTCATCCTAGCCATTTGCTGTTGAACTCTGTGGGACTGCCGAGGTAGAGCAAGAGGCTATTTATAACCCTGAGAATTTTACAATGTTACTGAATTGCTTCGACCTAATTTTCACTTCCTTTCTACAGTGAAAATGAAAAGAGTAAGCAAAGGAGCGCTGAAAGGGTTCCCCACAAGGAGATCCTTTATCCTCAGGCTGTTTGTTATTGTTGTTGAGTCACTAAGTCACATCCGACTCTGACCCCTCAGACTGTACCCCTCCAGGCTCCTCTGTCCATGGGGCTGTTACCTGGAGAATATCACTCTTCTAGTCTCCTGTCGCCTAATGTTTCCAAGGGAGAAAAGCAGAAGGATGTTTTCCCTCCATCTTTTAACTGGAGTCAGATGTGCTACATCTGATTCTCCAGTGAGACACATCTGATGTTAGATGTGAAAACACTGGAAATTCTGTGGAGTTAGAAGGTGCTGGGTCATGGAGGGAACACACAGCTGGAGTGCTCGGTGCCCGCCCCCTTCCGTGTGCCACCGGCCCTGGCTTGTAGGAGTTGAAGAAGTCGGAGCTGTTGGATTTGAGCAGATACAGGTGCTCATAATGCTGTGCTAGGTGACGAAGCTGCAGGGTTGGACCTGTCCCCAGGATGAGAGAGTGGAGAAGAGAGCTGTCTGAATCTAAAGCTGTAATGGGGTAGCCTGGGAGCCTTCGCAGAGCTGTGGACAGAAGGCCATGAGAACACGGGGTCTGTCCTATTTCACATCGCCAAGACTGGTGCAGAGCGGAAATGACATTTGAGCAGGGCTCTGAAGGTTGCATACAAGCTCTCCTGACAGTCCAAGGAAGGAAGGAAATGTGCAAAGACACAGAGGAGGAGGAGGAATGTGCCCTGCCTCGTGGAAATAACAAGTAGTCCAGGAAGGTCTGGCTGGACCATGACGGACGGAGCCCCGTGCAGGAGAGTGGAGGTCACCTTCTTTAGACAGTGGACTCCGTTTTCTGTCACTGTGGTGAGCTCTTGTTGGTGCAGCCTCTGTGTGCTTCAGCTTCAGGTCCAGCACGCCCACATCCTCCCCGGAGGACCTGCTGTGGGTACAGTGCCCCCTGCTTTCATGTGGCTTTCAAACAGCCAGACTGGCTGGGGTCACATTCTGGTGGTGCTGCTTACTAGCTGCATGACGCTGAGCACGGAGCTTAATTTATCTGTGCCTCTGTTTCTTGTCCGTAAAATGGAGTAACATCGCACAGGGCTGCTACAGAAGAGAACCAGCTGTGAAGGCCCAAAGCCCAGTCTTTTTTTTTTTTTTTGGCTGCTCTGGGTCTCCGCTGTGGCTCGAAAACTTAGTTGCCCCAAGGCATGTAGGATCTTAGTTTCTCGACTAAGGATCGAACCCACATCCCCTACATTGGAAGGTGAACTCCTAACCACTGGACCACCAGGGAAGGTCCCCCTAAGAGCCGATCTTGAGATCCAGTCTGATGTGGTTTCTTTGTTTTTTTTTTTTTTTTTTTTTTTGTGGAGAAGAGATGGGAAGGAGGCATGTGGAAGACCCATTCTCATCCCGTGTGAACTTCGGTTGCCTCATCTGTCTAATGGGGATGGTGTTCAGGGTTCAGGTGAGCTTCAGCAGTAGTAACACCACAGCCATGTGTGATGAAGTGTAAAGAGGTCGTCTGCACATTACTGTTATACACAGGATTACTGCCACGAAGCCACCGAGTAACTGAACTGTTGTTAACAAGCTAGACTTGTCTAAGTGGGCTTTGCTCTTCAGTGTTCCGGCCAGTGTTCCTTAAGGGCCTGCTCCGTGCCCTGTGCGCATTAGGCTGCCATTCATCTCCTTCCTCTGTAAGGCCCGTGGTTTTTGCGTCTCCTGTATCTTTGGCCTGCCGTGGTCCCCACTCTGAAGCTGACTGGCCTGCTCAGAGCCCGTCAACATCCATCTCCCTTATCCTGTGTCTTCTAAGCTCAAGAGAGCGGATTGGATTAGTCTGCGGAGAGTGGGTGTTCACCTTGGTCCCATAGGCTGTGGTGCGGGTGGAGAGAGTGCCAACACACGTGGGCTGCCTGGGCATTTGGGGAAAGGGCAGAATCGCAGAGAACAGGGGCTTGCAGTGTCTCTGGAATAGTCCCAGCGATTGCAAATCCCCGTGCTTTCACAGGGATGTGAATTTTTGGAACAGACAAGAATCACTCATGGCTGACTTTAATAAAGAGATAATCAGCCTAGGATATGCCATATGGATCAAAGTGAAGTGTAACTGTAAAATACAGTGATGAGTGTCAGCTTTGTTTAGGAGTTCCAAAATATATGATTGGTTTCTTAGCAGTACCACTGAAGTAAAGGTGAAGATTCTTACGCATAAAACTTTGAAATGGGCAGTCTTCATTTGGAATTCTAAGCTCTAGTTTAGAATCTAAGGCACATTACACGTGCTTTAGTTCCGCAGTCTCGCCTCGCAGGTGAGAGGAAAACCGAGACTTGGGTGAAAGGGACACGTCATCACCCAGACACTCAGCGACGGAGCTGTGACCAGGTCCCGAGTCCTCTGGCTCTGAACCCAGGTGCTTTCTTCAGCAGGGACCGGCATCCCAGCCCAGCACTCTTCCTCTTGCACCTACACGGCCTGCTGATTTTAAAAAGAAGAAACCAGGGGCTTCCCTGGAGGTCCAGTGGTTTAGACTCCGTGCTTCCACTGAAGGTGACGTGAGTTCGATCCCTGGTCCGGGAACTAAGATCCCATATGCCTCACTCTGGCCAAAAAGTTAAAAAAAAGAAGAAACTAAATTAAATAACAAATGGTCTTAGAGGCCATGTTGTGCATTTCCACATGTATGAAGTATTTATATTAATACAAAAAGCTGCAGGACAATCCATGGTGATACAAGTCAGAAAGAAGTTGCCTCTTGGAGGGCTGGTGGGTGAGGGGCTGACCAGAAAGAGGTAGGAGGGAAATTTGGGGGGTGTGAAATGTTTGGTGTCTTGTTTTAGGTGGGTGGTTACAGGAAGGTGTGTGTGTGTGTTTCTGTTTTTTGTGTATGTATATATATGTGTGTATTTACATATGTATACACACATATATACATAAGCTCTGCATTGTATTTTATGTAATTTGTATCTAAATTAAAATGGTATGACAAGGATACCCTTAGAGAAGGATAAGGGTGTCCTGGGGATCCAGAGATTCATGGTACCATGCCTGCTTTGCTCTGTCACCTGAGCAGAGCATCTCCACCAGGACTTGGGCCCGTTTCTTTTCAGAGGTTTGTTGTGTGTCTAGGCACATAGAAATCACATGTGAGAAGTTCCGCCTGGAGCTGCAGAAGATGCGAAAGCTCTCAGAGCCATGAGGCCAGCCCACTTCACCTTTAGGCCTAATTCAGTTGCAGCGAGCAGAAATTCAAGCCAGCTCAGTGGGGGGTGGGGGCGCAGGGGGCGCGCTGGCCAAAGTCAGCTCCACGTCTGTCCCCTTCACCGCTTTTATGCTGGGTGAGCTCGCGTAGCTTAGCACACTGAGCTGCACTTCTGTCACCTTCAAATGGAGATGTCTTCAAATAATCCTGTTGTGCCTACTTCACAAGGCTGCTGGCAGAACTCAGCGAAGTACGTGATAGCACGTCAAAAACCATCTCTTCTGTGCTGCCGTGTTCTGACGGTGCTGGTAACAGGAATACACCGTGTGTGTGTGTTCTGACAGTGCTGGTAGTATAAACACACGGAATGTGTGTGTGTGTGTGTGTGTGAGGCCGTGCTAGGTCTTCTCTAGTTGTGGCGAGCAGAGGCTGCGCCTGTCGTGGAGCCTGGGCTTCTCTTGTGGTAGAGCACAGGTTCTGGGGTTCTTGGGTGCGTGGGCTTCAGTACTTGCAGCTCTCAGGCTTGGTTGCCCGTGGCATGTGGAATCTGCCCGGGCCAGGGATCAAACGTGTCCCCTGCATCAGCAGGCAGATTCTTAACCCCTGGGCCACCAGGGAAGTCCAAGTGCTGGTATTTTTGACAGTCGACTTCTGAAGCAGCCCACCCTGGTCAGGAAATGGTCAGGAAAGCTTCCCTCTGTCAGACCTGTGGGATGGTAGGTAAGGGACTTGTACATGCCAAGTCCCTTCAGTCGTATCTGACTCTTTTCGACTCCATGGACTGTAGCCTGCTAGGCTCCTTTGCCCATAGGATTCTCCAGGCAGGAATGCTGGAGTGGGTTGCCATGCCCTCCTCCAGGGCATCTTCCCAAACCAGGGATCGAACTCAGGTCTCTTTAAGTCTCATGCATTGGTAGGTGGGTTCTTTACCACTAGTGTCACGACCTGGGAAGTCCAAGGGACTTGTACCCTGTCACCAAAGAGGTTTGTACTTAGAAGTACTGTGAGAACTGACATCTGTGCTTGGGCTGCAAAAGTGCTGGCATCCATGAATACCAGCGTAGCAACAGCTGTGTTGCATGTTCCAGGAGAGGCAGGCAGTCTCCATTCAGAAGCAGAAATTGCGGGTGCATGGTTAAACTTGGAGGATACAGGAGAAAGGTCTTTTTGATGAAGAGTGAGGCCTCTCTCGAAGCTGCGGGCACGGAGTATAAACACACATTGAAATCATCCATCAGTGGGGCAACTTCCCGCATCAGACCCTGGAGAGAGAACGCTTTAGCTGCTGCCCGGAACGCCACTAAGCTGTCAGTTGCCTAGGAGACTGGTCACGTGGCCCATCTTCCAGGCTTGTTCAAAATGATTTATTTTCCTTTATGTTGTAGGGCAGCAGGGGAGTGGGGTCAGAGGTACTTCTGAAGCCTTGTCCTCCGATAGTGGGGCCTTTGTGGGAGTGTCCTCACCTCCCTCCACTTCTCTTTTGGTAGCCCTTGCCCTGGGCAATTGGGATGAAGATAGCATTTCCTGTCCTGCTTCTCTTCCCCATTTTCTGAACCCTGTGTCATCCCACACGGGGGAGGCTTGAGGGGGAAGGAGTGGCAGCAATAAGCAGGGAGGAAGCAAGGGAGCTGTGGCTGGGCCCTGCTGACTCTGGGATCAGGGCTGACCGCAGAGCTGGCGGGGCTCCTTTAACCACCCAGCCAGGAACAGCGTGTGTCTGTTCTTATTGGTCTTCGGGCATATGTTTCTCCCAAGGTCCCAGGACTGGGCTTTGCAGTCAATATGCTCATTTACCACAGGGCCCTCCTGGCCCTCCAGCTGAAGCGTCACATTGCAGATCTTGCTGCTGGCTTATCTGCAGTGGATAGATAGGTTTGTCCCTTTTCTACTAGCCGATTTAATCTAAAGAGACAAAAGGCCCAAGGAAAGGTTGTGGTGTGATCTCGAAAAGCTCAAAGCAAGTAGTCCTATGTGTTTCTTTGGACACTACCTTCCGATTTTTCAAAATATGTAACAAAAGTGAAAACCGAAGGCAAACCCGTTCTTTCTGATTCTTTCTCCCCAGGCAGCTGTGTCTGTGTGTCTGTCTTGAAGAGGCAGGCCCTATTGGGAACGATGCCGCCACCATCAGACATCGTCAAAGTGGCCATCGAGTGGCCAGGTGCTAATGCGCAGCTCCTTGAAATTGACCAGGTAAGCTCTGGAAGTGAGGAGTCAGGGAGTGCGGGGTAGGGGTGTCTTTCGGGGCGGGGACCACTGGCATCAGGAGTAGGAGTCAGCCAAGGCCTGTGCCCGCTCTGGAAGGCTGGTCACCATGGCCTGCAAGAGGCTTCCTCTTCGAGAACAGCTCTCAGAGAAGAAGTCCGTGCTCAGGCGCCAGGCTGAGCTTGCCTGGCGGACCCTCTCACCAGGACCCTGGCACTAGCAGGGTGTGGCAGCTGGTGAAGGATCTCTGCCCCCATCCCCACCACCCTCCTCTCTTTCAGAAACGGCCCCTGGCGTCCATCATCAAGGAAGTTTGTGATGGGTGAGTTGAAATTGCCCCCTGTTGCAGACAGTGACAGGCTAAAGACAGAGGGGCACTGCCAGACCTTGAGAGGAATCCTGCCCGAGGACCTGCAGTTAGGTGGGTCCCCAGTCCGGGGCTCCCACGACGGAAGGATCGCTGGCGGGGATGTCCCCAAGACCTGCTGTCAGTCTGTAGGAGTGCCCCACCTGAGGTCCTGGTGGGGTCTGAGACCCATGCCGAATTGCACGTGCCACCTTTGTGGTGCCAGTCTCTGTAGAAGGCAGAGGGGGTTACTGTTGAATATCTCAACCCAAAGCTTTGTTTTTTCCCTCCTGTACATCACACCGGCCACCCAATCCCTTCAGCAGCTCTACTGAAAGTTCTTTATTTGCAGCTTCTAGACAGGCCCCCAGGTATGTATGGCCAAAGAGGCTGCTGTTTTTCTCTTACGTAGGTGGTCATTGCCAAACCCGGAGTATTACACCCTCCGTTACGCAGATGGTCCCCAGCTCTACATCACCGAACAGGTTAGTACAGGGACTCGCTCTCAAGTGAGCAGCCCTAGGCAGTGGTGCCGATGGCCCTCAGGGGGCTTTCTCTTACTGGGGTGAGAGCCGCTCCCTGGGCAGGTCAGGGCGAGTCAGCCCTTACTCTCCTCTAGTGGCTGGAAAATGTGGCTTCTGCTTCCTGAGAGGTGCTCGAAAAGCATCCTAGAAATTCGTGGCCAAGAAACAAGCAGGAGGAGAGGGCCTGACTGAGGAGTGTCAGTTACAACTCCTTTAAAAATGACAGAAGGTTCTTGTTGATTCAGCTCACTTGCCCAATTTTAATATTTTATCTTAGCTGCTCTTTGTTTCTCTTTGCCACCCAGACTCGCAGCGACATTAAGAACGGGACAATCTTACAGCTGGCTATCTCCCCGGTAGGTATTCTGCTTTCCTTAGGAATTCTTTTATCTGTCAAGTGTACGTGAGTCCCTGCCGTGGGCCAGACTCTGTTCTAGAAAGTAAGACTTGGAGGTGAAAAATGCCCGTCTTTGCTCTCACAGCCTAATGGGGAGTAAACAAATACAGTATAAGGCCTTCTGGGGTCTGGAGAGAAAGTTGCTCAGGGAGCTGTGGGAACTCAGAAAAGGGCCCGCCTGACTCAGCCTGAGGAGTCCCAGAAAGCCCTTCCAGAGGAGGGGACATGTGGTTCCGGTGTTGAAGGGTAAGCAGGAGTCAGCTGAAGAAAGAGGAGAAGGAAAGGTATTCCATGCCCAGAGACGTGCCTTGTTAGGTGGTGCGGGAGTGGGTGGCCGGGGCCCGTAGCAATCAGTCGGAAGCCAGCAGAAGGTTCCTCAGTGGCCTTCTTGCAGGTTGGACTTTATCCAGAAGGGGGTGTGGGGACACTGAAAGACTTTAAGCGGGAAGCAATATTTTATTTAAATTTATATTTTAGAAAGATGACTTTAGAAAGTGACAGTATGGAAGATGGCAGAAGGCATCTTCAAGAAGCTGATGAGCAGTGTTAACAGCCCGTGAAGGCAGTGGCCATGGAGATGGAAGGGTGGGCGGGAAAAGTGGAGGTGAGCTTGGCGAAGAAGCTGGAAGGAGCGAGACAGTCCACACTGGCCCCCTGGTTTCTGCCAGGGCAGCCCTTCCAGGTAGCTGAGGAGGCATCCAGAAGGTGGGAAGGAAACAGGAGCTTGAAGCGGCTTAGGAGCCGAGGGCAGGGGCAGCGTCAGGATGGAGGGCGGCGTGGTCCGCAGTGAGCAGAGAGAAGGGAAGCTGAGGACAGAAGAGCCGTCTGTGGGTCTGGGAGACTGGTCCCCGGCCGGTGGCAGCCAGGCGGCAGTGCGTCGACTTTCCGAGGCAAGGACCTTCCGCTCACCGCATTATCAGGAGTATAAAAGGGTTTAAAAGGAAGTAGATAGAGAAGGTTCCAGCTCGGGGATATGGAGTTGAAAAGATACACTTTCTTAAAAAGAGGGGAAACATTCGTGTATTTTAAAATCAAAAAGGTTTGACAGAGAGCCAGCGAAAGGTCTCCCTCCCACTCTCGTCTCCTCTGCCTAGCTCCCCACCTCCTCCGACCCGTCAGGGTTGTTACCTTCTCTGGTGGTTTTTCTGTGTCCTTGAGAATGTTTTCAGATGGAAGAGACAGAGGTTGCCAGTGCGGGAAAGAGGGGGCGAGTGACCGGACAGGCGGGACCTTGGTGCCCACAGGACAGGAGGGGCCCACTGCCCAGCGAGGGGTTCGCCCTGACTGCTCGGCCAGAGCAGGACCGGTGACATGGGGGTGGCCTCAGCGCGTCTGCAGCTTCTCTTGCAGCTTTTCGTGTGTCCTGTTACGGACATGTAATGGAGGGCGTTCCTGGCCCCTGTTCCCTTGGTAACGTGAGAGCCTGCTCCATCTACACAGTACCTGCAGCTGCTTTTTGCTGAATGCCTGGGTTTAGCTGAATCCTTTTACATAGGGTATCATGAGATGAGTACTCTCTATAGCCCCATTTTTCAGATCAGGAAACTGAGACTCAGGTTCAACAACTTGCCAGTTATCGACACTCAGGACAGGTCAGAGCCGCATCTCAGACCCAGGTCTGGGAGCCGCAGAGCCAGTGTTCACGGCATCTCTGCCTCCCGCTTCCCTCCCTCTCGTTCTTCTCGTTCTAAGGACCCCATCTCTGCCCCAGATGCTCTGCCAGTTTAACATGACAGCCTGGGAGCTGTGTCCTTCACAGACGTGCCCAAGCGTTTTCCAGGCCCCTGCGCAGACCAGGTGACTTTCCCTGGAACAGGAGCTGCGGGAGGCGGCCACCCAGAAACGCCGTCTCAGGAGGAAAGTGACATTTGGGGTTGGAAGGTTCTGAGTGTGGTACAGGCCAGTGCTCTTCGAATCGTTCTGTCCCGTGGCCCTTTCTTCTGCGCTCATGTTCTCCACTGTGTCCTCAAGAGCTGTGCATGGTTGGCAGGGAGAGACACGGGCAGCCTGACTCCTCGCCAGTGGAGAACGGGGGCTCCGGTCGCTTGGGAGAGATGCGGGCAGCCTAACTCCTTGACAGCGGAGAACGGGGGCTCCGGTCACTTGCTTTAGCACTGTAAGAAAAATTAAGACCCCGGGAGCGTTTTTGCTCTCCAGACTCTTCCATTCAAACCGAGACCATGAAATTAACACACAGAAAATAGAGTGATGAACCAGTAAGATGTGAGGCACTGGCTGTACAGTTAAGAAGTTCAGCAACAGGAAGGACCCGTGAACACGGGAGGAGGGGTCGCAGTCGTGTTTGCAAGAGGAGGCAGGCGCTCCAGGAGGGAAGGGGCCGCCTGCTCAGGGCGCCGCTGGTCCTTTTCTAAAAGCTGTCTCGAAATTAGCTGCTGCTTGGCATTCTTAAAGTTTCTCCAGGGCTAGCACTTTGAGGAACAATGATTTGGACTTTTGAGAGAAAGTGTATATATATATATATATATATGTGTGTGTGTGTGTGTGTATATATATATATATATATGTATTGGGCTTACCAGTTTCAGATTGAAAAAGAGACCTTAGAGGTCATCAGATTGAATTCTCCATCCAATGCAGGAATTCCTCCGATAGCACTTTTGACACATGTCATCTAGATTTTCCTTGATTGCTTCCAGTGACCAAGAGCCCAGTACTTCAAGAGACAACCTCTTCCGCTGTCTGATGGCTTTAGTTAATAGAGAACTCTTACGGGTACCAAATGGGGAAGGGGGTGGGGGAGGGGTAAATCAGGAATCTGGGATTAGCAGGTATAAACTACAAGGTCCTACCGCATAGCACAGGGAACTAGCTTCAGTATCCTATAATAAACCATAAAGGGAAAGAACACGAAAAAGAATGTATGTGTAGAAAACATGTGACACTTCGGTACACACTAGAAACTAACACAACATTCTAAATCAACTGAAAGTCAATTTAAAAAAAGAAAAACTCTCCAGTATTGATTGAACCATTATCTGTTGATTCATTGGAAAAACCCTGATGCTGGGAAAGAATGAAGGCAAAAGGAGAAGGGGATGGCAGAAGATGAGATGGTTCGATAGCATCACTGGCTTGATGGACATGAATTTGAGTAAATTCCGAGAGATAGTGAAGGACAAGGAAGCCCGGCGTGCTGCAGTTCATGGGGTCGCAGAGGTGGACACGACTTAGCAACTTAACAGCAGCATTCGTCTGTCTCTCTATGACTTGCCGTCGGTAGTGGATTGTCATCTCTCAGATCTCTTATGTTCCATCTGTGGAACTCTTTTTAATACATAGACCAGAGTGATACAGAAAGGATACACTTGGCTACAGATCTGTCTTGACCTACTGGTGATTCCCTGATGGATCCAATAAACATTTATTTGGCAAATATTAAGCAGTGTGAAAAGCTCTTTCTGCCTTGGGCTTGAGAGTCCACAGGGGCCCCTGGGAGCTATTCACAGAGCAGTGACCCACCACGGGGAGCTGATGTCCTGTGTCTTGTCCTTGGTCCCATAGTCCCGGGCTGCACGCCAGCTGATGGAGAGGACCCAGTCCTCCAGCATGGAGACCCGGCTGGACGCCATGAAGGAGCTGGCCAAGCTCTCTGCCGACGTGACCTTCGCCACCGAGTTCATCAACATGGATGGCATCGTTGTGCTGACGCGGCTCGTGGAAAGCGGAACCAAGCTCTTATCCCAGTGAGTGTTTCCGAGGTCTCGATAGGGGAGTCTCAGATCTACGACACTGCGGGGCGTCCCAGTCTCTTCCATTGAGTCAGACGCGCTTGTTGGGCTCCGTCTGCGTGCGGAGCAGCATGCCAAGCGCTACGGTCCACACGGGTATAACTTGTGGCCCTGAGTCTCCTAGTCTAGCTGGGCTCTCACAAATTCAGAGTCGGGACAGAGCAGCCCTGTGCTAAGTGAGAAGTAAACTCAGGGCTGAGGATGTTGGGAAGAGAGGTCAGCTCGCAGCTGCAATCGTTCCTGGAAAGTCGATGTGACGTGATGGAGGTTAATCAGCAGGCTGTCCGTTATCAACTAGAATAGATCTCTGTCTGTCTGTTCTTAACCACATCCCACGTCCCTCCCTCTCCAGGCACCAGCCCCCATACACAGGCTCCTTATACACAGACGTGTGTGGCCCTCCTCTGTAATAGCTCTCCCTCGCCCCTTCGCTGTCTGCCTGTCACCCGTTTTCACGGTGGGTGCGTACTTTGTGATACTCCAGTGCTAAGGGGAACGTGGCGGGAAACTGCCCTGTTGATATCAGCAGTGGATAAACATGTTTAGTTTGTCTTCTAAGCCCATGGAACCTAAGCCAGCAGAGAGGGAGTCAGAAGTCTTCTTTCAGCTGATGGGTCAGCTGTTGAAGTTTCTTAGCCAAACTGAGCAGCTCATCTCAGGTATTTGTTTTAAGCTGTGGATTCTCCGGCTGCACGAAAATCCTGAAGCCTGTGGCTGCCGTCAGCACCTACCCGGGCGTTCCCAGTCTCCCAGGAGTGCAGGGTTTGACTGGCCGTGGTTCCCTCCTCTTTAAAATGGAGGTGCTACCCACCTGGCTGTCCTGTCCTGAGGAGGATCGTGGGTGAGATGGGTCAGAACATGTTTTGTAAACGCAAACTTGGTCTGTAAATCAGAGCGCTAGCACGCCATAGTCCAAGGCGTAGCAGAGTCGGACACATGAAGGGGCTGGGCCCGCACATGCAGGTATGGGTGCATAACAGATACAGTGTATACAGAGCAGAGAAGGGGAAAAAACATTTCAAGCCTTCCTGTCCGTCAGCACTCTGGTCAGGTTTCTCATGCCTTATCCTGTCCTCACTGCAACCCTGTGAGGTTAACACTGTGAGAAGAATTCCATTTTACAGAGAGAGAAATAGAAGTCTGAAAATTTTAGAAGTCTAAAATTTGCCCAGCTAGGAAGTGGTCAGACAGGAGCTGAAACCATGGGCCAAAGTTCACGCTCTTTCTCCTGCATCCTGCTGCCTCCTGGCCTGAAGGCGGGCTGGGACGCAAGCTCCCTTGGGCACCCCACCCGGTGTTGTGGTTTGATGGGCATTTGCTGGACGGGAGGTGGCCGAGGGACTGTTTCCCTGAGATGAGGAAGCCTGGTCGCCCAGCCGCCTTCCCCTTGGTGATACTAGAGATCCGGGGAGGAATCCGTGTAGGCATCGGCGTCAGCCAGGCACAGGGCCGGTGGTGTCTGCAGATTTCTCGTGTGGTGCTTACGCTGAACCCGTGCCTGCTGCAGCTCCCTTCACTCCCGTGTTCCCCGGTTCTGAATCTTCGTATCGTTTTGTGTGTGTTTTGCACATGTCTCAGCTACAGTGAGATGCTGGCATTCACCCTGACTGCCTTCTTAGAGCTCATGGACCATGGCATTGTCTCCTGGGACATGGTTTCAATCACCTTTATTAAGCAGGTGAGGCTTCCAACCTTCCTCCCTCAGTCACCAGGTGTCCTCTAGGCTCGAGGGGAGATGCAGGCCACACAGCTGCTCCAGGGAGGGTCCGGCCTTCTAGCCCCAAGCCAGGTTTTTCATCCTCAGGGTCTGGCCTTCCTGTGGCTCCTGGAAGATGTACCGAGACTTTGTTATACTCACAGGGCCTGTGCTGAGAAGGTGGGACTGGGCTCCCAGAATCCATTGTGGCCAAAGTGGGATTGGATTGTCAGTGAGACCTGCGGTAGCGCCAGCCAGCCCGCCAGCCCCATCCCTAAGTCTCTTGACTGCTTCTTGAGCCCTCCCTCTTCTTGGGATTTAAAAAAAAAAATGTTCATTTCATTTGCCTTATATTCTCTTACATTTACTAGTGTGCCTTCTGTTTACAAATCTGCAGGCGAGCCTATTTGTCAGATGAACTCAGTGTGGAGAGGAGAGACTTCTAGTTTTGTCCTTCTAGAAGAAGAGGCAGTGTCACTTCCAGAAACTGAACTGAAAACCAATAAATGATATCTCAGCTGATCTAGATTGTACCTGTCATTGGCTTGGGACATTGAGAACTTCCTGATGGCTGGAGACACTTAGGCAGGAGTGCAGTGACCATGTGTCAAGGATATTCTCATGGGGACTGAGCAGAGAGATTAAATTACGAGACTTGGAGGTCCTTTCCATGTCCCTGAGTCTCTGCGTGTGTACAGGGACAAAGTGTACGTCAGGGGAACAGCACATGGCGAGCACACGAGGTCCCAGGATCAGGAAGACCCTCTGCTCCTCACACAGCCCTTCCATGCCGAAATCCTTGTTTCTAAAAACAAGGGATTTAAGTTCTTAGGTTTAAGGAAACACAGTTGAGTGGATGCTGTCATTTGAAATCGAGTTATGCATTATCCATGCCCGGGACTCCCTGGCACCCTGGCCAACACAGCAGACACCACTGTCACCTGGGGGCGGCTGTCCAGAAGTGGGCAGCACACCTAAGCAGGGAGAGTCCTGGGCGGGGGCCGGGCATCTGAAACCTAAGCCTTCAGCCCTCGCGGGCTTCCTCACCGCCTCGCCCTCTCTGGCTCTAGATCGCGGGGTACGTGAGCCAGCCCATGGTGGACGTGTCCATCCTGCAGAGGTCCCTGGCCATCCTGGAGAGCATGGTCTTGAACAGTCAGAGCCTGTACCAGAAGATCGCGGAGGAGATCACCGTGGGGCAGCTCATCTCGCACCTCCAGGTGTAAGTGTGGCCCTGCCACGCCTTCTGCCCGGCCCGCCCCCCAGCCCTCTGCCCTCCTCCCGCCGCACCTGTATTCCCAGGTGCTGGGCCGCTTGTCACTCGTCACCTCTTCCCTGCTACTCACTGCCAGAATTCCTCCCATAATTCAGAGCTGGTCACGTCACGCTCCTGCCTGACACCCTCTGTAACTCTCTTCACCTCTTAGGATAGCATGAAACTGTCCCAGTCCCTCTCTGTATCACTATGGTGCCAGACAGAATTAGATGCTTTCTCTTCTATGAGCGCAGGAGTCCCTGTTTGTATCTATGACGATCATATTTACATGAAATACTGTATTTTTTATTATCTGTCTCCCGTTTTAAACGTTGAGTTGGGAACAGGGACCAGTTTTGTATCCCTTGTTTTAAGTAGAAGCTCTGTTAGTATTTGTCGAATGAACTCTTGCTGAACTAGCAGCGTGCAGTTGAGGGTAGCCAGAAGTGTCTTGCAGAGCATGTGTTCCAATTCAGGCTCTACTGCAGACGAGGTCTCTGCCCTCGGCAAGCTAACTCTTCTGGCTTCAGTTTCCGCACCTCTGCGCTGGGGTTAATCCCTCCCACCTCTCAGGCTTGGGAGGATCAAAGGAGAGAAAAAGTCTAGTGTAGAGACCTCACAGGATAGGTATTCATTCAGGAGAGGTTTTTTTGTTGTTGGTCATTGTTTTTTTGGTTTTGTTTGTTTTTTAAGTTTATCCCATCCTAAGACATTTAACAGATAGTAAACAAGATCTAAAGACAGATGAACCCTTAGGAGGCTGTTCTCCCTTCCCCCTTCTTTTTTCTTCCCTTTCTGCCATTCCACATAATTTAAGGGGCCTGGACTTGCCAAAAGCAAGGATGCTGATACTGCTGACACCTTCCTACCTGCTGCCCCCTTCCAGCATGTGGGTTGTTGACTGAATACCCTTCCGGTTCCCGGGGAAGCGAGAATTCCCAGACTCGGTTGTTTTTAGCAGCCTTTTCTTCACTCAGCTATGCTCTCAGCCCAAACCTTCCCACGAGCCCAAGTGAAAAAAAAAAGCACAAGAAAATTTGCAACTCTGATTTCTTTCTCCTTGTCACTTCTCTAGGGGATTCTTCAGCCTCTGTTTTCATGCCCCAAAAGCCAAAAAGGTTGATTGAAGTGAGGGGACATGATCAACCCCAGATGGAGAGTTCTGATTTTCCTGACCTCAGAGTTACCTCTGTTTCTTTGTTTCTGAATTGGAATGACCCAATCACCTCCTTAGGGAGGAGAGAGGAGCTAGGCGTTTCTTAGGGGTCAGTCTGTGAATATTTTCAACCCATTGCTGTCCCTGGAAGTCATGTCCGCTGCTGCTGGGCTGAGGGACGCCTCGTGCCCTCAATCAGACTTCCAAGACGCCCCCGCCTGACCTGGGAGCCCAGCAGCCCCTCTGGAAAGAGCCTCAGAATGCAGCTGTGACACAGCAGGTGGAGAGTTCTCATCAATTGCTGGGAGTATGAGATTCCAGAGAAAAGTGGTAGCTACTGTTGATTTAAAATAAAATATGTTCACAGTTGAAGACTTCAAAAAAACAGAGAAGCACAATAAGGGAACCGTTTGCCCATTATCCCACCGCCAGACATAACCACTGTTAACATTTTTTTTACCACCCCACCCTCGAGGCATGTGAGATCTTAGTTCCCTGACCAGGGATCAAACCCACGCCCCCTGCATTGGAAGTGCAGAGTCTTAACAACTTGACTGTCAGGGAAGTCCCTAACATTAAATTGACTGTCTCACTGGTCTTGTCTTTTCTATGCATACTTGTAAAAAAGTTGGAATCTTACTACACATACTTTGTGTGCCTTGATTTTTTTTTTAACAGAGTAATAGGTCTTGAACATTTCCCATGTCAAAGAACCTTCTAAAAGGGTAGTTCTTAATCTTTTTGCATCCCAGATGCCTTTGAAAATCCAGTAATGGTTATGGACTCTCACCTCCCTGGAAAAACTGTCACATAGTCAACCAGATAAATGGAATAATGGCTATACCGTTTCTAGGGTGTATGGATACCCTAAGCCCATCCCTAACCCCAAATGAAGAACCTTTGTGCTAAAACAGTGACTGCTTAGGATTTTCATATACATGAACAGAGCTGCTCCTGTGGACATTCACATTATTTCCTATTCTTCTTTTTAATAGTACTTTGATAAAACACTTTGCCAGTAACTTGCACACAGCTCTCTAATGGCTGTCTTTGGATAAATTCTTCCTGCTTGAATTGCTGGGTCAGGGGCTGTGCCCTGTTTTAAGGCTTTTGATCCTTGGCCTCCGATTATTTTATGACAGTCTGCGAGTGATTGTTGTAAACCATCTCTTGCTGTTCAGTCTGCTAATCTCCCTCTGCCTTCTTTCTCTGTTAACACAGCTCCAACCAGGAGATTCAGACCTACGCCATTGCACTGATTAACGCACTTTTTCTGAAGGCCCCTGAGGACAAGCGACAGGTCTGTGGCAGCCTTTTCAAGCTTTTCATTTGGGCTTTTCCGAGAGAAGACTTCTCACCCAGCCAGTCAGGGACTCTTGGGAGAGTCCTTCGTCCTGTCCCTCTGTAGCCAGAGCCCATCGGAGTGGCTTTGCTAATAAGGAAGACCCCGGGAAGACCAAGGAGGGAGACCAGCTGGGTCCTAGGTCAGGGCAGGGGCCTGCAGACTTTTTCCTCTCAAGGCCGAATAAATATTTTTTTCTTTGGTGGGCCTTATGGTCTACGTGGCAACTCTTCAGCTTTCCCGCTATAGCCAAGGAAGCCTCAGACAGTAGACAGCAGGGGGGTGTGGTGACTGTTCATAAGACCTTGACATCTCATTTGGCCTTAGTGTGGCTACCCCTGGGTTAGAGGATCAAGAAGCAGGGAGAAGAGACTCTCCTGGCAGCCCTGCCAGGTCCTATCCTTGCTGAAGGAAGGAAGCAACAGTGGAGAGACTTAGCTCAAAGTTTCATGTCTGAAGATCCTCTCATCCAGATTCTAAATTTTTCCCTATTAGTTAGCTATGTGACATGATGCAAATTGCTCTATTTCTCTGAGCCCCGGTTTCCTCACCTATAACGTGGGAGCAGCATCTGCCCGATTCATTCATAAGGATGTCATGAGAAAAAGGCTGTTTTCCCAGGGAGGAAACGAGGGATGAGCGGGCCAGTGGGGCAAACGCTGACCTCAGAGGCCAGAGCCCCAAGGCCGAGTGTTTTTTTCACCACTTCTGGGCAAGTGCTCTGACCCCTCCGGGTCTCCACTTCTCTTTCTGTAAAATGCAAGGGCCAGGTTAAAGGATCTGTAAGGGCCCTTCCAACACTGCCGTTCTTGATTTCTCTGGTCAAAGCCCAAGAGAGGTACATAAGAAAGGCTTTGTCATTTTCGGTCAACCCCCTGGGCTCAGTAAGTTGTAATTCCCGTGGGATCATGCACTGAGTTCTTGGAAGGTTCTGGTGGGAGGACCTGGAGCATCTGTGGTTCTGTCTGTCCTTGTCTTTCTTGGATGGCTTGCTCTGTTCATCTCTTCCTCCCTAGTCCTGTTGTGAATGTAAGCCGAAAGCTCATTCTTCCATCTGCTTCTCTCTGTGCTTTTTGCTTTCTGCCGGCAGGACAAGCACCTTAATCCGCTAGACCTGCCTGTCACTGTAAGTAGCACTGCCGTGTGGAAAGGGCCCCGCTGTCTTCCAGGTGGGGAGGTCAAAGCCAGGCAAAAATCTCCTGATCTGATCAGGCGGTTCACGGAGCTCCAAGACACAGGAAAAGGTTGTGTGCTATAAATCTCATTTGACAGGGCAGGGAGGGAAGCACTGCAGATCAGAGTCACCTCAAGGATTAAGGAAGGGGCTGCCTGCCCCGGGGAACATGGCCCAGTCTGTTCTTTGTAACCTGCCTTCATGTGGGTCTGTCGTTCAGCTGGAGAAGATCAGATTCAGGAATAGCCTATGACTTTCATCTGGATGATCCCAGATGCATCGCCTTCCTGCTTGCGGTAGCAGTAGTAAAGGGAAATGTGTGCCCTTCTGGATGCTTACTAGACCATAGCAATTGGAGAAGCTTTAGACGGTTCACAGAGGGAGTTTGAATGCTCATTTCTTGGTTAGAGGGAGCTCGGAGAGGTCAGCTCTACAAGGATATGAAAGACAGTGAGTGCTTTCTCCCGCTCTCCCCCCTGCCAGCACCGCAGAGAAATCTTTGGTCGAAGGCCTTTATACTCCAGTAGCAGATCACTGGCAATTACCCACTGACGACAGCAAGGTTTAAGCTCCATAACCAGCCTCCCATAGCTACTGAAGAAGTTTCTAGTCCACCTTCTTCCTCTGCCAGCCAGTGTGTGCTCGGGGGACACAAAGTAAAACTTAATGTTCCTGGCAGCTTCAGCCGTTGGGAATGTGGCCAGAAATCTAGAAGCAAGAGAGGCCTTCCAGCTCTGAGAAAGATGATTATCTGTGGAATTAAATGGAGGCAGTTGAGAAAGTGAAGTCATACGAATTAACATTATAAGAAGTGATGGCTGACACTGGAAGGAAGAGACGATGAATTATGAAAAGCTGTCCAGAAAATTAAAAGCATAGTAATCTAGGCGCATTTTGTTTAGGGGAAAATAGCTTCACATTTCAGAAGCTATGTCAGAACTTTTCAGAACAGTGTCACAACATAGGATAGTAACTGATGTGGGTTTTACTGATGGGACCAAATCCTTGGCAGTGATTAAATTATAATCATTACAGTCTCTTCAAAAATAAAGAAGTGTATATATTTTGAGAAGATTAGCACAAGAATGGTCAAAATAATGGTTCTGAGAGGACCCTTAAGGCTTCATTCCCTGGGAGATTCACTTAACTTAGGACACTATTTCCTGAGTGTGCTAAATAGTTACTGTCAAAATCTGAACCCAATATAATAAAAAAGGCGACCCTGTCGTGAAAAAGTACCCCAAACCACACAACAGATTCTTCTCTAAAACCGGTCAGAAGTGAGTCATAAGCATCCCGCCCGAGCTCCTGCTGGCATGGTGCTGGGGGCTGGGGAGATGCTGGGGCCAAGCCCTATCCCTGGTTTGGAGTCAGCGTTTCATCAGAGCCCCTTGCAGCCTTGGCAGTGGTTCCAGCCGGGGACAGTGCATGTGGCCTGGGAACCATCATGCTGCTCTGTGCCCTGTGCTCATTGTCTGTTGCCCAGCGTCCTTGTAATGTCTCGTCCTAAAGTAGTCTTTGTCCCTCTCTGAAGATGACTCAGTTGATTGTGCCATTGAGAAAGGAAGCCCTGTTTACCTTCACTTGTACTCTGGAAAGAAAATGTGCGGGAATTTTTCAGAGTATAAAATACATAGTTGAAGGTCTGTGAATTTTTACCCCACGTGCCCACCTTTCATTTGAAAAGAAGAAAAAAATCAAGGGGAAAAGCCCGAGAGCTGTGACATCCCTTCCTTTGGATCGTTGTCACAGCTCCGTGCCTGCCAACCGGCTCACATTTGCCTCTTCTTCTCAACAGGACATGGCCAATGCATTTGCACAGAAGCACCTTCGGTCCATAATCCTCAATGTAAGTTCCTAGACAAGCTGTATTTTGTTATTGTTATTGTTTTGTTACGGTTCAGTGCAGCTGTTACTGTTTTTTGTTTTTCTTTAATAATTTTATTCATTTTTGGCTGTGATGGGTCTTTGCGGCACTGGCTTGTGGCGAGCGGGGCCTTCTCTCTAGTTGGGGTGCGCAGATGCGTCCTGCAGTGGCTTCTCTGGTCTTGGCGCACAGCTCTAGGGTGTACGGGCTTCAGTAGCTGCAGCAGGTGGGCTCAGTACTTGTGGTTCCCGGGCTCTAGAGCACAGCACGTGGGATCCTCCCAGATCCGGGAACGAACCTGTGTCTCCTGCATTGGCAGGTGGATTCTTTACCACTGAGCCACCAGGGAAGCCCCTACGATTCTTATAGTTGTACTACTATTAGCGAAATTGCTATGAAGCAAGGTGGGCACTCAGGAAACTTACTGGTAGGTACTTAACCCTTCCTCAGTTGGAAAGCTGTGTTTTGTGATCCTTTTAAGCAGGGTTGTCTCGAGGAGGCTGGCCCACCAGGAACTGCAGAGCCTCCAGAGAGGTCCTTAGCCAGCTAATACTGTTTGTTGCCCCACAATTCCAAAAAAAATTTATCCAGAAGGACTGTGTTAAAATAGACACAGAAAGAGCAATTCATTTGACTGACACCAGCCGTAACTCCCAAGTTGTGTGGGGCCCTGGGAGGGATGCCCGGCCTGTGGGTTCCAGGGGAGGACCCAGCAGTCCCGCCATGAAGGAGGGCTGTAGGAGGCTGTAGGTGAGGCTGAGGGTAAGCGGGCAGTCAGAAAAGGAATTCCTGCGTGGGGAAGGGGGACACCCAGGAGGAGTGAGTGGTCCTGTAAAGGGTGGAGCAAGGATGTGTGATCGGCTGGTGTGCTATGCTTAGTCACTCAGTCGTGTCCGACTCTTTGCGACCCCATAGACTGTAGCTTTCCAGGCTTCTCTGTCCATGGGATTCTCCAGGCAAGAATACTGGGATGGGTTGCCATGCCCTCCTCCAGGGAATCTTCCTGACCCAGGGATCAAACTCAGGTCTTCCGCATTGCAGGTGGATTATTTATCATCTGAGCCACCAGGGAAGCCTGTGACCAGCTGGAGAGGTAGCAAAGAGGACCTTGTTTGTTTTCTTTTTTTTTTTTTCGAAAAGCAGTTGAGCTTTAATCAGGATCGTGAAATAACCAGGCTGCCCTTTTAGAAAGATCACAGTGCACGGTCTGTGTTTCCTGCGGAGCGGTGGTGGGGAGAGAGCTGAGGCGGGAGGTGAGGGCAGAGGAAGAGCACCAAGGAGCTCAGTTAAAAGACGGCCATCGTATCGGTTGTCAAAAACAAGGTGGAACTGGGAGACTGCAGTGAAAGAAACAAAACGAGAAGTCAGAGTCGAGTGTGAAAGCCTTCAGAAATCTGAACATGAACTTTGGAGTCGGCACCCCCGCCCCCCCACTGTTAACCGGTCTTTGATCTTGAGCAATCTACTTACCGTCTGTGGGCTTCGATTTGCTCACCCGGATGTGAGGACCGAATGAGCTACTGCACACACACAGGGCTTAGCGGGGGGCCTGGCGCTCGTTGAGTGCTCTGCTCACGGGCAGTTCCTTCACCTGAACAAGACGTACGGGGGCCACAATTCGAGACATCCCCGTGGGCGCCTGAGAAGTGGATCAGCTGCTCTGAACGGGCAGAGCCGGACGTCACCCTGCAGAACCAGCCCCGCCTTGGGGCTGTCTCCCTGCTCAGAGCCCCATGACAGTGCGGCAGGACGGACAGGAGCAGACACTGCTGCCCCCGCCTGCCGCACCAGGGCCCGTCCACGTGCGCGGGCAGCCGTGTCGGGCACCGTCCTCTGCCTGTGTGGGAGTGGGTGCCCTTCCCAGAGACCTTGAATGAATTCTGGGGCTCGTCCTTTACCTGAATGGGTTTAAAAGTTCAGCTCATTCCTGGACAAACGTGGAGAACAAGCAAGGCTTCTGTCCAGTGTCAGGACTCAGGATCCAAAGTGTCCACTCGGAAAAGGTTAATTCATGCTCACTTCAGTCTGCATTTAGTGGGGTTGAATCAGAGAGCAGAGGCCTCGAGGTGCTTGGCAGTCGAATGAGACTCCATCAGACTGGAGCTGTACCTCCTTTAGCCACTGGGGGCTGGAGTAACCACCCTCCCCCGGCTCCAACCTCTCTCAGTTTGAGGAAGGGAGATTATGTTGAATGAAAACCAGGCTCTCTTCAGAGTGGCTGTATGCATTATGGAGCGAGGCAAGGAGGGAGGCACAGGGACAGACAGGTAGGGAGAAACCAGAGTGGCAGCAGGACCCGGAGAAAGGAACAGACTCTGGGCGAAGCGGAGAGGGCCGAAGCAGCCAAGGTGGAGGAGAGAGACTGGGTCGGGGCGGACCGTGAAAAGGAAGCTCGAGAGACAGACGGACACAGTGGAGGCAGCTGAAGAGGGCTGGGGTGGGAGATGAGGGCAGAGCGTGCTCACCGCGGGCCAAGCAGGGGCAGCGCAGAGCAGTGGCTCACGCCCCGGATGGCCGTGGGCACTTGGGATGTGCCCGGTGCGCCTGGAGAACTGAGCTTGTCGTCCTTGACAGTTTCAGTTTAAATTTCAGCACCACCTGTGACTTGTGGATCCTGTGTTGGGGCCTTGCAGTCCAGGGAAGGGAAGAGTTCTGGAGTCGCAGGTGGGGAGAGGACGCCGAGGGCAGTGCCGGCCAGCGGGAACACGACGTGAGCCACGGTTTCATCGTCAGTGTTCCAGCAGCGGCATCAAACAAACGAAGGAGGAAAATTAGTTTTTTTGATAGCATAGTACACTTAACCCAGTATGTCTGAAACCCTGTGATATCACCATGTAATCAATAGAAAAGTGATTAAGGAGATACTTTACATTTTTTTCCATGCCAAGACTCTGTTTACATTCACAGCACATCTCGGTTTAGACCAGCCACATTTCCAGTGTGCAGCAGACGCGGGTGGCCAGTGGCTACCAGATCAGGCTGCACAGATCTGAAGAGAGTGTGCAAGCTCTGGAGAAGGACTGATCTAGAGTGAGAGAGCTCTAGATACAGCAGAACTTTCTGTGAATGGACATGTTCCACACCAGCTCTCTTGCTGGACGGTAGTCACCAGCCACAGGTGCCTGCTGAGCTGAAAGTGAGGCTAGTGCCTCAGCTTAAAATGAGGCCTTGTAACTTGAATTAATTTTAACTGATTGAGAGGCACGTGGACACATAGGCTAGGGGCTCGCATACTGGACAGCACAGCTCTCGAGATGAGCTAGATGGAGGAAGAGAACGCGAAAGGCACAGGTGGCGGCACGTGTGGGGACCGGGCAAGAGTTCCATTTGATGAGAAAAGAGCAAGAGCGACCGGGGCCTCAGGATGGCGGGTGAGACGGAGGGAGTGAGGGATGCAGGGAGCAGGCAGGAAAGGGCAGGAGGCCACCACGGGTGGGAGACGGGGCGGACCAGCGTGGTCAGCTGGGAGGACAGCGGGGCGATGTAGGGCAGGGCAGAGATGCAGCATGGGCGGCGAAGGAGGCCTGAGGAGCTGGGGCGAGCAGGCATCGGGAGGAGCGGTGAGCTCGGGGCAGGGGGGGATAGTCATCAGAGAAGAAGGACTGGGGTGGGGACACAGGGAGGGGGCGTAGAGTGATCAGGGGGAAGGGGAGAGAGAAGGGGTGAGTGGGGGGCCTACAGGGAGCATTAGATGCCCCCCCGCCTTGGTGTACGTGTCTAGAGATGACTGAAAGAAAATGATCTTTTTGAAACCTGTCTCCTCCATGAGGCCATCCTGAACGTTTTTCCTGAGACAAAAGCGTGCCGTCCAGTTCTGCCAGTGACTCTTGACACACACACTCTGTTGTGGGGATCGACTGGAATGAGGCCCCGCCACCTACCTCCCACGTCATAACCTTACCCTTCGTCCCACTTCCCTCCCCAGGACCGGGCAGAAAAAAAGATGGTGCCCTTGGGGCTTGCAGTGCGTCAGCCCTGCCTGAGTCAGGCCCGTTCACGCTCCCTCCACTTCTGGAGCATGCCGGCGCTGTGTGGGGAGAGAACCCTGTCCCCTGCCCAGTGCTTTGTCTTTTGCGCATCTATGTCACAACCCTCCAGCAGAAACCACTTCAACCCTCTGCCCTTGCTCTTTCCAGCACGTGATCCGAGGGAACCGCCCCATCAAAACCGAGATGGCCCATCAGCTGTATGTCCTGCAAGTCCTGACCTTTAACCTTCTGGAAGAGAGGATGATGACCAAGATGGACCCCAATGACCAGGTGGGCTCTCAGTGGGACCAGGCTCCCCCGGCTGGCGTCGTGTGCCGTGTGATGCGGCGCGCTGTGCCCTGTGTTTGGAGCGCCTGCTGGGTGCCGGAAGCCGAGCTTCCTTGTGTCTACAGAAACGGTTTTGTCAGCTCTGTGCCTCGCCGTGATCCCTTCCATCTGTGTCCTGTGTGATGCCTCCTCGGGTTGATCGGGGCCAGGGTTCTGCCTGGAAAAGCTCGACCCACTCCTTTCTTTTCCTTGCTTCCTTTGATCAGCTGACTCATCTGCTGACAGTCTGTTTCACCTCCCAGGCTCAAAGAGACATTATATTTGAACTGAGGAGGATTGCATTTGATGCAGATTCTGACCCCAGCAACGCCCCCGGGAGTGGGACTGAGAAACGCAAAGCCATGTACACCAAGGACTACAAAATGCTGGGGTTCACTGTGAGTTTGCCAGACACTAACACTGTAGACCTTCTCCCCCGACGGAGTGAGCGGGCCCCCCCAGACAGAACCCTGACAGCCCTCCCTCGTAACACGTATCGTCATGGGAGCCCCGGAACTGGAGACACTGAGCGGCTGGAGGGCCCTCGACGCTTGGTCCACAAGTTTATGTGCAACATTTGGCCCCTTGAAAGAAACCCATCTGTAGGGGGACCCAGGAAGTGGGCCAGATGAGTGGCGGGGGGACCACTCATCAAAGCAGCTGGTTCCACGAGAAGCTGGAGTGGGTATTGTAATAGGAGACAGCTTGAGGATAGAGTTAATTAAACACTTACTGGGCATCTACTCAGCAACCAGCAGTATTCTAGGCCTTGGGGATGCCAGACAAGTCAGCCACAGTCCAGTGGCCAGGAGCCCAAGCCGTCATAGAGATGGCACATGACCAGAGCTTCGGCGGGCAGGTGTGGTGTGCCGGTAGGCAGCACGAGGTGGAGGGGCGATCGGACTTCCCCTCAAGTGAGCCCCCGCACTGGAGGCCGTCGGGTCTCAAGTCGGGTGTCTTTCTTTGCCCAGAACCACATCAACCCCGCGATGGACTTCACCCAGACTCCGCCTGGGATGCTGGCCTTGGACAACATGCTGTACTTGGCGAAAGTCCACCAGGACACCTACATCCGGGTAAAGGCTGGGGCAGCTGCCCCCGCGGATGCCCCTCCGCCCGCCTGCCCGCTCCCTCCCTCACGCCCTCTCCTCGCCCGCAGATCGTCCTGGAGAACAGCAGCCGAGAAGACAAACACGAGTGCCCCTTTGGCCGCAGTGCGATCGAGCTCACCAAGATGCTGTGCGAGATCCTGCAGGTCGGGGAACTGCGTGAGTACGCGGCTCCCCTGCACGCCCGCTCCCTGTGCTCGGGGCCGGTGAGACCTAAGAGTGCAACGTTAGGTGTCTCTGCGACTGGACAGCCTTCTTGGGCTTTTTTTTTTCAGTCACTGAGTGGGCTGTAATCTGTCTACCCTTGTTTATGGGAGTCGTGGCCGTGGCTTGTTTGAGCTGATGATTTGAGCGTGTTCAGAGCTCCGCCCCTACCCACTTCCCTCCTGGTCCTCAGTCTGCTTCTGTTCCTCCGGACTGCAGAGGAGCCCAGGTTTCCAGACGTGGCCTCCCAGCGTCATCGTTTGCCCGCTTCTCCTTCCACAGCAAACGAGGGACGCAACGACTACCACCCGATGTTCTTCACCCACGACCGTGCGTTCGAGGAGCTCTTTGGCATTTGCATCCAGCTGCTGAACAAGACCTGGAAGGAGATGAGGGCGACGGCCGAGGACTTCAACAAGGTCAGGGTCGCAGAGCTCTGAGGCCCGGGCAAGGCCACCCCAGGGCAGCCCGGGGCAGCTGGCCCGAGCTTGGCGACCCCTGAGCGGGAATACAGCGTGGTTGGCAGCACTGAGTCACAGGACAGAGGCGTTGAGCGTGTCAGCCCTCCCAGAACCTTGAGCAGGTGTCTCCCCACTGGACCCCTGTTTTGCCCGGTGGACCAGTACCAGCCCCTCCCACCTTCCTTTGGGGACAGGAGGAAAGTGTGGCAGTGACAGCGTGGGTTACTGAGCACTTAAACCATGCAGGCACCGAGGCAATTGCATGAACTACAGGTGTTAGAGGTCCGAGTGGACCCGCAAGAATTCATGCCGGGGTACTTAGCAGTAGCAGCCACTCCTCGATGCTTTCTGAGTACCTACCTCTCTGACGGCACTGCTGGGCCCTCAAAAGCTGATAATCTAGGAGCTGGCTCTATTGAAGCTGCTCATCTCATTGTAAAAACTTTGTAAAATACAAAGAAGGGGAATATCTGTAATTCCCCTACCCAGCAATCACGACCCTGTTTATGTTTCCCTCTAGTATTTTTTTTTCATGTGTTTTTCCTTCATTGGTGGGGAGCTGATGGGATGTGCAGGTGGTGTCCTGCTTTTCACTTTAGCCGTCGTTCTGGGGGAACTAACGTATTTTGCACACACCAGTGGGCCGGGCACGGTGCATCCAGAGACTGGGGGTCTCCCATTCCTCGTGGCAGCCTCCATCAAAGATGTGTCTTCCATTCTCTCGCTTTAAAGACGAGTAGGTAGGGCCTGAGGGTGCTGAGTGAGTTGCTCGAGGAACAGATTAAGGTGCAGAGTCAAGCCCTGAACCCCTGTCTGGCCCAGCCATCTCCTCTCTTTCTCCCCCACCGTTGACCTGTTGAGAGGTACGAGAAATGAAGTGTTTGTCAGCATCGCAGTCCTCCGTAACCGTCTAAGCCAGTGTGCCTCGAGAGCCAGTGCTCTGGGCCCAGCGGATGCCCATGGTGCCTGCTCTGCCCAGGACCCAGAGGGCAGAGCCCGGTGTCCGTTTCACGGGGCAGCGCTGAGGCCGCGCCTCCTCCTCTCTCAGGTCATGCAGGTGGTCCGAGAGCAGATCACTCGAGCTTTGCCCTCCAAACCCAACTCTCTGGACCAGTTCAAGAGCAAACTGCGGAGCCTGAGCTATTCCGAGATCCTGCGGCTGCGCCAGTCGGAGAGAATGAGTCAGGATGACTTCCAGTCCCCACCGATCGTGTAAGTGCCCAAACAGGAGGGCCAGCGCCGCCTCCCTTCCGAAGCCCTCCCCCTACCATCCCCGTGACCTCCCCTTACTCCTGTGCTTATCCACCCCAGGGAGCTGAGGGAGAAGATCCAGCCCGAGATCCTGGAGCTGATCAAGCAGCAGCGGCTGAACCGGCTCTGTGAGGGGAGCAGCTTCCGGAAGATTGGGAACCGCCGGAGGCAAGGTGACCTGAGGGCGCGGTCCCCAGTCTGTGGTCTCCAGGCTGTCTGTCCCTCCTGCTGCACGCGGGGCTGCAGCATCCCTGGGGGGAGCGGGCAGGGAGCGAGTCCTCTCTTGGCCCCGTGTGTGCCCGGGCCTTTCCTAGAACTGTCCTCGTTCACCTGCCTGGCTTCCCGTGTGTTCCAGAGCGTTTCTGGTACTGCCGCTTGGCCCTGAACCACAAAGTCCTGCACTACGGGGACTTGGATGACAACCCTCAAGGGGAGGTGACGTTCGAATCCCTGCAGGAGAAGAGTAAGTTCAGGTCCCTGTTGGGCTGTCGTGTAGCCGGACTCCCTGTCAGCAGATCTGAGTTCTGGTCCTGGCTGCTCCAAACCGATTATCTGGCCTCAGGTCAGTTATTTCATCTGAACCTGTTTCCCTGGTGATCAGTGGTCGTCTCTACCTGGCCGACGTCAAGGAACTGTTTGGAGATTCAGTAAGATCACAGATAGGAATGGGTTTTGCAGATTGGAAAAGATGATGCAATACTGCGTTGAAAAGCAGTGGTTAAGAGCAGAAGCTCTGAAGCCTGACTGCCCGGATTCAGATCCTGGCTTTGATGTTAATTCTAATTAATTACAAATTACTTCTCCTCTCTGCTTTAAAGATTCATCTATAAAATGGGAATAATAGACACATTGCCCCCTTCAGAGGATTGAATGAGTCCTATCTGTAAAGCACTTAGAACAGTGGCTGGCAGGGAGGAAGAGTCATTATTAGCTGCTGGTTGCTATGGCCAACGTTGTCATCTTACTACCGTGAAGTGGAAGCGAGGTGTCTGAGGCCCCATTCCTTAGGGAGACCATGCAGAGGTCCTGCACTGACCCAAGTTAGGTTTGACACAGTCCAGCAGGCCAGGGTCCTGGCCAAGTGGCCACAGAGGAGGGAATGACGTAGGCCACCCTCCCTGAGCTCGTACAGCCCCATGGGGTGGGGGGCTAGGGCGTCCCTTTCAGCACCAGGTTGGATGCAGGGACCAACCTACAGCATAAAGCTTCCGGAAACTAATTCTCTTCATTTTTCAGTTCCTGTTGCAGACATTAAGGCCATTGTCACTGGGAAGGATTGTCCCCACATGAAAGAGAAAAGTGCTCTAAAACAGAACAAGGTGAGTGGAGAGGCGGCCCTGAGTCCGAGCTGCTGTTCCAGTGATCCTGGGCGTAGTCAGTGGTGGCTGCTTTCTGGATGCATGGCCTCCCATTCTCTGTCTCTTTAAACTGACCCTGAATGTTTCATTAAGAACAATCTGAACAGACACCAAAGTAGATAGAACCCTCATATAGGCCTTGCCCAGCCTCATCCACCATGGCAGTGTCCACATCCACTTGTCCCTCTTCACTTACTACTTTGAAGAAAATCTCAAGTGTTATTTCATCTTACCTGTAAACATTTAGATTGTATCTCTGAATTATAAGGACTCTATTTAACATAATTATAATACCGTTTTCACATCTAAAAGGAAATAAAAAGTTGTTATTTAGAATCAAATATTCCACTGATAGTTGATTTTTCCACTGTCTTAAAAACATCCCAGTTTCTCTACATAAAAATATATAAATGTTTATAAGCATTTGCACGCACATACACACACACTCACACCCAGTTTGTTTGCCAAATCAGGATCCAAATAGGGTCTACACACTGTGATGGGGCTTCCCTGGTGGCTCAGCAGTAAAGAATGTTCCTGCGATGCAGGAGATGGAGAAGATGCGGGTTTGATCCCTGGATCGGGAAGATCCCCTGGAGGAGTAAATGGCAACAAAGGCCAATATTCTTGCCTGGAAAATTCCATGGACAGAGGAACCTGGTGGGCTACCATCCATGGGGTCGCAGAGAGTAAGACACGACTGAGTGTGCAAGAGACAGAGACACACATTGTGATTAGTCTTCTAAGTTTTTTTTTTTTTAATTCTTTAAAAAAATGTTTTTAATTTAAAGAATTTTGTTTATTATTTGTGGGATCTTAGTTCCCTGACCAGGGATTGAACCCAAGCCCTCAGCAGGGAAAACACAAGAGTCCTGACCACTGGACTGCCTGCCAGATAATTCCCTCTTTTAATTTCTTAATTCATAAGTTCCCCCTCCATCTTTTTCTCCCCCTCTCTTTGCAGTTCATTAGTTGAGGAAACCAGGTTGCTTGTTTGGTAGTTTTCCAGAGTCTAAAATCTGCTGATTGTCTCCCCATGGTGTAGTTGAGTCCACTCCTCTGTCCCAGATCTGTAATTGGTAGTGAGACCTTGAGGCTTGATCCAGCCCAGGCCTGACCTTTCTTATTGTGGCCAGACTCCTTCCTAGATGGTATTATATTCTATCAGGCACATAATGTCTGCTTGTCTCTCTGATGTTAGCAGACTCTGGACACTCAGTGCCTTGTTTCATTAGTAAATTAAGGTTTGCAAACTAGTGGTATTCCGGTGTAGTCATCCCTTTCCATGTATTAACTGAACTACTTCTCTAAAGAGAAACTTGCCGTCATTGACTGTGGTTCCCCAGTGGTACGGTTTATATAAGAAGGGAGGATAAATGCTTGATTCTTTCCTTTTATATACCTACTTTTAAAACAAGGAGTTAGGTCTCTGGTATCGTCCAACAGTGACCTATTTTGTGCATGCGTTTTGTTTTTTAGTATTATAAACTCATGGATTTAAGCCTGTTATATTTCTTTCATTACAGTTGTGTTGTTGATGCTCAAGTCCCATCTGTGGCCACAATTTGTTTTTGTTGTGGTGGTTTTTTTTTAAACTGTTAAGACTTTCAGTTTAATTATCCATATATATATGTATTTGAGATAATACAGTCATGGACTCTGACATTCAAAGGTTCAGAGCATTGAGAGATGAGTTCTCTATAACCTTAAAAGTATCATCGCGTCCCAGGCCTGACTTGGGTGGGGAGTGGGCAGGTGAAGGTTGATGACCGCTGGCCTCATCTACAGCCCCACTTGTGCGTGAGCCCTAGGGCCTGATGCCGTCACATCTGAATCGGCACATTTGGCAGTGGTGCCAAATTGCTAGGACTCGGGCCAGGATTCCGGTGTGTAGAGCTAAGGCCGTTCCATTGCTCCAGATGATTGGAACCCTTTCTCCTCTAGGAGGTGCTGGAGTTGGCTTTCTCCATCCTGTACGACCCCGATGAGACCTTAAACTTCATTGCACCTAATAAGTACGAGGTGAGCGGTGTGGCACTGCCTTGGACAGCTGAGCCTTCTCTGTGACTCTACAGCTGGAGGGGAGGAGTGGGCAGAACAGGCACGTCTTTCTAAAGGCAGGGGCCTCCAGAGTGTCTCGAAGACTGTGACACCAAAGATCTGCCATGCCGGGGGTCCTTCCAGCAGCAGTAGTTGTCTTAGAAGGACAAGGTACCCTAGGGGTAACCTATTTGCCTGGAACTAGGAGGTCTCCTCTTTGTAGTTTCTGCATGGCCGGCCACCCGCCCAAGAGAACCTGAAGGATCCTCCTCCTTGGGTTTCTGGGCCGCATGTTGTAATGGATCTGACCTGGGCTTTGAAGCCAGGTGGATCTGGCGCTCCTGACACGGGGCCTGCAGTTTCATCTGTAACACTGGAAAATGCTAGATATTAAAGAGCAACTGTGGTTAAGAGCACACATGTCTTGTGAGCTCTGGGAGCCACTGGAGGGAACTGGAGGTGGGGCTTCTGGAAGAGGAGACCCTAAGGCAGGGGGCCTGAGCTGCCAGTGGAGTTTATTGGGAAGAAATGAAGAACTTGCAGGTGGGAGACAGGTGAGCAAAGGTATGAAAAAGGTGGAACAAGAGGAGTTAGGGAGGAATGGATTGAGAATTCTCTGTTCCCTCTTATCCTGAAGCCCTCAAGTTCAGCTTTTCTAGTACTTATTTTTAACACTTATTGACTTTTTTAAATTGACTTTTCCTGAAACAAAGTTGATTTTTACCGGGATTCCTTTGCTGCCTTTTTCACCAAATATGTATTTCCTCCCCACCATTACAAATTTGGGGGCAATCTCAGGTAGTTGATGTCCCTGTTCTTAGATCCCGTTTTGCTGTTTTCCTTAATAGTATTTTTTTTTTTTAAATCACACTTCATATTATCTTAGGGAGTTTAAACGTAAATCCCTTATAAAAATCAAAAGGTCTTTTGGGCAAATGACTGATCACCTCCCAGCTTACCTTTGCCGTTATCTCGGATCAGTGCTGCGTGTCCTGCAGGGGGCCCAAAGAGACTCTGTGAGCCCTCTCAGCAGAGGGACCTCAGCAGGCCCTCCCACTGACCAGGGGACCCCGGGTGACATTTGCAACTTGCTTCCCACAGTACTGCATCTGGATCGACGGCCTCAGCGCCCTCCTGGGGAAGGACATGTCCAGCGAGCTGACCAAGAGTGACCTGGACACCCTGCTGAGCATGGAGATGAAGCTGCGGCTGCTGGACCTGGAGAACATCCAGATCCCCGAGGCCCCGCCACCAGTGCCCAAGGAGCCCAGCAGCTACGACTTCGTCTACCACTACGGCTGAGCCCAGAGCCGGAGCGGACGGTACCCCGCAAGGGACTTGGGGCCCAGGAGGAACGCTCACAGTCTGGTGCCTTGTCTTTGCTTGTACAGAATCCGTAGTGACCATGGGGGCCAGTCAGTGCCAGTCACACCTCAGACTCACCTCGGACCACCCCGAGCTTCCTTTTGGTCCCCATCCACTTCGAGGCGTGAAGGCAGGGTGTTCTGCCCTCGCCATCACCATGGAGCCTGAGGACGGGCCATGAGGGACGAAAGCAGACACCCTTGCCTTCCAGGCCAAGAAACTGCTCCTGGAGCCGCAGTCAACCACAGCCACTCACCTTTTCTCCCTGAGCCTGCTCACCGGTCACCTGGATCCCCCAAGGGGGCAAGAGCTGGCCCAGGAAAGGCTGCCTGCAGAGGACAGATGTGCTGGGCATGTTGAGAGCCTCAAGTGACCCGGGCCTGTGTCTCAGATCTAAGTGGAAGCCTCGGCCTTTGCTCAGTAGATGCCTTGCCCTTGCTTTTGCCGTCTTCATGAGGGCTCACGCGGCCTTGCCTGGGGCCGATCTGCTGCTGCTGCTGCTCTGACACCTCTGGTCTCCAAGGCCACTAGGTCCTCTTGCCCACGCATTTCCCTGGGCAGAGGGTCGTGGCTCCCTGCAAGCTCACAGTCTCTCATCCTGGCAAGTCAGAGACACGCAGGCCGAGTCCCACCCTCTGCCGAGAGGAGGCCTGGGCCCAGACTGTGGTGCGGTCACTAGAGTCCGCTGCTCTCCCCTCCACATTTATATCACGTCCTTGCTTGGAGAGAAAACTCCCACCTAACCTGAACAGCTGCCCTTCCCGTTTGTGCTCCTTCAGCCTTCCAGACCTCGGGAGGTTTGCCTTCCCTGTCCCGCCTCCGCCAGCGCTGTGGTCTCTGCCATTGGCCATGATTTCAGGGAGCTGGCCGGGGCCCTCGGAGGCCCCCGCTGTGCCCATGAGGCTTCCCTGGTGCTGCAGCACTCGTAAACCACACGCACGGGCACCGTGGCATTCAGTATTGGTAGCCTAGCATGGTGGGGACTGCCCAATGAAGAGTGTACTGTATATTTTCTTTACTATAGGCCATACTTCTACAGACATGTATATATATTTATATAAGATCTACCTATCCTAGGGTGGAATGTTGGAGGGAAAATAAAATGGGAGGCCAAAAAAACAAAACAAACCAAAAGTCAACACTTGCAGTTGCAAGCCAAGATTGTAACCTGAGAGTGGCCAGGAGCTTCCTGTCAGTAACCATGTTTTCAATAAATACTCTTTCATGTACACACCGGTTCCCATTAACAGCTGTTTCTCTGTACTTGCTCCCTGCCCCGGGGAACTTTCACCTTGACAAGCCTTCATTTCATTGTGTCTGGGAGACGCTGGAGAGGTCCAGCTGGAGCCCTCAGCCACCTTCCCAGAGCCGCCGCCTCTTCAGCCACTCTGCCCCACCACACGCGGGACTGCACACACACTCACACACAGACCTGCCTGTTGGCTGAGGACGCTCACCGACTCTCCCGCCAGGACAAAGTGCTTTCTGCTCAGGCCTGCCAGTTACAGCAGGAAAGGCATCCTGTACACCCCTGAGGACATGACCTTCCTCTTCTCCCTGCCAGGGACACAGCCAGGAAACAGCTCGAGTACTTGTGCCTTACAAGGAAGACATGTTCTTCACCCTGTGTGTTGCCGGTGCTCAGCGCCCAGCCTGCCAGCTGGGGTTCCATACTGTCCTCCAAACCTCAGCCTTGGTAGCCCGGAGGCTTGAATGAGGGCCGTGATGAAACAGATACTTCATCTTGCTTCTGCGGAAGAAGTGGGTGAGGACAAGTGATTTCAAAAGGCACAGAACGTGTATACAGCCTTGACTGAATAAAGCCAAGAGCCTTGGTGTTATTGTAGGTGTTGGTGTAAGTGCTGAATGAACGAATGCCTGGTGATGCCAGCTGGCGGGGGCAGGGCAGCAGTGGTTTGCATAAAGAACTGCTTACACTCTGGCCTTGAGCCTTCTGTTCAGAGAGGCCAAGGAGCCCAGCTGAGTCACTTATAAGGACTCCTGTTTGCAGCCAGCCTGTGAGCCATCCAGGAGTGGCTGGAGAGGGAGAGCAAAAAGTTCCAAACAACCCCACTACGCACCCTAGCTGGTTCTGGTCTCCAAATGGTCCTCTCTCGGCATGGTCTTAACGCTTTTCCTGAATCCTGAAAAGTGGATAAGATTTCAACTCCTCAGTTGGCGTTTTGGGGCCTACTGCAACCTGCCTTTTGCCTACTTTTCTAACGCATAGTTTTTGTCAACTTCTTGTAAACAAGTGGGTCCCAAGCCAGATTCCAGCCTTCTCCTCGCCTGTTTCTCCTGCCTGGGATGTTCTCACTTACTCAACTTCCTGAAGTTGAGACCATGCTCATAAAATTTTCAGGCACTCAAAATGTCTCACCAATGTTTACTATTTGTTCCCTCCCAAGATGGACCACCTGACCTGCTTCTTGAGAAACCTATATGCAGATCAGGAAGCAACAGTTAGAACTGGACATGGAACAACAGACTGGTTCCAAATAGGAAAAGGAGTACGTCAAGGCTGTATATTGTCACCTTGCTTATTTAAAACATGCAGAATACATCATGAGAAACGCTGAGCTGGAAGAAGCACAAGCTGGAATCAAGGTTGCCGGGAGAAATATCAATAACCTCAGATATGCAGATGACACTACCCTTATGGCAGAAACTGAAGAGGAACTAAAAAGCCTCTTAATTAAAGTGAAAGAGGGGAGTGAAAAAGTTGGCTTAAAGCTCAACATTCAGAAAACGAAGATCATGGCATCTGGTGCCATCACTTCATGGGAAATAGATGGGGAAACAGTGGAAACAGTGTCAGACTTTATTTTGGGGGGCTCCAAAATCACTGTAGATGGTGATTGCAGCCATGAAATTAAAAGACATTTACTCCTTGGAAGGGAAGTTATGACCAACCTAGATAGCATATTCAAAAGCAGAGACATTACTTTGCCAACCAAGGTCCGTCTAGTCAAGGCTATGGTTTTTCCAGTGGTCATGTATGGATATGAGAGTTGGACTGTGAAGAAGGCTGAGCACCGAAGAATTGATGCTTTTGAACTGTGGTGTTGGAGAGGACTCTTGAGAGTCCCTTGGACTGCAAGGAGATCCAACCAGTCCATTCTGAAGTAGATCAGCCCTGGGATTTCTTTGGAAGGAGTGATGCTAAAGCTGAAACTCCAGTACTTTGGCCACCTCATGTGAAGAGTTGACTCATTGGAAAAGACTCTGAGGCTGGGAGGGATTGGGGGCAGGAGGAAAAGGAGACGACAGAGGATGAGATGGCTGGATGGCATCACTGACTCGATGGACGTGAGTCTGAGTGAACTCCAGGAGTTGGTGATGGACAGGGAGGCCTGGCATGCTGCAATTCATGGGGTTGCAAAGAGTCGGACACGACTGAGTGACTGAACTGAACTGAACTGAACGGATCTTCTAAGTCCTGAAACCTGATGCCTCCGACATCACTCCCTAGCTAGCTTTTTCCCATAGGAAAAAGCCCAGGAGAGATCCAAGTGTTTCCATGGTTGCCCAGCACTGGGTTGCAGCTGCTGCTAAGTCGCTTCAGTCGTGTCCGACTCTGTGCGACCCCATAGACAGCAGCCCACCAGCCTCCCCCGTCCCTGGGATTCTCCAGGCAAGAACACTGGAGTGGGTTGCCATTTCCTTCTCCAGTGCATGAAAGTGAAAAGTCAAAGTGAAGTCGCTCAGTCGTGTCCGACTCTAGCGACCCCATGGACTGCAGCCTACCAGGCTCCTCCGCCCATGGGATTTTCTAGGCAAAAGTACTGGAGTGGGGTGCCATTGCCTTCTCCGCACGCACCTTGGTTGACCAGGACCTCGGTTGATCACAGGAGACACAACCAAGGGGAATGCTCAGGCCGGGTCCCTGGGGAGCCAAGGCGCACAGCACGCGATTTCGCAGACCGCACGAGAGGACCGGCCCCCGATACCGCCCAGCCCCGCCCAACACGACCCCGCCCCCGACACGCTCCGCCCCTAGCCCCGGCCCCACCCCCAGCGGCTTCCGGCAGAAGCGCCCCCTAGCGGCGGCGGTGGGCCTCGCATTTCCGGCAGGAGGATCCGGGCCTGCAGCGCCGTCAGGGCGAGGTGAGTGGGCGCGCGGCGGGCCTTCCGCGCGCTCCCGGGGTTGGAGGGGGACCCGGGCGGGGCTGCAAGCGGGGTCCAGGCTCGGCGCCGCGCGCCGCTGCCGCGGGGCCCATCGGGGTCCTGCTCTTCCCGGGCCTCGGTATCGCGATCGTGGAGGGGCCTGGGCCTCCGCGCTCTTTCCCCGCGCCGGGACCCAGGCGGGCATCGCGCTGACCCGGCCCAGCACTTGGAGAGGCCGCATCCCGCCGTGGGGTGGGAGTCATGGGTGGGTGGTAAACACGTGGACAAACAAGGAAACGTCAGGTAGTGGGAGGTGCCACCAGGATTAGAGGCCCCGCTCCCCACACCCCTACCCCGCCCCAGGCCCCGAGATGTTCAGCCAAGCAAAGATCCGCGGCCGCGAATACAAAGAAGGACACGGACCTGATGTGTTGGACAAATGGCCAGGGGCCAGCGTGGCGGGTGCGGGGTGGGGAGGAGAAGATGAGGTTGCAGAAGCTGGCAGAGGCCGGAGGCTGGGAGGCCTTCCCCTCGGGTCTGCTGAGGAGTTGGGATTAACCCTATGAGGGCCTGGTCTGCTTTCTGTGCTCAGGCCACCTCTGCGGCTGGATGGCTGCCTCCAGGCTGTAGGAGGAATTGGAAGCAGGAACACCAGTGAGGGGCCTCGTTAACTTTCGAAAAGGTGCTCCCTGTGGGCTGGGATCCTCACGGGGACTTCCCGAAGGTGGCGGGCCTGGGCTGGCTCCTTGAAAGAAGGGCAGGATTTGAATAGTGGAGGGAGCGCGTACATGGCAGTGTTGGAGCCGGAACCACTCCAGAAGCCAGAAGATGTAAGAAGACAATTCCCAGCAGGGTGCTGACCGTCCTCATGTGGGAGCCCAGGGCAAACCATGGAGAGGGAGTGCCAAGAGATAGCTCGCCTAGTACCAGCAGCCCCCCCGCCCCCGCCCCACGTTAACAGTTGGCAACATCTGGAGACATTATTGGTCGTCCCAACTTGCGGGAAAGGGATGCTCCAGGCCTCTTGTGCATAACGACCAGGGATGCAGCTAAACATCCTCCCGTGCACAGACAGGGTTTCTCCCAGCCAAGGATTATCTAGCCCCAAATAGCACTAACGCCACAGTTGGGCAGCCTTGGTACAGAGGAAGGAGCGTGGGCCTGGAGTTCTGTCAGAGGTGGGTTTGGTGCCCACATGCTCCACTCTGGCCACGTGAAGGAGTCTGACGCGGGGAGCACAGGTTTCCAGAATTTCCCGAAGAGAACCACAGCCTCTGATGTCCTTCGGGCCTTGCACCAGTTCCCACAAGGGGCAGGGGACACAGTAAGCCAGGCTCCAGAGTACAGAACTGAGTGCTTTCCTTTTGGAAAGGACTGGGGGTGGGGGAGGTAAGATATGTCAGATCGGAAGGCTTCCAGAAGGAGGTGGCATTTCAGCAGAGAGGAGCGTGGGGAAGGAGAGACACACAGATGGGGCTGCAGGTGGGTCACACTTGACCCGGGTCCACCTGGTCTTCCCCCTCCCCAACCTGCCAGCTCTGGACGCTCATTAGACTTGGCTGGATTGATAAGGCGGCAGGGCTTGGTTTCATTGGTTTTCTTTGGCTGAGACTTGAAGGCAGGCATCGCCTCTTTGGAAGTAGTTGTTAGAGGCTAAGGCACAGGAGGCATTAGTTTTCTGGTTCATTTTCAATGCCTCGAAGACCAGATTGTCCCCTGAAAATTACGTGCCCTCTCTCATCGAACCACATAGGGAACACAGAGTGCCAGGCAGCTATAAGCTGTCATGAACACCACGCCTCCTGTGTGCCTGAGGCTCACCGCCCAATGATGGGGCACACAGCCGGCTCTCAGGCCTGGCACACGTGTGATGACGGAGGAGTGGGGGAGCAGCCATGTCTCGGGGCCTGTGGGGGCAGCGCTCCCCCAGGAAGAGCCATCCGAGCTGATGATCAGTAGAACCGCAGAGGAGGGAATGCAGGGCATGCAGAGCATTCGGCTCCCTGTGGCAGCAGGGAAGAGCCTGATGTGCCTAGGGAAAAGCAGGCCCTGGGTGAGACGGGCAGGCCTCCTTAGCCAGGGGAGGGTCTTGGTCTTGCTGTAAGAGCCCTGGCAGCTGCTGAAGGGCTGCAGCTGCTCTGACATGATCACATTTGCATTTTTAAAAGGTCACTTTGGTGCGAATTCACGGAGAAGAGCTCGAGGTGACAGGAGAGTGGAGGTGACAGGTTGTGGGGAGTCCCGTGGCCTGGGCAGCCCCTGCTCCCTGCAGGCCAGGGCCGGGGTGGCCGTGTTGGGTCACCCGCTCCCTGCCCCAGCCAACCGGCGTGGCCCTTTTCCTCTTTCTAGTCTCAGCTCTGGGGTCCAGCGAGCCGCGTCCACCGTGATCATGGAGAGGGTCAGCTCGGTCCACCAGCCCCGAAGGTGAGGACGGCACCTGGGGCTCCCTGGACGATTCCAGATCATGGAAGCGGCAGCCAGGAGGCGTGCTTGCTGAAAGTCGCAGGCCCAGCCCGACCGGCCCTTCCTGAGGGGCGTCTTCCCGAGAGGTGGTTGCTGCCCCTGCCGGCCAGCGTCTGCGGATGGGGAGGTGTGCCCCCGACGTGGCCTTCGTGTGGAGGGCGGTGCTGACCCTGGGGCTCGTGCTGCTGTACTACTGCTTCTCCATCGGCATCACCTTCTACAACAAGTGGCTGACCAAGGTACACGGGGGGCTGCGGCGCCCCCTAATATTTAGCAGCCTGGCTTCAGCCAGGGCTTCAGCCAGCCAGCCTGGGAGCCAGTCCACACCAGTGGGGGGACAGGGCCTCGCTGGGGAGTCCCCAGAAATACCGGGATGGAGGGGCATCAGGAAAGGGGGAGACTGGGGAGTGAGCCAGAGCAAACGCGGGGGGTCAGAGGGCCCCTCAAACACTGCAGAGGCCCCTGAACCCGCAGCCAGGCCAGCAGGAGTGGGGGCGCTGGGGGCCAGGGGTAGGCGGTCATGGAGGCGCTCCACTGTGTGCTTGGGCTCCCCAGAGCTTCCACTTCCCCCTCTTCATGACAATGCTGCACTTGGCCGTGATCTTCCTGTTCTCCGCCCTGTCCAGGGCCCTGGCTCAGTGCTCCAGCCACAGGGCCCGCGTGGTGCTGAGCTGGCCGGACTACCTCAGGAGAGTGGCTCCCACCGGTACGTGCCTGCCTGCGGGCCGGAGTGGGGGGCAGCTCAGAGGGAAAGGAAGGCATGAAGCTGAGCCCATCCAGGGTCATTCCTCTCTGTGTCCTCCCTACCCCCACTGCCTCATGGGGGGTGGGCAGGGATGGGGGGGTGTGGTGGCTTGGCCTACACCCTTGAACACGTGCATCACGGCCTGGAGACGCTGGTCAGAGGGTGCATCACAGCCGGCCCTGAGACGGGGTGCGGGAGCCCAGGGGAGGGACCAGCTGGCGGCCGCGCGGGAGGGCTTCCGGGAGCGGGGACTGTGGGCTGAGACCTGGGGGGGCGCGGGTCCCCTCGGAGGGGAGGCCCCCATGCCCTCGGGAGAGGCTTGGTGCGTGGGCAGGTCTGCCAGGGAACTGAAAGTGTCTCCGGAAGCTGAGGACTCAGCTGTCAGGAGAGGAAACAGAACTGAGAAGGCAGCTGGCTCAGATCCTGGAGGACCAAGTCCTGGGGGTGGGGGACGGTGTGTTTCATCCCGAGGGAGGGAGCCAGTCTGCAGAGTTTCCGGTGGGGGGTCCTCAGGATCAAGTGAACACCCCTCCCTCATGGGGGTGGGGGCGTGGCATTCCTAATATCCAACAAGTGGGAAGCGGTTAGACAGTGGACTGTTGCCCTAATGCTGGAGCAGCCCCCTCCGCTTTAGGGGCGTGGGGCCAGGAGTTAACCCTTCAGTTGCTGGGTGGAAAAGAAAGCTCCAGGAGGGCTCCTACCCGGGCGGGGTGTCCCACGGGTGCCCTGTGTCTCCACAGCACTGGCCACAGCGCTGGATGTGGGCTTGTCCAACTGGAGCTTCCTCTACATCACCGTCTCGCTGTGAGTACTGAGCCCTTTGGCCGTCTGTCCAGCAGGCTGGGGCGGGGGGGCTGCACCTTCCTGCCAGGTCCCTGCCAGGCAGCAGGGAAGGGGGCATGGAGGGCAGAGGGAGCAGCTATTGCTTATCTCAGATTCTGGGCTTCAGCGAGCCATGTGTGGCTGCCCCCTCTTTCTCCATTTCTCTCTTCCCTCCTTAATCCTGATCTCCGCTAAAGAGCAGGTAAATCACAGGACTCAGGAAGCTCAGTTTTTTTTTATTTTCTGGTGATAATCAGAGGCCTCTGAGTCAGAGATTCCTTCCGATTAAAGGTCGCGTGTCAACCCAGACGACTCGGCTTCCCTTCTTTGGTCTTTTGTGTCCCGCGGGGCCTGCGGCCCACAGGGAGGTCAGGGGTCTCCCCTGGCCTCCTCCCGCCCCCTGGGGGCACCAAGTGGGCTCCTTTCCTGGCAGTAAGTCCGCGTCGCTGGCTCCAGCAGTGCATCATGGGGACGTTTCCCTTGCAGGTACACGATGACCAAGTCCTCAGCCGTCCTCTTCATCCTCATCTTCTCTCTGATCTTCAAGCTGGAGGAGCTGGTGAGGCCCCAGCTTTCCTCGAGTCCCGCCAGCCCCCACCGATGCTAAGAATAGAAAGCGGGAGCTGCTCAGTGTCTTGTCCCTGCCTGTGACCAAGGAGGCAAGCCCAGCTCAGTGGCACTCCATCCCTGGGGACAGACCCGGGGCGCTGCTGGAGAAGATTTAGGGACTGGTGTGGCAGGAGCGGTGACCACAGGAGATGGGGTTCAAGGACGTGGGACTGGGGCAGTGGGTCCTGGGGGCTCCCTGCTGTGCAGCTGGGGCCCTTCATGTGCTGGGTCCAAGGGGGCGGTGGGGCCACGTGGGGCCATAGGGCCGTTGTAGGACAGCCCTACTGCCCTGTTTCAGGGTCTGGGGTCCATGCCAACCAGGTGTCAGCCCTGGTAACATCGAGTGGAAGGGACCAGCCAGGACCCCAGGGTGGGGCAAGAAGAAGGAGGCCTTGCCCCAGGGGCAGCCAAGATGGTCACTGGCCCCCAGTCTCCCAGGCGTGATGAACCCAAGTTGATTGCAGTTGCTCCCCCGCCCTCTGCTTTCAGCGCGCGGCGCTAGTCTTGGTGGTCCTGCTCATCGCCGGGGGCCTCTTCATGTTCACCTACAAGTCGACGCAGTTCAACATCGAGGGCTTCGCCTTGGTGCTGGGTGCCTCTTTCATCGGCGGCATTCGCTGGACCCTCACCCAGATGCTCCTGCAGAAGGCGGAACTTGGTGAGCGAGAGCCCGGGGCACTGGGCAGGTGGAGGCAGGCAGGGTGCAGGCGGGCGGGCCGGGTGGGACGGCTCACACGAGTCACTTTGTGCAGGACTCCAGAATCCCATCGACACCATGTTCCACCTGCAGCCACTCATGTTCCTGGGGCTCTTCCCTCTCTTTGCTGTGTTTGAAGGTATGTGGGGTCATCCACCGAGGGGGGACCTCAGCACAGAGCTCTGATCTCTGCTCGGAGCCCAGCGCTATGGTAGCTGCAGAGGTTCCAGAGATTAGTGATGGTGGTCCCGACCCTGGCAGTGCCTGGTTTGGGGGCTGGACAGACACTTAAACCAAGGGGCTAGAATCTCGCAGGATAAATGCTACTGAGAAATCCCATGTAAAACACACCAGGCGGTAATGATGGTAAATGCACACAGCCCTCAAGGTATACCAGGGCTGTTCTGATTGTTCCAAACATATCGACTCCTTTAATACTCCCCCAAAACCCCACGTGCCAGTACTAGGACTGCCTCATCTTGCAGATAAACTGCGGCAGAGAGAAGTCAAGATAGCCTTGCTCAAGGTCCCATAGGTCATATACAAGCCAGCCCCTGGCTCTGGAGTCCCTCTCTTAACCGCGATGCCCCCTCTTACTTGGAGTAGAGTCATGAATGACTCCAGGTTGGTGGCCAGAAAGGCAAGCTGAGGCTTCCCAAACAGTGCATTTTTGGAGAATGAATGGGATTTTGACCCCCTGATGGGGGCGGGCGCCTCAGAAAGTGGGAACAGGAGGTTCAGACGTGGAGAGGTGTGTGGGATTGGCCTTGGCTGTTTCTCAGTCAGGCAGCGAAGGAGTGAGGAAGGGGCGGGTGGGCAGTTCCTTCCCCCCTTCCCTCCTCCCCTCCCATGGAAGAGTTAGAAGGATGTGTCTAGCCCGGGTCGGGGGGGCCACCATGTTCCCCTCCCTGACGTTTTGGAATTGGTCTTCGTCCCGTCTGTTAATCCTTCCTTCCAGAGTCCCTTCTGTCCTCAGGGTCATTACAGAGAATTCTGTCCCACATCCATTTAAGTTTCAAGCAGTGAAGCGTCTCAAACCTCTCGGAGAAGATTATTCTGCAGCTCCGTTGTCCAGGAAACTTGTGTTCTGCAGCCTCATTTTTTTTTCCCCTGTTTTAAAATCTCTCTCCATCCCCTCCTTATGCCCCTCACCAAGCCCCACACTCTCCCTCCCTTCCTGGACGTTTACACCATTTCCCCATCTCAGCAAACCCTCACCCGAGAGCCCCTGGTAGTCATCACTTAGCAAAGCTGCATGGATTTAGCTTCTTTAATCTTTTCTGGTAAATTAATCCCCGAAGCGCCTTCATTACTTATGTTGCTCTTCCCCGAATTCCCTTCAATTTGCCGACGCCTTTGCAGTGCTGCCGAGCCCAGCACCAGACGAGATGTCCTGCGTCAGAAGGCTGTGTGCCCAGGGGGCTCCGCATTCTGCTTCTCCTCGGTGCTTCCCTCCAAAAGCCTCACAGGGCTCGGCCAGCCTCCCGCTCCCACGAGTGTCCATTTGCTGATCTAGGGCTTACCTTCCCACCAACTTCTACCCCCAGGATCCTTTCCTGTTCTCTCAGATGGGCAGTGCTGGAGAGCCAAGAGTCCTCTGAAAGTCTGGGCACAACTTGGTGTGTGGAGGCCTGTGTGGCTGTCTCTGGAACAAGGGGCCATGGTTTTGTCGTGTCTTTGAACGTGTGTGTGTTTACTTTTTGAGAACTGTTCATCAAACTATACTGTCCAGCCTGGTCCCTTTTGTTTTGTCAGTGGGGAAACGGTGGTCCAGGAAGGGCGCATGTCTTGGCTGCACCCCACAGCTCTGTAGTTAGATGAGGTGTGTGTGGATGGAGTTTTGTCCCTGGGCCCACCTGGAGTGAAGGGCCTCCTCCAGCGGCCCAGGGCACTGACAGTCCTCATGTAGCAGGTGCCCCATCTTCTTTGGGCCATGGGGTCTCACAGCTGCCAAGGCCACAGGAAGTCACAGCCCACCCCGCCGCCTCCTCCCCAAAGACGGGTGGTACACAGGGTGTGAAGGAGCAAGGCACTTCCACCTGATGCCCCCTGTGTGCCAGTCCCCCGCTCTAGTCCAGAGGCTCAGAAGCCTCCATCAGGCCCTGTTAGGATCCTTGGCTTGTATCGCCCCTGGGCTCCCTGGCAGCCGGCCCTGCTTTCTGGTTTCCCCAAGTCCCCGGCCATCTGCCTGAGATTCTCTGACACCTCCCGTCCCGGGACTCTGGGCCTCAGACAGGTGGCGGTTGCAGGGAGGGTGGGGTGCAGCTGTGGCAAATCACACCACAGCTGTGGTGGGGTGAGGCCGCCCAGGCAGGCACACCCAGGACGTGGCCCCCCCGCTCTCTCCCCCCATTGCTTCCAGGTCTCCATTTGTCCACATCTGAGAAAATCTTCCGTTTCCAGGACACAGGGCTGCTCCTGCGGGTGCTCGGGAGCCTCTTCCTTGGCGGGATTCTCGCCTTTGGTTTGGGCTTCTCTGAGTTCCTCCTGGTCTCCAGGACCTCCAGCCTCACTCTCTCCATTGCTGGCATTTTTAAGGTACAGTCTTGGAGGCGACCCCAGTCCTGTCTTAGAGGGGAGCCCCTCTCCGGTGGGTGTCCCAACTCCTGCTTCCCAGAGCCCTGCAGGGAAGAAACGGAAGTGCCTGTCTCATCTGGCAGTCAGTCCATCATCATCACGGCCCAGAGTGGGGGTGGGGGGGTGGCGGGGGGGGGGGCAGCCCTGCTTCACAGATGGGGAAACAGACATGAAGAGCTGCCCTTACCCAGGGATATACAGCTAGCAGGTGGCCGAGCTGACTCCACTAGGCCTGGGACGTGTTTACATCTTACCAAGAAAGCCAACTCTAGTCATTAGGCAGTGGCCTGGAGTCAGGATTGAGAAGTCCCCAGTCAGACTCATCAGCATAGGGTCCTGTGCTTGGCAGTGATTGATTGACAGTGTCTGCCAGGAGCACAGTGAGGGGTGGTTCTATCACGAGGGCCCTGCGGCTGCTGATCCTGCCTTTACCGCTGTCTAGGAGCCCCTAGCCGTCTCCTTGCATCACTTCTCCCCTTCTTCCCCCCATCATCACTCACTGCTTCCTGCTCTGGGCTGTGGACAGGCAGATCCTGATCCTGGAGCAGTGTTCCCTGAAACCAGCCGAACAGGGCTCCCTGAGGGTCTCGCCCACCCAGTGATGACACGTGAGCCGTGTTTCTCAAAATGTCATCTGATCAGTCCCCTTTGCAGCCCGTGCTTACGAACAGCCCTGTGACCAGTGTGTCCCGTAGAGCCCAGTGTGACTGCACCCACCCCCACCCACGGCAGCAGAGGCGCTCCGTGCACAGGTGCTTCTGGAAGGGCAGCTGTCCTTCCTGCCTGTGGACGTGGCTGCGGACTTGCTACCCTGTGTCCCCAGCCTGGATTCGGTCTGTCTCTTCCAGTCCGGACAGAATTCTGTGAAAAGCACCTCCCCTCTGTCCACAGTAACACAGAGCAGGGGAGGCCTCACGCTGGTCCCCAAACTCAGAGAGGCCTACCCCTTTGCATTGCAGGGAGTTTGGGCAGGTCTGCCTCTCCCCTGCGGTGTGACGGCTGACGGCGGCCCCAAGCCCCACCTTCCTTTGCAAGGAGCGTCCCCCGCCTTGGCCCTGAGCACGCCCCCTCCCTGCCTCTCTTCCCGCAGGAAGTCTGCACTTTGCTGTTGGCCGCGCATCTTCTGGGTGACCAGATCAGCCTCCTGAACTGGCTGGGCTTTGCCCTCTGCCTCTCAGGAATATCTCTGCACATCGCCCTCAAAGCCCTGCATGCCAGAGGTACCCAGAGCCCCCTTTCGGAAGCCTGTCTCCTGGTGACGCTCTCCCCCTGGATCTCCCCTCTGCCCATCCCTGCCAGGAGGCAGGTGGCTCTCAACCCCCCAGGCCATTTGCAGTCCAGTCTGCTCAGTTCAGCTGCCCCTGCCCTGGCTGTTCCTCTAATTAAGGGAGTTCGCCTGGTGATTCGACCACCTCCACTCCTCCAAGAAGTTGTGGGGGTCATCTCCAGGGAGTGGGCGGGGGCCTGGGTCCCTCGGCACGCTCTCCTGTCAGGCTGGGGCAGGCAGATCCTTGCTGGATGTGTGATGCTGCTGTCTCTGTCCCCAGGTGATGGCGCCCCTAAGCCCCTGAAGGGGCTGGGCTCCAACCCCGACCTGGAGCTGCTGCTCCGGAGCAGCCAGCCAGAGGATGAGGACAACGAGGAGGAGGAATACTTTGTGGCCCAGGGGCAGCAGTGAGCAGCCGGGGGACCAGTCAGCGGCTTGGGGACCCGGGTGGTTCCTCCCGGCCGCCGGGCAGCAGTGGGCCCAGCATCTCCCGGGCCAGGCCTCGGAAGGGCATGCGACCGGTGCTGGGGCCAGGGCAGAGAGCTGGTGTGCTGGGTGGGCGCCAGGCCAGCCTCTGGCCTGGCCGGAGCAGGGGCCCAGCGCACTGGTGTCGCAGCAGGAGCAGGGAGCGGGCTGTTGCAGCCGCTCGCCTGGCTCTGAGAGCCAGGATGGTGATTTTAGAGAGAAGACAGGTTTCCGGGGGGCTGGGCTTGGACTGCAGTGCAGTTAGGGACGGGAGGTGGGGACGCTGGGGCCCCTGTCACCTGGAGACTGTCCTTTCTCCGAAAGCAGACCTATTTATAGCTTGGAAATAAAGGATTTCCGGCCCACTGGCCACCTTGTGCTGCCTGGAGGTGTGGGGGCGGGGGCCCAGCCCCTCCCCTTCCGCCTCCTTCAGTGGACTCGCCTGTGTCTCTTCTCCCGGCCGCCTGTGTCTCTCGTCTCCCGTCGGAGCCCCAGGGCCCTCTCCTGGGGCCCCGCCACACCTGCAGGCGGCAAGAACAGGTACTGAGTTTCATATTCTGGGGACTCCAGTGTTTTCACAGCCTGATTTGAATATTGACTCCCGTCATTCACTGTGTGACCTTAAGCAAATTACCTAACCTCTCTGAACCGCAGTCTTTTCATCTGTGGAATGGGGATAATGGTTATCTCAGAGTTGTTCTGAGGACCAAGTCAATGTTGGTAGCAGATCAAACATTATTTTCGCACATATTCTTAAAGTCCTTTGACAACCATGGAGCCAAGACCCTAAGTGAATAGGCATGCTAAAGTTCACGGCCGGCTCCGTGTGTCTACATGTGTGTCTACGGGACATGTATGGAGGGGTTATGGGCCTCTGGGACCTGGGGCTTCTGCCACCTGCCCACTAGTCTGCAGTCCTCTTCATAAAATGGAGAGAAAGGAGATGAGATGCCCCTCTCTACGTGGCTGCCCTGCCTGGAAGCGGGCAGGCAGGTGGTCCTTCTGGGCCCCAGTGCTCCCAGCACTCACAGCAGGTGGCGCCACCGCACCAGGCTTTGGCTCCGGAAACCGCCTGTAGCTGGGCACCGGCCAAACCCAGGCAGAGTCCTGGGAGGAGGACCCGCCCTGGTGCCTCCAGGTAGAGGGACTTATGAGTTGGTCTAATCAGATCAGAGCCAGGACAGCCCAGCCCATCAAGCCCAGGAGAACGTTAATGTTTTAGAAACAGGTTGACAGACTTTCTCCGTGAAGGACCAGATAGTAAATATTTTCCGTTCGGGGGCCATATGGTCCCTGTGGCAGCTCCTCAAGTCTGCTTTGTGGCGGGAAAGCGGCCACAGACAGAGATACAGAAGCAAAAGGGCGGGGCCGTGTTCCAGGGAACGCTTCCTGCAAAACCAGGGTTCCACCTGCGTGCTGGAGTTTGCCAACCCCTGCTGTAAAAGAAGCCTTAAGAACAACTTTGAGTCCCATGCTGTCTTAGGACTAGGAAAACTGAGGCCCAGGAGGGGGCAGTGAGTAGCCTGAGGCCCCCAGGGCTTCTGGGCCCAGGAGGAATTAGAATCCAGGTCTCCTGCCGCCAGCTCAGCTTCACAACGCAGACTTCTCCCACAAATGGAGGTGTGACACCCAGGACTCCCCCGAGGTGGTGTCTTATCTGGTTCTTGCACCTCCACCCCGCCCTCAGATTCTGTAGGCTCAGAGGGTAGGATTAAAGGAAGCTTGTGCTCCACACCGCTGATGTGGGGAGAGCCAGCAGACAGGAGGGGCCAGGGCCTCCACCTCTGCCAGAGAACCTGCTTGGGATGCAGAATGCTTGGGCGGTGGGGAGAAGCTGCCAGAGCCCCGCTGGCTCAGGTGGATGAGAGCTTCCTGTCTGCTCCCCACTCCATCTCCCTCTCCCCACACAGGGAACAAGTGCTGTCCGGTTCAGTAATTACAGGGTGCAGAGCAGGGGACCCCACTACCAGAACGCTGGGTTCAGTGGCGGCCCCTCACTTAGCACCAATTACCAGCCAAGCCTAGAGGAGGGCTTCCCTCTCCTCCTCCCCCCATCGGGCCCACCCAATCGCCTGGCCTCCCAGGTCAAACAGCGTCACCCTCAGCTTTGAGCCCTGGGAGCACCTATGCTGTCTGCAGCCATTGCATCTCAGGGCTGCAGTGTCGCCATGGCAACTCCATTGCGCACACAGGTTGAAGGAAGCTGAGGATGTGACTTGTCTCCAAGGCTGTGGCGTCTGTCCCCACGAAGCCTCCAGCTCCAGCGCTTCTGCTGAGGAGGGGGCCGGGGAGGAGGGCTGACCCACAGGTTCGAGTTTTAAGTGCTTACATGCCCACCACCTCTCCAGGGGCCTACAGTGGGAAGAAGGTTAATGCCCCCAATATATGAGCATGTCTGCAGTTGGGGGCGTGGTGAGGATGAGAACAAGCTGGAGTTTGCCTGTGGGAGAAAGCTGAGACATCAGGCTGGACCGGGAATACCCTCATCTTCCTTCTGGTACCCTCTCTGCCAGGAGTGCTTAGGGGATCACATCTTACCTGTTAACACTCCATTCTGCTGAGAAAAACCTAGAAGTTCCAGTGGCTTCTGGACAGTAGAGTGGACAGTAGAGTTCCACAGCACCAAGAGAACTGTCTTTGTGAAACTTGCCACAGCTTGCTGCATCACATACTAACAGACTGAGTGCGATTGCTGATTTGCAATCCAGAGAGCTGAGGGTGGGGACCCCAGATCATCCACCGGGGCCGACAGCATTCGGTGAGCGCGGGCCGTGTGCCAGACACTGCTGGACCTGGGACAGAGACTGTGTCCTTGGAGAGACGGCAGACAGGGCCATCATTCCTCCCGAGCAGGGAAGCACTGAGGCACGGGACGAAGGGTGTGGGGAGGAGACCACAGTGGACATTCACCAGGCACCTTCTAAGCCTCTCACGTCAGTCATTTAATCTCTAACAAGCCCAATACAGTCAAAATTGATTGTACCTATTTTCATTGCTGTGGAAACTGAGCTCAGAGACATTGAGCATGATAATGCCTAAGAACACAGCCTCGGGATTCCACCAGACCTGGGTTCACATCCCTCCTTGGCCCTGGGATCAGCTGTGTGTCTCGGGCATGCCGCTGATCCCCTCTGAGCCCATGTCCTTTTCTGTAAAGATGAAATGATAATATATATCTTTTAGCGAAGCTGTTGTGAAGATGAACTAGTGTATGTAAAGCAGTTAACACATACGGGACACACAGTAATAACCATTCAGCAAACGTCAGCCGTGGGGATGCGACATAAATTGCCTGGATGACAAAGCAAGTGAGAGGCAGAGTCAACACTGAGGTCCTGGCCTTTGAGGTCACCGTCCCTGCTGCCATGCCTGGAACAGTGGAGACACTTGACAGACACTTGTTTCATGAAGGAATTTCCAACAGTGGCAAGTGAAGTGAGGTTTTCCCCGGGTTCCGAGGACTAGTCTAACTTCTAAATGATCTGCCGAACAAGAAAAGGCTGTCCCCTCACCACCACCCATCCCTGCCGGCCTCCCAGCCATCCCCTTGAGCCTCCATCCTAACCACACAGCCTTGACATCAGCCGGGCCCCTTTGACCTTGTTTCATAGTAACCAGTTAGCCTGACTTCTGTTCCCATGGTTATACAGTTTCGTTGGCAACTAGTACATTTCCCCAGAAACGCCCACAAGCCCTAGTCCGGCTGGCGTCCTGCCAACGGGTTCATCTTTTTCTCCTGGATATCTGATGAGAACTCTCCTGCTGGGCCAACAGAGGGACAGAACAGAGAAGCAGGAGGAAATGCACTCAAATGCATTCAATAACTGTTTCTGGAGCTAGTCCCCCCATGCCCTGCCCAGCGAGAGCTGCTGGAGATACACAAGGCATTATAGATGCTGTTGCTGTCCTCAAGAAGCTTCTGCAGGGCTTTTAAATCTAATGGGTTTCCTGGGAAGAAGTATACCCAGAGGTAAAGATTAAAGTCCATGATGTTATTTAGAGAGGGGGTTTGGAAAAACACCTGCAGAAGGGAGGCAACAGAGGCAGGTTTCAGCAGAGGGAGGAGTCAAGCTTCAAGGCAGGTGCGACAAAGGCCTCAGTCAACCCCATGGGGAGCTTTGGAGCTGGGATGACCCTGCAGAGCTGTCAAAAGCCAAGGTGAGAGAGGTTCAGGCCTTCACGCTTCCACACTGGTCTGTCATTGGAATTGAGTCTACCCTGGAAGGAGGCACAGCCTTGGGTGAGACAGTTTTCTTCCAATCAAGACAGCTCTCCAAAGAGGGCTGACCATCCCTCCAGCCACACTCCCAGGGGCTCATGGAGTAAGTCTTTCATTCCCAAAGGGCGACCTGCAGCCCATCACAGCATCCACCACACACAGCGTCCACAGTCTGGCCCAAGGTCACTCACCTCCCTCGCCCCCAAGTGCACCCGGGAGCCCTCATGGTGGGGCTCACACCTCCCAGTGCCCGCCTTCTGCTTGTCTGCTCTGCAGATGACCAGAGATCCCTGAGGAGGAAAGCAACATCTGACACGTATGAGCATTTTCCTAGGGGAGGGTCTCTTGACCCCCCTTCCAGAGATTAAGAACCACTAGCCCAAGGAAAGTGAGACTTATCCAAAACTTCAGAACATGATCAGAGATGCACAGTATTAGTGCTCAGTGAATACCAGCGGATGGATGAAGGATGGGTGGATGGATAAATGGGCGGATGGATAGATGCCAAAACAAGACAGTGTGGAAGGCAGAGAAAAAGGAGCGACCAACTCTGCCTGGGGCAGGAGGAAAGCAAAGATTCCCAGTAGCAGCTGTCCCTTTTGAAGTGAGCCTTGAAGACTGGATAGGAGTTGCCAGGCAGATGGAAGGAGACAGGCATACCAGGCAGGGGCAAGGGCAGATGCAGGCGCAGTTGTGAGCGAACGTGGGGACAGTGCGTTTCACCCCCACGGGAATTAGCTCACCATGGCAGGTCACAGGTGCACACAGGTAACGTGGGGGGGGGGGGTCCTTCTCCTTTAGAAAGCTCCCAGGTTCCCAGGAGGTGTCTTGATAGGAATTACTCATGTTGTTCTTGAACAGGTAGGTATCTCTTCTCCACGCCACCAACACTTTACCTCCAGGTGGGAGGGTGGGGGAAGTCCTAAAGATAACACCACCCAAGCGAAGGGCATCTGGTCATTTACCACGTCCTTACCTGTCTTTTGCCTTTGCAGTCCATCCCTGGGAGGTCGGTGGTACCGGTCGCCCCACTTTGCAGAGGAGAAACAGGCTCCAGGAGCCAGGTGACTCGCCCAAGGTCACTCACCTCCCTCGCCCCCAAGCATAGCCAGGAGCCCTCACAGCAGATCTGACACCTCCCAGCGCTCTCTTTTCCACTTCTCTGCTCTGCAGCCCTCTACTAGGATGCCAGGAGCCTCACCCACCTCCTGGGATTCCGCCCTTCTGGTTAGCGACCGGAAGAATTGCCGGCCGCAGGGGGACCAAGGGCCTGGGGCAACCGCATCCCGCTGGCCATGTTTTGCTCTGGGAGGAATCCCCCACTGAGCCAAAGCCTCCGTCCTGTTCCAGGGCTGCCCCATGAATTAAACATGCCCCCGTGGTTAACTCAGTAATGCTTTTATTAATAGTTAATTACTCAGTGCGCACTGGGGAAATGAGGCTCACTCAGGCCTCGTAAATTAAGGCAGCGATCTCGTGAAAGAAGCCAATGGGAGTTCATTACCCCCTCTGTCGCCGCACCCCCTGGCTGGCCATTTAGCGGCGCTAAACGACGGGGTGGGCGGAGGAGGGGACCTTCCCTGGGTGGAGGTGGGAAGCGGCGGATGAACATACTCCAGTTTCCTAAGTGGAAGGGCCTGAGCTGGGTGTGGCGAGACCTGTCGGCCTGGGGATGTGATGCCCTGGCGGTTGTCATCGGCCTGTGTCCTTGTCACTTCCCGGGACTCGGCGCGGGCCCCCAGGGACTCCGGTCCGGGGCAGGGCCCCCTGTCCCAGGCCGGGAGGAGCGGGTCCCGGCGCTCCCGCCGCGGGGTCCCTCCCCAACGCCGTCTTTCTCTTCTCAGCGGTGTCAGGCTTCCCCGGCTAGGTTTTTGTTGTGGCTGAAGCCAATTTCCCATCCTGATTTTGCGGCTGAGCTGAAGAAGGGGCTTGTGCTAACCTGGTTTAGCTTTTCTAAATTTAACTTTCTCCCATGTTTTGTTACCCCAGAGACAGAAGCCCCTCTGTTTATCTTCCTGGGAAATGAAAGCAAGCCTCTGCTTTGAATCTACTACGTGCCAGGAGTGTCCCCGCACCCCCTCCGACACCCCCCACCCCCGCCCCGCCCCGGCCGGGGTTTATGTCGATTGGTTCTCAGGTTCAGCTGTGCCTTTGGGTCAGTGACTGTGCCTCCCTGGGTTTCCATTTCTTCACGTGAAAATGAAGATCATAATACTACCTGCTTCTGGAGTTACCGTGACGATTAAGTGAAGTAATAGATGTGACATACTTCGAATCCTGCTGAATACATAGTAAGTTCTCTCTAAGGGGCATCTACTATTATTATTTCTACAACTGCACGGCCATTTTACAGATGAGCAAAGTGAGGTTTTAAATCTTTGTTTTGACTTCTTGGAGGATGCTGGACCCAGAACTTCATGTGGCCAGCACTCATCACTTCCCTTCTGTGGAGCCAAAGCCAGGCGCCAGTCTCTCCTCCAGAAAGGCACACTGGCCAAGTCCCAGCAGCCAGGGAAGATGTGTCCCTGCCTTGATGCAGAGCCCTGCCGAGGCAGCCCAGGCTGAGACACAGGAGCGCAGACGCTGTTGCTGGGCTGGCCTGGGTTCAAATCCCACCACACCCACTAGCTGTCACGTGCATCCCTGCTGCCCCAGCTTCCATTTTGGGCAAAATAGGCTCCTGGTAGCACCTACCTCCTTGCACGATCATAAGGATTTATGCTTGAAAGCGCCTGACACCCCTTAGCCTTCTCCGAGAGCTCCCTGCACCTGGACTCACAAAACCCCTCCCTCCCTGGGTTGTTGGAGGCCCCCACGGAGATGATGGCATCCAACTGCCTTCAAGCAGGAAATTGTGAAAGAACCGAGCTGCTGGTGTTCTCTGCTCAACGGTGGAGATTTTTGGAGAGCCTCCGAGGTTAAACAGGCTTCCCAGGTATCTAAGTGGTAAAGAATCTGCCTGCCATTGCAGGAGACACAGGAGATGCGGGCTTGATCCCTGGATTAGGAAGACCCCTGGGGGAGAAAATGGCAACCCATTCCAGTAGGCTTGCCTGAAAAATTCCACAGACAGAGGAAACTGGCAGGCTACAGTCCAGGAGGTCACAAAGAGTTAGGCAGGACTGAGGCCTGAGCATGCGTGCCGAGGTTAAATACTCGAGGTTAAAACCCCACAGATGCTCTGTCCCCTGGCCTGATGAGGATTCTCCTGGGACAAGTGATGCAGAGGGTTGGGGACAGGTGGCCTCCTGAAACCCACTCAGGCCACGAATTGCCTTGCAGGCGAAGGTCAGCCTCTCTTCAGTGACCCCACCTCCAAACTGCCAGAGCCACACACAGGGGCAAGAAGTCCCGGCAGGAGCTTGAGGAGTGCGGCTCCAGGTTCATCTATAATATGTGGCGTTAGATTTAAATGTCACTGCTGCGGGCGGCTGACCCAGGTCCCCACACAATGGGCCACGAGGGCCGCCTTCACCGCCTCTTCATCTTCCTGGCGGTAGCTGACCAAAGGGAGGGAGATTTGGTTTCTTAAAAAACTAAACAGTTGTTGAGCACTCTGGCGTTGCCTGGGCAACAGCCGAGGGGGAGAGAGAAGCATCTTATTGTTTAAAGTTATTCTTGCTCAATTTCAAAGGGTTGTTCTGAAAAGACCCGAATCGTCCAAGCAGCCAGGTCGGTCCTCTCTCCCTCTCTTTCTTCCTCTCTCTCCCCTGGCCCGGCCAGCCATGCAATCCTGGCTCCTGTCTTCCGTCAGCCCCCAGCCCCGTCTTCCCAATCGGGGGCTGTGGGAGGGGTCCTGGCCGTGCTGAACATCAGGACCTGGGAGATAATTCCCTCCTGTTCTGTGTGTTCACCCCCCGGCCCAGGGGCCTTGTGTGGAATAAACACACGAGTAACAGGCCAGCAAGGAGGATCCCTGCTCCCCCACTCCACGGGCTGCTTTGTCAGCCACCCGACCTGGGATATGGACATGAGTTTGGCTCCGTGACTTAGAAGTCAGCTCACAGAAGTGCCTGAACTTGGTGGAGTAGGGGCGGGAGGAGTCCCGGCCATATAACCCAGAGGTGGGCATCTCGGTCCTCAGGCCCAGCCTGGGCAAGACCAAGGTGACTCTTGTGCCAGGTCATTGCTCAGGAGCCGGGGCTGAGTGTAGCCCTGTGCCCCTCTACCCTTTGAGTGACACTGTTTTGGAATTGTTTACGCGTCTCTCTTCCCCATGAGACTGTCAACTCCCTGACAGCAGAGGCGCATCTATTCATCTCTGTGTATTCTTGTAAGCTGCCTCAAATCCTTTCAGGAGCAAGGCAAATTCTGACAATTTAGATGAGACAAACATATATTTTTAATTAAAACTGTTTAGATGGTGAATACATACATACGATGCAAAATTCAAAGTTCAAAAGGAATGAGTACCCATGTCTACTGCTGCCGTGTCTCCCTCTATGGGGACAGCCATGGTTTTCTTCTGATGTTTCCTTCCAGAGAGGTCCTACTCATATAGAGGCAAATGGGCATCACACAAAATATATCAGTCACATCTCTAGCTCCTGTGTCTAGCACAAGGCCCAGAATACATAGATGCTTGATAAAAGTTTGTCAAATAGCTGGACATACAAACAGAGGGATGGATGGATGGAGGGTTGGGTATTGCATGCATGGGTGGATGGTTGGAGGATGGATGGGTGGGTGGATAGATGGATGACTGGATGGACAGAGGGATGGATGGATGGATAGAGGGATAGACTGATGGGTAATTGGATGGATGGGTGGGTGGATGGATGGATGACTGGATGGACAGAGGGATGGATGGATGGATAGAGGGATGGACTGATGGGTAGCTGGATGGATGGGTGGGTGGATGGATGGATGGATGGTTGGATGGGTGGGTGTAGCTCTTGTACTGTTAGCTCCCTTTTCCCCCAGGTGTCTGAGTTCCCCGACCAGGAGTTCCTTGAGAGAAACATGGAGACCCAGCATCAGACCCATTGGCCTGTGTTCTTCAGATGGAGACATTTAATAGGTAGTTGGGTTGTGGCGTCTTATTTCACTGCTAATAACAGAGATCTAATGACAATGGCTTGAGTCCATAAAGGTTTTCTTTTTCTTGACGAGTTTGATAGGGGTTCAACCCTCAATGATACCAGAGTTGGGAAAAACGAACAGAGAGGAGGCACCTTTCCTTTCCATCACTCTCCACTCCAGGATTTCACCCATTTAGGGCCACAGACCCCTGGGCCTCTGGTGAAGCCTATGGACTCCTTCCCCAAATAGCCTTTTTAAATACATAGAAGATACATAGAATTACAAAAGAAGCCAATTATACTGAAATAGGGAGGCGCTAGTGGTAAAGAACCCGCCTGCAAATGCAGGAGACAGAAGAGGTGCAGGTTCAACCCCTCGGTTGGAGAGATCCCTTGAAGGAGGGCATGGCAACCCACTCCAGTATTCTTGCCTGGAGAATCCCATGGACAGAGGAACCTGGTGGGCTACAGTCCATGGGGTGCAGAGTCAAACACAACTGAAGTGACTTAGCATAGTGAAATCGAGTTTTCAAAATATTTACAAAACAAATGTGTGATACAGCCCTATAGGTGCTTCTCTATTAACGCACTAGATAACAAGATCTAGCGACACCTCTATTAACTCCCACAATTTTGAAGCTCTGATGAGTGTCAATGATATTTTAAAATGTCTGCAACCGCTGTAATGTGATAGGAAATAATCTGATTTCTGCTGGTGACAAAGTCACAGCATTGCCAGTACTACACGGTGTGTTGCCCACATTTATAATCGAGGAGAAATGCTATATTTCATGAAACGAGTGAAATAAAAATATAAATCTCCCCCTTTTGATTTCACTGACCCCCTGAATTCTGTCTGTAGCTCCCTCGGAGGAGTCTGGTTTGTTTTGATTTTGGTTTTCTTGAAAGCCCCTCTCTCTGTTGACACTACATATTTATTTATTAATAACTTGCTGACTGTCAGGTCTGTCCAGGAGGGCAGGGGTTTTATCTGTTCTACTGCTGTATCTCCAGGACTTAGAGCACTGCCAGGCACATAAGGGATCAATACCTATGTATTTTTAAATAAATAAAACAAGCAAGGGATGAGGCTAGAGAGACGGGGATGCTGGAGGCAGAGCTGAGGGACCTTGAACACCACACTCAGGGGCATGGCTGTGACCGGTGGTGATGGACTCACCCTGGAAGGAAGGATGCAGACTGGGGAGATGAGAGATGGCCCAGGCTGCCTTCCCGAGGAAGGCATGGGAGAGAGGCGCCGGCATCAGCCACTTGGCACCAGCGGTGAATGTCAGCAGCCACTTCACAGACAGCAGCTGGCTATTCGGAACCAGGGGTTTTGTAGCAACTTGAGAATCCCGGGAAAGGACAAACTTCTGGAATCAGCCCTCCTTCAGCCTCTTGCTCCTTAATTGCATGCAGCTGAACAGGTCACATAAACGTTCTACACCTCTGTCTCTGCAGCTTGAAAATGGGGAGGGACGGTTGAGGAGTCAGCAGGGAAAGTGATGGATCTAAAGCAGCCAGCTCCATGCCAGGTGTGTGACTGACACTCAACAGACCACTGTCACTGTTAACACGTAGCAGTGCCGGACGATGGACCCTAGTCCCTCACTCCTCGCTTTCCTGAACGAGCCACTTTATCATCCAGCCCATAAATGGGGGGCTGGATGAGGGAAGGCAGGCACCAGAGGAAACAAGTCCTTGGTGGAGAGAAAAAGCAAGTTCTGGAGTTAGGCAGATCTGGGTTCAAATCCACTGAACATCACTGTTCTCATCAGAAAACAAGGCTGGAACCTTCCTAGTGCAGTGAGGAGTGCTGGATACAAATGATGTCGCAGCAGAGCCTATGAATACATGATCACAGCCCCAGCCCCGTGCTAGGCAAGGATGGGGAGAAACAAGAGGAATAATCCCCCGCTTCTGTCCAGAGGTCTACACTTTCTAAAGCACTCTTTCATCCCCATGATTTCACTGGAGCTTCACTTCCGCTCTTCACGAGGAGCAGGACTGAGAGTTTGATGCTCATTTGACAAACAGGGGCACAAGAGCTCACGTGGAGATGGACTCAGGGAAACAATCTGCTCAAAGGTCGCACAGCCGGTGAGACTTTGGGACGGACACGAAGCCAGGTATCTCAGCCTGCGTCTCTTTCCCGCTCAGCTGCTTAGGTATTCATCCGTTCAACGGAGAGTCCCTGAGCTAAGACCCAAAGATAAAGGAACAGATAGGACTTCCGCCCTCGAGGAACTTGGACCCTGGTGGCAAAGGACACAGAGATCTCTTCCGAGGCTGCACCAATCCCAGGGAAGACCCGGGTCTGCTCACGGATGACAGATGGGGAAGCCCTCTGAGTCCAGAGTCACAGCTTTGTGTGCCAACCTTGGGCAGTGAGCAGGAATGGAAGTCTTCTCTGCCCTCAGGGTTGAAATTCACTTGTTAACAAGCCCAGAGATTTGCACCAGGATCTTAGCATCGACATGAGTCCTAAAATAAAGGGTTTCGTGGCCAGAGGCCTTCGGGAAAAGCTGCACATCTCTCACCCTTTCTGAGTCACCCTGCTCTGTATCGTATGTACTCCACGTCCCTGAAAAATCCTGCAGAAAAGAACCCTATTTAACTTGATGCTAACCAGACATGCTTAACCACGTGAATGGCTTTTTTTTTTTTAACCCATACCCACTATTTTGGGAATATGCAGGCAGTGGGAAAGAGCATGGGGGTTTTGGAGCCAGTGACTTGGTCTGAAGCCCAGCCTTAGATGTGATTAGTGCTTGGTAAACTGTGGAAACATTATAACCCAGAAGAGGGGAAGTGACTTGCCCAAGGTCACTCAGCACCAGACCTTGAATCCAGGTTTCTACTCTATTGATAATGTGAGAGGTGTCCTTAGGGCATATGTTACTTTGCTTCCCCTCTGACAGGGGTGGCTCTGACAACTTGCTGGTGGGTATAGTTGGAGTCTACTAGTCTAAGCAACGGAGAAGGCAATGGCACCCCACTCCAGTACTCTTGCCTGGGAAATCCCATGGATGGAGGAACCTGGTGGGCTACAGTCCATGGGGTCGCTAAGAGTTGGACACAACTGAGTGACTTCACTTTCACTTTTCACTTTCACACATTGGAGAAGGAAATGGCAACCCACTCCAGTGTTCTTGCCTGGAGAATCCCAGGGACGGAGGAGCCTAGTAGGCTGCCATCTATGGGGTCGCACAGAGTCGGACATGACTGAAGTGACTTAGCAGCAGCAGCAGCAGCAGCAGTCTAAGCAAGTGCTTTTACATAGATTACAGAAAGGTGCCTCTTTCTCTTGAATCCACAAAATTCCATATGATGGCACACAGATGGATAAAGCATCGCATGGGCTGAATTTTAGCCCCCACTAGCTTCCTTGGCCAAGTATCCTTGTACAGGTTACAAACTGTGCAACTGTACATGGCAACCCTTACTAGCCTTTTTCTCCTCCTTCCCCTTCTTTCCTTCCACCCTTGTCCCCTTCATGAGAGCTGCACTCTCCCCTTAGGGTGTGAGCTGAAGCTGATACGGGAACAGCCATTATTGGGCTGAGCTACCCAAGCCCCAAAGAGGCATTGGCCAAAGGTGCTGACTCAGCAAACTTTAATTTATCTCACAGGCCATGGGTGTGCGTGAAGCAATTAGTGAAATAATGGTTATGTCGCACTAAAAATTATTTATAGAGTCACCGTGCACACAGCTGTGATTAAATTAGACAACCAGGGGGACTTTAAACTGCCAGCGGAGCCAGCGTCCAAGGCCCCGGGCTCCAGCTGGCTGGGGTTGGGGTGGGATCACTCATCTCCTGCCCTGCAGGTGAGCCAACCTGGAGCCAGGCAGGGATAAAGAGGGTTTGCCGGGCAGGGGTGTGGCAAGGAATGTCCGTCCCAGAGGGCCCGAGCTGCTAGGACCTTTGAAGATGAACAAGTCAGAGGCTTTCACACATTTGGGGCTTAGCAGCCCTTACAACTCTTTCAAAGAGTCTTCTGTTAACCCTCAGGCAGTGAAAGGGAGGTGGTCTGGGTGAATTAGGAAAGACGAGCCTGGAGACCTATGAACCTGACATGGACCCCAACTGTGGCCCCTAAGAGCCCAGAGACAAGCTGGAAACCAGAGATCAATCCAACCCTCTCTTCTTACAGCTGCAGATCTGAAGTCCAGAGATTCTGTTTCTTGTGTTCTTCCCACAGGTGTCAGAGATCTTTGTTCCAGCCCTGGGTTCTGAGTGAGCCTTTACCCTCATCTGGACCTCCCTGTACCCCGTGAGAGTTAGCATTGGACCTGGAACTCATATAGGAAGGAACAGACATTTCAAGCACCTGAGGCATACCAGACATTGTCTCTGTCTATATTTGTCCCTTATTCATGTTTATCTTTATAGCCTTATTTAGCTCTTTGCAACATTTCAGGCTTCCCTGGTGGCTCAGATGGTAAAGAATCCCCGTGCAATACGAGAGACCTGGGTTTGATCCCTGGGTTGGGAAGAGCCCCTGGAGAGCATAGCAACCCACTCCAGTATTCTTGCTTGGAGAATCCTATAGACAGAAGAGCCTGGAGGGCTGCAGTCCTTGGGGTCGCAAAGAGTCAGACACAACTGAGCCACTAAGCACAGCGTTTCTGTGAGGTGAGTAATCTTTTCCCTCTTTACAAATAGAAAATCTGGGCTTCAGGGACGTAAAGATATTTGCCCACAGCCACAGAGCAAGGGAGGGCAAATCCATTTTCTTTCTTTTTTTTTTTTTTTAAATTATTGTATTATTTGGGGCTGTACCGGATCTTGGTTGCTGCGAGGGCCACTTTCTAGGTGCGGTACATGAGCTTCTCACTGCGGTGGCTTCTCTGGTTGCGGAGCGCGGGCTCTAGGATGCGAGGGCTTCAGTAGTGGCAGCTCGTGGACTCAGTAGCTGCAGCTCCGGGGCACTAGAGCACAGGCTCAATAGTTGTGGCACAAAGGGTTAGCTGCTTCGTGGCATGTGGAATCTTCCCAGATCAGGAATCAAACCTGTGTCTCCTGCACTGGCAGGAAGATTCTTTACCACTGAGCCACCAGGGCGCCCCAGAGCCACTTTCTTACGGCCCATCCGACTCCCGTGGCGGGGCATTGTGGTGCTCTGAGTACCGTGAGGGGTGTCTCCCAGATGCTGGTTGTGATGCCGCAAAGTGATAACAAGGCTTCCTTTTTACCCTGGACACGGGGTCCAGACGCTGGACATGCGTCGTCTTGTTTCATCAGCAGCCCCTCGGGCCCACATGGAGAAACTGAGTCACAGAGCACTCCTGGAAGGGCCCCCCAGACTTTCAGATGGTGAGCATCCGGGTGCTCATCAACAGCTCTCCGTCTCTTGCAGAGATGCAGTCAGTGCACCACAGATCCCTGTGTGCCTCCCGGGCTCTCTCAGGGGCCTGAAGGTACTGGTAGCCTAAGGGGTGGTGACGAGGCTCCGGAGTGTGTGCTGCAGTCAGGAGACCCTGCCTCCCAGCCTAGCACCAACCCAGGTCCCCACACTCCTGGGATTTCCATCCCTCCCCGTCTGAGCTAAAGACCGGTGCAGAGCATTTCACCAGAGTTCTCATCATCTTTTAGCTGCCAGAGTTCTTTCTGGACTCGCTGACCCTTCCTCCAAACAAGCTGCTGGAGGAGCAGAGCACGGGGCGACTGAGCAGGGCGCTGAGTTCAAGGCTTCTCGCCCACCCCAGTCTTCTCCCCCCTCCTCTTCACTTGCAGCAGGCTTCCCCAGCCCCCGCCTCCCCTTTCTTTCCCTCACGTCTGCGCCCGCAGGTCCCTCCATCCACTCAGTTTCCTGGCGAGCAGGACCAGCTCGCTCTCCAGATGTCTGCTACCCGGATGGTGCTGCGCACTCACAGATCGGTCGAACTCCACGCCTGGGACCGCCAGGAGGAGGGCTAGGTGCGGGGAGGACGGAACTGAGAGAGGAGCCGGATGACCCGGGTGCTCCCCCATCTTCACTCGGGTCCCCCCTGTAGTGAGGAGCCTCTGACAGCGTAGGACGCATGGTCCTGCTCACTGCCCCTTGGCCACTGCCCAGCCTGGCACCTCATCAGAGACAGTGCTGCCCTCCGGATCCCCGTGGGTGTGCCTGGTGTCCAGTCCCCTCTCCCCGGCCTGTCTTGAGTCCCTCTGCTGCCTCTGGCCACTTAGCATGCAGGCCCCGGTCTGCAGGCTGCAGCAGCCAAATGAGATTAGCTTGCCTGCAAAAGCAAGTCCCCACTCACCGCCACCACCCCCAGCCCTGCGCAGCCCCAGCTGTTCTGGGGAGCCTCCCCCGGCCTGCTGGGCCCAGCCTGGTTTCTGCCACCCCATCCCCCACCCCCATCAAACTCAGGGCCAGCCTGGGCCAGGTCAGAGGGGATGAGGGATGCTGCCCAGCTTCATCGCCATGCCTCCTCCTCCCTCTCACCAGCCCTTTTGGAGTCAGCTGGGGGAGGGGGGCAGGCAGAGGGAGACAAACAGGATTAAAGATCCTTCCTTGCTCTGTATCCCTCTCCAGTTCTCCAGCAAACCTCCTAGGGGGAGCAAACAGGAGGTGCACCCTGCCCCTTCTCCTCCCTTTAAACCCCTGAGTGGGGTGGATCAAGGGGGCCAGGAGTGGGGAGCGAGCAGACTGAGGACCACCCAGCTGCACTCCATCTACCTCCACTCCCCCGGGGCCACTAGGAATCAAGCAACAAGAAGGTCTGATCCAGCCCCAAGCCCAGCTGGAGTCCCTGTCCCCAGTCCCCAGGAAGTTTGCAAAGGGGGTCTGTAAAGGAAATCAGGGAAAAACTGGGTCCCTCAGCAGGACCCTGGGAGAGGTGAGAGATGCTTTTTTTTTTTTAGCAGTTAAACTTTTATTTTGAGAGATGCTTTTTGTGTCAGGACTCAGGTGGGTGTCTCAGGAAGGGGTTAGGGGTGTGGCCGGGCCCGCCCTGCCCAGGGCTCCTGCTGCCAGCTGCAGTGGCTTCCTGACCACACTCCCAGGAACCCTCTTCCTCCCTGTCCCCATCTTTCCCTGTTCTCCAGCCCTCGGGCTACCCGCCCAGCCAGCAGTGACTCCATCCTGAGGCCACTCCCATGGCCCTGAGCTGCCCTGGGGCTGGCTGGGCGCCATTGGGCTGCTCCTTTTAAGGTCTGAGGTTGGCACCTGCTGGCTGCAGAAGGCATGTCCCTGGCACATCCTCCCCCCACCTCATCTATCTAGCCAGCCCAGGTCCAGGTGGGTTGGAAGAGGGCTTAGGGTGAGGGAGGGGCTCTTCTCCTTGCCTGGAGGGGCAGGCTCCCACTCCCTGCCCACCCCACTCCCTCTCTTTCCCTCATGTCCCCCACCACCTCAGCAGCTCAGCTCCTACCCTGTACACTTCAACTTGCACTTCTCTCCACCCATCTCACTGTTCAGATCATCAACTCTCTCCAAGCCTCAGTCTCCCCATCTGCAGAATGGGCATGATCCCTCCTTAACTCAAGGGCTGATGTTGAGAAGCTTATATGTCACAACTGTGTACACCCTTGTGAATCACAGGGAGCTGAGGGGCTGCTCATCCCAGGTGGCTGGGAATCACAGAGCCTTCTGGGTTTGCTTCTTTTGCCCACAGGGGCATCCCAGGCGTTCACCCCAGCTATGCGGACGCTCCTCAGCCTGGTTTGTTTGCAGCAAGTACGGCCCCTCTCTGTTGGGCAACAGGGGTCCTTTCCATCCTCTGGCTCTGGCAGAGGGAGGAGGGAGCCTCAGGATGCCAGGATGCAGAGGCAGGAGGGTGTGGATTAGAAACCTATCACAGAAATGACTTTCTTATCACGCCATGACCTGAATTGACAGGACCAACTCTGGAAATTGAATTGCCTCCTCCCTCTCCTGCCTCCCCTCCCTTGGCTCCTAGTTCCCTCCCCACCCCAACCCCCATCTCTGAAAGCCCTGTTGGGAGAGACCAAGAGACATGAGAGTGGGGCAGGCAGGGACCCCACACCCCTGGGGGCCATGCAGCAGAGGTTGGAACAAGGAAGAGACAGAGAAGACGGGGGTGACCTGTGACCTCAGCTCACAGGAGGGCGCCCCCCTCCCTGCTGTTTCTGCACCTGCCTCTGCACCCAGCGGGTGGGTTGGGGCCTTCTTCTTCCTGCTGGCCCCCTCCCAGCCCCCACCTTGGTGCCTCCGTAGGGTCCAGGGCAGGGCCATGGTGGCCGGGGCAGAACCCTGGGCTGGAGCCCATGGGTGCTTGGAAGCAGCCCGAGTGTGTTCCTGGCAGAGCCTGGCTGCAGGTGGTGGGGAATGGGTGGCGGGCAGCCAGGGGCAGCCAGCTGTGTAATCAGGCGGCACTCACCCCGGGCAGGAGGTGAGGCAAGCAGAGTGAGACCCCAGCCGCCTCCAGCTCCCCAGACAGGCCGACCTGGAGCATCCCATGGGAGCTCAGAGCCCAGGAAACTCAGGAGGAACTCCAGGTGTCTGGGCAGGAGGAGTGTCTGAGACCCGGTACATAACCCTCTAGAGCCCCCATGGTACAGACCAGCCCAGCCCCCAGGCCCGAGGGCAAGCCAGAAGCTCAATGCTGCTGCCCCGCAGCTGAGCTGGTGCGTCCTGGCTCCCCCTTCCCAGCTGTGTCTCCCTCACATCCCTCTCACCTCAGCTCACCCATCTTCCCTTCCACCAGGTATCCATCCATCACTGGTCTGGTGAGGAGCCAGGGAACGCAGTAGCGGGAGGACTCCAGTCCAGGATTACATGGTCCTTGACCTTTCCCCATCCAGCCCATCCCCCCACCAAGCGCACATACACACACACACACACACACACACACACACACACACACCCATCTTTAGGGTCATTCAGAATGTGTTGTTGGATCTCATGTTTACGTAGTATCAACTCCCACCCCCTCTTAATCCAAGCCCCATCTTACAGGTGGGAAAACCAAGGCCCAGAGAGGGAGTAGACTTGTCCAGAGTCACATGGCAAGCAAATCCCTCTAATCCCAGCCAGTCCCTCCCTCGCAGGGGGACCTCCTCTGGGTGCCCCCACTGGCCCTCCTAGCCTCCCTGTTCACCTGGGCCTCCCGGGTCTGGCCAATTGCCGGGCCCCAGAGTTAATAAATCAAGGTGACTTTGGGGATGAGAACCGGCCTCTTTCTCCCTTGTCCCTCCCATTTACATAATCCTGGCTGGCAATATGATAATGATGTTTGTTAAAGACAGAGCACAATAAATTAATACCGTTAAGTTGTTGCTGCAAAATGCAAAGTAGGTAATTTACTGCCAGCGAGGAACGGAGCCTTTAAACTGTAATGGATTAACTTTCCCAGCAGCAAATGTGTCCCTAGGGGGAGGGAGTGGGGGAGGCAGGGGCAGAGCTGGGTTGATGGTGGGGGGTCGCTTGCTGCCCAGGATCTGGGCCTCCAGTGGCCGATCCTAGGTCTCCATGGGATATCAACCCCTTCCCACTGGACAGAAGGGGAAACTGAAGCCTGCATGGGGCTGGGAGCTGTAGAAGCCCATGGGAAGACAGCGGTGATGACCAGGGACTTCTTGTGACAACCCACACTCCTCTAGAGAGGGAGGCTGCAGGTCTCCCATTTGTGGGACCTTCAGGGGAGCCCCTGCAGCAGACCACCCATTTTGAAGGCAGCTAGAGTCATCCCCGCTCCCTGCAGGCCTGACCCCAGCCCCACAGGTGGCTGAACCCCCCAGCCCAGCAGAGGCCTCAGCCCCAGAGTCAGTGGAGGCCCAGGCCCCAGCTCCTCCCTCCAGGGGTCCACGTCCTGGAAAGGAGGGAAGGAAGGGCTTGGTTAGGGCTGAGGAAGTGGGAGAAGGGGAAGGGCACCTCAGGAACTGAGGGGCAGACCCTGGCCTGATGCCCTCCCCAGCTCCCCACCAGACACTGCCCTTAGGTCCTGAGAAGGGAGGGGGCTGACTAGGAAAAGGGGAGGGGCGATCGGGAGGGCAGTGGTGATTTCTAGGCCTGGGGGATGGGAAGGGAGTGGGGTAATGGCAGTAGGAAAGGGGGATGGTCCATGGGAAGGCAGAGGCGGGAGATGCTGGCAGGCCAGCTGAGATGCCAAACCAGCCCCTCAGCAGCACCTCTGGGGGCAGCCCCTCCGTGAAGACTCAGGAAGCCCGTTGGTCCCTAGGAAACACGCTGCAGCCCCAGCTCAGGGCAGGCTGCGGGTCTCAGGGACCCCAGCAGAATTCTAATTTCCCATTTATCTCTGCAGCTTTTCCAGCTATATTAAAGGGGCGATGCTCGGCAGGAGGCTCCCAGGCTAATTGGATTTGGGCCTCCTCTCACTCCTGGGCAAGAGGGGGTAGGTGGGGGTGGGGCAGCCCCAGCTAGGGGAGGCATGCTGGGGACCTGGGCTGGGCCTGGGCTCAGTATGGATGGCTGTGACCTCGGAGTCCAGACCCCTGGTTATATCCTGACTGCTGTGTGGCCTTGAGCAAGCCTCTGTCCCTCTCTGGACCCTCGCACCCCTCATCTTAGATGATGATGAAGATGACAACAAAAACAAGCATCTCTTACACAGCACTTCCTAGGTACCAGGTTCTGTTCAAAGTGCTCTATGACAGCACACCTCTAATTTCAACAACAACCCAATGTGCTAAGTATATTCCATTGTACAGATGAGTAAACTGAGGCACGGAGGCATTCAATAATCTGTTCAGAGTCTGGATGGCACCCACAATGAATATTTTATGTTTCTCACATGTCTGGAGTCCCGGGTTTAAAAGCTCACGTGTCCGTGCTAAGTCGCTTCAGTCCTGTCCAACTCTTTGCGACCCCATGGACTGTAGCCCGCCAGATTCCTCTGTCCATGGGATTCTCCAGGCAAGAGAGATCCAGGGTTTCTTCCCTACCCAGGGATCGAACCTGCGTCTCTTACATCTCCTGCATTGACAGGCAGGTTCTTTACCACTGGAGCCACCGGGAAGCCAGTTACATGTAATTAAAGCCAGAGTCAGGGTGGCACTCCCTATGCCCGTTTTTCAGATGGGGAAATGGAGGCCTAGTCCATACCTACTTTCAACTTAAGGATTATGTCACTCCCATGAAAGCTCCGTTTTATTCCTTGTCGGGGTTGCGGGCTGGCATTTCCAAGGCAGACGACTGGGTTTTCAGAGGGTGTATTTGATGCTAGTGTCTGAGGTGGGGCAGGGGTCCATGTGCCCAATACCTGCCCTTCCTCCATGCTTGGGCTCAGACCTCAAACCTAATATCCTCTGGGCCTGCTGAGGTCCCTCGTCTCGTACAAGGGCTAAGCTGGAGGGCGGGCCTCACCTCCTAAGCACAGAGGTGCTCAAGATCCTGACCTGTACTGGATCCTGTTCCTAGAGACCCTGGGATGAGGTCCTTTGCATAAGTTACCTTATCTCCTCTATAAGCCAGCCCCATAAGCCATAAGAGGACTCTTGAGAGTCCCTTGGACTGCAAGGAGATAAAACCAGTCCATCCTAAAGGAAATCAATCCTGAATATTCATTAGAAGGACTGATGCTGAAGCTCCAATACCCTGGCCACCTATTCGAAGACCCTGATGCTGGGAAAGATTGAAGGCAGGAGGAGAAGGGGACGACAGAGGACCTGATGATTGGATGGCATCACCGACTTAATGGACCTGAGTTTGAGCAAGGTCCGGGAGATAGTGAAGGACAGGGATGCCTGTTGTGCTGTAGTCCACAGGGGTGCAAAGAGTCGGATACGAGTGAGTGACCGAACAACAACAGATAAGCCATGCCACTCGCATGCTCATTTCACAGACAAAAAAAAGGAGGCTCTTGTGAAGCACTTTGTGCAAGGCCTCCCAGTAAGGACTTGGTTGAGCTGAGATTCAAACCCAAGTTGGTCTGAATCTAGAACCTGAGCTTTTTAAAAATTATATTTATTTGGCTGTGCCAGCATTTGGGTGCAGCATGCGAGATCTTCACTCTTCTTTGCAGCATGCAGGATCTTTAGTCACAGCACGTGGGATCTTTAGCAGCAGCATGCAAACTTGTAGTTGTGGCTTGTGGCATCTAGTTCCCTGACCAGGGATCGAACCCGGCCCCCCTGCATTGGGAGCGTGAAGTCCTAGCCGCAGAACCACCAGGGAAGTCCCAGACCCTGAACTCTTAATAGCAGCCTTTCCCAGCCAGGGGAACGTCAGGACACAGAAATTCCAGTGAAGGAGGCCCTGGAACCAGTCACTGGAACCAGTGGAAGGAGCCCTGGGCTGGGAACCAGGGGACCTGGGCTGACATCTCCACTTGGCCCCAGATTCACTGTGCGATACTTTACTTCTCTGAGTTCAATGGCAAAATGGAGATAATAATAGAGCCTACCTTTAATAAGCGAGTGTATTGCAGAGCTATTTAGAAAAGCAGTGCCCGGCACATAGTGCTGAGCAAAGGCAGCCATCCTTGTGGATGAACACACACCAGCCTCCCAAAACTATTGGGGTAGCATATGCCTGCTCCACGGTCTCAAGACTGTCAGTTCTGAAAGCATCATGTGCAAGGCCCTCATGTTTCAGGTGGGGAAACTGAGACCCGGGAGGCAGGGCCGGGACACAGCCCCGGGGCTCCTGGAGGCCTCCCTGCTCTGGCCAGGGTGACGGTTCTCTTTCCGGTCTCCTTTCGCCCTGTGTGTCTGCTTCTGTCCATCCAGGCCTCCCTCCAGAAGGAGGCCAGCTGGAAGGCTGACCCTGGCAGCCCTCTTTTTTCCAGCAGCTGGCAGGAACCTGCCTAAATAAATGCAAAGAGACCCCCCTCTGGAAGCTGCTCTTGCCGCGTCCCCATCCAAATGTTAATTTTGCCAGGGCCTTGATAAATCTTCCTGTCGCCTCCACCCACCTGAGACATAGATTTCATCTTATTGAGAGGTGACACTTCTGCCCTTTGGTACCAGCTATCAATTTCAGGCGGCGCCCAGAGTGGAGAGAGATGAAGAACCAGGTTCTGCTAAACCGCCTTCAGCCACCCCATCCTTTCCTTAAACCCCCATGGGGCCAGCCCACCTGAGGCATTGTCACCTACCCTTCCAGAAGAAGTACTGGGACCCCACCACTATTGCCTGGCTGTCAGCAATTCCATGCTCACCTGCCTGACTTTCAACTGCCAACACCTGAACCTCTTTTTTTTTTTTTTAAAGATATGTGTTTTGTTCATATTTTTAATATTTATTTATCTGGCTGCACCAAGTCTTGGGGCATGCGAGATATTTGTCTGTGGGCTGCGAACTCTTGGTTGCGGAATGTGGGACCTAGTTCCCTGAACAGGGATCAAATCCGGGCCCCCTGCATTGAGAGGGAGGAGTCTTAGCCACTGGACCACCAGGGAAATCCCCTTTTTTCAGGCCTTCAGAGCTAGTTTGCTGCCCAGATGGCAGACTGGAAGAGCTATGGGATAACGTCCACAGAGTAGCTCTGAATTACTGACTCTTTGGAGCTGGAGTTTAGGTACCTCAGCTCTCTCGCTCTTTGTGGGGATGGATACTCAAGTGTCCACCTGCTGGCTCCCAGAATTCCCTAATGGAGGTAAGCTCCAGTTGCCCGCAGTGGTAAAAGGCTTGGTCATCACCCCCTCATTGGCTCTTTCCCTTCTCCCCTGTCACTTCCCACCCTCCTGCTCCTGCTTCCTGGGATGACCTACCCCAGTCAACTACTTGACCTTGAATCCTTTTCTTCGGGTCTCTTTCCACAGGAACCCAAACTAAGATGCTCATGAAACCTTTCTTAGCAGCTCAAGATGTGAAGCACTGTAGTTAGCAATGGAGATATAGGAGAAGTCTGACATTTATTGAATGCCTACTATGTGCAGGGACTGTGTGTTTCTTACTCCTGGATCAATCTTTGATGCTAACTGAATGACATCTCTGGAAAGCTCTGTCTCAATTTTACAGATGAGGAAACAGATGCTCAGAGAGGTGAAGTCACTTGCCTAAGGTCACAGAGCCAGCAAATGAGAGTCAGTATCCAAACTCAGGCAGCCCACTCTCTTACTCACTAGAGAGAGACATGAAAAGGAGCCAGGGTCTGTGTGATCAACAACTCAGTTGGGAGAAATTTTCCCAGGGGTGGGGCAGGCAGCCTCCTGCAAGGTGCTGAAGACATCATAATCAGTCAGTTCAGTTCAGTCGCTCAGTCGTGTCCGACTCTTTGTGACCCCATGAATCGCAGCACGCCAGGCCTCCCTGTCCATCACCAACTCCCAGAGTTCACTCAAACTCACGTCCATCGAGTCAGTGATGCCATCCAGCCATCTCATCCTCTGTTGTCCCCTTCTCCTCCTGCCCCCAATCCCTCCCAGCATCAGAGTCTTTTCCAATGAGTCAACTCTTCACATGAGGTGGCCAAAGTACTGGAGTTTCAGCTTTAGCATCATTCCTTCCAAAGAAATCCCAGGACTGATCTCCTTCAGAATGGACTGGTTGGATCTCCTTGCAGTCCAAGGGACTCTCAAGAGTCTTCTCCAACACCACAGTCCAAAAGCATCAATTCTTCGGCGCTCAGCCTTCTTCACAGTCCAACTCTCACATCCATACATGACCACAGGAAAAACCATAGCCTTGACATCATAATAAAAAGATACAAATAAAAAGATTTCCTGCTCTCAAAGGGGCTGGCGATCTGGTGGGGGAGATAGATGCATAGATAGAAGACAGTACGGCTGGGACCCCTCCCAGAATGCTCGGCAGCATCTTCCCTACAAGGTCTTCTTCTGATAGAATCTTGGGGCATTTGTGGTGGGAGGCAGCGGAGAGTTTGTCTATTTCAGCACTTTCGTTTTATGGACCAGACATCTGAAGACCAAGAGAGACAGGGATTCACTCAAGGTTGTAACCCAGAGCCAGGGCTCTTGTCTTTGAATTTGGCTGAGCATCAACCTTCACCCTGCCCCGTACTCCCCACCTTCACCCTGACCTGTGTCTTGGTCTTACCCTGCAATTCCCCAACAGAGGATCCATCATAAGCAATTCTCAAAACTCAGAAGCCTCAACGTTAACAGAAAACAGGTTTTACTACATAAAATGTTTAAATTTCTGTACAATCTAAGGAATAAAAATGTACAGACTTAGGAGAAACTGCACACGGCAGGTTAAGGGTTAATAGCCTTAATATACAAAGAACACTTACTAATCAATAAGGGAAAGATAATAAGGAAAAAAAAAAGGACAAAAGATATGAGCAGGGGAAGCCAGTCTAAGGAGTCGATGCCAGAGCTTTGGACTTCTGAGGATCCCGAGAGTGGTAAAACTGTTACAACTTGTTAAATAAATGCTTATTCATTATTAAAAGATCCATTTGTAGTGTGGGTCGCACATTACTGCTTGTTAAACCTGTTAACCTGCTAGGAGTCCTCCCAGCTGTCTTATTTACAGTTATAATCATAGGAGAAGCTGGCCAAATGCTAGAGCTATGACCCCTGTGGTGGGACCCACTCCCTGCTCCTCTCCCACCCCTAGCCCTGTGCCTGTGGTCCCTCAGTCCCAAGTAAAGTGGCCTTAAAGTCAAGTTGCCTCTGCAACTTGGACGGGGCAGACCCAGGAAGAGCTTGGCTGGGGAATCAGGATGCCCAGCCCTGCCCCTCCCTGACTGTGTGATCTTGGCTCCCACCTCTGGACATCAGTTTTCCTATCTGTAAAATGGGTGGGTTGGCACCAATGATATCAGAGGTAACTCTAAGGCTGATGAGCCAACATTTGGAGGGAGGAGTGGCAGGGGGGGATTTGGCACCAACCATCTTCCCTGTCCCCCCACCCCTACCCCGACCACCCCATGCAGAAGGGCATATGCTGACTGAATCACCTGGAACTCAAGGAGTCCTTTTACGTGGCTTAGGTCAGAGATGTCATTTTACAGATGGAAAGTCAGAGGCCCAGAGAAGAGCAGGGACTCAGGCAAAGTCTCCCAGCCTTCCAGTTAGGACTAGAACCCCGGTCCTTGGATTCCTCCTCTTTCTCCCTGAAAGGGATGCAGAGGCCAGAGACGGCTGCAGAGCCTGAGTTCTGTGGCTCACTGCCCTCCTCTCCCAGCTGCTCTCTCCTCCTCCTTGACTCCATAGAGATCCCTTCCCCAGGACCATAAGCATCCTTGCAGAAGAAGAGGCGTGTCGGGTGTCAGGCCAGCCATGTCCACCCAGCCAGCCAGACTCCCTCTGTCTCTGCTCTGAAGACAACCCCTGACCCCGAGTGAGTGATGCTCTCTACACTGTCTCTCGCTGGGAGCTGCATGGCCCTTCAGGTTAAGCATTGCCTGCTTCAGGAAGTCCCCAAAGGGGCACCGAAGTCCTACCGAACACCTGCTCTGCTCCATTGTGTGCTTAATATCCTTTATCTTAATGACTCCTCTTCCATCACTCTCAAACCGAGTCAGTGTGTGCCCAGGGCTGGCAGTGAGCAGATCAGGGCTTGGGGCCCAGAGTCTGCCACTTCCTGTGTGACTCTAGGCGAGCCTTGTAACCTCTCTGAGCTTTTCAGTAAATGGAGCTGTCACAGGGAAACATTGGGAGAATAAATGATAGGTATTAGCCCAGTACCTAGGACATAGGGGGAGGTCAATAAAAAGTTGCGGCTATTGTTATCTGAAAAATGGGATTAATAACATCTACCTGAAGGTTCTTGAGAGGAGGTAATGACATGATGGATCTAAAGCATATGGCAAAATATCAGGTGCTCATTTAGGACCGTCCTGGGGCAAGACCAAAACTGACGGCAGCGGTGACTCAGGCAAGGGTGTTCAGCTCATTTGTGGACAAGAGGGGTCCATCCGGGTGGCCCCAGGTCCTCGCTGCAGAGATGACCACCTCATCAGCTCCCACCTGGGGCTTACCTCAGCCCCGTCCAGCCTCGGGGTGTGACCCAAGCCGGGCTCGCAAGCATCAAGCCTGGATGAGAACCTGGAGCCCAGGAAGACACACATGATCAATACTAAGCCAATCTCCCACAAGATTACCCTGGCCTCTGATATCTAGTCATAAAGAAAATCACTCAGCACGCTAGGGAGAAGTGAAAAATGCCACGGATTACAGTTTGGGATGTTCCGAGTGAGAGTAAGTGAGTTCGGGATTGTTTCCTGCAGTAAATAATTCATCCACTTTAAATTTCGTTTCTTCTTGCCAATGTCTTTCCGCCCTGCCTCTCCCGCCAGCTCCCTCGCAGACCTGATCTCGCCAAGGCTCCCACCCCACCTCTGTCCAGGTCTTCCCTGCAAGCCAGCAAGGAGCTCGGAAAACAAATGTTTTGAGGCCGTTAATGACACTAATCATCTTTCACTGCTAATTAGTAACACCACCAAGAGAAACTTCTTTGTGACCCAGCTGGAGGACCACCCAGGTAGGAGAGCCTAAGTTGGGGCAGCCTTGGGGAATGTTGAAGCTATGCTGGGGACCCAGGCAAGGGGTAGGGCCCTGAGGAGGGTCAGCCCGCTCGACCGAGGGTGGTCTGGCCAGAGACAGCTCCTGCTCTAGAAGACCCCATCCTCTGCTCCATCAGCTTCATCCTTCAGGGGTGATGGCTTGAGGAGGGGCTGAGACCCAGCCAGGAGGCCGAGAGAGAGATCTGGCAAGCAATGATCCCTTTACCACAGCCACAGGCACTTCAGGGCCCCGAGTCAAAAGCGTTTAAGAGTCAATTGCATTACCTGGGGGACGAGAGGGGGAGAATTAGAGTGGGCGTTTGGGATTGACATATACACACTGCTATATTTAAAACAGATAACCAACAAAAATCTCCTGAATAGCATGGGCAACTCTGCTCAATATTCTGTAATAACCTAAATGAGAAAGACTTTGAAAAAGAATAGATGCATTTATACGTACAACTGAATCACTTTGCTGTCGGACCTGAAACTAACACAACATTGTTAATTAACTATATTCCAAAATAAATTTTAAAATTTTAAAAAAGGATCAACACAGCATTGTAAAGCAACTATACCCCAATTAAAAAAAAAAAAAAAGGAATCAATTCTGAGACCTGGGGCAACTTTTAACACCAGCAGCTGGGTCTCCAGGAGATAACCACTCAATGAGCAGATCTCCAGGAACTCATAGCTTGGCGTGGGAGACGGATAATAACAGCCAACATTTATGGAGTTTTACTATGTGCCAGTCACTGTGCTAAGAACGTATGCAAATTCATTGATTCCTCCCAACAACCCCCTGAGGTAGGTAGTTTTTTGGGCTGGGGTTTGATTTTTTGTTGTTTTTTTGATAGACACTCCTTTTATCTCCATTTTACAGATGAGAAACCTGAGACGCAGAAAGATCAAGTAATTTATCCACAGTCATGATAAGGCAGAACCAGTAGTGGATTCAGGGAGTCTGGGTCCAAAGTCAACCTGTTTTAACCACAAAACCTCTAACGGGGACATAAAAGAGTTTTGATTCAGCATGAGCCGCACTAGAACAGGGTCCATTTGGGGTTGCAGGAGCATGGAGGAAGCATGCCATGCAGTCTTGGGTAATCAATGAAGGCTTCCAGGAGGAGGTGAGGTCTGAGAGAGCCTCGAGGGGTGCGTGGGAGTTCACTAGGGGAACTGGAGGTGGAAAGGAATTCCAAAAGGTGAGGGCATCATGAGCAAAGCATGGAAATAAGAAAGGGCAGGATTCAAGTGGTCGAGTGATGTTTCAGGATAAGGAGTGAGGTGGGGAACTGTAGGAAACCAAGCGGGGGGGACTGGAGGCTCCAGACGCTATGCCAAGGGCGATAGGAAGCCACGCAGAGAGAGCAGCAGAGAAGAGCTGACGTCAGGAAGCCCCTTCTGGCTATAGGACGAAGGGAGATGGTAGGGAGACTGGTGATGGGCCAGGAAAGGGCTGGCCGGGGACTGGGGAGGAGGAAACACATTCAGTAAGTGATCTGGAGGTAAAAGAGGGCAGAGTGAGCAAAGGGTTGCAAGCCGGAGGGAGGATAAAAGAGAGGGAGAGTCAGGGAGGTGGGACCCACAGATTCCAGGCAGACAGGAGGAGAACACCGTTCTTCCACCCTGGTACAGGGGAGCCCTGCCAGGCCTCTCAGGGAGGGGGCACAGCCAGCTGATTTCAGCCCAGCTTGGGCTGTAGGGGGGCCCAGCCGCCAGCAGCTGATAAAGCAGAAAAGTGCCCAAGCCTGAAAGATCCCCCAGCCAACTAACGTCTCCTCCTCCGGCACCTTGACTCCCACCGTTCGAGCTTGATTCTCTTGAGTTAGAGCATTGCATGCTCTCTGATGGGGAGATGGTATTACGCCTTGAACTCCTCTTACACAGCATTGTAGACAAAGCACACATCATCTTTTTTGCAGGGGCTGCTTTCTGGGGTTCCCTCAGGCAGAATAAATTGTTCCCTCATCTGTGGTGCCAGAGTGCCTTGTAGGCTTGCATAGCCCTGCTGATATTCGAGTGAACTGGCATCTCCCCCTCTGTCTGCTGCATTAGCCTGGGAGTTCCTGGAGGGGCGAGGTGACAAGAGATCCGTCTGTTTGTATGTTTTTGCAAATGAGAACAATTTTGCATGAATGCAATTTTTTAAGCATGTCTCCCCAGACCGAAACCTCTAAAAGGGTCTCTTGTCCTATTTTATTTTATTTATCATGCTGGAACATTGACTCTCTTTTGGTGTTCGGCTTTATACATTGCAACACACATAGATTCATGTGACCACCAATTGAATGTACTTTGAATTCACACAAATGGTATTATCTTCAGATCCCCACTGGCTTCTTAATCCTTTCATTTCATGTTGTAAAGACCCATCCATGTCTATCACTGTGTACAGTCTGTTGCACGAAGAGCTGCCTAGATCTCCATACTCTGTATCCTGGCATGTGCCTGACCCCTGCCCCAGGGAGGTCATCCAGGTCACCTCACCTCCCTCCTTCACCACAGATGCATTTGAGATGAGCACCCTCCAAATTTGTCCCTCGTGGACATGCTGAGAACTTCCCTGGGATGTATACCTGGAGTGGAATCCCTGGGTCATAGGTCACCGTATAAACAAGGATCTCTAAACAGCAGGCCATGGAGAGCCAGGATGCACAGACACGGCTATTCCAGGTGTTAAAAGTTGACACCCTTCCACCCTAGTGGCTAACAGCTGCCTCCCTGTCTTATAAGTCTCCCAAGGGCTCAGCCCACCTTGACCTCCAGCTCCTCTCAGAGCCCCTGACTTCCCCCAGGATCTAGCAAGTAATGGGTTACACCTCACCCAGAAAAGGCCTCCAGGGTCTTATTCTAGTTCCCAATGTCCATTCACAGCTGTTATATATTTTGAATCTTATCCTTGTCCATAATCCTATGTCGGAGAAAGAGCCTGAGCAGGGCCCTAGGGCTTGAAGCTCAAGTCCTCCCCAGCCAGTCTCTGGAAGCCCCCTCCCCTTACTGGAGCACAAGATCAGCACTTTAGGGATGGCCGTGGCCTCCCTAAACATGTTTGCAACATCCCCACAGCCACCCTGAGAGCCAGGGAGTGGTTCTCCCCATTTGACAGATGAAGAAACTGAGGCCCAGAAAGTGGGAGTGACTTGCCCATGGTCACACAGTGATAAGGAGCAGAGTCGGGACCCAAGGGAGTTTGCAGATGGAGATAGGGCCCATTACAGTCCTCCTCTGAGGGGTCCCCACTCCACATCAGATACAGTAAAACTTACCCACCCCCACCTCATGCATCTCTTACGCATGAGTATGGGAGAGGTGAGTTGAATTGCTGTCGAAGAGTTGGCACAATGCTAGGTTTTGTAGACATTTAATTAAACACTCATTAATTTCGATTTTGCAGTTTTCATTTTGTGTTTTGGAGCTAATCTTTTTTCTCCTTTTTTCCTTTCACGTCTCTAACTTTTCTGTAGGCCCTCGACAAGAAGATCAAGGGCTCTTCTGAATGCCTGAATGATCACCTGTGGTTCTGAGTCCTGTGGGAAACTGGGCCCAGGTCTGTCCTGGTCTCAATGATGGGCCCTTGGTAGATAACCAGGCTTCAGGTGGTCTGGGGGATGAAGGGGCATAGAATTCAGTCAAGCTGGGGTCATTCCCTCAATGGGCCCCAATTCTGCCTCTGAAACTCAACATTCCCAAAGGCAAAGGCTCTCTAGTCCCAGGAGGGTGCTCAGGGTGTCTGAAGGGAGTCAGTGTATTAAGAAGCAGAGACATCACTTTGCCAATAAAGGTCCGTCTACTCAAAGCTATGGTTTTCCCATTAGTCATGTATGGATGTGAAAGTTGGACCATAAAGAAGGCTGATCACTGAAGAAATGATGCTTTCAAACTGTGGTGTTGGAGAAGACTCTTGAGAGTTCCTTGGACAACAGAGAGATCAAACCAGTCAATCCCAAAGGAAATCAACCCTGAATATTCACTGGAAGGACTGATGCCGAAACGCCAATACTTTGGCCACCTGATGCAAAGAGCCGACTCGTTGGAAAAGACCCTGATGCTAAGAAAGATTGAGGGCAGGAGGAGATGGGGCGACAGAGGATGAGATGGCTGGATGACATCACCAAGTTAATGGACATGAGTTTGAGCAATCTCTGGGAGATAGTGAAGGACAGAGAAGCCTGGTGTGCAGCAGTCCATGGGGTTGCAAGGAGTCGGACACGGCTTAGCAACTGAACAACAGGGAGTGAACACAGAGATTCTCTGAAGCTAGCAGTTGGGGTGAGGGTGGGGGATTCCTGGTGGAGAATGGAAGACACTGGCAGGCTTTTAGAAAAACATGTATTTATTTGGCTGCATTGGATCTGAGTTGTGGCACACAGGATCATTTTTTCGGGCACAGGCTCAGTAGTTGCCGTACGTGGGCTTAGTTTCCTCTTGGCATGTGGGATCTTAGGTCCCTGACCAGGGATGAAACCCGCATCCCCTGCATTGGACGGTGGATTCTTAGCTACTGGACCACCAGGGAAGTCTCTGGAAGGCTTTTTTTTAAGGTAGAGAGGAAGAGAGAAGAGTGGAGATCTGGAATGCCAGGATTCCAAGCCTAGAGCCCTGGTCCAGATTAATAATAGTGTCAATCAGGATCTATTAGGCACATTCTGGGGGTCAGGCGCTGGCCTCCCGTCATTTTAGTTCATTCTCTTGATATCTGTGGGATGCAGGCAGGGCAACCCAGTACAGCATGCGTGGATCCATCAGAACATCCACCATTGATGCTGGAGCAAGTCCTTGAGCTACCCAAAGGAGCTGACCTGGATCGTGGGCAGGAGAGGGGTCCTAGGTGGGACTCGGGTGGTAGCAGGGAAGAGCACTGGGTCCATGGCTGTTTACTGACCAGTCTGGAAGCATTGCAATATTTGAACAAGCCGCGCTGAATATCAGTTCAGGTTATGGATATTTTATCATCATCTCCACTTTACAGTCAAGGAACTAGGCTTGGAGAAGTGTGGGGCCTTGCACCTGTAGGCGGGAGGTGCTCCTGAATTCAGACATCCATCTGGCCAAGTCCAGGGCTCATCCCTTTTATCATGAAGTGCCTAGCTTCCTCATTCTGGCTGTTTTCTCTTTCCCCAAAGGGCCTTGACGGAGGCTTCAGGCTGCAACCTCCAGTTTGAAGGATGGCAGCTTAAGCAGGAGACAGAGAAGGGTTAACTAGTGGTGGTCACGGCAACTGGTGGTCATGGCATGCCCCTAAGGCCTGGCACCTACCCTAGACTTTCATCTCTATGGGCTCCAGGTGAGAGAAGCTGAAGCCTGGCCTGACGGGGACGCGACAGCGTGGTTTCCCTTTGATTCCCTGGGAGGCTGCCTGCTCCAAGCCCAGAATCAAAAGCAGGCAGCAGTGGCCAGGGCCTCGGGGCCCCCAGCATGGCGGCCTCGGGATCCCCTTCTACCTGCTTGGCCTGGGCCGCCGCTAGGGCTCCCCTCATGCCAGATGCTTGGGGACCAGGCAGAGCAGGATGCAGGCTGAAGCAGGCACTGGGACACAGGGGAGAAGGGACAACAATGTAAAGCCAGGGCACTAGGGACTCAGACCCAGCATGGGGGGATTGCAGGTGGGGGTCCAGGAGGCTGGAGTGAGGAGGGAGCGCGGGCCTGCGAGAAGCACAGAGGCTGAGCCCCCCAGTCCCCTGCAACCTCCTAGGGTTTGGGCGGGTCTCAAGGTGAGAGCTGTGGGGGACCCAGTGAGGAAAGGCAACGAATTTAAAAGGAATTAGTCAGGAGAAGGTGACAGGCCCATTCTGAAGCAAGATGAATGGGTTTCAGTTGGTGAAAATGATTCTAATTTATAATCTGCTTCTTGCTGCCGCTCGCCAATTAATTCTCTATAGATACATAAATAGGCCGCGTGTTTGCTTTGCTTCAAACATAATAAACATTACACTCCGTCCTCTTCTTTTGTGCCGGTTCCTGTCACGGCATTAGTCCCCCAAGCTAATTCCTCACACCTGTCTCTGCCACTCAGGGGAGCAGAGCTGAGAGGGGAGGAAGTGCCCAGCTCCAGGAAACCCGTGGCACAGAGAGATAAATGACCGATCCAGAAGCGTGGGCACCTGCAGCAAGGCTGGGCTCCCCACCAGCCCAGGAGAGACCTCGGCAGGCAGGCAGGGAGGGAGAGGGACGGAAGGAGGGGAGCCCCAGCCTCCTGTGCCACAAACTTAGAGGCCATCTCCCCACGGAGGGAGCGAGCAAATCACCCATCATTACCCTCTGTCCTTACATCACTGACCCCAGCTCGATGGGCTTCAGACACACGTGCCTCCTGGCTCTTCCTCAAACACACCCAGCCAGCCTCTGCTCCTGGCTTTTGCGCTTGCCCAGAAGGCTGTTTCCCTCAAGAGCCACCTCCTTTGCGTCTTGTCTTTCTTCATATATCTCATCTAGCAGTGGGATATTTCCCAGACCCCCCTTCCCAAAACAGAAACGCCACCCCACTTTGACTCTCTTGGTGCCCTGTCCTGCTTTAAATCGCCCCTTAGCACTGTCTGACATACCAAGTATTATACTACTTACCCCATTTATTGTTCATGGGGTTCTCAAGGCAAGAATTCTGAAGTGGTTTGCCATTCCCTTCTCCAGTGGACCACGATTTGTCAGAGCTCTCCACCATGACCCGTCCATCTTGGGTGGCCCTACACAGCATGGCTCATAGTTTCATTGAGTTAGACAAGGCTGCGGTCCACGTGATCAGATTGGTCCATGTATTGTCTTCCCCAGCTGGAATGGGAGTCCTTGAAGGGCAACCCCACGCTCACTGCTGTATCTTCCGTGCCTTGGGACATCGTAGATGTTCATTATTTGTTGAATGAATGAATGAGGTGGCAAAGGGAGGGGCGGGAGAAGCAGAGGAGGCCCAAAGACTGAAATGATTTCTCTGTCTGGCTTGTTGTCTCACTCAGGTGCCCTGGCAAGACCAAGGCATGGGGACGGGGGTTAACTTGCCCAAGGTGGTACTGTGGGCTGTTGCTGGAACAAGGACTAGGATCTCAGGCCTGAGCTCCCCTCTAAGGCAGCTCAGACCCCCTTAGCATATATGCCTCATGATAATTCTTCCAGACTGGGTATGGAGAAACGGAAACTCAAGGAGGCAGCATGACTTACCCAAGGCCCCAGCTGTTTATTTAGTGAAATGACTGTGTATCTGCTGTAGAAATAGGCACTGATTCAGAAGCAGTGACCCAGACAGATAAGATCCCTGCCTCAGACTTCCCTGGTGGTCCAGTGGTAAAGAATCCGCCTGCCAATGCGGGGGACATGGGTTCGATCCCTGGTCTGGGAAGATCCCACATACTGCAGGGTAAGTAGGCCAGAGCAACACAGCTACTGAGCCTGTGCACTGCAACCAGAGAAGCCACCGCTACGAGAAACCAGCACACCACAGCTAGAGATTAGCCTCCGCTCACTGCAGCTAGAGGAAGCCCACACAGCAACAGAGACCCAGCACAGCCAAAGGGAAAAAGAGAGAGCCAGGGATTTGTCCCAAAACACACAGAGAATTGGGGCCAGAGCCAGGACTGGGAGATCTCAGACTTCCTGGGGTGGCTAACTCCCTCTCTGCTGTTTCTTTCTCTTTTTCTGCTCTTTCTTAGTGGACCATGATTCATGATGTCCTCCTCAGCCTGACAGTCAAGGATACTCATGTGGGGCACCAAGAGGGAAGAAACAGGGGATGTGTATTCCAGGTCCAATGGAGGGCAGAGGTGGGTGAGTTTCGTGACATCTGGTGTGGTAGCACTGAAGCTGGGTTTTGAAGGCTCGATAGGAGTTTCCAGAGAGACAAAAGAAGACAGAGATATCCAAAGCGGGCAGGAGTGGCTTTATAAAAGCTCAGAGTGCAATTAAAAAAAAAAAACATATATATATATATATATATATATATATACACACTAAAAGTATTTGGCATTCCCAGGATGTAAGGGATGAGAAGGAAGTAGCAAGAGATAGAGCTGGAGAGGTGCTGATGCTGGAGCATTTCAGGGCTTTCAGGCCACTGCAGAGAAGCTATTTTCAGATGGGTCCTCCTGCCTTATCAGAGCCAGGTGAGTGAGGTGGTACAGCAAGGGCCACTTCCTTGTGATTGAGGGCCTCCAGGGAGGGAAAACCCAGCTTCCCCAATGACTACTGGAGCTCAGCAAGTCACCCCATGGTGGGTCTCTCCCCCCAGCCCCCTGCTGATTCTTCTCCCCCCCACCCCACTCCCGCTGGCTGCTCTTCTCCAGGCCAGGAATAGAACCTCACATCTGACAATCCTCAGCGGTGTTTAAATTTAATGGGCCCTCCTGCTTTTTCCTCAGCACCTGGGCTGGGCGCCCTGCAGCAGCCTGGGGAGAGGCAGGTGAATAATTCAGGGAGAGTGGAGTGTTTGAAGTGTTGGGGAGGGGGCAGTGTGTGGCAGGGCTGTCTCACTCTCCCGCCCCAGGGAAGGGGTCTGGGAGGGATGGTCCAGGTGCTCTGCTGGTGCTGTTCTGCTCTTGCTGTGTCTTTAGGGCCTTTCAGGAAAGCCCAGGGGAGCCCTCTTCCCATCTCCAGGCAGCCACCTGCAGTGTGGGACCTCAAGGCTGCAGACACTGTGTCAGGCTGAAGGGAAAGGAGGGGAAGAAGGGAGAGGCGGTGGGCTGCTTGGATGTGGATCCAAAGAGAAGGGACAGAGTGTGTGTCTGGGGGTGGAGGGAGGTAGAAGGCTGGGGTCTAGTCTCAGCCTGAGGGTCCAAGGGCTGGGTCGGGGATTGGGATGCAAGCAGAGAAGGGAGAGAGCTTCTCAGAGGCCTGGAGGTGTATCTGCTGTCCCTGGTGCTGCCACAGCCTGGACCCCAGTGGCCATCCGAGACCCACACAAGTTCCTCCTGCTCAGAAGTTCCCCAGGCACTGAGCTCCTTCTTACACATCAACCCAGCCCACCCACATCCCCAAACAGAGCAGGCTTTCCATGTTCTAGCTTTTCAGCCATTTTCCTTCCTCTCTTCTTTCACTCATTCTTTCAACCAATATTTATTGAGCATCTACTAGGCAGTATCCACGGGATTCAGCAGTCCACAAAACAGACTCAGTCTTTTAACTCCTGGGAGCTTGTCTTCCGTCCCTGTACTCCCTCCTTTGAGGAGAAGGGGAGAGAGGAGGAAGGAGCCTGGCTTTAAGTCCTTTTCTGTCCTTGACTTTCTCTGAGTCTCAGGCTCATCGCTTTCACCCCTCTACACCTTCCCCTTCTGGAGCATAGGGCTGATAACCCCCCCTTTCCAGGTTGTTGTTCTCTTTATTAATTACAGCAAACATTTATTCTAAGTGTTGACATGGATTCGCTCATTCACCCAGTCCTTTGGCGTAGGCACTGTTAGCATCGTGCCTGTTTTACCTATGAGGCAACGGAGACGTGGAGAGATGAAGTCACTTGCCGAGGATGACACTGCAGGTAAGTGGGGTGATGGGTTTTGAACCTAGACAGTCTGGCCCCAGGATGAACACGGTGGGGTGGTGTTTAAGTGCGCAGCGGGCGTTGGGCGCCAGGGGCTCCCCGCAGCGCGCCTGGTCCCTCCCGGGTGGCCTCGCCCCACCTGACCTCCGCCCCCCCGCCCCCCGCCCCCCTGCGCTCTGGGTCGCCAGGGTGGAGGAAGCCTGGGGTCTGTAGAGGCCCAGAGCGCTTCGAGCTCCTCGTGGGGGGCTTTCCATCCTCGTCCGGGTCCCAGGTCCCTTCCTGGGAGGGGCTGGGGTGCTCCCTGACTGCCCCCGCGACGCCCCCCGGCGCGCTGGAGGCCCCAGTCCCCGCGCTGACATTTCTTTGGTTGTTCATGTCACGGCCCTTCAGTCTGCGCAGTTTTACAAATGTGCTGCGGAGATGAAAGGCGCCGGGAACAGCGACTGGAGAGCAAGTTCGGAAAAGCTTTTAACTTCCAGCTCCTACAGACAAAACGGGAGGAGGCGGAGGAGAGGGGAGGAGGGGAAAAATAAAGGGAGGACAGAGGAGGAGAGGGGGAAAAGGGGGGAAGGGAGGGAGGGAGGAGAGGATGAGAAGGAAAGAAGGAAGGAAGGGGAGAGGAAGGTAGAAAGGGGAAAGGGAGGCATTGAGCGCGGGAGAGGAGGGAAGACAGACAGCGGGAGGAGGAAGATGGGGACAGAGAGCCACAATAAGGCGGTGGAGGGAAGGCAGTGGGAGACCAAGGGACACGGAGAGAGACAGAGAGGTGGCAGAGAGAATGAATGAGCGAGGGTGGACAGACAGAGTAGAAAGTGGACAGAGAAAGACAGACACAGAGACACAGCTAGGGGGAGAGAGAGAGGAAATAGCCAGAGAGAAGAATAGAAGGACAGCTAGAAAGAAACAAATAAGGGCCAGACACTAAGAGAGAAAGGGTCAGGGAGACCAGGGACACCAAAAACACCAATGGACAGAAGACAGAGGGTGACTGAGCAGGGAGGGGGGACAGTCGGACAGTGGGTGAGAAGGCAACAGACACATAGAGAAATGAACAAGGAGACAGAGGGAGAGAAGGCCTGCAGGTGAGGACAGAGAGACGCAAGGCCCCCTGGGTTCTGGCTGCGGAGTAAAGAAATACAGAAAAGGAGGGCCAGGGAGAAGAGCAGAGCCTGGAGCTGAGGGCAGCCTGCCTGCTTGACGCCGGTGCAAACTCTTGAGCAGACCCTGCCATTAAGGCGCTCAGGTGGGAGCAGTGGGAGCAGTGGTTCTCAGTCGAGGAGGGGAGGTGATTCTGTTTCTCAGGAGACATTTGGCAATGCCTGGATACATTTTTGGTTGTCACACAGAGGGTGGGGATTGGGGAATGTGCTGGCACCCAGTGTAGAGGCCAGGGATGCTGCTAAATATCCTACAAGATACAGGACAGCCTCGCACAACTAAGAATGATCTGACCCCAAATGTTAATAGTGCCATGGTGGAGAAACCCTGGGCTAGAGGGAGGGAAATACCATGGGGCCAAGGGACGGCTCCAAAGGAAAACATGCCCTGTCTCAGGACAGTGTTGGAAGCATCTGATGGAAGTGAAAAGAGGACTTTTACACACCTCTCTCCGGATTCGTTCTAGCCCCACCCTCTCCCACCCCTCCTATTCCATCCCTGTGCCTGGCAGAGCAGTATCTCCCTCATTTGTACACTCACCAGGCTCTAATGTAATCCCACACAGGTTTGGACCTCTGACTGAGTGCCTGCGATGCATGAGGCACCTTGCTTGCCGGGAAGGGTATCGCACACCAGTTCAGTATGCAGCTCTGGTATGGTTTGAATCCCAGCTCTGCCACAAACTACTAGTGTGACCTGGGGCAGTTTCTCAGTGCCTCATTTTCTACATCTCTCAGTGTATATGTTGGTTAGATACACTTACGAGAATCAAATGAAACGATCTATGTAAAGCAATTAGCACCGGGGCTTGACACATGGCACGTGCTTGCTAAAAGCTAACTCTTGCTATTAGCATGTCATTTCATCTGCACAAGGACACTGAGGGAAGTGGCTTGTCCAATATCACACAGCCGGCTCTCAGCCCAGGTCCTCTCCGTGCGTCCTCTGTCACAGCTTCTCGTTGACCCTGTCATGTGGCTTACCTTCTCCAGGACCAGAGGGCAACATCAGAACCAAGTGTTGAGCACCAGCCTGATATCACGACTTGCCAGCCGTGTTATCTTGACATTTCAGCCCTGTGTGCCTTGGTTTCCCCATGTGTAAGATCGGGACTCATACCAGTTAGCATCTGATTTTTGGGAGGACTTCAGAGGAAAATCATGGCATACAGCCAGTGTTCCATCATGGCTGAGGGTGATCTCAGTGTGTGTTCACAGCCTAGTGCTGTGCCTGGCCCAGAGTGGATGTTCAAAGGAGGTGTGTTGGAAGAAATAGAAATAATGAAAGGGAGTCTGAAGAGTCCTCAGAAGAGGAGATGCAGATCTAACAAGAGTCACAGGGAGATGAGAGATCAAAAAAAAGATGCGAGAGGGAGTCCCTTCAATGAACATTTATGGAGCACCTACTGGGTGGATGCAGGTGCGAGCAACAGTGTCCCAGGGCCAGAACTACCTGTGGACAATTAAACAGATGTGACTCATGAGATGAACAGAGCACTGCAAGGCCTGGAGGGACTGAAAGAGAGAGAGGGGCAGTGAGAGCAAATAGCCAAAGTGAGTAGGAGGGAAGGGAGAGAACAGACCGCGTGCTGATGCCTCTGGAAGGGTTGGCCTCTGGTCTCTGAAAGCATGAAAGAGTGGAGGCTAAGAATAGAGAGAAGAGGGCAGGAGAGAGAGAGGAGAGAGGAGGGGGTGAGAGGCAGGGCTGGGAGAGATCAATGAAGGGGAATAAACTGAGAGAAGGACTTAGGGGAAGGAACAGGCCAGTGAGATGGAGAATAAATCTCAAAATAAATAAAAGAGTGATGGAGTTTAGTGGGAGGGGCCAGAGGGGCAGCCATGGGGAGAGATAATTCCAACCACCTGGAAGGAGAGAAGGACCAGTTCATGGGGACAGACAGAAATTAGGGAAGGAGGCAAAGGAGGAAGTGGCGGGGTGGGGGGCGGCGGTGGTGCTGAGGTAGAGCCCGGGTCCCTGAGGTGCCCTGCTCCTCTTGGCTTTGAACTTCATACATCATTATGTGTCTGATCAGTGACAGCATGACAGGATAGAGGTAGAAATGGGGTTCTTGTCTCCTGCCATCCTTCACTCCCTATTCAACAGCCCTCTGGGGAGAGGCTTCCAAGGGGATACCCAACCCAAGGGAAAAAAAGGATCTATGGAACTCAGAGGTCCTAGCCCACCATCAACAACCTCATACTGAGAACTGTGGGGCCAGGGGTCTCCTCCGTTAGGCCTCATCCTGGAGAGATGGGACTAGAGACAGCCATGCAGCAAGGAGAAAGAAACCAGGCCAGGTAGAAAGACCTCAGGCTTTGGACTAGCTGGATTTAAAAGAGCTTGGAAAAATGCACCCGAACATGGAGGCGGGTATTTTATTGCGAGGTTCTGGGGGCCAAAGTGGCGCTAAGTCGAGGACAGGGATGCTTGCCTACTTACTCTGTCCAGCATCACCCCACCCCAACCCGGGGAGAAGCTCCCGGGATACTGACCTGGCACCTCCCAAGAGATTGGGCCCTGGCCTCTACCCACCTCAACAGGCCACGATTATTTCTGAAGCTAGAGGGTCAGTGCGGGGGCGGGGGGCGGGGAGGTGCTTTCTGGGCAGCCAGCCAGGGGCGGCCGCTAGAGAAACCTAACCCCACCCTCTCCTGAGCCCCCCTCCTCTGAAGCCGGGCTCCCCTCGTAGCGCGAAGAAAACGTGGAACCCTGGACGCGGTAAAGTCAAGTGGTGAAGGGTCAGATCTCAGACTCGGGGTCTCCGGGGAAAGCTGCCAAGCGGAGAGGGAGACGGCGCCCCTCCTGGGGGCGCTCCCTTCGCGTGCATCTGCGGTTGGAAGCAGGAGGGGCACCGCCCCCCGGGGGTTCCTGGGACGCGGCCGACGGTGGGACTGAGAGGCCGGCCCCCGGCGGCGGGGGAGGGGCGCGATCCGGGGGCGGGGGCCGGGGCTCCCCGGCTTCGGGGTCCCGGCCCGGCGGCCGCCTGCGGCTCGGCGCTGCGCGGCGCTCCTGCCCGGCGGGCGCTGCATTCTCCGAGTCTCCACCAGAGGCTGCGGGAGGAAGGAAGGGATCCGTCCCTTGCACACTTCCCCCCTAGTCAGACACGCACACTCCCTCGCTCCCGCTCGCTCACTCCCTCGCTCTCCCTCGCTCTCTCGCTCACACACACGCGCGCACACGCCGCCGCGGCTCCCCCTCTCGCGCCCGCTCTCCCTCCGGCTCCTCCGGGGCGGCCGCCGGGCTCCGGACTCGCCCGCCAGCCCGCGCCGGGGCTCCCGCCCCACGCAGCGTCCCGAGGCGGCAGGACTAGGGGAGCCCCGGGCCGCTCCCCGAGGTAAGAGCGCGGGGTGCCGCGTGAGGGGCGGCCGGATCGCCGCCGAAGGGAGGCTTGCCCGGCCGGGAGGGAGCCCCCCTGGCCGGCGGGAGTGGCCCGGCAGGCAGCGCAGGGCGGGTGGAGGGCGCGCGAGCCTCCCGCCGCAGGGGGAGCCCGGGTGCCCGCGCCCGGCCCCCGCGTGCCCCCTCCTCTCGGCGGGGCGGGCGGGGAGGGAGTTTCCCACGTCCAAACTTTCCCCGGCGCGGAGCCGAGCCTCCGCCTCTCTGACCGGAGCCCGCGGCCCCCACCCGCCCGCCCACCCAGCCCCCTCCAACCCCGCCTGCCGCGCGCCGCGAAGCCGCCGGGACCCCCGCGGGTCGCCGGGTGGCAGCGCCCGGGGCCGAGCCCGCGCGCCGAAAGGGGGCTGGGGAGGGGGCGCACAGCCTCAGCCCGGGAGGCCGGGACCCAGGCGTTCCCGGCGCGCACCGCCCCCCCACCGCCACCCCCTGCTATGGGGTTTCGACTCCCGGGCCCCTCCCAGAGGCGGGGTCCGAGCCGGGAAATACCGCACGGCGTGAGCGTGTGCGCGGGTGTGTGTGTGTGTGTGTGTGTGCGCGCGAGGTCGTGCCGCGTCCGGAGGCACCCGGAGGCTCTCAAGCCGCGGCGACACGCGCGGCTGCGGCCACCTCGGGGGGAGGGGGAGAGCTGGCCCGCGGGGCCCACCAGCGCGACCCCGCTACCCTGGGGCCGTCGGGCCAGGTGGCAGACCGGGCGGCGCTGCCCTCTTCCCTAGCATCCGGCTCCGGCAATAATGTCCCTTCAACGGAAAAAGGACAGGGCCGACGGCCTCACGTCCAAAGGGAGCGCCGCCTGGGGCTGACCCTAGGGGGCCCGGGCGCTGGTGGGGGTGTTGTGGGTTGTACGGACGCGCTGGGTGCTGGGCAGCCCGCGGAGGGCACCCTCGGGCACCCGTCTTACTAGGGCCGGACTTGACCTCGCCTCTCCTTCTTGCCGAGCCCTGTCAGGCTCCTGCCCCAGCCCGGGCGCGGCAGGAGACCACCAGGCGGGGCTGCAGCGGGAGAGCTAATCTGGAGCCCCTCGGGGTCTCCTCAAACTGCAGGGGGCACCCCCTGGTGGCGGGCAGAGAAGCCGCCGTTCAAAGCCGCTGGAGGCTTCCCATGTTCGCGCTCCGGGGAACCCTCTTGTCTTCTCTGCTGCCCCTTCGCTGCCTGGCCTGAGGTTGCGCAAACCAGCTCTGCTCTCTAGGTCTGGTTCCAGCTTTCTCCCGGTCCCTGGGTCTGGCCAAGGTCCCCCCCCACCCCAGCACGGGCAGCGGCACATTTGAGGGTTTTACCTGCTGCCAGCCCTCTTAGGGAGCCCCTCCTGCGAGGTTCTGGGTCTTATCCTCTTCCTGTCCCGCTAGTCAGCGCCACTGCTCGACATCAGCGTCAGGATTGCCTGGGAACCCACAGGCTCCTCCCTAACCACCATGGCCCTTTCTCCCTCTTTAGTACCCCCTACACTTGTCCATCAGTGCCCACTCTGTCCCCCTTAATTGCCCCTATTTACAGTCCTTTGGGGGCTTTTTGTCTCTACACCCATCCTTTGGTCTTGACCCATCTATGACCATTTCTCCTCCACCCATCACCCATCCTGCCTGCCTCAGTTTCTCCCTGGCCCAGCTTCTTCACCCACCCCTATTCCTCTCCATCTTCCATTGTCTTGGAGGCTCCTCTTCCTTTCTTCTTGGAAAGGAAGGCCGTTGTTGACATTTTAACCCTGCTTCCTAAGGGTGTCTAGTTCCCTCCGGGGACCACCCCTGCCAGGGCCTGTGGGGCAGGCGCTTTGCAAAAGCCTCTGAATCCCTCTCAGCCTAGGGGCAGCCGTCTGTCCTGGGCAGCCGTCTGTCCCGAGCAGCCGGCTGGCTGCTGGCTCCCAGAGATGAAGAACCCCCTCCCCTGTTCCTGACATTAGAGATCACCTGGTCCCCCCTTCCCCTTTTAGAATCCCAAGTCACACGATAAGCGATAGCCACAGACAGACTGGGACCCCAGGTGTCCTGACTTCCAGGCCTCATCAATTCTCCTTACATGTTGGGCAGGTCTAGGGGGAAACGAAGCAGTTTCTTGCCTTCACGTTGCAAGCAGAACAAGAAGACGCCTGCTTAAATGCAAGTGTTTAAATTAGACTCCCACCCCCACCCCTGCCGAGCACCTTGGTCAGTACCAGGGAAAGCTGTTGAAATGTCTTTTGCAGAGAAGCCTATATAATAGACCCTGAGGATGCTGCAGTTCAGCCCCTACAGGTTCGATGTGATCCCCAGCAAGTCCCAGCCCTTCTATGAAAAGTGTGTGTGCTGTGTTCTCCAGTGTTTTGGTTGGTCTGGAATAATTGTGTCTAGAGGCGGGATTTCCAATCCCCCAGCTGTCTGCCAGGCCTCTGAGGCCTTGGCAAAACTGCACTTCTTGGCCCTCTGGGGGAGGGGTGCTGGGCAGGGACCCCAGGAGGGCCTGTCTCCTCTGAGTTAGCAAAGTTTGTAACAGCCAGTTTATTTACCACATGGGCGATAGGAGTCAGCCAATTAAATTTCCTTGCCTCTCTGTTCTTTTTTTTCCTCCCCTTTTTTCTTCCATCAGGAAGCTCCATTCGGAAATGCAGCCTCAGGTATTCGAGAGAGAGAGAATGATCCTGTTTATATAACTCCGGCAGCAGCCGGTGCGGCTCAGCCTGGGAGGGGGTGGGAGCTGAGAATGGAGTCAGTGTGGTTCCAGGAAAAGAAGAGACTCTAAGGAGATGGCTTGGGCTGGGGCCTCAGGCCTGGGAGCTCCCCCATCCTGCCCTGGGGCGACCCAAACAGGGCACTAGGGATTGGGGACAGAGAGTCCACCTCGCTAAGTCTTGAGGAGACCCAGGCCTCAGGCTAGGCTTAGGGAGTAAATTTTCATGGCCCCCGCGAGGGTTGGGTGTACCCTCCACTGCCCCTGGACTCCTCCAAGTGCCCTTAAGATGGAGCTCTTGACTAGAGGCTTTTGCTTCCTAGAAGCTTGTGATTCAATATAGGCCTCTCTAGAGAAAGTCTAGACTTTTTTTTCTAAAACTACCAAGGACAGGCTCTGACCTCAACTTTTTCATCAGGGCAATGGGCATAATTGAATTTTGTCTTTTCTCCCATGGAAGAGTCAAGTACTAATAAGAAATTTGTCTGAAAGATGGTCTGAGCTCTAGGTATCTGCCAAAGGGAATGTTTTTCTCATTGAGAATGATGCAGAGTGGCTGGCAGGACAAGGTGGATGGAGGCATGACTGTCATATACAGTTGGATAGGTTGTTGACTGTTCAAGGAGACTCAGTACAAAAGGAGACTAAGGCCGGAAATCCATCTTAAGCTCCACTCAGCAAATCAGGTGCCCTAATGGTAGACCATGTCCTTCCTCTCTGGCCATGGGCCTGTAGTGCTACAGGCCCCCAGAGGAAGATGTTTCTTTAATTCCCACAAAAGTAGCCCTCTTAGGGGTTAGGGATATACATGCTGCTTACTCTTTAGCCCAGTTTTTTTACCCTTGTGGACACCCTCCTGAATACGTGAATCTGGGTCCTGCACATGGTGTGCAGGGACCTGGAGGGATTCCCTTCCTCCCCGCAAGTCTCCTTCCATACCCCATCAGCAGGCCCCTGTCTGTGGTCACATTGAGACTAAGTGAGGAGCTTCTTGGTTTCTCATCAGACCCGGAGCCTTCAGCCATCCATTTGGAACTAGCAACCTCTTTTGTGTAATATAAACAGCTAATTAAGAACATGGGCCTTGGAGTCAGACCAGCCTGAATTTGTGACTTGCTAGCTATGTGACTTGGGAAAAGTTACTTTGCCTCTCTGAGTCTCAGTTGCCTCCCTTGAGAAATGGGAGGGAAAAGGTTCTACCTGCCTTATTGAGTTGTGAAGATTACAGGTGTGTGAGCATGTAAGGTGCTTAGCAGACTGTTGTTACTGCTATTATCCCTCTGTCTGTCCCTTGGTTTCCACGGGGCTGAAGGCAGCAATTCCTCTGTTTAGTTTTGTACATGATTTTGACCGCCTGCACCCCTGATGAGTCAGGACCACTGGGATCTGTCTCTGACCTCCTTCAAGGGACATGCCAGTCCCTGCATGTGCCTGGGGCATCAGAACACATTCGAGATTCCCACAGGTTCATTTCACCCTAGTTTCTACCTCTTTTCTCCCTCCCATCTGTCCCATGGTCCTCTGCTCTGGCTCAGACCTCACCAGCTTTGCCTAAATCGTTGTGGCAGCCCCCTTCCTGGCTTCCCAGCCTCTGATCCCCTCCCCACCGCAATCCCTGCTGCAGCCAGAACGATCTTTCTCTAACGCAGGTGGGATCGTGTCACTTGCTTGATTAAAACCCTTCCATGGCTCCCCATCGCCTACTGAATTAAGTCCAGACTCCGCACCGTGACATTCAAGGTCCTTGTAATCCGTCTGCATCCTCCTTTATCTCCCACTGTTCCTCCAATCCAACACTCCCGCGTTCAGCCACACCTGCCCTTTTACCTGAACGCCCTTCCCCTGAAGATCTTTCAGCGCATTAAAGACCCAACTTAAATAGTACCCATCCCGTGCACCCACCCAGTCGTCTGTCTGACTATCCATCCATTCGTTATCCAGTTTAAAATATATATTTACACATCCTTGTCAGATGTTTACTATGTGCTAAGCACTGTGCTAAATGCTAGAGATACAACAGGGAACAAGCAGACAGGATCCCAGCCAACCGGAATCTGATGGTCCTGGGAAGGAGACAGACAATTAAACAATTCTCATAAGCCATGCTAAGAGCCAAGCCTCAGCAGAGGCTTCCAGGAGGAAGTAGTGGTTAAGCAGGGACCTGCAGGTTGATTAGCAGCTGTCTAGGAAATAAAAGGGATGGGGCAGAGGAAAGATGGGAACAGGCTCCAGGCCAGGGAGTGAGGGGTACCCAGGTCCAGAGGTGAGAGAGAATATTGGAGGAACTGCAAGTTTAGTTGGCTGAAATGGAATGCAGAGAGCTTGGGGTCCAGGAAACAAGGCCAGCGAGGTGGGTGGAAGCCTGGTCCTGTGGGTATTGAGAGCCACGAAGAGCAGTTTGGACTGTATCGTGAGAGCCGTGGGGATCGACTCGGGTTTTCAGCAGGGGAGTGACATGACTACACTGCCTTAAGAAGCCTCACTTTGCTGCTGGGTGGAGGATGGACTAGGGGGGAAGATGATGTTGAGTGCTGCCAGTGGCTGGGTCTGGGGAGTAGTGGGAGATGGTGAGGTTGGAGGAGGAGGATGGCAGGGTTGGGAGATTGGGCAGACATGGCGGACAGGAGGAGTCCCTGTTTCTAACTTGGGAAGCTGTGTGGGTAATGCAAGGAGCAAAGCTTTCAAGAGGTAGAAACCAGCAGTGGACAGAGCCTATGTGAGGTGCTACTGGGACAGGCCGTGGAGATGCCTGATGGATAGTTGTACAGAAAGGACGGGGCTACCCTGAGAGTTCTAGGCCAGAAATAGATCTTTGAAGCTGCAAGGATGGATGAGATAACCCAGGATAAGTGTAGAATGAAAAGAACCTTGAGGGACCCTCAAATTTCAAGGACAGGGACATCCCAGGAAGGTTTCTCTGATCCATCCAGATACATAGGAATGACTTTCATCTATACTGAGCCCCCTAGCAATTAGGTTTTGTTTTGTTTTTCCTATCTGCATGTATCATCAACTGAATCCACAGTTCTTAATCAGGGGTGATTTTGCCCCCCACCTCAGGGGACATTTGGCAATGTCTATAGACTTTTCTGGGGCTTCCTTGGTGGCTCAGTAGTTAAGAATCCACCTGCCAGTGCAGGAGATGCCAGTTCAATCCCTGGGTCAGTAAGATCCTCTGGAGAAGTAAATGGCAACCCACGCCACTACTCTTGCCTAGAAAATCCCATGCTCAGAGGAGCCTGGCAGGCTACAGTCCATGGAGTGGCAAAAGAGCTGCACACGACTTAATGGCTAAACAACAACAGAAGGCTTCTCTGGTTGTCACAAGTAGGTGAGGGACTGCTCCTGGCATCTAGTGGGTAGGAGCCAGGGATGCTGCTAAACATCCTACGATGCACAGGACAGGCTCCACACTATGAACTCTGCAGAGTTGATAGTACAAAGAGTGAGAAACCCTGCCCTGGATGAGAAGATCCTGAAGGCAGGCTCTGAGTTTTTTTCATTTTTTCCTCCCGGCATCCAGCATAGCAAGTGACATAGAGCTAACTACCCCCGCTGTATCAAATTTGGGTTTGAGGAGCACGGGGTGCGGGGGTTTAGTTCATTCAGCAGTGAAGCCTACAATAACTACAACCCAGCCTTACCCAGGGTTGCCTGGACCATCTCCAAAAGGCTAGACCAGCCCACCAATTCAGGATGGATGGAAGGATGAACCGATGGGACAGACCCTCTGAAAAGCTGCCAGAAACCCCAGAGACTAAGGGCATATTGCTGTGGATGTTTTGCCAGCCTCATTTTTCCCTTGTCTTGTTAGCTTCTGTCATTTCTTTATCACCCGAGTAAATATATGTTATTTTTTTTTAACCAAGCAAGTTACAGATAAACAATATGAGAAACATGACAGCCTCCTGATTAAGAGCATGGGCTCTGGAGTCAGAGAAAGCCAAATTTAAATCCTGGCTTTGCCATTGACTGCGTGAGCCTCTGTTTCCTCGTCTGTAAGGTGGTTTTAATGAACCCACCTTGTGGGATTGTAGAAGAATAAATGAAGTGATACAGACAAAGGGCTTAGCCAAGCGCTGGGCTTGTTGGAAGTCTTCAATATGGAGTCACTACATATGTGTGTGGCCTCCCAGTTGGCTCAGAGGTAAAGAATCCTCTTGCCAATGCAGGAGACCCGGGTTCAGTCCCTGAGACAGGAAGATCCCCTGGAGAAGGAAATGGCAACCCAGTCCAGTATTCTTGCCTGGGAAATCCCATGGACAGAGGAGCCTGGTGGGCTACAGTCCTCGGGGTCACAAAAGGGTTGGACAAGACTGAGTGACTAAACAATAACAACTTGTGCGTGTATGTGTGTGTAAATTTATATGTATGTATATAAATGTGTCTTTTTGTACATGAAGGCATTTTTAGTTAGCCATAATCCCACCACCATTTGGCTAACATTTCGGTGCATATCTTCCTGACTTATGTGGATTTTTAAAAAATAAAAATGGCATCTTGCTTTATCCATAGGCCTTTGTAACCTGCTTTTTTCTCTTTATAATATATTGTGAATGCCTTGCCATTTCGATAAATATACATCTACATCATCATTTTTTAAGAGCTGCATGATTCTCCACTGTGTGGCTGGACCATCATTCATTTAACCAGCCCCCACTATTGGCCATTTGGGTTGTTTCCAATCCTTTGCGATTACAAACAATTCTGCCATGAACATCCTTGTACACACGCCTTCACGCTCTTGTCCGATGATTTCCCTGGGGACCACTCGGACATTTTTGGCAGGAGGCACGTGGCCCTGACCAGATTTCTCAAGCATAAGCCCTGGGGCCCAGAAAGGAGGGGCTGGGGGTCCCCAGGGGAAGGAAGAGGATGCCGGATGGCCAAGAAATGTTTTCATCCCCAGAAAGCAGTTTCCGATGTTAGCACTGGGCTTCTCTAGGAGCGAAATAGCCCCACCCTATCTCTCTGTTGTCACTGTGGTGCTTGCTGAGAAAGGTGCCAGGGGTGGGGAGGTGGACTCTGTGTGTGTGTGTGATGGGCAGAGTGACAGGTACCAGGCAGGCAGGGAGACAAGGTGGAGGGGCCCGGGCAGGCTGATGGATGAGCAGCTGAGGCAGATGGATCCAGGTCAGTGGGCAGACAAGATGATGGGCAGTGATGGGCTGGACAGATCCAGGGGACCACAGACATAGGACTGCGGCCTCACAGTGGAGCCCACAGGAGCTAGGAGCTGAAATCCTGTATTCAGGGACAACAAGGAGTTCCTGGGAGATGCAGCCAGGGTCCGAGAACAAGAGGCTCCTAGGAATTCTTCTAGCATCCAAGCGGCTGCTCAGGATTTAGCACATCAGAGTTGAAAGGATCTTTAGGTGTGGATGGGTCCAGGCCTCCTCTACAGATGGGGAACTGAGACCCAGGGGAGGAGGGAACGTGCTGAGGGTCCTACAGGGTCTTGGCAGCAGACTGGTTCCTCTGCCTCTAATTTAGTCCTTTTTTGTTTTTTGTTTCCATTCTTTGAAATGAGCCTCTCACCTGGGCTTGAAAGGAAAAGGGCCCGGTTGGCAGAGGGGGAGGTTGTGACCCAGAAGGGGAGGGGAACTGGGAGGTCAGAGTGAGCCTGGCCGTGAATCTGTCCTTCTATCCCCCTCCCACGATTCTCTTTCCGCCACCCTCCTGCGTACTTCTGAAAGCACAGACGCAGGAGCCAGACGGAAAGTTCCTGCCGTGGCTCTGTCACTAGCTCGATGACCTCTGAGTCAGCTCACCTGTGCCTCAGTTTCCCACCTGTACCTACCTCAGAGATTTGTTGAAAGGATTACACGAGTGAATAGACGTGCAGCCCTGGGACGTCCCTGGTGGTCCGGTGGTTAAGAGTCTGCCTTGCAATGCAGAGTGCGCAGGTTCGATCCCTGGTCAGGGAACTAAAATTGCACATCAGAGAGAGGGGGGCAACTAAGCCTGCACCCCGCAGCTACCAAGCTCAGGCACTCGGGAGCCTGTGCTCCGCGACGAGAGAGGCCCATGCACCACGACTGGAGAGGGGGGAAAAAAACTAAAGAAGCCCTTCAGGAGTGCCTGGCCCTTAGGAAGTGCTCCATGATGTTAACTGCTCATATGCCACTATCTCGCCTTTCATTTTCCTTTGCCTTCTGTATGGGTGGGTGCACACTCACAGGCGCCGCTCAAGCACACTGTATCCTCCTTGACAGCAAAGACTGTCTTTCTCATCCTGTCTCTCATCTTTGCTTCTCACCACCAGGGCCCTCTTAGCCAGTTGGGCACGTACACAGTAGGTGCTGACTAAAGGTGTCTTTCAAAAGCTGATTATTTATTTTTGGTTGCACTGGATCTCCGCTGCTGCCCTTGGGCTTTCTCTGGTTGCAGTGCACGGGTTTCTCAGTGCGGTGGCTTCGCTTCTCTTCTCCTGGTTGCAGAGCTCCACGGCTGCAGTAGTCAGGCCTAGTTGTCCGGTGGCATGTGGGATCCTCCCAGACAAGGGGTCTAACCGGTGTCCCCTGCACTGGCAGACAGATGCTTCACCACTGGGCCACCAGGGCAGTCCTCAGTGAATGCGTTTTGACGTGGCTCGTGGACTATGTGCTGTTGAAGGGATTCGGGAGGCAGCCTTGGAGCTGTGTGTTGAGGTCCAAGAAGGCAGTGTCACAGGATGGGGCAGGGAGATGGTGGTGGGACAGCAGGAAGGAAGCGGGGAAGCTTGGGGGAATGTTTGGGTGACAGCTCCTCTTCTGCTGTGACCAGAGCACCAAGCCAATAAAGGGAGGCGTGAGAGAGGCTGAGAAAGGGGGCGGGAGTTTAGCAGAATTCAGAAGGGTGGGCCTCTAGGCCGGGGAACGCAGGCCATAGGGAGCTGTTGACTAGAGCTTTAAGGATGATCAGGCTGATGGCGTTGTTTTAGGATCGACTTGAATGAAAGAGAAAGGAAGCGGTGGGCAGCTGGAATTGTCCCAGTGACAAGGGGGTTTGGGGCTTGAATGATGCTGAGGGGAACAGGGGCCAGGGGGCCAAGGTACCAGGGAAACAGGATCAACAGGGCTGTTGGTTATGGAAGATGAGGGAGACGGAAGAATGAAAATGTCGAGGTCTCAGGCCTGGGTGTCTGGGAGAACTGGGGTGCCGTCAACCATGTTAGGAGACTATACTTGGGAGATATGGGGAAAGGGGAGATGCCAGCTAAGATTATTCATCCATCCAGCCTCCCATCTAAGCCGTCCATCCATCCACCATCCCATCCATCTTCCTCCTGCCCACCTGCCTCCATTTAAACATTCAACTGCCAGGTCCACCCCTTCCTTCTCCTTCCTCCACCCTCCATCCATTCGCCCATCATCCATCACACAGGTACCTCCACTGCCATTCTTTCCATCTTCTGCTGCCCATTTGTCCACACTCATCCATCTATAATCCTCCAACTTATCCATTCATCCAAGCTACATTTCTTGTGAGCCTACAATGTGCCAGGCTCTGGTAAAATATTTTCCTAACTTGATAATTAAGATAGTGATTAGAAAAGCCAATGAAAGGGACCAGAATTCTTTTACCTGAAAAAAAGAAATTTGAGAGGCCTCCATCTGTTGCTAAAGTTATAGGGGATACCCTGAAAGAAGGTGTGTTCTATTCCCAGGATAGAATAGAGGACATTGGCTGCACTTGCAGCTGGAGGGATTGCGGTTAGCTTGCAGGGAGGACTACCTTAGTGATCATTACAGGTATCTGAAGTCCCTCCCTGATCATGTGTTTGGGCTAAAAGGGGAAATGAAATCTATAGGGTTGACTTAGAGGGCGTGAGCGTAGACTGGGCCATTGATGGAGCCGTGGGTGGAGAAGGACTCAGGACTTGCCTTGAAGAACGGTGTGGGAGCAGAAGAGAGGAGGACCAAGGTGAAGGGAACTTGCGGGGAGGCAGACAAACCTGTGGCTGGGATGAGCCAGGACGCAGTAGGGCCCTTTAGTTCTGAAAACAGCCCCTGACTCAGCCTCCTTCCCTTCACAAGCCAACTTTTCTCTTTGACCCCCCAGCTCTTACACAGCCCTGTCCCCTTCCCAAAGCCCCTGCTCCCCATTTAGTCCTTGATCCCATCCCTGAGCCCCTGTTCCCTCTTCAAGCCTTTGTTCCCCCAAGACCCCCAATCTCCACACAAAACCCCCACTCTCAGAGCCTGCACCTCTTCTCTGAGCCCCTGTCTCTTTGTGGGAGCCCTCTGCTCTCATGGCAGAGAGCCCCCAGACTCCCCAGCAGAGCTCTCGCCACCCCCTGCAGAGCCTCCACTGCCTCCTGGAGCCCCAAAGCCTCTCGCTGAGCCCCAGCCTCTCCTGGACACCCAGGTCCCTCGCGGAGTACGTACCACTTTACTTGACTCTGGGCCACTTTCTGCATGCATTTCCCTTGTTCTCTAACTGCACCTCTGCCCCTGTTCTGAACCTTCCTCTCCTCTCTGAGTGCCCCCCAACCCCGCCATTCCCTCATGGAGCCCTTCCTGCCACCCCCATCTCAGGGACCAGACCTCACACTCCAGGTTCTGTCCACCAGCAGGCACTGACTCCAGCTCTATAGCCATCCCTGGAGCTCTGCATCAACCCAGCCAACCCACAAGATCCTCCCCGCAGCTGTGCAGTACCCTGGTGGGGGGGTGGTGGTTTGGGGATGGGAGGGTCCTTCAAGTGGGCCGGACTCAGGGTGGACACCAGCAGCTTTGGCAGCTCAGCTCAATTCCATTCCTGGGCTGGGAGAAGCTGGAGACTCTTGACTGCTTCTGGGTTAGGAAAACGACCACAAATTAGAGAAAATGCTTTGGGAAATTGCTCTGCTGGGGGAGAGGGAGGTTGCCTCAGAACGGAGGGAAAAAAGCCCGAAGCCAGCATTGGCTCCCTGTGGCCTCAACCGTAGGCTCCAAACCATCTGCTTGGCATTTGAGGCCCCAGTGCATCATCTGACCTGGTCACCGGCTGAGTGCTAATGCCCACCTGGCCCAGCTAAGCTGTTGCTCCCAGGTCCGTTCTCACCTGCAGGCCTTTGTGGACCTGGGCTGATCTCTTCCCCCTACTCAGCCTGAGTGCCCTCTTTTGTGAGCCATTGTTACCCATCTTGATTCTGATAGTTCCCTCAAGGACAGGAGGGCTTCCCCGGTGGCTCAGCAGTACAGAATCCCCCTGCAATGTAGGAAATGCGAGTTTGATCCCTGGGACGAGAAGATCCCCTGGAGAAGGCAATGGCTACCAACTCCAGTATTCTTGCCTGGAGAATCCCATGCACAGAGGAGTCTGGCAGGCTACAGTCCATAGGGTCCCAAAGAGTCAGACACCACTGAAGCGACTGAACACACCCACACAAGAACTGGACTGATGTCTTCTACTAAAGGCAGACAGGCAAATGGATCTAGGCACCCATCCTCATCTGCTACATACTGGCTGAGTGGCTTTGGGCAAGTCTCTTTGACTTTCTGAGCCTCAGTTTCCTCATCTGTAAAATAATTTTCTTCTCATTATTTTTCTTATTATTTGTAATATAAGATAAGCACAGTACCTGCTTCATAGGGTGTTCAGTTCAGTTCAGTTCAGTCGCTCAGTCGTGTCCGACTCTTTGCGACCCCATGAATCGCAGCACGCCAGGCCTCCCTGTCCATCACCAACTCCTGGAGTTCACTCAGACTCACGTCCATCGAGTCAGTCATGCCATCCAGCCATCTCATCCTCTGTCGTCCCCTTCTCCTCCTGCCCCCAATCCCTCCCAGCATCAGAGTCTTTTTCAATAAGTCAACTCTTGCATGAGGTGGCCAAAGTATTGGAGTTTCAGCTTTAGCATCATTCCTTCCAAAGAAATCCCAGGGCTGATCTCCTTCAGAATGGACTGGTTGGATCTCCTTGCATAGGGTGTAGTGAGGATTAAATGAACTAATATTGATAAACAGAACACTGCCTGGTACCTACTGAGCTCTGGAAAAGGGTTTGTCAAATGAAACGGATGAAACATTCAGGGATGTGGGCGTGGACAGCACAGGTGCTCAAGCAGGGTAGGGAATGGGCTTTCAGAATTGGACTTTTGTAGAGCTAGAGTCCAGCCAGTTATCCATCAGACTGGCCTCTTCCTGAATAATGAGAGCATGGGATGTTCTCTGAGTGAAAGGGCTTTTTCTGGAGACCGCTGGAGTGCTTTGTTCAGAGGAGGGTGGGCCCAGGCACACTGCACTCAGAGGCTGCCTCTGCAGAGGGCAGCAGGGAAAGGCATCCAGGCTTCTCAGAGGCACCTCTGAGCCCTGAGGGCCTCACCTGCCCTTTTCTCTGGTCCAGTGGAGTCCCCTGGCATGACTGTTCTCTCCCTGCCGTGACAGGTGATTGCTGTGTTCCTATGACCAAGACATCTGTCAGGGCATCTCAGGGAATTCCCTCCCACAGTCTGGCTGAGCAGGGAGTGAAGGTGAGTCCTGGAACCCGCTGCTCCCTGTAGCACCAGGAAAGAACAGTGACCCAGGCACAGTCCTGGCTCTTGAGGAAATTTGGGAGAAACAGCCCATTCCTGGAGTCCCTCTTCCCCTGGGGTCTCTGTTTCCTCATTTGTCCTCTTCCTTTTTACAGAGTGGTCCCTCCACTTGCCCCTCTCTTTTTCTCCTCCTCCCAAGGCTCCTCCCTAAGCAGAGGATGGGAGGGGCTCCCAGGGAGGAGAGGGAGTTTATACAAACTGGGGGCATGACTGGAACTTCTGATTGGCTGGTCAGGGCTATTCTTTTCCCTGGTTGCCATAGCAGCCATTTCCTGGGGTTGTCAGTGATGAAACTCATAACATTGTTTTCAAATAATCCGTGTAATTGAAATAACAATTGAGCTGTTAACTCGTCTCTCACACCCGTCTCTCACACCCGGACTGGGACAGATCCTTCTTGCCTGATACCCTCCTGCCCACCCTAGGAAGCTCTGGTCCCTGCCCACCTCTCCAAGAGTCCAGCCCCTTTCTTGGGTTGGAGGAAAGGGGAGGATGTAGATTTATTATAAAACCCAGGAAACCCAGGCCCCTAGAGTTGAATTAGAACTCAGAAACCAGAATTCACATCCCGCCCCCCATCTTTTGCAACCAGAGGTGCAGAGGAGGAAACCGGAGGCTTAATCAGCGTCCCAGAGGAAGGAAACAGGTGAACTGAGACATGCAGTTTGGTTCATTGGTGGACATTGAACTTGATGTATTACACGGAGGGAGTCAAGCTTATACAAACTTAAAGGACTTGAGCTTGTCTGAATCTTTACCCACATCTACCCCCATTTTTCAAGTGAATAACTGAGGACCCGGGAAGTTAAGTTTAATACAAGCGTTTTTTAAAATAACTGTTCAGAAAATACTTGTTGAATGGGTGGATCTCAAAGAGAACAGACCACTTCTCTCTCTCTTCACTGCCCCCTGCCCAAGCCAGGAACTAAGATCTAGCTTCCTCACTCAGAGGACTTCTTAGAAAAGGGGGTTGAGAGTGATTCGGGGACTTGTGGCTTTAGAGAAAGAGGCGGACAGATTCCTGGAGGAGATAATGGGAGACATTCCTGAAGTACTGAATCCCCCGACCCCCACCACCGCCATCCACCCCAGGTCAGAGAGTGTGTATTCAAAAGCATAAATGTGGGGAATGCAGGTCCTTGTTCAATCCTTGGTCTGGGATGGATTGAAAAATAGAAGAAGCAAGGCCTCTTCTATTAGTAAATGTCTCTGTGCACATGTAGGGAATGCAGTTCTGCACAGACAGCTCCCTATAGTGGCAGCTCCACTAAGGATAAAAGCCTTAAGAAAAGAAAAAAAGTGTGTCTGGTCGCTATCCAAGGTACTTGCTGGGGCTGCAGACTGTGTGGGTGGCTGGGGCGGCAGGCGCTTGCGGGGACTGGGGGTGGGGACAGTTCTCTGAATGTGAGACTGGGGAACAGCAAGAGGTTGGCTTCCTTCCCTGGATTCTGGAGTGCTGGAACCGCTAAGGGTCTTGGCAACCATCTACTCCCTCCATTCATTCATTCTTACTTATTCAACATTTATTGAGCACCTACTCTGTGCCAGGCACTATGCAGGCCATGAGGATATGAGACCTAGGGATACCCAGTTTTCTCCACCTTCAAGGACTCTTTCAGTCTTTTGGGGAATACACACACATACACCCACCCTTCGTAGGGGAAATGACTTGGGCTCAGTCTTGAAGGATGAATTGGAGTTCTTCAGGTGGAGAGTGGAATAAATAGCATTTCAGAGGGGCAGCATAAACAAAGAAAGTGGAGTATTCACAGTTTTAGAGGACAACTGTGTGGCTCAAGTATTGGTTGCCTTTGAAGAAACTGAGTTCTGAAAAAGGTCAGTGACTTACCCACAGTGCCACCTGAAGCTGGGGCTAAAACACAATACCTTAGTTTTTCAGAGAACCAGAATTTCAGAGCTAGTTGGGTCTTTGAAAGACTCTAGTCCAATCTGCCCATTTTTCAGATGGTAAAATAGAGGGTCAGGGATGTTCGGTACTGTGCTTGGGGTCGTATAGTAAGGATGCAGCAGAGCTGGGATTTGAAATCTGGTCTGTTTGATATCAGAGCCTGAACTGTTTTCATGAAACCAAAGCTGGGAGCAGAATGCACTCTCAGGGGCAAGTTCTGGCTGCCCCAGGAGGACCAGTGTGTGGAGTGGGACAGGCAGCCAGGGCCAGCTCCTGTCGTATTGTTCAGTGCACTGAATACTTGCACAGGAGGAGCACAACTTCAGCAGAAAAGCTCAGAAGCAAGAGGGTCCTCTTGGCTGCAGTGAGCTTGGTCCTACTTGCAGTCCTGCCCCGACCCTCTGGGTGACCTTGAGCAAGACGTTATTTCTCTCCAGGTCTCAGTTTCCACGATCATTTATATCATAGGAAGCTCCTCCTTGCCTTCTCTCTGGGGCAGTTGTTCTCAATTGCTAGGGGGAATGGGGCACGATTTGGACCCCCCCCCCCCAGGGGATGAGTGGCAGTGTCTGAAAACAGCCTGCTTGACAGGCGGTGCCCTTGGCATCTAGCGAGTAGAGACCAGGGATGCTGCTGAGCACTCTGCACATGGAAGACAGCCCCCACCATAGAGAATGATCCAGACCAAAATGTCAACAGAGCCAAGAAGGAGAGGCCCTGCAGTCTGAGCCTTGTTTGTGAAGACCAAGTGAGGCCACCAGGGCAGGCCCCGAGTGCCATGCAGAGATGCACCCCAAGGTGCAATGCAGAGAATGCGAAGTGGCCTTGATGTCGGGCAGACCTGGCTGTGTTGAGAAGTACTTAACCCCTCTGAGCCTCCATCGACTTCATCAGTGAAACAGAGGCAGTGATAATAGCACCTATCTCCGGAAACTGTTGAGAGGGTGTGATGAGATCATGTATGCAGATGGCAGAGGAAGACGGCAACACGGGAAGTTGGGGGGCCCACCTCCAGAGGGGAGCACCCCAAAACCCTCTGCTGCAGATGCAAACTCTAAGCCTTTTAGCTCTAACTCCAGAGTCAGCTCTGCCACGCAGAGCTATGGGATCTTAGGTGTCTTAACCACTCTGTGCATCAATTTCTCACCTGTAAAATGGGGATGACAATAGCACTTACCATGTAGGCTTGCTGCCGCTGCTAAGTCGCTTCAGTCGTGTCCAACTCTGCGACCCCAGAGACGGCAGCCCACCAGGCTCCCCCGTCCCTGGGATTCTCCAAGCAAGAACACTGGAGTGGGTTGCCATTGCCTTCTCCAATGCATGAAAGTGAAAAGGCTTGGGGGGAAGGCTAAAAATGAACTAACAGAGGTAAAGCTCTTAGCATGGCACAGAGTAAGTGCTATGCAAATGTTAACTACTAATGTTATGGTGGTGATTGCTGTTTTTATTATTATATGAATTCTCTCTGGAGCAAGGCACTCACACAAGTTGCAGAAGGTGCCTCAGACACTGGCCTGTCCAGATGCCATCTCTCTATAGCTTTCTGTCTGTCCCTCCCCCCAACCCAAGCCCCCCGCCCCCTGCCATGGACCCAGTCTGGGGGCCCCGCAAGCCTACCTTAGCCGCTGCTCTCTCTCTCTCAATTGCTCCCACCCTGCTTGTCTATGAATTCTGCTTCATGAATCCCATCTCCACCCTTACCCTCCTCCTCTCCTGTTGTGTCTGCCAGAGCCAGAGATAGCTGTGAGAAGCTGAATCCATGGGGAGGGAGATATGAGGTACCTGCATCTCACTTTATAACTCAGGCCCCATCACAGTACCCCTCAGGTCTGAACACTCATATCCTGGGTCCTGGCGCACCTGGACGAGCCCTTGGCTAAGCCTTCAGAGAATGAGTAAATTCTTGAGCACAGTGTTTCTCAGCCTCAGCACGACTGACATTCGGGGCTGCATTGTTCTTGGTAAAGGAGGGCCTCTCAGTGCACTGCAGGATGTTTAGCAGTCTCTGCCTAAATAGAAACCATCCTCCAGTTGCACCAAAAATGAGCCCAGACATTGCTGAATGTCCCCTGGTGGGAGAATCACTGTTAGAACTTTGTTATAAAATGTGAGTCTCTGTCTTATACTGATAGTATCCTGTCAGAGATGCTTCTAAGACCTAATGAACATCCTCAAATTGGGCCCCTAATGCCACCCTCAACTTTGTCTCATTTTCCAACCAAAATTGTGATCCTTTGACCCAGAGTCAAAATCAACTGGCCACAAGCATCAGCCTCAACTCCCAGACTCTCGGCCCTAACCCCGAATCTTTTTTTTTTTTTTTACTTTAAAATATCGCATGTATTTGGTAATTAAATGTCCACTTTTAAATAATGGGTATATCTAAAAAGCTATAACAAGGAAGATTAGAAAAAATTTGTAATAGAATAAAAATGAAAAGAAAATTTACCAGAATTTGCCCAAACCCTGAATCTTAACCTTGAATCTAAAACTTCAATCTGTTTCCCAAACCCAACACCTTAATTCAAATCCTATTTTTAAGCCCTTGATCTGTTCCAAAACTTCAGATTTCTTAGCCTCCACCAGGTTCCTCTGTCCATGGGTTTCCCAGGCAAGAATACTGGAATGGGTTGCTATTTGCTTCTCCAGGGATTTTCCTGACCCAGAGATTGAACCCAGGTCTCCTTCATTGCAGGCAGATTCTTTACCATCTGAGTCATGAGGGAAACCCCTCTATATCCATCCACAGGTGTGTATATATATATATATGGGCTTCCTAGGTGGGGCTAGTGGTAAAGAGCCCACCTGCCAATTCAGCAGACATGGGAGATGCTGGTTCCATCCCTGAGATGGGAAGATCCACTAGAGGAAGGCATGGCAACCCACTCTAGTATTCTTGCCTGAAGAATCCCATGGACAGAGGAGCCTGGTGAGCTATAGTACATAGAGTCCCAAAGAGTCAGACACTACTGAAGTGACTTAGCACTCAAGTGCACGCGTGCACATGCGCGTGCACACACACACACACACATATACAACTGAATCACTTTGCTGTACACCAGAAACTAATACAACATTGTAAATCAGCTATACTTTGATTTCAAAAGAAAGAGAAATCAGTCAGTCAATCCCAGGTTAGCTCCAATAGGAAATCTACATTTCCAGATCCTTCAAGCACCAGCTCCTAATACTAATCTCTGTCCCTTTTGGCCTCTGGAGATTTTTAGGTCAAACTCTAGCCTCCTCCCCTCCAAGGTAGCCTCAGGTCTCCAAGGAGAGGCAGGAAGGGCTACCGGAGTTAGAGGCTTCAGGAGGCAACTGTCTCATAACCCCTCCCTCGCACCACTCCTGGCAACCCATCTGGAAATTCTATTATTTATTCATCTGTTTATTCAAACATTTAATGAATATCCACTCTCCAGGCTTTGTATTGGACACTAGCAAAACAGTGGAGAATTGAATCCATTGCTGCCTACTGTCTACTGGGGGAGAGAAAGAAATAGACAAACAAGCAGATAGCTAGTTCAAAACAGTGATTTCCAGAGTCATTGGAGAAATGGCCACCGAGCACCTATTATATGGCAAGTGCCTTTCTAAGTGCTGGCGATACAGCCTTGAGCACAAAAGACAAAGCTCCTAGCGAGCTTCCATTAAAGGGCAAGGAGGCAGATGATAAATCAGCGCTGTATCAGATAGTGCTGAGTTCTGTGGGGGCTGGGGCAAGGAGCAAACGGGGCGAGAGGATGGGGGCTCCTGAGAGTGGAGGGGCTGTTCCCTCTCAGGTTGTCAGGGAAAGTCTCACACTTAAACAGACATCTGAAGGAAGGGAGAGAGTAACCACTGCAGATAATAGGGGCAAAGGTGTTCCGGCAAGAGGACCAGCTAATGCAAAGGCCCTGAGGTGGGAATGTGCCCGTTCCATTCAGAGAACTGTGTGGCTGGAATGTAGGGGAGGGGCGGTGATGGGAGGAGGTGTTCAGAAGAAACCAGCGGCTGTATCCTGTTGGGTCTTATGAACCATTTTACCCAGAGAAAGGAATTTGGAGAGAAGGAGTGTTATGATCTGATTTATGTTTTAACACCAAAACCGAGAGCAGTCTGTAGGGGGTTACTGGCAGAAACAGGGAGACCAGAGAGGAGGCTGTTGCAATAACCCAGGTGAGAAATGCTGGTGACTTGGACCAGGCTGTAAACAGTGAAGGTGATGAGAATAGTCAGATTCTGGATCTATTTTAAGGTAGAGCTGGCGGGATTTGCTGATGGATTGGCTGTAGGGTGTGAGATAGAGTGATGTCAAGAAGGACTCGAAGGCTTTTGGCAGAAGTGGCTGGGATCATGGAGTTGTCAGTTACTGAAATGGAAACGCTGGAAGAGGAGCAGCTTTACATTTATTTTCTTTTATTATTATTTGTGTGTGGAGGGGGGTGATGGGTAGATAGAAGTCAGGAGCTCTGCATTGAACATGATGAGTTTGAAATGCATTTTAGACTTCCAAGTGGAGATGCTGAACAGGTAAGTGGATTTAGGAGTTGGGGTCATGGGAGAAACCTGAGTTGGACACATACACGTGGGCACCTCAGCAAGTCCATGGGGCCTCAAATTGTGGAACTGCATGTGGTGACATAGTGAGTAGGTGTACACAGAAAAGATGAGTGGCCCAAGGACTAGGCCCTGGGCCCCATCAGCATATGGGGAGCAGGGGATGGGGAACAAGGTGGAAACAGCAAAAGGGACAGTGAAATGCGCCAGGTGGCGAGGCTCCCTCTCTGTTGCAGTTGCTCTCACACCTTTTAATGAAGTCATGAATTAACACAAAGAAGTTGCTCACAGAGAAGGGAGTTGATACTAGATGAAGGGAGACACCAAATTTACGGCAGCAAAGGAAGGCTTCATATATCAGAGGTGACATTGGAGCCTTGCTTTGAGCAATTAGTAAAGATCCCCCATCAGACAACACTGGGGAAAAGCATTCCAGGGAGAAGGAACAGCACATGCGAAGGCTCAGAGTCCTACAACCACCAGGGCATTCAAACTGAGCCCTTGGTTCTTGACCCTCCAAACCTGCAGCTCACTCCCCCTCGGGGAGCCGCCACTGGGGCCACCTTGGAGTCCTCCCAACAGGTCCCTCACCCTCACTCCTGCTGTGTCCGGAGGGTTCAGCCTCCTGTAGATCTCTAGACATAGCCCTCTCCTCTCCGCTTCCCTGCCCTGACCCGGGACCAGCTCACCATTGTAATTCACCAGGACAGCAGTTACTTCTCCCTTGTTTCCCTCCTCTCCGCCCACCGTGAGGGGCCCTGCAGAAGGAGGGTGGGTGTCCTACCGGCTTTACACATGCAGCAGCCTGAGTGAGTTTAAAAACAGGATAAGGTTCATGGGGATCCTCTGTTTCAGAAGCTTTCAACAACTTCCCCTTCCTTACTCTCAGGACAGAATTTACAATTTAACAAGACCCACGAGGCCCCGCATGGTGTGGCCCCCTGCCCGCTTCTCCAGGCCCCTTTCAGCCCTGCTTCCCCATCACTCCTGATGCCAGCCTCCTGCTGCCTTTCCGATTTTTCGACTCCGCGTTCCATCCAGCCTCAGGGCCTTTACCCCTGCTGTTCCCTCCACTTCTCTGCCCTCTCCTCCCCACCTCCACTGCTTCAGTTAACACCCACTCAGCTCTCCTGTCTGAGAAAATCAGACATCCTCAGGGAACCCTTCCCCAGCCCCTGACTGGACCAGTCCCCTCGTTTGATGCCCTGCTTGCTCCCCCATAACTTTATTTCATCATCATCATCATTTTTTGGTGGGGTTTTTTTGGCCTCAATCAGGGATCGAACTCCCACCCCCTGAAGGGGAAGAGCAGAGTCTCAACCGCTGGACCACTAGGGAAGTCCCATTGTCATTTGTTGTAATGCTATCCTGAGTTGAAATGATAATAATAGCTAACAATTATTGAGAACTTCATGCTCAGTAGTAAATGATGCTGTATTACATGTTTTCACATGTTTTTAGTCAACTAATTGCTCAAACAACCCTCTGAGGTAGCTACTCTTCTTGTTCCCATTCTACAGAGGAGGAAACTGAGGCCCAGAAGAGGTTATTTGTGCTGTAAGATCACACAGATATCTTTAAAAAAGGGGGTATAGATGTACGTATAACTGGTTCATTTTGCTGCATAGCAGAAATGAACACAACATTGTAAATCAACTATACTCCAATAAAAAACATTTTTTTAAAAGATCAAACAGATAGTAAAGTGCCAAACTGGGATATGGACCCAGGCAGCCTGGCTCCAGAGCCTGCCAATGTCTGTCTTTTCTGCTTGATGGTAAAGCCATGAGATGAGGGACCATGTCTGTCTTGTTCACAGCTTCATCCCCTGCACCCTTCAGAGGGCTCAGTAAATGTTGAAGGAATGAATGAATAAGTGAATAGGAGTTTGAGCGGTACAAGGTTCATGGTGTGGGAATGCAACCAAGGAGGCTGGAGTGATGGACAGGACGAGATGTGAAAGGTCCTGTGTGGCAGCCACAGGAGTCCAGACCTGGCCCTGGTCCATGGGAACCATGGGGCTTCCTCGAGCAGAGGAGGGTGGAGCTCAGATGAATATGTTAGCCAGATCCTGCTGCTGGCTGTTGAGGAGGACAGCCAGAGGTAGGGTCCTTTCCTGCCCAGCATCCAGGCGAGACTGGCACCTGCCCCCTCCCACTTGGCCCTATTAGCATTCCGCGTGCGGCTTGGGCTCCACAATTAACACAAAGGTACAGTCATTCATTCTGACTGGCGGACTCGGGGGATCAGCCGATCGGGGGCTGGCTGCGCGGGGCTTCTGCTGGGAAGGCATGTCACAGCACAGCGGCCACCGAAATGAAAAGCTATTAATAATGATCCTGGAACTTCACTCCCATCAGCTGTTTGTTTAAAGGTGTTCCGTACTTGGAACCGCCTGATTTATGTGAGCAATAACGCGCCCCGGCCGGTCCGTACTTTTTAAAGCAGCGCTAATGGGGTGAGACCGAGACCCTGGGGGATGCTGGGGGGATAAGGCTTGAAGGCCAGGCCTGGTCAGCCTCAAACCTCAACTCCCTGACCAGCACCATCTTAAAAGGCCCTGGAGATGGCAAAAAGGAAGACATGAAAGAGCCAGGAGAGCTGGATTCAAATCACAGCCCCTACACTTGACCAGCTTAAGCTTGTTTCCCATCCCATTCCCTCCAGCCTCAGTTTTCTTATCTGCACTTTGAGTAAAAGAAAGTGAAAGTCGCTCAGTCACGTCTGACTCTGCAACCGCATGGACTATACAGTCCCTGGAATTCTCCAGGCCAGAATACTGGAGTGGGTAGCCTTTCCCTTCTCCAGAGGATCTTCCCAACTCAGGGATTGAACCCAGGTGTCCCACATTGCAGGCGGATGCTTTACCAGCTGAGCCACCAGGGAAGCCCTTGGGTAAAAGAACTGCCGCTGAATAGCAGTGTTGTTAGGAGCATTCAGCAGAAGCACCTGAAACTCAATAACGTCTTCATCTTCCCCCCCTTCTTTTTGGAAAACTGTCTGCACCGCCTGTCCAGTTCTCTCCAGGAAGGAGAAGCATCAATCCACTTCTATGGTTGCAATTTGACATTTAAATTTCTAAAGGCCTCACAACAACACAGGGAGAGGGTATTGTGCCCATTTTAGAGGTTGGAAAACTGAGGCTGAAGGGAGAAAGAGACAAGTTTAAGGTGACCCAGCTCAAAGTCCACTATGATTTGAGTTCCAGATGGGCAGAGATTGGATGTCCACTACTGAGTACCCAGCTCTTTGCACAATGCCTGTCACAGAAGTACAATGTATGATTGTTGAATTGAAAACAAAAGCTGTCAGAACCATGAATCTTTGATTTGGAGATTGCCCTTTCCATGTTGAATCCCAGGGGTAGTCATAAGAGCTGGGTGCTATCCCCACCTCCTGGATAAGTTAGATAATGGGGACATTGGATCAGATGACTCTACGAGTGGTTTCTCAGCCTATTGGCACTTTGGGTTGGGTAATTCTCTGTTGTTGGGGGCTGTCCTGTGCACTACAGGATGATTCACAGTGTCCCTGTCCTCCACCCACCAGATGCCAGTAGCACCCCTCCAGCTGGGACCTGCAAAGTGTCTCCAGATACTGCAAATATTCCTGGGGGTCAAAATCGCCCCTGGTTGAGAACCACTATTCTAAGAACGTCCTTGAAACATCATACAAGCTCTGTTATGTTGTGGAGGTCTCGGGCGTTGAGGAGAAAACGACACTTGAACTCATGACCCCACCGTGACCCAAGGAGAAATATCATGTTGATATTTTCACAGAGTCACCTTTCCCCACTTGTCCTGTTAGAGGACAATTCTTCTCCTTGCCACAGCAATTGCCTGGCAGTTTCTGCTGATGATGCTAACCTGGTCCACGCACAGAAAGTCACTTCCTTTCGTGTAAGGTGAATTTCCCAGAATGCATTGCAGCGAAACCCAGGGGCTGCTGGGTCCCTCTCAGGTTCAGAGGTGAAGGAGAGATCTCAGGCTGTTGGGGATGAAGGCTAGGAATGACGTGAACTGGTCTCCAGGGAGGCTCTGGAGGACTTGGAGAGACAAGAGAGAGTCACAGGCAGATCAGGGGGCAGTACCGCTTCAGCAAAGATGAGGCAGGAGTGAGCTTGTATAAAATGGCCTGTACCCATTCCAGAAAGTTAGACATGAGGGCATCCTTCCTTCTCCCACAGACCCTGCCTCTGACTGTCCTACCTGGGGAAGCCACCCCTTTTCCCAGGGGACACAGCTCCTCCTGGCTCCAAGTCCTTCCCTCCAAGCCTCTCTCCCACTGGGACTCATTACCCAGAGGAGGCCTGGAGGGGCAGGAAAGGTGGATGCTTTGATGTTGGGCTCCGAGGGTTTCAATTGCAGCCGCAGTGGAACTTACAGCCGGGTGGCTTTGGCCGCATCACATGATCAAGGGTGACTGACATTCAAAATAGTTAACAACTGGAACTGCACAGGCCCTGACCAGTCAGAAGAGATGACACCTGGAAAGGAAAAAAGGGCCAGCAGGACTGGCTGAACACCGTCAGGCCTGCCTCTGTGCCTCTCCTCCATCTCCGTAGACTAGCAACATATCTACCCCTGTGGGGCTGTGGGATGAAATAGAGGGAGAGCGCCCAGCACCGCAACTTGCATACAGCAGGCAATCAATAAATGTCCCTTGACTTCCCCAGAAGATGCAAAAGGTGCTGAGGTTTGCATGCCCTGCAGCGGACCTCAATCCCAGCAAAGACTTCTCTTTCCAGATGTTGAGGAAGATGTCTAACGAGCCCTCCTGTGCCCACCTCCTCCAGGGCTCAGGAGCACAGGGTCTGGAGAGGTGTTCAGGGTCCAGAAACATCAACTACCACCAGTGAGCTAAGACTGTGGGCCCTGGACCCTTGCCCCAGGGGTCTTCATCCTGCCCAAAGGCCCTGGAGACCCTCCGTCACCCATCCCCGGAGGACCTGGAGCTGTCACTCCATCCTGGCCCAGCCAGCCCCCCTCACAGTGTGTTTAGGCAGCTTGTCATTACGAAATCCATTTTCTTATCTCTTACCATATCTATTTTTCTAATTCTTACTTAACGAGCTCCCCTGAAAATAAGAAAATCATTGGAACAATTTCCTTAAGTGTGAAAGATTAGTCTGAAATCGGCATTAAGGGGACTAATTACCTTCATTCTCCCACCTTTCCGACAGCCGTTTGTTAGCAGCAAGGACTCATTCATCTGCTGCTCAGGGAAGGCCGTCAACATTTGGCTGCAATGGGATTCTCCGCTCCCACTTTCACTCACAGGGCGTGTGTGTGTGTGTGTGTGTGTGTGTGTGTGTGTATAAGAGAGAGGGACAAATGAGTGCCCCATGGGTAGGAATGGGGGGTAAGGGTGATGCCGTATTCAGAATCAGGGGTTGGATGGGTTCCTGGGGGAGGTGGAGGGTACCTGGGGGAGGTGAAGGCTGGATCCTGCCACACAAGTTCTTGACTAGCGCCTCCCCAGGGACCATAATTCCCAGCCACTGACTCATTGAATGGCTTTGAGAAGTCACTTTGTGTCTTTGGGCATCTGTCTTCTCATTGGTAAAATAAAGGTAGGGAATTCCCTGATGCTCCAGTGGTTAGGACTCTGAGCTTTCACTGTCAAGGGCTTGGGTTTGATCCCTAGTTGGGGAACCAAGATCCCACAAGCAGCAGAAAAAAAAAAAAGTAAAATGAGAGCAATTTCCTGTAGCTACAGAAACATCTCTGTCAAGCTTTCCTGGAGGCCAGGCTCACACAGGCAACTCTGCCCACTCTTAAGCCTTGTCATACCACCCAAGGACAGCTATCGTCATTAGTGGAGTGTACAGAGAAGAAAATGGAGGATCAGAGAGGTTAGGGACCTACCCTAGGTCACACAGTGAATTCAGAGCCAGAGATGGGACTGCTGTCTGATTCTGGAGTCATGCCCTGTCCACTCTATCTGGATGTCCGACCTTCAGAATCACACTCCCAGCGAACACGGGATCTGAAGACCTAGGCTCCATCCCTATCTGGAGCTCATGCCAGCGGGATGACCAGAGGCACCTCCGGCATCTCTCTAAGCCTCGGTTTTCTCCTCTGTGAAATGGGAGTGGTTATCATGCTTCCCACCACTGAAAGGTGTGGTGAGACCCACACGCTGGAACTTGCCCTGTGAACTGAAACATGAGGTAGCTGAGAAGAGGATGGCAGGGGAGAAGCTCATTTGAGGGCAGAGGACTCGGAGAGGGAAAGACTACACAAGGGCATCCTTGGAGTCTGCGGAAGCTGGGGACAAACCCAGGGGTCTGGACCCCCAGCTCCCCTGCCCCTGGTCAACTGCCCTCACTCCTGTGCCCAGCACTGAGGAGCCGCCTTCTGGAACAAGGCTCTGAGCAGCAGGAGACAGACAAACAGGGCTGCCCAGTGCAGCGTGCCAGGGATTATGGGCTCCAGCGTCCAGCCTGGTACCTGCTGTGGGGGAGGGGCCCTCACCCACTGTCTCTCCCGGGAAAACTCATTGGGGGAGGCGGATAAGCTGAGAAGATGACGGGAACATCTTCCATTTTCCATTTAACCACCTGATATTGAATTATAAATAATTCATACACCTGCCAAACATTTGATTAAAAGAACCCAATTCGCACTGCATTTGTCAAGGGGTAAGAATTGCATTTGGTGTTTTTATTTTAATCTGTCCTTTAACTCTTTTACGAATATTTATTTATACTTGGCTGTCAGGTTTTATTCTATTTGCCCTGATTTTATTCTGGCTGTAGCTGGCGTTTTTTCCTTTCCCTTTTTATTTTGTCACTTCTGCCTAGTAGTCATGCATTTGAGAGCTCAGAGGCAATAAATTAGGAAGCGGGATTCCCTCTCTGCAAGCACTCCTACCCCCACTTCCGTCTACACCCACTGTTTATGGACCCTCCTCTCTGCCCTGATCCGCTCCTCACCCACCCAGCCTAACCTTCTCTGGATGTAACTCACCAAGTCCAGGGTGTCTGGATGTGTCCCACATATACACACATCTCTGTCTCCTGATCTCTGCCCATGCTCTTCCCTACCATCTTTCTTTTTTAAAATAATAAATTCTTTTACTTGGCTATGCCAACTTAGTTGCAGCATGCAGGATCTTTAGTTGAGGCATGCCAACTCTTAACTTGTGGCACATGAAATCTAATTCCCCAACCAGGGATCAAATCCTGGCCCCCTGCATTGGGAGCATGAGTCTTAGCCATTGGACCACCAGGGAAGTCCTACCCTCCTTCTTGGTTGCCAAGCTTAGAGGAGGTCCTCTAATAATTATTTTTTGAATAAATTAATCCACATCATTAAAATCATCAGTATCATTGTCTTTGGGGACAAAATGGAAAGTATTGGTATTCATCAAGTCTGGTGATGAGAATTTGCTGTCACCATGGACCTCGCATTCAACCAGCTCGAAACCCCTGCCCTGTCACCTACCAGCTGGTGAATGTGGGTGAAATACTTCAGTTCCTTAGGTCTGCACTCCCCCATCTGTAAAAGGCATATATTAAAATAGCACCCACGTCAGAGATTGATACAAGAGTTAGTGCATACGCCCAGCACATAGTAAGCATTCAAAAGCTGGCAGCTGCTATTTTTATTATAAACTGCAATCTCTCTCTCTCTCTCAATGCTGCCCATGTTCCCACCTGCCCTCCCTGCTTCTCCTTGAGTCTGAAGTCTCGGGTGTTTGTGATATTATCTTCAATGCCGGGTGGAGGTCGACAGATGTGTCTGACAAACAAGGAAGAGAAAAGCAGGCCATTGCTTTTTGTGGGCTACCTGCTTTCCCAATAATGTGCTGTGTTTGTCGGAGGGCTTACACTGGTCGGTTTGTGGGTTGACATAAAAACTTGTTTCTGCCAAGTGATTCAGGGGAGCTGGGAATTTACTTGAGACCTTGTCAATGCTCTCTGAATACAAAGGGGCTGGAGGCTGTATGCCTCAAAAAGCCTATGATTGTGACATTAAGAGCGTCAGGGTGGGGATATGCGCTTTTTTTTTTTTTAAAGTTTATGAAACATGTTCTCCTATATCATGTGTTTTTATCTCAAGCTCCTATAAAATTCTAGCATCTTTCAAAATTCAGCCAGCCATCCCACTCTCCCCTGGCTTGTGCCAGTCCACCAGGTATCAGGATTAAAAGGGACCTTGGGCCCTACCTGTCACCTGAACTGTTCACCAGAGCCTTGTCACAGGTCTCCTTGCCTCTGGGCTTGTCCCTTCCAAAGCCACACTCCACACTGTGCATTCTTTCTGAGGCTTATCCAACCCCATCACTCTCTTGATTAAACTTTCAGTGGCTCCCGCTACCCTCAAAGTAGAGTTCAGGATGGCCCTTGCTTGTGACTGGGGTCTGCCACCCCAGTTAGATGGTGGAGACTTTTTCCTTTGTCATCAATAATTTAATCCTGGGGATTTTTCTGGTGACCCATTGATTGAGACTCCGCACATCCACTGCAGGGGGCACGGGTTCCATCTCTGGTTGGGGAACTAAGACCCCGCATGCTGTGTGGTACAGTCAAAAAAATAAATACATGAAACAATTTTAAAAATAATAATGTAATCTAATGAGAAACCAAGCCATAGCTTCCCTGGGGACCTACTTTATGTCATGTGCTGTGGCTGGCACAGGGTTCAGGGGTAAGTCAGGCTTCTGCTAAGAGTCAGGGAAGCTGCGAGAAGAGGGAAAGAACAGGAACCAACATTCACGGAGCACCTCCTGTGCACCTTTTGCCCACTGCAACCTGCAAGCTAGGTATCGTTGTGTAGAGCCAGGAAGTGGCTTGTTTGAGGTTGCAGGCTGGTAAGTGTCGGAGCTGGGATTCAAATCCAGGTCTCTCTGAGTCTAATCCTTGTGTGTATGTGTATGTTTCCCCATCACTTTTTTTTGCCACTGCCTCCCAGGAGCTTGTGGGTGACGGTCTCAAGAGAGAGGGTGGGGCTTCCCTGGTGCTCCAGTGGTTAAGAATCCCCCTGCCAATGCAGTGGACATGGGGGTCGATCCCTGGCAGGGAAGAGTCCTCATGCTGTGGAGCAACTAAGCCCACAAGCCACAACTACGGAAACCAGGGTGCCTAGAGCCGGTGCTCCCCAACAAAAGAAGCCACCACAACAATAAAGCCACGCAGCAGAATGAAGACGAGCCCCCACTCTCCACAACTAGAGAAAACCCACGCACAGCAACAAAGACCCAGCACAACCAAAAATAAATAAATCTTTTATAAAAATAAGAAGAGAGAGGGGGAGACTCACAAGCCAGGTGTCCACGGCCGTTGGGGCCAGACAGCTCGGCAGGGCTATGGGCCTTCTGGGTAGAGGCTGCAGGTCCCCCTGAGAGAGAGCTCAGGGTTGGGATGATGCCCCCACCAAGATTATCCTGTGACAACAGTGACCGGGAAAGAGTGTAAAAGGCATTTCATTCCAGAGCCTGAAGCCATAGAAAGAGGGGCCCAAGCTAGGCAGCCAGACAGCCCCAGGCTGGAATCCCGGTTTTGTCTCTACACGCCCAGCGTGTGACCTGGGAAACAGTCACATCACCTCTCTACTCCCTGATTTCCTTCTCACTAGAACAGAAATTACAATTCATCCCTCAAAGGCTCGTTGAGAGAATGGAGTAAGGTCACGTGGGTAAAAAATGCTCTGTCAACTAGAAAATGAATTATACATTCACATATAATTCAGTCCTCCAAACAATTTCGTGAAATGGGCAGGGCAAGAATTTTTAAAATTTAATTTCTTTTCTTTCTTTTTTTTTTTTCCACTGTGTCAGGTCTTAGTTGCAGCATGTGGGATCTAGTTCCCTGACCAGGGATCAATGCTGGGTCCCCTAATGCATTGGGAACATGGAATCTTAGCCACTGGACTACAAGGGAAGTCCCTATGTTAATTTCTTTTAAAAAAAAATTTAATTTTATAAGAAATGCATGAATCCATTCTCTTAGAAATCAGGACATTGTTGATGAAACTTAGGTCCCCTTGGGGGAATTCCCTGGTGGTCAAGTGGTTAGGACTCCATGTTTCCATTGCAAGGGGCATGGGTTCCATCCCTGGTCAGGAAACTAAGATCCCACAAGCCGCAGGGCACCACCAGATAAATAAAGCCCCCTTTATCGCCACCTCTAATCTGGTCTCTTCCCCACTTCCTTAGAAATCACTCCTGTAATGAGTTTGATTTGTATCATTTCACACCGTTTTTATACTTGAGCATACATGACATGGACCTCCAGAAAATAAGGAGCGTTGTTTTGTATTATTTTCATGTTAATGGATTCTTACTAGATATATCATCGCCCAGCAACTGGCTTTTTTCTCTCCAACGATGTGTTTGAAAGCTATCTGTGTTGATAGATCTGGTTCATTCCATTTAAGTGGCTGTGTTCCATGGTATGAATATACCCCATTTTATGTGTTCCCTCTTTTACCAATAAACATGTAGAATGTTTTCTCTTTTCCCCTTATTACTAGCAGCGCTTCTGTAAATGTTATGCGCGCATCTCCTGGAGCATGTGCTGAGGTTTCTCCAGCACAGATGTGGTCATAGATCCAGGCAGGGCTTGTGAATAACAATGATAGTTGCCCTGTACTGAGTGTTCACCATGTTCTAGAAGCGTCACATGCATTATCTCATTTAACCCTCACCGAAAGCCATGTGTGAGCAAAGATCGTGTCCAGTTTTCAGATGAGAAGACTGAGGCCCAGACATGCAGAATTTCCTCCTAGTCACACAGCTGGCCCTGATTTTCCTCAGCCCAGCACACACCTGCGCCAGCTGTGGTGTTCCCCCTCTTCACGGGGGTTTAGAGCAAGAACATCTGGAAAAACCAACTGGACATGTCTGCACCCAGAGCCCTGAATCCACAAAATTCCAAGTGACAGGTGTCCTCTGGTGATAAGAAAGGTGCCCAGGTCATTTCTGGGACAGGAGGCTCAGCTTGTCAGCTGGGAGGACGAGCTCCCCGCTTCCACCATTTGTTGTCATTGTTCAATAGCCAATTTGTGTCTGACTCTTTGAGACCCCATGGACTGCAGCACGCCAGGCCTCTCTGTCCCTCACCATCTCCTAGAGCTTGCCCAAGTTCATGTCCATTGAGTGGTGATGCTATCTAATCATCTCATCCTCTGTCGTCTCTTCTCCTTCTGCCTTCAATCTTTCCCAGCCATCAGAGTCCTTTCCAGTGAGTCGGCTGTTCACATCAGGTGGCTAAAATACTGGATTCAGCTTCAGCATCAGTCCTTCTGATGAGTATTCAGGGTTGATTTCCTTTAGGATTCTCCCCACCATGAGTTTTCGTTAGGCAGGGGCTGAGGCAGCTGAGACTCGGACTGGCAGAGACATTGAACCATGAAATGGTAGACTCCTGGAGCTGGACATGGGAGGAGAAACTGATGCCCGGGGAAGGGGTGAGGAGGACTCACTGATGGCCACACGGCCATCCAGAGGAGGAGCAGGGTGAGGAGGCTACCCTCTCTCTGTCCAGTGGACCCAGCAGTCTAGAGAAGTGCCCTGGAAGCCTGGGCCTGAATTAGGGGTCAAGGACAGGTGCACAGTCAGCAGAGGCCCCAGGAGCCCAGAGTCACAGGGGAGAGTGGAGGAGGAGCGGTCCCTGTTCCCCCTTCACCCTCTCCCCTCTGGTTAGGTCAGATGAGCCTTCCTCTCTGTCTGTGCTGCTGGCTCCACGCTCCAGCTTCTGCTCTCTGGCTTCCGCCCCCAGCCCCTGTGTCTCTGCCCTCAGCCCCGCTCTCATTCCCCTCAGCCCTCTGTCTCTCTCATCAGCCCCTCTGTCCCTCCCCTCAGTCCCTCTGTCCTCTCCCCTCAGCCCCTCTGTCTCTCCCCTCAGCCCCTCTGTTCTGCCCTCAGCCTCTCTCTCTCTCCTGAGCCCCTATCTCTCTCCTCAGCCCCTCTGTCTCTCCCCTCAGCCCCTCTCTTTCTTCCCTCAGCCCCTCTGTTTCTCCCCTCAGCCCCTCTGCTCTCCCCTGAGCCCCTTGGTCTCTCAATTCAGCCCCTCTGTCTCTCCCTTCAGCCCCTCTGCTCTCCCCTGAGCCCCTCTGTCTCTCCCCTCAGCCCCTCTGCTCTCCCCTCAGCCCCTCCGTCTCTCAACTCAGCCCCTGGCTCGCTCCCCTCAGCCCCTCTGTCTCTCCCCTCATCCCCTCTGTCTTTCCCCTCAGCCCCTCTGTCCTCTCCCCTCAGCCCCTCTGTCACTGCCTTCAGCCTCTCTGTCTCTTCCTTCAGCCCCTCTGTCTCTCTCCTCAGCCCCTCTGTCTCTCTCCTCAGCCCCTTGTGTCTCTCCCCTAAGCCCCTCTGTCTCTGCCCTCAGGCCCTCTGTCTCTCTCCTAAGCCCCTGTATCTCTCCCCTCAACTCCTCTCTCTCTCTCCTCAGCCCCTCTGTTCTGCCCACAGCCCCTCTCTCTCTCCCCTCAGCCCCTCTGTCTCTCTCCTCAGGCCTTCTGTCTCTCTCCTCAGCCCCTCTGTCTCTCCCCTCAGCCCCTCTGTCTCTGCCCTCAGCCCCTCTGTCTCTCCCCTCAGCCCCTCTGTCTCTGCCCTCAGCCCCTCTGTCTCTCCCCTCAGCCCCTCTGTCTCTGCCCTCAGCCCTTCTGTCTCTGCCCTCAGCCCCTCCGTCTCTGCCCTCAGCCCCTCCGTCTCTCTCCTCAGCCCCTGTGTCTCTCCCCTCAGCCGCTCTCTTTCTCCCCTCAGCCCCTCTGTCTCTGCCCTCAGCCCCTCTGTCCTCTCTCCTCAGCCCCTCTGTCTCTCTCCTCAGCCCCTCTGTCTCTGCCCTCAGCCCCGCTGTCTCTCCCCTCAGCCCCTCTGTCTTTCCCCTCAGCCCTTCTTTCTCTCTCCTCAGCCCCTCTGTCTCTGCCCTCAGCCCCTCTGTCTCTGCCTTCAGCCCTTCTGTCTCTGCCCTCAGCCCTTCTGTCTCTGCCCTCAGCCCCTCTGTCTCTGCCCTCAGCCCCTCTGTCCTCTCTCCTCAGCCCCTCTGTCCTCTCTCCTCAGCCCCTCTGTCTCTCTCCTCAGCCCCTCTGTCTCTGCCCTCAGCCCCTCTGTTTCTGCCCTCAGCCCTTCTTTCTCTCTCCTCAGCCCCTCTGTCCTCTCTCCTCAGCCCCTCTGTCTCTGCCCTCAGCCCTTCTGTCTCTGCCCTCAGCCCTTCTGTCTCTGCCCTCAGCCCCTCTGTCTCTGCCCTCAGCCCCTCTGTCCTCTCTCCTCAGCCCTTCTTTCTCTCTCCTCAGCCCCTCTGTCTCTGCCCTCAGCCCCTCTGTCTCTGCCTTCAGCCCTTCTGTCTCTGCCTTCAGCCCTTCTGTCTCTGCCCTCAGCCCTTCATTCTCTCTCCTCAGCCCTTCTTTCTCTCTCCTCAGCCCTTCTTTCTCCTCAGCCCCTCTGGCTTTACCAGCTCCTCTGCATCAGCATGAACTTGCTTAACTCTTTCTCCTTTAAAAGGCCCTCCCTCCTGGCCTGGTTCCTCTGCAACTGCTGCCCTCTTCCCCCTTTCCTTCCCAGCCCCACTGATCAAGTTGCCTCCGTTTCACTCCCTCCCACTCACTCCTCCACCCACTCCAATCTGGCATTGCCCATCCTCCTGGTTACAACTCTCTCAGGGTCCCCATGGCCTCCCCTACTGCAATGCTTCCATTCCTCGCCTCCGATTCCTGTGTCACAGTCATCCCCTTGGTCCTTTATGGACACTGGACACCTGTGGCCACAGCATCTCCCAAATCTCCCTTCACTGACCTCCAAGACCCGTTCCCTCCTGGACCCTTCCTGCCTCTCTGAGCATTCCTTCTCCATCACCTTTGCCATCTCCTGTCCCAACCTGCCCCTCCATTTGTTTAAAGACATTTTTCTAAAAAATGCCGAAAAAGTATACAGAGGAAAAAATGAACAAAAATGACTTGAAATCTCACCAGTTATTTTCCCCTACTGATTTTTTTTTTTTAAATAGATGTGGTGCATGAACCACACATCCAGGAATATGCTGTGTCCAGAGAGACCCGCCCACCCCCGCCACCCCAACCACTCTCCAGAGGCAAACCCTGATCACCCTGTCTCATAATTCTTCTAGAAAAATGTTTTGTTCATACTCCAGCGCCTGTGTCTTTATGTTATTTTTATGTACCTTGAAGGGATCATCCTTACAGCCTGTTCTGTGTTTCTATCACCCTTTAAATCTTGGGGCTGACCTGGGCCTTTTCTCATTGCTCATTCTTGACCCAGGGTGGTGTCTTGGGGTGGAGTGGTGGGGCATGATGCCAAGTCACCTGTTGCCAGCTCTCATTTCTTCTCTGGGTTCCAGACCCACACACTCAGTTGTGTAGTTGGCATCGCCACTTGGGTAGCACCTCACACTTTTTGTGTGTTTAACATCTTCCTGCCCACTCCCGGCCCCATCTCCTCATCACTCACCCAAATCAGCTACCTGAGGTCACCCCTTGAAACTGACATCGTCTCTAGCCTGCGTCTGAAGCCTGGATGCCCCACTTCCATCATGGAACCTCCCTGTGTTTCCGGTTCCTGGTGTGCCGTGTGGATTAAGAGCTAGGACCTGCCAGGTGCTCAGAGCCTTCCCTGGTACACAGTACCTGCCCTGGAAATGCTGGCTGTGATTATGGATATTATCCACGACCCCTTCCTTTCCTGATCATGTACATCCAATCCATCGCCTGCGACAGTCCATTCTCCCAGGCAGGCTGGCTAAAAGCCCCCTGTCCAACCTCCCTCCAATTAACGCGTGCCCCTCCAATCCATTCTGCTCTTAAGTGATCCTTCCGTAAACCTGATTACAGCCTCCCGTGATCACCAACATGTGTTAACTCCATGGTCTCTCCCATGGCTTAGCACACAGCAGAGATTCAGCAGGGGATCCCATCTGTGTATGGACAGTGTCTTTTCTAATTGGTTGGTGCCCTGCTGAACTGTCCATTACATCTTTCGATGTGCCCCAGGTCTTGTACAGTCTGGCTCTCACACACCTCACCAGCCCCATCTCTCATGCCACTCCCCTTAAGGTTCATGTCTGACAGGAACAAACATCTTATGTGTCTCCAAACAGAACACCTTCCCTCTCTGAGCCCTGGACCTTCTCACATGCTGTTCCCTGGGCCTGAAACCCTCTTCCCCCAACCCCACCTGGCTAATTCCCACTTATTCAATGGGTCACTCCCCAGGAAGATCCCCCCCACCCATCCCGCACCCATACCAGCCTTTTGTCAAGTTATCACACTCATGATTTCTTGGTGATGAAACTCGGGGTCGCCCTCCATTCCTAGTTTAAAATTTGTTCTTGCCTATGGCGTTTCTATATTTCTGAAATGCATGCCATCTGGGGGTGTGAGATCTGTTCACCCATTCACTGCTGTCTGCTCAGCTCCTGACACAGAGAGGGCGTTCAGAAAACGTTTGGTGAATCACTGTTGAACTCTTTGGTGTCAGGTATTGTTCTCTGCCCAAAGGGTGCATCAGGGAATCAAACCAACATGAATTTTGATCTCAGGGAAGCACATATGATGGGGTCGAGAGAGAAACAAGCAATAAACATAATAAGTAAGTCATATATGAAAAAGTGATAAACTCTTTGAAAAATCAAAAGGAGGGAAAGTGGGTTGGCAGAGCCTCGGACAGGGGCTGTAATTTCAGATGGAGTGGTTGGGTTGCTTTGCACTGAAAAAGTGACATTTGAGCAAAGATTAAAATGTTAAGGGAGGGAGCCCTACAGATATTTAGGGGAAAAATACTCCAGGCAGAGGGAATAGCCAGTGCAAAGGCGGTCAGATGGGAACACGTCTGCTGTGTTCAAGGAAAACCCAGAAGGCCAGCGGGGCTGGAGCAGAGAGGAGGGACAGGATGGGAGGGAGAATGAAGTCAACCAGGCCGTGATCACAGACCACATAGGGCCTTGTAGCAACTCTGGCTTTTATGCTGAGAGAAATGAGAGCCTTTTTTTTTTTGACAGCTTTATTGAGGTGTAATTTACATACTATAAAATTCATTCATTGTCAGCATACAATTCGATGATTTTTAGTAAATTACAGACTTGTGCAACTCACATCACTACCCAGTTTTAGAACATTTTTTTTTTATCCCAGGAAGATCCTTCGTGCCCATCTGCAGTCAATCCCGTCCTCACCGCCAGCCCCAGGCGACCACTAATCTGTTTTCTGTCTCCAGAGATTTGCTTTTTGTGGACATTTCACATAAACAAAACCATACAGTATGTGTGCGTGTGTGTTTTTTTCCATCTGGCTTCTTTCATTGAGCATAATATTTTTTGAGATGTGTTCCATATGATAGCATATATCAGCAGAGTGTTCCTTTTTATTGCTTAATAGTATTCCTTTGTGTGGCTATATGTTTTCACTTCTCTTGGGTTGATACCTAGAAGTGGACTTGCTGAATCATATAACAAATTTATGTTTAACTTTTTGAGAAACTCCCAAAATGTTTTCTTGTGGTTCAGACAGTAAAGAATTTGCCTGCAATGCAGGAGACCCGGGTTCAATCCCTGGGTTGGCCTGGGTTGGGAAGTTTCCCCTGGAGAAAGGCATGGCCACCCACTCCAGTATTCTTGCCTGGAGAATTCCACGGACAGAAGAACCTGACGGGTTATAGTCCATGGGATGGCACAGAGTTGGACAAGACTAAACGACTAACACTTTCACTTTTCACTTTCAAATTGTTTTCCATATGGGCTGCTATGTGGAAAATAGTCTACAGTGAATCAAGGGTGGAAGCTGAAAGATCAATTGTTTGATGAATATAAGTAAGTAAATAAACCCATTGTATCTGCGGAGAGAGAAATTAGAACTGTCACCAAATTGGTACCAAAGACCCTCATGCAGGACCCAGGCCAGGAGACCTCCCCAGCTGCAAACCCAGCCTTCCCAGGCCCAGAAAGGTACCAGAAGGACTGTCTCATACCCACCGCTCCCTCCACACCACCCAATCCCCAGACAGCTTCCAAGCAGCCAAACCGTGAAAATCCCCAGTATGGAGAAGAATCAGCATGGGGACATAACTGTTCTGAGCCACGGAGCCCTCTCCCCCCCGGGGAGATGACAACATTTTCTTTGCAATTAAAATTCCTTTGAAACTGAGACCAAGGAAAATGCAGAGGAGAAAGCCTTTTAAACTAGGGGAAATACTCTTCTTAGCAATTACTGTGTGTGCATTTCAACAAAAGCTGTTTCTCCTTCCTCCTCCTGCCGGCTGCAGGGAGCTGACTCTGCCGGGTCTCAGGTTCCACATTCACAGTGGAGCCAGAAGTCTCCCTTGGCCTCCAAAACTTTTCCCTGGCTGGTCCTTGCTTCTCTGCCCACCACCCACTCTTACTCCTGGATCCCTTACACCTTCCAGACTTCATTCCAGGCTTCTACTTAAAATATCACTTCCTGTGAGTCCTCCTTTCCCAGCCCAATGCCTCACATGCTAAAATGTGCTTCCGTCTCTGTGCTCCCTATCACTCTGTCCCCTACCCCCTGCTAACTGTCCCTCCCCATCCCCCTTGGATCTTCCCTCCTCTGAGCTCACAGCCCTGTCTCTCGGCACAGCCCTCTGCTCTGACCACAGCGCTCTGTTAATATTAATATCTTGGCCAGGAGTGTGATGTCCAACACATTAGAAAGAATGGGGGTATTGGAGACCTGGATTCACTTCATCCATTCGATCAACAAATATTCATCACGTCGTCACGATGTGCCCATGCCTGCTGCCAAGTCCTAGCGGTAAGCAATTTCTGTGTTTAGAAACAGGAGGCTAGTTTTTTGGAACAACCCTTCAGCTGAAAAGAGCTAAGAATACTGGATAAAATAGAAAAAGCATTAAAGCATCATCAAAGAGCTGACAAGCAAGCTCTTTGTAAGGAATTACCAGGAATTATTAGGTCAAAACTGAAGGGAAGACAGAAACCCTGAAAAGTTCAAGAGCACAGAATCTCTTTTGTCCTGAGGGCGTTTGCCGATCTTGAAAATTTTGAATTTGTTTTTTGAGCATCTCCCAGCATAAAGGGAATTGAAACCAAAGTCTGCGGCCTCTACAAAGTGGGCAATCAAGTAGGAGACCCTCGCCAAAATAAGCTGGGGCTCCAGGGGGCTTCACCCTTGCATTAAGGGTGAACCAAAGGTAATGTGAATTTGAGTAAACTCCAGGAGTTGGTGATGGACAGAGAGGCTGGGCGTGCTGCAGTCCATGGGGTCTCAAATAGTCGGACACAACTAAGGGACTGAACTGAACTGAACTGAAAGGTAACGCAGCCTTGAATCATGAATTGGCAGCCTCATCCACACTACCAGGGTATTCCAGGGAACCTCAAACCCTGAATTTTGTTTAAAGCAATCCCAAAATGGTAGCACTGCAGCCAAATGCAAATCCTTTTTAGAAGCAAATGCTTTCATCTGAGGCATAAAATTCCTCTTAAAAAATTCTTCCAAAAAAAAAATTTCCAAGTACAATGGCCAACACATAGTCAAAGATAACCAGACATGCCAGAAAGCAATGCTAGTAAGCTAAGTAAGCACTAGAGGTACAGAGTGAGCAAACAAATACCATCCGCCTGCCTCACAGGGCTTATAGTCCAGCAAGGAAGACAGACACCAACACCCTTATCAAGGCCACTAACAACCTCTGCAATGCCGACTGGACTCACTTCTCCTCCTCAATTTACTTTGCCTCTCAGCAGCTTTCAGCATGTTGACCTCTAGTTACTGTTCTTGGTTTCCATGACACCAGTCTGTTGAATGGCCTCCAGCCTTACTGGGAGCTTCTCAGTCTTTCTCCTTCCTTTTCCTCCTCTATTTTATCTCTAATGTTGGTGGGCCTCAGGGACCATTTCTGGGTCTGCTCTCTATCTCACCCCAGGTGATTGCATTCATTTCCTCAGCATTAAATATCACCTACATGCTGATAAACCCTCAGATTTATATCCCTTCTCCTCGGAGTCCAGACTGTTCCATCCAACTGTCTGCTACATATCTCCTCTCACATATCTTGTGAATGTCTCAAAAATAACATACCTAAATAGGAACTCTTGCTTCCTACCACCAACCTTCCTTCATTTACTCCATCATGGTGTCACACCATCCAGTTTTAGGCCAAGAATCTAAGAATCATCTAGAATCCCTGGTTTGAATTAGGGTGGTGATAAAGATTATGCAAAGTGTCAACCTAGAGAGTTATTTAAGGAGTAAAGTGAACCAGACTTAATAATAGACTGGGTGCAGGGATGAGAGTTGTCAGGTACGACTTCCGGCCTTCCGGCTTGGACCACTTGACAGATATGGATGCCATTCACTGACATGGAGCACCCAGGAGACGGGCCAGTATGGAGGAAGAAGAACATATGTTTGGCTTTTCATGTTAGATTTGAGATCTCTCAGAGGCATCTAAGTGGAAGTATTGAGAAGTAATTGTATCTTTATCTCTGGACTTCTTCAGAAGGGAGGGTAGAACTAAGCTTGGGAGTCATCACAGCACTGATGGTAATTAAAGCCATTGGCATGGCTGAGATAGCCCAGGAAGAGTCTGAGGAGTTTGAAAGTGGCATAAGGATGATAAGCCTGCAAAGGAGATGCAGGAAAGTTTTGTTAGAGAGGTGAGAAGGAACCCAATAGTTTAGTTTCAAGTTGCAAATGCTGCTGCGAGGTCAAGTAAAATGAGGAGTGGAGAACATGCGTTGGATTCAGCAAGATGGAGGTCGGTAGTGACCTCTGTGAGCTGTCTCGATGCAGTGCCAGGGATGAAAGCCAGATGGCCGTGGCTTAAGAGGAGAGTGGGAGGTGAGTAAAGGAATCGTGAGGATACCCCACCTGCAGAGAAGTTCTGCTGTTAAGGGAAGGGGCTGAGAGGTGTCAGGAGGGGTATGCCTATTTTTGTTTGTTTATTTTAAGATGGGATCTTCTTGAAAGGGGCTTCCCTGGTGACTGAGATGGTAAAGAATCTGCCTGCAAGACAGGAGATCCAGGTTCAATCCCTGGGTTGGGAAGATCCCCTGGAGAAGGGCATGGCCAACCACTCCAGTATCCTTGTCTGGAGAATTTCATGGACAGAGGAGCCTGGCAGGCTATAGTCCATGGGGTCACAAAGAGTTGGACACGACTGAGAAAGGAATCTTCTTGAGCACGTGTAAATGCCGGGAGTCCATCAGAGACAGAAAAAGATAAGGCAGGAGAAGGGAGAATTGCCGAGTAAGGTTTCTCAGATACTGGGAAGATGTGAGTGGGCTTTAGAACCCAGATTAGGGGCCTGTCCTCAGACAAGAGAGACATTTTCTCTGTTGCAAAGAGCAAGAAAGAGGAGAGAGATGTGTTCCCTCATCTATAAAATGGGGATAATAATAGTGCCTACCTCTGGGGCCAGTGGGGTGGGGATTCCATGAATGGGTGCTTATAATGGGCTCAGCCTGGGGTAGTAATGGCAGGTAGTTAAAATTCTACAGATAGCAGCCACTATTATTATCTTTCACTCTCGAAGCTCTGATCCACTCTCATGTATGGATAATAATCATCAAACCTCACTTGGTTATAGCACTTAACTCTTTCCAGAGGATTACTTGGATATTCATCTATGTAAGCCTCACAGTGAAACCTGGGAGGATTTATTTTCCCTATTCTACAAAGGAGAACACTGAGGCTCAGAGAGGTGAAGAAACCTGCCCGAGGTCACAAAGCTGGCAGCCGCAGAGTTGGGAGGCCAGGTCCAATCCCCAAATTCACTCTCCCTACATCAGCTCCTACTTTCTCCACCAAGATGAACTCAGACTTAGGTCTCGCCTCTCCCCCATGCAGCCTCTACAGTATAGCCCTGTGTGGGAGCTCTGTTTTCCTCAGTGGTTGCGGTGTCCCCCGGAGAAAGGGCTGGGGAATCCATGGCTCGAATCTACAGCTTTAAGCTCACGAAAGAGAGGATTAAGTTTTGAACAAGGTGCCGAGCTCGGCTTGCTTTCTTGTTCCAGCCGGAGACAGGAGATTAGGGAAGACGATGCCCTATCTGCCAGCTCCATCACTTGTCAGGAGAAAGAAGAAAGTGAAACCTCCTTCAAGGCCTGGCACCGGTGCTGCCTGTCTGTCACCCCAGAGGAGGCCGTGCTCACAGTCAGGAGGGTGGTTTGGCCAAACTGGTTTGCAGCTTGCAGCCCCAGCCGTCCCAACCTGCGGATGTAGCACTCGAGAGAAATATTCTTTCCCGGTTCCCTTCTCCCATCTGTTCCAGTACAACGAGGTCATAAGGAGTGTTTCCACCTCTAAATTAAGACGCAACCCCTTGGACTTCCCTGGTGGTCCAGTGGTTAAGAACCCACCTGTCAGTGTCGGCGACATGGGTTCGATCCCTGGTCCGGGAAGATTCCATGTGCTGAGAGGTAACTAAGCCCGTGTGCCACAACCACTGAAACTGGCGCACCCTACAGCCTGTGCTCCGCAGCAAGAGAAGCCAGGCAGTGCAATTAGAGAGTAGCCCCTGCTTACCGCAACTAGAGAAAGCCCACGCACAGCGATGAGGACCCAGTCCAGCCAAAAAAAAAAAAAATTTTTTTGTAAAGACCCGATCCCTTGCCAAGATGCTCAGCCTGGCCACAGCTTACTTTTCTTTCCTCTTCTTCACCTCACAAGCCCCATCCCCGCCCCATACCCTGAATGTTCCTTCCTCTAGGACATTCTGCCAGGCACTCCCCTTCTCCTTTGTTCTAAATGGTGAACCCCTCCTTATCCTTAAAGGAGCAATTCAAATGTCACCTGCAACAAAAAGTCCCATGTGACTTCCTTAGAGAAAAGTCCGACTCTTTATGACCCCCATTAGACTGTGGCCCTCCAGGCTCCTCTGTCCAGGGGATTCTCCAGGTAAGCATACTGGCATGGGTAGCCATTCGCTTCTCCAGGGGATCTATCCCACCCAGGGATTGAACCTCGGGTCGCCTGCATTGCAGGCAGATTCTTTACGGTCTGAGCCACCAGGGAAGCCCTCCTTAGAGAAAAGCGAGCCTTTATTGAGCACCTACTATGTGTGGTCTGCGGGTTAGGCTCAGAGATGCGTCATATCATGGCCTTGCTTCCAGGGTCTCGGGGTTGTCAGTCTGGTAGGAAGAAGCAGCAGGGCTGGAGGTCCCTGGGGATGTGGATGCAAAACTGCAGAGGAGGTGGGAAGTGACGACCCCCAAATGGGCAGGCTGGGGGCGGGGGGAGTGTTGATCTCAGGCCCCAGGCCTGATAGCGCAAGTGACAGGTCGCTTTCCCTGACAAAGCAGCCACCTGTACTTCTCCTTGGCATGCTGGCTCCTCTTGGCGTCTTCTGTGTGCTAACTGTTCACAAACAAGCCAGGTGGAGTGGGGCAGGGGGAGCACCTGGTGAGAAGCATGGCTCTGATGTCAGACCACCTGTGCGACCTTGGGGACATCACCTGACCTCTCTGTGCCTGTCCCCTCCACAAAATGACAATAGAAATAGGGCCTGCCTCGTAGGGATGTTTGAGAAAGTGCATTACACACGAGATGCTTAGGATGGTGGTATCAGGCACTCAGTGGATGTCGGCTATTTTATTACTATTTATTATTTTCATTGAAAGAAGATTTGGGCCCATTATCAGCTCCCACTGTGCACTGGAGAAATTCACTCTCTCTGAGCCTCTCTCCATTGGGAAAATTAGGAAAGTAGTAGATTTCTAGCTCCGATATTCGAGGATAGAAATAAAAGGGGAATAGTAATTATAAGGGGCCGGGGGAATAGAAAGACCCAGTGAGAAACCTCTCCCCTCCCCCAGGAAGCCTACCGTGTTGGTGAGCCACAAAGGTGAATATCGAGAAGGGAGTGAGCGGCTGGATCACAGAGAAACTCAAATGCCAAAGCAATGCTTCCAAGAGGTGACAGGGCTTGATCAATAATTTGGAGACCGTGTCTAATCATTAAAGAGATAATGGGTCCTTCAGAGAGGCAGCGATCTCCCCATCCCCGGGGGAATGCGAGCAGAGGTCGAGATCTAAGAGAGGATTCAGACATTAGATGGTGGGCTAAGGTCTTGTTTTCTTCTTTTACTTATTTATTTGGCCGCACAAGGCCTTAATTGCAGCAGCATGCACAACCTTTTAGTTGTGGCACATGAGATCTAGTTCCCTGACCAGGGATTGAACCCAGGGCCCCTGCATTGGGATCAAGGAGTCTTAGCCACTGGACCACCAAGGAAACCCTCTGGGTGGGCTAAGGTCTTAGAGGGCATGAAACCCTCTCAGACACTGCAGCCCACCAGGAGTGGCCGTTGCAGGAAGAGGCAGTGACCGTAGTGCTTAAGTAAGTGCTGCAGCCCTGGAGTCACCTGCTTCCTCAGTAAGTGACCTTGGCAGTTGACCCCATGCTCTCTGGCCCCAGTTTGCCCATCTATCAAATGGGAGTGATGGTTGCGTCTCGTATCGCAGTTAGTGTGAGGATAGATGGGATAGCATGGACGTGCCCCTTTATTGCTGGGGTTCCTGTTATCGCTCCGCCTTGGCCTCCAGAAGCCCCATTCTGCTGTCTTGGCCTCTCCTGTCTCCCATCCTAGGAGGAAGCGGCCGCACTAGAGTCTGGGGCTGACGAGGCTCCAGCCGGAAGCCTCCCTAAGGAGCTTGCCATGGTTACCAGCTGCCTGCAAGGAGAGGCCATAAATCCTGAGCCCTGGGTGGTAGGAGGGAGGGAACCCGTGTGTGGGGTGGTAAGGGGGGCAGCTAAGTGGAATTGAATCTTGTTTAAGGAGGAGGCCCACGCCTCCCCGGGCCTGTAATTTACTGCGAGGTTGACAAGATGAAAGCGGAATTTTCAGTGGCATAATCGCTGGGACCTCAGGGAGCCGCGGGAGATGAGCCGCGAGGCAGGCAGTGGCAGCCAAGGCTTTAAGCGAGATCTGGGGCGCTGATCCCGCTGTGATCACAGTGCGGGGCGGCAGACCGGGGGGCACAGGGCTCTGAGCAGGGCCGGCCGCGCCGGCTAAGCCCGGGGCTCAGGCCACGTCTTGTCCGCTGTCATCTCCAGAGCTGAGGTCAGGCCCCGATTTTTCAGCCAATTTTATGTAGCGGAACGTACCGCCCAGGACAGCTGTGACAGTGGCTGCCAACAGCACTCAGCTGAGTACCTTCTCCAGCATTGCCCTCAGCCAAAGGGAGCTGTCCAGCTCAAGGTCATGCCCACTGGAGGGGAGCACAACTCATGTCCAATATCTGATAGGTGCATGGATTCAAAGGTGGGACCCCTTGGCTCAACTTGGAGCATCCCAACTCTGGAGCGCCCATGGAAGCAGCTGTGGCCTCTGTTGAGACAGCCTCACAATTCAAGCTCTCCCTCTGCTCAGCCTTGCCTCTCTCACCCCTTTCCTGTGTTCCCTTCAGCTCTCCCCAGTAAACCTCCCGCAGGCACATCTCTACCCTGGAGCCTATTTCCAGGGAACCAGACTTAAGGCTTTCCCTCATCAGTGGGCTTGTTGTAAAACAGCTTTTGCGTGTAGTGTTGGAAGAGCATCACAGAGCCTCCTTTTCCTGATGGGGAGACTGAGGCCCAAAGAAGCAGGAAACTTACTCAAGAACATTTGGTGTTAGGGGCAAAAGCTGGGACACCAGACTCCCAGCCCAGTAGCCCAACTCCTCCATTTTATAGATGGGAAGACTGAGGCCCAGGGAGTTACAAGGTACAGGGGAGAGTGGGGGCATGGAGGCAGTGTGCTAGGGTGAAAGCTCACAGCTTTGTAGCTGGATCCTAGCCACACGGTTTTGAGCAGAACCACCCCTTCTTAAGTGCTTCTATTTTTCATCAGTAACTAGAAAGACCAGTTCCCGTCTCAGGAGGATAGGGTGAGGCTCGCTTAAGTAACAATAAGAGCTGGCACTGGCTGTGTTTGGATGAGTCCTTCACACACATTTTGATGAACCACTGTGAAAACATGTCGCTCACAGTAGGTACATGATGCTTAGTTACACAACATCCTGACCACCTGGTCCAGGGGCTCCAAGATCAGCTTCAGAATCTGAGAGTGGGCTGTGCCAGACCTAGGACAGACTCTGGGGCCAGAAGTTCTTACATCAAGCCCTAGATCCCCACTTCCTGGCTATGAGTTTGGGCAAGTTACTTCACCTTTCTGTGCCCTGATGTCATCATCTGTAAAATAATAATAATGACTAAAACAGACTGGCACAAATTAAACAGGGTAATTCATGTAAAGTGCTTAGCACAGCGGTCAACAAGCACAGCATCTTACTTTTAGCTCATCAGATACCCACGTCCTGGCATATAGAAAGCACCCTATAAATGTTGCCTATTAGTATTATTGTCAGTGTTAGTGAATCTGATGCCCTGGGGACCTGGGGATATGGATTTTAAAAGAGTCCTTCTTATTATGCTCCCAACATGACCCTGCTTCCGGCAGGTCCTCGGACGAGCCCTGGGAACCACATTTTGACCTTCCATTGTACCGAAGCCCAGAGAGGGTGGGGTCTTGCTCAAGGTCACCCAGCAGGGCGGGATCATAGCCAACCTCCAACCCAGTCCACTTGCCTTCCATCCTGGAGAGCTTCCTCCTGCCTATACCGCAGAGGGACATATCCCTTAATGTCATCTGCTCGGGTTGCAGTAAAAATTAACTACCCTGAATATGTGCATCATCAATGCAGCTCCAAGACAGAGAAGGGATGGAAATGCGACGTGTCACACACTTCTGGGGTATCCAGGCAGGCTCTTTAATGACTCCTTGGAGGGCCCTCCACTCTAGGAGGACACCTCCCTCCAGAGCCTGCTGGTCTCCTCTGCTTTGGCCTGGGTTGGGACCCGATGCCAGGCACAGGATGGGTGCCCCAAGAGGCCTTGAGTGAGCAGAGCTGAGGGTGGGGCTTCACCCTTGACTCCCCTGGTTCCAGTCCCCCCTCAACCCACTTATGCATCTTACTAGTACATCTTGCCGGACCACTCAGGGTCACCTCAGTTCTCACCCCAGCCCAGATGGCAGTGTTCTACTGTCTGAGTGAAGGTGATGGGTGAGAACTTCTCCCCCAAGCTTGCTAGAGTAAAAGCTGATGTACAGAGGGCAAAGGATGTTGCTGTGGGTCTCAGTGTCTGCCCCTGAGTATCCTTTACAACAGATAAACTTTAATAGAATCAGGTCTGTGGGAACTTCCTTCTGGCCTAAGCCACATATTCCAAGAACTGAGTAGGGGGAGGCAGAGACCTAGAAGAAGTATCCAGGCCCCTCGTAGGATGGAGGAACTGGGATCAGGTAAGCATGATATGAACAGATACAGCAGACAGAACAGTGAGAGACAGACAACCAAGGAGGCAAAATGGGGAGAAGATAGGAGGGTAGGAAGAGACAGACTAGAAGAAAGGGCAGGGGAAAGGAGGAAAGCAGAGGAAAAGGGGGAATGACTAGAATGGATATTCACACAATGGAGTACTAGGCAGCAGTGAAAAGGAAAGACACAGAACAAAAATGAATCGTAAAAACAATGCTAACAAGACACAAAAGAGTGTATACAGGATGAGCCCATCAATCTCAAGTTAAAAAACCTAAGACTGTTGGAATGCATAATGAGTTGGTCAGCTATATAAAAGGCAAGGGTCTGGTCATAACAAAAGTCTGGGAGAAGGGAAGCAGTGGGTTATAGTCAAAAAGGGACACAGTAGGGAGCTTCTGAAGAGGGGACCATATTCAGTGTTTTGATCAAAGGGCGATCTACAGGGTTCATTTTCTAATTATTTGCTAAATTTCTCATTTATGTTTCTTGTACTTTTCAGTATGAATGTTGATTGCACAGTTTTAACTGGTTACCAAAGTCAAGAAAGAGGAGGAGGAGGCGAGGGGGCACTCAGGAGTGAGAGGGAGAAGGACCTCCCGGGACTCTGCTCAGCTGGCCCCACGGCAGGGCCCTGCCCCCCATCCGGCCGCATTTATAAAATGGAATAAATATTGACACGGCCAGGATGGTATTCAATTTGTCCTGATCACTGGGCTGCGGTGAGTTCTGACAGGGCGAGGTGTAAAACAGCAGCTCGGATGTAATTTCTACTGTCAACATGATGTACAGCGGGCTCTGCCTGCGGCACCAGCAGGCAGGCGGGATGGGGGCAGGGCGGGGAGCCAGGTGCAGGCCCCGGGCACCTGGCATGGAGGGGCCAGGTGGTCACTTCAGGGCAGGTGAGCAGTGGCAGCCAAGGCATGCATGTGTGCATGTGTGGGTAGGTGTCAATGTGTATGCACGTGTGTGTTCGTAACTTTCACGGGAAGTCAGGCTACAAGTAGACAGTCAGGCTTGGGGTAAATAGTGTCAGGAGGCGTTTGGGGGAGGGACACAGCTCATCCTTAGAGCCAAATGCAGGCCTTTCCTTCCTTCCCAGCAGCCACTAAGCCCCTCTTTGCTCATTCTCCTTCCCCACTCTCTGCGCAGCCCATTTGAATTCCACATCTACTACTAGCTAGCTGTGTGACCTTGGGCAAGTCCCTCAGCCTCTCCTCGCCACTTTCCCTTCTTCTGTAATAGATATTTTAAAGAGAGCTGCTGTAAGATTTCAGTCAGATCGTTGATATAAAATGCCCTGGAACTAAGTGTTGCCTCTTATTATTAGCTAATTGAATGGCACCGTGCCTGGCACACAGTAAAAGTGCTAAAAATGTTATCTATCATTATTCTCGGTGACTCAGAATCAGCTCAGAACATGCACCCTACCTCCCTTTCTTCCTTCTCTATTCTTTCATCTGCCAAGGCCATTTCCCCAAAGGAACACAGCCTGGGACAAACCCCACTGTGTCCCGTCACCCCCTCCTCCCTCCCCAATTCTGATCAGAGTGAAATGGGATTGTGAAGGGGGGTGGTGGTAACTTACCTTATTGTGAGGAGTAAGCAAGGTAATGCCCAAAAAGTGCTGGAACACTAATGATCAATAAACATCACTTAAAAACCAGGGGTCATGCCCGATATTGCTCCCCCGTCATTCCTTACGTCTGACGCATCACCAAGCCTGGTCCACTTAATTTCTTAAATAATTCAAATCTGTTGCTTTCCCTCCGTCCCATACGGCCTCCCTGATCTATTCCAGCATCGAGTCCTCTTGCGTCCCCTTTTCTGGTCCTGTACCTGTACAGTTTGTCTTTTACGTCTCAAGCCCATGATCTTCTTCAAAACACAAGTTTGATCATATCTCCTTGCTAAAAAGCCTTCAATGCCCTCCCATTTGCTCTGGAGCTAAAATCTAAACTTCCTAAGACCCTTGGTGAGCCGCCTCTCCCCTTCACGTGCTATGTGAATTTTCAGGCCCTGAATGTGGCTTTGCACCTTCTATTACTCGGGCCCCAGTATGCCTCGGTCATCCTTTACCTTTTAGCTCAAAAGCCCTTTCTCTGGGAACTGCCCCTCCCTGGCCCACCCAGCCCTAATGAGGTTCCTGTTAAACGTGGTAGTCCTCGTTACCTTCCCTCTGTGAATCTGCCCCCATTGGTAATTGTGTATTTACTTGTGAGATGATCGGCTTAATGAATGTCTTCTTACACACACACACACACACACACACACACACACACACACACACACACACACCAGGGGGCAGAGACTTTGCATTGCCCACAGCTACATCCTCAGCCTCTAACACAGTGCCTGGCATAGAGTAGGTGCTCAATAAATATTTAATGAGTCAACGAATGGAACAAACAGAAGGAAATGATGCCACAGAAGGGCGGTCTGCAGGGAGGTGGTATGGCAATAACCAGGCAACCACGGTGCGTGCCCTTCTGTCCATTCATCCATCCATCCATGCCTCCATCCATTCATGCCTTATTTCATCCAGTTCACTCACACATTCAGCAGCAGCCAGTCTGAGCATGTACGCAGGTATGAACTGAAGGGCAGAGAGCGGTAAGGGAGGTGCCCAGAGCCAGCTGGCCGGATGCTGAGACGAAGACAAAAGAGAGAGCCTGGTTCTGAGCCATGGCTCAGATGAGTGAGCTCACTGGGGAGGTGGTGGAGGGGAGGCAGAGAGACTGCCTGGAGGAGAGGGCAATGGGGCTGGGCCCCATGATGGGGGTCAGGGATGGATGTGGGGCAACGTGGGAGAACGGCATTCCTGGCAGAGGGAACAACAGTAGGAGCAAAGAACGAGGCATGAAAGTAATAAACAGTGGTTGACCCCGTCTGCCCAGAGAGATAAGCGCGTGGAGAGACGCCATGACAGCAACCTCCCCGGTGGTCCACTGGTTAAGAATCTGCCTTGCAATACAGGGGATTTAGCTTCGATCTCTGGTCACGAGAACTGAGATCCCACCTGCTGCAACTACTGAACCCACGGGCAGAACTAGAGAGCCCGCATACTGCAACTAACCCGACACAGCCACATCAACGAATGTAAAGGGTATCTTTGGAAACAAGGTGGTGACAGTGACATGGAGTGGGCCGGCCCAGACCTCCCGAGGCCTCGAGTGGCCGTGTGCGCAGTGGCTCAAGGAACAAGCTTTGGAGCCCACAGCCCAGAGGTTGAATCCCAGCTCCACCTCCTCTGGATGAGTCTGGGGCAAGTTTCATGAACTCTCTGTACCTCAGTTTCCTCATTTGATAAATGAGGACAAATAACAGTCCCCACCTCAAAGGATTATGTCTAGGTAGAGTCACTGAACATGAAGAACTCTGCTACTCTGAATGGTAACTAGTGAATGTCAGGCCTGAGTCTGGACTTTATCTTGAAGGCGAAAGGGAGCAGGGGAGAGATTTGAACAGAACCTTCCAGACTGAGCTAGGCTGCATGAAGGTGCCTCTGGCAGCATGCACAGCATAGACTGGGGGCAAGACTGTGGGCCCTTGGACCAGCTTTGCAGATGGGGTAGTCCTTTATATGGGTTACATATGACCCCTCGTGTCCCCTCTCTCCCCTGATCTCCCACATTTTCCTCCCTCGATAACGGTCCAGCTACCAAGCCCAGAAGCTCTGGCATATCCTGAGCCCCCATTCAAACACTCAGAGAGATAGTCCCCACCCCACCTAGAAATACAGCACTGTTCACAGGACACCTGCATCACCCCCCAGGGCCCTGGAAACAGCCCATGGGCTCAACTCACACAGAGTAGGCCCCTATGCAGTCAACCCTCCACACTTACTGAGCACCTGTCATGTGCCAGAAGTTGTTCTAGTTGCTGGGATACTGTGCGCATGCGTGCTGCCCCTACACACATCATTACTGATGCAAAGGCACTCATGTGCTCAGGCACACCCATGCTCACGCGCGTCAAGGCAGGCTGAGGCAGTAACTGGTGTGCTCTCTCACTTGTGACTCCGCCGTGCCTTCCATGGAGCAGGGGGTTGGGAAGGGGCAGTGAGAGGTGGGCAGACACAAGGTGACTCTGCCCCATACCGCTCCACACCTCAACAGTTCCTATATTACTCTGGGGTCTGTTCTGGCCTGGAGGGAGAGTATTGAGCTGGTAGGGATCATTTCTCCCCCGAGGGAAGGCAGCAGCCAAGCACAGAGAGCTCTGGGCACAGGATCCAGCGGGCACAGTGCCCTTAGGGCTCAGACAGGGCAGACAGGAACCAGGCTGCCAGGCACAGTTCCCACTGGCAGACCTGGGAGCCAGGTAGGCATGGAGAGAGGACATATACATGTCAGGCCAGCGTGGGGCAGAGAGGGAATGAATGGATGAGAAAATGAATGAACTACCTCTTCCTGCATTACACATCCCCTCCAGGGCAAGAGCCCTGGAGCCAGAGTAAGCACCACAACCTGGTACAGGACTTCACTCTTCTTACAAAGAGGTGCATTCATGGGCTTCTAGCAGTTGTTAAATAAATGCATGAATGAATAAATGAGTGACCAAGGGGACACATTTCTATGAGCCCCCTTTACCTGGGCAGGATACTTTTGTACACAATAGAAGTCCATTAATAATTTTATTTTTAATTTTTTAATTAATTACTTTATTTTAATTGGAGGCTAATTAGTAATTTTATAGTTTTGGTTTTTTTTTTTTTTTTGGCCTCACTCCTTGGCATGTGGATCTTAGTTCCCTGACCAGGGATCAAACCCATGCCCCCTGCATCGGAAGCGAGGAGTCTTAACCACTGGACTGCCAGGGAAGTCCCTCCACTGGTGTTTTTCAAGTGACTAGAAATAATAGTAGCAATGGCCATTATCATTACATTAGCTTGCATTTATTGCCAAACACTGTGGATCTCTTCACTTGCTCATCTCATTTATCCCTTACACTGACTCTGGGAGGTAAGCACTGTTACCTCCATTTTTCAGATGAGAAAACTAAGACGCTAGAGAAAAGGAGAAAATTACCAAGATCATACAAACAGTAAAGCAATGGACCTGGGACTCAAATTCTGTTCTGACTTTGGATCTCTTGGTTTCAGGTCCCCTGAATGTTAAATTCTGTCCCAGAGATCGGGGCTAGGAAGATTATCAGAAGTTTGGGGGAGGAGGCACAGGTGAGGAGCCCCAGGCTACATGATGAAGTTCCTCCTGCTTTGTCCTGCCTGTGGGGTCACAGAGCCCTGCCCCTCTTCTTAGTCTTGGCAGAGTGAGAGGCTAGAAAACAAATGTGGGATGAGTTGGATAAGAATCCCTTCCTCTGTCCCCAAGAAGACAGCCAGATGACAAAGAAGGGTCTGGAGCCACTGAACTCGCAGTGCTGCAGCCTTGGCAGGAATGGTACTAGGGCACTAAAAAATCAAGAAAGGACATGCTGGTCACTCAGCCCGGATTTTAAAAGTATACACTGTAGACAGCTGTGGTGATGCCCACAGGACAGATGGGGCCACAAGAAATCATTGAGGCTGGCAGCTCCTCAGTCAAAGGGAAAGACATGTTGCCTGAGCAGCTCCCAAAATCTACCCGAGGCAAAACTCTCCTGAGTCCCAGGCCCCAGCTCCTTGTTTGGCTCTGGCAGGTGGGTGTAGGAAAGAGCAGGGAAGGGTGGAAGAAGGAATAGACATGACCTCTGCCCTCTAGAAGCTTGTCATCACAGCTGACACAAAACCTCAGAGGAAGGCCTAGCCATAGAGGTCTGAAGGGGTTCAGAGGAAAGAAGAAAAGGGGAGTCTGGAGGAAGTAGGGGCCAGAACTGGATCATGAAAGCCCAGAATGGATATCTTTGGTGGTTCAACAATACCATCAAGGATACAAACTTTTCCATCATTTTTAGTAGGGCCCTTTGGCCTCATGGTCCCATTGTCCCAGAATGGCTGATAGTGCTCTGGCCATCACCTCATATGTGCAGAAAACAAAAGGCTTCTCCTCAAGACATCTCTTTTTAAAGACTAAAAAAATATATATCCAGAAGCTCTCCAGGGCTTCTGGATTTCATTGACCAGAATTGTGTGTATGATACTTTATAGACCAGTCACTTGTAGAGACGGGAGAATGGCTCTTACTGGCTTAGACTAATCACTGTTCAGAGGGGAGGAGCTGCGCACATGGCCCAGCTGTGGGAGGGTGGATATTAAAACAAAATTGAAACAAGAAAGAAGGTTAGGGGAATGAATTAGTCTTTAGCAGCAAGCCCATCTTTTATATTTCCCATCACTCTGTTTACACATCATAAAACCCAGCCAGACTGCTGAGGTAGGGGGGCAGGAGCTGGGGGAGCAGGCAAAACGGACCTTCAAAAATCCCTAGGGGGGCTGCCACCCACTCACACATGTCTCCACATATTCTCTTCCCAGCCTCTCCTGAACCCACTCCAGTCGCGCCAGCACACGCACCACCCAACCGAAATAGCTTTTGTCAAGGCCACCAATGACCTCTGTGTTGCTAAATCCAATGGTCAATTCAAAGTCTGCATCTGACTTGACCTATCAGTAGGATGACCATACAATTTACCGTCCAAGCTGAGAGTAAAAGGGGGTAAGACACTATTCATAGTTATGCCAGGACAGAGGCTGTAAAGTGGAACTGTCGCAGGCAAAGGTGGACAGAGGGTCACCAGTCAATGCCTCCTCCCTCCTTTCTTCTATGGGTTTCCAAGACACCTCCTCTCTCCCCGCCTCCCTTCCCTTCTCTCCCCGCCTCCCTTCCCTTCTCTCCCCGCCTCCCTTCCTTCTCTCCCCGCCTCCTCCCTTTCCCCCTCTTTCCCCCGCCCCTTCCCTTTCCCCCTCCTTCCCTCTCCCCGCCTCCCTTTCCCTCTCTCCCCTCTTTCTCAGGCTCCTTTACTATTTCCTCATCTCCCCAGTCTCTACGTGCTGAGATGTTGGACCTCTTCATCCGCCCTCACTTCTTCACAAGCTCACGCAGCCTCAGCTCTGAATACCACCCAAATTCCCACAATTATACCTGCAGGCAGGACCTCACCTCTGAACTCCCGCCTCTGAACTCCTGACTGTAAGTGCTAGTCGCCTGCTTGATGTCTCCGCTGGGTATCCATCCGGTTGTAATATGTCCAAATGAGTCCCTGATCGCCTCCCCAGGTTTGCTCTGCTCATGCTTGCCTGCAGCCTGTGGGAGGGCACCCCATCATTTCTGTTGCCTAGGCTGCAGGTGTGGTCACACTCCTTCCCTCTCTTTCCCTCACACCATTTCTGACCCACCAGTGTATCTTGTGGAGGAGATACACGCAGGAGGAGCCTTACTTCTCAGCACCTCCTCTGCTCCCACTTGGTCCAAGCCACGTTTACTCCTCAGCTGGATTATTGAAATAGCTCCCTCGCCACCCACCTCCCCTATCCCAGCTTCCCTCTGTTTTAAATCCACCAGCCAGAGTGATCTTTTAAAACACAAGTCAGATCGTGTCATTCCTCTGCTCAAACCCTCCTATGGGGTCCCATCTCACTCACAGAAATACCCAAAGGAGACCCTACAGGCTCTGATGCCAAGCTCATCTCACGGGCTTCACCTCCTGCTGCCCCGCTGCACTGACTCCAGTTCAGCAACACTGGGCTCCTTGCCGTTCCCCCTGCACACCACACGCGCCCTGACCTCAGGACATGACGTCCTCACTGCTGTCCCCTTAGCCTGGAATGCTCTTCTTCCACGCACATGCACAGCTCTCTCCTTCGCTCACTTCAGATCTCTGTTCAGATGTCATCTTCACCGCGGGGCCTTCCCTGACCACCGTATATAAACTATTACTTATAATACATGATTGAGAGAGAGAGAGAAAATCCCCACCCCCAACACTTCCTGTGCCCCAGATTTGTTTTTCTCCATAGCGCTTACCATCGTCTGACATGTTGTTTGTTTGTTTATTCTCTGACCCCCACTGGAGGTGCAAGAGCAAGGACTCTTTCTTTTCATTGTGCCGAGAACAGCATAGAGTGGAAACTCACAAACATCTCTAGAATGAACGAGTATGCACCAGATATACACACACACATATGCCAGCATGCACAGTTGCAGACCCATGCCACAGGCGTACAGGAACTACACACATTTACCCGAGAAGCCAAGAGCACATGGATTAGAGGAGGTGAGGCTGATGAGCAGACTGGGTGAAGCCAACACTAACTGAGCCAGGCTGGGGCTCAACTTTTCATCCCACGTGGGACTCAACAACCGCGCAGTAGAATGAGACGTGCAGCCCAGAGAAGGCCACCAACACGCCCAAAATCTCACCAGGAGGCCCAATGGAGCCAAACGTGACCCCACGGCACTACAGCTACCTCCCCTGAAGGACTCGGAATTCCAGGATGGGGCCTTGTACTTGACACCCACTCAGGACAAGCAGCTGGAACAGGAAAGAAAGGAAGGAAGGGAGGGAACAGGTTGGAGTGTCTGCAGCAGCCCTGGCAGGTCTGTGCCGAGCAGGGTTGGCTTGCGTCCAGGGCATCTGGCCAACACGCCCGAAGGCAGACCCGGTGGGCTGAGGTATGAAGGCCCAGGGAGGGAGGAAGAGATGGGGTTGTGAGGACCTCGCCCCTCAAACAACGGTGCAGGATCAGTGCTGTACAAGGGCGCCTGGCCCAGGGGCAGGTGGGGCTGAGAGGCGGCCACCCTTGTCCTGCCAAGCGAGCCTCCTGACCTGGGGCTGATCTACTCGGAGGGGCATCTTTCCCCATCCTCCTAAAGGTGCCCTCTGCCAAGGAGAATCTGAGTCCTGGGTTCGAGGCTCCACCCATCATCAGGCATCCTGTGCAAACTTGGATGACACTCTTGGACTCCGCCCCTTTCTAAAGTGGGAGCTGACCTTAGACCTCTGCACCCTCCCCATATAGCGCACCCTCTCCTCCCCAACACCCCAAACGCCACCTGCCCCCATCCCCCCTGTGCTTCAACTCCAAGTGCCACCTTCTCTGTGATGCTGTCCCTACCCCGAAATTCACTATGCCTGGCCCTCCACATTGAAGGGCTTCATCAGGAAAGTCCCTTATGGCCCTGTGCCATTTCGTTCTACCATGGTTTTTTACTGTACAAAGTCCCTCCAAGCCTTTCTCTGCACACTCAGAATAAAATGGACACTGTGTTTCTTCCTCCGGTCCTCCTCAGTCTAGCCAGTACCCCTCTCTCTTTCATCTTCATCTGGACTGCTCCGTGCCAACCACAGTGACCTCCTCCCCGTTCCTCAGCTTCTCCAAGCCTCTGGACCTTTGTACAGACTGTTCCCTCTGCTGTCCCCAGCTCCGTCTCATTCCTCCAGATCAGCCAAATGTCACCTCTGAGAGGTCCTCCCTGATACTTTGTCTATAATAACACACACCCCAACTCTTTCATCACCCTCTTCCTTCCTCTTTCCTGCTTTATATTCCTTCTTAATGCTTACCACTCCCTGGAATTGCATTGTAGAATTTATTCCTTTGTTACCAGAAGGTCAGCTTCATGAGAGCTGGGACTTTATTTTATTACTTTGTCCCCAGTGCCTAGCGCAGGAACTGGAATCAGGGAGGCACGGGTAAATATTTGTAGAAAGAGTCTATGAATAACCAGAAGAAATGCACCTCTCTCCTGTCACATAGCTGAGGAGCTGATTGCATCTTGCTGTCTTACACAAAGAAATGATCTTTAAAGTGTGTTGAATGAATAAATGAAATGCATTTCTGTCTCCCTACTAGTAGCAGACACCAATGTTTAATGAATGAATGAATGATTGAATCTTAGTATGTCCCTGTCTTGTAAAAGGTGTTATAAAGAAAGACATAAAGAAGAGAGGGGGATAGGGGGAAGGAGAAAGAGCCACAGTGGGGTGCTTGCACACATTGAGGGATTGCCCCTTGTTCCCACTTCCTGCACCCCCCCCAGCCCTCCCCGGAGATGGTCCCCGACTCCCCAAACCCTCCCTCCCACCAGCCCCTCCCCTCTGCATCCCTGCAGGGCTGTGATGAGCCCTGAAACTGCCTGATGGAGTCAGGGGACCAGTTCCTGCCACGCGCAGGGAAGTCATAAGCTCCAGGAAATGAAGGACTCAGAGCGGCGCCTCCTCCTCACCCATAACCCCAGTCTCATTAGGACCAGCCCTGACCATAACATGGGGAATCGACGCTGGATGCCCAGAGGCAGCAGCACAGCTCAGGGACCACCCGGGTGGGGGAGGGTCTCCCAACATCTTCAAGCCTAGACCCCCAGAGTGGGTGAGGAGGGTGTGGGACAAGGCTGGGGATGCTCTCATCAGGGTCCCAGGTCCTCCTAATGTACCATCAGTTCAGGGTGGGTCCTAAAGGGAAAGGGCTGGCTCAGGACATCTCCCTTCTATTCCTCCTTACGGACTGTGGGGGTTTTCCCCTCCTCACTGCCATCAATGCAGTTTTGACCCCCTCACCACTGCCCCTACCTCCCAGCAGATGACTCCCTCCCCCAGAACCCTTTCCATAAAGAAATTCTGGAGCTGAGAGTGGGAAAGAGCACTGGGGAGTTGAGCATCTGTGAAATGGGTATAAGACGCCCACTTTCACAGCTGCTGTGACTCATGTGACTTAGTGAGTTAAACTGCGGCGGGCCCCCACCTTTTTGGCACCAGGGGCCAATTTCAGGGAAGACAATTTTCCCATGAACCAGGGGTGGGGGATAGTTTCAGGATGATTCAAGCACACGACATTTATTGTGCACTTTATTTCCATGATTATTACATCAGCTCCTCCTCAGATCCTCAGACATTGGATCCCAGAGGTTGGGGACCCCTAAAAACGCATGAGAATTACCCACTGGGGTCCTGGGTCACATGAAGCCCATGTCTTCTGCCCCCACCCCCAAATTCCAGCCACTTCCTTTGCCCACAGGTGGACCTGGCTGGGGCCAGGCACTTTCCCAGGTTCTCTGCTTAGCTCCACACACCTCACGTTTCCAGCCTGCCTCTCCAAACTAGCCAGATCACCCCCAGCCTGGCTGCACACTCAGCTACCAGAATGCCCATCCCTTTCGTCTCACCCAATCAGATGCCCCCTCCTCCAAGCAGCAGCCCTGATATCCTTCCACACACCTGTGCCTTCCAGACAGGTGTCAGGTAGCACCCCCTTTTACAGCCCTGATTACATGCCACCCAGCATTTAAGTTATTACTGGGGGGTCTTGTCTCCCACCCCACTAAACTGTGAGCTTATTTCATCTTTGTTTTAGCATCCAGCCCAAACCTGGACCAGAATGGAAGCTCAGCAGAATGGAATGGTTGAATTGAACTAGGCTGGGGGCGGGGGGGGTGGGGGGGTGGGAAGGGAACTTGGGGATTCACCTCTGCTCACGCTTCTCAGTGGCTGAAACTCCTCCATGGAAGCAGCTTTGCTGTCCCCTGTAAACACCCACATGAAGCCATTATTCATCATTATGGCTTGAGTAGGAGTTAGTCCCTCAGATCCTTTCTGGCTGAAAGCAGGATCTGATGGGGGGAGGGGGGTGGCGGGAAGGAGAGATGGACTGATCTGGGGAGGCAGCGCTGGTCTGGGGTAGTGGGGGGATTGTCTCTCAGTCTCCGGGAAAAGACGGTTTTCTGGGGTGGGGTGGGGGGGAAGGGTTGGAGACACTAAAGGCAAGCACAGGGTGGGTGTGACCCTGCCCAAGCCACACAAGGTGCCTCCAAGCAAGGCCCTCTGGGACTCAGGTGCCCCACTCCTGAAAGGGGGGGTGTGGAGGGACTCACCTGAGAACAGAGGGCCTTCCCCGGGCTCTTGCTTTGGATGGAATGACCTCTCTGCGCTGCCATGGGAGGGCGGGAGGGTTGGTGGGGTGGCCGGCTGGCTGCTGGACTCTATGCACCCAGGAGGCTGGGTCCTGGGAGCTCTGGAGTTTTTCCAGAAGGGCTGGCTTCTTCTCTGGGCCGGGGGTTATGGGGGGTAGGGGGGCTGGGATACGGAGATTGTCAGGAGGTGGGGGGCGGGCAGGAAAAGCAGCTCAAGAGGTCCCTGTCCCTGTGGGCACGTGGGTTGGCCCAGGACCACTAAGAAAGGGCTGGAGCAGGGGGTCTGAGGAAAAGGGATGCTGGGGGAGGAGAGGTGAGTGGTGGGTGTTCAAAGGAAGCACCCGGGCTAGGGAAGCGAGCGGGGCAGGGGCAGGGCTGCTAGACCGCAGGCCCAAGAAGGCGGGGACCACTCTGGCTTGTTTGTCCCGCCCTGCACAGTGCCAGGCACACAGCAGGTGTTTAATTGGTACCTAAAACGACAAAAAGACCCAACCCGCCCCGTCCCCGCAGAGCGCCTCCTCTGACGTCTTCTTGTATCTCTCACAGGCTCCTGGGCGGGACGGCCCCTAGTCCCCGAAGGACCAGCCCGGCCCCGGCCAGCACCCCTTCGCGCAGGAACCATGGCGCATCCCAGACTCCGGAGCCGCCGTGGCGCTGCCTGGTGACCCAGCCGCGCCGGCGCCAGGGGGGCGCGGGCGGGGACCTCAGGGGGCCGTCCATGCCCCGGGTGCGGTCGCGCCCCCTTCCCCTCCAGCCGGGCGCCCCCGCGGCTGGGCGGCGATCAGGGCCGCGGGCCTGTCCGGGTGCCCCGTCGGGGGCGGCGCCCCGGCGGCCGCGCTGAGCCCACCATGTGACTGCGGCGCCGCTCCGTCCTGGCCACCGAGCGGCGACACCCTGGTGCCTCCCGTCCATGCTCCTGGGCCCGGGCCCCTCGCAGGCCAAGCATGAGGCCGCGGCCCGAAGGCCGGGGGCTCCGGGCGGGAGCCGCGCTGTCGCCCGCGTTGCTGCTGCTGCTGCTGCTGCTGTTGCTGCCGCCGCCGCCGCCGCCGCTGCTGGGAGCCCTGTGGGCGGCGGGCACGCCTGCGCCGTCGGTGCAGGACGGCGCGCCCGGCGCTGGCCGCGTGAAGCGCGGCTGGGTGTGGAACCAGTTCTTCGTGGTGGAGGAGTACACGGGCACCGAGCCCCTGTACGTGGGCAAGGTAAAGTGGGACCCAGCACCCGCCATCCTACTCCTAGGACCCCAGAGACACCCGCTGGCAGATGCAAGGGATCCCAGTTCCCTCCCACCCCCTCCCAAATCCCTTCTGCCTCCTCCCAGCTGCCCTGATGGGGCGGGCGGACCACAGGATCCTCACTCTGCTCGCATCCCTGCCCTGCATCCTTCTCTGGACCCTCTTGCTTTCGCATCTTAGAGCAGAGAAGACTAGTAGGGCGGAAAGCCAGTCCCTCTTGTAGCTGGACCCAGCTAGAATGCAGAATGCTATGCTATGCTAAGTCTCTTCAGTCGTGTCCGACTCTTTGAGACCCCATGGACTGTAGCCAGCCAGGCTCCTCTGTCCATGGGATTCTCCAGGCAAGAATACTGGAGCGGGTGGCCAGAATGTAGACAGGAGTTTGCAAATCTGATCATGTCACACACAGTTTCCCTGCTATGCTCAAAATCCGTTCATAGCTTCCCATGCACTCGGGGTCAAGTTCAAATTCTGCTCCGCTGCTTGCAAAGATCCAACTCCTCCAACCTCATCTGCCACACTCCCTCTGAGTTTTGGGCCACGACACCCTTCTGATGCCTTTCCCTGGTCCCTCTGCTGCCCCCACAGGCTTCTGCCAGCCCCACACCCCCTTACCTACCTAGATCACTTGCCTCCCCTAACTGCTCCATCCTGCTCCTTCTTTTTATTTATATTTTTGACTGCATTGGGTCTTCCTTGCTGTGCATGGGTTTTCTCTAGTTGCAGAGTGGGGGCTGTTCTCAAGTTGCAGCGGTTTCTCTGGTCGTGAAGCGCAGTCTAGCGTGCGTGGGCTTCAGTGGTTGTGGCACATGGGCTCAGTAGTTGCAGCTCCTGGGCTCTAGAGCACAGGCTCAATAGCTGTGGCGCACGGGCCCAGTTGCCCGGCAGCATGTGGGATCCTCCTGGACCAGGGATCGAATCCACATCCCCTGCATTGGCAGGCAGACTCCCAACCACTGGACCACCAGGGATGTCCCCATCCTGCTCCTTCTGCTGCTGACTTTATCTCACGCTCAGGTCTCCACTGAAATGCCACTTCCTCAGAGAAGCCATCCTTGATCACACCCATCTGGGACGGATCCCTCTGCATGAGGCTGGACCTCCCTGTTATGTGCCCCTTGAGGTCCCCATATCTTTCTTTCATAACACTTCATTATGTATGTGTTTTTGTTTGATTATGCAATTAATGCACGTCTTTCCTATTAGATTGTGTTTGTTTTGCTCACCGTAAAATCCCTGGCGCCTAGCACAGACATTGCTCACAAATTGTTCATTGAATGAATGAATGAATGAAAGCTACTTTCTCAAACTGAGTAAGTGTTGGTTAATGTGACTGAAGGTCTATGCCTTCAGAGTATATGGAACTGAGAAGGACTTTTGTTCATCCCTTTAATCCCTAAGCCCCTCATGGGTGCTATGGTGGAGAGGCAGAGACACCCTGGTGCATAAAAAGCTTCACAGGTCAGCACCTGGCACTGAGTAGGCATTCATTAAGTGGTATCTGTTGGCTGGCTTTGTGGAAGTGTTTTCTAAATGCCTGAGCTGGGTTTTAATGTATGAGTAGGAGTTTTGGCTGATGGGAAGAGGGCATATCCTATAAAAAGACTTGACGGCCTGACAGAACCTGGCTTATTTAGAGTCTTGTCAGCAGTTGAGAGGTTTATGGTGCATGAGTGAAGTGGGCTTCCCAGGTAGCACTAGTGGTAAAGAACCCCCCTGCCAATGCAGGAGACAAAAGAGATGCGGGTTCTATCCCTGGGCCAGGAAGATTCCCTGGAGAAGGACGTGGCAACCCACTCCAGTATTCTTGCCTGGAGAATCCCATGCACAGAGGAGCCTGGTGAGCTACAGTCCATGGGATTGCAAAGGGTTGGGCACAACTGAAGTGACTTAGCACACACACGCAATGACAGTTGTATATTTCATTACTCATAATTCAACGTTTGGTGCTGTGGCCTAACCTAGGTACAGGGGAAATGGAAATGAACAGCCATATGCTTGATCCAAGGCAGATTCTTAACCGCTGGACCACCAGAGAAGTCCCTGGTTGATTGTTTATTGTTGTTTTCTCATTATTCCCGTATGAAGCATTTAACTCTTAAACTGCAAGGTAGAAATCATTCCATTTTGTAGACAATGGACTCGAGGTGCAGAGTGGACAGGCATAGAGTGAGCAAGTGGCTTAGCCAGGATTGAAACCCGTGTGCTGCTTCTCCAAACCTCTCCAAGACCTCCAAGCTTGGGAGAGAGATTTGGGTCCAGAAAAAGCCCAGAAACTCAGGGAGTGACTGACATGTCTACCTGATTGTCCCCTGCGGTGGTCTCAGGCACCTCGGCCGTGTTGTCTGCTTACCAGCTGGGGCTCTGAGAAGGTCTCCTCAGCCATCCACATCCCCAACAGATGAAAGAAACCAGCTGCTCATTCATTCACCACCTCCCATCTGCATCCACCTAGCAATTATTGTCATGAGTCAAACACCACCCCTGTCTCCTTGAACCACCATCTCCAGGTGATGGGGGTCCCTAGTACCTCCCTTCCTGGTAAGAAGGGGAAACTGAGGCCAGAAGAACATCATGAGCATCATGCCAAGGCCATTCAGCTTTCCAGGGACTTTTGATCAGCAGAGATGGCTTGAGTCCAGCACAGTGCTAGAACCAACCCCAAGAGGTGAGGCTCTACTGACACCAGGTCTTGCCCCAGAGCATTTTTTAATAGTATTTTTTTGTAATATCTTGACCCTATTTATTTATTTATTTTAACTTTTTGGTTACGAGGCATATGGCATCTTAGTTCCCTGACTGGGAATCGAACCCACACCCCCTGCTGCGGAAGCACGAAGTCGTAATCACCGGGCCGCCAGGGAATTCCTCCAATGCAATTTAAAAAAATTTTTATTGGCGTATAGTTGATTTACAACGTTGTGATAGTTTCAGGTGTTCAGCAAAGTGAATCAGTTATACATCTACCCACTCTTTTTTGCATTCTTTTCCCATATAAGTCATCATAGAGTACTGAATAGAGTTCCCTGTGCTGCACAGAACTGTCCTGCATTAAGCATCTTCTGTGAGCCCCGCACTGTGCCCAGCCCCAGGGATCCTTCTTCTCACAGCAACCTCTCCCAGCATCCCCACTGCTGTCATGACTACGTTATCTTCCCCCTCCATCATCTTCACCCAGAGCCCCTGCTCCCTTACTCTCAAGGCCACCTCCAGAACAGCACTCTGTGCAGGGAGAAGAGAGAAGTTTCCATTTCTTTGCAAACATGTGCCCAAAGCACCCTTTCTTGTGAAAGTTGGTATAGTGTGTGGTTCAGGGATGTATATGTACATGTATATGTATCAGTTCAGTTCAGATCAGTCACTCAGTCATGTCTGACTCTTTGCGACCCCATGAATTGCAGCACGCCAGGCCTCCCTGTCCATCACCAACTCCCGGAGTTCACTCAGACTCACATCCATCGAGTCAGTGATGCCATCCAGCCATCTCATCCTCTGTCATTCCCTTCTCCTCCTGCCCCCATACCCTCCCAGCATCAGAGTCTTTTCCAATGAGTCAACTCTTCGCATGAAGTGGCCAAAGTACTGGAGTTTCAGCTTCAGCATCATTCCCTCCAAAGAACACCCAGGACTGATCTCCTTCAGAATGGACTGGTTGGATCTCTTTGCAGGCCAAGGGACTCTCAAGAGTCTTCTCCAACACCACAGTTCAAAAGCATCAATTCTTCAGCACTCAGCGTTCTTCATAGTCCAACCCTCACATCCATACATGACCACTGGAAAAACCATAACCTTGACTAGACGGACCTTTGTTGGCAAAGGAATGTCTCTGCTTTTCAATATGCTATCTAGGTTGGTCATAACTTTCTTTCCAAGGAGTAAGCGTCTTTTAATTTCATAGCTGCAATCACCATCTGCAGTGATTTTGGAGCCCAAAAAATACAAAGTCTGACACTGTTTCCACTGTTTCCCCATCTATTTCCCATGAAGTGATGGGACCCGATGCCATGATCTTTGTTTTCTGAATGTTGAGCTTTAAGCCAACTTTTCCACTCTCCTCTTTCACTTTCATCAAGAGGCTTTTTGGTTCCTCTTCACTTTCTGCCATAAGGGTGGTGTCATCAGCATATCTGAGGTTATTGATATTTCTCCCGGCAGTCTTGATTCCAGCTTGTGCTTCTTCCAGCCCTGCGTTTCTCATGATGTACTCTGCATATAAGTTAAATAAGCAGGATGACAATATACAGCCTTGACGTACTCCTTTTCCTATTTGGAACCAGTCTGTTGTTCCATGTCCAGTTCTAACTGTTGTTTCCTGACATGCATACAGGTTTCTCAAGAGGCAGGTCAGGTGGTCTAGTATCCCCATCTCTTTCAGAATTTTCCACAGTTTATTGGAAAATGTATTTATATTATTATACATATACATGTACATGTATATGTATTTATATTATTATACATATACATGTATGTGTATATGTACATGTACATGTACGTGTATATGTACATGTATGTGTATGTGTATATGTACGTGTATGTGTATATGTATATGTACGTGTATATGTACATGTACATGTATACGTATATGTATGACTGATTCACTTTGCTGTTCAACCAGAGCCAGACTGCCCGGGCTCAAATCTCAGCTCTGCTGCTGACTCCTTTTCTGACCTTGGCACATTTTTAACCTCTCTGTGCCTAAGTTTCTTCATCTGCTGAGTGAGGCTGTACCTGGCACCTACTCAGAGTTGCAGTGAGGATTCAATGAGTTAGCATATGCCAAGAACCTGAAGAGCACGTTCTATGTGCCCAGTAAGTATTAGCTTTTATTATGATGGATCTTGCCTGATATTCCCACTGCCTTGAGTATACACTGGTATTAACCCACACCCCTAATCCCGAAAACCTTCGTTGCAACCCAATGTGCTAATTTCTCTCCACAAAGTAGGGGGAGGTGGTCGCCAGCCCACCCCTCACTCTGGGAAGATGAGCTCGTCCTCTTGAAAACCACCTGTTCCCATTCCAGCCAAGTCCCACATTTGTACAAGTGGTTGTGTATGCACACACACACACACACACATATGCACACATTCATATCACACTCTCTCACTCATCAGGGAGAAAGGACTTCACAGTTTCAGTTAATTCACTGCTTCCCGGTCCCCCGCCCCAGGGAGCTGCTGGGAGCATCCGTCCTTGTCGAATTCCAAAGGTAGCTTAGCAACAGCAGCATCCGTGGAGTGAACCCCAGGCGCCCAACGGTAACCTATTTTACAGCCGCCTCCTCCATCACTCACCACCAGGCTCCTGTTGGCACCTGCAGAAGCCACTGGGCCCCGTGGTTGTCACCAGGGCCCCACACCAACAATTCCCTCTGCTGTCCTGCCCCCCCACCCACCCCAACAGCTTGGGGGCTCACCTCTTCCCTACACCTTCTTACAACTCCCACCCTCAGAGCGGCCTCCCAACATTTCCATACAATCTGGGTACTTTGACTAATCCCTTTTCCGAACTGTAATTTCCCCCGAGGCTTCTGTCAGCTGGATGTGGGTTTTGTAGGATTTTTAATTCTTTTTTTTTTTTTTTTAAGAGAATTATGGGGTCAGCACTTATGACCAACTCCTGTGGGCGGTGAGATCTATTTTAGATATACGGCAGGATTAAAGTAGGGAGGAGAGCAGATTTAATTAAGTTGCTAATATTTAAAGAAAATTGATGAACTCCTGGTTTACGAGTAGCACAGGCATGAACAGATCCCTCATTCTGGGGGAGGCTTTTTATTTGATTTGCTTTCCGTTTAAATCCTGGGCTCGTTTTATTTGCGTAGCCGCACTGTCCGTTTAATTGTCTTTAATAAGGAAAACGTACCTCTGCTCGCATTTAATTTTGATTTAATTAGGAGGAAGTAATTAATGGCCTCGTAAATCCCATTTTTCAGCACCACCACCCCCCCACCCCCGCCCCAAGGATGAGAAGCCATCACTCTGGTGTTTTTCAAGTTGTTTATGATCCAGGGCTGAGGCTTAGGGAGGGGGAATCCCCTGCGGGGCTGTCTCCAATAGCTGCAGAGAAAAGAACCCAGATGTGGAGGCAGACAGGCCTTGGGCTGCCTCTTGTTAGCTGTGTGGCTTTAGGTAGGATGTGTGCCCTCTGTGAGCCTCAGTTTGCCAATCTGTACAATGGGGAGAGGATGAACTCTGAGCCATAAGATCATTATGAAATATCAAGGAGGTAACAGTAGAGGGTCTAAAAGTGTGCCTAGTGATTGTCCTTCCTAGTCTAGCTCACGGGTACCTGGGATTGAACAGAGTGACTGGATCCTTCAGAAATCCTGGAAGACAGTTGCAAAATTCTAATGACAGTTGCAGGGCTTCCCAGGTAAGCGCTAGTGGTAAAGAACCCTCCTGCCAATGCAGGAGACATAAGAGATATGGGTTCAATTCCTGGGTTGGAGAGATCCCCTGGAGGAAGGCATGGCACCCTACTCCAGTATTCTTGCCTGGAGAATCCCATGGACAGAGGAGCCTGGTGGGCTACAGTCCATGGGATCTCAAAAAGTCAGGCACAACTAAAGCGACTAAGCACGCACACACACAATGACAGTTGTATATTTCATTATTCATGTATTCAATGTTTGGTGCTGTGGCCTAACCTAGGTACAAGGGAAATGGAAATGAACAGCCATATGCTTGATCTGAGCTCATCATCTCACATACACACTTGCGCGCTCTCTCTCTCTCTCTCACACACACACACACACACACACATACACACACACACTCACCTCTCCCACTCCCCCTGTATTTTCTCTGCATACTTTGTCAGGACACCTATTGTGTGCCTGGCATGGGGAATTCAGACAAAGATGAACCAAAGTTAGTCCCTGCCCCTGAGCCCCATGAGAACTGGGGAGACGGACTGCAATCTAGAGGTGTCATAGGCGAGTGTGGAGCAGAGGGGAGGGTGCGTGGCGGAGGGCAAATGGGAGGGCTGCCTGCAGGAGGAAACGAGCTGAGCCTAAAAGGCAAGAAGAGGGACTTCCCTGGCAGTCCAGTGGTTAAGACAGCACACTTCCAATGCAGGCGATGCAGGTTCGATCCCTGGTCAGGGAACGAAGATCCCACATACCACATGGCAGGGTCAGAAAATAAAAATAAATAAACTAAGAATAATAAAATAAAATAATACTTATAATAATATAATTAGTATAATATAATAATAATACAATAATAAAAAACAAATACTTAAAAAATAAATAAAAGACAGGAAGATGTTGCATAATGGGCCCCCTGTCTCCAGTGGGTCAGGATTTGAGTCTATGGTTATTATGTCAGGAGCTGGGGGAATGGATGCACTCGGTGACCCTCAATCTCTCTTGAGACCAGGTGCCAGAAGAGGAAAGGAAAGGTGTCTTCAGTGAGCACTTCGTATGTGCCAGGGGCTCCCACATGTCGTCTAGTGCCTCTTTAGACTCCGAGGAAGCTTGGTCAGTCTCATTTACTGTTGACAAAACCGAGCTTGGAGGAAGGTAGCCTCTCACTCGGGGCCAGGCAACAAGTGGGTGACAAAGCAGACGCTGGCACCTGGCTCTTCCTATATCCAAAGCCCATCACCTCTTCTGATTTTGAAGTCCTTTTCCAAATGATGAGATAGAGGCTCAGATTGAAAAGGCCACCAATGACCATGGCCTGCGGGTCCAGGGTGGTACAGGCCTCTGTCGAAGCCAAGCAGCCCCATGACTGCCCTCCAGCCCACCCCCTCTTCCTTTCTCCCTCTTCCTTAACCAGAAATGTTGTAAGCGGACTAAGTGAAGTGAAGTGAAAGTTGTTCAGTTGTGTCCGACTGAGAAGGTCAGTTGGGACCTGCTCGGCTTTTCCCTTCTCCAGGGGATCTTTCCAACCCAGGTATCGAATCCAGGTCTCCTGCGTTGCAGGCGATTCTTTACCAGCTGAGCCACCAGGAAAGCCCAAGAATACTGGAGTGGGTAGCCTATCCCTTCTCCAGCGGATCCTCCTGACACAGGAATTGAACCAGGGTCTCCTGCATTGCAGTCAGATTCTTTACCAACTGAGCTACAGGGAAGCCCTGTAAGTGGACGAGATTCCAAAGGCTGCAGAGGGACCAACCTGTGCTTTGGAGTCAGACAGACCTGGGACCATCTCAGTCTGTTCTGGGAAATGGAGAGACATTTAAATAAGCCACAATGTTTTCTTTTATGTTTATTTATCTTTGGCTGCGCTTGGTCGTCATTACTATGCACCAGGCTCTCTCTAGTTGTAGCAAGTGGCAGCTGCTCTCTAGATGCGGTGCGTGGGCTTCTCCTTGGCTTCTCTTGTTGTAGTGCACGGGCTCCAGGGTACGTGGGCTCAGTAGTTTCAACTCACTGGCTGTAGAGTGTGGGCTCAGTAGTTGTGGCACATGGGCCATGGCAGTTGCCCCATGGCATGTGGGACCTTCCTGGGCCAGGGAACAAACCCATGTCCCCTGCATTGGCAGGCGGATTCTTAACCACTTAGACTACCAGGGAAGTCCTGCCACAATGTTAAATTAGACTTCTGCAGAGGCTTGCAATCTGGCATGTAGTAAGCGCTCAGTAAATAAAAGTCCCAGCCTCCAGCCTCATAGCTGAGGTTCTTGAGAAATATCATCCTGGGATAGAATGATCCGCATGTGTGCGCGTGCTAAGTCACTTCAGTCATGTCCGACTCTGTGACCCTGTGGACTCTAGCCCGCCAAGATTTTCTGTCCACTCCCTCTCCATTCCAGAACCAGGACCTGGGCGGGGGGTGGGGGGTGGGAAGCAGCCCCGACCCAGCCCAAATCTGCAGCTCTGAGCTCTTAGCTCCTCCACAGGCTGACCGGCTCTGTCCGACTCTGCTGTCCCCAGAGAGCAGCCCCTGGGCCCCAGCATGAGCTCTGTGTCACACTTCATGGAAGAATATCAATGACGTCATCACTGGGTTCCACTCCCTCCTTTCTATTCCTTACTGGTAGGCGATCCCTGGCCAGAGGCTGAGATAAAATGTTAAAGGCTTCAGGGATGTGATGGAGACCTAGGAGACAGAAAGGGAAGGCGACAATCACTTACAGAGTGTGTTGTTGTTTAGTTGCTGAGTTGTGTCCAACTTTTTTGCCACCCCATGGACTGTAGCCCACTAGGCTCCTCCTAGTCCATGGGTATTTCCCAGGCAAGGATACTGGAGTGGGTTGCCATTTCCTTCCCCAGGGGATCTTCCCGACCCAGGGGTTGAACCTGTTTCGTCTTCACCGCATCTGTGCCAGGTAGGACTTGATCTGATTTCTCAGGTGGAAAAACAGACCCAGAGGGATAAAAATAACAGATGGTGTGATCACAAGATTCATGAGTGATGGGTTCAGGAGATTGGCTTCCTGCACTTAGCTGGGTGACCAAACAAATGACCTCCCCTCTGTGTTCCTCAGTTTCCTCATCTGATAAATGGAACTAAGAATGACATTTCGTTCTTATTAGGGTGGTGATGAAGACTAATAAGATTACCGCTGTTATGCATTCCCCCAAATGGCATCTATTCCACCAGACTTCCAGGGAGGAGTGTGTGCTGATTAAATAAACCCGCAACGGATCTGACTAGGAAGTGGGTGAAGTCATCCAGAAAGGGAACCCATTCACCCTCTCTGGTCCCCACCTCCTCCGGGCAGAGGTGGAGGAACAGCGTAAACAGCAAACAGGAGAGACAGGTCTCCTCATCTCCAGCACTGCCGATGATTCAGGGCCGATGTCTTGAGATAATTTTATTGGGGGTATTAAACTGAGTTATGAGGTTTTTACAATCCAGCCACTTATGAGAAATCTATTAACAGTAACTGGACAGGAAGAAGGCTTCTCAGTGGAGCCCAGGACGGGCATTAATTGGGGCAATCTATAACAGGACGGGGACCCGGAAAGGTTCCACCCGACGCCTCCATTTACTCCCCGCAATTTCTGCTGAGAATCAGCAGACTCGCCAAAAAGAGAGAGATGCCCATTAATCGGCTAATGAAATATGAAAATGTTTATGGGCCATTCAATCTTCCAAATGGCACTTCTATAATCCACCTTTCAGACACAAAGTTCCACCAGCAGAATTTATACCCAGGCTCCTCCTGCATGGCAGGGGGTGGGCTTTTATCCCTCTTTGTGATGACTTCATTGGCACCTGTTATCCTGCTGAGTGGGCTGGGGTACATGGCCTCCTGGCCTGAAAGGGGCCTTTAGGGCTTCTCTTGTTCATGCCCCATCTTGACGGAAGCTTAGAGAGCAGCAGAGAGCCACCCAAGGTCACTGGCTTCCTTGGATGCGTTTTCTTCTGCTCAGAGCTGCCTGAGAGATTTGGACGTTGTAGGATAAGGACTTGGGTGTTTCTAGGTGGGAGAACAGTCTTTCTGCTGGTTCCTTGCCCAGGAGATCTCGGTGCAGTGAAAACAGCCTGGGTTCTGGAGCTTAGCATGCCTGGATTAAATCTCAGTTATATATAGCTAACATTTAACAATAATATAATAATAATGATAGCTGCCATTTATGGGACACTTACTATGTCTCGGGCAGGACTGATTTTCAGCTAGTACCTACCAGTATAGTTGTACCAGTTGCTAAAATAGTGAAAAGGCTCCCTACCTGTGGTTAATAGTCTGTTTCCTCTCCCTCCCCTCGCTCCCTCTGCTCCTCGGACCTCTCTGTGATCCAGCATCCAAAGTGTTCCCACCTGGACCAGCAGGGGCTCTGCTGTGGCACCACTCCATAGGCAGTGCCACTGCCAGGCTGGCTGTTACATATTGTTAACATCGTCTGGTGCCAGGCAAGTGCTAAGGGCCTTATGTGGACTTCAGACTCAATTAGCCCTCCATTTGGGCTCCCCAGGTGGTGCTAGTTGTAAAGAACCCCTCTGCCGATGCAGGAGATGTAAGAGACACATGTTTGATCCCTGGGTTGGGAAGATCCCCTGGAGGAGGAAATGGCAACCCACTCCGTATTCTTGCCTGGGATAATCCCATGGTCAGAGGAGCCTGGCGGGCTACAGTCCATGGGGTCACAAAGAGTCGGACACGAATGAAGTCACTTAGCATGCAGGCGTGCCACCCTCCAGCACCTCTAGGAGGAGGTGCTATTATGCTCCGCATGTTACAGAGGAGGGACCTGAGGCCCAGAGAGGTAGTGACTTGTGCGAGAATTCACAGGGAGGTGATGCTGGCACTGAGGCTTGACCAAGCTGTACTGCTTCTTCCCTCCACCATGGGCTTCTCCCAGGAGGCGTGAGGATGGAGTGAGAAAGCCCAGACTGTGGACCAGGCCAGTTCCTCCAGCAGTCTGACCTTGAGCAATTCATCCCATCTCTCTAGTCCTCAGAAGGAAAATGAAAAAAAAAAAAAATCTGCCAAGTAAAGATAGCAAAACCTACTCTAATAGCAATTTTCTTTTTAAAGCCCTCTGCACCAAATAAGTATGTAAATTGCTCAGCTCACTGCCGGGCACATGGTGGGTGCTCCTCCCGTTTGCACCCCACTTTCCCCTCTGTCCTTCCAGTCCCTGTCTCCAGCATATGCCAAGCCCTGAGGCTGCTCTCCAGAGATGTAGAAAGATACTTCTGCAGGCTCTGAGCCTAGGGACCCTATCCCTGTCACTCCAGCAAGGGTCATGGACAGCAGCTTGGAAATCTGCTAAAAATGCAAATTCTGAGGCCCCACTCCAAACTCCCTGGGTCAGAATCTGCTTTTTACCAAGATCTTGGGTGATTTGCATGCATAGTAAGATTTGAGAAGCATGGCTACAGCAAACGTGATAACGATGGCTTGACGTCTTGCAAAGATCTTGGAGCGGAATGGCAGAGTTGGAGGTGGAGTGGAGGTGGGGGTGGGGGTGGGTCCCCAAAAAAAGCTTTTGAGAAGAGGTGGCATTTAAACTTGCAAGATGTGGCAAGCCTTGCAGGATGAGGAGACTTTCAGTAGATAGAGAAATAAGGCAGGACACGCAAAGAAGAAGCAGAGAGGTGTGGAGGGGGCTATGACTTCTTTGTAAGGGTGATAGGGAGCCATAGAAGATTGCATGCAGGGGAGAACCTGTTCAGATCTGCCTCTGAGGCTGACATCTCTGGCCACAGAGGGGAAGGTCGATTACAGGGGCAGGGCTAGAGCAGGAAGAGCCATGGAGGGCTAGTGAAACATGCCAGACCAGACAGTGAGGCCTGGGACTGGGATGACATTTGGTTTCCCCAGCCTCAGTGTCTTCACTGAAGAATGGGCAAGAAGAGATGTGCTTAGGAACAGGCTCCCAGTGGGACTTGCTGGGGGAGTGGGGCACCAAAAGGGGCTCCCACCCTGGCCTCCATCCTGCCTTCCTCCCTGCCTCCCCAGATCCACTCGGACTCAGACGAGGGTGATGGGGCCATCAAGTACACCATCTCGGGTGAGGGCGCTGGGACCATCTTCCTGATTGATGAGCTGACAGGTGACATCCACGCCATGGAGCGCCTGGACCGGGAACAGAAGACCTTCTACACCCTGAGGGCTCAAGCTCGGGACCGTGCCACCAACCGCCTGCTGGAGCCTGAGTCAGAGTTCATCATCAAGGTGCAGGACATCAACGACAGCGAGCCCCGCTTCCTGCATGGCCCCTACATTGGCAGCGTGGCCGAGCTCTCACCCACAGGTGGGCGGTGGGCTCCGGGGGGTGGGGTGAGTCAGCAAGAGGGGAAGGGGAGCAGCCGGGTTGAGAGAGGAGCCTTCTGGGGGGAGGGGAGTCAGGGTAGAGCTGTGAGCCCAGGTGCCCAGGCACAGTCCTGGACAATCACTTAGCCCAGGGCTCCTGATAGAAACTGGAGTCATGGGCTGAGGAGCAAGCTGGCCACTACCACCTTCCCCACCAGAGAAAATGGTGAGCGCAAAGGATGGTGGGAGAACAGGGAATGGGGGGGTGTGAATGTGGGTGTGGGTTCGTGTTCACACACCACACACTGGTGTGCTGGCGTTGTCTGCTGTGCATACTGTATTCTCACATGTGCACATGTGCATGGCCTTTAAGACCCGTGCGTGCATTTGACAGGTCATGCGTCTGCTGAATGAATGCATTCATTCATTTAACAAATATGCATAGGCACTGGGGACATAGCAAGGAGGAGGCAGACCAGCCTCTCTGCTCTTATGGAAGGGCTATTCTAGTCAAGGAAGACAGGCAGGAAGCAAGTTAACAAACCAATCCTGGGGCTGGGAAGAAGACACTGAAGCAAAGACTCGAAAGAAGTGAGAGCCTGCGCCCAGGGAACAGCATTCCAGGTGGTGGGAACAGTATAAGCAAAGGTCCCAAGGCTGAATTCCCTCTGAGGGGAAGCAGAGAGGAGACCAGATCAGGCAGCCATGTGATCATAGCCAAGGTTTTGCCTTTTATGCTCAGCAAGCTGGGAAGTTAGTGGAGGGGCTTGTTCAGAAGACTGACATGATATGACTTAATTTGAACAGGATCCTGTGGCTGTTCCATGAAGATTAGATGGAGAGGTGGGGGAAAGGCAGAAACAGATAGCTTGTTGACAAGGATATTGCAATTACCTAGGCAGGAAATGATGGTAGCTTGGAACAAGGTGGTACCAGTAAGAGTACTGAAGAGAGGTCGGCTTCTAGATATATTTCGAAAGTAGAGCTGAAAGCATTTGCTAATGGATTGGATGTGGGGTGTGAGAGAAAGAAGATTCAAGGATGACTACTGAAATTTTGACCTGGGCAATTAAATAGATGGAATCTCCATTTACTGAGATGGGAGAAACAGTGGGAGGAACAGATTTGTGGGGATGGAGGGAAATCATGAGTTTGGTTAGATGAACTAAGTTGGAAGTATTTATTAGAAAGCCAAGGAGAGATCTTGAAAAAGGCAGTTCAGTATCCAGTTTCAGCTGCAAGGTCTGAGCTAGAGAGATAAATTTGGAGGTTGTCCATGGCAGAAACCCAGGGAGTACTTAGAAATCAGTTTTGCAAGTGGGGAAACTGAGGCTCAGAAGAGCCGTGACGGGCCCCAGGTCACACTGCAAGTCAGAGGTAGCTTATGAAGCCTCTGATTTCCCAAGTCCAGCAGCCCTTACTCCTGGACTCAAACTCTGGCCAAAAGAGATGTAGCCCTGTCTCTCTTCACCCAAAACTGAACTGCACATTTCCACATGGAAAAGCCAGAAAGGTAGCGAGAGATGAGGCTAGAGGAGGAAACTGGATTCATGCAAAGGACTTGAGGGAAGCAGGTAGTCTGGGAAAAGCTTAAGCAAGGAAGTAAGTGGGCAGACTTGCATTTTGGAAGCCTCCCTCTGCCTCCGGGTGGAGAGTGAATGGGAATGAGGGGTCCAGAGGGAGGTGTAGCCCCAGATCCCCCATGCTGGCTTGCCCATCAGCACTTCAGTCTCACTTTGACTTTGAGAGGTGGCAGGACTGATGTCAGCATCCCCACTGAACAGATGGAAACACCAAGGCTCAGAGAGAGTAGATGATGTGACCCACGGTCACATAGCAAGTCAATAACCAAGCAGGTCGTTGTGCTGGGCTCCCAGGCTTTTGGAGTGGCAAGGTTCTTGTGTCACTCATGGGAAAAATGACCGAGAAAAGGGCAAGGACTCATTCAAGGTCACCCAGAGAGTGGGAGGCTGAGCCAGCCCCCAGCTTGATGAGCCCAGCCACAAGGAACCCCCTCCCTGCCCCACCTCTGTCTCCCGGTCCACTGACTCTGACGTTCCTCTCAGGAAAAAATGGGACAAGCTGGGGGAACCCAGGAGGTGGGAGGAGGAAGCAGAAATTAAATTAGTTTATTGCATTTGAGCAACTTTTTGAAGGAAAAGCAAATCCGACACTTGGGTGCTTACGGAGATTCCAGGCAGCTTTGAAAATCAGTCACAATTACTGAGCCTCCTGATCTGGGCTGAGGGGGGCGGGGCCGACAAGCAGCACCGGGGTCTGGGCAGCCTCGGAGATCAGACGAAGCGGGGACACAGCTTGGGACATGAAAGGCAGCAGCGCTCACAAATTAAACCACTCACAGCTTAAAAGGGAAAGGAACTGTGCCGGGGGACTCCAATGAGCCACGCTTCTGAGGAGGGGCACACCAGCCACGCTGAGCCTAACGCTGCAAAGCGGGTCCCACATCTGATGGTCAGGAAGCCTGGCTCCCCACGTGACCTCAGGAAAGTCCCTGCTCATCTCTGGGCCCCAGGTTCCCCTCTGAGCACAGAGCGGGCTCATTCATGCCCAGACGTTTATTGAGTGCCTACTCTGTGCCAGAGACTGTTTCAGGCATTGGAGATTCTTAGGAAGCCTACATTTAGGGCAGGGAGAGAGATAGGAAAGAAAGAAACAAGTCAAGATATAAATACACCCTGTGGTGTAAGTGTGAGGACCAAGGGAATTGGGACTTATATCGGGGGAGTGCTATTTTAGACAGAGAGGTCAGGAGAGCCCTTTCTTTTTTTGTATTTATTCAGTTATTTGGCTGCATCTTAGCTGTATCACACAGATATTGTGTTGCGGCGCAAGGATTCTTTCTTTGTGGTGCAGGCTTAGTTGCTCCAATGCGTGTGGGATCTTAGTTCCCCTACCAGGGATTCAATCCACATCCTCTGCATTGCAAGGCGGATTCTTAACCACCAGGGAAGTAGGAACATACCGGCCTTCCTTTTTTATAAGAGAGCATTTGAACAAGATTTGAAGGAACCAAGGGAAAGGACCAAGGAGCTATGTGAAACTCAGTTCTCAGTTCAGTTGCTCAGTCGTGTCCAGCTCTTTGCGACCCCATGGGCTGCAGCACACCAGGCCTCCCTGTCCATCACCAACTCCCAGAGCTTGCTCAAACTCATGTCCATTGAGTCAATGATGCCATCCAACCATTTCATCCTCTGTCCTTCCCCTTCTTCTCCTGCCTTCAATCTTTCCCAGCATCAGGGTCTCTTCCAATGAATCAGTTCTTTGCATCAGGTGGCCAGAGATTTGGAGTTTCAGCTTCAGCATCAGTCTTTCCAATGACTATTCAGGACTGATTTCCTTTAGGATGGACTGGTTGGATCTCCTTACAGTCCAAGGGACTCTCAAGAGTCCTCTCCAACTCCACAGTTCAAAAAGCATCCATTCTTCAGTGCTCAGCTTTCTTTATAGTCCAACTCTCACATCCATACATGACTACTGAAAAAACCATAGCTGTGACTAGACAGACCTTTGTTGGCAAAGTAATGTCTCTGCTTTTTAATATGCTGTCTAGGTTGGTCATAGGTTTTCTTCCAAGGAGCAAGTGTCTTTTAATTTCATGGCTGAAGTCACCATCTGCAGTGATTTTGGAGCCCCCTAAAATAAAGTCTGACACTGTTTCCACTGTTTCCCCATCTATTTCCCATGAAGTGATGGGACCAGATGCTGTGATCTTAGTTTTCTGAATGTTGAGTTTTAAGTCAACTTTTTAACTCTCCTCTTTCACTTTCATCAAGAGGCTCTTTAGTTCTTCGCTTTCTGCCATAAGGGTGGTGTCATCTGCATATCTGATGTTATTGATATTTCTCCCAGCAATCCTGATTCTGGCTTGTGCTTCATCCAGCCCAGCATTTCTCATGATGTACTCTGCATAGAAGTTAAATAAGCAGGGTGACAATATACAGCCTTGACGTACTCCTTTCCCGATTTGAAACTAGTCTGTTGTTCCATGTCCAATTCTAACTGTTGCTTCTTGACTTCCTACTTTTGCATTCCAGTCCCCTATAATGAAAAGGATATCTTTTTTGGGTGTTGTAGGTCTTCATAGAACCATTCAACTTCAGTTTCTTCAGCATTACTGGTCGGGGCATAGACTTGGATTACTGTGATACTCAGTGGTTTGCCTTGAAAACGAACAGAGATAGTTCTGTCATTTTTGAGATTGCATCCAAGTACTGCATTTCAGACTCTTTTGTTGACTATGATGGCTACTCCATTTCTTCTAAGGGATTCTTGCCCACAGTAGTAGATATAATGGTCATCTGAGTTAAATTCACCCATTCCAGTCCATTTTAGTTCGCTGATTCCTAAAATGTCGATGTTTCCATCTCCTGTTTGACCACTTCCAATTTGCCTTGATTCATGGACCTAACATTTCAGGTTCCTATGCAATATTGCTCTTTACAGCATCGGACTTTATTTCCATCACCAGTCATATCCACAGCTGGGTATTGTTTTTGCTTTGGCTCCATTTCTTCACTTTCTGTAGTTATTTCTCCACTGATCTCCAGTAGCATATTGGGCACCTACCTACCTGGGGAGTTCATCTTTCAGTGTCCTATCTTTTTGCCTTTTCATACTGTTCATGGGGTTCTCAAGGCAAGAATACTGAAGTGATTTGCCATTCCCTTCTCCAGTGGACCACGTTTTGTCAGAACTCACCTCCATGACCTGTCTGTCTTGAGTGGCTATGGCATGGCTCATAGTTTCACTGAGCTAGACAAGGCCAAGGTCCTTGCAACCAGATTGGTTAGTTTTCTGTGATTGTGGTTTTCATTCTGTCTGCCCTCTGATGGATAAGTATAAGAGGCTTGTGGAAGTTTCCTGATGGGAGAGACTGCCTGAGGGGGAAGCTGGGTCTTGTTCTGATGGCCGGGACCATGCTCAGTAAAGCTTAAATCCAACTTTCTGTTGATGGGCAGGGCTGTGTTCCCTCCTTGTTGTTTGGCCTGAGGCCAAACTATGGTGGAGGTAATGAAGATAATGGCGACCTCCTTCAAAAGGTCCCATGCATGTACTGCTGCACTCAGTGCCCCTGATTCTGCAGCAGGCCACCGCCAACCCACACCTTCACTGGAGACTTGCGGTCACTCACAGGCAAGTCTGGGTCAGTCTCTTGTGGGGTCACTGCTGCTTTCTCCTGGGTCCTGGTGCATACAAGGTTTTGTTTGTGCCCTCTAAGAGTCTGTTTCCCAGTCCAGTGTAAGTTCTGGCAGCTCTTTGGTGGGTTAATGATGACCTCCTCCAAGAGGGCTTATGCCATACGCAGGTCTGCTGCACCCAGAGCCCCTGCCCCTGCGGCAGGCCACCGCTGACCCATACCTCTGCAGGAGACACTCAAACACAGTTCTGGCTCAGTCTCTGTGGGGTCTCTGGGTCCTGGTGTGCACAAGGTTTGTTTGAGCCCTCCCAGTGTCTCTGGTGGATATGGGGTTTGATTCTAAATGTGATTTTGCCCCTCCTACCGTCTTGCTGGGGCTTCTCCTTTGCCATTGGATGCGGTGTATCTTTTTTTTTTTTTGGTGGGATCCAACATTCTCCTGTCAATGGTTGTTCAGCAGCGACTTGTAATTTTGGAGTTCTCACAGAAGATGAGCATGTGTCCTTCTACTCCACCATCTTGGTGAGGTTCATGTGAAACAGTGGTTTTCAAAGTTTGTTGTACATCCAAGTTACTTGGAGGACTTGTTAAAGCACAGAAGGCTCCCCTCTACCCCCAGGGTTTCTGATTCAGTGTTAGTTGCTCAGTCGTGTCCCTCTTTGCAACCCCCATGGAGTGTACCTCGCCAGGCTTCTCTGTCCATGGGATTCTCTAGGCAAGAATCCTGGAATGGGTTGCCATTCCCTTCTCCAGGGGACCTTCCCAACCCAGGGTTGGAACCTGGGTCTCCTGCATGACAGGCAGATTCTTTACCATCTGAGCCACTGGGGAAGCCCAGCACATCTGGGCTGTTAGAAATGTTGGCATTTTTAACAAAGATGCTGTCAAAGCTGATGCTGATGCTGCTGGTTCCGGGTACACTTGAAGAACCAACTAAGCCTGCACCACAACTAAAGAATTCTTGCACTGCAACAAAAGATCCGCAAAAACTAAGCTAGAGAAAGAATGTTCCAGGAAGAGGAAACAGCAAGTGCAAAGGTCCTGAGGCATGATGTGTTTTATCATGTTTGAGGAATAGCAAGGAAGTCAGTGTGGCTGAAAAGAGGAGTAAAGGAAGAGGAGAGGGTCCAAGGAGGTCAGAAGAGATACCAGAAGCTGGACCACATAGGACTTTTGTAGCTGCTAAAAGCTTTGTGGTTGTGCTTTGAGTAAGACAGGGCGGGGGGCTGAGGAGAGGAATTCTATGATCCAACATAGATTTTAAAAAGATGATTTGTTGGCTGAAACTAAACTATAGGGGTTAAAGGTGAAAGTAGGGGAATCAGTGAGGAGACACCTGTAACTGGGGCAGGAGGTAATGGTGATTTGGATTCTGGATGTATGTTGAATGCAGACCAACGGGGTTTGTGAGGGATTGAATGAGGGGAGTGAGAGAGAGAGAAGACAAGGGTGAGGCTGAAGTTTTTGACCTGAGCAAGTAGATGGATGGAACTGCTATTGCTGAGCTGGGTAATACTGCAGGAAGAGCAAATTTGCACAAAATTAAGAGTTCTTTATTGGACATGTTTAGATTGAGGTGTCTACTAGAAATCCAAGTGGAGTTGTCAAGGGAACAGTTAGATCTCTAAGTCAGGAGATCAGAAGCAAGATGAGGGCTAGAGTTACCACTTTGGAAGTCATCAGCAAAGCGAGAATTTAAAGCTTGAGGCTGGGTGAAATCAACAAAGGAGTGAGTTTTGGTATGGAAGAGTTAGACTAGATAATCTCCTGATGTTGGGGGGCCCAGATCCCTTATGTAGGCTGGCAGAACCTGACCAGTGGACAGCAAGGGAATTTCACAGGGCTCCCATGCCCAGTTCAACTCCACCTACTTCTTAATGCCAACTATGTGTAAGACAAAATCCTTGGCACTATTGAAGATACAGAAATGAGAAGTTCAATCCAGCACACATCTATTACCCACTACTTTATTCTGGGCACTGCTAGGGATGTAAAGATAAGTAATTGAGTTAAATCCACAAATGTTTATTAGCAACCATTATATACAAGGCCTTCAGTGTACTTGGGTCTGTAGGGGTTTCAAAGATGAGTCACCCAACTAAGCAAACATTTATTAGTACCTGCTGCTGCTGCTGCTAAGTTACTTCAGTCGTGTCTGACTCTGTGTGACCCCATAGACGGCAGCCCACCAGGCTCCCCCATCCCTGGGATTCTTCAGGCAAGAACACTGGAGTGGGTTGCCATTTCCTTCTCCAGTGCGTGAAAGTGAAGTCACTCAATCGTGTCCAACTCTTAGGGACCCCATGGACTGCAGCCCACCAGGCTCCTCCATCCATGGGATTTTCCAGGCAAGAGTATGGGAGTGGGGTGCCATTGCCTTCTCCGTTATTAGTACCTACTTTATATATATATACATACATATATATACGTGTGTATGTATATATATATATCCCGAATAGGATAGAAAAATAAGCAGTTGCTTTAATTCAGTAAATACATAATAGTTCCTACTATGTATGTGGTCCTTCGCTAGGTGTGTGAGGATGCAAAGATAAGCAAGATACTGCCACTGTCCTCAAAGTGTTAGCAGATCAGTTTCATCTCTGGTGCCAACTCTGGTCAACTGGTCATAGGGCTGTGTTGAGAAGGTGTCTGAGGTCTCATTCAGGCTTAGCAGAAAAGAATGCCACAATCGATTAGTGATGTCTGCTGGGAGCAAAGGAAGGCGACTATGGAGGCACATATGCCATAGGATTGTCATTGCTGGACCATGAGATGGGGGCTCAGCAGACTGTGGAAATGGACAGGGGCCCTGCCACAGCCGCTTTCCTGTGTATTGCAATCCCTCTGTGAGCAGCATCTTTAATAGATGGAAAAAGACTCTTTTGTAGTACAGTCTGCACTTCTCGGGACATCTACTAAATAATAGCTATCAGCCAACACTGTTTTCACACAGCTATTTCCCTTTATTCTCACAGTCCTGGGGAATAAGCAGGGAAGGTATTACTGTCCTCATTTTACCAATGAGGAGATAAATGTGGAGAGAGATAAAGTAACTTACCTGAGGTTCCATAGTAAGAGCTGGAGCCAGAACTGGACCCAGATCCTGGATCCAGAACCTAAGCTACTTGCCTCAGTGGGCATGAGAAACAGTTTTAGTGTGCACAGGACTTTAGAGCTTACAAAGCCCTTTCACACCCCTAATCTCATTTCATCCTCCCAGGAACTCTCTTGGGTTAAGTGTAGATACCTTCATTTTACAGCTGAGGAAACTGAGGCCCGAGAGGGGAGGGAGAAATAAAATCGGGAGGACATACTATCTGATTGCCAGGGCCCGTGCTTGAGAGGACGGTGGCAGAGAGGACAGGAGGAAGGCAGGGGGCAGTGTGCTCCCAGAGGTCCTGTTTGGGGAGGGCAGGGCAGGCTGGTAGCCTCTGACTGTCCCACCTGCTGCTGGAGAGAGTGTGGCTCAACAGCCCTCAGGCCCAAGCCAGGAATCAATTGCTGGCCTCTTCAGAGACACATTCTAAAGATGTTTTTAATTAAAGTCCAGGAAGATCTATATGTGCAATATCTCCTTGCCTAGCAACGGCACTGGCTCTCACCACCCAGGATGGGGAGAAAAGGGGCAGGAGGTTTCTGGTGGAGAGAGGTGGCAGAGAGGAGCACAGGCCCTGGCTTCACTTTGTTCTCTGTCTTTTCCATCAACAAATCCCTCAGCAAACACAAGCAGCCCCTCTCTGCCAGGCCCGGTGCCCACGTGTCAGTGAGTACAAAGGTAACAAATGTGGCATCCTACCCTCTGGGGTCTAGCACATAGTAGGTGCTCTGTATATCTTGGGTGACCAAATAGAACGGAATCATAAGCCAAAAATGTTTGCTTTCTGCAACTGGCCGAGGGATGCTACTGCAGAAACTTAGAATGTTGCTGCCCCGAGTAAACGAGGTGACCAGACTACTTCACGGAGGGTCCCATTTAAGTGGGGAGAGGATGGAAGAGTCAATGGGACTCGATTTGAAACAAAAGAAGAATCCCCTTTCTTAGGGGGATAGATGAGATACACACACACACTCAAGTGTTGCCTGCCTGGGTGAGTCCTTGGCAACCTCTTTCTGTCCCCGTCTCTGTCTCTCTCTCGATATATATATATATATGTATGTATATCTGCCTCTTTGACCCTCGTCTCTCTAGCTCTATTCTCATTTCTCCCTATGTATCTGGGTACCTCTGTTTTTGTCACTTTCTCTCTGTCCATCTGTCTGCATCTCTGTGTCTTGTTTCTCAGCCTCTGACCCACTTTCTTACCCCATGTCTGTATGCCGCCTTCTCTGTCCCTTGTCTCTTGACCTGCTTCCTGCCCCTCTATCTTCTGACCCCCCTTTCCATGCAACCACTTTCCTGCGTCTCCTGTGTATCATTCATCTATATTAGGCTGCCCTGATTGGGCAGCTGGAAGCGGAGTTGAGGCCAGTGCAGTGAGCCGGCATTGTAAGTGATGAGCAAAGAGGGAGTTGATAGGGGCGGGGGGGTGGTGCGGAGGTAAGAGAGGGGTTTGAGAAGGGACTTGTTTCCTGTGTAATCTGATTGTTCCCAGAGACTCGACAAGTGGTTTTTAATTTTTAATAGAAAGCATTCCACGCAGTTCTAGCAGCAGCAGGGGGTGGGACTCATTTTTCATAAATGTTTGAGAAGCTAAATGTGAGCCAAGGGTTTCCCCAGGCCCAGCAGGGTAGCAGAGGGAGGTAGGGAAGAAACAGGATGATAATAATTACAAACATCTTCACAATAACGACACTTGGTCACCTCGATTGAGGACTCCGTTCTTTTCCAAAGCGTTTTATCTCTTTCATCTCATCAAGGGGTCTCCCTCACCCAGGATACGGAAGCATAAAGTGTTATCTCCATTTTACAGAAGGGGAGCTGAGGCCCAGTCAGGTTGGGTAGTTGTCCCATAGCCACACAGAGAGCCAAGGACAGGGCTGGAATGAGAATTTGTCTTCAACCCCGGACCTCCACTCCACATGGCACCACATTCTCCCTGAGCAGCTTGGGGTTCTGGGGCCCATGTCTGGGCCTCAGTTGGATTTCATAAACAGCAATGGTTAAAGGGAGAAGAGAAAGTGTTCTGATCTGGGAGCCAGAGCATAGATTCTAGTTCTGGACCCATGATAAACCATGTCAGAGCCACCCAGATAAACTAGAAATGAAGGGTGTGCAAGCCCCCTCCCTCCTGATACTGGTGCCTGGGAGTCTCCCACTCACAAGCAAAGACACAGCCCCAGAGATCTTCTGACCATATAGAGAAAAGAGAAAGGAATAAACTCTTATTGAGCACTTACTAAATGCTTGGCTTTACCAGCCTCTTAAATCCATCATCTCTAATCCCCATAACATCTCTGAGAGGCAGAGTGTGACCCTCTGACTTCGAGGAAAACTGTGAGGAAAAAGGTCAGACAAGGGAAAGACTTGATTGAGGGCACAGAGTGAGGAAGTGGTGGGATTTGAACCCAGGACTCTCTGATGCCGAAGTCCCATGTCTCCATGAAGTTGCGAGGGGCATCTCTTTGTAGGAGTGTCCAACTTCTCATGCTGATTTGGTGGCTTGTGTCATACTTGCTGCTTCCTTTTGTTTGTCGGTCTCAGTGCAGGCACAGCGAGTCCAGGAGGGTGACATGCTGGCTACGGAGATGTGGGTTGGAATCTTTTCCTACCACTTACTAGTGACTTCACCTGGGGAAACGCACTGAGTCTCTCTGTGACTCTGTTTCCTCATCAGTTCAATCCGGGGTTGCATCTAGGGCATCAGTTCTCAGTCTGGGATGCACTTTAGAATCACTGTTGGGGCTTTTAAAATACCCTTGCCTGTGCTCCACCCCCAAGGGAGTGCTATTAAATTAATCTGGGTTGGGGCTCAACATCAGTTTTATTTTAAAGCTCCTAAGAGATTCTAATGTGCAGCCAAATTGAGAACCACTGGTTTCTGTGCCCCTCAAGGAGCAGCCTTTCCATATCCAACATTCTACATGGAGCCCTGGAGTTCTGCGATCCTGTTTATGCAAGAATCCTTTGGGCAATCCTTCCTACGTCAGTCTGGAATTAGGCCCTTAATCTCATATAGCAGAAGGGCTAGGGGCAGCACCACGGACAGCGAATGGCTCAACCTAGCCAATTGAAGCCCTGCTTCTGAAAGTCTGCTGCTGCTGCTGCTGCTGCTGCTGCTAAATCGTTTCAGTCGTGTCCGACTCTGTGCGACCCCAGAGATGGCAGCCCACCAGGCTCCCCTGTCCCTGGGATTCTCCAGGCAAGAACAGTAGAGTGGGTTGCCATTTCCTTCTCCAATGCATGAAAGTGAAAAGTGAAAGTGAAGTCGCTCAGTCGTGTCCGACTCTCCGAGACCGCATGGACTGCAGCCTACCAGGCTCCTCCGCCCATGAGATTTTCCAGGCAAGAGCACTGGAGTGGGTTGCCATTGCTTTCTCTGTCTGAAAGTCTGGGCTTGAACTAAATACCAGGGAGGGAGAATCTTGAATCCAGTTCCTTGCTCTCCTCCTGCTCTTTCTTTCTCTCCTTTCTTTGACTCTTCTCTCACTTGCCTGTCTACTTCTGCTCCTATTGATCCCCACCCTACTACCTTATAAGGCAAGATACATGTGTGTTTTGACATCAGATTGACCTGGGTTTGAATCTTGCCTCTCCTATTTCCTTGCCAGATGAATTTAGCCAGGCACTGTCCCAGCTGTTAAACAAGGAAATCTATTTGAGTTCTTACAATGGTCCTGAGTACCCCTATTTCACAGATGATGAAGTTGAGACAAAAGGGGTTCTTTATTAAACTTCACTCAGCCTCTATTTCCTTACCTGCAAAGTAGAAATCTTAATAGAGCTTACTTCAAGACTCTATTATGTGAATTCCATGAGATACTATGCATAAAAAGCTTATTATAACATGTAGTGCAAGGTGGTTATTTAATAAACCTAATCTATCATTATCATTGAAGACATTTATGTAATAATGGGTTTCATTATTATTCATTATTAATTTACCTTGCCACCCTTTGCTGTGCATAACAGTTTCCTCATCTGTAAAATGGAAATGATGCAGGAGTAGACTGAAGTTGGCTTGTATCAGCTCATGAGAGCCAAATATTGATTTTCAGGAGTTTCATAAGCCACTTGATATCACATTGGTAGTTTGAAATTGGCCATGGTGAGAGTATTTACACCACAGAAATCAGCAAACCCTACAAAGCAGGGCATTTATCCCCACCCCTCCATCCCCCAGAGCCAATGGTTAAACATTTGCCAGCATGTCACCGCATCCACCTCATCGAGTTGGCATGAGGACTGAAGGAGAGAAGAGCGTGATGGCGCATTGTAAAATGCAATCTGCTAAACTTAGGGGGATGGCACAAAGTGGTCCTACAGCATCCACAAGCCCGGCACCCATTTGTCTGCTGATTCTGGGGAGATGCTGACTTGTGAAGGAGGTGGGAGGGAGTGTGGGGCCTGGGGAACCAGGGGTGAATCACTGACCCTTCACCATCCCCATGCGTCTGCATTAACTGTAATGGCTGCAATAAAGAACCCCAGATTGGGGAAATGATTCCATCATCACTGCAGGAGTCCCTAGGATACAGCCAGGGAGACAGAGAGAGAGCTCAGCCATGTCCCTGGGGAATCACTCAACCCAGCATTGTGTCTTGCCCAGGGGGTGGGGGCAACATGCAGAGGAGAGTGACAGGGAGATCCTCTCTCACAACAGTTACAGCAGCCACTATTTATTGAGCGCCCACCATGAGCCTGATGCTGTGTGTATCGTCTCTCATTTCAGTATGTCTGTGAGGGAGGCTTGATTGTGCCATTGTATACAGGCCTGCAGCGCCTCCTGAGAAGACAGCAACAACCTGCCTTTACTGAGTTCTTAGCATGGGGGTAGGCGCTTTCCTTGCTGCTGAATATGGAAATCTATTTGAATTCTGAAATCGATCCCAGGAGTACGATGGTACTCTCACCCTCATTTCACAAAGGAGGAAATTGAGGCAAAAATGGGGTTCATGACAGTCCCAAGGTCAAACTGCTAAGAGTGGGGGAGTCACTGACTGTGATTCACTACAGCGGGCCACCATCCAGAGTCACCATGTGTCTGTGCTGACTCTGGCTTCCAGAGGACTTTGACCTTAGAGAGTCCTGGGTTCAAGTCCCACCACTTCGTCACTCTGTGTCCCCATTCAGGTCTTTTCCTCTGTTTGACCTCTCCCCCCCCCCACCCACCACCACTGTAATTTAGAGAGGTCCACTCTGCCTTTCAGAGATGCTATGAGAATTAGAGATAATGGATTTAAGTGGCTGGTGAAGCTAGGCATGCCGTGAGTGCTCAGTAACATCTATTACTCTCTCTTCTCTCTGTTTAAGAGGAGGGGCCTGGGATCAAGCCCTGGCCCTGAATAGAAGACCCCTGGTTACCTAGCATCAAGAGGGAGGGGGCTTGCCCAAACCTCTTCCTCTCAGCTTCTCCAGGCAACTCTGACATGGTTGATGCAGAGCTGGAGCCGCCAAAAGAGAGAGGTGCATTGCAGGGCCGGTTTAGGAGGCTGGGAGGGGGGGACACGGAGAGGGAAATGAGAAATGCAAAAGAGTGAAAAATAAATACATGTGTCTGTCTGGAATGATCGAGGGCCCCAGGCTGGAGGCGGGAGAGGCGGGCGGCAGTCTGGGCTCAGCAGAATTGCTGCAGTAGCACTTCCAGAGCCTCACTCATTAGCCAGGCAGTGAACTGGCTGCACCCCCCAGCATGCCACCCCGCTGGCCCAGAGAGCCCAGCCCACCAGGAGGGCTCTATCTGGAGCCTTAGCAGGGCACCCAGAAGGGGGCATCTCCTTGAAGTGATGCCTGAGTCTCATCCCCCTTGGGTCACATCCCAAGCCTTCATGACTCCCTCTTGGGTCTTATCCCCTCCTCTCTGGAAAGGTTCCGATGGACCACTCAGCTTAGCCCGTCCCCCCATCCAACCCCTCCCCCACCCCTTCCATCATCTGCACCCTGTCCAGCCTCACGTCCCAAGCTCTGCTTTCGTCAAATTGAACATGATGTCAAATTAGAGCCATCTCTGGGACAGGCCGAGAGAAGCTCCCAGTTTAATGAGGCAGCGTCGAAAATCAATAACTTAATTGCCGCTGTTTGATGGACTTTTATCCAATTTATACTCTCCCCAGCAGCCTACGTGCAAAGCATGAGGAAAAGTGTGTGCGTTGGGACTGGGGACTGTCTGGGCACCAGGGGGGAGGAGCGAGGAGGGCACCAAGGACCACAGCCAACTACTTCCCAAAGCAAGAGCTGGGTACTGCTGTTCTTTTGCTGGGGGCCAAGAGACACTAGCTGCTGAGTCTCAGTAAACTTGGTTGTCCTTCTGCATTGACCTCTGCACATGCCCCCTCCATGGTGGGGATGGGAGTATAGAGGGTGGGAGGAAGAAGGCAGAATTTCCTTGAGAAATCAGGACGGGTTGGGATGGGTAGAAAGAGCCCTGCTTTGGGAGTAAGTGCATGGTTTCCAGTCTCAGCTCTAACTCTGACTGTGATGACCTTCACTGGTGAAATTAACCACTTCCACCACCAGTGAGAGACGGCTCTGAGCCCGTTCATTGTACACTGGGAGTTTAAAATGCGTTCCATCATGAACAAGAACCAGGATTGTCCCCATTTTTCTGGTGAGGAAACTGAGATTCAGAGAGGCTCTCTTCTCTTGCCAGAGTCCTGCGGCTGGGAAAGGAGATTTGAATCCAGATCTGGCTCCATGGTCCTGCTCGTGCTACTGGGAAGGTCCCCAGATCTGGAAGCGGGTTGGGGCTTAATGTGGACAAGGGGACTGTGAAAGGATTGGCTTCAGTGACCTCCAGCCTTAGTCTCCTTTCCCAGCTCCTCGTGGGCGGGGAGAGGTGGAGAGAACGAGCACAGCGGCGCCAGCTGACCTCTGTTTCGCTTGTTCCCCAGGCACATCGGTGATGCAGGTGATGGCCTCGGATGCGGATGACCCCACGTATGGCAGCAGCGCTCGACTGGTGTACAGCGTGCTGGATGGCGAGCATCACTTCACCGTGGACCCCAAGACCGGTGAGGGGCGGGACCAGTCCAAGGGGCGGGGCCATAAGCGGGGCCGGGGTGGGGCATAAGGGGTGGGGCGGGGCCAGAGAGGCGGACGGACTTCTGTTCTCAGACTCTCAACCAACAGCGCTGAGGTTAGGACAGGATACCGAAACATCTCACTGGATCCAGGAGACCCCAGGGTAGCGGAGATGGAGGGCAGCCAGGTAGGAAGAGACGACAGAGCAGTAGGGGGAAAAATGGAGTGGGAGGCACCTGCAAGACTGGCACGGAAACCAAAAGGCGGGAGGCAACCACTATGAGCCTCCTGAAAAGACATCAGAGATCTGAACTCCGTGGCCCCTCACCTTGGCCTAGGAACTAAACTGGGCAGACGCGTCCGCAGTCCATACGAGTCGGCCATGGTCATAAGTGTAGCTGGGGGCCGACAGGTAGTAGGGGACAGCAGTGGGCCTGTGCAAGGTACATTTTTGGCAGTTGTGAAACCTCTGTTCAAGTGACAGTTGTTAAGGATCTGATGGGAAGACAGAAGCCAAGACCGTTAGGGAAGGTCTTGGCTCACTGCTCTCCCCAGCACCACCAAGCAATGCTGCAGTACCCCTCCCACTGTCCACTGCTTCACTCACTCAGAGGCTAGAACCTGAGTACATCCCGGGGTGGGGCAGCAGCTTGCCGGAGTGGCACAGAGGACAGAGGAGGAGGCGAACTGGTTCACTCGAGGTCCCACAGCTGGCTGTGGCTGCCAATGCCAAGAGCAGTGCTCTCACTGTCCCTGGGACTGGAGAAGGCAGGGGTTGAGACATCAGACACCACCGAATGCTTATCGAAAGTCACCATGGGGCTCCTAGTCCAGTGGGGGCAGGGCGACAGGCGTCTGCTTGGGCAATTAGGATGCCAGTTTCTCGGAGGCAGTGGTAGATATCTCCAAAGGATAAAGTGCTGGCCAGACCGAGATGCAGAGAAGGGCATTCCAGGCAGAGGGCATGGTGCAGGCAAAACTGGGAGGAAGAGAACAGCCTGAGGCATAAGGGGAATTGTAAACAACTCAGGACTTGGGAAGAGGCTTGTGGAGAGGGGACGTGGAGAGGCTGGCTGGGGCCTGGCTGCATCGCGTGCAAGGCAAGCAAAGCACTTGGATTTTATTCTAAGGGCAGTGGGGTGGGAGGGTGTTTGATAGATTTGAGATTGGGATATTGTGTGTATGTGAGTTTGTTTTGTTTAGAGGGAGGGTTCCAGTCTATAATCACATGCTCTTACACATAATATCTGCATTACTTTTCCTCCTTGCAAAACTAATACATTTTAGAAAACATTCAAACATGAAAGAAATGTTTTTAAAAAGAGAGGAAGGAAAAGCACTCTCACCCTCAGAAGCTGCAACCCCAAAGGGAGCCACATGGTGTGTATATCCTATGAGACCTTGAACTCATTCACTTGAAAAATATTGTTTTTTTTTTTAAATAGATAATACATTTCAAGATTCAAAAAGTCCAAATTTGGGAGCTTCCCTGGTGGCTCAGAGGTAAAGAATCTGCCTGCCAATGCAGGAGACACAGGTTTGATCCCACATGCCACGGAGGGACTAAGCCCATGTACCACAACCCACAACTCCTGAGCCCGTGAGGCTAGAGCCCATGTTCTGCAACAAGAGAAGCCACAGCAATGCTAAGCCCACATCCCACTAGAGAGTAGCCCCCACTTACTGCAACTAGAGAAAGCCCACACACAGCAACAAAGACCCAGCACAGCCCCCAAAAAAGCCCAAATTTGTATTTAATGGAAATTTTTCACCCCTTCTAGTCCCCCAGATAGTTGGTCTGTATCCCCAAAGCAACCAATGTAATTTTCTTGTGTATCTTTCCAGAGCTATTCTATGCATGTACAAGAAAGTAGGTACATGTATTTGTTTGTTGGTTTTTTTTTTACACAAATGGTAGCTATAAACACACACTATACACACTGCTTGCCTTTTTCACTTAACAATACATCTTGCAGATTATCCCATATCAGCACATAAAGAGCTTCCTCATTCTTTTATTTAACAGCTGTTGTGGATACACTGAAATTTATTTCACCAGTCCCCTCTTGATGGACACTTACGCTGTTTCCAATCTTTTCCTACAACCAACAATGCTGCAGTGAATAACCTCATACATATATCATTTTGTGCTTGTGTGAGTGTATCTGCAGGATAATTTTCGGGAAGTGGAAAAGCTGGGTCAAAGAGCATGTGCTTTTGGAATCAGGATAGATAATGCCCAAATGTACCAGATTACACTTGCGAAGAGCCGCCTAGGAGAGAGCTTGTTTCCCTTCCCCCTTGCCAACCTTGTGGGTTCATTGATGACTTTAAAGCAGGAAAGTGACATGCTCAGGTTTTCATTTTAACAAGATCCCTCGGGCTGCCCTTGTATAGCATGGCTCAGAAGCAAGCACTGAATTCAGGGACACCCAGGAGCCTGGGGTGCCAGCAGAGAGCCCCGAAAGACAAAAGTCAAAGCTTGCGCCCTTTCTCGGACCCACCCAGACTCCTTAACTTGCTTCTTCTTGTTGGGGGCCGGAGATGATTCGGGATTGCTAGGGAAGATTCATGGAGATGCTAAAGAGGGAGAATGAGGGGTGACAGTGAGATCCTGCAAAGGGCAAACCTTGGAGACCTGGGTGAATGCACAGGACTAGATTAAGGAAGGGATCTGGGGTTTCCTAACATCAGCACCTGGGATGGAAAGGGGCACCATCTACAAAAACAAAAGGATGGGTGTGGCTTAAGAAAACTGTCGCGGGGCAGAGGAATTACTGAGTATGCTTCAGGATCTGGTGCAGAGCTATTTAATTCGATTTTAACTCCATTGGCTTTAAGATGCGAGGAGGGAAGAATTGTCTAGAATGGGCCATCTGAAATATGGGCGTAAAGCTCCAAGAACGCTTGGGACTCTTTGAGCTTTGGCTTCCCTGTGTGCACAAGAGAGATAATAATACTCATCTCACATGATTGCTGGGAGGGTCCAGAAGGAGAATTCGTTCATTCATTCACCAGCTCTTTATTGAATGCCTGTACATGTCCTGCTGTCTCCAGGCCCTAGGAGTGCAGCAATAGACAAACCCGAGACCCTACCCTCACGGAGCTTTTAAGTAGGAAATACAGAAACAAGCACATAAACATGCAACATAATACTGAGTAGCAATGAGTGCTAGGAAGACATCTAAGCAGGATAAGAGAGTAGACTTCGATGAGGAAATCAGGACAGACCTTTCTGGGGAGGTGACACTGGGGCTGAGCCCTGAATGAAAGTGAGGGGGTCGGCCACCCGGTATCTAGGACAGAAGATGCAGGCCAGGGAGCAATGAGGGTGTGATGGGCTCAGTGCAACCCCTGGGGATGATGATGAAGCAACCTTCATGCCTTCATCAGCTTTAAGGTGGGAAGGAAAAGGCAGGCCAGAGAAATAAGGGCAGGGCCAGGACCGAGTCTGGGAGGTGACAGGGGTGGGCAGATGAAGCATCAGACTCCAAGAGAATGAAGAGGATGGCCAGATTCTAAGAAAGAGCATCCCCCGCTGCAGAGAGCCGGGAGGAAGGTGGCAAGTAGGAGACCGTGGAGCCTGGGTGGGCAGGAACGCTTCTCAAGAAGCTCGAAAGTGGGCACAGGACAAGGCAAGTGGAGAAACACAAACGGGGTCCTTGTTTTCAGGATCCTTCAGCTTCCACAGTCTGAAAGGGTCTTTGGGGAGGTATTGCCCAGGAAGGACTCGATGTTTCCTCCCCGAGCCTTCGGCCCCAGGGTAGGAGCCGCCCTGGTGCCATTTCCAGCCCCAGCTCCATTTCCCCAGCCAGGAATATTCCGCTGATGCAGGTCTATATTTAGTAGCCGCGGCGAGGTACAGTCTGTTCTTGCTGTGCAGATAGCAGGGAGCAGAGCCGGAACGGGGCCTGAGAGGAAGGTGTGAGAGAAGGGAGGAGGCGGGGCGCCACGAGGCCCGTGCCAGAGGAGAAATTAGCGTGTGTGTTTTAAAGGCCAGGCCTGCCAGCAGACCCCCCACTGGGAAAACAGGGATGGCATTTGCGGGGCTAATGAGGCGTCACTTGGGCTCCAGGGCCCCTTCTGCAGCATTTGGAGGGGACAGCGGGGGCGGGGAGGATAACAGCTGGAACTGGGGGCGTCGGGTGAGGACGAGGCTGTGGGGAGCCAGGGCCAGGTTCTCATTAACAGCCCCCGCCCAGCCACCATCCCAGCAAGAATAGAAAGCCTCTGGCTCTCAGAGACTTCCAGATCTCTGCGGAACGTTCTTAGCTGAGCCAGAAACATTGGCTTCCTGAAGAGGGAATGAAACTCACCCTTGTAAGTGCCAGATCCTGGGGGTCAGGATGATGCACTGGATCTGGTTTCTGCCTTCATGGGCTATTGCTCCAACAGAGAAGCCAGATACAGACAGACAACTACACCCAGGCTGCGAGAGGCAGGCAGAAGGTCTATGGTTGTAGGTCCGTAAGTCAAAATGTTTATCAAACACCTACTATGTGCTGGACTGTATAGATAAGATGACGAACAAGGCCACTGTGGATCTCGGTGCTTGTGGAACTGATTTATGGGGTCCACAACCCAGGACTTGAGGAGGGGGAATCCTCAAGGCATCTCCAAAATGTGGGACCTGCTGCTGAAGCTTTGTCTCATTTAACCCACATAAGAGCCCTTTCCACTGAGTAGTCCCATTGTACAGAATTGGAAACTGAGGCTCAAAGAGAGTTAAGAACTTGCCCAAGGTCAGATCAGATCAGATCAGATCAGTCGCTCAGTCGTGTCTGACTCTTTGCTACCCCATGAATCGCAGCACGCCAGGCCTCCCTGTCCATCACCAACTCCCAGAGTTCACTCAGACTCACGTCCATCGAGTCAGTGATGCCATCCAGCCATCTCATCCTCTGTCGTCCCCTTCTCCTCCTGCCCCCAATCCCTCCCAGCATCAGGGTCTTTTCCAATGAGTCAACTCTTCGCATGAGGTGGCCAAAGTACTGGAGTTTCAGCTTCAGCATCATTCCTTCCAAAGAAATCCCAGGGCTGATCTCCTTCAGAATGGACTGGTTGGATCTCCTTGCAGTCCAAGACTCTCAAGAGTCTTCTCCAACACCACAGTTCAAAAGCATCAATTCTTCGGCACTCTGCCTTCTTCACAGTCCAACTCTCACATCCATACATGACCACAGGAAAAACCATACCCTTGACTAGACGAACCTTTGTTGGCAAAGTAATGTCTCTGCTTTTGAATATGCTATTTAGGTTGGTCATAACTTTCCTTCCAAGGAGTAAGTGTCTTTTAATTTCATGGCTGCAGTCACCATCTGTAGTGATTTTGGAGCCCAGAAAAATAAAGTCTGACACTGTTTCCACTGTTTCCCCACCTATTTCCCATGAAGTGGTGGGACCGGATGCCATGATCTTCGTTTTCTGAATGTTGAGCTTTAAGCCAACTTTTTCACTCTCCACTTTCACTTTCATCAAGAGGCTTTTGAGTTCCTCTTCACTTTCTGCCATAAGGGTGGTGTCATCTGCATATCTGAGGTTGTTGATATTTCTCCCGGCAATCTTGATTTCAGCTTGTGTTTCTTCCAGTCCAGCGTTTCTCATGATGTACTCTGCATATAAGTTAAATAAACAGGGTGACAATATACAGCCTTGACAAACTCCTTTTCCTATTTGGAACCAGTCTGTTTTTCCATGTCCAGTTCTAACTGTTGCTTCCTGACCTGCATACAGATTTCTCAAGAGGCAGATCAGGTGGTCTGGTATTCCCATCTCTTTCAGAATTTTCCACAATTTATTGTGATCCACACAGTCAAAGGCTTTGGCATAGTCAATAAAGCAGAAATAGATGTTTTTCTGGAATTCTCTTGCTTTTTCCATGATCCAGCGGATGTTGGCAATTTGATCTCTGGTTCCTCTGCCTTTTCTAAAACCAGCTTGAACATCAGGAAGTTCACGGTTCACATATTGCTGAAGCCTGGCTTGGAGAATTTTGAGCATTACTTTACTAGCATGTGAGATGAGTGCAATTGTGTGGTAGTTTGAGCATTCTTTGGCATTGCCTTTCTTTGGGATTGGAATGAAAACTGACCTTTTCCAGCCCTGTGGCCACTGCTGAGTTTTCCAAATTTGCTGGCATACTGAGTGCAGCACTTTGACAGCATCATCTTTCAGGATTTGGAATAGCTCAACTGGAATTCCATCACCTCCACTAGCTTTGTTCATAGTGATGCTTTCTAAGGTCCAAGGTCAGATAACATATAAATGGTGGAAAGAGGGCTTGAACCTGTATCTCTCTGACTCTAAAGTCCCTCATTTTTGTGCTACTTCTTATCTGACTCTCTGTAGCCCTGGCACATGATAGCCCCTCAGTAAGGCCCTGATAAATGAGTCAATGAGTGAATTTTCAGAGCCAGATTTTTCTTTAATGATTTTATTTATTCATTTCGTTTTGGCTGTGCTGGGTCTTCATTGCTGTGGGCTTTTCTCTGCTTGCAGAGAGTGGTGGCTACTCTCACTGTGGTGCTCAGGCTTCTCATGGCGGTGCTTTCTCTTACTGTGGAGCACGGACTCTAGGGCGCACAGGCTTCAGCAGTTGCAACTCACAGGCTTAGTTGCTCCTCAGCCTGTGGGATCTTCCCACACCAGGGATCGAACCCGTGTCTCCTGCATTGGCAGGCAGATTCCTTACCACTAAGCCACCAAGGAAATCCAGAACCAGATGGTTTAAGAGCTAATTTGAGAATTTTGCTTCAGACTCTCAGGTGGATACCAGCTTCCAGGATGCTTCTCCCCACGTTGGGGGTAGAATGGGGTGTGGAAGAGAGCAGATGGCAAAATACACCATCAAGTCCTCCCATCCTTGAATTGGCCTCCTAGTAAAGTAACTTCAGCTCTTCCCATCGAGGGGGGAGGAGCAGTCTATTTCCCTGCCCCTTGAATCTGGGCCACCTTACAACTTGCCTTGGCCAGTGGAATGTAGTGATGTTCTGCAGATTCCTAGGTTAGGTCTTAAGAGACCTTGCAGCTTTCATGCTTCTCTCCTGGAACATGGTCCTGAGATCACGGTTTAAGGAAACCAGCCCAGCCCACAGGAGGATGAGAGAAGGCCTGGTGAACAGCCAGGATCAACTGCCCAGCATGTATCAATACATGAGGCCATCTTGGACCTTCCAGCCAGATGGCCTCCAGTGAAATGCAGCTACAGGAGTGAGCCCAGAAGAGGAACGGGCTGGGGAATCTCGATTTCTCTGTTAGCTATCTACCGCTATGTGACAAACTGTCCCCAAACACGGTGGCTTAAAACAGCAACAATTTATTATTTGTCACGATTCTGTGGGTTGGCTGGGCAGTTATTTTGCTGGGGTCACTCACATTGCAACGGTCAGCTGGCAGGTCAGCTAGGACAGCTGTGGCCTTTCATCTTGGGTTTCTTCACGGTGCAGTGGTCTCAGGGTTCCAAGGAGACAAGCCCTGGCACACAAGGGTTTATCAAGTATCTCTGCTTCTGTCACACTTGCTGATGTCCCGTTGGCCAAAGCAAGTCCTATGGCCGAGGCTGGAGTCAGCATGGGAGAGGCTGACCCAAGGCATGGATCCCAGCAGGCGTGGTTCCTCAGGAGCTATCACCATAGCAACCTGTCATTGGGTGTGGCCCAGGGGGACAGGGTCCAGAGGCCGCATGGCTTCAGGGTACCCACCTCCTAGTTGTCCAGAGAGGACACCTGCTCACACACTCAGCACGGCTTCATGACCCGTTTCTAGGGATGAAGACTTAAGTGTCCCCAGTTCCTCTGCAGTCACAAGTGACAGGGCAGCAAGGAGGCCAGTCACACAAGCGTGGCACATCACCCACAGCATAGATTTCAGTCAGACCCCTGCTCCCAGCCCCACTCAGAGCCGGGGCTGCTGAGCTTTTGGTCCACAAGCTCAGCCATGCACAGTGGCCCCATCACCAGACTCCACATCTGTGAGATCCTAGACATAAACGACAAAGCTTAGCCCATAGATTTCCTTGGTGGCTCAGATGGTAAAGCGTCTGCCTACAATGTGGGAGACCTGGGTTCATTCCCTGGGTTGGGAAGATCTCCTGGAGAAGGAAATGGCAACCCACTCCAGTATCCTTTTTTTTTTTAATTGGAGGCTAATTACTTTACAATATTGTGATTTTTGCCATACATTCACATGAATCAGCATGGGTGTACATGTGTTCCCCATCCTGAACCCCCCTCCCACCTCCCTCCCCCTCCCATCTCTCAGGGTCATCCCAGTGCACCAGCCCTGAGCACCCTGTCTCATGCATAGAACCTGGATTGGTGATCTATTTCACATCTGATAATATACATGTTTCAATGCTATTTTCTCAAATCATCCCATCCTCACCTTCTCCCACAGAGTCCAAAAGTCTGTTCTTTACATCTGTGTCTCTTTTGCTGTCTCACATATAGGGTCATTGCTACCATCTTTCTAAATACCATATATATGCGTTAATATACTGTATTGGTGTTTTTCATTCTGACTTATTTCACTCTGAATAATAGGCTCCAGTTTCATCCACCTCATTAGAACTGATTCAAATGTATTCTTTTTAATGGCTGAGTAATACTCCATTGTGTATATGTACCACAGCTTTCTTATCCATTTGTCTGCCGATGGACATCTAGGTTGCTTCCATGTCCTGGCTATTGTAAACAGTGCTGAGATGAACATTGGGGTACATGTGTCTCTTTCAATTCTGGTTTCCTCGGTGTGTATGCCCAGCAGTGGGATTGCTGGGTCGTATGGCAGTTCTATTTCCAGTTTTTTAAGGAATCTCCACACTGTTCTCCATAGTGGCTGTACTAGTTTGCATTCCCACCAACAGTGTAAGAGGGTTCCTTTTTCTCCACATCCTCTCCAGCATTTATTGTTTGTAGACTTTTTGATAGCAGCCATTCTGACTGGCGTGAGATGGTACCTCATTGTGGTTTTGATTTGCATTTTTCTGACAATGACACTCCAGTAGTCTTGCCCGGAAAATCCCATGGACGGAGGAGCCTAGTGGGCTACAGTGCATGGGGTCACAAAGAGTCGGGACACGACTGGGTGACTTCACTTTCCCTTTTCTTTAGCCCACCTTAAGTGCTTGACTGGCCTGCCCCCGCCGCCCGCCCCTCTGCCTGGCTCACGCAGGGAGCCCCCCACCACGTCTCTGGCCCGTGATCACTCCCCTGTCAGTCCATCTGTCTGCCCTCTCCTTTCGGCCCTCCCACCTTCTTTCTCCACCCCTCCCTGTCCGTCTGCCTCTCTGGCGTCCCTGAGGAGCTCTGTTCATGCTGCCCTTGCTGTTCTTGGCCTTGCTTTCTTCTTTTTTCTGTTTCTCTCCAGGCCTCTGTCTCTCCGTGGGTCTCCCTTTCCCTCTCTTCCCCTCCTTTCCCTTCTTCTGTGCCTCCGAATATGTGGCGCTTTCCGTCTCTTTCCGCTCTGACCTCTCAGATTCCTCTCTGTCTCTCTCTCCTTCACTTTCATCCCCCTCCCTCTCTTCTCTCTTCCCTTCCTGCTCTTTCCCTCCTTCAGCTCCTCAGGGTACAGGACACACAAGGGCACCTTCCCAGTAGGGCCCCTACCATCCCAGACTTGGGTCCTGCCCTAATCCCCAGAAGGGATTCCTCTAACAATCCCAGTGTTGAGGTCCAGCACCAGGGAGATGGGGCAAGGAGCCCAGTGCATGATTGGAAGCATGGCTTGCCTGATTAGGACGGAGATGAGAAAGGGCTCTCTCAGGAGCTGAGACAGAAGCGCAGCATCACTCTATCAGAGGCCTGCACTCTCCCCTTGTACCTGAGGGTGGGTGGGGTGGGGGATACCAGGCTGGCTGGGCAGGGGCCCACCATCCTTACTGAGGTCCAGCAGAGCCGTCCACAGCATGGGCTCTGGCCCCAGAGAGCCTGCTGGAATCCTGACTGTGCACTTTCTCCGTGTGCGACCTTGGGCCAGTACTTAACCTGTCTGTGCCTCCATGTCCTCATCTGCAAACTGGGTATAATCATAGCACCATCCTCATAGGGCTGATGAGCAATTTCAATGAGGCAGTTCCCTTAAGGTGCTTGGAACCATGGCAAGCGCAGGGTAAATGCACATCCATGTCAGTTATTGTTACTGTCACATGCAGTTCTCATGAGTTGAAACTCTGCACCAATTCTGCCCCCCAGGGACCATTTGCCAATGTCTGGAACTGTAGCTGGGAGGGGGAGGGCGCTGCTACCAGCATCTCGTGGGTGGAATTATCCTGCCCGAGATGTCCACGGTGCCAGTTGGGGAAATCCTGCTCTTTGGGGAGGTATGTGATGGTCCCATTTTATAAATGACAAAACTGAGGTCCAGAGAAGTGAGGGGTTTTGCTCAAGATCACCTGGTCAACAAATAGCAGGTCTGGGATGTATCCCAAGTTCATCTGTTTCCAAGTCTCCCCTGCCCTTGGAAAGATCAGTCCAGGCCAAGGAGCAGTCAGGAGGGAGCTTATTGAGGAGTCTTGAAGGCTGCTGATAGAGGGTCTCCATGACCCCTGATTAGACAGACTGCACTTTCCGTATCTCCATGGGATCCCACAAAAGCAGGCACACCCCCTAGATGCACCACCCCTGGCTCCCCCAGTCACACACACACACACACACACTACAGCCTCTCCTCCCATTCTATTGCCTTTATTGGAGGCTAGGGGCTGTCTGGGGACATCAGGAGGGAGAGATTGGGTTTTATGGGGCGCATCGTGGGGCTGCTGGTGCGTGACTCCACCTGGTGTTCAGGCCCTGGGCACCACCTGCCACCACCTGGCGTTCACAGGTTGAAGTGGGTCAGGGGTGGGGGGACTCTGACTGGCTCATCAACTCCCCCTTCCCGCCTGATCTCCCACCGTATAAGCAAGTGTCTGGGAGACCAGAAGTCCAGCCTTCCCCTGCTCAGAATTCATCTCACAGCCACCCCTTCCTGCTGCTCCTCTGCCTGCTTCCATTAACAGTTTGAAGGGTTGTCTGATCAGCAATTAGCTGGTGCCTGGACAGAGAATCTAGGGCCGGGCCCCAGAGGAAAGGGCTGGGGTCCCCAGGGCTGGGTGATGACTTAATCGTGGAGGGTGTATGTGTGTGTGTGAGAATAAGTGTGTGCTAGTAGCTATGTGTGTGCCTGTGCATGTGACCTCATAGGTGTTACCTGTGTATTAATGTATTAATAGTACGTCTAAGTGTGTGAGACATATCAGTGTTTATGTGTGGGCGAGTGTGACTCCATCGTGTGTTTGAGGGTGACTGTCAGGCCAGTTCACTCAGTTAAACATTCACCAAGCTGCCACGCTGGGGCTGGCTCTGGGCTGAGTGACACCGACCCAGGATGAATCAGACACAGGCCAGGCTCACCCAGAAAATGTCGGGACTCCCCCTCATATGGGGAAACTGAGACTCTGAAAGTGGGATCGGAGGCTCAAGGGGGAGTCACACAGTGCCTGATTCTAGGCCTTATGCCTCTTTTTAGTAAACTAAATAGTCCATATTCTGTTGCTTTTGGGTTGCATGTGAGTGTGTGAATATGCATGTATGTGTGTGAGTGTGTGGATGTATGTTAATATGTCTGTATATAATGTGTGTGTTTTGTGTACAAGTGGATGGGAAGGTTTGTGTTTTAGAGTATATGTGCATGTATCTGGGCTTCCCCAGTGGCTCAGCGGTAAAGAATCTGCCTACAATGCAGAAGACGTGGGTTTGATCCCTGGTCTAGGAAGATCCCCTGGAGAAGGAAATGGCAACCCACTCCAGTATTCTTGCCTGGAAAATCCCATGGACAGAAGAGCCTGGCGGGCTACAGTCCATGAGGTCTCAAAGAGTTAGACGCGAACTGAGCAACTGAAGACACACGCGTGCGTGAATCTGATGTGTGTGAGAGAGGAGTGTGTGTGTGAGGGTGTGTGTGTGTGGAGTGCTGAGTGTGAGTTATCTGTGAGCCTATCTGTATAAGCATGCAGGTGTGTGTGTGTGTCTGTGTGTGTATGCTGAGCCCCACACCTACACGGTGGTCGTATCAGTGTCTTCTGCATCAGCAACTCCCCTCCTGAAGTTGAATGAGCCTGGCCTCTGCCTGGGGAGGGGTCTCTGTATCAGTTGGCAGCCGGCAAGGGGCATCCCTGGCCTCAACCCCCCACCCACAGGTGTGATCCGGACGGCCGTGCCCGACCTTGACCGCGAGAGCCAGGAGCGCTACGAGGTGGTGATCCAGGCCACAGACATGGCGGGCCAGCTGGGCGGCCTCTCCGGCTCCACGACCGTCACCATCGTGGTCACTGATGTCAACGACAACCCGCCCCGCTTCCCGCAGAGTGAGTGAGGCCTTCCCAGAGGGAGGAGTGGATCTGTGTGTCTGTTTGGTCATCCCTCCCAGCCACCCTCTGACCCCAAGCTGCCCTGCAGCCTTCTCGCCATAGAGGGCCTCCCCGATCTGTCCAGCTGTCTATCCATCCAAGTCTCCCCAACCCCCTCCCCCCTCCAATCTTGCTTTTTGCAAGAGACAGCCCCAAAGTTGTCTGACTTTCCATACATCCATGTAACACACTTACCACCCCTCCCTGCACCTTGCTTCTGGCCAAGAGTGAGCCCCTGTCTGTCCACCCACTCCAGCTGGTCCTTGCACACACCCCTGTCACACTTATTATGTGTGATCTGCTACTGATCTGAGCTTGCAAAGGTATGCTGGGGATGGAGGGACAGACACAGGGGTCTTTTAGACATACAGACAGAGGCTGCAGCCATGCCCGGGGGCACCTATCATTTGTACATAGAAATGCCAGGGTCTGGAGAGACAGGGCTTTTCCTCTCCTCCGAGCCTGGAGGACTCTGTGCTTCTGAACTGGGGGAGGGTGCTTTCCACTCTTTGCCTCCCCAGGCACAACAGAGTGGGGGTGTCTTCTCTGGTCCTGTCCTCCACCTCCCATCAGCCCAGCCAGCCCCTCCATCCCAGGTTTAGACGAGAAAGCTGTGCCCAGGAAGCCGCTGAAGCTGGCAGAGACTAAATGCCACGGGGAGCCGGGCTGATCCCTATCGGGCGAGTCATTACTTGAGGTCTGCTGCTCTCACATTAGGCCCGGCCACAGGGGACTGACCCCTGAGAGATAAGGGAATCCAATCCCTTAGCTGAGAGCACATCGCAGCCTAAGCGCCTCAGTCCAGACGCCAAGTGGGGTGGGCAGAGCCCGCCAGCCAGCTCCCCGTCTTTGCTGTTGCCCGGGGAACCCAGTCCAGCAGCCGCCCTCAGCCACTCCCCCAGCCCAGCCCCACTCACTTGATGGGGAAGCTTCAAAGCCCCTGTGAAGGGGCGGGGCCACCCAGTTTGCTGTGTGCCAGGCTGTGTGCCAGCCCTGAGCTGGAAGGAGGGGGGCAGACAGAGGGGCCAGAGCCCCTGGAAGACTCTTATTTATTCACTCATGTATTCTTTCTTTCTTTTTTTTAACCTTTTCATTTTATATTGGAGTATAGCCAATTAACAATGTTGTGATACTTTCAGGCAGACATCAAAGGGACTCAGCCATACATATACATGTATCCATTCTCCCCCCAACTCCCCTCCCATCAGGTCTCCCCCCAACTCCCCTCCTATCCAGGCTGCCACATAACATTGAGCAGAGTTCCCTGTGCTGTACAGTAGGACCCTGTTGGTCATCCATTTTTAATATATAGCCGTGTTGTTCATCTGTTCTTTCTTTATTTCTTTATTGGGAAGTACAGCACACAAACAGAAATGCATAAAATATAAATGTCCAGTTCAGTACATAATTACAAAACAAACACTCTTGTAACCGCTGACCAGGACCCAGAAGCGGCCACAAGTCCTTTCTTGATTATAACTTCTCCCCCTACCTCTTCTTCCAGAGTTAACCACCATCCACTTTCATGACCATCATCTCTTTGCTTTTGTTTTTCTTTTTTATCGAAGTATAGTTAGTAGATAATAGGGGCTTCCATGGTGGCTCAGACAGTAAAGAATCTGCCTGCAATGCAGGAGACCCGGATTCAGTCCCTGGGTGGGGAAGATCCCCTGGAGAAGGGAATGGCAACCCACTCCAGTATCCTTGCCTGGAAAATTCCATGGACAGAGGAGCCTGGTGGGCTACTGTGCATGGAATCACAAAGAGTTGGATGCAACTGAGCAACTAACACTTTCACTTTCTTTGATGTATAATATTACGTAAATTATAGGTGTACAATACAGTGATTCATAATTTTTAAAGGTTTACTCCATTTATAGTTATAATTAATTATAAATTAGTTGCTATATTCCCCATGTTGTACAATATATTCTTGTAGCTTTTTTAAACCTAATAATTTGTACCTCTCAATCTCCTCCTCCTATATTGCCCCTGCCCGCTTCCCTCTTCCCGCTGGCAACCATTAATTTGTTCTCTATATCTGTGAATATGTTTTTTTTAATATTCTTTAGATAATATATATATAAGTGATATCACACAATATTTGTCTTTGTTTGTCTGACTTATTTCACTTACATAATGCCCTCCAAGTCCATCTTGCTGCAAGTGGTAAAATTTCACTTTTTTATGGCTAAGTAGTATTTCATTATATATAAATATGCATATATACCACATCTTCTTTATCCAGTCCTTTAGGGTCGATTCACCCATGTAGGCATCACCTAACATTATAGTTTAATTTTATAAGTTTTTTAACCTTATCTAAATTGAAACTCACAATACAAATGATTCATCTTGCTTTTTTATCTCCCCAAATTATGTTTGTGAAATCACATGTTATTGCTTCTAGCTATAATGCATTCATTTTCAGTGCTGTATAGTATTCCACGATTTATCTATTCTCCTGCCCATGGACATTTGTGTTGTTTCCAGTCTGAGGTTATTATAGAGGACACCACTTTGAACATGGTTGTATGTGTCCCTCCTGCTGTTTTGCATGCAATTTCATTAGTCTACAGAGGAGCAGAATAAACTCATCTTCAAGTTTACTAAATAAAGCCAAATTGTTTTCCCCCATGAAGAAATGCATGTGTCCATCATACCATATCCTCACTGATACTTGGTATTGTCAGATTTCTTTCATTTGTGTTAATCTAGTGAGTGTATACTAGTAACTCATGCTGCTTTTCATTCATTCACTCACTAGTCACTCAAACATTTCATTTATGTGACAGCCTGGTGTTCTGCCAGGCACCATGAATGCCGGATGAATAAGAGATGTGGTCCCTGCCTTGCAGGAGCTCACAGCCCGGAGGGAGGGAGAAGACAGAGGGAGGGAGAATAAACAGAAAATAATAGGGAAATGCAGTAATCCTTACAATAGGATAAGCCTGGGGGCCCTGGACACACGGGACCAGAGCCTGGAGGTCTGGGAACCTTCCCCATTACAGGAGGTAATAGTCACTGAGACTAAAAAGGAGAGGAAACAGGGGAAGCGAAGGCAGAGAGGAGAATAAAGCGAGGGAATGGCTAGAGGTGGCACAGAGCAAGTCATCCTGAAGGAATTACAAGAACTTCAGCCAGGCTAAGGCTCATGTTGAGGTGGGGCATTGGAGGCATGAAGCTGCAGAAGTCAGCAGGGGCCAAGGGGCTTGTACAACTTCATTCCAAGTGCAGTGGGGAGCTATGGTAAAGAGTGGGGAGTGGCATGGTCAGCTTGTGTTAAGAGTCCCCCCAAGACTCTTTTGTGAGAGTCAATCAGAGACAGCTACACCACACAAGGGTATTCAGACCAGTGGGGGCTCCAAGAGACACATCCCCGGTGCCACAGCCCCTGCTTCCCCTGGGCAGGCCCATCACTTAGCAAATCACCCCCACCTTCAACTCCACTCTGGGAGGACAGCAGGGAGCCATTTGAGTTCCACTTGACCCTCACTCCTTCTGGTTTCCCCTCTGCTTCCCCACTCTGGTAACAGTGGCCATCTTGCCAGTCTTCAAACATGCCAGGCACTGCACCCACCTCAGGGCCTTTGCACCTGCTGTTCCCTCTGTCTTTCCCAAATATCTGCTTGACTCACTGCCTCACCTCCCTCAGACTTTTGCAGAAATGTTGTCTTTTCCTCGATTACCACATTTACAGTTTTTTTTGGCTGCATCCCATGGGATGTGGGATCTTAGTTTCCCGACCAAGGATTGAACCCTCGCCCCCTGCATTGGAAGCACAGAGTCTTAACCACTGGACCGCCAGGAAAGTCCCAATTACCCTATTTAAAACTCCACACACACCTTCATCATCACTCCCCATTTCCCTTCCCAGTTTTATTTTTCTCCCAAGTACCATCTGACATCATATTTTACTGATATGATTGTTTCGTGTCTTTCTCCTTCCGTTAAGAGAAAAGCACTGTGAGCCCTGGGATTTGGGTCTGTTTTGCTTGTTGCTGGAACCCCAATGCATAGAGCTGCATCTGGGACATCATAGATGCTCAATAAATATGTGGAAATGAAGGAACCAGTATCATTAACATCCACAGCAACAAAAAAAAATCAGTGTGCAGCCCGACTATTTGAATGCAATGTGTCCCATTTATTGGGTAGGGAACAGATACTAGTCTCTGTGCTAAGCAATTGACATGCATTATCATCTCAGTTAATTGGGAAATGACAGTGCTATTAGGAAGGCACTATTATTATTCCCATTCTACAGATGAGGAAAACCAGAGCTCAGAACTACACAGCCAGGACTGACTCCAGGGCCGTAGCCTTGATCACTGTGCTTCTCTGTCCCCTTTTGGGCAGATGAGGACACTTGAGTCCCAAAGAACTGCCGACACTTTCTCAAATCAATCAGGGAATAAAGCCAAGGTCAGAATTAGAACCCTCCTCTTTGCACTGCGTCCGGCATTTCTGCAGAGGAAGTGTCTCTCCCAACACCAGTCCTGGCCAAGCAGGGAGCTCCAAGGAGCCCATCTGAGAGCCCCCCTCCTCTCCCTTAGCGCTGGTGGAAGCTGGGGGAGGGGCTGCCTTACCATCCCCACTCACAACTGTATCCCCTACAGAGATGTACCAGTTCAGCATTCAGGAGTCGGCCCCCATCGGCACGGCCGTGGGACGCGTGAAGGCCGAGGACTCAGACGTGGGCGAAAACACAGACATGACTTACCACCTCAGGGAGGAGAGCGGCAGCGGCGGGCACGTGTTCAAGGTCATCACAGACAGTGACACGCAGGAGGCCATCATCGTAGTGCAGAAGGTGCGGCTGCCCCGGAAGTGATGGGGGAGACAGACCCCAGGGCAGCAGGGTCGGGTAGGGGTCACTGAGCAGCCAAATACCCCATCCCACTTCACTCCAGGGGTGAAGTCTCTCCAGGGACGCTGGACCAACCTGGGAAAACGCTAATGCTGTCCTTCCCGTTTTACAAATGAGAACATGAGACACAGAGAGGTTAAGTGACTTGTCCAAGGTTGCACAGCTAGCAGTCAAGAGCCAGGAGTCAATCCAAATTTGAATCTGTGCTCTTACATACTACGCTGTGCTACTTCAAGTTCACACCAGGCTTTTCACACTCACTGTTTCCTTTCATCTTGATGTTACCCTCGGAAGGAAAACATATTATGACTGTTTTTACAAGTAAGAAAACAGAGATTTAGAAAGGTAAAAGGGCTTGCCCAAGATTATACCTGTAAGGGATAGAGTAGGATTTGAACCCAGGTCTGGTGACCCCAAAGCTCTTTCTTTCTTGAGTCTAACAGCCTCCTTACCCACTGACCAGCCCAGGAACCAGAAGCTCAAACAGCAAACTCAGCACCCCCTAGGGAAAGGAGACAGAGGTCAGATAAAAAAGCAAAAATCATCTTCAAGGGCTTGGTCACAAGCTTGGCAACTCAGGGGTGCACAGGCCTTTGACACTGTCCACTCCAACCCTGCTGTTCCACGGGAGGTCTGAGTCCCCTGCCTGGCCTACAAACAGTCGTAAGCCCTTTGTATACTCCCAGGGATGGGACACTCACTCCCTACCAGTGTCCTGCTCCTCCTTCTCCCATTCAGCCACAATCTATCTTGTTCCCGTCAGCCCAGGCTCTGCCTCCTGGGACCTACAGAAACATCTGCCCTGACAGCCCTTCATTCACTCAATAATCAAACTCTCTCCCTGGCCACGAGGGCTTGAGGATAGAGAAAACTCTGTTTTTTCAACTAGGATAAGGATATGAGGCTAATACTTTCAATTAAGTGTGAATAGCGTGCCAGCCTCCTTTCCAATGCTTTCCATGTATTAACTCATTTAATCTCTACAACAACCCTCTCAGTATTATTATTGCCCATTTTATAGGTGAGAATCTGAGGCCCTGAGTTCAGTCATTTGCACCCAAGGCCAAGCATCTTACAGAGAAGTTGTAGGGACAAGGCCCCAGGGAGTCTGTCTCCAGAATCCACCCTTTTAAACATTACATGGCTTTCGGTCTTCTGACCTCCACTTGTCTTCACTGTAAGATGAGCCCATTTCACAGATGGGGGAACTGGAGGCCTGGGGAGGCCCAGCATCACAGAGCAGCAGAATCAGGCCCCAAACCCAGCCCGGGGACCCCAGCACAGCATTTGCTCTCATCCCCGGTGATGCCCCTGTAGTAACTCCCCCATCCTCCCTGCCTCTTGCCCCATAACCCCACCCCCACCCCGCCTGCTCCAGCAGTGGCGCCTGAGGTGTCTCTGTGGAGTCAGTGCTGGCTTAGGGAGCAGAGCCCCCGCCTGATTGATGACCTGGCTCCAGAGCCCATCACTCATTCCCAGGCCAGGTCCGAGCCTGCCTCCCTGCATCCTGATTTCCCAGGCAACAGGATGGAGGGAGGAGGTAGCCCTTCTTTTCTTTCTCTCTCTCTTTTTTTTTTTCTGTTGGGGAAGGGGGAGTGTGGAGGGGAGGTTCTGAGAGGAAAGGAGGGTCCCTAGACAGAGGACAGTTCTCCAAGAAGGTGGCCCTTGCTGCCCAGATGGCTCCCCCAGCATGTAACAGTGATGCCCATGGTTCCACCACTGCCCTTTCTCTTTGCTCTAAAGGCGTTATCCTTAGGAGGCCAGAGTCCACTCAGCCATGCAGCTTGTCCATCAGAGGGTCACCCACCAGCATTCCCTGATGAGGACCAGGACAGCGTAGCTTTAGCCAGGCCTCTGAGGGAAGCTCTAAGGCCACCCAGCTTATCAGGCTCAACTCACATTAGCAGCTGCCACCAATAATACACCAGGAAGGTCTCATCTCACTCTCCTGCCCGAGGCCCAGAGAGGTTGAACAGATTGCCCGCAGATACACAGCTGGGCAGCCACAGATCCAGTGCCTTTCCTGCAGTGGGGTTAAGGGCTGGAACTTGACAGCCCCACTGCCGGGGATGTGAATCCCACTTCTGCCAGGGACTAACTGCTAAGTGACCTAGGGTAAGTTACAGAGTCTGCTGGGCCTCGATGTCCTCACGTGTCAAACAGGATGATAATAATAATACAAGCCTCTTTGGGACGCTGTAAAATTAGATGAGTCGCTACATTTAGAACACTGGCACACAGTGCTTTGTAAATTAATACATTAAGGCCAGTCTCGTGTGCCGGGTAGCAGGAAGTCTGGGACTCAGTATGTGACCCTGTGTCCCTGAGCAAGACTGTCCCTAGCAGGGCCTGACTTTCTCTACCTGTAACCCGACCGTGTGTCAGTGATGCCATTGTGTCAGTGATGCCATTGAGTCAGTGATGCCTCAGTCAACTGTGACCTTAAGCCAGCCCCACCCTCTCGGGGCCGGCCCCGCCCCCTCGGGGCGAGGCCAGCCCCCGCCAGACTTGGGCTCTGTTCACCTGGAGGTGTGGCGCAGACCCCAGCCCACTCACCGCCCTCTGCTCCCTTCCGCCCACCCCTCCAGCGCCTGGACTTCGAGTCCCAGCCGGTGCACACCGTGGTCCTGGAGGCCCTCAACAAGTTCGTGGACCCCCGCTTCGCTGACCTAGGCACGTTCCGCGACCAGGCGATCGTGCGCGTGGCCGTGATCGACGTGGACGAGCCCCCCGAGTTCCGGCCGCCCTCCGGCCTCCTGGAGGTACAGGAGGACGCGCAGGTGGGCTCCCTGGTCGGCGTGGTGACGGCGCGGGACCCCGACGCCGCCAACCGGCCCGTCCGGTGAGACCCCCGCCCGGGGCCGACGCCTGCTGCCTGCTACCCCGCCAGCGCCTGCGGACAGACGGCGGGCAGAGGGGGTGGGGACGGGACAGGGAGGGGTTGGGGGCGGTGATGGTGAGGGAGGAGGGGAGAGAGCGATGGACGCGGGCCACCGGGAGCCAAAGAGACAAAGGAATCAGATTCTCGAACAGTGGCAGAGAGACGGAACTCAGGATAACGAGAGAGAACCAGGTGTGACAGACACGGCAGTGACCTGGGCTCAGCTTCGGTCCTCCACCAAAAGGAAAAAAAAAAAGATAATTTCATCCTTCCAGCTTTTCAGGTCACAAATGTTGCAAACATCCTCGACTTATGTTTTTCTCTCACACCTCCCTCCAATCCATCAGCAAAGCCTGTCATCTCTGCTTTAAAAACATCTCCAGAACCTGACCACTTCTCACCTCCTCCGCAGCTGCCGCCCTGGTCCAGGCCACCTGTTTCTCTTGCCTGATTACTGCCTGTCTCTGCTTCTGTCATCACCCCTCTTCAATCTAGAATGGGCACAGGAGCCAATTGACTCCTGCCCCACCCTTCTCATGGCCCAAACCTCCCTCCACTGGCCCTCCTCTGCTGAAAGCCCTCCAAAGGCGCCTCTGGGGCTCAGGATAAAAGCCCAGACCCTGTAGGTGTGGCCTGACTGTAACCTCTCAGACCCTGGCTCACCTCCTCCCTGGTTCACTCTGCTCGGCCACGTTGACCTCCTCACAGCTCCAGGGATACACCCAGCCGGCCTCTACCCCAGGGCCTTTGTACCGCCCGATCCCTCTGCCTGGAATGTTCTCCCGCTTAACATCTCCAGGGTTGGTCCTCTCACTTCCTCCAGGACTTTCCTCAAAAGTCACCTTCTCAGTGCAACCTTCCCTGACCACCCTTTTTAAAATGTCAACCCCACCCCAACGTGTCCCCACACTTCATATCCATTTTCTTTCGTCCTTCATCACCATCTAACCTGCTACCCATTTTCCTGATGACTTTGTCCCTCTCCCTAAAAGATAAACTTTAGGAGAATAGGGATGCGTGTGTAAGTTCACCGCTGTATCCTCAGGGCCTCACACTGTCTAGCGCTCAGTGGACATTCCCTGACGCATGGTGAATGAATGAAATGTAAAAACAGAGAAAGAAAAGAGAGAGGCTCCTGGAGATGCAGTGAGACCAACAGTGAGAGGAAGTGACCAGAGAAGGAAAACCAGTGGAAAGAGGGCAGGAGTAACTAAAGGACAGAGGAACCGACCTGACGCTGTAGGAACAGAAAGAGGAGACTTGGAGAGAAAGCCAGTCGCAGAGACAGAGGCAAGGGGGGCGGGGCGCGGGGGGAAGAGGGGCAGCGGCAAGTGCACGGAGGCCATGGGATGCTGTGGTGCTGCTGGTGTCCCTGGAAGGGTTTGCAGTCTGCAGGAGTTGGGGAGTCCCTGACCATGGCCCAAGTTGAAAGGATGTCAGATAGAAAGAAAGTGATCCAGAGGAGGTCAGGGTGGGGTGAATGCCCACTGTTGACTGAATTTAAGCATCTGGAGCTTCCTGTTTATTCCCTGAAACCCCTGTACATAGTGAATGATCCCTGAGCCAAGTGTGTGCCCAGCTCTGTGCCGAGCATTGGAGGAGGGAAAGGAAGTTACTTTAAGGATCTCTGCATTATTCAGCTCCATATGGGTCGCATTCTCACCATCCTTCATGTGAATGGCTCCCTCCGATTTGTCCAGTGCATGGCCTGTGCAACCTTACATGGCAACCCCAAGGTGAGGACACAAAGATGCTTAACTACCTATGGGCTCCCAGACTGGAGGCTACCCTTGGGGGTCTAGAAAAACTTCCTGGAGGAGGCAGGAATTATATTGAGCTGTGTACCTGAGTCTGGTCAGTGTAGCTATGAGGAGAAGGTTATTCCAGGCATAGGCATAGGAAGGCAAGAAGTGGCAGGGGGGTCTGGAGATGAGTAGACTGTGGTGTCTATAGGAGGCTGAGCAATGAGCCAACAAGAGAAGTCTAACAGGGTTCAAAGATAGGCTGAAGGGCTCAGACTCAGTCCAGAGGTCCTGAATGCCTCCTAGGCTGCCTCCACCCTTCCCATGGCCAAAACCGCCCTCCACTGCCTAGGAACTCCTCCACCACCCTTCCATCCCCGCTGACAATAGATACAGTCTTTAAACATCCCCGTCAGCCTCTGGCTCAGCCCCAGACCTTTCCCAGGAGGGCATTATCACCCTTGTTTGGCAGGAAACTGAGACCCAGGGAGGGGAGGAGGTTCCCTGGGCTCACAAGAGTTACCAGGCAGCAGTAGGAGCCTCGTCCTTGCCTCCCAGGTCCAGCGCACCCCTCTGCCTTCTCCCCTCCTCTCCAATATTGCTCTCCCCACTCCCCCCTCAGCCCTCCCCCTCCACCCTCTGTTGACTTCCCTTCCCCCCTGCTTTCATCTGCACTGAAAGGACCAACTTTGAAACCTGCTTCTCACCTCCTTTCATCTCTCTCTGCCGCCCCTTCCCTGGGGCTCCTCAGATGTGGAGGCGGTGAGGAGCTTGAGACAGGTCCAATTTCACACCACAAACATTTACCCAACTCCTCCTCCTCCTGCCCGGCCTGGAGCCAGGCCCGAGATGGCTCAGCTAAGGACAGAGCTGGGGAGGAGCACCCGGTCTGTAAGGGGACAGATGGCTAGAGAAGGGATCCTCACAGACCACCTGGGCAGCCCAGAGCCTGGCTTATGTTCCAGCTCCCTGAGTTCCAAGGGTCCTGGACTCAGTCAACACCTAGGCGTGTGAGTCATGTCATATCCCGCACTGCTCCAGACAATGGGGAAACAGAGGTGATAAGACCCTGTCCCTCCGCTCAAGGAGTTTGCCTTCTCCTGGGGGGCAGGGGAGGCAGGGGAGGCAGGGAAACGGCCAATAAGTAGTTGAATGTTTGTCGCCACAAGTCAACAGATGGTTAAAAGGGGTCATTGCTGATAAGAGCTATGAAGAAAATAAACAAGGTAATAGAATAAGACCAATTGGGGCCACAGGGGGCTACTCCGGATTAAGTGATCAAGGAGTTGACAAGTGAGTTGACATCAGAATGATCAAGAGAGAGCCAACTAGACAAAGATGTGGCAAAATGCATTCTGGGTAGAAGGAATGAAAGTGAAAGTCACTCCATCGTGTCTGACTCTTTGCGACCCCATGGACAATTCTCCAGGCCAGAATACTGGAGTGGGTATAGCCTTTCCCTGCTCCAGGGGATCATCCCAACCCAGGGATCAAATCCAGGTCTCCTGCATTGCAGGCGGATTCTTTACCAGCTAGGCCATAAGGGAAGCCCAAGGACACTGGAGTGGGTAGCCTATCCCTCCTCCAGCGGATCTTCCCAACCCAGGAATTGAACCAGGATCTCCTGCATTGCAGGTGGATTCTTTACCAACTGAGCTATCAGGGGTAGAAGGAATAGCAAGTGCAAAGGTCCTGAGGCAGGAACAGGCTTAGTGTGTTCCTGGAAATGAAGTGATATCCTAGGTGAGTCTGCCTAGGATGGTGGTACCTGGGAAATCCAGAGATGCAGATGTAGAGAGTGACTTTTCTGAGTCGCTGTACTGCAGAGTAATCTGCAGGAAGATGCCTCACACTGTGGCATTTGGCCCTCAGCTTGTAGTTTACTCATTTTACAGATGAAAAGACTGAGGGTCAGAGAGGAGAAGTGACCCTCCCAATGTCACTCAGCCTGAAGGGGGAAGGAATGGGATTTAACCTGTGATTGTCTGATTCTTGAGTCCAGCCTTCTGCCATTTCACCCCTGCTTCTGATTATCTTAGGGCTTCCCTCAGAGCTCAGTTGGTAAAGAATCTGCCTGCAGTGCAGGAGACCCGGGTTCAATCCCTGGGTCAAGAAGATCCCCTGGAGAAGGAAATGGCAACCCACTCCAGTATCCTTGCCTGGAGAATCCCAAGGACAGAGGAGCCTGGTGGGCTGCAGTCCATGGGGTTGCAAAGAGTTGGGCACAGCTGAGTGACTAACACTTCTTCTTTCTGATTCTCTTTGTAGTTTGAACAGCTTCCAACTTTATGCAGTGCCCTCCCCTCTGCGTGAGACACAGAGAGTCAGACGAGGGCAAGGGGAAGGCTGGGGCCCCATGTGAGTGAATCGAGTGACAGATCTAAGTCTCAGTGGGCTGAGCAGGGGCTTGGACTCAGGAGCTCCAAGGAGGGGCGCATTCTCTGGGCACCAAGAAGGGATGGAGCAAGGATAAAGAGGATGGGGCTGGAGTGGAAGGGCAGCATCCAGGGTGGAGGGGCTCTGAGGACCTGGTGGCAGGAACAGAATCAGGGAGCCAGGAGGTCAAGTTCAGGAGCAGTGAGGTCAGCTGAATGAGCTCATGGGAGAGGGGTTGGGGCCAGAGAGGAGGTCAGGGTGGGGGCACTTGGGGACAAGCTGAGAAGGACCTTGAATGTCAGGTGAAGGTGTGGGACTTTATCCTTAGGCAGTGCGAAGTCTTGGAAGGCTTTGAAGAGAAAGAGGAGAGGGCTCAGATGGGCCCATCTCTGGATCAGGCAGCCTTGAAGACAGACTGGCTATTTATCAGCCCATCCCCAGCCCTACCAGCCCCAGCCCCCTTGTGAGTCTCCCTTGAGTGTCAAAAACAGGAAAGCCCACGCTGGACCAGAGAGAGAGTGAACACTTCATTTCCTCCCAGCATTCCACAATGGGGTGCAACAGAAAGCATATGGGTTTTCAGTTCAGTTCAGTCGCTCAGTCATGTCTGACTCTTTGCGACCCCATGAATCGCAGAACGTCAGGCCTCCCTGTCCATCACCAACTCCCAGAGTTCACTCAAACTCACGTCCATCAAGTCGGTGATACCATCCAACCATCTCATCCTCTGTCGTCCCCTTCTCCTCCTGCCCCCAATCCCTCCCAGCATCAGGGTCTTTTCCAATGAGTCAACTCTTCACATGAGGTGGCCAAAGTACTGGAGTTTCAGCTTCAGCATCAGTCCTTCCAATGAATACCCAGGACTGATCTCCTTTAGGATGGACTGGTTGGACCTCCTTGTAGTCCAAGGGACTCTCAAGAGTCTTCTCCAACACCACAGTTCAAAAGCATCAATTCTTTGGTGCTCAGCTTTCTTCACAGTCCAACTCTCACATCCATATATGACCACTGGAAAAACCATAACCTTGACTAGACGGACCTTTGTTGGCAAAGTAATCTCTCTGCTTTTCAATATGTTATCTAGCTTAGTCATAACTTTCCTTCCAAGGAATAAGTGTCTTTTAATTTCATGGCTGCAATCACCATCTGCAGTGATTTTGGAGCCCGAAAAAATAAAATCTGCCACTGTTTCCACTGTTTCCCCATCTATTTCCCATGAAGTGATGGGACCAGATGCCATGATCTTCGTTTTCTGAATGTTGAGCTTTAAGCCAACTTTTTCACTCTCCTCTTTCACTTTCATCAAGAGGCTTTTTCGTTCCTCTTCACTTTCTGCCATAAGAGTGGTATCATCTGCATATCTGAGGTTATTGATATTTCTCCTGGCAATCTTGATTCCAGCTTGTGCTTCTTCCAGCCCAGTGTTTCTCATGATGTACTCTGCGTATAAGTTAAATAAGCAGGGTGACAATATACAGCCTTGACGTACTCTTTTTAGAGTCAGAGAAAACCTGGAATGAATCCTAGCTCAGTTGCAGAATTATGGGAAAATCACTGCACCTACTCAAACCCTCAGTTTTCCCATCTTCAAAATGGGTGTCATGGTAGTTCCTGCCTCATTCATTTATTCAGAAAAAAAGTACTAAATGTCTACTATGGACCAGGTTCTGTGATCAGTGGTCCCAGGGTTGGAGGAAGGATTAAGTGTTTGGAACATAGTAGGTCCTCAGGAAATGGACCTTACCATTTTTCTTGGTGGTCTGGACACCCAGTACTCCCCTTCATTCTGCAACCAGTACTAACCCCATACAGATTTCTAGGCATTGTGTGTGGGCTTTGAGGGTGTGCTTTAAAAGGGGTGGGGGAGGGGAAAGAGTAAAAAGGCAGGATGGAGTGAGCAGAGAGGAATCCCCAGGTCAGAGGAGCAGCCCCTTTTGCTTGTGAAGAGTCTCCCCCACTAGGAGCTCAGGCAGGGACTGCATCATTTAGCCTGCTGCGTGTGCACGTGTGTGTACACGAGCCTGGATACAGGAGCACCGGGCAGCCTGGACACGCATGAGTCTGCACACTTTCATATTTATCATGCCAGCGTGAGCTATATATGCACATATTTAAGTGGCGAAAACCCACATGGGCCCTCAAGCCAGTAAGGCGCACCCTGGCCACTTCTCTCACCCTGACCTTGACAACAGCAGGGTTTTGTGCTGTTCCCAGGGTGTGGGGGCACCCGTAGGTGCAGTGGGCTGGCCCTGAGGCGGCTGCTCTTAGTTAGACGTGGGACTCTGCACAGACACACGTGGCTTGGGAATCTGGCTTTGCCACCCGTCAGCCCGTCTGCCCCAGGGCAAGGCGCCTGGCTTCTCTGAGCCTCAGTTTCCCCATGTGTAAAATGGCAGCGGCAGTGATGACAGTTATCTGCAAGGCTGGGAGGGGCTCCTGCATGTGCAGCCCTTACACCAGCCTGGCACAGAGTCTTGCTGAGCAAATAAAAATGAGCTAATCCATACGTCATGTGGCAGGGGCCCAGTGCTGTTAAAAGTGTTTTATTAGTGTTTTATTGGTAGTACTTGTCTAATCCTCACAACCACTCTGAGGTAGGTGTTATTATTAGCACCATTTTTAAGAGGGAACCAAAGACCAGAGAGCTTAAGTGACTGACTCAAGGTCACAGAGCTAGGTTTCAAACCTCGGCAGATGGCCACCAGATCCCACTCCTGACCACAATTCCCAGGCTTTCTTTGCACTTGTGCACACACACACTAGCGGACACAAACCTACACTCTCACTGCACTCTTCCACTCACACCTGCTCCTGTTCCCCTTCCTGCCCTCCAGGTCCTGGCTGACCAAATGAGAACTGAGATTTGAGCAGAACCTTCTAGACCACAGATGCCTCCTGTCCTTCTCAGACCCTGGCAACGCTCCCACATCCATGCATGGCACCTCCCAGCCCCAGGCCCGCAGACCACACGCTGGGTTTGGGGGGGTCCTGTGTCCCCCTTACCAGACACTTCTGAATCGTCATTAGAATAACAATAGTGCTCACTCATAGATTCATTTTCCTGGAACCCAACTAGGCACCTGTCCCCAGCTAGGCACATAATCCTCCCAACCACTTGCAAAATAGGAGTTAAATCACTTTTCCATTTTCCTTAAAATTAAGGCTCAAAGATGAAGTGGCTTGCCTTGGGTCATTGTGCATCCTGCTCCAAGTCTGAGCGCCTAACTCTTGTACCTTCCAGCCGTAACACATCACCACACACACGCACTGACCACCTGCAACACAGACCAGACACACAACTCGAGTGCCGCTGAGGGAGGGCTTCAAGCCTCCCCCGCTGCCCCCCACGTGTGCCAGGCCACGCTCCTTGCCACGTGCCGTGCCCTGCACCCATCTCTCTCTCTCGCTCGCTGGCTCCCTGAGCTGGAACAAAGCCACCTGGGCCAGGCAGCCACACAGACCTGCAGCCCCAAGTCTTTAGCTGGTTGATGGCGGCTCCCCACGCCCCCCTCCCTTCCCATGGCCTTGAGAACAGCTGCCTCCACTTAGAATCCATCCCCCTCTTCCCCTCCAGGAAGAAACAAAAGAGTAACTGGGAGGAAAGAGAAGAGAGGACAGGTCTGAGCAGAGGGAGGAGGAGACAGAAGAAGGCAGTGGGCATCCTCCCGTCAGCCCTGCCTCATGCCCAGCCCCGACCAGGCGATCAGGGGCCCCTGTTGCCTCTTGGACTCACTTCTACCTGTAAAATCAGGAGGAGGTCTCCGTGGTTCCTTCCAGCTGAGCCGACACTACTCAAGAGTCTGGGTCCACCTCCTTTGGACCCAAACATCCAGCAGTTCAGGCTTGAGTCCATGGTGACCCAAGACTCCATGCACTGCTGCTTCACATGGTTCAATGCACTAGAAAGAACTCTGGGTATAGAGTCCCAAATTGGGGTACAAATTCAAGTTCTCTGACAGTCCCTGTGCAACCTTAGGCAGGGTTACACTAGCCCATGTGGCACATTTCATAAATAAGGAAAAGGTCCTCCTTTGAGAAGATGCTTCCTGAGCTAGCACTTGTGGCTGGGCAAGAACACCACCAGCCGGTCTTCATCCCCTCTTCCCCTCTTCAGCCTATTAACTTTGCGCAGGACACAGCCTGCACAACCATACTTGGCAGCGCTAAGCTTGGGAAGCTGCCTATCTCGTCTTCATCTGCAAAATGGGTTGACCACACATCAGCCTCACAAGATGCCAGGCAGGGCGGGGCCTCATCTGTCTCATTTACCATTTTACCCCCAGAGCTTAGCACAGAGTGGGCTTCCCCTGTGGCTCAGATGGTAAAGAATCCGCTCACAATGCGGGAGACTTGGGTTTGATCCCTGGATTAGGAAGATCCCCTGGAGAAGGGGAAAGGCTACCCACTCCAGTATTCTGGCCTGGAGAATTCCATGGACTGTATAGTCCACGAGGTCGCAAAGAGTCGGACATGACGGAGCGACTTTCACTTTAGCACAGAGCAGCGTGGAGAAGGCATTCAACTAATGTTTAGGCATAAAGGAACGAAGGGAGGGATGGCTGGCGGAAAAGCAAGCCTACAGACTGTTAAGTGCTGTTCTGATGGGAGGAATTGTCATCTTGGATCTGACTCACACACTTTCACCCAGGTCAGGAGGACCCAGGCTGATCAGGGCCAAAGAGGATGTGGGCTTAGCAACTCAGCGAGAGGAGGCGGCATTAAACTAGGGATTCAGGGGACCTTCCTGGTGGTGCCGTCGTTAAGACTCTTTGCTTCCAATGCAGGGGATGTGGGTTTAATCCCTGGTCAAGGAACTAAGATCCCACATACTGTGTGGCATGGCTGAAAAAGAAAAAAACCTAGGGCCTCAGGAGACTAGCTGGAATGCCCTCTACACCCTCATGCCCAGCCCTTCGCAGTCTGCCACAAGCTTCCGCCTCCACTACAGCAGTGACTATGAAAACAGCAAGGGCTGTCACTTTTGCCCAGTTCCATGGATTACTTCCTCTAACCCACACCAGTGAGGTATGAATCACCCTATTTTGCAGACAAGTAAACAGAGGCCAATGAGGTCCAGTGCCTAGCCCAAGGTCACCCAGGTGGATAAGAAGCAGAGGATTCAAAGCCAGCTCCAACTGCTCCCAGAGCTCCACAGTCCCACTGGGTACTACTGTGCTTAGCAGTGTGCGAGTCCTGGTGACCCCATGGACTGTAGCCCTCCAGGCTGCTCTGTCCAAGGGATTTTTCCAGACAAGAATACTGGAGTGCGTTGCCATTTTCTCCTCCAGGGGATCTTCCCCACCTGGGGATCAAACCCATGTCTCTTGCATCTCCTGCATTGGTAGACATGTTCTTTACCACCGGCTACTTGGGAAGCCCCTCCCACATGCACTGGATATCATTATCCCCATTCAACAGATGAGGAAACTGAGGCCTGGAGCGGTTTGGTAATGCAGCCAAGGCCCACTGAAGGGTCATCTCAGGGCTTCAAGTTTCAGTGCGGGTAGGGAAGGGGGTGTTTTGGTGTCGTCCTCTCCGTGGTCCTCAGTGTCCCGGTTCTGGCTCCGGAAGATGCGGGAAGGGCTTGTTTCCTCCAGCTGGAGGAACGGGAGGGGTGCCCCGCCCCACCAGGCTCCATTGTCCCCGCTGCACAAAGAGCCCTTGCTTGGCATTCGGGGGCCTTTGTAGGCCGCGCAGCCTGCGGCGCCCCCGCCCGCGTTATCAGCCTGGGGAAGCGGCGGACAGAGCTGGCGGGGCCTCTCTGGGCCGCCGCCGCCCGAGACATGTGTTGGACACGGGCCTTTCAGGCCTGGAGCCGCCGCACAAAGGCCCGGGAAGGAGGCGGAACAAAGGGCTTTTTCACGCGGCAACTGAAAAGCCGCAGATTAGCACTGGCGCGCTGCGCTGGCGGGGAGGGGCCGGCGGCCAGACCTCAGACCCCTTCCTGGCTCAGCCCGCATCCCAGGTCTGGAGCCTCGGAAGAGCCTCGGAGCGGCACAGCCAACTCCCTCCCTCCTGCTCAAAATCCCTCTAGGCTCCCCAGGACCCCCAACGCCCCGAATTCTGCACTCTGCTTGTTTTCAAGCCTCCTCCTCCGCACTTCCCAGTTCTGGCCGTTTCTGCACCTTTTGCAGAATGATTCTCACTTTGCAGTTTCTGTTCCCCATGCCTGGAATGCCATCCTGTCCCTTTCTCAAGACCAGTTCCAGGGTCACCTCTTATGGAGAGATAAGAATCAAATAGCCCGTGAATGCTAACTCTGTGCTGGGCACTATGCCTTCTTCCCGCCCTCACAACGACCGTGAGATGCAAATTATTAGCCCGGTTACCCAGCTGAGGAAGCTGAGGCTCAGAAAGGTTGAACCTTGCCCATGGTCACACGTCAGGAGCCCAGTGCAGCTGAGATGCAAACTCAGATCCATTTTCAATCCTCCTCTGTCGGAAAGGGTCTCTCTGCTTCCTGTGTCTCCCAGGCAGGTGGTTCCTCTTTAGGGGAAGGGTGGAGGGATATGGGCACTGGCTCCATCGGCGCCAGGACACCTTCAATCAGCCCTGACCTGCCCCTCTTAGGTACGCCATCGACCGCGACTCAGATTTGGACCAGGTGTTTGATATCGATGCGGACACGGGTGCCATCGTCACCGGCAAGGGGCTGGACCGAGAGACGGCCGGCTGGCACAACATCACAGTGCTGGCCATGGAGGCGGGTGAGCCAGGGGGCGGGGCGAATATGGAAGGGAGGGGCGATGGCCAAAGGGTGGGGCTGTGGGCGGGGCAAAGCCCAGGGAGGACGGGCCGAAGGCTGGGGGCAGGGCAAAAAGAGACGGCAGAGCTGAGGTGGGGGCGTGGTAGGCAAAGGCTGACCCACAGGATCACAGATGTGGGAAGGATCCCAAGCCAAAAAGGCAGGGCCCAGGCTTGAGTTTGACTTTGTTCCTTCAGCTTTTATTGAGCACCTACTATACACCAGTCCTTTTTACAGAGGTTGGAGATATAGCCCCTAACAAGGTTAAAAAAAAACTCCTGTCTGCATGGGCTAGAGCTAGACCCTCAGGAAACTTCGAGAAAGGGTGTTCGCATGTCAGCTAAGTGCTAACAAGAAACTGGAAAAGAAGAAAGCAGAGGAAAGGGATTGGGGGGGAATTGTTTCTCTTAGGGTAGGCCTCTCTGCGAAGGAGACTTTTCAAAAGAGAGCTCGATAAAGTGAGGGAGTCATGCTGCCACTGGAGGGAAGAGAGTTCCGAGGAGAGAGGACAGCCAGTGCAAAGGCCCTGAGGTCATAGTTGGAGAAATAGCAGGAGGCCAGTGTGGTTGGCGAGGGGCAGAGTGTCTACCCTGCAATGGGTCTTTGGACTTGACTCCAGATGAGCCGGGAGTCATTGAGGGTTTGAGCAGAGGAGGGAGGTTGCCCGACATGATACCTACGGCTGCTGCATTGAAAATAGGTTGTTTGGGGGCTGCAGGGTGGGGATGGGGGGAGGTGGGGGAGGGAAAGGAGCAGGGGCTCAACTAGAATTTACATGCAACAGGGCCCTTAGATGAGATAGTGGCCTGGCCCAGGGGGATAGCCATGGAAATGGTGAGAAGTGGTAGCTTTTGAAGGCAGGCTGAAAATAGAGCCCCCTGGACCTGCTGATGGGGTGAGATGGAGGAAAGAGATGGAGGGGTCAAGAATGACTCCAAGGTGATTGGCCTGTGTCGAAGAGTGTGTGTGTGTGTGTGTGTGTGTGTGTGTGTGTGCACACGTGCTCGCATGTCACAGGCAGTGTGGTGCAGCTGGGGAGGCGTGTGAGCTGAGAAAGAAAGAGGAGGCCCTGGGACATGGAGTCTAGACAAGTCAGGCCATGGAGGTGAGAGGCTAAGAGCATGGGGGTTCATGGCACGCCTGGAGTGGGGAAAGGGCAGTTCAGCAGGCCTCCTGCTCAACCAGAGCAACGCTGCCAGAGCCCATGCTAGACCGGCTCCGCAAGCTCCCCTCCCTGTCAGCTCTCCAGGTCTCAGCAGCCAGCAGAGCCTCCAGTAACCGATGATGACAGCAGGAATACTCAGAGTCTCAACCTTGGTGGGAGTGGACGCCATTCAGACTCCCCTCTGCAGAGCTGGGCCCCAAGGCCCTCCTGTGCCTTCGAGCCCTCCTGGCGGCTCTCCTCCTCCGCCTTCCCTGGCTGGTGCCTCCCATTTCCCTGGCCCCACCAACCCATTCCAGCCGAGGAAGTCCCTAGGCTGAAGTTCCCTTCGTCTCTTTCAACTTCGGTTTAAAAGAAAATACAAAGCTGGCTCAAACCTCAGTGCCTGCTGCTCCCGAGCCTTTGAATCCACTTCACCGCATGAAAGGGAGATAACAAAGGTGGCTGGAGAAGAAGTGGCGGCTGGACTGGTGGGCAGACAGCTCCCCATCCTCACCTCCCTGAACCTGCTTCCTGAGCAGCCAGGGGGCCTGGCCGGGCTGCTGGGCAGAGACACCCCCTCTCCCTACCCACAGAGCATCTCCCCACCAGCTGTCACACCACCCGATGGCCCACCACTAGCTGGTCCCTTCTCGGGTTAAGCGTTGTGCTTCTGCCCTGTGAATCTCTTCCAGAAGCAGCAAGAGAAGCATACAGAATCGCTAATGCTACCATTTCACAGAGAGAGTGTGTCAGGGGCCTCTCCCCAGCAGAGATTTTTTTTACAGTGTTTACCTAATAGACACTGAGCTTGATCCTTTTTAGCACGTACTTCTATTGAATGATCAGCACCCATTTTATTGATGGGAAAATTGAGGCTCAGACTATTAAGAGCTTTGCCCAAGGATGTGCAGTGGCAGAGCCAGGATTGGGGGCCAAGTCTTCCTGGTTTCTTCCACAGCTTTGCTCCACAGCCTTCCTTTTCCTGGTACTCTGTTCTCGGGGCCCCACCCCTATTGACCCCACACCATCCCAGTAACTGAGCATGGGGAAGGAAAGGACTGGGCTAGCGACCCCTCCCCTCGGAGCTGCAATTCACAACTCCTGCCCAAGTCTCACCGGGGATATTGATGGATGAGAAAATGAGTGGTTCCCACTTCATGGTGCTGGTGGGAGGATTAAATAGGATAGAAAGAACTTAGCCCAGTACTTAGTGCTCAGTTAATGATATCTATCGATCTGGACTCGGTGCACTTGCCTGAAGCACTCACTCTGTGCCAGGCGCTTTACAGTGCTGTGTTCACGGAAGCTCCCCACCTATCAGATGTCACCCCCAACGTATGGATGAGGAAACTAAGACTCGGGGAGGTGAAGTCATTTGTCCAAATTCCCGGCCCCAGCCAGTCTGACTGCATGGCCCGGCGTTCACCCAGCTGCCCCCGAGTCATATGTCTTTGGTGCCAGGCATGAAGCCAGGAGCGGCACCAGCGATCCACCCACTCCAGCTTCTTGCCCTCTCCGTGAGACGAGGACAAATTGTTATCCCCACTTTGCAGACTGGGAAGTAGAGGCTCAGGAAGGAACTGCGATGGCCCCAAAGTCACAAAGCCAGTCCCTGGGGGCTGGGGGTGGGCAGGGCTCCCACAGCCAGGCCAGAGCCTCAAGGACAATGCCCTGGGGACTCCCCCTCCAACCCTGGTGCCCTTCTGCCAAAGCATCTATTTGGCTTCTCAAAAACAGGGAACCACGGCGGGGGTCCAGTGGCGGGGTCATGGTGCCCCACCTGCTCCGGGTGCAACAAACGCGAGGTGACAAGAATCAGAGGGGAAGGAAATATTTACACACAGCAGCGGAGCCTTGTGAGCACCTCGGAGAACGAGAACGCGGCACTGAGGCACAGCCGCAGCCTGTCAGACCAGATTACCTCAAAGACTCCCTGGCCACTTAGTATGCGGGCTCCCCTCTCCCCCGAACTTCTGAGTCATCCATTCTGCCCATGCAGACGCTCCTTCCACTGACATTATCTTTAACGTTTTGTAATCATGAAATATTAATGACCGATATTGAATTTAAAGTACAATTTGTGTCTGAATCCTTCAGTGGAAAAAAGGGCAGTTGTAAAGGGACAGTCTTCAAAGAGACAGAGGGGTGGCGGGCAGGCTGGCGAAGCCGGCACTGGGGTAGAGGGGGGCGGTGTGCCAGGGGGCTGCAACCGGCCCCCTCTTCCAGGCCCTAAACTGGTCTGGAGGGGTGGTCTCTGGCTGGACAGCAAAGAGTTAACTAGATTAGCCAGAGCTTCCCCATCTGGGTCACCCCAGGCCAAGTCCTGATTTCACAGGCCCCTGATTTTTCCTTTCTATCACAGAGCAAGCTTTACGATTTAGATATGCATTTGTGTGCCGACTTTGTTGATCTCTCGTCTCCTGGGAAAAGGACCTTCCATGAAGGCAGGGTCTCTTCCATATCTGTAGCATTCACACTGGGCCTGGCGCTTAGTAGGTGTGTACAAGTATTAGGGTGGCCAAAAAGGTCATTCGGGATTTTCCGTAACATCATATGGAAAATCCCAAACAACCCTTTTGGCCAACTCAGTATTTCCCGAATGGATGGTAAATGGTCTTGCCCACCCAGTTAGGAAGGCAGGGCAGCATGATAAAGAAACGCTGCTTCTAGCGGTCCGAATCCCAGCTGAGAGTATGGACAGTCATTTCCCCTCTTCTTGCCTTGATTTTCTCACCTATGAAATGGCACCCTATTGGACAGCTATGAGGGTCATAACTGTTACTGTTGACTATTAATCATGTGCGCTCAGTCGCTCAGTCGTGTCCAACTCTTTGCAACCCTATGGACTGTAACCTGCCACGCTCCTCTGTCCATGGAATTCTCCAGGCAATAATACTGGAGTGGGTTGCCAAGCCCTCCTCCAGGGTTTCTTCCCAACCCAGGGATCGAACCTGTCTCTCATGTGTCTCCGGCATTGCAGGCAGATTCTTTACTCACTGAGCCACCTCAGTTCATAACTATTCATCATAGTGGCTTCTATTTATTTGAAGCTCACAATATGCCAGATATTGTGCTGAATGCTTTATATAAAGTGTCTACTGGGGACCTCTTCTCACCCACCAGGCCTGGTCACTGGAATCTGGGGGTAGAGTCTTGGCCTCTGACCTCGGGATGCTTGGCCCTGCTCTGGACAGCACAGGGTAGAGGGGATGGGGCGGTGGGCTCTCAGGAGGTGCAGGCAGGGGAAGAAGGAAAGAAAGCTTTCCCAGAGAAGGGGACGTCTGAGTTGGGTTTCAAAGGTTAAGGAGAGTGGGGTTGGGAGCTCCCAGGAGAAAGACGCCTGTGTGCCAAGGCCTGGAGGTTTGGCCGGCAGGAAGACCACTGTCCATTCTGAGAAACGGGATGTGGCTAGAGGCTGGGCCAGAGGGTGGCTGGAGCAGGTGAGACGAGCTGAGTGTGCAGAAGCTCACTGGGGGCCTCTACAGGAAGGGCCTCGGATGTCCTGTGAGCAGCCGGACATCTCCTGGAGACGACAGGGAGCCAGAGCGGGTCTTCAGGTAGAAGAGGGAGATGGCCAGATGTGCAGTCCCCTGTGGCCACTTGGGTTCGTGGGGGAAGGCGGACGGGAGAGGGGCAGCCTGGAGCGGGGAACAGATGGGAGGCTATCAGGAAGACTCAGCTGAGACATGTGCTAAGAGTGGAGGGCAGGGCGAGGGAGGGAAGGAGGAAGTGCTGGGGAGGCTGGCTGTAGTGGTCTGGGGGAGAGGCTTGGCACAGCCCTGCATGGAAGGGGTTGCTTCAGAAGGTAGTGAGCTCCCCATCACCAGAGGTGTGTAAATCAAGCCTGGGTTCCACTTGGACCGGGTAACTCCCAGGATCCTGAGCCACCTAGGTACTTAACTGATCCCACCAGGAACAAAGATTTTTGTGAGGTCCATGGAGTCTTTGTAGGAAAGCCCAGAGTATTAGGACCAGCTCAGCCCTAGGAAGGAGAACTTCCTGCCACCCACCCCCGATTCCAGGGCCCTTATTTTACCCAGAAGTCCTCCTCTACCGTTTGGTGGATGAAACATCCCCATCTCAACAAGGTCAAACTTCCAATCTCCATGTGGAAGCCAAACAGATAATCAAAAAGCAGAGAAGGCGCCCTAACCTCGTGCTCCCACTGGAGGTGAGTGGGGACCGGGCAGGGAGTGCAAGGCATCCTCCCCTGACAGCTCTGACACCCCTTCCCTGAAGCACCCCCGCCTGCTCACCCAGTCCCCCCACCCCTCGCCATCCTGCCTGCTTGTCTTGGCCAGCTCGTAATTGGGATGATAAATCTTCCTGCCCAGCTGGCCAGCGCTAATCAGAGCCTAGTGTTTGGATGCAATTTAATTCCCTCGGGAGGTGGCGGGGCGGTGGGGCAGGGAGCTGAGGGACTGTGGAGCAGAGGGTCTGGGCTACCCTTGCTCCACTGCAGGTGAGGGAGAAGGAGGTACCTTCCAGCAGCCCCCCACCTCTGTGGCCCCCTCCCTCCGCCCTCTCCCCACTTCTCACTCTCCTTCCCATGCCCACTCTTGTGTCCTCACTTCTGTCTCTCTCCCTGGCTTCTCTTTTTCTGTGACAACCAAGGAGAACCTCAGAGTCCAGCTCCATTTGTTTTACCGATGGGAAAACCTTGGTCCAGGGAGAGAGACAGGAACAGGGTCGGAAAACTAGACTGCTCCCTCGGTGATGTGATTCAGGGGCGGCTGTGGCCCCCACAGAATTTGTCCCTCCAGAGGTCTCGGTATCTCCCTGTCACTCTGCAGCCCCCCAGCATGGTTAGAGGTGCCACAGACAGTGAAACCCATTCATTTGACAAATCTTTATTAAGCACCTACTGTGTGCCATGCAGAGAGGGGCTGGGGAGACAGCAGCAAACACAAGAGACCAAAAATCTGCTTGCTTTCTAGTGGGGGAGATAGATGATGGGTGAGTTTAAGTAAAAATATAGACAGAGGATGAGACAGTTAGATAGCATCACTGACTCAATGGACATGAGTTTGAGCAAACTTGGAGACAGTGAAGGACAGTGAAGCCTGGCAGGCTACAGTCCATGGGGTCGCAAAGAGTCAAACAAAACTTAGCAACTGAACAGCAACAACAACAAAAATACAGGGATGTTGGATAAACACGCAGAGAGAGAGCAGTGAATGGGGTATCTGGTGGAATTGCAAGGAGCAAGGTAAAATAAAGTCATCAGGGGAAGTCTCGCTGAGAAGACATCTGGGCAAATATCTGAAGGAGGGCAAAGAGGAAACTTGGATCAGAGGAAAAAGGAGAGTGGGGCGAGGGACAAGGCCAGGGAGGAAGATCACACAGGCTTTATGGGTATGTAGGTCTTGGACATATAGTCTGATTACCCAGGAATGAGGGCAGTCAAGGAAAGCTTCCTGGAGGAGGCAGAGACATTTGGGCCCTCAAGGCAAGCTGGCCTTGGGCACCTAAAGGTGGTCAGAAAGGCCATCTCATTTGATGGGTAGAAAGTCCCTGTTTTGAACCAGGCTCAGGTTCCATTGATTGTCCCCCTGTGAAACTTTGGGCAAGTTCTTTACCTCTCAGCCAGTTTCCTCATCAAAAAATGGCAGTAATTCAAATCCATATCTCCCAGGGGCTAACAGGATGAAATGAGGCAGAACAAACCCTGGCCCGTGGCAGGTTCTCTATATGTGTTTGCTGGTGGCCTTCTGGGAGGCACTCATTCCCAGGAGTTCCCTAACAGGGTCACCAGGCCAGGCCCTACACCCTCTGTCTTTCCTGCTGGCCTCCAGCCCTCTAAGTCCAGTTTGGTCCAAACACTATATTAGGAGCGGCCAGGGGATGGGGTCTTCCTTAGAAGGAATCCAGAGTTTTACTATCTGCAGACTCCCCTCCCACCCCAGGACCTTTGCACATGCTGTTCCTACTGTCTGGAGAACTCTTTCTTCCCATCCCCTTCACCTGATCACTTCCTAGTTGGATCTCAGCTTAAAGGTCCCCTGCTAAGTGCCAAGTATCTTCAGTCATATCTGACTGTTTGCAACACTATGGACTTTAGCCCACCAGGCTCCTCTGTCCATGGGATTCTGCAGGCAAGAATACTGGAGTGGGTTGCCATGCCCTCCTCCAGGGGCTCTTCCCAACCCAGGGATCGAACCCGCGTCTCTTACATCTCTTGCGTTGGCAGGCAGGTTCTTTACCACTGGCGCCACCGTCCCCTACTTCAGGGTAAACATTCCTGTGCCCCACCAGGGTAGGAGCCCTTGCCTCCTCCTCTCACAGTCCTGGGCTTTTTTTCTCTCAACTCTTATCACAGTCTGGAATGCTGTCTGCCCCTGCCATAGACCAAGAGGCAATGTTGGTCTTGTTCAGTATTGTGCCCTTGGTACAAAGGAGGCGCTCAAACTGTAGTAGTCAGCAAAAAACAGAAGTTTCAGTTTCAAATTGCCCAGTCTGGTCCCCCATCTGTTACACAAAAGGGACTCTGACACCCAGAGAAGCTAAGGGGCCTGCCAATACTGCACACTGGCTCTCCTGCCCAAGCCTGCTCTCTTCCGAAGGCACCCACAGAACGGCCCACGCTTCTCAGCCCCTCAGCCCCCCCGGGCTCCACCTGCCACCTCCTCGGATTAATGGTGAGCCAGCTCAGAGAGGAAGCACCCGGCCGAAGCACGTTTAATTTTAATTTAGGAATCGGTTAAGACTGCAGGCCTGCTCAGCTCTGGGCTGTCAATCAGCCTTCCTCAAGGCTGCATCAATTAGTTTAAAAATATTGAATGTAATTTTGCCTGACACAACATATTGCAGCTACTGCAAAATATAATTTATTTTAGAAGAAGAAATAATTAAACTAATTTGCATGTCAGTCAGCTGAACTGAGATGCCAGGGGAGGATGGGTGGGACCCCTGGGGGATCCAGCCCTGGGAGAGGGCGCCTACCACTGGGTGTGGGGCGAGGTCAGCCTGGGCCTCGGTCCGAGCAGTAGCTGCATCTGGATGGACAAATATTCAGGCAGCGGAAGGGCCCACAGGCACTGCATCTGGACTAAGCACTGGACTGAGAGTCTGGAGACCTAGGACCCAATGCCAGTTCTGCCACTGACTTTCCTGTGGCTTTGGACAAAGTCTTACCCCTTTCTGGGCCTCAGTTTCTCCATCTACAAAATAGGTTTAGGGAATTCTCTGGCGGTTCACTGGTTAGGACTCAGCACTTTTACTGCCCGGACCTGAGTTTGATCCCTGGTCAGCGAACTAAGATCCTGCAAATTGCACGGCACGGCCAAAAAAAATTTTTTTAACAGGTTTAATTAAGATCTCCTTTATGAGTTGTTTTGAAGATCCAATGAAAGATAAGAAAGTTTGTTATAAATTGGAACTTTCTGCATGAAGAGGAAATTAATTGATGGATCTCTTGTTTTATACCAGAAACATTTAAGGTGGTAAAATTATGCATTATTATCAATTATTGCAAATGATGTTGTGATCCATAGGGGTTTGGAGGAAGCCAATCAGAGGCAAGATGTCCAGTTGGACTTCCCCCAGCACCTACCAGTCACCCCTGGAGTTTGCAAAGCTTACTATGGATACATATTATATAGATTCACCTGGAGCTATTAAAAAAAAAATGACCAAGTCTTGGGGCATCAGTTCATTTTAAAGCAGGATTTTTTAAAAACAATTGTATTTATTTGGCTGCATCAGGTCTAAGCTGCGGCTCACGGGAAGTTCGTTGCATCGTGCAGTCTTTCACTGTGGCTCATGGACTCTACAGTCTGGTGCACAGCCTCTCTAAGGCAGGTAGGCTTAGTTTCTCCATGGCATGTCGGATCTTAGTTCCCTGAACCCACGTCCCCCATTTCAAGGTGGATTCTTAACCACTGGACCACCAAGAAAGTCCCTTCCCAAGTGATTCTAATGAGCCAGGCTGGAGACTGTCATGATGCCAAAGCATGGGGATTGTGCTTAGGGTTGGCCCACGAACTCTGGGGTCCCAGGCCAGACGCCAGTTCAGGCAGGGGGTCTCTGAGATAAGCTACGTAGGTGGCAACTTTGGCAACATAGAGACACACCTCTTGGCTGCCCCACCTCTCGGAGCTGAGATGCTCTCTCTTGCCAAAGAACTCAGGACTTTCCCAAGAAGTGACCTGTAACATTTGAAAGGAGGAGCTAGGACAACAACGAAACGGTAGCTTTGTAAAGTAAGGATGTACTACTTAATCTTTTTGTGACTAGCATTTTGCAATATCTATGTGTATTGAATCACTGCATTTTACACCTTAAACTTATACAGTGTTATATGTCAGTTACATCTCAATAAATCAAGATAATCGAGATAGAATTACAGAAGAGATAGGAGAGGCCCAGGAGAACTCAGAGGAATGATACAATAATGGGTGTCTCACCAGCAGTGGACCCAAGCCTCCAGTCTGCCCACTGAGGATCTTATCTGACTCTGAGGACCCCTTCTGCTTGGCCCCACAGGACCCTACCCCTGCCTCCAGCCCTGAACCCCACCCCTCCCCGCCCCCACCCGCCCACTGAAGGGAAAGGTGCCCTCTCACCCCCTACCTTCCCTCTGCCTCAGTGGGAAGAGAGGTGCCTGTTCCTGGTGATGGACCTCACCCTCCCCTCCTCCCCTCCTCCTCTCCCCACAAAGCACCCACCGGCTGGCTGTTCTCTGGCAAAGCACTCTTAAAAATAACAGCTCACCCGGCATTCCCAGTCACGACTCCTATCTCTCGCCCCCGGAAAAGCCCCCTCTAATCACCCAAGCGGCAGATCTGGGTGAGCTGAGAAGATAAGGCACCTTGGCTAAGGGGAGCTCCAGAGAGGAGTCGGGGTTTGAGTTAATTAAGGATGCCCCCCAACCCCAGCCCTTCCTTTCCCTGACCCGGTGGCCACACCTGCCTCCCAATCTCCATTTCTGTCTTTATCGACACAGGAGCAGCTGCAGTCAGCATCCGCTGGGGCCCTTGAGTTCACAGAAAGGAGCAGTCAACCACCTCCTCTTCCCCCAAAAAAACTCATGGGGTTCCTGGCTGCCTATCCTTGATTGCACTGTTGGCTGGAACATGTCAGTAATGAACTCATGGCTAAGATAGCCAAGGACACGGCACTCATGAGCACTCAGAGGTCTGGGGGCTGTAAAGGGCCAATGTTCAGGGTGCTTCTCAGAAAGGACAGGAGGGGATGGGGTGTCCCAGAGCCCCAAGTCACTGAATGTCACTGCTGAGAGGATCCTTCAAGGATGCCTGTTTATTTAACAACTCCTTATGTAACACTTGTTATGTGTTATATATACAGTTTTAAGTGCTTTGCAGATATTGACTCAATCTGTCCGCCTAGCCAACCCATTCCTAACAGACCCATTTTGTTGTAGGTAAGAAAATCAAGGCATAGAGAGGTCAAGTGACCTGGCGTGGATCACACAGCTACTGAGTGGCACCACTGAGATTGGAACCACTTGGTTCCTGAGTCCTTGCTCTTAATCACTGTGCTGTTTTCCAGGTGTGGAAACTGATGTCAGAGAGGGAAAAGTCTTACCCAAGATCAAACACCGTGTCAGGGACAGAGCCATGCCTGAAATGCAAGCCTCTTTCTGTCTGAGTGTTTCCAAGTTTCACTCATTCACTCCGCAGATCTGTTAGAACCTAGTCCGTGCCACATGCCACAGTGCTGGGGACCCAGGAACTAATACAACGGAAGCCTTGACCTCAAATACACCACAGATGGAGGGGTGGGGGCTGCATGGTTTTGGAGGTGAAGACTCACCTCCAGTGGACTTGTCTTGCCCTCTCAGGGTCGAGTCTTAAAAGAGCAAAGGTTTGGGACTTCAGTTGCCAGCTGACCGATTCTTTAAACTCTCCAGTGTTTTCATTTCTCTTCTGCAATATGGGGATAGAAATTGTACCAAACTACCGGATTTCTGCAAGGAGACCTGAAATGATGGGTATGGGTGCTCCAGGAGCATTCTGTGCACGCTGAGGTGAAGGGGTAGAGCGGCAGTGTTGAGTGTGGTGTGGTTGGGTGGTGGTGCTGTGGTAGTGATGTGGGTGATGAGGGCCGGGGCCTGGCAGTGTTGGCGGGGCTGTAGCAGAGATGGTGGATAAGCGAATGCCTGGAGATGATGGTGGTGGTGACATCGGTGATTGTGGTGTCGGGGGGTGCTGGGGCTGGCAAGGGTGGTGAGTGGCGGCCTTAGTGTTTGTGATGGGGGAGATGAGGGAGGCGGTACTAGTGGGTACAAGGCTGGTGATCGTTCTCCTGCTGATGGTGAGGGGACAGAGGAGGTGGGATGGCATGGTGATGGCGAGAGTGGGGCGGATGGTGACGGTGGTACTGATAGTTTTGCTGGTGGCAGTGCTCTGGTGGCAGTGCTCCGGGTAATGGCGATGGTGAAGGAAGCAGTAGTAACGGTGGAGAGGGTGATGGCGTTGGTGATGGGGTGGGACTGGTGATTATGGCGACAGTTACAGCGATAATCAAATGGTGGTGATGATGATAGTAACACTGATATGGTGATGGTGACCCATTTAGCCCGATGTCCAGCTTGATCAACACACAGATCTCTCAATGCGATCCCACTGCCTAATGTTCTAGCAGGAGATGGGGGGCTGTCTAGATCTCACACTTAAAGCCGCCCACCTTACTGCTGTGCTCTTGTTACAGACAATCATGCCCAGCTATCACGGGCATCCCTAAGGATCCGCATCCTGGATGTGAACGACAATCCCCCAGAGCTGGCCACACCCTACGAGGCAGCCGTGTGTGAGGATGCCAAGCCAGGCCAGGTACCACTGAGGGGCTGGGGGCTGGGGGTAGCTACCAAGTCGGTTGCTGGGGCAACCTCTGTTCAGGCCTGGCGTAGGCTCGGCCTCACCTCGGTCCCCTGCCCCCTCCTCACCCTTCAGCTCATCCAGACCATTAGCGTGGTGGACAGAGACGAGCCCCAGAGCGGGCATCGCTTCTATTTCCGCCTGGTGCCAGAAGCTCCCAGCAACCCCCATTTCTCCTTGCTCGACATCCAAGGTGAGTGACCTCTGAAGGACCCCAAATCCCAGGACTCGTGGAGGGAGGAGCCTAGCCTCCCCGCCCCCTTCCCATGTTATGGAGGCCCCTAGAGGGCCAGTGATGGGTCCGAGATCACACAGAACATCTGCGCCACGCTGGAGCCCTTACCAAGCCTGCTGGCCAGACTGAAGAACAAGCAAGAGGTGGGTTGGTGGAGTGGAGGGGGCCAGCTCCAGGGTAACGGGTAGATAGAAAGACACAGAGAGGGAATACCTGAAGAATGGGAGCGGGTGGGGCTCCAGGGTGGGAGGAGCCCCTGATCTAAGATTGGAATAAGCCAGGGATCCAGGGTGGCTCAGATGGTAAAGAATCTGCCTGTAATACAGGAGACCTGGGTTCGATCTTGGGTCAGGAAGATCCCCTGGAGAAAGGAATGGCACCCCACTCCAGTATTCCTGCCTGGAGAATCCAATGGACAGAGAAGCCTGGCGAGCTACAGTCCATGGGGTCACAAAGAGTCGGACACAACTGAGCAACTGACACACACACACACACACAACTCCCACCCTTTTGTTTTAAAAGTGCTTTATCCCTTGGGACTTCCCTGGTTCTGGTTGACAATCCACCTTCCAATTAAGGGGGCGCAGTTCTGCCCCTGGTCGGATGTCCAAAATCCCACATGCCGAGGGGCAACTAAGCCCATGCACTGCAACGACTGAGCCTGTGGGCCACGACTAGAGAAGCTTTTGCACTGCAGCTGGAGGAAGCCAACGTGCCGCAGTGAAGCTTAGCACAGCTGGAAAGAAAGTGCTTTAGCCCCCTCACGTTTCTCTTTGCATCCTCATGGTCACCTGGGAGGCAGTTTTTCTTACCCGTCCCCTTGTTTTGCAGGTGATGAAACTGAGACTTTAAGAGGACAAGGGACTCACGCAGGGTCATACAGGGAGTCAGTGTGAGGCTGGATTCAAACCCACACGTATCTCAGTTCCATTGTGCTTCTTTCTCCCTACCTTGAAAGCAAACTGCCCCACCCAGCCTGAGCTGATCCCCTTTGTGAAACCCACCCCTGCAGGTCCACCTTCATCAAGAAGTTGAAGTCTGAATCTTTAAGGGGTAGACTAGGGGGTGGGATCAACACACTGGGAGTGAGGGACCTCTGGGTCTCAGTTCAATCTCAGTTCATGACTTCCTGTGCAACCCTGAGGTCTGCCTCAGTTTCACCATCTGTAAAATGGGACTGAAAATGCCTGCCAGGCAGCTAGGTGGCCCCAGTGAAATGTGGCCTACCGAAGTGTATTGTCAGTACCTAGAACATGGCATCTCCTTCATTCAGCAACTATTTCTTGAACATTTATTGAAAATATGTCTATATGCCAGGCGCTGTTCTAGGTCCTAAAAATGCAGCAGCACATGAGACAAAATCCCTGCCTTCATGGAGTTTACATTCTAGGGAGGGAAAACAGAAATTAAACAAATAAATAATATGATGAGGATGGTAAGTGGGCAGCAAGGAAAAATAATGCAATCTTCACAAGAGTTTGGACTTCTATTCAGTGCTGGACCCTCGGTGCCTGGCACACAGTAGGTATTCACATACACGTGTTAGACAAAACAGGAGGAAATAAAGCAAGGTAAGAGTAGCAGCTGGGCTTCCCAGGTAGCGCTAGTGGTAAAGAACCTGCCTGCCAGTGCAGGAGCCCCAGGTTCGATCTCTGGGTCTGGAAGATCCCCTGGAGGAGGGAATGGCAACCCACTCCAGTAATCTTGCCTGGAGAATTCCATGGACAGAGGAGCCTGGTGGGCTATAGTCCATGGGGTCATCAAGAGTCAGATATGACTGAAGCGACTGAGCATAGCACAGCACAAGAGTTTCAGAAGCTACTTTAAATAAGGTGGCTTAGGAAGGCCTCTGTGAAGGAGTCAATAGTGAGGAGGGATCTAAAGGAAGTCAGGGCTGAGCCATGCAGATAACTGCACAAAGAATGATCCAAGTCCAGGAGATAGCAAGTGCAAAGACCCTGAGGCAGGAGCAGGCTTGCGATGTTCAAGACCTCCATAGTTGGGGTGAGTGAGTGACAGGACTGGAGGACATGTAGTCAGAGAGGCGCTAAGGTCAGACTGTGCGAGTTCCTTTTGAACCTGGAACGGGTCTGGGTTCACCCCCGCACCAACCCAAGACTTTGACATCCCCTCCCTCAGGGCCTCCGGGTCCTCTGGAGCCAGACCCATGTGTATTTCCAGGAGTCCTAAATGGATTTAACAACCAGTGCCCCACTCCAGTACTCTTGCCTGGAAAATCCCATGGACAGAGGAGCCTGGTAGGCTGCAGTCCATGGGGTCGCTAGAGTCCGACACGACTGAGCGACTTCACTTTCACTTTTCACTTTCATGCATTGGAGAAGGAAATGGCAACCCACTCCAGTATTCTTGCCTGGAGAATCCCAGGAACAGAGGAGCCTAGTGGGCTGCCGTCTGTGGGGTCGCACAGAGTTGGACACGACTGAACTGACTTAGCAGCAGCAGCAGCAGCTCAGATAACCAATCAGGACACTGATCATAAACCTGGAGTAGGACCCTGGGGCCTCTGCGGAGCCAGGCTTTAACCCATCAATGACTTGATAGTATTAAAGTGGGGGTGCGCTGGTGGCTCAGCAGTAAAGAATCTGCCTGCCAAGTTAGGAGATATGGGTTTGATCTGTGGTCCAGAAGGATCCCACATGCCGTGGAGCAACTGGGTCCATGCACCACAACTATCGAACCTGTGTTCTAGAGCCCAGGAACCGCAACTGTTGTGCCCATGAGCGGCAACTGCTGAAGCCCTGGAGCCTGTGCTCTGCAATAAGAGAAGCCACTGCAGTGAGAAGCCTGAGCGCTGCAACTAGAGAGTAGCCCCCGCTCCCAGCAACTAGAGAAAAGCCCGTGCGGCAACAAAGACAGGCACAGCCAAAATAAATAAATAATTTTTTTAAAAAGAAAAGTTGGGGGTGTGCTTGAGGGAGAGGCCGAGGCAACAGGGCAGGAATCGGGGGACTCAGAGTCACGGCTATTTAAACTTTTCTGGAAGTAGTTCGATATTTTAACAACTTTCACCACCAGTACTGCCCTGCCTGCTCATCACTGCTGTGGAACCCTGAGCTGGGCATAGGAGACACAAGGAGCCCTGGCTTGACCCCTTGACCTCACCAGGTTCACAAATCTTTCCAACCCAAGGGGCTTGAGGTTATGCCCCAACTACCCCTCTGTGATCAAGGGGTGGGGGCTGGGTTGGCCGCCAGGGTTCCCATCCGGTGTGACCCCCTGGTCTGAGCCCTGGGATCCAGGGCAGCAGCAGCATGCTGAGGTCAGCACAGGCAGGCAAGGGCTCCTCCTTCCAGCCCCCCAGCTCCTCCCCACGGTGTGCCAAGCCCCCTCCTCCTCACCGTATAAATATCCCAGTTGACAAACGGCTACCCCAACCCATCTGTTTCTTTGTACAAATTTGTAGCCAGTTTGGAAACGTGATTTATAAATATTGCTTTTGCAGCCAGGGATTGACACTGATGTATGTCAGGCCAGATGGATGGATGCAGTGCTGGGCGCAGATCCCGCCTAGAAGGGTGGGGTCGGGGTCTGGTGTGGCCAGCGGCTTCCCCAGATGAAGCCAGCTGCTGCCAGGAGAGGAGTGAAGAGGGATGGGAAGGAGGCTCAGGGATTTCCTCTTATGGAATGAAACAGTAGCAGGGACCAGAGCTCCAGAAACATATGGCTCCCGTGGTCAAAGACAGCAGCCCTGAGAAACAAATATCCACTTTCTCCTCCTCTGTTCTTACTTGGGAATTTGAGGCTGAGCCAGAGCCAGCCACTCATTTTTCAAATCTGTCTGCTTCTCAGTGCCTCCACGACCACTATTATTTCGCATCTAAAACATACAACAGCTTCCTAACTGGTCTTCTGCACCCACGGTTGTGTTTTAGATTAGAGGCACCCTTGCTTAGAAGGTGGGCTCTGAGAAGGCAGGGACTGTGTCTGTCTTGTTCACTGCTCTCTCCTCAGGGGCTAGACTAATCCTGACTTCTTCTTCTTGTTTAATTGCTAAGTCGTGGCCAGCTCTTTTGCAACCCCATGGACTGTAGTCCGCCAGGCTCCTCTGTCCATGGGATTTCCCAGGCAAGAATACTGGAGTGGGTTGCCATTTCCTTCTCCAGGGGATCTCCCCATCCCAGGGATCAAACAAGCATCTCCTGCATTGGCAGGCGGATTCTTTACCACTGAGCTGCCAGGGAAGGCTTACCCTGACCTAAAGAGGGTCTTTAATTCTTATTTGCTGTTGAATGGAGGGATGATATGTCACTAGGTTGCTTCTTTGCCCACCAATCAGTCGCTTCCTATTGCCTTTAGGAAAATAACGCAATTCCTTACCATGGCCTCTAAGATTTTCTATAATGAGCCTCTGCCTCCCTCTCCAGCCTCTTCTTGACTTGCTCTAATCATCACCCTATCCCTCCAGCCACAAAAGACTGCTCTCCGCTGCTTGAGTTCCTATGCCTTTTCCAACCACAGGACTTTTGCATAGGCTATTCCCTCTCCTAGAGCTCATTGTTCAGGGTTCAGCAATAATATCTTGTCTTCACCCAAAGAGTTCTCCCTGACCTCCCAGACTGGGTCAGATCCTCTGTTAAATGCTCTTCCTATACTTTTCCTTCTTAGCACTCCTCATGGTTTGCAATTGTAGACTGAATTGTGGGTTTATTTGATTAACATTTGTCACTCATATTATCACATTAAGATCAGATCCAAGACTATGGTTGACTTAGGTCTTCATTATTTCCCTCCTATGACTAGCATGGTGCCAAGCACACAGTAGGTACTCAGTAAAGATTTATTGGATGCATGGATGGAAGGATAGATGAATGGATGGTTGAAGGATAGATGGATGGATGGATGGATGGAGGATGGGTGGACAGATGAATGGAAGACAGATAGTTGGATGGATGGATTGATGATAAGATGGGTGGATGGAAAAGATAGTTTGTGCCACCAATTAACAGAATAAATTCAGACAAATCCCTTCTCTCTGAACCTCAACTTCCACGTATTTAAAATGGGAATAATGTTACAACTCTTGATGTTTGTGAGGATAAAGCATTTCCACCCAGTCCCTGATGTGTTAAAAAATATGCAGTCAATGCAAAGGAGTCCCATGCTATTCCGTTACCCCTCATCTTGCTCTTCAGCCTTTCATCCTCAGGGGAAGGCAGATGTTGTCACAGCTGGCTTGACTGCCCTTTGACAGGAGGCTGGAGTTGAAGCCAGAGCTTGAGGAGCTGACCCAGAACCACCAGCTACCCCTAAAAGATGTGGCTCGTTCAAGCATCATTCTTTCAGGCTGGCTCACTGCCAGGGAAGAGACGGGCACACGCTACCTTAACGCAGCATGACAAGTGCTGTAACAGAAGTGTGCGTGGCACCTGCATAGTCAGAGCAGGGCGGGGGAACCCATAAATCCTTCCTTCCCAGAGAAGCGGAGAAAGGAGGCCACAGAAAGGAGGTGACATTTAGCTGGAGCATGACGGATGAGGAATTTGCCCAGGCAAGAAGGTGGAGAGGGTGTTCCAGCTAGCGGGAACTTGGTGAATAAAGTCAGGGCAGCCTCAACAGAGAGCAGGCGTGGGGTATGGCGTGTGGGGGTGGGGCAAGAAAAAATTTACAACCAGCATTCATGGAGAGTTTCTGCTTTGCGGGAGCTATTCTCCGGGGCACGGGTGAACTACACCATTTCATCCTCACACCTGCGGAATGCTGTTTTCCTCAGTTTCAGATGAGGAAACCGAGGTCCTGAGAAGCTAAATGAGTTTCCCCTTAGTTACTAATATTTTAATGAAAAATTTCCAATATGTATAAAAGTAGAGAGAATCACACAACGAACTCCTATGTGGCCATCACATGAGCTTCAACCCATGACCAGTCTTGTTTCAGTTGGATCTCCAGGCTACTTCACAGATGTGCCCAAGACCACAAGTTGGCCCTTCTGAGGGCTCTTAGTTCCTGCTTTATGTCCATGATGGGGAAGGCCAGGACAGGAACACTGAATGGGGGCCACGGAAGAGGCTGAGTTAACTGGGGACACAAAGCTGGGTAAGGGGCCCGGGCTGCCAAAATCTGAGGTCAGAGAGACCTACATGAAGCCTGTGAACACAGACAGAAGGACTCAGGAAGGAAGCCTGGGCCCCTCGCAGGAAGTGAGGCCCCCATTGTGGGGCTGGCTGTCAAGGGTGGGGGCAACAGCCAGCAGCCAGGTGGGCTCTGAGTACTTCCACCAAAATGATGGGGGGCCGGGGTAAGGGGGTAGTCCGTGATGGCCTGGCCCACACAGGGGAGGGGTGGAGGAGTCAGGAGGCCAGGGGAAGTGGGCATGTCTACACATTCTCCACCAGCCCCCGAGTCCTGATGGGCACTCCCGGCGCCAGCCTGCAGCAGTATGATGAGTATGACTCATGTGTGTTCACTGTCTCCTCTGGCCACGTGCATCCAAAGGAAAGAGGCGGGTGAGGAGACCTTGGTGCCCTGAGGCATCTTTATCAGGCCCCAAGGGTATGTCCCAAGCTCTCCAGGCTCAGCTCTTAAAGAGACCCCTGACAGCAAGCTCCCTCAGCCAAAGGCAGGTGCCAGTCGGAGTTCCCAGTCTTCTCTGATGACCCAGAAGTTGTCAGAGCTCAGAAAGCCACAACCCCAAGACCACAGGACCCCAGGGTCAGGATGCATTTGACAGCTGTGGTAGAATCTGGAACAACAACAACAACAAAAGGCTGTTGAGACACATGGCAAAAAAAAAAAAAAAGTTGACATAGCCAGGGACAGGACCTTGGCCCAGCTGGGGACAGAATCTTGGAATAACTGGGGACAGGACCTTGGCACAGCTGGGGACAGAATCTTGAAATAGCTGAAAGCAAAACTTTGAGACAGCTGGGAAGAGAAACTTAGAACAGCTAAGGACAAAAGTGAAGGCTCGAGGGCTGGGGACAGGACCTTCGGGCAGCTAGGGGGCAGAATTGGGGGAGATCAGGTCCTCTGGGAGGCGGTAGCTGGGGGCAGAGTGAGGCAGATCCCAAGGTGGACTCGGGAGGGGCCGGGACAGGCACGGCTGACCCCAAGTCACTCGCCCCTCGCTTTCTCCGGAGCAGACAACACGGCTGCGGTGCACACGCAGCACATGGGCTTCAACCGGCAGGAGCAGGACGTGTTCCTCCTGCCCATCCTGGTGGTGGACAGCGGGCCGCCCACGCTGAGCAGTACGGGGACGCTGACCATCCGCATCTGCGGCTGCGACAGCTCGGGCGCCATCCAGTCCTGCAACACCACGGCCTTCGTCATGGCCGCCTCCCTCAGCCCCGGCGCCCTCATCGCCCTCCTGGTCTGTGTCCTCATCCTGGTCGGTGAGTCCGCCAAGAGCCAGCCCCACCCTCCTGCCTGATTGGCCCCGGTCCTCGGGCCCCGGATTTCCTTCCCCAGCGGCCCCCGCGGGGGTCTGACTTTCCTGTCCGCACAAGGAAGGGCTGGCTTGATGGAGGTCCAGGTTCTTTCCAGGCTCCCCAGGCTCGGAAGCCTGACGTGGGGCTCGGAAGCCTGACGTGGGACTCAGAGCCTTCACAACAGGCGGAGAACTTCTTTGGTTCTCCAGTTTGGGGGGTGTCCGTCTGGCAGGTTTGGGATTTGATTTTATCATGATTGGGCCCCTCCTGCCGTCTCACTGCAGCTTCTCCTTTGTCTTTGGATTTTTTTAGTGGGTTTCAGCATCCTCCGGTCGATGGTTGTTCAATAGCTAGCTGCGATTTTGGTGCTGTGGCAGGAGAAGATAGGGGCGTGTCTTTCCACTGCTCCATCTTGAACCAATTGCCTGAGCCCCAGGCTCTAATCTGCAGCTCTTTTAAGAAATCTCCTAAGTACCGAGCAGCTGCTTTGCCAGCTTCAGAAGGGGTCAGCACCCAGTGGAGACTAAGTTCAGCTGGCTCTACATGGCCCAAAGTCTCCCCTAATTTTTAAAAGCCAAGCCTGTGTTTTAAAGTTCTCTCGTGTCTATTGTCCTATTTTATTCTCTATGTAGGACTTTTAGTAAAAAGGGCTCTTGCGAACCTTACAACCATGAAGCCAGATGTATCAGCCCCATTTTTCAGATGACAAAACTGAGGCTTGGAGACGTTAAGTGGCTTGCAGAAGGGGACCCAACTAGTCTTCTAACTGGGTCTTCCTTGAAATCAGGTCTTTTCAGCCTGTGTTTTCTATTCCTTTAAGTACCCCCACCTGCTGGGAAATCTGGGTTTCCCTGATGGCTCAGAAAGTAAAGAATCCGCCTGCAATGCAGGAGACCGGGGTTGGATCCCTAGCTCGGGAAAGTCCCCTGGAGAAGGGAATGGCTACTCACTCCAGTATTCTTGCCTGGAGAATCCCATGGACAGAGGAACCTGGCGGGCTGCTGTTCACAGGGTCGCAAAGAGTCAGACACGACTTTTTTTTCACTGCTAGGAATTTAAACGGGGGGCAAAATCTTGGGGCAGCTGGGGTAAAATCTTAAGGTGTTCGGGGAGGGGGCAAAATCTACTCTGGTATCAGTTGCACCAGTAGCCACTTGAACCCCTGAAGTGTCCCCAAGGAGGAGGTCCAGTTTCAGGAGCTCAACTAGACCCAGTGGCCACAGTGCCACCTCTCGCTGTCGAAGCAGAAGGGCTTCACCTCAGCCCTGACCTCTGGACTTCACAGAATAGCCAAAGCTGGAGGAGCTCAAGGAAGGGCTAGACGGCAGATCCCAGGTTTGCTCGATTCCCTGGGAGATTCAGCTGCTTCCTACGCCTCGCTGCCCACCCCCAGGACCTGCAGAGGCCATGGGCAGGCCCCTCCTAGCTAGGAGGCTCCCCCCCACCCCTCTCTCTCCCCTCCTCAGCCCATGGCTCAGAAACCCTTTTTCCAGAGGGTGCACTTTACAGCGGTTTCATTTTCCAAGGCAGTGCAAACAAATTTCTGCCTAATTGCCCACAAACGAAGAAAGTGCACATCAGTGCTGTAAAGGTGACGGGCGGAATAGCTGATCAGGCCTGGCACATCTGTCGCCCGCCGCCCGCGCTCCCCACCATCTGCTCTCACGGGCATCGCCCTCCGCAGCTCCGGCTTCCAGCTCCGGAAGCCGTCCATCCATCTTTCCCACTTCTCTCCTGATGCCTTTCCTCCCTCCCGACCTGTCCCCGGGTTCCCCCCTCCTTCCCTGTCATGGGCCACCTTGTTAGGTCGTGAGCCAGCAGCCTGCCCCATGGCCCTCGCAGCTGGTTCTGGCCCCTGGCCTTGCCCGAGCTGTATGGAGCAGCAAAAAAAATCCAGTGCCTGACATGATACCCAGCGCATCTCTGTCCATTCATTTACCCAGCCATCCATCTAATTCTCTGTTTGCTCATCAGTTCCCAATGTATCCATCCATGAGCCCCACCCCCATGTGTTCAATTATAGGCACTGGGATTCATCAGTAAATGAAAGAGGTGAAAAGCCTCGAGTCACTGGGAAGTTGGGGTTGCCGTTGCTGAGGTGGGGAGACAGAGGGTGGGAAGGAGGAAATATTATTATTTTAAATTTCAACAGGTTAAGTTAGTGATTCTTCTGGTCACCCCCTGGGACTTGTTGGGGCAGAAACTGGATGGACAATCTAGGTTTCAAGGGAGAAGTCCAGGCTGGAGGCTGCAGTATGGGAGCTGTCAACCTCTAATTGGAATTTAAAGCCACGAGGCAAGGAAAGCGTCAAGAAAGAGGATGTAGATAAAGGACCAAGGACTGAGTCCTGGGACATCTGATGTTAAGAAATCAGAGAGGGGACTTCCTGCCCCTGGTGGTCCAGTGGTTGGGACTCTGCTTCCAAGGCAGAGGGTGCGAGTTCAATCACTGGTCAGGGAACTAGGATCCCACATAAGGCATAGCCAAAAAAAAAAAAAAATTTTTTTTTTTAAATAAAAGAAGTCAGAGAGTAGAGGAGAAGAGAAGCTTGCTTAGAAGGTTGAAGACAAGTTATCAGTGAGGTGGGAGGAGGAAGGGCATGCAGAGTCCTTTCTGACAGTTGAAGAAAGCCAAGAAGGGACGATTCGTTCATTCTCTCAACCTTGCAACACCCAGGTCTCCATCTAGTTCTTCATTCAGTCATTCATTCAACAAGCATACTTCTCATGCTTACTGCGTGCGTGCCAGGCACCCCGCCAGGGGAACATGCCCCGGGTCCTCCAGGGCAGTTCAGAGTGTAGATTTGAGGTGAGATGAGACCAACATATGGCAGGGTCTGTGCTATGAAGGAGCCGTGGCTTTCAGACCTGAGCTGCCTGGGCATGACTTTGAAACCTTTTTGAAACAGACTCAGTAGATCTAGGGCACAACCTAAGAACGTGCATTTCTAACAAGTTCCCAGGAGGTGCCGATGCTGCTGATCCAAGGACCCAAGCAGGGAGATAGAGAGGAACCCTCACCGGGGAAGCTTGGAGGTAATGGTGCTGAGCCCGGCCTGGAGCTCTCAGACAAGGGCTCCTGCAGGACATACCTGGATCTGAGACCCAAAGGGCTAACAGGCTGATCGGGGCCTCTGGAGTGGACAGAGAAGGATAGGGTGAGAGAGAGGTCAGGGTCAAGGACATTTCATTCCCGCAAACCTTAGCTACCCTCTTTCCACCCACCAGCCCCCAGAGACCTCACGGGGATGTATCTTCATAGAGTTGAGGATGAAGACCTCAGAGGTTGGGTCCAGCCCTAAAACACACATGAAATCTCTTAACTCCAGCTCTCTGTCCCCACCCCCAGTGGTGGTGTAGCCTTGATTTGCACACCTCCCAAGATGGGCAGCTCACTACCTATCCAGATAGCCAGCTCTGTCCAGACTGTGAGAAAGGTATTTTTGCACAGAAATCTAGGAAACCTGCATGAGCTTTTAGGCTGAACCAGCTCTGCTGGGCATCAGGAGAAGGGTGGTTCCCTGGACCGCCCTGGTGGGGCTGGGCCCTCACGGGCACCTGCTTCTCTCTCCCGGGCAGTGCTGGTGCTGCTGATCCTCACCCTCAGGCGCCACCACAAGAGCCACCTGAGCTCGGACGAGGACGAGGACATGCGGGACAACGTCATCAAGTACAACGACGAGGGCGGCGGCGAGCAGGACACCGAAGCCTACGACATGTCGGCGCTGCGGAGCCTCTACGACTTCGGGGAGCTCAAGGGCGGCGGCGGCGGCGGCGACGGCGGCGGCGGCGGGGGCGAGGGTTCCGCAGGGAGCGCGGGGAGCCCCCCGCAGGCGCGCCTGCCCTCGGAGCGCCACTCGCTGCCGCAGGGGCCGCCGAGCCCCGAGCCGGACTTCTCGGTGTTCAGGGACTTCATCAGCCGCAAAGTGGCGCTGGCGGACGGGGACCCGTCGGTGCCACCCTACGACGCCTTCCAGACCTACGCCTTCGAGGGCGCGGACTCGCCGGCCGCCTCGCTCAGCTCGTTGCACAGCGGCGGCTCGTCGGGCTCCGAGCAGGACTTCGCCTATCTCAGCGGCTGGGGCCCCCGCTTCCGGCCCCTGGCCGCCCTCTACGCCGGCCACCGCCCGGACGACGAGGCCCCGGCCTCCTAGCCCGCCCTCCCTGCCGCCCGGGACCCGACTGCACCCCCAGGACAAAGCACGTCCGTCCCCTGCTTCACCCCCTTTCCCAAACCTCCCACCCTCCCAGGGCGGCCAGGAGTGGGGCCACGCGAGCGGACACTCCGACGGCATCCCTCCCCGAGAGAGTGGGCAGCTTTCGCCCAGAGGTGCGGGAATTAGGATCAACATCACGAAAACTGCCCCGAGAACGGGCGCCGCTTGGCTCTGGGGGTTACACAGAGAGAGGGGTTGGGTGGGGCGTGGCTCCCTCCTGGCTTGGGGGAGAAGCCGGAGGGAGAATGCTGCCTAAGTGCCCTCCCTTCCCCAGGTATCCCCCCATCAGAGTTAAGAGGAAAGAAGGGCTGTTCATTTACTAAGCGCCTACTGTGTACTGGGACTGTGCAGAGACCGTCTTAGTCGTCATGGAAACCGCGAGGTGGAGCCCTGAAGGTAACAGATGGGAAAAGACCCCCCAGAGCAGTGGCTGGGACCTGTCCAAGGACACCTGGCCAGTGTGCAGTGGAGCCACGGCCCTTACTGGCTACCTGGCCTTGGGCAGGTCACCTCCCTTCTCTGGGCCTCAGTTTCCTCCTGTGTCAAACGAGACAAATTAGCAGAACCTACCTCGAGAGTCCTGAGGATAAAAAGGTTTCATATGTGTCAAGTGGTTAGGACAGTGCCTAGCACATAGTAGGTGTTCAATAAATGTTAGCCTTTGATACTATTATTCTTTTTGTCGTTATTAGAAGCCAGACGTGTCTGTCTCCCAGGCTGAGCTCTCTCCCCACTTTCTCTACGTTTCTAAGGAAAGAGAAAAGGTGCTCCTGCTCTGAATGGAGGATGGGGGGACATAGGGACATTCCCAGCGACTGGCGTTTCAGGCAACACTGGAATAGGACACTGGCCAGGGGTGCCAAGAGAGGGCAAGGCGGGCAGCTCCAGGACTTAGATCAAGTGGAAGGGTTGCTGGGAGATGGAGGAGTTGAAAGCCACTGGGTGTGATGAGGACCTTATTTTATTTTAGTTTTAACTTTTGACTGCACTGCACAGCATGTGGGATCTTAGTTCCCTGACAAGGGATCAAACACACTCCCTTTCAATCAGCAGCATGGAGTCTTAACCCACTAAACTGCCAGGGAAGTCCCTGAGGACCTTATTTATTTGGTCTGGGACCCTGCAGTTTCCCCAGCCATGGACCCCAAGTTAAGGACCCCAGAGCTAAGTCATCCCTAAGAGCCTCCAGTTCTAAAACCATTTGATTATAAGATACAGGTAATTTGCCCTCAGACCCTTGTCCCCAAGTGATTCGTTCATTCTGCATTGATTGGCTGTGAATTCCATCTCCTGCTAGGTAGGCATCCTTCATCAAGGTCCTCAACTGCTGAAGCCTCAGTTTCCTCATCTGTAAAATGAGGCTAATGATAGTCCCTTCCTTAAGGGATTGTTAAGAGACTTAAAGGAAACGATGAATGTTAAGTTCTGATCTCCGTGCCTTGCTGCCACACTGAAAGCGCTCAATAAATGCTCACTTGCCTTTTTCTTTTACCCTCCCAGGGAGCGTTCATTAATTCCCTCCACATTTGCCAACGTCCACTGTGACAGATCCAGAGATAGTCATTCTGTCCTGAGTGCCCTACCTGTATTATCTCATCTAAGTTAGATCCTGTCAGCCTAGTTCACAGATGATAAAACTGAGGCTCAGAGAGTAGTAACCCATGCCATTAATACACAGAGCATAAGTAGTTCCTTCCTTCCAGTAACTTCCAACTTGGGGGGTGGGTCAGGGTGCAGGGGGCCAGAAGCAGCCAGTAACAATGCATTGGATAAGCGTTGTAGCACAATTAACAGGAAAAAAAGTTGCTGGAAACACTGAAGAAAGATTGAATAGTTCCCAGAGGAGGTGACTCCAACTGGATCTTGAAGAATGAGTCTAAGATATATGAGATAGCCGAGCAAGCAAGAGCATTCCAGGCAGAGAGGAGAAGAGCATCCTCAAAGACTGGGGGTGGGGGAGTGGCAGGAAGCATGAGGCAGCTTCAGGAGTGATGTGTGGTCCCCAGGGCTGGACCACCAGGTGCAGGAATAGTGAGATGTGAGCGGGGAAGGCTGGTTAGAGGCCAGCTGGGAAAATACCTTGAAGGCCAAGCCAAGAAACGATGCTTTGGTCAACTTGACCATGTCTCCTGAAGTCCACGAGGGATGTGGGGCATTGGGACTCTCATCCATGTAGAAGCCCTGGTAACTTGCGGACCCCTGAGAAGACGTGATCCTCTCCCTCACCCAATTGTGTGCCCAATTCTCACATACAGAATCCCAACAGTTCTCAGGTTGGTATTGGCCATCACCATCGTAGAGAGGGTAACTGAGATCCAAATCCAGAGAAGTAAAGTGACCAGCTCAAGTTCACCCAGCTGGTGGGGACAGAGCTGAAACAACTCAAGACCTCTGATTCCAAGACTCTTTTCCTTCCACATGTGCACCTTGCATTGTCAGACTCTGTCCCTGCCAAGAAAATTATAGACAGGTTGCACGTCCAGAGGGACAGAGTCACAAAGACCCTTGAACATTTTGTCCAAACCCCATATGTGGAGAATGATTTCTTGAGGAAAGTTAAAGAGCTTGCCAGAAATAAACGCTATTCATCCAGATGCACCTTCTGAGCCTCTGGCTCTTCTGTTTTCCAGCTGTGTGACTTTGGACAAGTGTTTTACCTTCTCTGTGCCCCTATTTTCTTCTCCATAAATTGCACACACTAGAACACCTACTCCATAGGGTTGCAGGTGAGGATAAAATACAGAAATAACCCTTGGCACTGAGTATTTCCCACCCCAGGCACTACTCAAAGCCCTTCATGTGAATGACCTCTTTTACTCCTTCATCAGCCCAGTGAAGTAGCCCTCATTTTATTGGTCAGAGAATGGAGCACAGAGAGGCTAAGTAACTTGCCCAAGATCAAACACCTAAGAAGTGGAGATGCCAAGATTTAACAGGGGCACTCTGACCCCCGGAACCTACACCATCTGCAGCACGTACAGTGCCTGACCCACAGGAAGCCCTGGACACGTGGTCTGGATGTATCTGATGTCACCAGCTTGCCCTGGGAGAGCTTTTCCTTGGCTCACCGCCACATTCTACAGCCTGTGGGAGTCCTCAAGCCTCCCTGTGATTTCTGCTAATCCTAGGAATGGGGCTGGAGGGCTAGGGAATGCCCCCCTAGATCCCCTCTGCTTCCAGCTCCTGCACCCTCACCAGCCTACTCCACTGAGCTCTGAGCCAACTCAGGAGTGAAATACGTAAGCCCAGACCCTCCTCTGGGTTCCACAAGGTGCCCATCACGTCGTGTATTTTGTGAGCTTTGTACCCTCCTGTGATGGTCTGGGGTCACAGACAAGGGTCTTGTGGCTGACACAGTGTTTGCCCATCGGCCTCATTGATTCTCACCAACTTCCCGCACAAGCTCCGTTTCCCCTCCCTATATTACGCAGACAGCACAGCCACCCCAGCTCCAGGCTCTAACTGGGCACACCCAACTCTATCAAGGAGCTCCGAAAACAAAGAGCCTTCCCTCTCCCATGTCTGCCGCCCTTTCAAGGCACAGGGAAAAATGAACAGGAAAAAAAATCCCTTTTATTGTCATCATCTCTGTCACCATCTGCAGCATGGGATAAAAGAGCATTCAGGGTCATGAGCAAGAATTGATGCATAATTGGCTAAGAATTTTAGAACCAGGGATATTAATGACAATGACAATGATGGTAAAAGACGATGACAGTGCCCTACATGGCTCTTGCCGCATGCCAGACACCGTTCTAAGCTCTGTACGTAATTACTAGTACAGGTAGAAGCCCTGGAGGGTGGACTCAATGCTTACTGTGTTTAGTGCTTTATTTAAGTGCCTTGTTTATTTTAAGCAGGTACCTCATTAGCTCCATTTTACGGATGAGGAACCCAGTGCTCACAGTTGCGGGGGAGGTGCTAGATCAGGGATGCAGAGCTTACAAGGGCCTGGACCATTTCACACGCACCCCACCATTGATTCTGGGCAGAACAAGGACAGCTCAGATTCTGAGTGGAGTTTCTGGGGATGTGGGGAGGAGAGGAAAGCAGTCGGTGGGAAGGGGAGGCATTTCAGACAGATGGCGTAGCTGAGCAGCAAGGCGGAGGTGGGGCTGCGGCCACGGTCCAAGCCCGGGTCTGCGTCTCTGGATGTCCCAACGCGTGTGCGTCTGCACGTGGATGTGGGCACTCACCAGAGAAGTGGGCAGCCAACACCGAGCGCACAGGTCAGGAACTAACCTCCCACCTCCTGCTTCAGGCAGCTCAGAGAGCCGGCTGCTGTCATAGAGGGCAGCTGAGAGCTGCATCCGTCAGCTGGCCATCATGACCGCCCACCCCTGGGTCACGAATCAGCAGCTCCACTTACCTCCTGCCAGCCAGTGCGCTCAGACCAGTTCTGTCACTGGCCGCTGAGCCTTTGAAAAATGTAACCCTGTCAGCCCTCACTTGGAAGCAAGAGGGTTCACGCTTCAGTGCGTGCACAGGGGGGCTACCAGCATGCCCACACACCCATGCCAGCGCACAGTGCAGGCACGTGTGTACCCTCAGACATGTTCCTGGCTGGGTGCACGGTGCAGACACACGGATGCTCCCAGCCATGCACACAGAGCATAACTCCTGCAGGTGTGCACATGTGGCCATGTGCCCACACACCATGCATGTACTAGGGGCACACTCACATGTGCACTCACATTTGCACACAAGACATGTGTGCCTTCCATAGCTGTGTTCTCTTGCTTGCATGTATGTGTGTGTTCACTGATGCCCTTTCAGAAACCAACACATTTCCCCATTCAGGCGTGCATGCATACATGTTCATGAACATCTGTGTGTCCCCAGACACTCCCAGGCAGGTATGTGGTACACGAATGTGTGTCCCCTCAGATGCACCCGGGCATGTGAACTCATAGGTCCATATAATACGTGTGCATGCACAGGAAAGCCTCAGGAACTGTCGGCCCTGGCACATGGTGCACGTATGGAGCTAAATTCAACTCCGTGATGCCCAGAGATGTGTATGCACATATGAGCACATAGGCCTGCGTGTACTTAATATACACGGTCACTTAGGAGCATCTAAACACTTAGAGGCATCCTCTAGTAAGCGCTCCGATCAACACCAGGGACACATTCACACGCAATGACATTTACCCCCACATGCCTGCCTACACGCGTGCGCCTCCACTTCCGCACCACGTGTCCTCAGGCACCTAACCACCTCTGTCCACGTGCACCATCAGGCTGACCCACAGCCACGCCACATGCGTCTGACTCCACACCCAAGCATGCACCCAGATAGACACGTGCCTCCAAAGCCCACCTCCCACATGGGTGCGGGGTCAGAGCTCTGGCACGCGGGTGCACACTCAGCCCCTCTGGGAAGCAGCCCGGCCCGGCCCCAGATTGTCAGGTGTGCTGGGGACAGCAGGAACGGTGCCCACACACAGAAATCGCCACTCACGCAGAATCGCATCTGCCTCAAACTTCTCATCTGCTGTGCAAATGATGATTAAATGTTATTGTGCAAGAGAAAACGGCAAGGAGGGATTCATTAGCTTTATTGTCAGAAAGGACTCCGTGGGCTCCAGCTCCCGTCTCCAAGGCTGGCTTAACCCACTGTGTGCTGGGGGCATTGCACTCTGATGTGGGCTCCTAAAGAATGAAGACCCAGGAGACAGAGAACCCAGTGCTGGCTCCACATGAGCCAGCTGGGTGCAGAGAGCCAGTGCTCTCTGAGGACCTATGAGTTCATATGCCCGGGTACATCTGAGGGAGAGAGTCATGAGTCCAGGCGGCCGCTGTAACCTTGCCCTTCACTTGCTGGGTAGCCTTGAACTTGTCATTTCATTCGTCAAATAATCTCACACCCCAGCCAGGTCCCAGGAGTATAGAGATGGACAGAGGCCATGGTCCCTCCTGGATGCATGGGGCTTCTCAGATAGACAAGGGCATTCCAGGCTGACAAAACAACTCAAACAGAGGCTTGAAGCCTGGGAGACACAGTGGCAGTGCCTGGCTTGTCCAGGAAACACTGGGCTTGGACAGGTCAGTTGGAGGACAGATTATAAAGGTACCAGTAAATCCCTCCAAAGAGTTTGAGCCTTTTCTCAAAAACAATGGAGAGTCATGAAAGGTGTACAGAAAGAGTTGACAGATAAACTACAGGGTGTCCAGTTGTATTTGAATTTCAGATAAAGAATAAATTGTTGTTTTAGCATTAGTATCTCCTAAATATTACACGGGCCACACTTATATTAAAACAGGTATCATTATTTATCTGAAACTCACATCTTTAACTGGGAATCCTATATTTTTCTTTGTCAAATATGGCAACTCTATGTCTGGATTTGTATTTTAGAAGGATTACCCTACCTTGCTGTGTCCAGGGTAGATTAGAGGGTGAGAAAAGAGAGAGGGAAACCAGTGAAGAGGTGAGGAACTCCCATTTTTACCTTCGTCTTTAGTCAGAAAACCCCAGTTTTTGGCTAGGCACTTGACCCCCTAATACAGGGACCACATTTCCCAATCTCCATTATAACTATGTATTACACAGACTGAGTCCTCGTCAACAATCTAAGCAGAATTGTTAAGTAGAAGCTTCTGGGAACACTTCCTTAAAAGACTGTTGACCCATACCTTTAGCCTCTTTTTCCTGCTCCTTTCTCCTTTCTGCTGGATGAACACAGCTGAGATGGCTGGCACTTAAGCAGTCATCTTGGACCATGAAGACAAATGCTGACCCTATGGATGCCAGACAGTGGACTGGACAGAAAGTTGGTTCCTTTCAGCTTCATGGAGCCATCATACCAGCCCTGAACTGCCCAATTCACACTTTGATTACATGAGAGAGAAATGAACTTCCAACTTGCTGAAGTTACTATTATTTTGGTTTTCTGTTCCAAGCATCCAAGCTTAATTCTAAGCCAATACAAGAAATTAATACAGGGACTTCTCTGGTGGTCCAGTGGTTAAGAATCCACCTTGCAATGCAGAGGATGTGGGTTCAATCCCTGGTCAGGGAACCAAAAGCCCACGTGCCATATGCCAAGGAGCAATTAAGCCCACACACTGCAACTACGAGGTCCGTGCACCAAAGCTAGAGTCCAAAGATCCCGCATGCCGCAACTAAGACTCAACACAGCCAAATAAATAAATGCATTTTTTAAATAAAAGTTAATACAGGAATCTCAGAGAGAGAGAAGCTGAAGCTTAAACTGGGTCAGCAACAGTGGATTTGAGAAATATTTAAGAGGAAGACCCAGTGGGAGTCAGCAGTTGACTGGATGTGGGCATGGCGGGGAGAGCAGGTCAAAGGCTTCAGGCTTGAGCGGCAAGGACAGAGAAGCTGGTAATGAGCCAGGGAACCCAGGAGACGCCCTGGATCAAGGATCACAGAAAGTCAGTTTGGCTCCAGGCATGTTGAGTTTGAAAGCCCTGCGGGCCATGTGCGCAAGACACGGAAATTCCGGACTGGAGCTCGGGAAAGAGGAGGGGCTGACAAGAGCTCTGCTGTCACCCTGGTCTGCAGAATCGCTCAAGTCGCAAGAGCTAGAGAGAGGGGGGTGCTCAGAGGGTCAAGGGTGAACAGTGAGGAAGCATTAGAGGTAGGTGGAGAGAGAGGAGCCACTTGAGCCTCAGTTTCTCCAGCTGTAAAATGGGAGCAGGGGAGAGGGTTGATCTAGCTGGTACCAAAGTTCCTTCCTGATCTGACGTTCAAGAATTAAGGCGTCGTCTTAGACCACTTATTTCTCCTACCTGGGTTTGGTTTTCCTTCTGGAAAATGGGGCTAAAATAGTCCTGTCTCGTGGGGTTTTGGAGGGTCTGGTGACCCAGACCTGCACCTAGCTCAGCCCCAGTAAGAGCAGGAGCTGTCCTGGTGGCTCAGAAAGTACAGCATCTGCCTGCAATGTGGGAGAACCGTGTTCGATCCCTGGGTTGGGAAGATCCCCTAGAGAAGGAAATGGCAACCCACTCCAGTACTCTTGCCTGGAAAATTCCATGGACAGAGGAGCCTGGTAGGCTACAGTCCATGGGGTCACAAAGAGTCGGACACGACTGAGCGACTTCACTTTCAAGAGCAGGACCCGGACGCGGACGCTTGGTCTGGGGGAAGGAGCGGCACAGATGTCTCTTTCTCAGTCCAAGCCCAGAAAGAGGCTGAAAGCCTGGGGCCCCTCGCTGAGTCTTTCAGTGGGCACCTGCTGTATGCAGAACACAGAGCCAGATGGGAGGAGCAGGAAGTAGGTAGAGAAAGATACGCTTGGGCTCAGAAAGGTGATAAAGCCCAGGCTTATCTGGAGAGTGTGGAGGAAGCTGAGATCTGGGGACAGGGGAGGGGTGGGGGAAGGGGCAGAGGTGGGGTTGTCTAGCCCAGGGGAGGGGCTGCTGGCCTGAGACCTTGAGGGCACTGTGCTTAGCGCTGGGGGAGCCTAGGGCAGGGCGAAGATGTGGGCAGCCTGCTGATCACAGCACAGGAGGCTGCGAGATGGGTCTGCAGGAAGCAGAGGAGCTCGGAGAAGCACTTTTAAGCCTTCACATCCCCAGAACAGTTTGCTAGGGCTGCCGTAACAAAGCGCTAGAAGCTGAGCAGTTTAAGCAACAGAAATTTATTATCTCGCAGTGCCAGAGGCCGGATGTCAAACATCCAGGTGTCCATGGAGTTGGTTCCTAGTGTGTGGTATGTGGGCCTAGGTAAGGCTTATATATGTGAGGCTCTGGGAGAGGAGGGTCTGTGACAGCCAGGCCGCTCTCCTTGGCTCGTAGACAGATGTCTTCTCCCCGCAGTGTATGTCTGTCCCTGTCCAAAGTCTTCCTTTTCTCTAAGGACACCAGTCATGCTGGAGTAGGGGGTCCACCTGACTCCAAGATAACCCCCTCTTAGCAAATCACATCTGCAATGACTCTTTTTCCAAATAAGGTGACGTGCTGAAGTTCTGCGGGTTAGGACCTCAAAACGTGGATTCCAGGAAGACACGATTCATCCCCCAGGCCAGGCTCAGCACCAGCTGTCACCAGAGACACCAGGCTCACCGAGCTCTTTAACTGGGGGTGTGCGGGGCCTCCGCCCTGGGTGCATGCTTGTACAGTCTGAGGGAGAAGACCTTGGGGTCCTGACCACCAGCTGGGACGGGGTGAGGATGGGGCACGGTCTTCTCTCTTCCTCTTCCTTCTTGCCGATCAGTTCGCTTGGAACGTCACATTTAACCTTAAACATACACAGACGCACACACAAATGTACCCACTCGGGCTTCCCAGGTGTCTCAGTGGTAAACAATCCACCCGCCGATGCAGGAGACACAAGCTCGACCCCTGGGTCTGGAGGATCCCCTGGAGGAGGAGACGGCAACCCTCTCCAGGATTCTGTGAGAGCCAGGCCGTTCTCTTTGGCTCGTAGACAGCCATAGACAGAGGAGCTTGGCAAGCTATGGTCCAGGGGGTCACACACAGTCAGACACGACTTAGCGACTAAAACAAAAACACACGCTCACAAACTCCACCCAGAGAAAACCCCAGAGACCCTCCCGTATACCTGAAGGCACATACAAAGGCAGTCGGGCAGAACCTGCACACGCAAAGAGTCACAGAAGAACACACACATGCTCAGATGCACAGAGACCACAACTCATACACACCCCCAGGCGTGTGCTAGCAGACTCACACCGGGACGGTGACGGCAACGCTGATGGACGCCCAGGGCACGTCGATGCCTCCAGTCCCACACGACGCGGGTCTGCCTGGGCATTCTCACGGGCCCTTGTGGCCACACATAAAGATCACAAAACACAGGACGGCACGCACACACACGGGGCCCATCTGCATACACAGGACGCTTTAATCCTGGCACGCACACGCCATCCCTCCGGCCTCACAGCTCAGCATCCACTCCCCGGTAATTGGAGACGATTGAAGCCCCCTCCTGCCCAGCCAATCACAGGCTCCACAGAGCACATGGCCATCAGAATGCCCCACCACGGGGGCAGCGAGGCAGAGAGGGGCTCCTGACTCCTGTTTCCCCGTCCTCCTTTGTGGATGAGATGAGATTTACTAACCTAGACACGTGCATGCGCGCACGCGCACACACCTGGTGAAGTCTTGAGACTGTATACACACAGTTGTGGATACACAGAAATACACAGTTGCAGGCACACACCACACACGGGTGAGGCAGATAGAGCCACAGGAAGACAGATGACGCAGTGGGTATTAAGGCACCGTGAGAAGGATGATGTCTGTATGGACAGACGCACAGTCTGGTGGGCAGTGTGAACGTGTGTGCATCTTCCAGGAGCTCTAAACTACTGCATGTGCACACACTGATCTACGGGGATACCTTGAGATGGAGGACTCGTAGACAGCGCTGTACACAGACCTCCATGGGGCTCAGTGAACACCTTCCTGGGGTCTGGGCATGTGCACAGCGACACAGTGACAATAAGAAGGTGCACAGCACAGGGACTTCCCTGCTGGTCCAGTGGTTAAGACTCTGCGCTTCCACTGCAGGAGGCACGGGTTCAATCCCCGAGTGGGGAACTAAGATCCCACACGCTACACAGTGCAGCCAAAAAAAGAGAGAGGTACGTAGCACAGAAACTCAGGAACAGGTGTACCCACTCATGCACACGCACACACAACACACACGGCCTCACGAGCCCATGGCATGTCCCTCCGAGGCCCACGGTCCACGTCTGCTGAGCCCAGAGATGGCCTGCCTCCCTCCCCGGCCAGGCTGACTTCCCAGGAGGTGGGGGGCTGGGACCCCACCTGTCAGCCTGCGGTCTGTCACTGCATCGCGGCCGGTGCGCTGACATTCAGAGCCCAGCGCGGCGACGATCGCATTTAGCTGTAATGTACCACAGATTGCACTGACATTTGGAAAATATTCCACCTCGGGACCCATTCAACTTCAAACTTTTTTCCTGGAAGAGGAGAGAAATGGCAGAGAAGGGGGCAGCGAGGGCCTGTCATGCTCTGAAAGGGGCTACTTCCTAGCCCAGACCAGGGGCTGGGGCTGACTCACAGCCCCCTCCTCCCAGAGACCCAGGCCACTGGCTGCTGCTTCTGCACCCACCTGTGGACAGGGGGAAGGAGAGAAGGAACAGAGGTCCCCACGGCAGAGACAAGGTTCCGGATCACCCAGCACATCTTCACAGAGGCTCTGCCGGGAGTCCTGCCGTCAAGAGTGACCTGGCGATACCTACCTGCCATCAGTGGAGCACCTACTAAAGCCCCAGGCCATGTTCTAAGCACATTACATACATGACCTCATTTGCAACTGTACCAACCTTGTGAGGTACGAACTGTCATCTTCCCATTTGAATGATGAGGACCCGAAGCTCAGGGAGTGATGAGATTTGCCCAAGGTCACACAGCCTTCCAGGGAAGGCTGGTTCGGAGACTCAAGCCCCAATCTGTCTGCTCTTTCCCCACTGCATGTGGTGAACTTGCAAGATGTGCCGTCGAGTCAGGAAGCCGGCGGATCCTCCCCAGGCCCTCTTGCTGCCTCTCCTTGTCTCTTTTTTCCTTTCTCCTCCCCTTCCTCTCTCTCTCTCTCTGTTTCCTTCCTCTGCTCTTGCATCCCCTCTCTCTAAGCAGAACGAGTGTCCCCAGAAGGATGGCACAGTCTGGGACGGCTTCCTGGCAGGGCAGAGGAGGTCGGAGCTGCACCTGGAGATGCAGGGGAGTGGATGGGCGGGACGGACATCTGCAGAACCGATGAGCAAGCCCTGCTCGCAGAAAAGTCTCTGAAAGTCACTGCCTTTTGGTGGCTGGAATATTTGGGTCTTTCCTATGCGACAGCTGCATTGAGCCAGGGCTTGGATGGGGGAGACTGGCCTGGGGTGGTCCAGCCCTTTCTGAGGTTGTGCCCAGACTGGGATCCAGGCAACAAGGCCATCTGAGTAAACGAACAGCAGCCAGAGATGTGCCTACTTCTCCCCTAAAGAGGAGCCAGCAGGAGCCCCTGCTGAAGTGACCTGGGCAGTCATGGTGAACGTACAGGCAGAGTGGTGGGCAAAAGATATTTTGAAGGAGGGTTAAAAATGACATGGTCCCAACTAGCCTAAAAAGAGAAATAAGAAGTAGGAAGACTGTCTGGTCCTCTGATGAGCTGATTAATCTCCTTAAATAACTTGCAGTCCAACTTCCCAAAAGGCAAAAGAAAGTTAGGTTAATCTACTCTAAATGATCCGTGAGCTTCTCAGGGGTGGTAATCAATACACACACATTCACTCCTCTCTCTCTTTCTCTCCTCATAAGTAATTCTCAGTAATTGCAAGAAAGAGGTGTTTGGGGTGGAAAATGACATTCTAACCACAGAGAGAATTCCCAGCAAGGGGATCAATAGGCCACCAGTTGGGAGGCGGGTTTTGCAGCTCAGTAAAGGCCAGGAGAGGGCCACCATCACATCACACTGGGAGCCGCAGGGTCATCCCGAGGTCTTTCTGCCTGCAGGAGCTTTAATTGATTGGGGAAAAGGAGACTGAACGCGGAGGGTGAGTGAGATCTGCAGGAGAAGGAAAGATCGGCTCCTCCCAGAGCCCGTCACTGATGTCTTTGAGAGCATGACTACTGCTCAGCGCCAGTGCCCACCCTGGATGCCAAAGGAGCACCATCAGTGTCCGTTACCAATATCCTCGGGAGCACGTCATCAGTGCTTATCACCAACACCCTGCAGACACCAGCAGGGCTTGCCTGCGATGACTTGGTGGCATTGCTTATCACCAACACCCTGCAGACGCCAGCAGGGCTCACCTGCGATGACTTGGTGGCGTTATCAACGTTCACCAGCAGCACTCTTGCAGATCCATCACCTGTATTCTCAGGAGTACCCATCCGTATCCATCCGCGAAGCCCTCTCTTGGTACCCTCGTTGATGCCCTCGAGCATCAGGAATGTGTCGTTTTTGTTCATCACTCTGTCTCCATTGGGCTTCCCAGGTGGTGCTCGTTCGTGGCAAAGAATCCGCCTGCCAGTGCAGGAGGCATAAGAGATATGGGTTTGATCCCTAGGTAGAGAAGCTCCCCTGGAGGAGGGCATGGCAACCCACTCCAGTATTCTTGCCTGGAGAATCCCATGGACAGAGGAGCCTGGCGGGCTGCTGTCCACAGGGTCGCAAAGAGTCGGACAGGGCTGAAGCGACTCAGCAGGCATGCATGCACGTATCTCCACTAACCACAGAACCTGGCACATCATAGGAACTCAATATCATCATCTGAATAGATGAATAAGTGAGTGACTATTCTTAGGAAGGAGAGCAATGTCTTTTTCCTCTTCACCTCCTTACTGCCCTATCCTTAGGACCTTACCCACTGCCTAGCCAAGGAGAGAGCTCTGTAACTACCTGTTGGATAGATGACTCAGGGGGTTGATGAATGGATAGATGGATGAATGGGTGGGTGGGTAGATAGTAGATGGGTGGATGGATGATGGGTGCATGGATGGAATAAAGAAAGGGTGACCCTGGGAGCACAGTCATTGCCATTTGTAATTCCAGACATACAGCCACCAAGATCAGAGTTCAGCATAAAGTCATCCCAAGAGAGAAGGAATTACTGCCTGCTGCCCCACCCCTGGTGGGTCTGGGCCCTCCCTGATGGCTTCACCTGATTCCCTCCATGGCTGTGGGGATGCAGATGGCAAAGGCAGGAAGAATCTCTCACCTCCTGCCCCTCGTCTCCCCTCTTCCTCTCTCCAACCTGAATACAATTTTCTAGACTGTCCCCAGGTCCTGGAGGGAGAGCTCATTACCTGCAATCTGCCCATAAAAACATCAGTAGCTGCCCGCCGGCTGGGAAGCAAATGACCATCTACTCAGCCTGACGGCAGGGTGGGCAGGAAGGCTGAGGAGTGTGCAGGCTGCGGTAGGCTCAGCTCAGCCTCTCTGAGGACACCAGCTTTGTGTAGACTCAGCCATGACCTCTGGCAAGGCAGACCGCCCCGCACCTCCCAGAGGGCCATGCCAGGGATAGGAAACGCTCAGTCCACCTACCATTTATTCCACACACATTCATCCCAAGCCCTCAATGGGCGGCTCATTATTATTACGAATAACAACATCGACAACCAAGGTGGGGACAGCCTAGGTCCTGGGCATCTCCTGGCCCACCTCCTGCCTTGCAGCCCCACCCACTGTCCAGCAGGGCTTGGCCAAATCTCATCTGCTGCACAAACCACTGCCACTGATTTCTGGGAAAGCAGCTTTAGGGATTTTGTGAATTTTTTTTAAGTTTGATTTTAAATCCTGGTTTATTCTTGGCACCTTAAAAGAGGAAGTGGAGAGTTGGAGGCAGGCTGGATCCTTCCTGCCACTTGGTTTTTCTGCTATTTCACCCTACTTCACCCCAAACCCAGCCCGCCTCTTCTACATAACTTGTCTCTCCCTACAACGGGGGCAGCACAGGGACCTCTGTCCTGACCTGGGAATGGGAGGAAGGTATGGAGTGAAAGAAGGTGACTTGAAGCCCAGAGATTGCCCCCTGCACCCCGGTCATTCCCGCCACTCAAGCCCTGCTCAGGATCTCCCCCTCCCACCCACCCACGCAGCCTTGGGTTTGGGGCACTGTCTCAGGAGCCCCCCCGGAACTCTGCCACTTCTAGCTGTGTGGCCTTGAGCACACCATGAAAGCTCTCTAAGCCTCTGTTTCTCCTGAAAAATGGGTGTAGAGGCGCTATGGGAGGACCCGTGGAGATAACCAGGGCGGTGGGGGCTTGGCTCAAGCTCTGACACTCGAGGGGTTCTCAGTTTATCACTGTCTCGCTGCGGGGGAGGTCTGGCTGCCTCCCGAGGGCCCTGGGTCCAGGTGGAGTCAGGCAGAGAGGCCTTCCCAGCTGAGTGTTTCAAGCTCAGGCTCTGGAAATGTTGCAGCTGCCACTCTGCTACGACCCAGCTGGGACCCACTGACAGCATCTTAATTTCAGCCCAAGCTCTTTTCCAGACGGGCTGCTAATTAGGGCTAATGGGCAGCTCTCCCTGCTGGCTCCCGCTGCCTCCTCCTCCTCTATTAAAGCCAGCCACTGGGCAGGGTCACTGGGCTGATGCCCCAGGGGCCCATTGGTGAGTCGGTCCTCTGGGTTAAGCATTGCTCTCCAAAGTCTCTTGGCTGCATGAGCTTTTTGTTGCTTTTTCACCTGACAAATGGGAGGTGGAGGAAGGGGTAATCTTCATCCAGGCAGGCAGGCAGGCAGTTCAGTGACCATGGACGTGCTTCTTACTTTATGCCAGGCCCATGGGAGGCACTGAGACTACACAAAGAAACCAGACCCGAAGGCAGACATTCCTGAATTCAAAACTTAGTTTAATCTTGTTCTGGCTGTGTGACCTTGGGCAAGTTACTTAACCTCTCTGAACCCAAGCTCCACATTTGTAAGACAGTCCCTACTTTACAGGGATGTTGTAAGGATGAGATGAGAGGTGGTAAGTTGAACACAGTGGCCAGCCCCACAGCGATGAAGCTGGTAGGAGTCTGAGGGATCGTAAAAGGCCTTGAGTGCCATCTAGAACTTCATGCCCAGAGAGCAAGAGACAAGGACTATTATTCTTACCATGTTTGTTCCTGCTCAGGGCTTGTTAAGCACCTCCAAAGTGCTAACAATGTGAGACTAGCTAAACTCATGCAGCTCTCACTATATGCCAGTCACTGTTCTAAGGAACTCATTTAATCCCCACAACAACCCACAAGATGGGGGTAATTATTGTCCCCACTCTACAGATATGGAAACCGAGACACAGAAAGGTCCTGCCCACAAGCACCTAGTCAATATTTAGTTCCCTATCACTGTGTAGCAAATTAGCCGAAAACGTAACAGCTGTAAACAAGAAACATTGATTACCTCACAGTTTCTGTAGGTCAGGACTCCAGCACAGTTTCCCTGGCGTCCCAGGCCCTCCCTGCTATTGACTAGAGATATTAGCTTCTTTCCATGTGTGCCCTTCCAGAGACCACAGGGCCGTCCGCAACAGGGCAGCTGTCTGCTGTCCCTCATAGTGAAGGAGCAAGACAGAGTGTCCAAGAGGTGAGCTCTCACCCTTTTATAAGCTACTCGCAGAGGTGACATTCTGTCACTTCTACTGTATCGTATCTATTAGAAGTAAGTCCCTAGGTCGCAGCCCACACTCAAGAGAAAGGGGCTCCACACAGGTATAAATACCAGATGCCACCACCCTACTGGGCACCATCTTGGTGGCTATCCAGCACAGCCAGTAAATCGAGGCGCTGGAGTATGAATCCAGGGAGGCTGGACCAGAATCCATGTTCTCAAACCAAAACCTGATTAATACCCCGCCCAGCTTCACGATCCTTGCCTGAAAGATGAGAAAGGAGACAGCATCCCCACCCTCCTAAAGACCTCCATCTAGACAGGGAGAAGCAGAAAAGCCAGAGTAAGATGAAAGGTACATTGGCAGGGAGGATAGCAGATTAAGCAGAAAGCCTTCCTAGAGGAGGTGATGCCTGATCTGAGACGCAGAAAAGATGGAGTTGGCCAAGCTAACAGAGGTATGGAAGAGAATTTGGCAGCTGGAAACATTTGTGCCAAGGCTCACATGGAAGAATGATGCTTTGTGTGAAGGCCAGTGAGTGTATTGGAGGATAAAGAAGGAGTTGGAGAGGTAATACTATGCTAAGTCACTTCAGTCGTGTCGGACTCTGTGCGACCCCATAGAAGGCAGCCCACCAGGCTCCCCCGTCCCTGGGATTCTCCAGGCAAGAACACTGGAGTGGGTTGCCATTTCCTTCTCCAATGCATGAAAGTGAAAAGTGAAAGTGAAGTCGCTCAGTCGTATCCGACTCTTAGCGACCCCATGGATTGCAGCCTAACAGGCTCCTCCGTCCATGGGATTTTCCAAGCAAGAGTACTGGAGTGGGGTGCCATTGCCTTCTCCGTGGAGAGGTAAAGAGACTAGGTTGGAATGGGGCAGGTAATGGAACTGGGATATCATTCCGAAGAACTAGTGAGCCATGGAAGGTTGTCCACGGTAAGATTTGTGTTTTAAAAAGACTCTCCTGAATGATGTGGAGAACGGAAGAGGGGGCCTGGGGGCAAGGAGAGGAGTGAGGTTTTTCCTTCCATTCAGGTCATGAATATTGAACAAGGGCCGCCTAACTACGTATACCATTCTAGGCACTGGAGATTTGGCCATCGATAACACAAGGCTCTTTTCTACTGGAAGTCACATTCTGGCAGGAGGAAATAATAAACTTACAAAACTAATAAATAAAAGTGAAAATTACCAAGGTGATAGGTGTGCTGAAAAATAATAATCATAAAGCAAAGTAGCTTAAAAACAAAAGTGGCCATATAAGTCACATTGACCTTAAACTTGAAATTCAAGAAAGAGCTGGCCAGGAACTTCCCTGGCAGTCCAGTAGCACAGTGGCTACCCTGTGCTTCCACGGTAGGCGGTGTGGGTTCTATCACCAATCAGGGAACTAAGATTGGACATGCCTTGGTGTATAACCCTCACCCCCCGCCCAAAAAGAAAAAAGAAACAGCTGGCCATGAGAACCCAGCATTCCAGGCAGAGAAATAGCCAGTGCAAAGGTCCTGAGGGAGAGCAGGTTAGGTCGGAGGCCAGGGCGGCCGAGATACACAAGCCAAAAGCGAGAAGGACCGGAAATGAGGCTGAGGAAGTAGATAGAAGCCAGAACAAGAGAGGAGTCTTGGTCTTCACCTGACCCTGAGCCTTGGCAGCCGGGAAGAAAGGCAGAAATGCCAAGAGGTGATAAGAAGGCACAATCCGCTGGCCTTGTGTAAGCATATCTGAGTAATGCTGCTGGCCCAGTGGACCAGGGGAGCCACGGGGCAAATGAGAGAGCAAGGAGGCTGGCCCAGCCCCGGCCTGCTTCTCAAACAGGCTTCCTCCCCACGGACTCCGCCGCCAATTAACAGTCATCCCCACGGCAGACCTGGGCGAAGGCAGCGGAGAGGCAGTATTTGCATATTTGTTTAATAAAAAGTTATGGATGTACAAAGACGGATAATTAATTACCCAGCATATTTTCCTCCGTTCCCTCGCCTCTCTTCCTCGCTACCACCATGGCCCCAATCACTTTCCTCTTCTTCCGGCTGAGTCAGCAGAATCTTTGCCTCTTCTTCGAGGGGAGAGGGCTTCGGGGGGGGCGGGCAGGCCCAATAAATATGTACTTATGAAGTGTGTATTGCGGCCAGTCAGGCCTGCATAAGTAGCTATCCCGGATGGTTCTGCTTGAAGTATTTATGCCAGCACCTAGGGCCACTTTAGCTATTTATTTTCGCAAAGAAATTAAATTAGATAGTTTGATAGCTTTCAGTGTAATTATAAAAGAAATTTACATGAGATAGTTATGAGGAGGAGGGGGGTCATTAAGCACCCAAACCCCAAGGATATCCATTGGTTGGGACCCTCCGGCTTAATTCCTCCGCAGCTACTGCAAGACGGTGGGGAGGTGTCCCTCCCAGGGAAGCCGAGGATGGGGGCGGGGGTGTTCAAATTGCTGGAATATGAGCCCCAAGAGGGTGGGAGTGGTCTGTTTCAGCAGTGAGTGTGGAGCCTGGTAAGTGCCCAGGGAATGCTCAGAGCGAGTGAATGTCAGCTCCCCCAAGTATAGGGCTACCTTATCTCTGAGCCTCATCTGTAATAATGCCTCACTCACCAAGCTGCTCAAAGAATTCAATAAGATGATACAAACAAACAAACAAAAAAAAGATGATGCAAACAAAATGCTCTCTAACCCTAGCTGCCATTAATTGAGCGCTCATATTTCAGGGACTATCCCAGGTACCACATTGAATCCTACTGCTGCTGCTGCTGCTAAGTCGCTTCAGTCGTGTCCAACTCTGTGCGACCCCATAGACAGCAGCCCATCCTAACAATCATTTACTCCTGGTGGTCTAGTCGTTTGGATTTGGGCCCCTCTCTCATAATAGTTGGGCTTCCATGGTGGATCAGTGGTAAAGAATTCGCCTGTCAGTGCAGGAGACACAGATTTGATCCCTGGGTCAGGAAGATCCCTTGGAGGAAGGCATGGCAACCCACTCCAGTATTCTTGCCTGGAGAATCCCATGGACAGAGGAGCCTGGCAGGCTGAAGTTCATGGGGTCACATAGATTCGGATGTGACTTAGCGACTGGGCATGCATGCTCCTAACAGTCACTTAAATCAGAGGTCAGTGCTTTAATTTTATCCCCACTTAATGGATGGGGAAAGTGAAAGCTGCCCAGGTTCAATGAGTTATCCCAGCTGCTCAGGACAGGACCAGGTTATAAACCTGGCAACCGGGCTGAGCCCACACCGCTGGTCAGGAGCTCTGTGACCACCCTAGTTTTCTTGAAAGTGGGCAGGTCTTGCATTTCAGAGTTAAAGACCTACTGGCTTAAACAATATCCAAGTGTAGCCAGGGAAACCTAGATCCAGGAAGGAGAGTGTTGTGCCAGCATCCCACTGAGCAAGCCGGGGCTGGAACCCCCCACTGCCACTGTGCTCACCTCCCCAGGGCTGAGTAATTATCCGGGGCTGATTAGCACTGATTGCAGGTCCCCCCACGGGGCAGAGGAGGGAGCCCCACCTACAGCCAGGCGTGTGGGCTGGGGGAGTGGGGGCACAGCGGTGCTGGGGGTTCCTCTCATTTACCCCATCACCCACCCGCCAGCCCAGGGGTCTAAATCTGGGCCCTGGAGGAACACCCCTGGAAACCTAGGGCTGGGGAAAGACACTGTAATCCAAAACTGGGGAACTGAGGCTGGTTGAGGAAGCTATGGGGAGAGGAGGGGCAAAACACTTGAATTCTATTTCTGGCTCTGCCACTTACCCTAGCTGTGTGGCAAGTCAACCTCTCTGAGCCTGAGTTTTTTCATTCATAAAATGGGAAGACAACTGTCTCTTCCTCCAGGAGTTTCATGAGGACAAAAGAAGGTCTGAAAGGAAGTAAGCACTCAAGAAACAAAGACACAGTATGTCTTTGTATGTCTTAGTCTCATTTCCGAAATCCTGGAAGTGGGAAAAGCAGTGAGCTTTTTTTTCCAGCTGCGTTAGGTTTTCGATGCTTCGTGTGCTGGCTTCAGTATTTGCACGTGGGATCTGTAGTGGTGGCTTGGAGGCTCCAAGGCATGTGAGATCTTCCTGGATCGGGGATCGAACCTGTGTCCCCTGCATTGGCAGGCAGACTC